>NC_060138.1:1211457456-1212687456 GCF_021461385.2 Schistocerca piceifrons
ATCGGTACAATGCAAATAATAACAGGAATAACGGAAACCAGTATCATACTAGCGTGATACGGGCTTCGCGCAATAGTAATAACGCCAGAGGGGGTGATCAGCCGCCTCAGCAGCATCCGGGGACCGTATCTGCTGGGACGAGACAGGGAAACCATTAGCCGCGCCGGTGAGGGGCCGACCGGGCGTGGAGAAATTTTGGCGGCCCAATAGCAGGAGAAAACCCAGGTGTCGTCGTTATGAAAATTCCGTATGGAATAATCAACGGCGGGAGAGTGTGCCAGTGTTAAGAGAAAGGAGTGCGCCCCCAAGTAGTAGATCAGCTGTATACACGGCAGTAGAAAATACATTCACTGTGAGTGAGAACAATTTAAGTTGTGTTCCGGAAATCGATTATAAAGTGGCAGCTGTAATACCCACAGCGGAACTGGAGATTGAGTTTAAGAATGATTCGCAAGTGTTGAAAGAAGGTCAGATGTCGGATAAAACGTCCGTCATCGAGCGAGGGGATGCAGAGAGGGATGAGGTCTGGTTAAGGCAGTTCGGTCGCTTATACGACGAACTAAGATATTATAGGGGCCTGTACGGGAGAAGTGTTTATGGGGAGCGCGGGCAGGATTTGCCGCGTCTCGTCCCGCAGGAAGATAGTGATTGTGAAGTGATAGAAAGTTCTGGCCCTAACCGGCAGACTTTACTAGAAATAGTTGATGTTAATGGGGAGCACGAGCAAGATGCGTCGTGTTTCGTCCCGCAGGAGTTGAATGTTGAAATAGTAACGGAAAGTTCTGGCCCTAACCGGCAGACTTTACCGAAAGTTGTAATGGTAGAAGTAGCCGACCCATCCGACGCGAACATCCAGTTTAAACATTGCGAGAGTATTAAGGAGAAAGATTACGAAAATTTTAGTGATAGCCGAACACGATTGGTAGAAAAGCACGTAGATTACAGTGTGTATGAGGTTAGAGCTGACGTTATACGGTCAGACGATAACAGTGTGGGTTGCGCAGATCTAGAGGAAGTAATTGCAGATACTACTGGGCGCATTTCTCCAGGTAGATTGGCAGATGAGATCAATCTGGCTAAAGAGGAATCAACGAAGGTGACAATTAGTGAATCGATAGCAATGCAACACTCACTAGTTGACGAGTTACAGGAAAAGGTTTCGGTATTGGAGGCGAAGCTACAGACTAAGCCTCAGGACAAACGTGTTGAAATTAAAACTGTATGTGAACAGAGGCTGAAAAAGCCGCCAGATAAACCGGATTTAGGATCAAAGCCGGATGGTTTCTTCTGGAATGACCTGGGAAAATAAAGAAACAGTCGAGGACAAGTGTAGACAGATAGTAGTGTCTGTTAATATGCACGACCTACAACTAAACGTGTTGATTGACACCGGTGCAGAATTGAGTGCTGTATCTGGAAAAATATTTCAGTTACTGAAAGACAGACCTGGCATCGTAGTTATGCCAGTAACAGGGGTGAAAATTATCGGTGCTACTGGGAAGGCCAATAAACCGGTCACAAAACACACTTTTCTCAACTTCGAGATATGTGGGGCACGATTTGAACAAGAGTTTGTCGTCGTGCCAGACTTAACTACGGAAGTAATTATCGGGTTAGATTGGCTATTAAAGTACCGTGCAGTGATTAACTGCGAAAGCAAAACTTTGACATGTAAGTCACTAGATAAAACAATGATAGTTAGTTTTGACGAGGCAGGAGACGGTGTGCATAGGCAATACCGGCCTATACACATTGTTAACTGGCCGAATGACATTGACGTAGGAATGGGTTTGAACTGCCGTAACATGAGGAATTTCGTCATTGACAATAGTGTAGAAACTGAATTGGAAAGTATTGTAGACGGTATGTCAAACGTAACACACGAACAAAGACGAGGCCGACTTTCCCGTACCTATTGCCATCACAACCATAGGGCATGGGGCAAATATGTAGCAGTATTTGAGAGAATTATGAACACCTTGAGACGTGAATCGACGGGATTTTCTCCAGAGGAAATCCTGCTGGATGACAGAAGTAAAAGTTTTGTGGAAGAGATAATCAAATTCCCCCCACAGATTGACATTAGTATTGGTGTGAAAAAAGATCGTTTGCGAGAAGTAATGAAGCTAAAAGCCGATGCTCGCATACGTCGTCATGACGCTAAAGCGCGTTTTGCTAAGTTTGCGATCGGAGACTTAGTACTTGTAAAAGCTCATGAGAAATCGAGCGAGATAGACCATGAAAACTCTAAATTTAAGTTTGTTTATAATGGACCATATAAAATCATTGGTATGCCTCACACAAATGCTTACGGAATATTGTAGACTTGAAATTGTACAAACCTAGGATCGATTAATACCACACAATGGGTAATTTATACAGTATGTAAAATAGAGTGTAAGATTTAACGATTTGCTAGATTGCCATGCTTTTGACTGACCAAGGTCATTAAAGAAGTTGTAATTAACAAGTAATTAATTTTGATTAGACGTTTAACCAACTGAAAAATCCAAGCTGCTAGTTTAAGTTTTCAGCTGAGTCACAGTAGATTAAGCAGTGTAAATATGATTTTGTAACTAGCTGTAAGATTTCATGAATATGTGTTTTACTAGTCATTGCCGATGTACTTAGACGGTGTTTTAAGTTTCAGGCTAGTACATGCGTGTGATGATGGACAGTGTTGAGTTATCCACTGTGATAGTGTTAATGGACTCCTTGAGATTACTCGGGAGTGAGTTTTTCCTAAAGAATTCAGTGAAACGGACGTTCTGGAAACGCCGTCACAAGGGCGAGTGAGATCAAGCGTGCCGCACACGCGGGCGCAACAATACTGGCGAGGCGAGCCGCTGTCGGCTCTTGTGCCGCTGTTGGCTCTTGTGCCGCTGTCGGCATTCTTTGTACTTGCGAGTACGAAAGGCGGAATAGTTTTTCTTCCCGGACAGCTGATGTGAAAGAATTCTGCTGTCAATATTTATGTTTTTTTCGATCTACTGAATATTATTTTCTTGTTTAGCGTTAAGTGGAATCTCATGACGAGATATTAATTATGAAAAGGTTATGTAAAAATGTGTATTCTATGTAATTAATTATTAATTTGCGTATTTTGATCTCCTGTTTTTATGACCATGTACTCTGATTAATTTTGCAAATAGTATTCCATTTCTCATAGTGTTACGAATTTTAATGATTTTGGAATAGCTAAACCATTTTCTATATCTTCTATGAATTTTAATATGTTGTCAACCTGTTTTATTTTGTGCAAGGTGACAGAGTGGAATAAGATTAGGAGTGTCCCCACTCAATTATTATGGTCTAAAAAATTGATTTATGATTAATTAGACGAATGCTAAATTTTGTTGATGTTTTGAGCATATGCATTTCCGCTGTTTCTTTTTTGGGACATTTTCTGAGTCTGTTTACGTTACACGAACATCCTCAGACAATGTGGGGCACGTGTAACGCCGGAAATGCATATCCTCCTATTTCCATCTATTGTACTATTATTTTTTTCCTTGTTTTGTTACCTCAAGATATGACATTTCTGTCTCTTTACATATTGTAATTGTTTTACTGTTTGTATATATATATTTATGCACTTATGTCGATGTATAATTGGTTTGTTGTGTAAAGAGTATTTGTATTTTTACGCTGGGTCTTGCCTAGGGAAAACTGCTATCGGACGATTACATCTATAGGTCGTGTGAAGAATCAAAGTTTGTAGGATCTTTGGTAGTGAACTCTGCCGCGTGGAGCGCGGGCTGAGCAGTGAGAGTCTGGCGGGAGTAGCGAGTGGAGCAGGTGTTGTGTGACGCTCCCGCGAGTTGCCGCGCTTTCGGGGTTTGGCAGCATGTAATTGCGCTCGACTCGCGATGATAGTTTCTGACATGGTGTCGCGGACGGGAAGCATTAGCTGGCGCACATCAAGAGCCCGTTTCGCCTGGTGACCGTGTCGAGAAGAAGGCGCGCCAACATCCAGCTTCTGCAACAGCGACGGCCGACAATGAGTGACTGTCGCCACCTCCTCGATCGACGGCTTCAAACCTTCAATCAACCAACAAGGAAGACTAAAAGCACGTAAAGTTTCAGAACTGTATGGCAGACCTCAGCTTTTCAAATTGTTCCATTTGCCTCGCAAAATTACAGCAACTTAGCATGAACCATTGTTGCTCATTGTCCCAATTGCATTGCCAAGCAGGGTCCCTTCCTTTTCCGAAATGAACCCGAGTGTCGTTGAAATTCAAACGCCAGCATTAAAATAATATAATTAGATTTCACTGCTTTAATTTCAAAGTTCAGTAGCTGGCTACAATATTTAGGTTACACGAGCACAAATTTAGAGTGCGAGTTTTGTTAGCATATTTTAGCTTACCTGTGACTGCAGCTCAGCTTGGTACGTACTAAATTTTACTATTGTTAATAGTTCAGAATCATTTAATTCAAGTTCAAAGTTAAATCTCTTGTTTCTAAATTGCGTAGAGTCAAGTTGCTTTTGAAATGATTGTTGAGGTAGTCCAAGACTAACCGTATTTTACTGGATTTCGATGTGCTTCAGAAAGAAAGCTCACTATTAACTTCAGTCACTAAATTAACTTTCGATTTTCCGGTTTTATTAATTCTTTTGCTAAATTAAGTCAGAGTGTAGCGAAATTTATTACTTCTGACAAACTTTCAGTTTTCACACTACACGTGTCAACCTTCAGTTGCCACGCTTCTAGTGTTAATTATATGTGTAATAACCTTTCTTTTTCAGTTACTATAGTAATTGTCCTTAGGACTGGCGACCGTGATTTCCCCCAAATCTCACATATCTAATTACCGCTAGTTAATTGTTAACGTAACGGCCGCACATTTACTTTCTTTATTAACTTTACCCCTTTTCAAAATTAATTTCCACCAGTTTCATTTACTTTTTTCCTTTCATTTAGATGTAACCCTTTCCTCCCTCTTTACCGATAGATTAACTTCGGTGACGATTGCTTTTCCCAAAGTTCCATTAGGTACACGCGGTTTAATTTTTCACTGTCATTAAGGTCGGTAAGTGAGGGGGAGGTTACACGTTTCAAATCTGATTAAAAACAAAGTTCAATTTACAACTTCAATCTAGTATTCGTAACGAAATCTTAATTTAACAGATGGGTAAAAGGATCTGAGTTTTTATTTAACAATGAAATTCGCCAAACAGCCGTGAAAATTGCGAATTTCGTTTATTTCATTTTCGCTACCAGTTTTGGCAATTCGTTACGTCATTTTCAGGCACAGCATGCAGCTCTCAAAAAGATAGATTTTGAGAGATGCATATGAGGACTGAAGATGGAATAATGAATTGTCGGAGCGGCTAGCGAAAATAAAATAAAGGAACTTCTCAGTTTGCACGTCTGTTTGGCGAATTTCTTTTTTCAATATTTGACCAGCCGCTGTCGCAATTCCACAGTCAATCAACAGAGACGGAACTGAGTTTGGTCATTAGATACTAAGATAACATTCCGTGTCATAAGTTCGTTGATTCCCGGTAGCGTTGTTTTACAACCTTTTTTAACGAAATGTAAATCTTCATATTCTACATCACGTGAGTGGTTTTCCGTTAACAGATAACCGGCAAAGTCTGAATTTTCCTTTATTGATGTCCAGTTTCGCTCTTGTCCAGAAAACTTAATTCTCACAGATCTTCCTGACTGATGAACGTGTACTTTTCCACAATGCTTGCATACGATTTTTGTATAGACGACTCTGTCTTCACTACTGAATAAGAACTGATATGTGTTGATATCACAAAACACTGGTCGGCAGTTTCGAAAGTTTAAGTTCCTTGCGAGTTCTTTGAAATTTTGGGAACATATGGGACGACGCACCAGTTTTCGTAACTAATGCTTTTTTCCTGATGGCTAGCGTACGGATTTGATGCGATTTAATGCATTTTATTTTTTCGTAACATATTATCAACCTCGCAGAGCTATAGCGATTACTGGAAGCGACATGTTTGATAGTCTGTAGTTCTGTTTGAAAGGCAGATTCAGATACTGCATCAGATATGAGGTGATGCAGTAGGGAACGAGAAGCTTTATGTTTATGGCTTTCCCTTGCTTGGCACTGGTTTTCCACCTGAGCTCTTGATCTATTTACAATTGCAAGACACCATTAATTTCCTATAGGAAATATTGTTCTTTCCACTAGGTATACAGACTTCTATATACTTGCAGTTGTCCTCTAACCATTCCTGCCTAACCATTTTGCCCTTTCCGTCGGTCCTATTTTTTTATACGTTTGTATTCAAATTCATATGCTTCATTTGATGCTTTTTTTATATCTTCTCTTCTCGTTAGTTAAATTCAATATCTCCTGTGATATCCAAGGATTTCTAGTAGAAATATTCTATTTACGTATTTGATCCTGTGCTGCCTTCACTATATCATCTTTCAAAGCTATCCATTCATCCTTTACTGCACTCCTTCCTCTGTTCCAGACAATCATTGCCTAATGCTCCCTCTGAAACTCTCAACAGCCTCTGGGGCTTTCAATTTATCTAGGTCCTCTTTCTTAATTTCCTCCTGCTTGCAGTTCATAACCAATAAATTACAGTCACAGTCCACATATGCCCCTTCAAATATCTTACAGTTTCAAATTTGATTCCGAAATCTCTTTTTTACTATAATATAACCAATCTGTAACCTTCCAAGGTCTGCACATCTCTTCCACGTATACAACGATCTTTTAAAAGCCTTAAACTGTGAGTAGTAATTAAATTACGCGCAGTGGAAAATTCTATCACCCGGCTTTCTCTCATTCCTTTCCCCAATCCATATACTACTATTTTTCCTTGACTTAATTTTCTTACTACCGAATTCCAGTCCCTCATCGCAATTAAATTTTTCGCTTCCCTTAACTATCTGAATATTTCTTTTATTGCATCATACATTATTTCAGTGTCTTCATCAATTGCAGAGCTAGTTGGCATATAAACTCGGACAATTGTGGTGGGTGTTGGCTTCGTGTCTAACTTTGCTACGATAATGCATTAACTATGATGTTCATAGTAGCTTACTCGCGTTGGTTGGTTGGTCAGCTAATGTAGGGGAGGGGATCAAACAACGAGGTCGTCGGTCTCATCGACTGAGGAAAGGGTGGGGAAGGAAGTCGGCCGTGCCCTTTCCAAGGAACCATCCTATCATTTTCCTGAAGCGACTCAAGAAAATCACGGAAAACCTAAATCAAGATGACTCGAGGCGGGATTGAACCGTCGTCCTCTCGAATGCGATTCCAGAGTGCTAACCACTGCATCACCTCGATCGGTTAACTCGCATTCCTGTTTTCTTATTCATTATTAGATCTACTCCTGCATTACCCCCGTTTGATTTTGCATTTATAACCCAGTACTAACATGACAAGAAGTCCTGTTGATCCTGCCACCAAACTTCAATAATTTCTACTATATCTAACTTCAACGTACCCATTTCACTTTTTAAATTTTCTAACATAACTGCAGAATTAAAGGATCTCGCATACCATTCTCCGATACGTAGATAACAGTTTTGTTTTTCCTGATGACGATTTCGTCCTTAATATTCCCTGCCCGAACATCCCAATGAGGGACAATTTTACCTCCAGAATATTTTACTGACGAGGATGCCATCATCGTTTCACCATATTGTAGAGCTGTACATTGTCAGGAAACGTAACGTCCGTGGTTTCCCCTTGCTTTCAACCATTCACAGTACCTGCACGGAAAGGCTATGTTGGCTAATGTTACAGGGCCAGAGCAGTCTGTCATCCAGACTGTTGCCCTTGCAACTACTGAAAATTTGCTGCCCCTCTTGGGTAACTAACGTTTGTCTGGCCTCCCCAAAGACACTCGTTTGCTCCGGTTCACCTTCTAACCCTCTATGTGGCTATCTGAAACGTTGAGGCACGCAAGCCACCACGTCTCGGGAACGTCCGTGGTCCATAGATCACTTGCAAGTAATAGTTACAACCTTTCTAAAACTGCTGCACCGCACAGTATGATAGTAGTATGAGGTACAGGATCTCCGACATGTTGTCAAATGGCATAAACTTGAGTAACCTCTGCTCTCGGCAAAGATGCATCTATACTCTGCAAACACTGTGGCAGAAGGTATCTGCCATTACACCATGTATAAAGTCACGTAAACAGCAGAATGATTGCTTAAGTGCCTCACAGCCCTCTGTAATTGATCTTGTCTTTGCCGTCCCAATGAGATTGATTTGTAGAAGGCTGCAGTATGTTCCTACATTCCTACCTTAATACTGGTTCTTGAAATCTTGTGAGGAGGTTCTCATTGGATAGTTCTCATCTACTTTGAAGCATCTCCGAATCAAGATTCACAGATTTTCCAAGGCACTTTTCTTAGGTTAAACAAACAACTTTTCAAGATTTGCGCAACCCTCCTTTTTATACGTGTAATATCCATTTTTTAATCCTACGTCATATTAAGTCCTACTTCTATGAGCTATATTCTACGATGGGTTGCATGAATGTTTTGTAAGTTATGTCTTCTGTAGGCTGATTGCATTTTCTTAGTATCCTGTCAGTGAGCGGAAGTCTATCAGCTGTTTTACCTACGACCGAACCTACGTGAACACAACGTTTTAAATAGCCACCAGTTGCTACAACCAGATATTTGTGCGAGTTTTTAGATCCAAGCTGTGGCTCAAAACCCCTTCGCTGCTACAGACGCGCTCTCCCGCTATTCCGTGCTGAGTGCGGATTTGTTGTGGCTTTACTGCCCGCTAAGTTGGTGATACCGCGCTAAGCGATAGCGTTACGGTCGCTGCAAAGCACTTACCACCGGGTTTTATGAAAACTACTCACTAAAAAAATATGTTTTTGTAGATCTTACAGTTTGATATCATCGCTAGCTAATGGACTGAATTTCTTTGCGTTATACATCATACAGCGAAGAGACAAAGAATCTGGTACACCTGCCTAATATCGTGTAGGACCACCAAGACCACGCAGAAAGGCCACAACACGACGTGGATTGAACTCGACTAATGTCTGAAGTAGTGCTGGAGGATTCTGACACCATGGATCCTGCAGGGCTGTCCATAAATCAGTAAGAGTACGAGGGGGTGGAGGTCTCTTCTGAACAGCACTATGCAAAGCATCCCAGATATGTTCAATAATGTTCACGTCTGGGGATTTTGGTGGCCAGCGGAATTTTTAATATTTTTTTTTGTGGAATCTAAATTTTAAAAAACCTCTCTCACACCGGCCTGATTTAGGTTCACTGATCAGGATAGTAAAAACATGCGTATGTTAAGGGAATTTTCATTCACAAAGCAGGCTTATCACATTCACACAGTTCAATACTGTTCTATCCTGATTAAATTGAGCTTAACTTAAATTCCATAAGGCCGTGAAGCAATTTCGAAGTCTCGGTGCGACGAAAATTGTCAATCGATCTCCTGGAAACATTTGTAATAATTATTAACTTTCGGTGATCATATGGGGAAGACCGGAGATCTGTTGGTAAGACCGTGTTAGCCCATTTATTTGAAGTAACTGGATATCTTGAGCATACAAAACGGCAGGTTCGTCCAGTGTAAATCAGACGTTCCCCACTGATCCCGTGCAACACAGCGTAGTAAGCAGACACTGTCAATAATAATCAGTTAAATAATACGCGAACACACTTACTTTAGTTTAGTTCATGTACTAAATTCCTTCTCATACAGAATCTCATCAAGATGGCGACTAGCTCAACAATACATACATATACATCCTCCTTCTTTCACGACTAATTGGCAAGAAATTCCTTCATTCTTTTCATAAGAGAAAACATAGATAGCAGAGAAGCTATTCTATGGAGTAAATGGACGCTCCAAGGAATAATTGGGCTTGAAACTACCTTGCATTGATAATCGGTAAGATAAGAAGAGATATTTCGAGATTTGTACTGAGTTATATAATTTATAAAATTTCTGAAAATATCGCGTAGAGACCGCTGCAAGAGACATTACAAAGTGTTTAAACTCAGAAGAGTGTACCTGGAGCGACTACGTAGCAATTATGGACGTGTGGGGTGTCGCATTGTCCTGCTGGAATTGCCGAAGTCCGTCGGAATGCACAATGGACACGAATGGATGCAGGTGATCGGACAGGATGCTCACGTACGTGTCACCTGTCAGAGTGGTATCTAGACGTGTCAGGGGTCCTATATCACTCCAACTACACACGCCCCATACCATTACAGAGGCTCCACCAGCTCGAACAGTCCCCTGCTGACATGCGGGGTACATGGATTCATGTGGTTGTCTCCACACCCGTGCACGTCCATCCTCTCGATATAATCTGAAACGGGCTACTCCGATGGGGCAACATGTTTCCAGTCATCAACAGTCCAATGTCGGCGTTGACGGGCCCAGGCGAGGGGTAAAGTTATGTGTCGTGCAGTCATCAAGGGTACACGAGTGGGCGTTCCGCTCCAAAAACCGAAACCAATGTTGTTTCGTCGAATGGTTTGCGCGCTGACACACATTGATGGCCCGGCATTGAAATCTACAGCAGTCTGCGGAAGGGTTGCACTTCTGTAATGTATTCTATTCAGTCGCCGTTCGTCTCGTTCTTGCAGGATATTTTTCCTGCCGCAGCGATGTCGAAGATTTGATGTTTTACCGTATTCCTGATATTCACGGTACACTCGTGGAAAGGACTTACGGGAAAATCCCCATTTCATCGCTACCTCGGCGACGCTGTGTCGCATCGTTCGTGCGCCAACTGTAACACCACGCTGAAACCCTCTTCAATCTTGATAACATGCCACTGTGGCGGCAGTAACCGATCTAACAACTGCGCCAGACACTTATTGTCTTATACAGGCGTTACCGACTGCAGTGCCGTATTCTGCCCGTTTACATTTCTTTGTACTTGAACAGGCATGCATATAACAGTTTCTTTGGCGCTTCAGTGTAGTTACTGCGCAAATGAAGTAAAACATTACACGAAATTTTAAAGAGTTTGTAGAGATAAAATCGCATTGCATAAACCTCGCATATGATGGATTTTAGCTCATACAGTGCAGTATATGAAATGTATGTAAAATGTCGTAATGTTTTTTAAAATTGAAAGCAGAACGATATCTCATTTCGCTCTCGAGTTATTGAATTTTACATCCATCGGAAGGTCGCGCTCAACGCGGCCATTTCGGTCCCTGTGAATCGCGAATTATGCACTCATAACAATCCGAAATGAGTTTTTTTTGCAAATGATAACATGTAAAGAGAGCCATATGTTGTGTGATAAATACTAGAATTTATTCGCCGAGATACTGAAGTATGTCGTCATAGGCAGTGAGAGGTTCGCAGCTCAAGACGGATACGTATGTCAATAGCAGTGTAGGAAAACCCAAGAAACGTGCGTATACAGCACATGGGGATTGGCGGTATGGACGTGTATGCACGTCCACGGTAGTGAAAGGTTTAATACTGGCTTCATAGGAAACGACCGTTTCTTATTTTGTGACACTGTCAATTTTAAATTATGGCCATTTAATGAAAGTAGTCAGCCCTTTCACCGCTTTGCATTCTCATGAAAAGCTGACTGATTATTTGTGCAGCTCTTTTAAATGAATAACTGCATCATGTGTCAAAATTGAGCTGCACAGCTTTTTCATGCTAATATTAGTAAGCCACCACAGGACTGCTAGGTCGTTAACATGGAATATAAATTGCAAGGGTCCCAATGCTCTCCAATGCTCTTTTTCCGGGTACGCCAGACGTTGTTCTACTTCTCATCATCAACCTCCATTTTATGTGTTCTTCTGGTTAAGAAATGCTGTCTTCATCAATAGAACACCAAGCACGCATGTAGTACAGCATCAGCACACGGTGTTACTAGCGACACATGTATTGTGAAGGAAAATACGAGGGCCGGAACTGCTTGTAACCAGCAAGCATGGAGCGAAATGTATAAGTTAAAAGTTGTACAGCTAAGTAAAAATGTACCTGTACGTCTGTCTACAGAAGATGCAGCAGTGAACTGAAATGATTCACGTATATTCTTATTTTTCTCGTGCCTTCTACTTTTACATCTACATCTACATGGATACTCTGCAAATCACGCTTAAGTGCCTGGCAGAGGGCTCATCGAAACACCTTCAGAATAATTCTCTATTATTCCACTCTCTAACAGCGCATGGAAGATGGTGGTGGTGGTTAGTGTTTAACGTCCCGTCGACAACGAGGTCATTAGAGACGGATCGCAAGCTCGGGTTAGGGAAAGATTGGGAAGGAAATCGGCCGTGCTCTTTCAAAGGAACCATCCCGGCATTTGCCTGAAACGATTTAGGGAAATCACGGGAAACCTAAATCAGGATGGCGGGAGACGGGATTGAACCGTCGTCCTCCCGAATGCGCGCGCATGGAAGAAATGAACAGCTATACCTTTCCGTGCGAGCTCTGATTATGATGGTCGTTTCTCCCTATGTAGTTTGGTGTCAAAAAATATTTTCGCATTCGGAGAAGAATTTCGTGAGGAGATCCCGCCACCAAGAGAAATGCCTTTGTTTCAATGACACCCATCCGAAATCCTGTATTCTGTCCGTGTCATTAACTCCCCTGTTTCTCAATTATATAAAACGTGCTGCCCTTCTCTAAACTTTCTCGATGTACTCAGTTAAACTTTTCTAGTAAGGATCCAATACCGCGCAGTACTATTAAGAAAGAGGATGGATAAGCGTAGCGTAGCAGTCTCTTAGCTATTAGTTCATCTATTTCACGATTTATTTATTAAGGTGACCGGTTTCGACTACTACTGTGGTCATCTTCAGACTATCGAGTAGGAACCTCTTTCTGCTGGAGAATCAGTACAGTAGTGATTCTCCAGCAGAAAGAGGTTCCTACTCAATGGCCTGAAGATGACCAAAGCAGTGGTCAAAACCGGTCACCTTAATAAATAAATCGTGATCGAGACTGTCTTTAACAGTAAATATTTGTAACACATTGATCACTGGCACTCCCATAATGTATTCAAAAGTAATTAGTTCATCTGCCGCGTCTTCTAAGTGTTCTGCCAATAAAACGCAGTCTTCGGTTCGCCTTGCCCACAAAATTTTCTACTTGTTATTTCCAATTTAAGTTGTTCATAATTGTCTTTCCTAGGTATTTACTCGAATTTACCGCTTTCAGATTTGACTGATTTATCGTCCAACATTGGTGCAGGGTCGTCCTGCCTATTAACGGATTCGACATGGTTAGTTTAAGGGGTGGTCGGATTCCAGTTCTGTCATCACCCTGTTACCACCCCTTCTTCCCATCCCACTCACGTCTCTCCCAGCATGGAATACGTGTATTGCGACCGAAATTTTTCTAAACGTCTGTGAACAATGAGGCACTTAGGTACCAGCCCAGTATTCACCTAGCTGGCCAGCACACCAACACTTGGTGGTTATACCGCCGGGCGGATTTAGTCGGGTGCCGGCACAACTCCCAGTTCAAAAACAGTGCTTTAACATGCACATCTGTCTGGGCATGTGAGAAGGGAGCACATGTATACCATTTAACTAGCTGTAGACATCATAATGTACACTACTGGCCATTAAAATTGCTACACAAAGAAGAAATGCAGATGTAAACGGGTATTCATTGGACAAATATATTATACTAGAACTGACGTGTGATCACATTTTCACGCAATCTGGGTGCATAAACCCTGAGAAATCAGTACCCAGAACAACCACCTATGGCCATAATAACGGCCTTGATACACCTGGGCATTGAGTCAAACAGAGCTTGGATGGCGTGTACAGGTACAGCTGCCCATGCAGCTTCAACACGATACCAAAGTTCATCAAGAGTAGTGACTGGCGTATTGTGACGAGCCAGTTGCTCGGCCACCATTGACCAGACGTTTTCAATTGATGAGAGATATGGAGAACGTGCTGGCCACGGCAGCAGTCGAACATTTTCTGTATCTAGAAAGGCCCGTACAGGACCTGCAATATGCGGTCGTGCATTATCCTGCTGAAATGTAGGTTTTCATAGGTATCGAATGAAGGGTAGAACCATTGGCCGTAACACATCTGAAATGTAGCGTCCACTGTTGAAAGTGCCGTCAATGCGAGAAGAGGTGACCGACACGTGTAAGCAAAGGCGCCCCATACCATCACGCCAGGTGATACGCCAGTATGGCGATGACGAATACACGCTTCCAATGTGCGTTCACCACGATGTAGCCAAACACGCATGCGACCATCATGATGCTGCAAACAGAGCCTGGATTCATCCGAAAAAATGACGTTTTGCCATTCGTGCACCCAGGTTCGTCGTTGAGTACACCATCGCAGGTGCTCCTGACTGTGATGCAGCGTCAAGGGTAACCGCAATCATGGTCTCCGTGGTGATGATAGTCCATGCAGCTGGAAACGTGGTCGAAATGTTCATGCAGATGGTTGTTGTCTTGCAAACGTCCCCATCTGTTGACTCAGGAATGGAGACGTGTCTGCACGATCCGTTACAGCCAAGCGGATAAGATACCTGTCATCTCGACTGCTAGTCATATGAGGATGTTGGGATGCAGCACGACGTTCCATATTACTCTCCTGAACCCACCGATTCCATATTCTGCTAACAGTCATTGGATCTCGACCAACGCGAGCAGCAATGTCGCGATATGATAAACCACAATCGCGATAGGCTGCAGTCCGACCTTTATCAAAGTCGGAAACGTGATGGAACGCATTTCTCCTCCTTACACGAGGCACCACAACAACGTTTCACCAGGCAACGCTGGTTAACTGCTGTTTGTATGTGAGAAATCGGTTGGAAACTTTCCACATGTCAGCACGTTGTAGATGTCCCACCAGCGCAAACCTTATGTGAATGCTCTGAAAAACTAATCATTTGCATATCACAGCATCTTCTTCCTGACGGTTAAATTTCGCGTCTGTAGCACGTCATCTTCGTGGTGTAGCAATTTTAATGGCCAGTTGTGTAATTCTGATGACATGGTCGAATCAGTGCAATGACTAATTCCTGACTGATATTCTTGGATGAATAAAGGTGTAACGCAGCCTTTACAATAATTAGTTATATAGATTCTGGACGCTGACCGCTGAATTCGAAGCGGATTTGGGAAATACTAGCAAGTTAATTGGCTGGAAAGTGGGTCGCCTCTTTCACTTATAATTAAAGACGCCGCGCCATAAAGATGGGGAACGAGGATTGCGCCGTTACGTCTGGATTAGTGTGGAGGGCTGTAATTAAATCCCGGGACGAGGCGGGTCGAAGGACGGACGCTAAACACATCCCGTCGCTCGGCGTTTATTAGGGCCGCTTATGAGACAGCGCCGAGCCTCGGGCTATTATTTGCTGCCGGGTTGGGATTTCCTCGGCGGCCAGAAATCCAATACATTTGCGCTTCCGTAATCGCTTTGCTGCCGCCGCCCGGAAGATCAAAGGCCCGCCCGCCGCCAGACAGAGTGCGTGCGGCCTATGCCGAAGCCCCCGCAGTCAGCAGCATGCAGCTGGGGGGAGGGGGGGCGGAGGGGGGGCGGAGGGGGGGGGATGCGGGGGTCAACAGCCTGCAAAGTGAATAACAGCGCGGCCTACTGGCAGCGTAAAGCCACTCTGTGACCGGTGTGTGTCAGCTCTGACGCTTGCTTCTGCTCTGGCCATTAACACGGAGAAGTCGTATACAGACTTCAGGACATGTCTTCCTTCGTTGATACGAATCAACCTAGGCCTGCTACGCTTCACATGTGCAACGAGGCTTACCTCAGACATCGACAAATGTGATGTGTCTAATGTGAATAGAACTGGCTGTACGTGTGTTCTGGACAAGGCTGCATTATATAAGGTGTTCTGAAATTCCCGTTAGAAACTTCTAATAACGGGTGATCAAAAAGTCAGTATAATTTTGAAAACTTAATAAACCACGGAATAATGTAGATAGAGAGGTAAAAATTGACACAGATGGTTGGAATGACAAGGGGTTTCATTATAACCAAAATGCAGGATGGCGCTCCACCCCATATTGCTAAACGCGTGAAAGATCTCTTGCGCGCGTGGATAGATGATGATCGTGTGCTCAGCCGCCACTTTCGTCATGCTTGGCCTCCCAGGTCCCCAGACCTCAGTCCGTGCGATTATTGGCTGTGGGGTTACCTGAAGTCGCAACTGTATCGTGATCGACCGACATCTCTAGGGATGCTGAAAGACAACATCCGACGCCAGTGCCTCACAATAACTCTGGACACGCTTTACAGTGCTGTTCACAACATTATTCCTCGACTACAGCTGTTGTTGAGGAATGATGGTGGACATATTGAGCATTTCCTATGAAGAACATCATCTTTGTTTTGTCTTACTTTGTTATGCCGATTATTGCTATTCTGATCAGATGAAGCGCCATCTGTTGGACATTTTTTGAACTTTTGGTTCTAATAAAACACCATGTCATTCCAAGCATGTGTGTCAATTTGTACCTCTCTATCGACTTTATTCCGTGATTTATTCAGTTTTCAAGTTTATACTGACTTTTTGATCACCCGGTACTTATAGAGGAGAAACGATTTCCGGAAACGTACCGTTTCTGTTCTATGACGTTTTCAGTTCAGGTGTTTAACCCATCCACTTCTGCTTAAGAAACTGAAATGGGCGTGAGTTCTGGGTTGGGATGGGTGGGGTTGGGTTGTTTGGAGGAGGAGGCCAGACAGCGTGGTCATCGGTCTCATCGGATTAAGGAAGGACGTTGGCAGTGCCCTTTCAAAGGAACCATCCCGGCATTTGCCTGGAGCGCTTTAGGGAACTCAAGGAAGACCTAAATCAGGATGGCCGGACGCGGGATTGAACCGTCGTCCTCCCGAATGCGAGTCCACTGTGCTAACTACTGCTCCACCTCGCTCAGTAATTAGGTGTGACACGGTACTATTATGACGTAACAACTCGGAAAGGAAACATAACGAAACATCCATTTATCACTTAAACACGTTTGTTTTTACTAACACTGAAACATCACGTTTTACATTATTTCAAAGCAAAAAGTTCCCACCATACTGCACATACAGAACAGTACTGATGGATTACAATGGCGGCTCGAAGTGGCGACTACCAACATTGTTACAGACATTTTTCTGGTATACGCTCTCAGTACCATCCGGTGGCTCTTCAGTGTCTAGTGTAGCGGCCAGAACTCGCGCCAGATCTTCCTCTGTCTCTACAGGAGTCTTGTAAATTGAAGTTTGGAAACGACCCCACAAGAAGTAGTCCATAGGAGTTACATCCGACGATCGCAGTGGTCAAGCGGCTGCAGCGCCTCGGCCTATCCATCTTTCACCATATCCTCTGCTGGAACCACGTCTCGTCGACCGTTGTGGCAGAGAGGTTCTAGGCGCTTCAGTCTGGACCGCGCGACCGCTACGATCGCAGGTTCGAATCCTGCCTCGGGCATGAATGTGTGTGATGTCGTTAGGTTAGTTAGGTTTAAGTAGTCCTGAGTTCTAGGGGACTGATGACCTCTGATGTTAAGTCCCATAGTGCTCAGAGCCATTTGAATCATTTTTTGAAACCACGTCTCCTTGCCGAGGTTCATCGGCACAGCTTCCAAGAACATTTCCAAAACGTTTTGTAGGAACATCAAGTATGCAGGACCAGTCGGCTTGCTTGGAAGCAGACATGGATCCGTTACACATTTTGCGGTGGGGTGGGTTAGAAATATGCGTCGTCTCTGTTTGATCACTGTCTCTCGTCGTACTGTGCACTACAAAAGTTCCGCCTACCTCAGTACGGCGTCAGATCACCAGTCCGTTTCTCTGCATATGTAGATACTGTTCAGACGATGTTAAAAGCAGCGTTGAAGAAAAACACCGTCAATACTTCCGTTTGCAGAGTCCACGTAAACTCTGGCAGCAAGCTATCCTGTAATATCTTATAACACGATTTTAGGGCGAAGGGCGATTGCTTCATATCTTTAGAAAAATGACAAAATTCTGCAGCGAGTTCTTTAATTTTTTAGGTTCAAAATTAAACACTTGCCATCAGCCCGAAGTTAACTAACGAATAACATCACTGTCCTCAACTCACAGTTCATGCAACCCAGTACACACGCTAGGCAGTCAGAAATGTACTTAAGTCCAACCCTAACTGTTACGCGGTCTACAGTCAATACACTGCTACAGTATATGAGTTTCACTTTCAGTCCTCTTCAGTGGATTTCTATTAACAGAAATTGCTCCCAAACTATTCCATAAACGGGTATGAAACGTGCTACGCGGAATTCTACAAAGGCCGAAAGTTAACAAGCGTTTATCTTTCCAACAGATCACTTCAGAAAGCTCACATTTTCACAATGTGTCCGTGAATGCAGCTGCTTTTGCGGCAATACAGTCCGGACTCGAGAAACCAGTAACTTCTTCATTTTATTAACTTCTCATGGTTGGGATTCACAGTCACATAATATTTCTTAAAATACATCATAGTCGACGTTGACTGTATAAAATATTTATTATTACTATTGCAATTTCGGCCTTATGGCCATTTTCATGTAACACTGTAAAAGTTACATTCTGTCAGAATATAAAACTATCTGGCATGAGTACATGTCGTCGTCAAAATGCAGCCTTTTGACTGTGAGAGTCCCACAAGATCTGATGAGTATGACACTTATTACATCGTAACATGTTGTTAAATATGTACTGAACTGTCGATGCTACCATCGTTCTAATGATCTATCATACATTCAAGTTCAGATGCACTGAAAACATGTGGGGCTAAGTCAGTTGGCGCGAAAATACAGTACATTTTACTCATAACGTGGACGGACACGTCCAACATGACGTGCACGTGCGATAGATAGCCGGCGACTGTCTCATTGCCGTTCCTTCTAGGGAATATAACTACTTGTAATGCGCCGGAAATGCTTAACGCTGATTGGTTGTTCAAAATGACCAGCCAATCAAAACAATCCTCCGAGTTATTTCTCGCGCTAAAACCGTCTTACGCCAGTCAACATTCACAGATACATTTACGTCACTTCGTCATGGAAATATTAATAAAATGTTCAACAAACTCAAAGGAAAAGAAAACTAATCTTGAAATAATTTTAGAAGACTATGTAAATGGCTATTCTGGCTGCCTTCTTACAAAAGAAAGTACCCCTTGACATACGTCATTATCAAGGTGGGGAAATTACATGTTTCATTGCGACTTGCTTGCTTAACACCTTCCCATGATACAGTTACGTAATGTTTAACCTGAGATAATATTGAATTTCTTCGTATGACCCACATACAGACTCTCACTCATTCTCATTTACTCACAAAACAACACAGTAAACAAATACTGATCTTTTCTGAATTTTATATTACGAAAATGACGTATAGTTAACATTTTTAATTACGAAAATTCAAACAAATTTATCTAATATTTTGTGAACTTCAGTAATGATTTCAAATGATACTAAAAGACAAACTGTTATGAATCCTAACTGACTGTAATCTTATAAGTGTCGGTTTGGGGTGTTTTAGGTAATTTTCTCTAACTCTGAAAGCATGCCAGATAAAAAGCTGAGATTTTTACACAATCTTCTCTTTGATAACAAAGGGCAGTATATTGACTTTTGACTAAATTGAATAATCTTTGATATAGTTTATTTAGATTCTTAGTGGCTTGAATATTCTGTCACTCGAATTGACACAGGTACCACTTCCCACAGCTAGGCTAGTGACAAGTGCGAATGAGTCACACTAAGATACAAGCGGCTGTTTCTATCACCGCAAACGGCTCAAAAGCTACTAGCTGTACTGCAAAGTAGTGCAATAAATGCTATTGCGTATTGATTAGCGACGTTACAATCTGAACTAAAGCTGTCGCAGAACGGAAACAGTATGCTTCTGGACATGGGTGCCTGTTCAAAATATTATGTACTTATATATGAGATTTACCCTTTTGAGGTAAAACATTATTACGTCTGCTCACCGCATTGGCGCTACAGGTCCTGATGTGGTTTACTTTCCTCCAGCATACCAAAAATCAGTGCAGATTTTAAAGGATTCCAGGAGAAAACTGTCATCTGCTCAGGTGACAGAGCATCACATTCATAGGTGAAAAGTCTATCTAAGCAGCAGCCAGCTCCATCATTGCAATCAGTCGGGATCACAGAGTATCAAATAACAGTGCGGGCGGGACCTTCTGCCTACGGTGTGTCAACGTACAAAGTCACGTTTGTTGCCGAAGAGGTAGCCTAATGGCAGGCGCCGGAGCCTGTAACTTTGACAGTCTGTAGCGACGTTGGATAACTTGGTGGACACATGTTGCTACACTCACTTTGTTCATCAAGAAACCCCCTACAACCCTTCGAAGTTTTTCGCAACACTTCTGGGACACCGCGCATAAGCAGAGCAGAGACCAATGAGGAGACTCCCCAGCGACGATACAGGTCACAAATGAAAAAAAAAACCACTGGCATTAGAGACTTTCACAATGGGCGGATAGCTGTGACTTGGCTGATGGGAACATGCATCTCGGAAACGGTGAAACTGGTCGGCTGTGTGCATGCTGCTGTCATGAGCGTTTATGGAAAGTTGCTGAAAGATGGTGAAACCACGAATAGGCGACACGTTTATGGAAAGTAGTGGCTTGGCTAGCATCTGCAGTTCTGTTCAAGCACGCATTTCTCACGATTTGTGCCATATTTTTGACACCTACGAGCATCACCGAAGGCATTGTAGAATTCATAAATGCTCTACTATTATCTTAATTCGTTGCTTACACCATACAAAAGGTTAGTATACCCCATACGGAAGGGTAACAGGGCTGCTAGATGCACTGGGACGGCAATCTTTCGAGGAAAGGTGTGAGGTAACGGCCGAGCCGTCTCGCCCTGAACATATTCTGAGAGTTGGCGGCCACCACTAGGGCCACTCGTCAAAGCGCGGCTCTTTAGCAAGCGCGTGATGCCAAACAATGGCCGGACCACGTGATCTATCGAACACGTGGCTGGGAATTCCTTGGTGATAATGTGCGCCGGGAGGGCCAAAGATGGTGGACTGTGTGAAACCTTAATGGCAGACGTTTCACAGTTCGTATGGAAATTAATAGTAGCCAGATGAATCATGATACCTCAAAAAGAAACATGTACATTACTGAAACTTCCTGGCAGATTAAAACTGTGTGCCGGACCGAGACTCTAAGTTGGGATCGTAGAGCACTTGCTCGCGAAAGGCAACGGTCCTGAGTTCGAGTCTCGGTCCGGCACACCGTTGTAACCTGCCAGGAAGTTTCATATCAGCGCTCACTCCGCTGCAGAGTGAAAATCTCATTCTCATGTACATTACTGTTATTTGCACGACGATTCTGATGGTGTAATCAGATTTTCAATACCTTTATTAGTTTAAAATAACATCTGACGGTAAATTTACAAGTAACACGGAGCACCGAATTTCCAGAACATAAACACTTGTCGATCACCGTGCCTTTAGAAAGCTGTTAGTATAAACCTAAATTGGTATGAATTACAGGTATCAACGTGAATAGTACATGAGGTATTGGAGGTCAAAGTGGCCGATTACTATCGATCACGTCAGGCCATAAGTACTCCACAGTTACACGAAAAATCGGTAGCAGCATGCTTATAAATATATTTATTCATCTGTGTCATTGTTTATATCCGATATATACTATCCATGAAGAAATTGGTTAAATATTTACTGTGTTTTAGAAGGCACAGAGACATTAGGCTACTGGCCTACCTTTTATTGCTATTCCTTTGATATATGTTTATTTAATTTGTTTAGGTATTTAATAATGTGTGTTAGAACGTGTTTATGGTAAATCACGGCAAGACCGACGCGGAGTCGTCGGAAAGACTTTGACAGTGGTGCAGTTTGGGCGTGGTCGCGGAGAAAAGAAATACTTTGGGGTGATTTCGGTGGCTTCTGCAGTGAAGTCGTAGTATGCGTTCAGAAGTGAGTATCTCGCGAGCTATGTTGTTGTTCATAACTAATTACGTGAAGTGGGAATCTGTTGTTTCCCTGTTATTTAACTTATATTTTATTTAATTGCTGGACCATCGATACCAATAAGTGTTTTGCAGAAATATACCACATTCTCAAAAGTACTTCTACTATAGCACTCATCATTTAAAGTCATTAAGATAGGACTTGCATATTTATTTAATTGCAATCTTTCATTTATAAATTTAGATGTTACTTTCATAATACGCAGTTGCCAAGTGATAGAAACCTTCGGCCATTCGATTCATGTGTGTATTCGTACCGTATACTGTAGGCTCAGCAGTATTTGGCCTCTAATGCGGCAACTACGTATCCCAGCCCCTAGACAACGAAACCAGCCAAAACTTTTAACGTTGCAACTCTGAGTCGGAGGTTACGTAGTTGAGGGCCATCACCAGTTCACATAATTTCATATCTTTGGAAAGCTCGCAAAGGTGACGACGTTCTCGTGAATCCCTGTAGTGAAAATTTACAGAATCTGTAGATTTGGGCAAGTACAGAGCCATACAAGCATTTTTCCCCTCCTCAGTACACAAATGCCATAGGACAAAATATCAGCAACACTATTATTTGGATTCATCCATCGACACGCTTTCGACAGTGAGTTGCGAAGTATACACGTAGATGCTGAGACATTTCTTAGGCACAGGCTCGGCAGCAAGAATTCTTCCCCTGAAAAGACACGCCCAGCACATTAAGCAAAGCGCTTGTATGTGGGATAATTTGGCTGCAGTATGAATACAACGAATTGCTAAATAATAAACAATGAACGTCGTACGAGTGGGTGGCCACAAAAAGAGCGAACCGAGCGAGACAAATCCGAAAACAGGAGCGAGAGGCATTTGTTCGACGCAATCCGTGCGTGCCTGCTGAAACCGTATTGTTTCGAGAAACTGTTAAATAATTGATGGCTGTTTTGTTCCGCTGTGCGCATAATGTTTTATGCATTGTCGTCAACTGTAAATTCCAAATCGTGACGTTTTTGTTTAGTTTACGTATAGCCTCTGGAGACGACGGGTTTCATTGACAAGAAAATACAGTTGGAGAAACTCCAAAACTTTGGCGCTGGGTTCTGGTAGACCTTGTATAAATACAGATGGTTGGAGATAAAAACCATATTAAAAACGTTTTATTCTCGATTATAACACATTTGACAACTGACGTCCCCATCTCATCCAGTAGCACTGTGCAGGCAAGAACATATTTCTTTGTATCTCGCCAACTTTTACATTCTTTATAATCATATTAGTGAGCACGGACAGCTAACAGCTGAGACGGACCCTGTTGTATCGTTTTATCTGTGTGATATTGATGGAATAAGTATTCAGTTTCTAAACACTACAGTAACACTGAAACGTAACTGTCTTTAAGAAACGCTGGGTTGAAAGCGTTCTCGAACGCCTAGAACGCCTAGCGGAAGACTTGTACCTCCAGACTTTCCCAGCTGTTTTATTTTTACCAAATAATTCCACCGGTAAATTTCACGTATGCATCAATACCATTTACAGTATTGCTCTTTCATAAAAAAACAGTATTCAATTATCTTGGTACTTGAAAAATTAAGAGTCGTAATCATAAAATTATGAGAGCTTTTGATAAGGTCTGTACGATGTCCGTTCTTAAAGTCCTTGACAAACAAGGCATCGATACCATGCATGTTAATATACTGGCCAACACACATGCATAGAAGTTACAGCTTCGATCAGGCTTTATTTGGACAGTGGGGAATTCAAAATTTCCAGAGCAGGTACACAAGGAGATCCATTGTCAGCAAACTATTCTCAGCAGAGCTCCTGGAGGTTTAGGAGCCGTAAAATGGGAAAATGAAGAAGGAAGATCCTCGTTCGCTTGTCTAAAAATAGTCTGTTCGCAGCTTCCAGAGCAGATAAGCACCTGCTAAGAATGAAAGGTTGTTGTTTTTGTTGTTGTCTTCAGTCCTGAGACTGGTTTGATGCAGCTCTCCATGCTACTCTATCCTGTGCAAGCTTCTTCATCTCCCAGTACCTACTGCAACCTACATCCTTCTGAATCTGTTTAGAGTATTCATCTCTCGGTCTCCCTCTACGATTTTTACCCTCCACGCTGCCTTCCAATGCTAAATTTGCGATCCCTTGATGCCTCAGGACATGTCCTACCAACCGGTCCCTTCTTCTTGTCAAGTTGTGCCACAAACTCCTCTTCTCACCAATCCTATTCAATACCTCCTCATTAGTTATGTGATCTACCCATCTAATCTTCAGCATTCTTCTGTAGCACCACATTTCAAAAGCTTCTATTCTCTTCTTGTCCAAACTATTTGTCGTCCATCTTTCACTTCCATACATGGCTACACTCCATGCAAATACTTTCAGAAACGACTTCCTGACACTTAAATCTATACTCGATGTTAACAAATTTGTCTTCTTCAGAAACGATTTCCTTGCCATTGCCAGTCTACATTTTATATCATCTCTACTTCGACCATCATCAGTTATTTTGCTCCCCAAATAGCAAAACGCCTTTACTACTTTAAGTGTCTCATTTCCTAATCTAATTCCCTCAGCATCACCCGACTTATTTCGATTACATTCCATTATCCTCGTTTTGCTTTTGTTGATGTTCATCTTGTATCCTCCTTTCAAGACACTGTCCATTCCGTTCAACTGCTCTTCCAAGTCGTTTGCTGTCTCTGACAGAATTACAATGTCATCGGCGAACCTCAACGTTTTTATTTTTTCTCCATGGATTTTAATACCTACTCCGAACTTTTCTTTTGTTTTCTTTACTGCTTGCTCAATATACAGATTGAATAACATCGGGGGGAGGCTACAACCCTGTCTCACTCCCTTCCCAACCGCTGCTTCCCTTTCATGCCCCTCGACTCTTATAACTGCCATCTGGTTTCTGTACAAATTGTAAATAGCCTTTCGCTCCCTGTATTTTACCCCTGCCACTTTTGGAATTTGAAAGAGAGTAGTCCAGTCAACATTGTCAAAAGCTTTCTCGAAGTCTACAAATGCTATAAACGTAGGTTTGCCTTTCCTTAATCTATTTTCTAAGATAAGTCGTAGGGTCAGAATGAAAGGTAAGACGAGCAGAATTATTGTGTGGTGGGCGCTAGGACAGAATTCGTTGCCCAATCTTATTTACGAATCAACTGTTGGTAAATTTAAATTATACTCTAAGAACCTTCAACATCGCAGCGCGTCAGAAATCGTTGGTTAATATATTAAAAAACTAGAAACCCGCCTCGATTAGGCACTTGTGGGTTTTATTATTCTGAAGAAGGTATAGTTATCTACGCCGAAACCTAGGTTAACACTAGGTGCTTTTTTCGCAATCGAGGCAGGTTTCTAGTTTTTTAATAAATTACAATCTACTTATTGTTATGGAAAATTGATTTTCATACTTGCAATTGCTATGTGCCGTATGTTGTAATGAAAGGAGAGATGAGAGCGGCGAGAGTTGTTACGGTGACAAGTAGAATCACATGCAGAAATTACATGGGGTCCAGGGAATAAACAAGCAGAAACTGGCCACTGTGTGAAGCACAGAAGATGAGTGCTCACGATACGACTATTGTTCAAGCACTAATAGCTGTTCGTTTGTCAAAGTTTAATAGTTCCTTTAGCGTTCTTACGTGGGCTAAATGGACTGTGAGTATCAGAGTTTCGGACTGGAGACTTTGTTTTGGCGTCCGAAAGGGTCAGTACATGGCAGAGATCTGAGCCGAACAATCTTACTGAACTGCCCTAATAGGTAGGGGTGAACCAAAATCTTGAGTGGACATGTATAACTTGATCATGACCTTTAAAGAAAGTGGTTCACAGTTAACAATCACTGGGCACCAGGGGCAGTGGCATCAGGTAATATTTTTTTTCAAGGCGAGCCCCAGGGTAAGTTTGCCGATACACGGTAACTCGATGTCAATAAACTTTTTTTTAATATTAAAAAAAGCTAGTGACGAAATAAATCCAGCTTAGTTTAACTTAAAACAAGGTTTATTGCCTTATTTCTAGTTAGCCTTGTGCCTGATTCTGATACGGAGGAGATTATTTTTCTCTTGCAAAATTATTCTGAAAAGTATTTAAAAGAAAATCTAAGTTGCAGAGAAAGATATTAGTGACACCTGCAAAGATCACTTAATTTCGAAGTGAGTAATTTGACAGAAATATATTTTATTTTATTCAATTTTGGGTTCAAGAGATTTATGAATGAGCTTTGACTCTCTAGTCAGAGGCTACTGCTTATAAAGATGAAATATAAATAAATAAATATTGTGAAAGGGATTAAGTACGATTTATATCGCATTTAAGAAAGTAATAGACGAACAAATACTTCGACATCCATGATAAAATTGATATTCTGGTGTATGGAATCATAAACTTTGATTCGCTAAAACTAAATCTGTCCCTTTCTCCCCATAGAGTGGGGTTTGAGAGAGAGGAATTAGAGTTTTACAAATGTTGACGCAAATATTAATTTATATTATGAAAATTAGGTTCGTGAGTAAGTTAGTATTTTAGTTAACGAGTTCACTCGTTAGTAAGTAGGATGTTTGGTTAGTTAGTTAGCTAGTCAGATGATTTGTTTGATAATTAAAAGTTGTGAGGCCTCATGACCACGGAAGAAACAAAATTTATCTGAATCTGCGGAATAAATTAATATTTGGGTCAACATTTTTAAAACTCTAATTCTTCTCTGTCAAACCCCACGCTATGGGGACAGAGAGAATTTAGTTTCAACGAATAAAAATTTACGAAGTAAATAAGTATTTTTTATTTATCCGTAATAATTTTCCACGCAAAAATGAGACCATGGATTTTCTTGAATTACAATGCCACTACCAAGAATAAAAACAAGTGTTTAAGACAAAATGTACGTAGTTTTTTATGTAGAATCTGATTCTGCAACAAAAAAATGGGGATTCCCATTTGAAATTTTAAAGTTGTCTTCCGCCCCACCCCCAGTGGGCTGGCGTGGCGGGCTAATTTTAGCACCAGCAAATGTCCCCCTCGAAAATAAACAACTTTCAACTCTACACATTTTTTTATGTGAAACTTATTTTTCGAGTTATTCTGTTTTGTCAACTTAAAATTTACAACCCATATATGAGGAAGTCATTCAGCTTCCATCTTTCATGTAGCCAAATGACGAAGGTGTGGTCTACATACCCGAAGAAACAGGTAGGTTTCCATTTGGCTGATTCCGGCGCTTCCTCCCCGAAATGTTGTAGCCAACGTCGAAAAGAAAATATCGCGACGTCAGTGCATGTCTAAAAAGTTTTGTCGTCCTTCTGCCAAATCTCAGATCAATAAGTTTTAATAATACTGGTAGATGCACTCTGGTAACAAGCGAGATAACATCGAACCTCTCGAGAATGTCCGTATCCTTAAACTCGAAGTTGTTAAGGCATCTCACGAACACACGGAGTTGCGAATTTGATGTGGATACTTACGTAGAAGAGACAAATTGTATGAATTACACATAAATATCAATTCCAGACGCCAGAACAAAGTGGATGGAGTACTTCTCATTCTTGATGTCCTGATAAAAAGAAGAGCGGATGGCACGTTGGGCTACAGCGTGTGCTGGAAGAAGACGAACTCCGATCTGTATCTATAGGCGAAAATCTGCCGCCACCCGACGCAGAGAAGTAGTGGTATCCAAAAAATCGGTACTTAGGGCTCGCACTCTCTTTGAAAACGGAAAATTCATCCAAGAAATTGAAACTCTGTGGATGATGTTCCGGAAGAACAGCTACAAGGAGTGGTACATTCGGAGAGCCCTCTATCCTACACCCACTGTACAAACAGCGGAAACGGAAGAGTTACCTCAGGATTATGCGGCCATTGCATCTACTTCCTTTTGGGGCATATTATCCACAAAGATCGGAATAATTCTCAGGAAACACCAAGTCAACAGGGTCTTCCGCTCACCAGCCGAAATATGGGACACAACATCTGAGGTCATCAGTCCCCTAGAACTTAGAACTAGTTAAACCTAACTAACCTAAAGACATCACACACATCCATGCCCGAGGCAAGATTCGAACCTGCGACCATAGTAGTCACGCGGTTCCGGACTGAAGAGCATAAAACCGCTCGGACATCGCGGCCGGCCACTGCATAGTAGTGTCAAAGATGATGACGGAGTATGGAAATCTGCGCTCTATCAGACATCCTCCCAACGTGACAAAATATATAAAAGTCAGACTGTGCATACTGTCGAACATTGTTCTGAGAACATGAATCGCACACCACACTACAGGAGCCTAACAAGTTAACAATCATAGAACGATGCCTTTGCACATGGAATGGATTATGACGATAGAGATACGGAAATCTGACTTGTGGGACTGTTTCATGAAAGGATTTATCGAGATTCGAATAAGGGAACCATTGAACAATTGTGAAAGCGTAATGACATGAAACACCTGCAGCCGCCTTATTATACTGCAAGCAGTTTCGGTGACCCAATACACCATCTTAAAGCCTTAATTAACGCTGAGGGGGTGAGACCTGAAGATGGCGTTGAGCCACCGATATTGGATGCAAAAGAATAAATAACATCGTAACGACGGCCTCAGGTGTTTTCTGTTCTTACGTAAGTGAACGTCCGAAGTCCCACAAACGATTAATCAGAAGGATGGACATACAGAAAATAGTGATAGCGGTTACATCTTCAGTAAGGCCTGGGAGCCTGAGGTACCTCTGATTAAGAAGAAGAAGGAAACTTCCCGCAACGAACTGACTTTGGTGGCAGGCGGAGGAACATGGGAGATGCCGCCTGTGCGCGTATGCGGTTGCGAAGAGGCGAGAGGGGTGGGGGAGGCGATGCTTGGTGCGGACGACTGATCTGATAGAACAGGAGATAAGAGCGAGGGGAGGGGGGTGAGGAAGGGGAGATAAAAACGAGGCCCCAGTTAGCAAGTGGCAAAGTTGTCGCTTGCCGAAGTAATGAACCAGTTCGACACTGATATTTGGCTGTTCACCTGCGAACTACTTCATCCTGAAGTATGCCGGAAGTAGCTGAAGAACCACAGGTCTAAAAGTGGCTATATTATCCCTCTCCTTTTTTTTGTATGAAGTGGTTTCACTTCAAGAAATTAAGACTCGTACAGGAAAATTACAGAATTGGCTATGTACAGGGCTAACAAATGTAGCGCAGCATCCTTAAAGTTACCCCATCATATCCATGAGAGTCCTTGGTCTTTGGCGACTAAATTATCGACTAACTTTCCCCCTTGTCAACAACGCATGGACAAGTTATAACACTCCTGTCCGCTATTGTTATACTGTAACCTTAAAGCTGGAGGCAGTTCGTATAATGAAATTATTTTTATTCAATCAATTACAGTATAAAGAAGTAGAGCAGTGTTACCCTCTGAGAGCAATTTTGTTATGTTGACCGTGATATACCTAACGGAGGTGGCTTATCGGAAGTGAAAGTCAGAAATACGTAAATATTTAAACAGTAACAAACAATAATTTACCTATCCACAGTGTCCAAATGATAATAAAAACGGTTGCCAGCCTAATTAGGCATAATAATGACTAACATTCTTGTTCAAGAAACTGAAAATAAGTAACTTCAATGGGCAAACAGAGCCTATACATTATCACACGAGAGTGCAATGAACTCTGGCACCTGCATATGTTCACGTTAGGGTTGGAGCTGACGGAGCAGAACAAACTATTTGCATAAACATAATAGATCCAGAATGAGATTTTCACTCTGCAGCGGAGTGTGCGCTGATATGAAACTTCCTGGCAGATTAAAACTGTGTGCCCGACCGAGACTCGAACTCGGGACCTTTGCCTTTCGCGGGCAAGTGCTCTACCATCTGCGCTGCCGAAGCACGACTCACGCTCGGTACTCACAGCTTTACTTCTGCCAGTACCTCGTCTCATACCTTCCAAACTTTACAGAAGCTTTCCTACGAACCTTGCAGAACTAGCACTCCTGAAAGAAAGGATATTGCGGAGACATGGCGTAGCCACAGCGTGGGGGATGTTTCCAGAATGAGATTTTCACTCTGCAGCGGAGTGTGCGCTGATATGAAACTTCGTATAGATAACGATACATACTATTACCTTCAGGGCTTAGTCAACTGAATGGTCTCAATTTAATATTCACTGTATAATTATAAATTGGACATAGGTTCAGTATTACTTTTCTAACATTTTCCTATCTGACAAAAAATTGTAAGTGTAGTTCACTGCAAAACTATGAACTGGGCATACGTTAAGTCTCTCTCAGCCAAATACTTTTCTATTTAAAATGAGAGATAAATGTATTTCACTAACAAACACTTTCTCACTGACCTTTGAATAAAAGAAGTTACTGTTATCATAGGTAGTTATTTAGCTTAGCACAACAGACAAACTGTGGGTCCTGTTACATTATTAATAAGCACTTTCAATACACAAGAGGCACCCAGTACTGTACAGAACTTGACAGGAATAGCAGGAGTAATTGAAAATTTCTATAATTAAGTAACTTTGTGCATTCGGACTACTTTCAATGGACGGGGGAGGGGGGGGGGGGAGGGCTTAATCTTGACCACTGCAATAGAGCAAAATAAACGCACTTTCATTACATTAGTTAAACAAGCACTCAGCAAGCATGAACATGTAACTCTCAACAGTTGGAGTTCTGAACTTTTACTGCAGTGAAACAACAAATTGACGTGGTTATAAGACAATAGCTCACCTTTGGGTGATTTTCAACAGGCTGCACTGTAATCACCTAATTTGCAAAACGCTATAAACCACAGTTTTGAGAACATTCACTTTAGAAGTTGGCAACAAAATATTAATAAGCAATTTTAATAGAAAAATTGTTTTCAGCAAGCGTCATTTACTATATTACTCAGTTCTGCTACATTAATATTAGTAAAACACTGGGCTTTAATGTTCTTTCAATAAGGACACTCGGTAATCACTTTAGCATGGGAAGGATCCTAAGTGGAGATGTGACAGAGGATAAATCAAGATAAGTTTTCATAAATAGTCTTTTAGTTTACCTCATAACTGAAAACAAATAAATCATCCACATGAGCTGATCCTTCACTGTACATTTCTACAATTCCTTGGTTCCTTTTCAGTGATTGCGTAACGTGGTGGCGAGTTCATGTCGGTGGGTAGATTTTCAGGCGGAAATGCTGGACTCTGTCATTTCTTCCTGGCGATGATAGATACCAATTCCAGAATAGTTCCAGCTCTTTCTCCATCCATCCGAGGCATTAGCACCTTGGAAAACGGTACCAAAAGACTCTCTCGGCTCCAGCACAATACACAACTCTTACATGAGCAGTTGACAGTTTGGTAGCTCGTCCCCGACTGATTCTTAATCCACCTCTTCTACCAATGCCAACCACAATTTGCGCGTGCTGCTAAGTTCCGTTCCGGAGGGGAACCGCACCAACTTTTACATACAAAATAACTGAGAAACCCAAGTGAAGGTCAGCAGTTTGTATAACAGCAAGCAATCACTTTAAACAAAACATATCGTTTGCACATATTGGCAGTTCTACACAGAATTATTTTAAAAAAGTTATTCAATTTTAAAGATAACCAAAGAGATTATATGAGAAAGACAAAACATATAATTTGCTCATATTGTACATGTTACAGAGATTACAATTCCTACCCTCGAAGTTTTAACATAGAAAAGAATAAACACTCTCATGGTATCGATTCAATCCAACATCATTTACAGAGACACAACGTTATAGCGTTAAAAAAAAGGCAAAATAAATCAGTACAGCATTAGAGCTATGGTGTTACAAAGTCTGAAGCAGGCCTTTATACAGCAGTGCTTTTTGAATGTGTGGCTAGTAAAAATGATAGAATGGCCAACGCTGTATGCTGATATGAGCTCGATTCAGCGCACTTGGTGTCAGTTGAAACGTACAGTACACCGTCGGAAGAAGCGTTTTCACACACTGGATGACCTCAGGGAACGGTCGCCTTACAGTCTAGAGTGGAGACTGCCTGAGTGGTAACGTCTTCTGCTTGTTAGCAGCATGCCACGGTGGACCCATCCCCTCTTCCGGTTCATGGGCTAGAGGAATGAGGTACTTAGCGTGATCCGGTAGGAGATTTTGACTTTGACGGTGTGCAAAGATTTCCACTGTCTAACCGAATTATTAGTTTGTCTCGAAATTTTTCTTGCATTTCATGTTCCTTTTGAATCTAAGTCGACAGGTGTTTGTAGAAATGCATGTTAAGTAAATTTTTGAACTATACATTCAGGGTATTTTAGAAATAGCGTGACAAACTTCTAGAGCTTCTAAAGGATATCTTGAGAAACAAATCGAGGATAGGAACCCGTGTCCTGGAACGTCATACAACGGCGCTACAGTGCCATCAGACCACCCCTTCTGTGGCAAACGTGACTTTGTACGTTGATGGACCGTATGCGGATCGTCTCGCAGTGTTGTCTGTCATTCAGTGGTCGGGATTGATTACCATCATCGCCAGTGGAGAACTGGAGCTATCTGCTTCGCAGATCTTCCTTTTTCCCTATGAATGCGACGCTCTATCACTTTGGTGGATGACGGTTTCGTATACGGGTTCCCATTTGTAGTTCTTTTTTCTCCTGTATACCGAAAGACATTGGAGATTTTAGAGAGTTCCAAGAGAAAAATAACCTGTAGATGGAAACACGTATCCATAACCGTCATCCACATAGTCAACAGAACATGGCATTCATCGAAGACAAGGCCTGTCTACGAAGCAGCTGGCTCCATATTCTCCACTGGCTATTGTGGGAATCAGTCGCGATAACTGGAGAACAAACAACGTTGCGAAACGTTCAGCCTACGAGCCATCAGCGTACAGGATCGCGTTTGCTGCCTTAGTGGTGGCCTAGTTGCAGGCGCCGGAGTCTGTAACTTCTACTCTCTGTAACGTCGTTGGATGACGTTTCCGAACACAGGTTCTCAACTTAGATTTGTCTCTCATGACACCCTCTACATCACCTCGAAATTTCTGGCAAAATTTTTTGGGACCCTGTATATTGCAGACTAAAATCAACAACTGTAAGTTTTTCTGAATCATGGGTAATTGAGTTCAGTTAATTACTTTATTAAATAAAAAATCGATTAAGTTCACTTCGTGACTCAGAAACTCTGACATACGGCAAGTGCCAGAAGGTAAACAAACGTTGCCGTTGTAGACAACCTGTGAAATTCAAATCATAATGCATAAGGGAAATGGATAGGTTAAAGTTAGATATAGTGGGAATTAGTGAAGTTCGGTGGCAGGAGGAACAAGACTTTTGGTCAGGTGATTACAGGGTTATAAATACAAAATCAAATAGGGGTAATGCAGGAGTAGGTTTAATAATGAATAAAAAATGCGAGTGCGGGTCAGCTACTACAAACAGCATAGTGAACGTATTATTGTGGCCAAGATAGACACAAAGCCCATGCCTACTACAGTAGTACAAGTTCATATGCCAACTAGCTCTGCAGATGATGAAGAAATTGATGAAATGTATGACGAGATAAAAGAAATTATTCAGGTAGTGAAGGGAGACGAAAATTTAATAGTCATGGGTGACTGGAATTCGTCAGTAGGAAAAGGGAGAGAAGGAAACATAGTAGGTGAATATGGATTGGGGGGAGGAAATGGAAGAGGAAGCCGTCTGGTACAATTTTGCACAGAGCATAACTTAATCATAGCTAACACTTGGTTCAAGAATCATAAAAGAAGGTTGTATACCTGGAAGAATCCTGGAGATACTAAAAGGTATCAGATAGATTATATAATGGTAAGGCAGAGATTTAGGAACCAGGTTTTAAATTGTAAGACATTTCCGGGGGCAGATGTGGATTCTGACCACAATCTATTGGTTATGAACTGCAGATTGAAACTGAAGAAACTGCAAAAAGGTGGGAATTTAAGGAGATTGGACCTGGATAAACTGAAAGAACCAGAAGTTGTAGAGAGTTTGAGGGAGAGCATAAGGGAACAATTGACAGGAATTGGGGAAAGAAATACAGTAGAAGAAGAATGGGTAGCTCTGAGGGATGAAGTAGTGAAGGCAGCAGACGATCAAGTAGGTAAAAAGACGAGGGCTAATAGAAATCCTTGGGTAACAGAAAAAATATTGAATTTAATTAATGAAAGGAGAAAATATAAAAATGCAGTAAATGAAGCAGGCAAAAAGGAATACAAACGTCTCAAAAATGAGATCGACAGGAAGTGCAAAATGGCTAAGCAGGGATGGCTAGAGGACAAATGTAAGGATGTAGAGGCCTGTCTCACTAGGGGTAAGATAGATACTGCCTACAGGAAAATTAAAGAGACCTTTGGATAGAAGAGAACCACTTGTATGAATATCAAGAGCCCAGATGGCAACCCAGTTCTAAGCAAAGAAGGGAAGGCAGAAAGGTGGAAGGAGTATATAGAGGGTTTATACAAGGGCGATGTACTTGAGGACAATATTATGGAAATGGAAGAGGATGTAGATGAAGACGAAATGGGAGATAAGATACTGCGTGAAGAATTTGACGGAGCACTGAAAGACCTGAGTCGAAACAAGGCCCCGGGATAGACAACATTCCATTAGAACTACTGATGGCCTTGGGAGAGCCAGTCCTGACAAAACTCTACCATCTGGTGAGCAAGATGTATGAGACAGGCGAAATTCCCTCAGACTTCAAGAAGAATATAATAATTCCAATCCCAAAGAAAGCAGGTGTTGACAGATGTGAAAATTACCGAACTATCAGTTTAATAAGTCACAGTTGCAAAATACTAACGCGAATTCTTTACAGACCAATGGAAAAACAGATAGAAGCGGACCTCGGGGAAAATCAGTTTGGATTCCGTAGAAATGTTGGGACACGTGAGGCAATACTGACCCTGCGACTTATCTTAGAAGAAAGATTAAGAAAAGGCAAACCTACATTTCTAGCATTTGTAGACTTAGAGAAAGCTTTTGACAATGTTAACTGGAATACTCTCTTTCAAATTCTGAAGGTGGCAGGGGTAAAATACAGGGAGCGGAAGGCTATTTACAATTTGTACAGAAACCAGATGGCTCTTATAAGAGTCGAGGGGCATGAAAGGGAAGCAGTGGTTGGGAAAGGAGTGAGACAGGGTTGTAGCCTCTCCCCGATGTTATTCAATCTGTATATTGAGCAATCAGTAAATGAAACAAAAGAAAAATTTGTAGTAGGTATTAAAATTCATGGAGAAGAAGTAAAAACTTTGAGGTTTGCCGATGACATTGTAATTCTATCAGAGACAGCAAAGGACTTGGAAGAGCAGTTGAACGGAATGGACAATGTCTTGAAAGGAGGATATAAGATGAACATCAACAAAAGCAAAACAAGAATAATGGAATGTAGTCAAATTAAATCGGGTGATGCTGAGGGAATTAGATTAGTAAATGAGACACTTAAAGTAGTAAAGGAGTTTTGCTATTTAGGGAGTAAAATAACTGATGATGGTCTTAGTAGAGAGGATATAAAACGTAGACTGGCAATGGCAAGGAAATCGTTTCTGAAGAAGAGAAATTTGTTCACATCGAGTATAGATTTAAGTGTCAGGAAGTCGTTTCTGAAAGTAGTTGTATGGAGTGTAGCCATGTATGGAAGTGAAACATGGACGATAACTAGTTTGGACAAGAAGAGAATAGAAGCTTTCGAAATGTGGTGCTACAGAAGAATGCTGAAGATAAGGTGGGTAGATCACGTAACTAATGAGGAGGTAGTGAATAGGATTGGGGAGAAGAGAAGTTTGTGGCACAACTTGACTAGAAGAAGGGATCGGTTGGTAGGACATGTTTTGAGGCATCAAGGGATCACAAATTTAGCATTGGAGGGCAGCGTGGAGGGTAAAAATCGTAGAGGGAGACCAAGAGATGAATACACTAAGCAGATTCAGAAGGATGTAGGTTGCAGCAGGTACTGGGAGATGAAGAAGCTTGCACATGATAGAGTAGCATGGAGAGCTGCATCAAACCAGTCTCAGGACTGAAGACCACCACAACAATGCAGTTGCCGGTTTTCACATGACATCCAGGGTTGATTTTGAAGTATAAATATTCTAATGTCTTACGTAATTTGTCATATACATGAAAATATGCAAAAAGTGTCTGTTTACACGTCTAGTAACTATCTTTTGTGTGGCAAATTCCTACTTAATATGGTTTGACTTATATCAATCTGAAAGATAACCGTATAGAACGGTATTTTAACATCTAGTGTTAGTACAGCTAGTAACTGCAGCGGTATATCAAGAGAAAATGACGGAGCAATTAGAACGACACCACCACTGGTTACTGTGTATGGCAGGACTGCAAGGCCAGTGCCAAACGAGTGAACGATCCTTCATAACAAAGCCGCAAAAACAGCCGTTTAGGAGAAGTGGAGAAGAGGGGTGGGAAGGGACAGAGAGAGAGAGAGAGAGAGAGAGAGAGAGAGATTGCCGTTTTTGCGTGGCTTTCTCACGCACTACGAGTTCACTCACGTCGGCTGTCGTTTCTCTCGCCAGAAAGCAACGGAGTGCGCGAGAGGGGGGATGGGTTTAGGGGTGTAATGGGAGGGGGAGAAGGGGTAAGGGCAAAGGCGTACCTCGTGGAATTTAGGGCAAAAACTGCGCCACAGCTGCCGGCTGCAAAAGGGGCGCCTACAAAAACAACCGGGCAGCGGTAACTTAACTTCCGGATAAATTCTGACGAAACTGTGCGACTGACGTCAAACTCTCCGTTATAACAGCGGCCCCACCCTTCCGCTCCACCCCTCCTCGGCTCATTCCGTCCAAAGACGCTCACCCCTTCCCCGCTCCTACCCCCCAACCAAGCTGCGGTCACTTCGCCGTTATCTCGATTCCTTCTGTTTGATGCTTTCATTTCGAAAGCGAAGGGAGAAAATTAAATTCACTCTACGCTGCGGGCTACGATGAGAATGTAATTTCTCCGAATAATGGCAACGACTTCCGCTCTCTCAAATTATTCTTTGTTTAACACCCTACCGGTAGATAAAGTCTTACATGCAGCTGCCATTTATTTTTGTTAATAAGAAAAATGCGAATGAATGCGCAGTTCTGGTCTACGCCTGGATTGATCCACTGCCATAGTCGTTAAAAAACTATCGCCGCAATTTTCTCCCTACCCATCTTACAATCACACCACTAATTTCAGGTATCGGATCCTTTTATTGTTTTCATACGGAACACGGCTCTTAATTTCATTACATTACAGTTTCTTCACCGTTATTCGTCTATCGCTCTCAAATTTATCAGTTGTCTGTGCTACATAAAACTATCTTCGTCCACTTCGTGAATATATCTCCATAGCCGAAAATATTTGCTTTTTCCTTAAATATGCCTGTTTAAATTCTTACAAATGTTTCTCTTTTCTTAAATTTTCCAAAGTATTCGTTATTAGAAACAAATAATCAGTAAAGATGTTCAAAATATTCTCACTGTTCAGGATCCGTGATGTTTGACATAAATCTTGAGCTGCTGAAGATCGCTATCTTCTAGCTCATTCGATATAAGGGACACATACACGTCCCACCAGTCAGTCACCTGCTGATGAAGTAGAAGATAACATCTTAGAAAGATCGAGTTGCCTCGAACAGTGATAAACTCATACATTGATGACGACATGAAAATCTTTGGGGCCAAATTTGCAAAGACGCAACTCCTTTGCGAGAGAGAATTGATAAATGATGGAAACTCTAAACAATAAGATTTTCGAAAAAACAAGGGATGTGAATGTTGTCATATGTTCACTGGCTGGCTACTTACCTGTAAGTTTTCTTTTCCCATGTGTTGTGTTTGATACAAACGTTCTGCAGTACACATGTTAAATTAAACGGGTGATTTAGCTAGCCAGTAATTTCTTGAGAACCACGCTATCAAAGCTCTTGTACTGCGTAGCGCACCAAATTCAGTGAAGGTTAGTTGCGATGTTGTTAATGACGATTGCATTTTTCGTCTCCAAGAAGAAGGTAGTATGGCTAACGCTTAAGCGCAACTACGACTAAGGGAGGCTACCTTCAAAAAAATTTTGATAAAAGTTAATAAATTTACCCTGAAATTCACTGAATACGAGGGATGTTTGAAAAATAAAAACCACTTACGTGTTTGGGGTAAATCTTTTTTATTTTTCGACATAGTCTCCTTTTATACTTATACACTACGTCCAACGCTGTTCTAATTTGTTGATCCCTTCCGAATAATAGGAATTGTCCAAATCTGCAAAATGGTTATTATTTGCTGGAATTACCTCCTCGTTTGAATAAAATCTTTGTCCCGCCAGCCATTTCTTCACATTGGGGAACAAATAGTTGGCCGAAGGAGCCAAGTCTGGAGAATAGGAGGGTTGTGAAACGAATTGGAATCAAATTTCCATTAATTTTGCAATCACAACTGCTGAGGTGTGTGCTGGTGCATTGTCGTGATGGAAAAGGACTTTTTGCTGTCCAATCGCCGGCGTTTTTCTTGTAGCTCGGTTTTCAAACGGTCCAGTAACGATGAATAATATTCACCTGCAATAGTTTAATCCTTTTCCAGATACTCGATGAGGACTATCCCTTGCACATCGCAAAAGACAGTGGCCATAACCTTTGTGGCCGAAGGAATGATATTCGCCTTTTTTTGGTGCAGATTCTCCCTTGGTAACCCATTGTTTAGATGTTGTTTGGTCTCAGGAGTATAATAATGTATCCATGTTTCATCCATAGTGACGAAACGGCGCTTAAAGTCCTGCGGATTCCTCCTGAACAGCTGCAGACCATCCTTACACTTCATACTATTCTGGTTTTGGTCAAGCATGAGCGGTCGCGGAACCCATCTTGCGGATAGCTTTCTCACGTCCAAATGTTTATGCAAAATATTACGTACCTATTCGTTCGAGATGCCCACAGCACTAGCAATCTCACGCAGCTCAATTCTTCTGTCATCCATCACCATATCATGGATTTTTATCAATGATTTCTGGAGTCGTAACCTCCACACGGCGTCCAGAACGTTCAGCATCAATTGTGCCCATATGGTCACTCCGAAAATTTTGAAATCGCTTATAAACTGTTCTAATCGAAGGTGCAGATTCACCGTAATGTTTATCAAGCTTCTTTTTAGTCTCCTGAGGCGTTTTGCCTTTCATAAAGTAATGTTTAATCACCACACGAAATTCTTTTTCGTCCATTTTTTGATAATCGCTCGACTTCCTTGATTCCCACAAATGCCAAACACAAAGAAATAGACCAATGTGGCTGAAACTTGGTGTGCGTTATTTCCAAAGATGCTACTAACTAAACATGACCTCGATACACGCCGGGGGTGCCATCTCTCGGACTTTGCACGGACTTTTCAAACGCCCCTCTTATTAAAGTGGGTAGTCCCAGTTTTGTCCTCTGTTTCACATGTCAGGTAACGCTAAGACTGAAGCGCCTAGAACCGCTCGGCCACAGCGGCCGGCGATATCCTTCAAAATGGCGTTCCTAGTAGAGAGCTGTAACTGTGTTTCTTTTGGCGTTAAACCAGAGCATAGCAGATATTCATAGGCGGTTGCAGAATGTCAGTACGGAGGTGTGGAAGTGAACAAAAGCACCGTGAGTCGTTGGGAGAGGCGTATGTCATAGTTGCATAAGGTCGCGTGCCGGTTGGCTGCACCTAGTTGTGACTCCTGTAGTCTTGGAACCTGCAGACACATTTTCATTCGAGCTGATCGGTGAATGCAAATGAACTTCTCCTTCTCCGTGATGACGCAAGGCCTCACACAAGGTTGCACACCCGAGATGAGCCCACAGAAATTCATTGGACTGTTCTTCTTCATCCACACCACAGCCCATATCTCGCACCTTCCGACTTAAGCCTGTCTCGATGAAGGATACACTCCGTGGGAAGCAGTACGTGGGTGATGGGGAAGTTATTGATGCAGCAAGAGGTTGGCTTCGACGCCGACCAGTAGAGTGGTAGCATTCTACCAAACACGCCCACCCAGTAAGGTTGCGTAAGGCCGTCGCATTGACCGGAGATTATGTTAATAATCAGGGTTTTGTAGACAGAAGAAGAGGAATAATATGATGTGCTGGAATCTTGAATAAAACCAACCTGCTGTCAGTAAAAAACTCTATTGCATTACTTACTGAACGCCTCTTGTAAAAATGTCGTGCCGGGTAGCATTAAATACCTTTCTGTTTCATTCCGTGCATGATAGTGTTATATGCTCTTCTTAGGCACGCTGTCCAAAAGATGGCCGAGACGTTGCTGCTCTTCGACAGGGGCGCTCCTAATGTGAAGTAGTGAGGAGGATTTGTGGTGTTGCACGTCACCCACCCTTCGCTTCAGCTAACAGTTGGAATCCAATAAAAGTGATGCCGTACCGTCTGACTGTGGAAACGTATGATGCAATCCTATTTGAAGGAGTAAATCAAGCAGTCACTTTAAACACTGATTAATGGAAGCTAATCACGAGTGATGAAGGTGAACAGGAAGAGTCTTATCACAATTATAAAAACTTTTCAAACCGAATTCTGGGAACAGAATTCGAAATGTTTTTCTCACTATCAGCGGATGAAGTGTCTCTATAAAAATGGTTCAAATGACTCTGAGCACTATGGGACTCAACATCTTAGGTCATAAGTCCCCTAGAACTTAGAACTACCTAAACCTAACTAACGTAAGGACATCACACACACCCATGCCCGAGGCAGGATTCGAACCTGCGACCGTAGCAGTCCCGCGGTTCCGGACTGCAGCGCCAGAACCGTACGGCCACCGCGGCCGGCAGTTTCTCTATAGTTCCTCCTGTCTTCCCTCGTAACATTCGCACCTTCTTCGAGAGCCAGTCCTACCTTCTCATAAACAGTCATCCAAAGACAAATGTCAATTCTCCTGGAGCGTCCTCGCACTTCCCAATAATTTCGTGCCCATTGGACCATAGGAAACTGATTTGGATCTGTCCTGTCTGTGTCTCAAAGGCTCAAAGCAGTGAGTTATTGTGCTACAGCATGTTGTTTCCTACGACCCTGCTAAGACTCCCATCTACTATATACACTATGTGATCAAAAGTATCCCGACACCTGGCTGAAAATTACTTACAAGCTTGTGGCGCCCTCAATCGGTAATCCTGAAATTCAATATGGTGTTAGCCCACCCTTAGGATTGATGAAAGTTTCCACTCTCTCAGGCATTCGTTCAATCAGGTGTTGAAAGGTCCGTTGGGGAATGGCAGACCATTCTTCACGGAGTGCTACACCGAGAAGAGGTCTGGATGTCGGTTGGTGAGGCCTGTCACAAAGTCGGCGTTCCGAAACATCCCAAAGGTGTACTCTGTGCAGGCCAGTCCATTACAGGGATGTTATTGTCGTGTAACCACTCCGCCACAGGCCATGCATTATGAACAGGTGCTCGATCGTGTTGAAAGATGCAATCACCATCCCCGAATTGCTCTTCAGCAGTGGGGAGCAAAAAGGTGCTCAAAATATCAGTGTAGGCCGGTGCGGTGATAGTGGCACGCAAGACAACAAGGGGTACAGGCGCTCTCCATGAAAAACACGACCACATCACAACACCACCATCTCCGAATTTTAGTGTTGGCACAGATGACGTTCACCGAGCATTCGCCATAACCCACATCTTGCCATCGGATCGCCACATTGTGTACCGTGATTCGTCACTCCACACAACGTTTTTCCACTGTTCAGTCGTCCAATGTTTACGCACCTTACACCAAGCGGGGTGTCGTTTGGCATTTACCGGCGTGATGTATGGCTTATAAGTAGCCGCTCGAAGATGAAATCCAAGTTTTCTCACCTCCCGCCTAACTGACATGGTACTTGCAGTGGGACCTGATGAAGTTTGGAATTCCTGTGTGATGGTCTGTCTATTACACATCATAACCCTCTTCAGCTGTCGGCGGTCTCTACCAGTCAACAGACGATGCCGGCCTGTAAGCTTTTGTGCTGTACGTGTCCCTTCATGTTTCCACTTCACTATCACATTGGTAACAGTGGACTTCGGAATGTTTAGGAGTGTGGAAGTCTTGCTTACAGACGTATGACACAAGTGACGCCCAGTCACCTGACCACGTTCGTGTTTGTGGGTGTCGGGATACTTTTAATCTCATAGTATATGTATAAGAAATGCGTTATTCTGCTACAGGTTTCTTACGACATTGCTAAGAATCACACACATATATATATATATATATATATATATATATATATATATATATATATATATATATATATATACTGCTGGCCACCGTAAATACAACACCAAGAAAGACAAGAGGTAGCACAACAAAATTTATTTTGTAGATAACATGTTGACCAAGTATCAAATGATTACGTTTACAGATGTCTGTGACATGTGGTTCCTGCCAGAATCAGTAGCCAGAGTAGCCGCCATTGTTGGAGATCACCGCTGCCACACGTCTCGGCATTGAGTCAAAGAGACGTTGGATGCGTTCCTGGGGTACAGCAGCCCAAGCAGCTTCCACACGTTGCCAAAGATCATCTGGTGTGGCAGCTGGGGATGTAATCTGGGTCACTCGTTGAGCAACCATGGACCACATATTTTCTATCGGCGAAAGATCCGGAGAGCGAGCCGGCCAGGGAAGCACATCAATCTGGTTATTGACGAAGAACCTTTGGACAATGCGTGCCACGTGTGGTCGCGCATTATCCTGTTGAAATACGGCTGTGGCCGAGTCCTGAAGGTAAGGAAGGACAACTGGCTCCAGCACCCCGGATATGTAGCGCCGGCTATTTAAAGTACCGGCAATGCGTACTAGAGGCGTGCGAGAGTAATATCCAATACCGCCCCATACCATAATACCCGGTGCAAGACCAGTGTGGCGGTGCATAATGCAGCTGTCCAGCATCCTCTCTCCACGGTGTCTCCACACTCGAATCCGACCATCGTGGTGCTGCAGACAGAAGCGTGCCTCGTCAGTAAAGACAACGTCATTCCATTCTGCCGTCCACATCCGTCTGTCATCACACCATTGGCGACGGAGACGTCTGTGGTTCTGCGTCAATGGTAGACGAAGCAATGGACGTCTTGCGGACAGACCACTCTGCTGTAAACGGCGTCGAATGGTACGCGCAGACACTGGATGATGCGTTACAGACGCAATGTGCTGTGCTATGGTTCGGGATGTCACTGAGCGATCCGTCACTGCCATGCGCACAATTTGCCTATCAGCACGTGCAGTGGTGCACCGAGGTGAATGCGATCGACCGCGTCGGTCCGTCGTACCGTCCTGCATCCAACGGTCACATATCCGCATTACAGTTGTTTGGTTTCGTCCAACACGACTAGTGATTTCTCTGTATGATAATCCACAATCTCGGTAAGCCACTATCCTTCCTCTGTCGCACTCGGGTAATTGATCAAACGATGTTCGCTGGTGTCTACGAGGCATAACTGATCGTCTTGTGAAACAACCACAAGGTAAACACACGTGCCTAACGTACACTCGTCGAAATCGCCAAGCCTTAAATGGCGCTATGAGGTGGCGCCACAGGCGCGCGTGATGTGCGTCTGCGCTGAAATTCTAATCAGTTGCATATCTCATCGCTGCAAACCCATGGTGTAAATTTCACTCGATTCGGATGCTTCCTTCAGGGTGTTGCATTTACGGTGGCCAGCAGTGTATCTATATATATATATATATATATATATATATATATATATATATATATATATATATATAGTGCCCACCAGTATCTCGCTCTCCTTTCCGCAGGCCGGCGCCTTCTTCTTTGCATTCTCTGCTCAAGGCTCATTGTTGCCCGCCTTCGAGGACCTTTACTATACTTCAAAAGGCCCTCACCGCAGAAAGACGGTTTAGGGACGTGGGAGTGGCGCTCATCTCGTCCTTGCGACGGGCTGCCCCTCATCCTGTCCAGTACATACAACAGCCTTCGGCGAATGCTGTCCTGTCTGGCGTCGCGCCACCTCTTAAGACCAGCGTTCAGCTTGCTTTGATCTGCTGTCTGTCTGTGAAATTGCCTGCGCAGCCAAGTGCAATTCTCAAGAAATAAAGCGCTTAGAAGTATTTGATGTACTGGCTATCACTCTCAGGTAATATTTAATAACATCAAAGGGACACGCTATTTTCAATTCAAATTAATTCGATCCACGTATCACTGTATATACACTGAAGAGCCGAAGAAACAGGTACATACGCTAAAATCGTGTAGAGCCACCTTGAGCACACAGAAGTGCCGCAACACGGCGTGGCATGGACTCGATTAATGTGTGAAGTCGTGCTGGAGGGAAGTGACACCATGAACCCTGCAGGGCTGTCCATAAATTCATAAGAATGCGAGGGGTGGAGATGTCTTCTGGACAGCACGTTACGCGGTATCCCAGATATACCTGGGATCGGCCTCATCTTAATGCAGCTGTTGGGCCTGTTAACATGGGGCTGGAGAAGGCACTCATGGCAGAGGGCATGGGTCACACTGCAGTGGTGCCAGTTGAGTCATCAGTAGATCAGGTTTCACTATGCATGGCCTGCACCTCGATAGGTATGGGAAGGGCATGTTGTCAAAGCTTATAGGTGATAGTGTAGTGGGCTGTGGTGGGATCATTTATGGAAAAATTCCTGTAGTAGTTGGTGTTAAACCTGCAACATTTTTACACTGAAGTCAGCTGATAGGTATCCCTGCTCTAAGAAGTCCCTCTAACTAAAGAATTACCTTTAGAGGAGGTCATGTATCCAAGTAGAGAAGGAATTTGCATATTTCATCAAAATATAAGAGGTATTACAGATAAAGTTAGTGAATGTTTATAGATGTTGACTCTGACATTGGTATATCGGAGCACTACCTAAATAACTCGACAATTCAAAGGCTTCCTTTATCAGGATAGAAATTAGCTGGCTATTTTTCAAGGAGTTCCTTGCGGAGTGGGGGAGTGGCCATGCACGTAAAAAACAGTATTCCGTTTAAGTCCATAGACGAATCACGGCAATGCACTGAACAGATATTTGAATGTTGTGCAGGGGCAGTTGAGTTTAATGAAACTAACCTGGTAGTTGTTGTTGTTTATAGGTCCCCTAACTCTGACTTCAGAGCATTTCTGGTCAAGCTAGAGAGGGTTCTTGGTTCACTTTATAGGAAGTACCAAAAATTAGTTATATGTGGTGACTTAGATATTGATTTTGTATTTGATTGTGCAAGACAAAAGGATGTTGGTAGGTCTTCTAAGCCCATATGATCTGATGCAGACTGTGTTTTTTCCAATTAGCGTACAGGGGAACAGTAGCACAGCCGTAGACAATATTTTTATTCATTCCTCATTATTAGATGGGCATTCTGTTAGTAAAAGGGTGAATGGCCTTTCAGACCATAATGCACAAATTTTAACACAAAAAAGCTTTTGTACTCAAACAAATGTCACATATAATTACAAACTATGTACGAAAGCCAATCCAAAGGCAATAGAGAGTCTTTTAAACCTCGTTAAGGCAGGATGTTTATAGTGCTGATAACATAGATGACAAATACAATGCTTTCCTTAACACATTTCTCATGCTCTTTGAGAGTTGCTTTCGATTAGAACGTTGTACAAGGGGTGCTAGCAGTATAAAAGGCATTCTGGGTGACTGACTAGTGGGATAAGGACATCATGTAGAACAAAGCGGGAATTATATCAAAATGTTAGAAATAGTCACAATCAAACTACAGTAGCCCATTACAAACAGTGTTTTAAGGCACTTAATAATGTTATTAGTAAGGCAAAGAGTACGTGGTACGCAAATAGAATAGCTAATTCACAGGATAAAATTAAAACCATATGGTCAGTGGCGAAGGAGTGTCAATTTGTAACCTCCCCCTCACTTATCGATCTTAATGACAGTAAAAATTAAACCTCGTGTACCTAATGGAAATTTTGGAAAAGCAATCGTCACCGAAGTTAATCTGTCGGTAAAGAGGGAGGAAAGGGTTACATATAAATGAAAGGAAAAATGCAAATGAAACTGGTGGAAATTAATTTTGAAAAGGGGTCAAGTTAATAAAGAAAGTAAATGTGCGGCGGTTACGTTAACAATTAACTAGCGGTAATTAGATATTTGAGATTTGGGGGAAATTACGGTCGTCAGTCCTATGGACAATTACTATACTAACTGAAAAAGAAAGGTTATTACACATATAATTAGCACTAGAAGCGTGGCAACTGAAGATTGACACGTGTATTGTGATAACTGAAAGTTTGTCAGAAGTAATAAACTTCGCTACACTCTGGCTTAATTTAGCAAAAGAATTAATAAAACCGGAAAATTTAAAGTTAATTTAGTGACTGAAATTAACAGTGAGCTTTGTTTCTGAAGCACTACGAAATTCAGTAAAATAATGTTAGTCTTGGGCTACCTCAACAATCATTTCAAAAGCTACTTGAATCTACGCAATTTAGAAATAAGAGATTTAACTTTGAACTTGAATTAAATGATTCTGAACAATTAACAATAGTAAAATTTAGTACGTACCAAGCTGAGCTGCAGTCACAGGTAAGCTAAAATATGGTAACAAAACTCGCGCTCATAATTTGTACTTTTGTAATCTAAATATTTTAGCCAGCTATGAATACTTTAACTGAACTTTGACATTAAAGCAGTGAAATGGAATGATATTACTTTAATGCTGGCGTTTGAATTTCAACGACACTCGGGTTCATTCCAGAAAAGGAAGGGACCCTGCTCGGTAATGCAATTGGGACAATGAGCAACAAAGGTTCATGCTAAGTTGCTGTAATTATAGTTACGAAAATGGAACAGTTTGAAAAGCTGAGGTCTGCCATACAGTTCTAAAACTTTACGTGCTTCCAGTCTTCCTTGCTGGTTGATTGAGGGTTTGAAGCCGTCGATCGAGGAGGTGGCGACAGTCACTCATTGTCGGCCGTCGCTTTTGGAGAAGCTGGATATTGGCGCGCCTTCTTCTCGACACGGTCTCTAGCCGAAACGGGCTCTTGATATGTGCCAGCTAACGCTTTCCGTCCAAGACACCATATCCGAAACTATCATAGCAAGTCGAGCGCAATTACATGCTGCCAAACCCCGAAAGCGCGGCAACTCGCGGGAGCGTCACACAACACACCTGCTCAACCGCGCTACTCCAGCCAGACCCCCTCTGCCCGCGCTCCACACGACGGAGTTAATACTCTCAAAGATCCTAAACACTTTGGTTCTCCACACAACCTATCGATGTAAACGTTCGATAGCATAGCTTTTCCTAGGCCAGACCCAGCGTAAAAATACAAATAGTATTTACAAAACATCGACATAAATGCATAAATATATATATATATACAAATAGTAAAACAATTACTATATATAAAGACACAGAAATGTCATATCTTCAGGTAACAAAATAAGGATAAATCTATAGTACAATAGATGGAAATAGTATTTCTGTTACTGATAAATCAGATATATGTACAGTATTTAACAATCATCTTCTGAGCATTGCTGGTGAATTAAATAAGAACTTAGATTCTACAGTGAATCTTGTAACTCTCTCGGAAAATACCTTTCCGAGACTGATGTCTGAAATACTCCTCTGTGATACTGACAAGGGGGAGATTGAGTCAATAACTAAATCACTGAAGATGAAGGACTCTCATGGATATGTTGGAGTGCCTAGCAGTATATTGAAGTACTGTGCTGCACCTGTTAGCCCTATACTTAACCTTATTTGTAATTTCTCCATTAACCACGGACAGTTTCCTGAACGATTTAAGTATTCAGTAGTAAAGCCGCTTTATAAAAAGGGAAAAGGGGATAATGTAGACAACTGTAGACCTTTTTCTACCCCGCCAGTGTTTGCTAAAGCTATTGAAAAGGCTGTGTATGTAAGGATACTTGATCATTTTACATCACATAATTTGCTATCAAATGTACAGTTCGGCTTGGGGTAGAAGTCGCTTGACAACTGAAAACGCTATATTCTCTTTTCTCTGAGGCACTGGATGGATGAAATTGAAGGTTTCGAACGCTAGGCGTATTTTTGGATATAACTGAGTCGTTTGATTGTGTTGATCACAAAATACTGCTCCAGAAGATGGACCATTATGAAATACAGGGAGTAGCTCACAATTCACCTCTTACTTTAACAGCAGATATCAAAAAGTAACTGTTCACAGTGTTGAGAATGGCAGTGATTTAGGGTCTGAGTGAGGTATAGTTAAATGGGGGGGGGGGGGGCAGTGTGTCCCAGGGATCAGTGTTGGGGCCACTGCTGTTCCTTATTTATATAAATGATATGTCCTCTAGTACTACAGGTAATTCTAAAATATCTCTGTTTGTTGATGACACTAGCTTGGTAGCTCTGTTTCAAATAGTGCAGTTCATAACAGACGTTCATGGCTTGTAGAAAATAAACCAACGCTAAATCACAGTAAGACTCTGTTTTTACAGTTTCTGACACACAATTCAACAAAACCTGAGGTTTTAATTTCACAATGTGGGCGTATGATTTGTGAAACTGAACAGTTCAAATTTCTAGGTGTTACGATAGATAGTAAACTGTCGTGGAAAACCCACGTTCAGGATCTTGTTCAAAGACTTATTGCTGCCATTTTTACTATTCGAACGGTATCTGAAGTAAGTTCAAATGGTTCAAATGGCTCTGAGCACTATGGGACTTAACATCTGTGGTCATCAGTCCCCTAGAACAGAACTACTTAAACCTAACTAACCTAAGGACATCACACACATCCATGCCCGAGGCAGGATTCGAACCTGCGACCGTAGCAGTCCCGCGGTTCCGGGCTGAGCGCCTAGAACCGCTAGACCAACGCGGCCAGCTCTGAAGTAAGTGATCACTAGACATAAAAAAATAGTCTACTTTGCTTATTTTCATTCGCTTATGTGATATGGTATTATATTTTGGGGTAACTCATCTATTCTAAAAGGATATTTTTTGCTCGCAAATGGGCAGTTCGGGCAATAAGTGGTGTGAGTTCACTAACCTCTTGTCGACTCCTGTTCACAAGTCTCGGTATTTTAACATCGCACTCTCAATGTATATATTCTTTGCTGTAGTTTCTTGTTAATAGTATCAGCTTATTCCCAAGAATTAACAGCTTTCACTTAGTTAATGCTCGGCAGAAATCCAATCTGAATTTGATTCACACTTCCTTAACTCTTACGCAGAAAGGTATGCAGTATACTGTTGCATCCATTTTCAATAAGCTGCTGCAAGAATTCAAAAATCTTAACAGTAATCCAAGCGGTTTCAAATCGGAACTGATGTGTTTCCTCATGGGCCACTCCTATTCTCCTGAGGAATTCCTTGAAAAATTAAGCTGATTATTATGTTATATTGTTGATTGCATTTACTTAAACTTATGGTTTGACTTCCTTGGGTTCATAAACATTTTATTTCATCTGTTATTACTTTTATGTTGTAATTTCATGTACTATCATGTTCCATGACCAGGGGTATTTGCTCCTCAATTTGGTCCTACAGAACTAGACGTGTAAATAAAAAATAAAATAAAATAAAATAAAATAAAATAAAATGCTGAATAATGTTGGTAGCCCGCTGAAGTGTTTAAACTCAGAAGGGTATTTCTGAGCGGCTCTGTAACAATTCTGGACGTGTGGGGTGTCGCATTGTCCTGCTGGAACTGCCCAAGTCCGTCGGAATCGACAGTGAACATGAATGGCTACAGGTGATCAGACAGGAAGCGTACGTACGTGTCACCCGTATCTAGACGTATCAGAGGCCCAATATCACTCGAACTGCAGACGCCCAATACTATTACAGAACCTCCACCATGTTTAACATTCCCCTACTGACACGGAGGGTCCATGGATTCATGCAGTTGTCTGCATACCCGTACATATCCTTTCGCTTGATACAATTTGAAACGAGACTCGACCGTCCAGACAACATGTTTCCAGTCATCAACAGTCCAATGTCGGTTTGACGGGCCCAGGCGAGGCGTAAAGCTTTGTGTCGTGCAGCCACCAAGGGTACACGAGTGGGGCTTCGGCCCCGAAAGCCCATATGTTTCGTTGAATGGTTCGCATGGTGACCCTTATTGGTGACCCAGCACTGAAATCTGCAGCAATTTGCGGAAGGGCTACACTTCTGTCAAGTTGAACGATTCTCTTCAGTCGTCGTCGGTCCCGTTCTTGCACGACATTTTTCCGGCCACAGCGATGTCGGAGATTTGATGTTTTACCGAATTCTTGATGTTCACGGTACACTCATGAAATTATTTTACGTGAATATCCCCACTTCATGGCTACCTCGGAGATGCTGTGTCCCATCGCTCGTGCGCCAACTATAACACCACGTTCAAACTCACTTAAACCTTGATTACCTGCCATTGTAGCAGCAGTAACCGATCTAACACCTGCGCCAGACACTTGTTGTCTCATATAGGTGTAACCGAACTGTAGCGGCGTATTCTGCCTATATACATATCCCTGCATTTGAATACACATACCTATACTAGATTTTTTGCGCTTCAGTGTACTATAAAATTGCATATAAAAATGGCAGGGTTTTTCTAATAGAAAAACTGACTTCCTTTAACCTAGTTCATCCAACTTCCAACAACAGAAACGTTCCCACCCATATTGTACACTCTCATTTTGACGAAACTCGCAAATTCCAAAAATCATTCACCAGTGATGGTCAGTGATCATGTGCTAATGAGTTACAGCAGAATGTAAATATCTCATTAAAATTATGTTTTTTTTTCGAATACAAGTCGGAAATCATAATATGTTACGCTACCTCTCTTCTAATGCGAGCCAGAAACTGCACTATTGTTATCAGTTCCCTTCGAATGAGCGCTAGTATGCAAATAAAAATGAAATGGAAGGAAACGCGTTTTTTAGAGCCCTCTCCAGTATCGAGTTCTGAAATGATGGTCAGCCACACTACGATTAACTCAGAGAAGCGACACGGCTGTCCTTTTCCGACTGCACCCCTACTGGTACTGAGGGTGAAACATTGCTGACACCACCAGGTCAGTAGTTTTCTGTGAGCAAGACGAGTAAAGCATTGTGCAAGCGTAGAATATGAGGAATTTTAGTGGGGCAGCTGACGTATTGGTCACAAAGCCTAGTGGTCAAGAGTACTAGATAGCAGTTGGTTGGGCCAGGTTTGATTCCTACTGCTACCATATTTTTTCCATTGTATTTTATTCCTCCTAGTGTTAAACTATTATTTATAAAATTTAATGAAAAATGGCTCTGAGCACTATGGGACTCAACTGCTCTGATCATCAGTCCCCTAGAACTTAGAACTACTTAAACCTAACTAACCTAAGGACATCACACACATCCATGCCCGAGGCAGGATTCGAACCTGCGACCGTAGCAGTCGCACGGTTCCGGACTGCGCACCTAGAACCGCGAGACCACCGCGGCCGGCAAAATTTAATCCTTTGACTGCTACAGACATACTATCTACATTCCGTAATGAAAGTGGCTTGATTGTCGCTGTACTGCTCGTCTAATGCTCCTACCTGTGCTTAAAGAGAGTGTTCTAACTCCTGTGAAATACTTACCATCCGATTTCAAGAAAACCATTAAGTGAAACAAAAAATTGCTTTTTGCAGATCTTACAGTTTTGTGTGTTCTCCCGATGAAGGACTTGATTCCTTCTTGTTATTCATCATAGTTACAGCGCTGCGTCAGATTAAGTAAAGCATTGCACGAAATTTTAAAGAATTTGTATAGGTAAAAGTTTGTGTATGTTTCATTTTAGTCCATGCATTGTTTTGAATAAAATATAGATGAGATACCGAAATTTTATCGAAAATTAAGAGCAGAAATATATCTCATTTCGTTCTCGGGTTATTGGTTTTTACACTCCTGGAAATTGAAATAAGAACACCGTGAATTCATTGTCCCAGGAAGGGGAAACTTTATTGACACATTCCTGGGGTCAGATACATCACATGATCACACTGACAGAACCACAGGCACATAGACACAGGCAACAGAGCATGCACAATGTCGGCACTAGTACAGTATATATCCACCTTTCGCAGCAATGCAGGCTGCTATTCTCCCATGGAGACAATCGTAGAGATGCAGGATGTAGTCCTGTGGAACGGCTTGCCATGCCATTTCCACCTGACGCCTCAGTTGGACCAGCGTTCGTGCTGGACGTGCAGACCGCGTGAGACGACGCTTCATCCAGTCCCAAACATGCTCAATGGGGGACAGATCCGGAGATCTTGCTGGCCAGGGTAGTTGACTTACACCTTCTAGAGCACGTTGGGTGGCACGGGATACATGCGGACGTGCATTGTCCTGTTGGAACAGCAAGTTCCCTTGCCGGTCTAGGAATGGTAGAACGATGGGTTCGATGACGGTTTGGATGTACTGTGCACTATTCAGTGTCCCCTCGACGATCACCAGTGGTGTACGGCCAGTGTAGGAGATCGCTCCCCACACCATGATGCCGGGTGTTGGCCCTGTGTGCCTCGGTCGTATGCAATCCTGATTGTGGCGCTCACCTGCACGGCGCCAACACGCATACGACCATCATTGGCACCAAGGCAGAAGCGACTCTCATCGCTGAAGACGACACGTCTCCATTCGTCCCTCCATTCACGCCTGTCGCGACACCACTGGAGGCGGGCTGCACGATGTTGGGGCGTGAGCGGAAGACGGCCTAACGGTGTGCGGGACCGTAGCCCAGCGTCATGGAGACGGTTGCGAATGGTCCTCGCCGATACCCCAGGAGCAACAGTGTCCCTAATTGGCTGGGAAGTGGCGGTGCGGTCCCCTACGGCACTGCGTAGGATCCTACGGTCTTGGCGTGCATCCGTGCGTCGCTGCGGTCCGGTCCCAGGTCGACGGGCACGTGCACCTTCCGCCGACCACTGGCGACAACATCGATGTACTGTGGAGACCTCACGCCCCACGTGTTGAGCAATTCGGCGGTACGTCCACCCGGCCTCCCGCATGCCCACTATACGCCCTCGCTCAAAGTCCGTCAACTGCACATACGGTTCACGTCCACGCTGTCGCGGCATGTTACCAGTGTTAAAGACTGCGATGGAGCTCCGTATGCCACGGCAAACTGGCTGACACTGACGGCAGCGGTGCACAAATGCTGCGCAGCTAGCGCCATTCGACGGCCAACACCGCGGTTCCTGGTGTGTCCGCTGTGCCTTGCGTGTGATCATTGCTTGTACAGCCCTCTCGCAGTGTCCGGAGCAAGTATGGTGGGTCTGACACACCGGTGTCAATGTGTTCTTTTTTCCATTTCCAGGAGTGTATATGTGCAGATGGTTATGGTCGCGATTTCCATTCCTGTGCATTGGGAATCACGTGGTCATAACAATCGTCATATTTCTTAAATAATTCGAAATATCGAAGCGAAGTCTTACGCAAATGATAACACGCAAAGAGGCATGAATGTTGTATGACAAATACTCCAAAAAATTTTGCTCACCGATATTTTGAAGTACCACAGGAGTGAGAAGGTCGTTGGGATGGGAAGTGTAAAACTGTAAACAGCTTTTAAGTTCCCTAAAAATTTACGCATAATATATGAGGGATTTTCAAGCAGCGACTCGCTGTGAGTCACATATCCCTGTGGTCAAGCACACCGACTGAAGTTTCGTCGGCTCGCATTCCATTCCTGCTGCTATGATTCTTTTATTTTTAATTTTATTCTTCGCATTATTAAAAGGTAACTGCAAAGAAATCATGGGTAACAGAAGAAATACTTCAGTTGATCGATGAAAGGAGAAAGTACAAAAATGTTCCGGGAAACTCAGTAATACAGAAAGAAAAGTCGCTGAGGAATGAAATAAATAGGAAGTGCACGGAAGCTAAGACGAATTGGCTGCAGGAAGAATATAAAGACATCCAAAAAGGAATGACTGTCAGAAGAACAGACTAAGCATACAGGAAAGTCATAACAACCTTCGATGACATTCAAATAAAGGGTGATAAAATTAAGAGTGCAACGGGAATTCCACTATTAAATGCAGAGGAGAGAGCAGATCGGTGGAAAGAGTACATTGAAAGCCCCTACGAGGGAGAAGATTTGTCTGATGTGATAGAAGAAGGAACAGAAGACGATTTATAAGAGATAGGGGATCGAGTATTAGAATCAGATTTTAAAAGAGCTTTGGAGGACTTAAGATCAAATAAGGCAGAAGGGATACATAACATTCCATCAGAATTTCTAAAATCGTTGGGACAAGTGGCATCAAAACGACTATTCACGTTGGTGTGTAGAATGTATGAGTCTGGCGACATACCATCTGACTTTCGGAAGAGCATCATCCACACAATTCCGAAGACGGCAAGAGCTGACAAGTGCGAGAATTATCGCACAATCAGCTTAGCAGCTCATGCATCCAAGTTGCCTACAAGAATAACATACAGATGAATGGAAAAGAAAATTGAGGATGTGCTTGATGACGATCAGTTTGTCTTTAGAAAAGGTAAAGTCGCGAGAGAGGCAATTCTGACGTTTCGGCTAATAATGGAAGCAAGGCTAAAGAAAATTCAAGACGCGTTCAGAGGATCTGTCAATCTGTAGAAAGCGTTCGACAATGTAAAATGGTGCAAGATGTTCGAAATTATGAAAAAAGTAGGGGTAAGATATAGGGAGAGCCGGGTTATACACAATGTGTACAAGAGCAAGAGGGAAGAATAAGAGTGAACGACCAAGAACGAAGTGCTCGTATTAAGAAGGGTGTAAGACCAGGATGTAGCCTTTCCCATCTACTGTTCGATCTGTACATCGAGGAAGCAGTGATGGAAACAAAAGAAAAGCTCTGGAGTGGAATTAAAATTGCAGGTGAAAGGATATCAATGACACGATTCACTGAGGGAAAATGATGAAGAATTACATGATCTGCTGGACGAAATGAGCAGTCTAATGGGTAAAGAGTATGGATTGAGAGTAAATCGAAGAAAGACGAAGCTAATGAGAAGTAGTAGAAATGAGAACAGCGGGAAACTTAACAGCAGGATTGTTGGTCATGAAGTAGATGAAGTTAAGGAATTCTGCTACTTAGGCAGTAAAATAAACAATATGGGGTGGAGCAAGGAGAACATCAAAAGCAGACTAGCAATGGCAAAAAGTGTATTCCTGGCCAAGAGAAGTATATTGATATCAAATATCGGCCTTAATTTGAGGAAGAAATTTCTCAGAATGTACGTCTGGAGTACAGCATTGTACGGTAGTGAAACATGGACTGCGAAAAATCCGGAACAGAAGAGAATCGAAGCATTTGAGATGGGTGCTACAGACGAATGTTGAAAATATTTATCTGATAAGGTAAGGAATGAGGAACTTCTGCGCAGAATCGGAGAGGAAAGAAGGAAAGAAACATGTGGAAAAATTGATAAGGAGAAGGGACAGGATGATAGGACATCTGTTAAGACATCAGGGAATGACTTCCATGGTACTAGAGGGAGCTGTAGAGGGCAAAAACTGTAGAGGAAGACAGAGATTGGAATACGTCAAGCAAATAATTGAGGACGTAGGTTGTAAGTGCTACTCTGAGATGAAGAGGTTGGCACAGGAGAGGAATTCGTGGCGGGCCGCATCAAACCTATCAGAAGACTGATGACAAAAAAGAAATTAAACGATTAATTATAAAATTTAAATATATTTAAATGGTTTAATTTATATAAGTAAAATTAATAGTTTTCAGTTTAGCTATGAGTGCTACCCTTTTAGGTCAGATGGTTATAGGGCACCACACGGCACCACACTGATATAACTTTGCACACCCCACCACTGTCATTCACTCTGAAATGTCACGGATTATTCGACACTCTTGTTTCAACGAAATATTCCTTTCAATGCATTATTAAATATTTCACAACGCAACTTCACATATTCCTGTCTCTCGGTTCTTTCAGTACGTGTCCACCCGATCGATTCTGGCCCAGTACAGACTTGTCCCCTCGCTATTAACTCGCATTACCGGCGTGACACGACGAATCCCTGTTCGCCAGAGAGTGGAATCTACAGGCAGTTCTAGAAGTTGATTCGCTAGCTAGCGCCTGCTGCTAAATTGCTTACTGTCAAGGGTTTCGATCACGATATATATAACGTACGGTGCGTGGCGGAGTGAACTTTGTGTACAGTGGTCCCAGTCGCAAATGGTTAGGGGCAAGGACGATTTCTGTTAAACTTCCGATTTGGCTCGACTCGTGAGTTACACATAAGAGGAAGCAGTATACACTGGTATGCAAAACTTAAGAACGAAAGTAACTTTCGCTTGATGTCATCGCCAAGTAGCATGGATCAAGGAAACTTGTGCCATATCTAGAAAGAACTGATACATATAGTATTGCAGGTAACTGAGAAAAGGCGAGACATGGTTATGAACAAGGTGTGTGATGATTACAGACAGCAATGCCTTCTCTTCAACGTGCTTTTATGCTGATCACAGTGCGTTGTTGTGATTGAACGTTCCATTCCTCTAGCAGCGTGGAACACAAAATCTGCTGCTGGATGGTCACTGGTGCACTGGACGTGCTGCAATACCTGTCACCAACACATCCCACAAGTGCTCCATAGGATTTAAGCCAGAGAAGCGAGCAGGCCACTTCATTCGCCGAATATCCTTTCGTTCTAATAGCTTCTTCATCTGTGCAGTTCTATGCGGTCGCGCGTTGTCATCCCTAAAAATAAAATCAGGGCCGAATGCATCGCTGAAAAGACACACTGGGGGAGGAGTACAGTGTCACAGTAATGTCGCCTCGTCAGTGTATTGTTTTAAACAATTTGGAAGATATTATGCGCTACATTATACCTACTTACACCGTAACACCTCAACCACCAAATCCGTACCGTTCGACAGTGCTTGATGTATCCCCGTATGACGAGAGGTGGGAACACACAATGCACCCAGCAACATTGTTGCACATTTAAAAGTCTAAAATGTGTGCGAAAATACGTCATTAGTGCAGGAAAGTGCAATGTTTACATCAAGTAGAGCAATGTTATTTTCCACGTACAAACACATTCGTCGAATTAGTTTCTAAAACGTGATTGTCAATTCTAAAGGAAGTACTGCAATACTATTTTCAAGCCTAAGTAATTAAAAAACAACACGATAAACTAACAGTTGGCACCAGAGGTTAGGCGTAAGTGTTCACTATTGTAAAACTAACAGAACCAAGCTAATAATTGCAGAAAATACCGCTTAACTAAAATACTACGCTAGCGGGCAAGGCCACAAAGAAACAGACAGTCTCATGTACTGGAAGAATGTAATTTACTAGGCCCACTCTTAATGTAAGTCATACTACTCCCTCCATCTAAATATTTCCTCGTCTAAGATGCTTAGAACCACCATTTTATGAGGGATAAGGATAATTCATCATGTTATACACTAGTAAAATGTGATCGTATATTTCTCAATTCCTTAAAGCGCTGATCTGTGCGTTGGTGTTTTTTTATGCAAAGTGGGACCACATCTGACATTATCCAATTCCTCGTGTACCTAATTCGGATGAGAGAATCGACGAATTTGCATTGATGTTCGACAACAAAATTAATTAATTAGCTGCCACTGTAGTGTTGGAGGAGTTGTGGCAATACAACCGTAACGTTGACGACCTTATATGTCGTTCTAGGGAGGCATACAGGGAATATTTACTTATGCTTAATGGTATTAGAAATGTTGAAACTGAAGTAATGGAATACTGATTGATAATCATTGATTTAATTATTACAAATGACTCAGGCCACCTACAGGTTGTGTACAATAATAACTTTGGATAAAGTCTGCAATATTTACATCATAGCTATGAAGCCATGACACTCAAACCGTTTATAGACTCCGTTACTTGTAATAAATTACTACACGTAATGTGCAAGACACACGCAACACACTCAAAAGACGAACAAACTGATCAAATACTATGATAGGAAGGAAGAAAGCAATCAGGTATTTTAATCGCTTCGATTTTAGGAAGGAAGAATGTGAAGCTTCCTGACAGTTTAAAACTCTGTGCCGAGGCGAGACTCGAAGCCGTGACCTCTACCTTTCGCTGGCTAGTGATCTACCATGTCTCCGCAATATCCTTTTTTCAAGGAGTGCTAGTTCTGCAAGGTCTGCAGGAAAGTTTCTGTGAAGTTTTGAAGGCAGGAGACGAGGTACTGGCGGAATTAAAGCTATGAAGAGGGGTTCTGAGTCGCGTGTGGGTAACTCGGAAGGCAGACCACTTGCCCGCGAAGGGCAAAGGTCCTGAGTTCTAATCTGTCAGATAGTTTCATATCAGCGCACACTCCGCTGCAGAGTGAAAATTTCATTCTGGAAGGAAGAATGTGTTTTTTTTTTACGATGTATCACTTAAACAGCAGAACAACTTACTTTGTTTACACAATCTCATGAGACGACCGAAGATGGTGACAGAGAGATGTGACATATGCAGAGGAGACAGAAGTGACATGAATGAGGAAACTTACATACAGCACCAATAATAAAAATCAATATTTTCATTGTTTCCTTAACTTATTGATTAGTTTTATTATTTTTCGTAAAAATCTAACGTTAAGTGTAAACTAAATTTGATAATTAGCGCAACTTCCTTATTCAAATAACATTTCAGCTTTGAAACTATCTGATAGATCAGACCAGAATTATGAACTGTGACTCAGAAGTGAACCCACCAGTTTACTTTAATTACCTTGTACGAAGAACTAGTGAGCAAATAACCGAATAAATACAGAAAAACGTTTTGCAACAGTCAGCTTCCTAATCAGAAGTTTTTCACAGTGGGCAGAAAATTGGAGGATACTGTGCCATTGTCTCGGCAAAGAGTTGTTCGAACTGTCTAATGTGAGGAGACGATGTTGGATCGTTGGGCGTCAGTTCGTCAATAAGCACTCGATAACGGGTCCTTGACAACAGAGTGTGGAAAATACTGTTGAGTCGGAAATTACATCGCTGTAATAAACAATGTGTGGAAGCAGTGGCACCATATGAGTACGAACCCAGAATCCTATTCTGGCAGTGGACAACTGTATGTTCTACAGCATACGTTGTGACTGGCGGTCGCCACTTTGAACGCTTCCTATGGGCTTAACTTGCTATTGCAAATTCATTAAAATGTATAACTTACATTTCCGTATGGATCGCAGGTCTGGCGCAAGTTTTACAATTGGACGCCTTTAGGGTGGCTTGCGCGTCCCTAATCTGTACCAGTAGTCCAGCTCGGGAAAGGAGACCTACAGCTAAACGTGAAATACGAACCACGTGTCGCTCCTGGCCGATCGTCATGTCATTGACAAGTGGAGTGTAGTTTAAAAAATAGGCGGAAATATTTCATAGTCCGTTCGGGATTTTAACACGTGTCCGTTTGATTTCCAGGTACTGGCCCCACCGATGTCCAAGGTCTGACCATTAATTACTGGTTTCAAAACGTTCAGTTTAATATCCTCTAGTGTGTGTGCTATTTGAATTCTAAAGATTTGGGACACTCTTTTGGATACTGGAAGATGTGGAAGCAAGCATTGGGTGTACCTCGTGGTACATCCTGATATATCAAGAAAATGAGGTACATTCCGACTCGGTAAGTGCATATAGTTTCAATGAGGAACACAAAGTAAGAAAAATACAGTGAGCATAAGAATATGTCTGTGTTGCACGCAATTATATATATATATATATATATATATATATATATATATATATATATATATATATATATATATACACTCCTGGAAATTGAAATAAGAACACCGTGAATTCATTGTCCCAGGAAGGGGAAACTTTATTGACACATTCCTGGGGTCAGATACATCACATGATCACACTGACAGAACCACAGGCACATAGACACAGGCAACAGAGCATGCACAATGTCGGCACTAGTACAGTGTATATCCACCTTTCGCAGCAATGCAGGCTGCTATTCTCCCATGGAGACGATCGTAGAGATGCTGGATGTAGTCCTGTGGAACGGCTTGCCATGCCATTTCCACCTGGCGCCTCAGTTGGACCAGCGTTCGTGCTGGACGTGCAGACCGCGTGAGACGACGCTTCATCCAGTCCCAAACATGCTCAATGGGGGACAGATCCGGAGATCTTGCTGGCCAGGGTAGTTGACTTACACCTTCTAGAGCACGTTGGGTGGCACGGGATACATGCGAACGTGCATTGTCCTGTTGGAACAGCAAGTTCCCTTGCCGGTCTAGGAATGGTAGAACGATGGGTTCGATGACGGTTTGGATGTACCGTGCACTCTTCAGTGTCCCCTCGACGATCACCAGCGGTGTACGGCCAGTGTAGGAGATCGCTCCCCACACCATGATGCCGGGTGTTGGCCCTGTGTGCCTCGGTCGTATGCAGTCCTGATTGTGGCGCTCACCTGCACGGCGCCAAACACGCATACGACCATCATTGGCACCAAGGCAGAAGCGACTCTCATCGCTGAAGACGACACGTCTCCATTCGTCCCTCCATTCACGCCTGTCGCGACACCACTGGAGGCGGGCTGCACGATGTTGGGGCGTGAGCGGAAGACGGCCTAACGGTGTGCGGGACCGTAGCCCAGCTTCATGGAGACGGTTGCGAATGGTCCTCGCCGATACCCCAGGAGCAACAGTGTCCCTAATTTGCTGGGAAGTGGCGGTGCGGTCGCCTACAGCACTTCGTAGGATCCTACGGTCTTGGCGTGCATCCGTGCGTCGCTGCGGCCCGGTCCCAGGTCGACGGGCACGTGCACCTTCCGCCGACCACTGGCGACAACATCGATGTACTGTGGAGACCTCACGCCCCACGTGTTGAGCAATTCGGCGGTACGTCCACCCGGCCTCCCGCATGCCCACTATACGCCCTCGCTCAAAGTCCGTCAACTGCACATACGGTTCACGTCCACGCTGTCGCGGCATGCTACCAGTGTTAAAGACTGCGATGGAGCTCCGTATGCCACGGCAAACTGGCTGACACTGACGGCGGCGGTGCACAAATGCTGCGCAGCTAGCGCCATTCAACGGCCAACAGCGCGGTTCCTGGTGTGTCCGCTGTGCCGTGCGTGTGATCATTGCTTGTACAGCCCTCTCGCAGTGTCCGGAGCAAGTATGGTGGGTCTGACACACCGGTGTCAATGTGTTCTTTTTTCCATTTCCAGGAGTGTAGTAGGCCTGTGAGTTAATTGAAATGAAACAGAAACAAATAAAAGTTTCACAACAATTGTCTGTTCGTCTTTGCTATACACAGGCGACAAACTGCAGTCTATTTAATGTGTGAATTGCAGAATTCTTATGGTTTTCCTCCTATATTTCTCTATTTTCTACTGACGCTAATTACTGTCCACGAATTTCGTGTTTGAATGGGTAAGAATAAAATTAAATGCAAATTAATATTGCTAGCTTCGTTCATTATGCAGAATGTGTCGTCAGAAATTTGATATTGTATTACTGACTGAAGTAAGCTAGTCGTCGCAAAGCACTAAAAAAGTATCTGATTGTTAGTAAAATTTGGGAAATTTATAGGGTACGGTATAGGTGCCAGCATCACAACAATGAATAAGAATAAGTTAAACAAGTATGTAATGTATTATATGTTCTATTATTATTATTGTTGTTGTTGTTGTTGTTATTACTTTGTGTACTTTCAAATTAGGAATTTAATAACATCCGTCCTACTTTCACTTCCTGAGACAAAATTTGCAAAGTGACTTCGTAAACCTCAAGAGTAATATTGCATAATGAGCTTTTTGATATCCTATGCAAGTATGTTAAATTGGAAAAAGAATCCTCAGTGCCCAAAAACCCCAGGGTCACTGCCAGCTGCTGGTGGAATCGCTTCCCGAAAGTTTGTGTTGGTTCTAGAGACAAGAGGAGTCACAGGCGACAGAAGATTCCCGAAATTTCCCATGCTCACCGTAATACAACTTTGGAAATACGCACAATCTTCGAGAGCTAACTGTTGAACGAGCGTTGCAAAGGCCCCGTAGGTAGCACGTCTGAGAAACTCTTGCTGCCACCATCTGCGCTTTCGTCGTCATTCTTTCCTTTCTTCATGCAGAAGAGCAAGCGCACCGGCACGTAAAAAAGTAAGGTCTTGGAAGGCCATCGCAAATTCCGAGTTGCTCTGCACCACCAAACGCCCTGATAGAAATCAACAGACGTGAAGAAACACAGAGTCATACATGTATTACTTGCAACTTGCCAGTTCGACACATCACGATACATGTCCAGAAGACGCGTATACAAGTCGTGCATACTTGTGCCGATACAAATTCCAGATATAATCTGACATTAATGAAGACATACTGCATCAAATTGGGGATAAAATAGGTTTATGGCTTAACCTGAGCAAAAAAAGTTGTGGCGTTCGCTGTGTTATTCGGTGGTTTGGTATTTTATAAATTTGCAAATGAAAATGATAATCTTATTTTATTACATTGAGTAATCACTAAATAATTTTTCTCCGGGCTAAAGATTTGATCAAGTTGCTAAAGAACTCCAAGTTAACTTCGTGTTAAAGTGTTGTCTGTAAGTTGTGTAACTGTCACTAAATCACAGTTCATAGAATAGTTTCTATACAACCATTGATTGTGATGGAAACAGTTATCTTCAGCAAAATGATCATTAAAACTACTGAATATCAGCCGCACACAACACTGACGTATGTTACCTGAAACAATATTCTTCGCAACTCGGGTGTAATTAATTTCGGCTCCATACATCAGCTAGAAAAGTTCGTTATAAGAATCGTGCTATGAGCACTGTTTTTAAAGAACCAATCTGATTCGAAATATTTTCATTAAAATGAGTTCGGGGCCACCGGTGCATATTTATTTTTACACATTTGTATTACCTTCGGGATTTATGTCTGCAGAGTTGCGTAATTTGAATTTGCCGCTGAGATAATTGTTAAGATGGCGGCAGACAATTGATAGAGACTTTCTATTGTTAGAGCAAATAGGATAAGTATTTGAAATGCTTATTAAACTCGACTTTCGTATTGTGCACTATTTAGACTTCAACAAGCAAAGATCTGATTTTTTTCTAAGGAAAAAACAGACAAAAAAACGCTATACAAATCGCTATCATCAATGGCTGCGCTCCTTGCAGCGGAAAGAAATAATTAACACAGGTAATCCTTACTGAGAGAGGAATTAAAGTTACAAATAATTATTCACTCATATTTACAATAATAATGAACTCTATTCTCAAGTAATAATTAACAAATAATTACAATTTATTAACAGACCTCAGTTTGATATGCGTCTTGCGTCCTGAACCTACAAAATCCAACCAACAAAAGGTAAAAACAAGGGAAGACAAAGGCAGATCATAAAAGGAATTAACAATTATCATTGTCTTTGTATGATGCACATCGATATGTCCAATTATATCATAAAATATTATATAAATAATTAATATTTATCATCGTTTTCACTGTTTTTCCATATATCGGATAGATAATGTTTATAACTGTTAGAGGCATAATTTTCTCTCGTCGCACTGTAGCTAAAATTTATTTCGTGCATGTTACAAGGTCCTAGGTTGATCGGACATTTCCTGCAGCATCATGGTATAGTTAACATGGTAACAGAAGGAAATAATGGAGTTTGATAACAGTAATGAAGTTTAAGTGAACATAACAATCAATAGTACAGAGAGTCTTGAACGAGTTAGTCTTGCATGGAGACTGGTGTCAAATAAATCATCGATCTGAAGATTACAATAACAACATAGAGTGCCTGCGTGTTTCTTGCCTTTACGTGTGTGCGTCTGTTTTTAGTATTCGATGTGTCAATCTTAGCTAGTAGTGGGAGTGTGACACAGCTAATTTCAGCAATGGGCAGCGAGGGCATCCCCACAAAAGGCTTGCCGTCGTTCGCCAGGCCACACGTATGGAACAAAGAGGCTGAAAGCTGGCCATTCCACTCGCCCAACTACAGCACAGGGTGTAAGGGATGGGAGAAAGAGAGGGAGGGAGGGAGATGTGCCAGTAGGGTAGGGGTCACTCGCTAGCCGCGGTCGATCACTGCGGCTCAAGGACTCACCCCAAACTGCGGCGCCTTCCCCCCTAATGGAAATTGTCCCTCTGGGGGAATGGCTGGGAGGGGGTGTGGTGGACAGAGTACCTGCTAACGCCCCTCTCTGCCGTAATCGAAATACTTTGGCCGCCGACCCCCGCCCACCACCCGGAGCAGCGTCAGGGGTTGGGAGGGAAGCGTTGGCGACGCTGGTGATCCCAGGCAAGGGCTAGAGGAATCCCTGTGACGAATGGGCAGCTAATGGCGCCATTTGGAGAGTACTGATGGATCAATTGCACTCTAGCCGGCGAAATCTTCCGTCTGTGTCTCACATTTTACCCCCAAATTCACCACCCAGCACACAGCGGAGAAAGGGTCGTTTCCGATTAACATGTATGTTTGCAAATAATTGGATTTTTCAGATAGGCTATACGCAGCTGATCAAGCATTTATTTCTTAAGAGGTGTATATTTCCTTTGTGAGTAGTGGGTGGTTCAAGGTAATCCGCTGTTAAATTCGCCAAACTGTGGTGTGCGTACTGTAAGACCTTCGGTACACACACCATCAGATTATTTGACTCGTCGCTCTAACGAAGTAGGCGAGTGTCAACAATATGTCTCGTGGTCTTATCGTGGCGTGTTTATCTTCTGCCGTTAGGTCAGACGATAGAAATGCCACTTGCACGCTTAGAGTAGCAGACTAACTTTAAACAGAACTTGATTAATTTTCACACACATTTATTAAAATAATAAAAAGCATAGATCTTACGTAACTGGACTCTGGATGCTGTTTACAATTGACAATCTGAAGTTCCTTTGGTCTTGGTACGTTAATGTTATTCTCACATATCTCTGATACTTGACAAAGTGTCTATACATTTCTCTTCATGGCTATGTACAGGAATATGATAATCTTATTAGGCGCAGACTGAAACTTGACTATAGACTAATGCAGACTAACGCAGACTGGTGCAGACTGATGCAGACTAATCGGAGGTCTGTACACTCGTTATAATACCTCGCGCGTTCAGGTATCACTGCGCGAGTGTGATCCGCGAGGAGAAAAGGTTCTACGTTAGCAGCAATCTCATTGGCTGCATTACATATTAATACGCGGATCGGGGGAAGCAGAATTTGGCCCGTCTTTAAGACAGCGCCATCTCGTAGAGCGGAGACGGACGAGCGCTGCGCCTGCGCTGTTGTGCTTAGCGGGGCGCGCTCTAGTGGGAAAGTTGTGTACGCGATGAGTACGCGGAACATGTACACAACACAAACAGAAGCATCCTAAATTTAATTTTGGGTGTATGAGCTCCTGAGAACCGTCCAACGTGGTTAGATCACTGAATTTACTTCATTCGGCTACTATTAACAACTAGTGGGAAATAAAGAAGTTGTTTCAATTTACCAAAAAAAAAAAAGTTTCAAATGGCTCTGAGCACTATGGGAATTAACACCTGAGGTCATCAGTCCCCTAGAACTTATAACTACTTAAACCTAACTAACCTAAGGTCATCACACACATCCATACCCGAGGCAGGATTGGAACCTGCGAGCGTCGCCGGACTGAAGCACCTAGAACCGCTCGGCCACAGCAGTCGGCAATTTACCAAATCAAATGTGCCATACAGTGAGAGGGCCACACACCATGCAGCTCTGCACAGTTTGTCTACTGAGACAGCTGAAAGATCTGATGATGAAACAAGTATTCAATTTTATCCTCTTCTGTGCTTCTTTCTCCATTCTGTCAGATTCAAATGCTATCGACTTCAAAGCTATATATGTGAATTATTTATGGATGCACTCGTGTTATGTCACGGAGGATTGTTGTTTATGAGAATGATCTTATTTTGAAAATCTGCAGAACATATTAATTTATTGTGAAATTATTCACGTTCTGTACCTAGTTAGGATTCAATCTGTTCTGTACTAGAGCGAAATGGGAAGAGATACCCAACTGACAGTCTAGTTGTGGAAGTACGCTAGAGATGGCGGTTTTTATGAAATGCGGTTGAGTGAAAATGTGGCAGAGTAGTAATTTGGCGAAAATGAGTGGTAAACGAAGTGTCTTATCGACACACAGAAGGTAAAGTAGGATTACAGAGACAGTGTCGTGCATTGAAACTCATCTTAACGATATTTTAGGAGTGTTTGTTCAACTTCATATCGAGCCACCATTTATTAGTACACGAGGATGGTGAATGTGGTAAAGGAAGCCAGGCTAGCGACTGAGAAATTGAAGAGTGGACTGAAGTATCTTCGTAGTGAAGCTTCATCATAAAGAAAAGAATAACTGAAGATATTGTGTTAATGTTAATGGGGGACACAATTTGTGTTAAACTTCGAGAAGTTTCGTAAGTGACTGACACAACCCATCACGATATACAAGTCGTGCGATGACCAAATTAGAACTACTTTCACTTGTGAGATGTGTGTTATTGCTACTGTAAGGGTTCAATACCTTTTACATACGATCTTTGGGTCAATTATGTGCAGACAATACAGAATACAATTGTGACTGTTGTGGGGCGACCGACCTTGGAGGAAGTGGCATTCGGCAGAGCTGGTAATCGCTCATTAGAAGCGGTATCGTACAGGCTGACCTGATAGTAGGTCGTGTGCGTACGATTATTGTGTAATGGCACATAGTTTATTTGAAGTTGTTTAATTCTGTCTGTTAATATCAGTGCTCGGGAGTACAACGAAATGAATGTTGTATAGTAAAATCCGGGAATTGCCAATTTCAATAGAATATGACCCAGAATCACTTACAGTAGTGAGTAAAGTTAACAGTGCGAAAACAGCATTTGCAGTCTGAATGAATTAAATGCAGGCCACCCGTCGACAGAAAACGGGTGTATTCGGTGCGTTGACGCGGGGATGGGAGGGGTAGCCTGGCATATGGCGACGCGTGTTCAGATTTCGATTCCAACGCAATTTCGGAAACGATGGAGAAAATATCACAGCAATTGGTAAGTCTACAAAAATTCATCACAGCACCGCTTCGAGTGGAATTCGATTCAACGTTGTGTACGAGGGGCTGAAAAACGGATTTAGACACACATTCTGACAACTGATTAATGTGTTCAGTATGGAGTGTGATCACCTCTGGTGTCAATACAGGCCTGACTACGACGGGGTATGCTGTAAAAGATGCGATCAATCTCATGTTGAGGCAATAAAGCCCATTCCTCCTGCAGAGCTGCTTGCAAGTTTTGGAGAGTGTTTGGTGGATGCTGACATGATGCAACCCGTGTCCCTAGTGCATCCCAGACTTGCTCTACGGGACTCAAAACGTGAGAGCGAGCGGCCCATGCAATGCGTGCAAATCCTTCCGTTTCCAAGAAAATATCAACTGCCCGTGCTCTATCAGGTCGAGCATTATCATCCATCAATACGTAGTCAGGGCACACAGCACGAGGCAAAACCCCACATGGGGTACCGAGATCTCATCACGATCCCTGACTGCCATCAATCCCTGCTGATTCAACCATATAAGTTCATGAAGAGTTGTTCGAGTGGTCAACATAATTCCTACTCACATTATTATGGACCTTCTCGATATCGGTCTATTTCCACAATGTTTTGGTCCCACAATCGTGTTCCACGTTCTCTCCACATGGCAATCCGTCGGGAATCATTTCCAGACCAGATCGGAACACATCTGTGGAAATAACATTGGCCTACAGTTCGACCGTCCAGGTGGCATGTTGACGATCTCACTCTAGACGTTCCCTTCTGTGAAGACACGTCAGAGGTTGTACACACACAGCAGGTCTCTGCCTATAAAGGCCACTCTGCAGAAGCCTTCTGTACACCTTCTGCATCGATATTACACGTCCAGCGGGTGCTGCGAGGTCATATACCAATTGCCGTGCAGTATAAGGCGGCACCGTTCTTCCTTTACAGCCAAATACATTCCTCCTTTTATGACGTCACACGTGGTCGACTGCTCTAGTCTTCGGGATACAGTTCCGTTCTCCGTGAACTGTCGCCACATCCGTAAAACAACAGAACGACTCACGTTAAGCCATCGGGACACATCAGTTCGCGACGGTCCTGCTTCCATTCTTCCATTCTCCACCACAAAGTGTGGCAGGCGTGTTTACTGTGCCATACGGCATCATCTATGAATGTGCACACAGCGATTGTGGATTTGGACTACCTGGCAAATACTATCCCGTTTGATAAGTGCCTGACGACATCGTTGGTATGGTTGTTCGTTGACCGGAATGCTATATTCCGTGCAGAACACGATCCTATGGACATCTGTTGACAGTTTGTATGATTATATCGTGATAGACACAGGATTGAGAAATAGTAGTTTACTGCTTTAATTTTGGATACCAGTGTATGCTTTCACTGAAAAAAGAAGCACTCGGTATTGTGTGTAGTTTTGAAAAGTTTCGCTATTACTTGTTTGGAAGACAAACAGTAGTAGTGGCAGATCATCAAGCGTTGTCATTCTTACTTAATTGCGAATTGATGCACGACAGACTGGGCGTTGGCTCTTGAGCAGTACAGCTTCGAGATACAGTACATACCAGGAAACCGAAACATACCGTGTGCGCTGTCAAGGTTATCTAAAGGACATGAATCTGTTAATGTTGTACTTCCGCGGCAGCAAGACGTGGGCATCCACTTTATGAGGGACGCGGAATGGGAACGTTCCACACGGAAAATACTCAGAAAGGTAACAGATGAACAGGACGCCCACAAAGCGCTTAAAATGTTAAAGGAGAAATATCATGATCCGAATGCTATAGGTGTTAATAAAGTACAGTATGGAATTTTATACCGACGAGAAAATGGTAACTCAGATCAATGGACGTTGTCCCCACGTACACATGTTGTAGGGTACCTAATAAAATTCATGCTCATTTTGAACTTATGCTCATTTTGGGCCACGTAAGTGCGTGTTGAAGTTACAGGAATTTTTTTTCTCGACAAAATCGCTAGGAAAGTCTGCTGAATACTGAAATCTTGCGAACTGCGTCAAAAAACTAAAGTAGCTACTTTGCAGCATAAAGGGTTTATGCACATTACAATACTTCAAAAACCGGGAGAAATGGCTCTGAGCACTATGGGACTTAACATCGATGGTCATCAGTCCCCTACAACTTAGAACTACTTAAACCTAACTAACCTAAGGACAGCACACAACACCCAGTCATCACGAGGCAGAGAAAAACCCTGACCCTGCCGGGAATCGAACCCGGGAACCCGGGCGCGGGAACGCTACCGCACGACCACCAACTGCGTACCGCCGGGAGAAATGTCGACCATTGACCACTAAGGACCCCTACCTCGATCTGAAGGAAAGTTCACTCAAATTTTAGTTGTGAAGGACTTTTTTTTTCAAAATTTATACGTCTTTACCGACTGAGAGAAGCCAGTAGCGAAATTTTAATCAAGAAACGTAGAGAAAAATATTGCCTGAATACAGTTAAACCAGAGTGCATTCTGTCTGATAAAGACCCACAATTCCGTTCACCTTTGTGGAAAGATTTTATGCATTTGCATAGATTGGACATGTTGCTATATCAACTCATAGACCCCCTGCCTACTGTTCTGAGCGAGCAGTGCGGGAGACCTTTGTTCTGCGCCTCTTACGGCAAGAAACATACTAAATGAATTGATCGACTAACTAATTTTGAAACTGTGACGAACAGCTTAGCTTGTGATTCAACGCTATTACCACCCTGCACTGTTCTCTTTCGCAAGAAGCCGGGCAGCATGTTTCATGAATGAATTAAGGTTCCACAAAAAGATGACATCACGCAAGAAGAATGTTTGGAAATCGCGTTTGAGAGGATGAAAAGGCGAGCAGAAGAAAGGAAGTTAGCACATGACAAAATCGTTAGGCCTTTCACCTATAAAGTCGGTGACTTAATGCTCACCGAAATATACACTAAATCGTCAAGTATTAACGACGAAATAAGGAAGTTTCACCACTATTACCATGGCCCATTTAGGATCAGAAAACAAGTACATCCGAATTATATCGAAGTAGGAAGGACACAGTCTGGTCAGTGTCACGGTTTTCAACACGTCGAAAACATAAAAATGTACCATCAGTGAGAAACAGAGCACAGATAAAATTTTGTGAATGACAATGGTTTTTTTTTTTTTTGTGGTGGTAAGTTCCTATGGGACCGAACTGCTGAGGTGATCGATCTCTTGGCTGACACACTAAATAATCTAACTTACGCTAAGAACAAGACACACACCCAAGCCAGAAGGAAGACTCAAACCTCTGACGTGTGGAACTGTGCAAACAGTGGCAAGGCACCCTTAGACCGCGCAACTGCCCCGCTTGGCTAACAGTGTTATTGTGTTGACAGATGGCAGTACAGTGAATTATAATGGTTCAAATGGTTGTGAGCACTATGGGACTTAACATCTGAGGTCAACAGTCCCCTAGAACTTAGAACTACTTAAACCTAACTAACCTAAGGACATCACACACATCCATGCCCCAGGCAGGATTCGAACCTGCGACCGTCGCGGTCACGCGGTTCCAGACTGAAGCGCCTAGAACCGCACGGCCACACCGGCCGGCCTCTTTAACCACAGTTACAAAGTGTTTTATGTTGTAGTTATCGTGATCAGTGCCATGTAACTCAGATGAATCAGCAACTAATTAACTGCCCACAGACAACATGCTACGCTTGGCAGGTGTTGGCGGTTACGCCGAAGCTGAGGGATTGACTGTGAGGAGCGGATTGACCGAATACTTCAACAGCTCGAATTTTAATCATTGTTTACAGCACTGATCACTATTGTGGTGGTAAGTTCCTATGGGACCGAACTGCTGAGGTGATCGATCTCTTGGCTGACACACTAGTTAATCTAACTTACGCTAAGAACAAGACACACACCCAAGCCAGAAGGAAGGCTCAAACCTCTGACGTGTGGAACTGTGCAAACAGTGGCAAGGCACCCTTAGACCGCGCAACTGCCCCGCTTGGCTAACAGTGTTATTGTGTTGACAGATGGCAGTACAGTGAATTATAATGGTTCAAATGGTTGTGAGCACTATGGGACTTAACATCTGAGGTCAACAGTCCCCTAGAACTTAGAACTACTTAAACCTAACTAACCTAAGGACATCACACACATCCATGCCCCAGGCAGGATTCGAACCTGCGACCGTCGCGGTCACGCGGTTCCAGACTGAAGCGCCTAGAACCGCACGGCCACACCGGCCGGCCTCTTTAACCACAGTTACAAAGTGTTTTATGTTGTAGTTATCGTGATCAGTGCCATGTAACTCAGATGAATCAGCAACTAATTAACTGCCCACAGACAACATGCTACGCTTGGCAGGTGTTGGCGGTTACGCCGAAGCTGAGGGATTGACTGTGAGGAGCGGATTGACCGAATACTTCAACAGCTCGAATTTTAATCATTGTTTACAGCACTGATCACTATTGTGGTGGTAAGTTCCTATGGGACCGAACTGCTGAGGTGATCGATCTCTTGGCTGACACACTAGTTAATCTAACTTACGCTAAGAACAAGACACACACCCAAGCCAGAAGGAAGGCTCAAACCTCTGACGTGTGGAACTGTGCAAACAGTGGCAAGGCACCCTTAGACCGCGCAACTGCCCCGCTTGGCTAACAGTGTTATTGTGTTGACAGATGGCAGTACAGTGAATTATAATGGTTCAAATGGTTGTGAGCACTATGGGACTTAACATCTGAGGTCAACAGTCCCCTAGAACTTAGAACTACTTAAACCTAACTAACCTAAGGACATCACACACATCCATGCCCCAGGCAGGATTCGAACCTGCGACCGTCGCGGTCACGCGGTTCCAGACTGAAGCGCCTAGAACCGCACGGCCACACCGGCCGGCCTCTTTAACCACAGTTACAAAGTGTTTTATGTTGTAGTTATCGTGATCAGTGCCATGTAACTCAGATGAATCAGCAACTAATTAACTGCCCACAGACAACATGCTACGCTTGGCAGGTGTTGGCGGTTACGCCGAAGCTGAGGGATTGACTGTGAGGAGCGGATTAACCGAATACTTCAACAGCTCGAATTTTAATCATTGTTTACAGCACTGATCACGATAACTACAACATAAAACACATTGTAACTGTGGTTAAAGAGGCCGGCCGGAGTGGCTGTGCGGTTCTAGGCGCTACAGTCTGGAGCCGCGTGACCGTTACGGTCGCAGGTTCGAATCCTGCCTCGGGCATGGATGTGTGCGATGTTCTTAGGTTAGTTAGGTGTAAGTAGTTGTAAGTTCTAGGCGACTGATGACCACAGATGTTAAGTCCCGTAGTGCTCAGAGCCAGTTTTTGTGGTTAAAGACTCAGTACAAATGTGTTTACAAATGTATTACACTGAACGAAATGAAAGATATTTCATCTCACATGTTTCCTTCATTTTTCTTCCAGTGTCTGCCCACATTAACTCCGTCTGCATTTGATTTTGAAGCTCAACATCAGCCACGTTCCACAAAACATCCTTTTTCGGGTACCAACCCCATAAGTTGCTCCTCTTCTGAGTCAGAGAAGCGGTCAAGCGACATTTCTGGTGAACTTTTCAATAATTAGTCCGGAAGAATTAAGTACTTCCTTGCTGCCTGCCGGCCGAAGTGGCCGTGCGGTTAAAGGCGCTGCAGTCTGGAACCGCAAGACCGCTACGGTCGCAGGTTCGAATCCTGCCTCGGGCATGGATGTTTGTGATGTCCTTAGGTTAGTTAGGTTCAACTAGTTCTAAGTTCTAGGGGACTAATGACCTCGGCAGTTGAGTCCCATAGTGCTCAGAGCCATTTGAACCATTTGAACCTTGCTGCTTGTGCGCGAAACAAATACTGCAGCTGTCGCCTATTAGTCGCTGCTGCTCAGTTCGACTTCCCTCACTCCTCAACCAAGCAGATGGCTGCATGATGCTGAACTGGCTCTTCCTGAAGCACGCAAGCGTTTCCCGCAGTTAGAGCCCGCAGAGTCACTGCGTTGTCCGCACCCAAGGAATACCGTCTGCCATGTTTGCATTGTGTGAGTGGGGAGGGTGGTCTGACACGCTTTTTACGCAGCAGGTTGTAGGAAATTCCCGCAGCTGTGAGAACTTAGCTTTAGGTGGAGCCTTTAGTGCAGGGAGCCCGACTCCACCAAATGTTAGTGTCAAGTTGCAGACTCTTAAATTATCTGCTGTAAAAATAAAAATAAAAACTCAAACTATGATGGACGACGAATGCAGTAGAGCCATGTTCGTTCTCTGCAGAGACTCCACAGTGGTTATTTCGATCTTGATGCTGCACGCATAACTTCGGCTTGTATGAAAATACGAAGTTGTGCCACTCCCATGTCACTGGGCGCACTGTTGGAGGTGTGCCTCTTTCAGCTATCATGTCAAGGATAATCATAACAATGGTTACATGCTGACAGTCCATGGTGTTCCAGACCTCGTCACACTGTCTGCATGTACACATATGTTGCCGCAAAAAAAAAAAAAAAAAAAAATTTCTTGAATCAAGGCGTGTGACGTAACTGTTCGACCCTGCATGGTCGAGTGAACAACATCTTGTTGCACCACTGGCAAGTGCAAGTTTTCTCCAGCCAGCGCAAAGCCAAGCGAATCAGGCCAGCGTGCTGTGTAGCAATTAGAATAACAAACGGGCGCCGCGCGGAGTGGCCGTGCTGTTTGAGGCGCCGTGTGACGGACTGCGCATCTGCCCCCGTTGGAGGTTCGAGTCCTCCCTTGGGCGGGTGTGTGTGTGTGTGTGTTGTTCTTAGCATAAGTTAGTTTAAGTAGTGCGTAAGTCTAGGGACCGATGACCTCACCAATTTGGTCCATTACGAATTTTCACACATTTGAACATTTGACAAACGGGCAGGGAGCTGATGCTGTAAATAATGTGGCACACCCCAGAAGCTATTGCTTCATCTCACTCCAGTGAGAAACCTGGATTGTTATTTGAGAAATGTAACCTCACTGACGTGGGATCATCAAGTCATTCTGACAGCACAACCTGTTCGCTGTGAGCTGCCAACACCTCGTAACCTCATGTGAAATCCTGAGGACTTCTACCTCCACCTTTCCGATAGACGAACTGACGGTTTATAGCACACCGTCAACCTGTAACTTTCTCCAGGATGCACACCATATGCTGCTACCCCGTACTTGCTTCTGTGAGCAGAACAAGGATCCACGGCCTGTCTGCGATAGATAGGTCATAGTGTAATGATGCACTATATCTACATCTGTATCTACATGGCTACTCCGTGAATCACACTTCAGTGCCGGGCAGAGGGTTCATCGAGCCACCTTCACACTAATTCTCTGTTATTCCACTCTCGAATCCCGCGCGGACAAAACCAACACCTATATCTTTTCGTAGGAGCTCATATTTTCCTTATGGTGATTGTTTCTCCCTACGTAGATTGGCGTCAGTTATAAATTTTCACATTCGGAGGAGAAAGTTGGTGACTGAATTTTCGTGAGAAGACCCCGCCGTAACGATAAACACCTTTGTCCAAAATGTGTGTGAAATCTTATGGGACTTAACTGCTAAGGTCATCAGTCCCTAAGCTTACACATTACTTAACCTAAATTATCCAAAGGACAAATACACACAGCCATGACCAAGGGAGGACTCGAACCTCCGCCGGGACCAGCTGATAAACACCTTTGCTTTAATGATTTCCTCCGCAGATTCTGTATCGTGTCCATGACACTCTAACGTCTACATCACGTGCATAGCTGCTGGAGTTTTCTTGGGTGAACACCCTCGAAGTCCACGAGAGTGTCCTAGTAAAATTCAGTCTACGATCTGGTGATCAATGACACTGTATGAGCTACGCGTGCCACCTACTACCCTGCACAGCTGTGACTGAACCAATGGCCTCGAGAGTCTGCTCGTATGGACTTGCTACTGCATTCCAAGACTGCGTGCTGCATCCACTGCCCTCGCCATGGCCGTGAAGAAGATGATTCAACTGCAGTATTGAAATTGACTAAATTTATGTCTTACTAATGGTATTTCATTAGTGCACAGAGCGCCAATTGTCCTTCACTGTCGTACTCCACGATTCGCTATCCTGCAACAGTAAGGGTTTCAGGCTCTTACAATGTCCTCCCTCTCGGGCAGTAGTCGTCTGGAGTAGCTGAGAAACTGCACGACGTTTATTATGACCTTCCTGAACATGGGTTTTATATTTTCATGAAAATTATGGAATCAAGACCAACGCAGGTAGAAATATACCAAAACGATATACCGCCATCTCGCTAGGCCACGAGACTCCTAGGATCGATTTCTAACTTGTGCTATATATGTTTCTCCCTCTTACACAAGGAATACCACGATATTCTCTCAAACAGGATACATTTAATTACGATTTCTGAACAAGAAACCCGCTGCGTAATCTTTCCTTCTTGTTATTGCGGTCTTCAGTCCAGAGACTGGTCTGATGCAGCTCTCCATGGTACTCTATCCTGTGCAAGCTTCTTCTTCTCCCAGTACCTACTGCAACCTACATCCTTCGGTATCTGCTTAGTGTATTCATCTCTTGGTCTTCCTCTTTGATTTTTACCCTCCACGCTTCCCCTCCGATACTAAATTGATGACCAACCGATCCCTCCTTTTAGTCGGGTTGTACCACAAATTCCTATTCTCCCCAATTCTATTTAGTACCTGTTCATTGGTTACGTGATCTGCCCATCCAATTTTCAGCATTCTTCTGTAGCGCCACATTTCGAACGCTTCAATTCTCTTCTTGTCTAAACTATTTGCCATTCATGTTTCACATCCATACATGGCTACACTCTATACAAATACTTCCAGAAAAGACTTCCTGACACTTAACTCTATACCCGATGTTAAAAAATTTTCTCTTTATCAGAAACGCTTTCCTTGCCATAGTCAGTCTACATTTTATATCCTCTGTACTTCGACCACCATCGGTTATTTTGCTCTCCAAAGAGCAAAACTCATCTACTACTATAAGTGTGTCATTTCCTAATCTAATTTTCTCAGCATGACCTGATTCAATTCGACTACATTTCATTATCCTCGTCCATTCCGTTCAGTTGCTCTTCCAGGTTCTTTGCTGCCTCTGACAGAATTACAATCTCATCAGCGAACCTCAAAGTTTTTATTTCCTCTCCATGGATTTTAATTCCTACTCCTAATTCTTCTTTTGTTCCTTTACTGCTTGCTCAATATACAGATTGAATAACACCGGAGATAGGCTACAGCATGTCTCACTCCCTTCCCAACCATTGCTTCCCTTTCATGCCCGCCATCTGGTTTCTGTACAAATTGTGAATAGCTTTCCGCTCCCTTTATTTTACCCCTGCCGCCATTAGAATTTGAAAGAAAGTATTCCAGTCAACATTTTCAAAAGCTTTCACTAAGTCTACAAATGCTAGAAACGTAGGTTTGCCTTTCCTTAATCTCTCTTCTAAGATAAGTCGTAGGGTCAATATTGCCTCGCGTGTTCCAACATTTCTGTGGAATCCGAACTGATCTTCCCCGAGGCCACATTCTACCAGTTTCTCCATTCTTCTGTAAGGAATTCGTGTTAGTATTTAGCAACGATGACTTATTTAACTGATAGTTCGGCAATTTTCACACCTGTCGACACCTGCTTTCTTTGGGATTGAAATTATCATATTCTTCTTGAAGTATGAGGGAATTTCACCTGTCTCATACATCTTGCTCACCAGATGGCAGAGTTTTGTCATGCTGTCTCTCCCAGGATTATCAGTAGTTGTAATGGAAATTTGTCTATTCCCAGGATTTTTTTTTTACTTAGGTCTTTCAGTGTCCTGTCAAATTCTTCACGCAGTACCATGTCACCCATTTCATCTTCATCCACTTCCATTTCCATAATATTGCCCTTAAGTACATCGCCCTTCTATAGACCCCTCTATATATACCTTCCACCTTTCTGTTTCCCTTTCTTTGCTTACGACTGGTTTTCTGTCTGAGCTCCTGATATTCATACAGGTGGTTCTCTTTCCTCCAAAAGTCTCTTTAATTTTCCTGTAGGCAGTATCTATCTCACCCCTGGTGATATATGCTTCTACATCCTTACATTTGCCCTCTAGCCATCCTGGCTCAGCCATTTTGCATTTCCTGTCGATCTCACTTTTGAGACGTTTGTATTCCTTTTTGCCTGCTTCATTTACTGCATTTTTATATTTTCTCCTTTCATCAATTAATTTTAATATCTCTTCTGTTACCCAAGGATTTCTACTAGCCCTCGTCGTTTTATCTACTTGATCCTCAGCTGCCTTCACTATTTCATCTCTCAAAGGTACCCATTCTTCTTGTACTGTATTTATTTTCCCTGTATTTGTCGTTCGTTCCCTAATGCTCTCTCTGAAACCCTCCACAACCTGAGGTTCTTTCAGTTTATGTAGGTCTCATCTCTTTAAATTCTTACCTTTTTGCAGTTTCTTCAGTTTTAATCCACAGTTCATAACCAATAGATTGTGATCACAGTCCACATGTGCCCTTAAAATCTTTTCTTAGCCGGCCTTATTCTTTCTTGTTTGAGCTGTTGCGCTGAAACGATAATCATTTGGATATCCAGACGTGTAGTACAGTTCATACCAGGTTGGCGTACGTTGAGTGGCACCAGCATTGTGTTTCAATTTTGGTGTCCTGCAGTGTAGATACGTCGTCCCACCATACTAAAACACAAACCCTGTCTCGTCCCAGAAAAGCAGCAAAACCACAGCGGCACTATATGCTATAAGAACCTTTGTCATGTACTGCGCGTGCTGCGTTCCGTACGTGCGTACCCAGAAGCATGCAAAAATCCTCCTTTCATCGAGTCAGACTAAAAACAGGTTAGAAGTTTATGTTTTAGTTGGAGCGTATTTAAACACAGAGAGAGATAGTCTGGGATCTTCGTAAGACAAATACTGCCAGTTTTGCCTCTTCATATTTTGCGTCTGCGGCTGGCAGTTTCTACTGGCAGCAGAACAAAGTACAGTGTGTAACGTTTCTACGTGCTTCAGTGAATCAGACCAAATACATCCAGTTATGTTACCTAGAACTTACTTCAGATATGATAGTATCTCTTTATTCCACACCACGTTTATATACTAGTTCTCAGTAGCTCATGCATTTCAGTCTTCTTCGAAAAGCTACATTTCGTTAACGTCTGACCCCATTCAGCAATGAAAACATAAATTCCTGCATTCCGTGAACCGATAGTTCTACTAATCGACTTTGATGCTGTGGCTGCAAATAAAATAAGCGCAAAATGTGTATGTTACATTGGACTAATATTCTACTGAGTTCTGGGATATTCTGCTATGTTCTGAAAACTGTGAGAGTCATTTGAGTCCATTATTATACTCATTTCCGTAAGTTAGAGAGGTATGGTGTCACAGGAAATTCTGGTAAATGATTCATTTCATAAAGTAGCTAACCGTAAATAAAGGATATCAGTAGGAAAAAGTCCAGTGTAAAGTAACCAGTCTTCTTCTGAACGAAACCTGCTTATATCTGGTGCTCCACAAGGGTTCACCGTAGATCCTCTACTTTCCTTTGGATGTAATATTGACTTTCCAACAGCAACATTACCAAGGATCAAGCCTGTTTCGTTGTCATCTGATACACAATGACATTATAGCAATTCCGATATTATGTTACAGACAGCTCTTAATGAATATTCGTTATTTCTTGTCAGATACCTGCAATTACGTTCACCATTTGCAGTTCTCATTTTGCAAGAAATTTCTGTCCAACATATGCGTCAGATGTTTATATTTATATCTACACTCTGTACACCACCGTGAAACGTATGGAAAAAAGCAAGTCCAACTCTACAGAATATCAGAGGTCCTAACGATTCTATTCGCTTACGGAGTGCTGACTGGCAATGGCAAGGAAAGCGTTCCTGAAGAAGAGAAATTTGTTAACATCGGGTATAGATTTAAATGTCAGGAAGTCGTTCCTCAAAGTATTTGTATGGAGTGTACACAGCCTCACCTCACTAACATGTTGTGCAGACACAGTTGCGAGCCAATTCTGAAACGGTGGTTTATTAAGTGAAGGGATGAACTGAGGGAAAGTAAGTTCAGTATGTTATGAAAAAGCACTTTCTCGGTACAAAATAAATGTGTAACGTCTTCACTTATGTTGATCCAAAACCCGTAGCATTTTTCGTTTCAACAGAAATCGATGGCCCTAAAAAGTGATATTCTTTCATCGAAAAAGTCTGTAATTAGTGGAGTAGCACGGTACATAGTAAAGTTTTGTATAATAACGATGCTGCAATATACTCCCCTCTTTGCGTGCTATCATTTGCCAAAATATAATTTCCATATCTCGAACCGTCGAAGTAGACAGGATATAAAATGTAGACTGGCAATGGCAAGGAAAGCATTTCTGAAGAAGAGAGATTTGTTAACATCGAGTATAGATTTAAGTGTCAGGAACTCGTTTCTGAAAGTATTTGTATGGAGTGTAGCCATGTATGGAAGTGAAACATGGACAATAAATAGTTTGGACAAGAAGAGAATAGAAGCTTTCGAAATGTGGTGCTACAGAAGAATGTTGAAGATTAGGTGGGTAGATCACGTAACTAATGAGGAGGTATTGAATAGGATTGAGGAGAATGAGGCACAACTTAACTAGAAGAAGGGACCAGTTGGTAGGACATGTCCTGAGGCATCAAGGGATCACAAATTTAGCATTGGAGGGCTGCGTAGAAGGTAAAAATCGTAGAGGGAGACCAAGAGATGAATACACTAAGCAGATTCAGAAGGATGTAGGTTGCAGTAGGTACTGGGAGATGAAGGAGCTTGCACAGGATAGATTAGCATGGAGAGCTGCATCAAACCAGTCTCAGGACTGAAGACCACAACAACAACAACATGGAGTGTGGGAAGAATTATGGCTTCAGTGCCCCTGCGTGTACCGGAATTTGTCTAATTTCATATTCAATGTCGCTGCTGGAGTGATAAATTGGGTTGGTAGCTTATTCCTAGATCCTTCAGTTAATAATGGTCGTTGAAACTTTGCGGGACGGTTGTCGCATATCTTCATCACTCTGCCACTTCATGGTTTTCATCAGAACAGTTGTGCTCTCCCATGAGTGAAAAACACCTGTGACCCATATTTGATTACTTCCTTCTACCTCTGGTAGTTCTAGTCGGTTACTCTTTTGTATGCCAATGTATTTTTCCAGTGTCCCAACAAGGAATGTAAATCTGCCACTTGTATTGGTACAAAATGGTTCAAATTGCTCTGAGCACTATCGGACTTAACATCTGAGGTCATCAATCCCTTAGAACTTAACTAACCTAAGGACATCACACACATCCATGCCCGAGGCAGGATTCGAACCTGCGACCGTAGCAGCAGCGCGGTTCCAGGCACCATTTGTGTTATTTATGACTGAGCTATTGTGATTATTCTACTTCACTTCCTTCTCGCCTAAATATTTCAAAGAGCTGATTCATTCCAGTTATCATTTATTGAAAATGTAAACGTAGGATATTACATTTTTTCGTTTTATGAGGTGCACAAATTTTCATTTATCAACATTTAAAGCAAGTTGATAATCTTTTAGGTCAGACTTATTTCTGGCTGTGCTTCAGTTTAGATGGTTCAAATGGCTCTGAGCACTATGGGACTTAACCTCTTAGGTCACCAGTCCCCTAGACTTAGAACTAGTTAAACCTAACAAACCTAAGGATATCACACACATCCATGCCCGAGGCAGGATTTGAACCTGCGACCGTAGCAGCAGCGCGGTTCCGGACTGAAGCGTCTAGAACCACTCGATCACAGAAGCTGACTTCATTTTAGGTAAGTACATTATCAGCAGAGAGCCTGAGATTACTATTAATACTGTCTACCGGGTAATTAATATTCAACAAGAAGTTCTAGTAGCACGCCTAGAGTGACTGCTATAGCTGTTGATAACCTTCCAAGATAACACGCTGCGTTCTCCGTGCCAAGAAATTTTCAATCCACTCACGAATTTAGTTTGGTATCCCACAATGCTCATAATTTCTTTAATAGACAGAGGTCAAGAAACACAGCACCCATCCTTGATCTACGGCTTTCAGGGCATCATGTGGAAAAAGTGTTTCTCACAGTTGTCTGTTTCAGAATCCACGTCGGCTAACGTGAGAGGCGTTCTTTCGAGACTGCAGAGTACTTTCGGGCTCAATTTATATTGTAAGAAAAAGGAAAAGAGAGGATAGAGTTAGAGAGAGAGAGAGAGAGAGACAAAGAGAGAGAACACATGCCACGAAGGAGTTAAGGCATTACCCGAATGCGACGGATATCAGTAGACGTGATTCAAATGTACAGAAAAACAAATGCTTAAAGTTTGAGAACAATTGGAGTGTTTATTCACGAGAAAGAGCCAAACAAATTGAGCAAATCAATGAATAAATAACTGTTTGTTTCAAGGTTCCGCTACCAGTCACTTTTTATTTTATGCTTAATCTAACATAATGCAACGCGTTTCGAACATTTTCTGTTCATCTTCAAGCATTTATACATACATAGAGAAATGTTACTTAAAGATAAACAGTCTTAGACTAGATTAATCTAGACTGTTTATTTTTAAGTAAGATTTCTCTATGTATGTATAAACGCTGGAAGATGAACAGAAAATGTTAGAAACGCATTGCATTATGTTAGATTAAGTATAAAATAAAAAGTGACTGTTACCAGAAACTTGAAACAAATAATTATCCCACAGAGTCACGGTTCACAAACATAGCCATTATGGCTGAAAATAATAAATAACTGGTTGGTCCTCCTTTAGCCCTCAAGCATTCGACTTACCATTGAGTGAAAGTGTTGATGGACGTCCTCCTGAGAAATATGAGACAAAACCCCAAGCCGGATGAAGCCATGCCCATAATGTTGCAAACGTTCTCAATCGGTGAGATATCTGGCGACCTTGCTGGACAAGGTATGGTTCAATAAGCACGCACGAAGACAAGCACTAGAAACTTTCGCTATGTGTGGGCGGGCACTATCTTGCTGAAATGTAAGCACGGATGACTGCGCTGTAAGGGTGCTGTGGGCGACAGCGAAAGGGCTCCTACAATGTAAAGATGTCGCACTCCTGCCTGTCGGTCCATATGGATGGCGTCAGTCAGGCTGGTATCCAACCCCTTTTCTGGAACGTTTCCAGGCACGTCTTCGCTAGCCATTGGGGCCTAGTTCATTGTAGGACTCATCACTGGAGACAATTTTATCCTAGTCAATAGATTCGAGAACGAAGACGTTACTGTACATCTCTTGGACAGCAGTGGTATACCAGTCTGACTTCCACTCGCCGTACGGCACGGACAACCAGGACTGCTGGTCTGGGTTGCCACTTCGTTTCGTAACAGACCCCTTTGGGCCTTATCCGTGGCACTCTTACAGCACAGCGATAAGTCGACGACAGTCTACATTCTAGCCCCGCGCCCCCTCCCTCCCGTTTTGTTGCCCTTCATGGCAAACTAGCCCGGGATTACAGTTTAGCAAGAAAATGTCCTCCGACACATGGCGGCCTTTCCTACTATTCGTACTTGTCAAGCCCTCTTTCGACCAGCTATGTCGCTGGATCGCACTCCAATTGAGAACGTTCGGACCATTACAGGTAGGGCTGTCCAATCAGCTCGTGATTTTGACGATCTAACGCGCCAATTGGGCAGAATTTGGCACGTTATCCCTGAGGAGGACATATAACAATTTCTTCAGTCAATGCCAAACAGAATAATTGCTTGCTTAAGGGCCGGAAGTGGGCTAACGCGTTATTGACTTCCTCAATTTGAGAAGCTCTTCGCCAAATCACCAATTTTTTTCTGAAATTGAAAACATTTGTTTATCTGTACATGTACATAACATCTACCGACTTCGGTCTCATTCTGGTAAGTTCTTGTGGTGCGTAATCTTATAATTTATATCTTAAGATAAATGGTGTATTCCCTGATGCTCTGCCTAGCTGTTGTCTCCATTTTTCTGTTCATTATTTCGACGACCGATCGAGCCGTCTTGTTCACATGCTTTGAGGTTTTGATGTTCCTGGGCTCCTGCTAGACTGAACTATTGTTTGTCTTGCGCCGTTGTTTATAGCCGAGTTCGATTTGTGACGTCCACTACACCCTTCGATGCTCCTCTGTTTTTCATTGCTGGCACTGATATTCTGTCAAACGAAACTTCTGTCGGCATTTTACAACTGTAGTGGATGGCCGGCGAGATTTTACTAAAGAGGGCCGGACCGCAACTGTTATTTATGTCGACACCTCTGGTCACGTTTATTTCCTTACCTGTCACCTTATTTCGATAGATCCCTTATTTATGCTGTGCCAGAATCTTGGCGTTTGCACCATGATACTGGTCTCACCGTATTTCATTTCCAGATTATATCTGAGACAGGGCTCTGCGACGGCTAATTTGCTTGGTTGTTTTGGGCAGGGGTGTCGTTGACGTTCCTTGCAGCTCTCCTCGAGAGCTCTGATAGTCTTTTCCATATAAAGTACGACACTTTCGTGTGAAATGCGATACACACGTGCCTTTCGGAGACCTAGATAGTCTATAGATTTTTTTTATCTTACCTGAAGGGAGCGAAATGCACTGGATGCCATATTTCCCTAGAAGTCTAGCGATATTTCTGGATATTAAACCAGTCTCAATCTCTTTCTCATATTTTCTTGTATCTGGAACCTGGTTGGTAGGTACTCATAGGGCGCCCAGGCTAAGTTTACGATTGTGGATGGGGCCGTAAACAGTTGCTGTGAGTTGCACAATCAAACACACAACTCTATTTTTCTAAGAACCACTTGTTTACACATTGCTTTAAAGTATCACAATTAGACAATACGGCTGAAGGCCTAGTTAAAGACAACTTGAGACGCTTTCTGGGCTGAAGGCCCAAAACCACACCAAAAACAAGAATGACTGAAGAACTGGCTTAGAAATCAAAAGTAATTAAAAATAGAAGATATTTAAAAAAAAACATGCAATTGAAAACAATTAACGGCTGAAGGCCTGCACTACACGTCTAAAAGACAACTATATTTAAAACATGTTAATAAAAATTTTTTCTAACCAAGAAATTTCGTCTTAACTTACAACGGAACGCCCGAAAGCGTAATTAAACAAATATTAACTTATTACACGGCTGAAGGCCTCAAACAAATTGGAAACAATCGCTGAACAACAAGTCAGACAAAAAATTTAAAAATAAACCCCTTCTTTCTTATAAAAAATTTCCTTTAAGGAATACACACAACTGAAGGCCTTATTAAAAGGGGTTCACGTAAATCCTAAGCTGAAGGCCACACACAACACATTGAGCAACTAACGGCTTAGGGCCAGGATTACAAACAATTTCAGATAAAACAAATTCTAAGGAAAATATTTTTTTAACAAAATAAAATCAATCTTCAAAAATTGAACACAGCTGATTGCCTTTATGTAAAATTTAAAAGAAACTGAATTAATACACGGCTGAAGGCCTCACGCAATACTTCAAACTAAAATGAAAGTCACAATATAAAACAAACAGAACAAGTGGTGCTCAGAAGTGTTCCAAGGGTCAAACTGAGAAGGTAGCTAAATCGTAAGGTGAGTTGAGAGAGGTAGCCAAGAGTTGAAGTGAAATAATCGGATGGTAACCCAAATTAGGGACAGCCCAAAGACCGACCAACAATTTAACCAATTTCCTTCCGTCCGACCAACGGTACAACGATGGAAAATATCGACCGAGGACGAGGATACGAACAGCACTACGTCTTCAGAAACTGACAACTAAAAACAGCCAAGGAAATAATAACCACTCTAAGCAAAATATGAACCAAACAACTTAAAAGGCTGTCGGGCTAGACGTTGTGCCGGACAGCATCAACACGACGAGCTTAAAGGCACACTGCCGGAAAAATACGCTAACGACCAGGGCAGGTAACTGGGGTATCAACGGCCACAGGACGGAAAATACCGCTGGTGCGCTTCACTGACAAGTAACAGTCAGTTTAATAATTAATCACAATATAGGAAGAGGGCTGCAAGATTTCAACGGCTACAACACATCCATCATACGTTGCTACTAGCCCGAATGGCCATGGAGCAACAACCCGCAAATGAACAAAGAGATGTCACAATAGTTGAGGTTTCATAATTGATCACTCAACTTGTGCGTCCATGTTCTGTGGGCACCGAACTTTGACGCTCTCGCAGCTTGCGCCTCACGATCCGACAGCGCGTGCTCGCAGCCAATAGTTCTGGCCTTGCCTCAAGCCACGAAAACTTCCTGGCTGCTCCGTCTCAACCAACTGACCCCCAAGCAAACCAACACCACCCGGAAATACTAGCGGTCACACCAAAGACAGTACGGTAGTACTAGTACCGATAAATGCTGCTGCTGCCACTCAAGGAGGCAAGCCAGCAACTTCGTTACGCCAGTAAGTAAGGAAGAAACAAGACGCCACTCTATGTGGCATAATGCCAAAGAACAAACGGCATGAACGCGAGCCGCACACGTTTCAGTATCTGACTCCATCACCTGCTCAATTTCATGTTCTGAGTACTTGTTCCATTGGAACACTATTCGAACCTGTTGTAATTCTTCGGCGGAACTCCCCTTGTCTGAAAGTGTTGAAGCTCTATGGTCGAATTTCTTTGTGGCAAATGGTATTGGGTCGAGGCCTTGAGACAGAGGTCAGAGTGCGTAGGTTATCCATATACATTTTGACCACGCGTTTCATCTGTTCTTCTTTTAACTAACACATCGAGGAAAGGTAGTTGGTCCTCTTTTACAAGGTCCATCGTTAATGTTATATTACAAACATCAAAAACAGTTTTGCATCACCTCGGTTCCGAGAGCTCCGTAACCTATACAGGAAATTGGAATAGAGATCAACATAACCATTTCCGGCCTTTTTATTGCTCATGAAAACCACACATTGCTTGTTGTAACACCATACAGTGAGACCTTCAGAGGTGGCGGTCCAGATTGCTATACACACAGGTATCTCTTATACCCAGAAGCACGTCCTCTTGCACTGATGCATGCCTGTTAGGTTCATCAAGGCGCTTTTGGTCGAGATTGTCTCACTCCTCAACCTCGATTCGCCGTAGATTCCTCAGAGTGGTTGGTGGGTCAAGTCGTCCATATACAGCCCTTTTCAAACTATCTCAGTAATGTTCGATAGGTTTCATCTCCGGAGAACATGCTGGCCACTCTTGTCGAGCGATATCGTTACCCTGAAGGAAGTCATTCACGAGATGTGCACGATGGGGACGCGAATTGTCATCCATGAAGACGAATGCCTCGCCAATATGCTGCCGATATGATTGCATTATCGGTCGGAGGATGGCATTTACGTATCATACAGCCTTTACGGCGCCTTCCATGACCACCAGCTGCGTACGTCGGCCCACATAATGCCACCATAAAACAGAAGGAAACTTCAACCTTGCTGCACTCGCTGGACGGTGTGTCTAAGGCGTTCAGCCTGACCAATTTGCCTCCAAAGTCGTCTCCGAGATTGTCTGGTTGAAGGCATATGCAACATTCATCGGTGAAGAGAACGTGATGCCAATCCTGAGCGGTCCATCGGTACCGCGCTGCATGGTGTCGTGGTTGCAAAGACGGACCTCGCCATGGACGTCGAGGGTGAAGTTGCTCACAAGCAGCGTATTGCGCACAGTTTGAGTCGTAACACGAAGTCCTGTGGCTGCACCAAAAGCATCATTCAACATCGTGGCGTTGCTGTCAGGGTTCCTCCGAGCCATAATCTGTAGGTAGCGGTCATCCACTGCAGTAGTAGCCTTGGGTGGCATGAGCGAGGTATGTCATCGACAGCTTCTGTCTCTCTGTATCTCCTCCATGTCCGAAAAACATCGCTTTGGTTCACTCCGAGACGCCTGGGCACTTCCCTTGTTGAGAGCCCTTCCTGGCACAAAGTAACAATGCGGACGCGATCGAACCGTGGTATTGACCGTCTAGGCACAGTGGAACTACAGACAACACGAGCCGTGTACCTCCTTCCTGGTGGAATGACTGGAACTGCTCGTCTGTCGGACCCCCTCCGTCTAATAGGCGCTGCTCATGCATCGTAGTTTGCATCTTTGGGGGGGGGGGGGGGGTTAGTGACATCTCTGAACAGTCAAAAGGACTGTGTCTGTGATACAATATCCACAGTTAACGTCTATCTTCAGGAGTTCTGTGAACCTGGGTGATGCAAAACTTTTTTTGATGTGTGTACGTTGAATAGAGTGTAAGTGCACCAGGAATTTTCGAAGCTTTTCCGCTTCACATGGCCGCATCACAAACGTTTCACTCACTTATTAGGTCTACAACTTTGCTTCCACCGTTTTGCAGTAGACGGCATTAGTGGAAAGTAGCGGCGCAAGTCGTGGGTCGTAAGTGTCATACAGTAAGCTTAGGCATTTGAGAACATAACGCGATCAAAATATTAGTCGATTTTTAATTGCATCTTAAAGTTATTCTTGGCTCATTATGTCAACTTACGAGCCCAATTCTCGTCATCTGCGGGAGGTTTTAATTTTCTGCCTTGATATGAAGAAATCTGCGGCTGAGGCTCATAAACAGTTGGGTAAGACCTATCATAAGACGCCTGTTAGTGACAGAACTTTGCAGAAAATGATTTCCAGACTTCAAGAACTGTGACTTTGACTTTAAAGACAGGTATGGTTGTGAAAGAGATTAAGCTTTCGATGCTAGTGCTACCGACGGGAACAATCACAGGAGACCGTTATCGAATGCAATTGATGTGTTTGGCCCGATCACTGAAAGTCAAACGCCCACAATACAGCGACATACACGAAAAGGTGACTTTGCAGCATGACAGTGCTCGACCCCATGTCGCAAAACTCGCCAAAACATATCTGGAAACGTTGAAATGGGACGTCCTACCCCACCCGCCGTATTCTCCAGACATTGTTCCCTTTGACTACCAACTTTTTATTTCAATGGCACACGACCTGGCTGCTCAGCGCTTCCTGTCATGTAAACAACTGCAAAACTGGATCGATGCTTGCATTTTCTCGAAAGACGCCCAGTTCTTCCGCCGCGGGATTCGTAAGCCGCCCGAAAGATGGGAGAAAGTAGTGGCCAGCGATGGCCAATACTCTGAAACGTAAATTTTTTGTAAGATGGTCACAATAAAGCGTCGAATTTTGAGAAAATACGGCGGAAGCAAAGTATTAGCCCCAGTATAAATAGAAACACGTTGGTTTCAACTTGGCGAACTGTAGTGCCTTAGCTTAAAAGTAGGCGAAAACTGATTACCTATCGTTAAGCCATCGGTTTGTTGATAACATTTCCCGTCGAACAGAAAATAAGTTCATGCCAGAACGTGCTTAAAAAGTTCTGTGAAACAATAACTTTTCCGCTATTCAAGGGAAATTAGGTCGGTCTTTGAAGTATTATGCATAACACGGAAGCAACAGCTCGGCTGACACACGGAACTCCACAATTAATCAGCCGTGCGGAGGAAACCTGAGAGATCACATCACTTCACTCTACAGAAGGGAGATGTTCCACAGCGTCACAAGTTGTACAAGCTCCGTCGAAATGAAAGATCGACTTCTCAGCACGTTGACCTTCCTAATGAAGTGTCGAGAGAAAGAAGTTGCACCTACATTTGCTAAAATCAAACATGACAAGTTACTGTTGAAATTACGAGAGCATATGTTGAAAAACAGACGAGTAACATATTACTTTCTCCCATGAACGTCTCCCGCAAAAACCACAACGAAAGAATGAGTTAAATGGGAGCCCGAACGGAGACTTACCGACGCTTCTTGTCTGGGTAAGCTATCGTAGTTATATCTGGTGACCACAAACAGCTACAAGCTTTCGATTACGGTTAAGGCAGTACAGCTGTGGAAAGATTTTCAAGTGGTCTTGTTCCGCCATATTTGATTATATCCTAAGGAAGAGTAGGAGGGTGCGTTCCTTTTGAAATGGTGGAACTGAAAAATTAAAAAACAGATGGTGTGTGTGTGTTGTGAAAAAATGAAAAAAGAAATTAGCTGAACAGATCGATGAATGATCCTTATTCATGTACACTGACAGTGTGGCTTTCTCAGTGAGACTGGGAATGAACTGCTGTTGCCTTCGTATGGTCTCGAGAGGGTCACTGAAGTAATAAAGCAGTAATTTCTTGTTGAAGTCATTTGTGACTGAGGCGCACAACGAATAACTTCGAATAAGTTGACTCATGTCGCTCACAGTTCCTGAATAAAAAAGGAAGGAGAGGAAAACGATTCTGATGCCGGACGTCCGATCTGAAACGCAGCTTAAGCTGTATTTCTGAGTTTGAATGTAGATGTACATTCTCAAAAACAATTTTGAAAGAGACCTAATTTCCGTAAGAGATTTTAGAAATAAACGTAGACAGTTTCGTAGCTTAGATTTCTCACCTATCACAGTCATTATCTATTTCTCTCAGTAGTGTCGAAAAACAGATGGAAAGACTTGTGAAGACGGAACAGGTGTAAATCCCGATACATTAAGTGAAAAGTTTTGTTATGAATACGCCGGCCGGAGTGGCCGAGCGGTTAAAGGCGCTACAGTCTGGAACCGCACGACCGCTACGGTCGCAGGTTCGAATCCTGCCTCGGGCATGGACGTGTGTGATGTCCTTAGGTTAGTTAGGTTTAAGTAGTTCTAAGTTTTAGGGGACGTATGACCACAGCCGTTGAGTCCCATAGTGCTCAGAGCCATTTTTTTGTTATGGATAGTTTAGTTAAGTTTTTACGAACCCATCTTCAAAATATGTTATATGGAAAACGTTTCGAGACAGCCAAATAAATCACAAACCTGTTGAAGATAGTACCCAAAGTGCTGAAACACGTCTCGGTAAAAGAAAATTAAGTCAGTGGTGTATTCTGGAAATTGGAATCACCGTACCAGTTCCACCTATTAACCTTTTCGTAAGCAGGGGAAAACGGGTCACAATATCCCAAAGTGGACTCAGTCTCCTTTCGTGGTGCCTCGGTCGCTGTCGAGGTGTGTGTCAGAGATGAGCCTGCCTGTTGATTCATCCCCGACGGTGGCAGACCGCCCAGTTGCTAATGTTTGGCTGTCAGATCCTCCGTGTGTACTCTGCGGAGTCTCTGCAGGAAAACCACGTAAAAACCAGGCGTGTTCCTAGTTCAGGGCGCCATCTTTTGGAACACATCGGACGCTAATGATCCTCACGATACTCGGATGCTCGTTAGAGTAAGCTAATAATTCGGTCCCGGCACCCAGTAATTGCCTCGTAAATGCGGCACGGAGACAAAAGCGCGTCCGATTTTCCAGTGCAGTTAATTAAAATCAAAACAAAGCTCTGTCGTAGGAGGATTATCGTAATTATTGCATGACCTAATTGTGCTAGGAAAGCTGCTGATGTGCAAAAGGGATCAGCATTTCTCCTAAAATGAAATGAAAGATTTCCAAAAGATTTTCTCGTTTTTCGTTATGTTTGTGCTCATCTCCCCACATTTGGCAATGCTGTAACGAATTCGGCTAGTTAATAACATCAGACTGTAAGCACTATTTTCAACTTCCGTTCTGCGCACGGACATACATTTCACATTTCTACGCAGAGTTTTACTTCTACATTATCTCATTCCTCTTTTTCCTGTAATTTCATGGTGCAGATTCTGTGCAGTTACAGGAAGTCCCAACTGACATTTACGGCGAGAAAATTTCGTTAGTAATTTTGCCCTACGAAAATGTTGGTTTTCGATTTTTGGTCTAGTTTCAGATCAACAAAAATACTTGACAAAATAAATCCGTTTTCTCTCACAAACTGCCGAATTAAATATACGTGAAGTTTCTCCTTTTTACGTTTATAATGCATTCGCGTTACAATGCTTCACTACGGGATTTTCTATGTTGCTCGTACTGAAATATTGTTTGCTAGTCGATTCCAATCTATCTTATGGTTGTTGGTCTCTATTGCTGTCTCAAGCTGAAAAGCTTCCAGGGTTCCTTAATTAATTTCTACAGATTTAATAAGTTCTAACCTAGTGCTTCTTTCACAGGCATTCTTCACAGTCTCTTCGAATCATTTAAATGTGCTATGCGTCTTTGCAATGTGCGTCACATAAGGCAGTTATCGCTGCTTAGACGCATTAGTTTTCAAAAATGTACGCACCGCTGAAGCAAACATGATCGTATCTGTAGTCTGTTCACCGCAAGTACTTTGCACGACAAATATGAAGGAATTATACATGCTTCGTACATGTCCGAAAGAACAGATACCATCTTCGTACATACAGGTTGTCCCAGCTATCTTGTCCACCCAAAATATCTCTGGAACAATAACAGCTATTGGAAAACGACTTTCACCGGTATCAATGTAGGGCTGGGGCCCATGAATATACATATTTGGAAACATTCTAAAACGAAAGCATATGTGTTTTTTAACACAAACTTTTGTTTTTTTAAATGGACCTCCTATATTTTTTCTTCAGCAATCCGTAGCATGACAAAGCACATACACAGTGGCGTTGATTGCATCGCAATATTCCCATTACATCCCGAGTTATTGAGACGCGAAGTTGACGCGTGAAACACCCGACATGCGCTGCTAGCGCACGTCCTGAGGCTCAGGCGTGAACCCCATGCTGCCCCTAATAGCGATGTGATTGACATGTGTAAGCACACCTCCATACTTATAAAGAGGTCCGAAACGAATAATACGGTCTGCTGCGATTACGGGCAGCATGGGGTTCACGCCTGAGCCTCAGGACGTGCGCTAGCAGCGCATGTCGGGTGTTTCAAGCGTCAACTTCGCGTCTCAATATCTCGGGATGTAATGGGAATATTGCGATGCAATCAACGCCACTGTGTATGTGCTTTGTCATGCTACGGATTGCTGAAGAAAAAATATAGGAGGTCCATTTAAAAAAAAAACAGAAGTTTGTGTTAAAAAACACATATGCTTTCGTTTTAGAATGTTTCCAAATATGGATATTCATGGGCCTCAGCCCTACATTGATACCGGTGAAAGTCGTTTTCCAATAGCTGTTATTGTTCCAGAGATATTTTGGATGGACAAGATAGCTGGGACACCCTGTATATATCTATGAGGCTCACCGGCCATTTGACCATCTTCTGTGCGGATGCATAAACAGTACCCGAACTCTTACGGGAATCGGCAGTAAAGCCGCGAGTAATGAGTATAATGGGCAGGGGACAATACGTTGAGAATGTGGGTCTCACAGAAGGCGTGCCAGTGATAAGTCCCTGCAGTCGCGCTATCCTCTGTGTCCTCGGTGGTTCAGATGGATAGAGCGTCTGCCATGTAAGCAGGAGATCCCGGGTTCGAGTCCCGGTCGGGTCACACATTTTCAACTGTCCACACTCTGGTGTAGAGTGAAAATTTTATTCTAGAAATGTCCACGTTGACTTATGTCAACGTCTGTATGCAGTTAGGGGTACTCATTTCATTGTAAATATTAAAGAGGTTATTGACATTTATGTGAAAGTTGCTTACGACAACCGTAACAAAAGCTGAAGACACGCTACATATGCGGATAAGTCTTGAAGTCTGCTATGAAATTAGCATCTTACCTTAATACTTAACAGAAAAACTTACTCTTATAAAGAAATTATTTTTTTGCTACCGGTTTATAATTCCCAGATGCTTGGGAACCGGTAATAAGTTTTTCATAATTGATTACTCTCCCTTTACCCATCTACAGTCGAGTGTAGTGTTATATAATTTTCTGGCATATTTACAGCTTTCTGTTTTCTTCTTGCACCTCAATTACTGGAATACTATGTCAGATCAGTTTCCCACAGCTACTTTGTTTCTTCATTTACTTAATTTCTCCCCTTTCTCGTGTCTGAGTTATTGACAAATCAGGTATGGTGTTACCATTCAAGAAATAATTTCAGTCCAATTATAAAAAAATAAAAATTCTGACAAAAATGACATAATTTTATTATGTAATCTTAAATCTGCATGTTACTTATGTTGCTGCAAAGCTTGGAACATCCAAACGAGATTATTAGTGCTAGGATTTGCTCAGTCCAATATTGAATTACCATCTACAGCGTTTCAGCAAAAGGAGTATAACACGAGGAAATGGCCAGCCTGGTAACGCGGTGGCGCAGAAGTGAATGAGATCTGATTTTCATTCTGATGGAAAACATTTGGTGACAAAGTAAGTTAGGTAAGAGTCTGGTCTGCCTGTTCAGACGGCTTTTTATAGTAGTTGTTTTGTATAGTTTTAGTTCAAAAGGATGAAACTGGAAAAAAATTCATTGAGCTAGTCTGTTTGTTAACAACACAAATTCATCCGGACTTCGTGATGTCGTTAGTACAGAGTTTCCAGATTAAAAACTCTGTATGCCTTCTGCAAATCGTTAATATGTAGGACATCCCAAAACTACCACAATTGGAAGTCCATCAAACAAATGATACCACTGCAAGCTCCGCGATCACTGATTTATGAAATGAACTTGTAGCGGCGTGTTTGCTGGGTGTCAGTCAGTCAAAGAATGGAAGGTTTAGTTGAGTGTAGCATAGCCAGCAAGTTACAGCGGGGCGGTAGAACAAGTAGGTACGCATGCGATGTGGGGATCAAAATGAGAAGACGTGGAGTGGGGTTATTAACATGCCGGCCCCCGCGTGGAAGCAGCCTGGATTTCCATCAGCAGCAGCAGGGGTTCACTGTGTCACCGTGTGGTTATGTACACTAGACACTGTGTTGAGATTCTGACTCTGTTAACACTGAAGCTTTAGATATTCACCAAAAGCACTAAAGTCACTTCCAGACAAGTTAAAGAAAATCTAATGACAGTACTGAAACCGCAACAAGGGGACGAACTCAATAAAATTATTTCCATACTTTCGCCGCTTCTGTGCAGTTATAGAAGGTGTAATTAAAATTAATGGTGAGAAAATTTTGTGAATAATTTTCCAGTGTTAGAATATTAGTTTTAAAAAATTATTACCCTATTTCTACAACAAATATTAATATAATTTTTAACGTTTATTTTTAGTTTCTTTTACAACAGTGACAAAAGCCACAAACACGTATTTTGAAGTAGTAGTGACAAAAGCGACAGACACACTTCATATGCGTATGATGCACCATTTGATAGGTCTTGAAGTCGGATATGAAATGAGCATGTTACTTTGTTGCTGAAGAGACAAACTAACTATTATAAATAAATTATTTTATAGTTACCAGTTGAGTAATAAAAACAAAGAGTTGTCCATAGAGGCACGTAGATTAATTTCAGCATGACAGATTTGTACTGGTGTTTCAATTTCTTTATGTTTGTTTAGTAAGAAAATTTTCATTGTAGATATGATGGGTGTTTGAATCCTGTAGTGATGACGCTGTATGCAGTGAAGTGGTGGTTTGACTTCATGACACTCACTTCACCATGACGCATGTTTTTGAATCTTTTGATGTTCATATCTAGTTAAGTAAGATTCATGATAATGTTGAGTGGGCAGTTTGCTGTACCTGTTCATATGTGTTCGGAAATAGAGTTATTTTTACAGTATAACAGTTTGAGACTGAATGGTAGTGTAACTATAAGTTATGGTTCAAATGGCTCTGAGCACTATGGGACTTAACATCTGTGGTCGTCAGTCCCCTAGAACTTAGAACTACTTATACCTAACTAACCTAAGGACATTACACACATCCACGCCCGAGGCAGGATTCGAACCTGCGACCGTAGCGGGCGCGCGGTTCCGGACTGAGCGCAGAACCGCTAGACCACCGCGGCCGGCAACTATAAGTTACAAAATGTCCATGGTGTGAGTTTATTTGGTAATGTAGGTTACCTTTCTTTACTTCTGTCAGTCATGTAATACTCTACGTAACAGAGCCACCCTTCGGCTACGCCACTATAAAACTAAATTTACTGAAAGATCTGATTCAGTCTTATTAATATTTTACCCTAATCGTGCAACGGAAGGGGACGTAATGTAACAGTTTCTTAACTGCTTTAATTATCTCCCACATATGTTAATTTAAAATGATTATACGGACTGATCTCTACTGAAATGATAGCTGTTCAGTGTGATTACACAGATTTACTGTCGAAAAACACAAAGGTGAAATTCGACAAGCAAACATAAATAACTCTTAATCAGGTTGAATGCACAAAGCACTGCTGTGGAATTGAGAAAGTCTCAAATGGCTGGATTCGCTACACCACGACTCTCACTTAGAATGTGGATAACGCTACCTGACTATAATTGAGTGGATTGGCAGAAATTGTGAATGAGAAAATACGTGCTAGTGCATCATACATATGTCGAGCTACGACTGCTGACGTTTGCAGTGGTGAATGCCGTATGTGGTGAGAAATTCATCTCCAATATTCCTATCAAGTCGGAGGAGCACTGGACTTACCTGCAGCATCGAGAGTCTGCAGTGCGGTGAACGGTGCTTCACTGCAGTGGCTCGACTGCACAGTCCCCTCTCCACTGTTCGATACAGTATCAGCAACTATGTCGCCAAACCAGACACGAAAATGTGGTGCCACAAGAACCAAGGTCCTCAGTCACAAAATTCGCTCTGATTTGTCTCACTGTAACAATCCAAAAATCGAAAAGAGTTACCTCTCACCTAACAAGGAACGTATAAGGGGGCTTGCGGCTACCACACAACACTTACGTCTCCGTCTAATTGTGACTCTCACCGCAGCAGTCTGATCATAACTTCAAAAAACAAACACTCCATGTGGAGTTACTTCACAAAGCGCAATCCACCTATAGCAGAGCATGAGCTGTTCTTTTCACCAACTGCATATTTTATAATACTCGATACTGCCTCCCACCTACAGATGGGCTGATCCACTTCCATCAATCCTCTCTCTGTTATGGTACTGAATAGGCGCCCTCCAATATCCTTCTTGACCTCACAGTCAGCTAACCATTCAAGACACAGATTCACCATTCGCGTGGGAACACTGGTGTAGGAGTAAACGTGATCCTCATGGTTCACAGAATGAATTAACATCAGTTGTCAAGAAACACTGACCCCTTATGGCGATAGAAATTAAAAGTTTTCTCACAGTTCGACATTGCGTTTACAGGAAGGCGCACAGAGACACATCAGGGCCGCCTACGAAGGCCGAAGCACACACTTTACTCTACAGGAATCAGTTCCTAGTGTGCAAAGAAGTAATAAAAGCTCAGGCGCTGGCGTTTGCATGGCAATCCCTCATGTCCCATTAAACACTTGTCCCTGTGGGACACTGGCGAACCACCACCTGCTGCTTAATGCATGTCCACCACTATTCCTGCCACAATGAGAAAGCGGTGACCAACACTCCAGGCCTGTCAGCCTGTATCCCCGTGCTAAGTCCTGTGTGTTCTCTAAATTGCTAGTCATTTTACTTTGTACGCTGGCCAGTTTCTGTCTCCTCGACCTACAGCAGCCATCGCTGTCCATGAGGAAGACACACATTCAACATGAGTCCAATTGCTTCAGTTCAAAAAACTGCATGCAGAATTACATTACAGTCAGTACTGTGCCTAATAATTGTCAATCCTCTACAGTATTCCTCCGCCACACACCGTCAGGTGGCTTGCAGAGTATGGATGTAGATGCAGATGTAGAATTGGCCACTGAGCCTCCTCCACGTGACATGAGAGCCCTAGTCTGCATATGGTCCACAGTTGCGATCAATTAGGTGAAAAAAAGAGCCGAGCCCAAAGAACTGAACAACTTTTAAAGTGACTGAACTCCGTTGTGATGAAGTGGTATTGCACGCAGACTGTGATGTACTCTTTGAATGTTAGTCACATATTCAGTTTAAGTGATCTTAGTGCACTGCACTGTGTCTTTGGATTACATCACTCATTGCCTGTGAATGCTCTGCTAGCTTTGTTAGGTCAGTTACTTCGTGTTTATTTGTTTCACTGTGTATAACATTAATATATTAGTCCGTGTAAAGCCACCATTCAAGGTAATTTTTTTGGCCTGAATAAACTGATAGTGAACTCTAAAAATGGTTCAAATGGCTCTGAGCACTATGAGATTTAACATCTGAGGTCATCGTTCCCCTAGAACTTAGAACTACTTAAACCTAACTAACCTAAAGACATCACACACATCCATGCCCGAGGTAGGATTCGAACCAGCGACAGTAGCGGTCACGCAGTTACAGACAGAAGCGCCTAGAACCGCTCGGCGACACCGGTCGGCCAGTGAACTCTAATCTTGTGGTTCTGTTACATCATTATTCTGATGGATCATTCCTTATCTTCTTTACTCGATAATTTTCATTTATTTGTGTTAGTACACTTTTCGCTGATTGTTCACTAAGCTGGCCATTTCAATTATCTTAGTGCACTGCACTGTGTCTTTGGATTACATCACTCATTGCCTGTGAATGCTCTGCTAGCTTTGTTAGGTCAGTTACTTCGTGTTTATTTGTTTCACTGTGTATAACATTAATATATTAGTCCGTGTAAAGCCACCATTCAAGGTAATTTTTTTGGCCTGAATAAACTGATAGTGAACTCTAAAAATGGTTCAAATGGCTCTGAGCACTATGAGATTTAACATCTGAGGTCATCGTTCCCCTAGAACTTAGAACTACTTAAACCTAACTAACCTAAAGACATCACACACATCCATGCCCGAGGTAGGATTCGAACCAGCGACAGTAGCGGTCACGCAGTTACAGACAGAAGCGCCTAGAACCGCTCGGCGACACCGGTCGGCCAGTGAACTCTAATCTTGTGGTTCTGTTACATCATTATTCTGATGGATCATTCCTTATCTTCTTTACTCGATAATTTTCATTTATTTGTGTTAGTACACTTTTCGCTGATTGTTCACTAAGCTGGCCATTTCAATTATCTTAGTGCACTGCACTGTGTCTTTGGATTACATCACTCATTGCCTGTGAATGCTCTGCTAGCTTTGTTAGGTCAGTTACTTCGTGTTTATTTGTTTCACTGTGTATAACATTAATATATTAGTCCGTGTAAAGCCACCATTCAAGGTAATTTTTTTGGCCTGAATAAACTGATAGTGAACTCTAAAAATGGTTCAAATGGCTCTGAGCACTATGAGATTTAACATCTGAGGTCATCGTTCCCCTAGAACTTAGAACTACTTAAACCTAACTAACCTAAAGACATCACACACATCCATGCCCGAGGTAGGATTCGAACCAGCGACAGTAGCGGTCACGCAGTTACAGACAGAAGCGCCTAGAACCGCTCGGCGACACCGGTCGGCCAGTGAACTCTAATCTTGTGGTTCTGTTACATCATTATTCTGATGGATCATTCCTTATCTTCTTTACTCGATAATTTTCATTTATTTGTGTTAGTACACTTTTCGCTGATTGTTCACTAAGCTGGCCATTTCAATTATCTTAGTGCACTGCACTGTGTCTTTGGATTACATCACTCATTGCCTGTGAATGCTCTGCTAGCTTTGTTAGGTCAGTTACTTCGTGTTTATTTGTTTCACTGTGTATAACATTAATATATTAGTCCGTGTAAAGCCACCATTCAAGGTAATTTTTTTGGCCTGAATAAACTGATAGTGAACTCTAAAAATGGTTCAAATGGCTCTGAGCACTATGAGATTTAACATCTGAGGTCATCGTTCCCCTAGAACTTAGAACTACTTAAACCTAACTAACCTAAAGACATCACACACATCCATGCCCGAGGTAGGATTCGAACCAGCGACAGTAGCGGTCACGCAGTTACAGACAGAAGCGCCTAGAACCGCTCGGCGACACCGGTCGGCCAGTGAACTCTAATCTTGTGGTTCTGTTACATCATTATTCTGATGGATCATTCCTTATCTTCTTTACTCGATAATTTTCATTTATTTGTGTTAGTACACTTTTCGCTGATTGTTCACTAAGCTGGCCATTTCAATTATCTTAGTGCACTGCACTGTGTCTTTGGATTACATCACTCATTGCCTGTGAATGCTCTGCTAGCTTTGTTAGGTCAGTTACTTCGTGTTTATTTGTTTCACTGTGTATAACATTAATATATTAGTCCGTGTAAAGCCACCATTCAAGGTAATTTTTTTGGCCTGAATAAACTGATAGTGAACTCTAAAAATGGTTCAAATGGCTCTGAGCACTATGAGATTTAACATCTGAGGTCATCGTTCCCCTAGAACTTAGAACTACTTAAACCTAACTAACCTAAAGACATCACACACATCCATGCCCGAGGTAGGATTCGAACCAGCGACAGTAGCGGTCACGCAGTTACAGACAGAAGCGCCTAGAACCGCTCGGCGACACCGGTCGGCCAGTGAACTCTAATCTTGTGGTTCTGTTACATCATTATTCTGATGGATCATTCCTTATCTTCTTTACTCGATAATTTTCATTTATTTGTGTTAGTACACTTTTCGCTGATTGTTCACTAAGCTGGCCATTTCAATTATCAGTGCTCCCGTAAAGGCACAATGCGACGTTCTACAATATAAAGTACTGATGAATCACTCTCCATTAGAGAATGTGAATGCATGCCGACGCCATCTGTCGTTGAGGCAGTTTGGTCTTCATGTGTGTGTGTGTGTGTGTGTGTGTGGGCGAGTGGCAGATGCCAAATGCCATCTTGCAGTAGAACAGTACAACAACTGCAAATTTGTTTTAGTCTAGCCACCACTAGGCGGCAGTGCTTGTAGTAGCTCATAGTAATTGAATAAAGGGTCTCCCGCGACAGGCATATAATATTCAGTTGTTATTGTTTCCTGTAATGTATTTTGTAAGCCTGTGACATAGATGTGTTTGTGAAGATTTCGCTGTGCGTACAAGAATTTATGTAATTTCATTGTAATATGAGAGAGAGAGGGGGTGTTATTATACATTATTTGATATAAATTTCTCAGCTACGGGTCTGGGGGTACAGTTGGTTAGCTACGTGATAAACAACGATTTTGAATATTTTTGGCCTCAAAGTAGTAGTATGGGCATGCATTTAATGTAGTTGTAGTTAACACCTATACTCGCTAAAAACTGAATTCGAAAACAATGTAGTGCGAATTTCATGAAAAGTGCATTGCAGTGGTGTTAGTAGCCATGCAAAAGACGAGAGCAACTATAGTGCACTACCACACAAGAATCTCCTGAGGTGTAGAGTGAAAGTAAGTGCATATTACGTTGCTTCAAAGAGATATAGTGGTTATATGTTTTAAAAGTCTAATTTTCACTGTACTGTTCTCAAGAATTAATTAATTGACAAAACTGGCATGGTGACAACACTTAAGTGTTGCCAAAATTGACATTAGAGCTGCTTATTGCAATGACACAAGATTTTACAAATTGTTACACATGCTATATTTTCTCACTATTTTGCTGTCATTGCCAAACTCACGTCAGTGAAACTCAGATCGATGCTTGTTGTCCCAATGATTCAGTTATCATTTGTTTTAAAGACTGACAATTCAAGATTTGACTAACTATTATTTATGACTAATCTATTTGGATGTTATTTTAGTGAGTATTGGATGGTTATGTATATGTCCATAATTATTATACTAGTGTGTCTGTGTTACTGTATGTTCTTGACACATAGTAAATACACAGATAAAAACATAGTAACAAATGTTTACTTTTATAATTATTGTAATAAACATTATCATAAATTAATCCACCTCCCCCCCCACTTTCATGAACCATGAACGTCGTCATCGGTTGGGAGGCTTGCGTGCCTCAGCGATACAGTTAGCTGTACCGTAGGTGCAACGAAAACGGAGGAGAATCTGTTGAGAAGCCAGGCAAACGTGTGTTCCTGACGAGGGGCAGTAGCCTTTTCGGTAGTTTCAGGGGGCAAGAGTCTGTATGATTGACTGATATGGCCCTGTAACATAAGCAAAATGGCCTTGCTGTGTTGGTACTGCGAACGGCTGGAAGCAAGAGGAAATTACAGCCATGCCCATGGGCATGCAGCTTTACCCTCTTGGGTAAAATATTCCATAGTCCAAGATCGGCGTCGAGTGAGATCACAGGTATTTTCTTCGTTCGCTAAAAGAACGTATTTAGGAGGGAATTGTGTCAAATTTAAATTTCCTTTGTTTTGTATACTTGCTGTAATGTCCGATCTTGTCACACAACTGAATATTAGCGTCCCAGCTGAGCTTCTTCTTGAAAAAAACTTAGTGTTAACTGGAGTGCCGGTAATCGTGACGTAACCCGAAACTTTGCGTGACATAAAAACAAAAAAAATCTATTCAAGTTTTCTTGATAGTGCAAAATTCGTTTAAAAGAAGACAGCAACTAGCTTCATCAGTGTCTATTGTCGCAATAAAGTGTAATTAAACGTTTCTAAATCGTATTTAACTAACACATTTCGTATTGTTTTCTAGTTACATTGACGCGATCTAGGCTTAAATTTTCCGAGTTATAAACGTTTAAAAACCTGACCAGACACGCTTGATAACGTAAATTCTTTAAAAGCAAAGTAATTACAAATTCATTCTTCTGTCATTGTATCTCTAAATCAGTACAAAAACAACAAACACCGCACATAAGATCTTTGTGTCTTTTTTTGTTTACACACAGCCAATCTCGCGTCCTTGACATATTTGAAACATTCTTTAATTATTCTTTCGAAACAGACCATCAGTGAGAAATATGGGAGCTGTTGTAGGGTACTGAGTAGAGGGATTTGTTGCCAATCCTGAAGGAAATATTTTCACTGGGGGGGGGGGGGGGGTTGGTGCCGTGGGGAGAACGTTGGGAGAACGGAAGAGGCTCTCACTTGGAACTGCAGAGCATGCAGTAGGAACATTTTGATTGCGGAACAGGAAAGGAAAATGTGTGCCCTTTAGCAGGCACAGCTGGAGGAAGCAAGAAAGGAACTCATAAGGATCAAGGGAGGTAGGGGGGAGGAGGGTGGTTGGGAACTGGCAGCTGGTAGGAGTATAGGAAGAATGAGAACGCGATCTGGCAGTTTTATCATCAACACCAAAAACAGGTATCTACCACTGCTAGAGTCATGTGGAGGAGAGCCTCAGGTAGAATGAGGAGCAGGAAATGTGCAGCACACTTCAACCGCGGCCAAGAAGCCTAGGAGTGTACAAAGCGTTAGGAAGAAGAACGCGCTGCTGCTAGGTAGTAGCCATGGGCGAGGCGTATATGAATATTTAAAAGAGACTGGCATTGTCACGTACGCCTTGTAAATAATTCTAACGCTTATTACTTGAAAGGTGACGGAGTGTCTTTATTACCGTACTAGTAGTATACTAGTAGTATTTGCTTATATTTTCAAAGTGACAGTTTCCATTTTTCTCAACTGAGTAAAAAATGGTTCAGATAGCTCTAAGCACTATGGGATTTAACATCTGAGGTCATCAGTCCCCTAGACTTAGAACTACTTAAACCTAACCAACCTAAGGACATCACGCACATCCATGCCCGAGGCAGAATTCGAACCTCCGACCGTAGCAGGCGCGCGGCTCCGGACTGAAGCGCCTAGAACCGCTCGGCCACAGCTGCCGGCTCAACTGAGTAACGCTAATATTTGAAAGGTAAATAAGACACGTATTCGTATCAGGCACATGATCAGATTTATTTCGTAACGAAGTGTACTTCTCCGTGTAAAGCTCCCTTTGATCTGTCGCCATGACAGCGATGGTAACCTTACATAACCACTGAAGAAATTCACAGATGCCCCGGTTGGTCGTGTGTGCACGACCTTTTACGCTCAACTTTTTACTAGCGACTACGTAAAACAAGAATGGCGTTCACTTAGAAATGGACGTTGAAGAGACAGACTCTCTATTCTTCTTTCATATTCGTCGTCGTAAGAAGCAAAAAGGAAATCGACGATACTGGATATGCACCATTTTCCTGGAGTGCACCACGAAAGGTGCATTTTGTTTGTTCTACAGTGAGAAGATTTACTATTTTACTGGAACGACTGTGAAATCCGTTCATGAACTGCGACATCTTATAAAGGATCAAACAGAAGAAATGGATGCCAGCGTCTGGCAGAGCAAGAACCCAGAAGAGAAACTCATGGTTACTTTAATGTACGTAGCCACAATTAGTTTGTCTTCCGTGGGCCGGCCGAAGTGGCCGAGCGGTTCTAGGCGCTACAGTCTGGAACTGCGCGACCGCTATGGTCGCAGGTCCGAATCCTGCCTCGGGCATGGATGTGCGTGATGTCCTTAGGTTAGTTAGGTTTAAGTAGTTCTAAGTTCTAGGGGACTGATGACCTCAGCAGTTAAGTCCCATAGTGCGCAGAGCCATTTGAACCATTTGTCTTCCCGTGAAGGCTTGGAAATATACTTAAAGAATGTAATACTACGTTTCACACTTAAGCATATGGTGTAGGTTTCTTTATTTTAATCACATTAGTCAACCGAGAAGGTGCTAAACAATTCTTAGTCATATATATTTTTATTATAGTATATAGTTGAAAAATCTCTGTTTACATGGATTTTTCCATAGTGCGCCAAATAACAAAATTTATTTCTACGCTTACTTAAATGTGAAAATGCAAAAAAATTATTAAGTGAAATAATTCAGTGACCTCAGAATCTTGCGAAATAGTGTCTGGAGAGACAGCAGAATGCTCAGAGGAGAGGTTTGTTAGTGAGTGTCCCTCTCAATATGACTGTAGTAACAACCACGATATTGATGATAAAATGAGACGCTGGTAGCAGCGTTACCGTATACACTGCATTGGGAAGTGAGACGAGCCACAAGTAGTTGCTGGTAGTCGTGGGAATCCGTTTGAAGCTGATAACGTTGAATCGGTTTTATTATTTCTTTCCGGCAGTGGCCTGTGGAATAACCCGATAGCTTTCGAAAATCACTTTCACTGTCGTTGCTTTCCATCTCTTCCTGTGACTCTAAGCTGGCTTTTAGGATATTCACAATTTCCACGCCAGTTTCATCTTCAGTACGGTGTTTTTCTGTTTGAGAGCTCGATAAGTTTTTGGTTGTTGTGATGTTAGTACTTCTGCAGTCATTGGCTTAGTAGGGCTCTTGATACTGGATGCAGTTGTGCAACTTTCTGTTGTCCCTTCGAGAAAGTGTGGTTGTTCAAAAAATATATAGTCCAGTCAAATAGCAGATATACCTTGCAAAAGGTGGGGTAGAATTTATTTTTTCAACTCGTTCATATGGTTGGGAAGATTAGAAAACCGAGTTTTTCCAACAAAATTTCGCTTGGGAAAACTTTCTGCATCCAAAAAACTTGGTAAATACATTATACATCATGTTATATGTTGGAATTTACCACCTCACTTTCAGGTATTCAATTTCTCTGTATGCAACATGAGGATTGCTGGGCACCCAACTATTGTGATTCTTACATCACTACGTTAAGTTCACTATTGGCCACCTCAGCCCTGGTATTTGTAAAACTAAAAAATGTATCAGTAAGAGACATAGACACACACACACACACACACACACACACACACACACACGCACACACGCCCTCTGCTTTGTATTCTACGTGGGAGGAGTTCTTAACCGTTGGTTCACAGGCGCCTGCGTGGCTACAGGAGATACATTCCAATGGGGCGGAGGAAAAATGCAGGCAACTCTTGTTACATGATTCTTTACTGCCTCCTTCCAACTTGCGGCCATGGCCCTGACAAGGAGAAGGGCTTGTTGGGCCGTTTCATAGGACGGCTTTGCTGCACACTGCAAAATTCTGCCCTTTGGCCACTGAGAAAAAACTATCTGCTTGCCCTGACCAACCCAAAGTCCGTTGCTTTCTCCTCTGCCTCTCTTGTTATCCTTTTTTTTTTTTTTGGTCATCAGTCTACTGACTGGTTTGATACGGCCCACCACGAATTCCTTTCCTGTGCTAATCTCTTCATTTCAGAATAGCACTTGCAACCTACATCCTCAATTATTTGCTTGACGTATTCCAATCTCTGTCGTCCTCTACAGTTTTTGCCCTCTACAGCTCCCTCTAGTACCATGGAAGTCATTCCCTCATGTCTTAGCAGATGTCCTATCATCCTGTCCCTTCTCCTTATCAGTGTTTTCCACATATTCCTTTCCTCTCCGATTCTGCGTAGAACCTCCTCATTCCTTACCTTATCAGTCCACCTAATTTTCAACATTCGTCTATAGCACCACATCTCAAATGCTTCGATTCTCTTCTGTTCCGGTTTTCACACAGTCCATGTTTCACTACCATACAATGCTGTACTCTAGACGTACATCCTCAGAAATTTCTTCCTCAAATTAAGGCCGGTATTTGATATTAGTAGACTTCTCTTGGCCAGAAATGCCTTTTTTGCCATAGCGAGTCTGATTTTGATCTCCTCCTTGCTCTGTCCGTCATAGGTTATTTTACTGCCTAGGTAGCAGAATTCCTTAACTTCACTGACTTCGTGACCATCAATCCTGATGTTAAGTTTATCGCTGTTCTCATTTCTACTACTTCTCATTACCTTCGTCTTTCTCCGATTTTCTCTAAAACCGTACTGTGTACTCATTAGACTGTTCATTCGGTTCAGCAGATCATTTAATTCTTCTTCACTTTCACTCAGGATAGCAATGTCATCAGCGAATCGTATCATTGATATCCTTTCGCCTTGTATTTTAATTCCACTCCTGAACCTTTCTTTTATTTCCATCATTGCTTCCTCGATGTACAGACTCAAGAGTAGGGGCGAAAGGCTACAGCCTTGTCTTACACCCTTCTTAATACTAGCACTTCGTTCTTGATGGTCCATTCTTATTTTTCCCTCTTGGTTGTTGTACATATTGTATATGACCCGTCTCTCCCTATAGCTTACCCCTACTTTTTTCAGAATCTCGAACAGCTTGCACCATTTTATACTGTCGAACGCTTTTTCCAGGTCGACAAATCCCATGAAAGTGTCTTGATTTTTCTTTAGCCTTGCTTCCATTATTAGCCGTAACGTCAGAATTGCCTCTCTCGTCCCTTTACTTTTCCTAAAACCAAACTGATCGTCACCTAGCGCGTTCTCAATTTTCTTTTCCATTCTTCTGTATATTATTCTTGTAAGCAGCTTCGATGCATGAGCTGTTAAACTGATTGTGCGATAATTCTCGCACTTGTCAGCTCTTGTCGTCTTCGGAATTGTGTGGATGATGCTTTTCGGAAAGTCCGAAGGTATATCGCCAGACTCATATATTCTACACACCAACGTGAATAGTCGTTTTGTTGCCACTTCCACCAATGATTTTAGAAATTCTGATGGAATGTTATCCATCCCTTCTGCTTTATTTGACCGTAAGTCCTCCAAAGCCCTTCTAAATTCCGAGTCTAATACTGGATCCCCTGTCTCTTCTAAATCGACTCCTGTTTCTTCTTCTATCACATCAGACATATTTTCACCCTCAGAGGCTTTCAGTGTATTCTTTCCACCTATCTGCTCTCTCCTCTGCATTTAACAGTGGAATTCCCGTTGCACTCTTAATGTTACCACCGTTGCTTTTTAATGTCACCAAAGGTTGTTTTGACTTTCCTGTATGCTGAGTCTGTCCTTCCGACAATCATATCTTTTTCGATGTCTTCACATTTTTCCTGCAGCCATTTTGTCTTAGCTTCCATGCACTTCCTACTTATTTCATTCCTTAGCGACTTGTATTTCTATATTCCTGATTTTCCCGGAACATGTTTGTACTTGCTCCTTTCATCAATCAACTGAAGTATTTCTTCTGTTACCCATGGTTTCTTCGCAGCTACCTTCTTTGTACCTATGTTTTCCTTCCCAACTTCTGTGATGGCCCTTTTTAGAGATGTCCATTCCTCTTCAACTGTACTGCCTACTGCGCTATTCCTTATTGCTGTATCTGTAGCGTTAGAGAACTTCAAACGTATCTCGTCATTCCTTAGTACTTCCGTATCCCACTTCTTTGCGTATTGATTCTTCCTGACTAATGTCTTGAACTTCAGCCTACTCTTCATCACTACTATATTGTGATCTGAGTCTATATCTGCTCCTGGGTACGCCTTACAATCCAGTATCTGATTTCGGAATCTCTGTCTGACCATGATGTAATCTAATTGAAATCTTCCCGTATCTCCCGGCCATTCCAAGTATACCTCCTCCTCTTGTGATTCTTGAACAGGGTATTCGCTATTACTAGCTAAAAGTTGTTACTTATCCTAGGCAGTGCAAAAATTAATTTTTTAAATCATGCAGTACCACAGTTATTAGCGTGAAGCTGTCCAGTATCAACCAATATGATTAATAAACCGATAATCCCATTTGACTTTCGATCCCAAGTGATACAAATATGTTAACCTACTAAACCAAATTAATAATGTTAATTGATCGTGTAAGGAGGCAAAATACTGGCACCTTACAGGATTGCTTCATGGTACGGTTCCACAGTGTGGGTCTTTCTTCCACTTCCATTACAAGCAACTCTTTAGCGATGGAGTTCTCAGGTAGATCCATTTGTAAAAACTAAATCTTCTTTATTTTCTTTTGTGCCTCCGCCCCCAGTAGCTGAGTGCTGCAGTAAGTGTCTGCAATTGTTGTTAATCGTTTCTCTAGCTGCAGGCGGCTTGTCTGTCGCAAGTGTGTTGTGCTTGTGAAATTGAGCACGTCAGTGAGTTATGTATCACACAGTATACCATGATTAACAAAGTGTGCCTAGCTGCATGTGACTGGTCCCATCAGTTGAGTACAGTGTAACAGTTGAACACAGCCTAAGAGGAACACTAGGGGAACTTGGAATTATGGGAAAACATACGGCGTTGTTCTTCCGAAACACTGTTTGTTGAAGGGATCTGCTGTAGATCGAGATGTTGAGTAAAACAAAATTGACAGTGCGTGGTGGGGGAAGATGATATTCTTTCTTCTCTTACGTCGCAGTTCTCACATAGGATATCCAATAGAAGAAGCAGAAGTGTTGCATAGTTTTGTAGACATAGTCCAATAAGTTTTCACGAGAGTAACACCACCTTTTTCAAATGGTTCAAATGGCTCTGAGCACTATGGGACTTAACTTCTGAGGACGTCAGTCCCCTACCACCTTTTTCTTGTGGCCAATTTCTCGTTATGTTCCCTGACAACACCTTTGGCTCTGATGTACATCCGTTATACATTTATTACGGCCCCAAGTGTCTATCCCTGAATTCCTTCTCTGGCTTCTGCACATAATGCATCCACAGTCGAGAATAGGTGGCTCTAGATTCTTGTAGGCAATATAGACGCGCTAATCATTCACAGCATCTCTCAACCAATTGAAGTTTCCCTTTGATTTCTGTGAAAGATCACGCGCTACAGGTTTTCCCATACTGCACTTCATTGTTGAACATTCATACAACATAAATGATCCAAAGTAACCCAAGTAAGTCTGTACCTTTCACGTAGTAACATGTGTTGCAGATGTCACAGCCGACAACTGGTACTGATTCCACATGGTCATCCCATGAAATATTGATTCGTAGCGCTACTTCAATCTGCATTCTAAGACAAAGGAAAGCAAAGCATCACAAAGACTGCGACGCAAACTGGTAGATGTGACGTACACGTACAGACAAGCAAGTTAGTTCAACTTCAGAAAAATTGGATGATTTGTTCAAGAGAAAGAGCTGCATCCTGAGCTTGAATTTCGTACACGACTAGAGTTTCTACAGCTTGCCAAACCCTACCTTGGACAGCAAGGTCGCCGGATCTCTTTCCAGTTGAGAACTTTTGGAGTGTTGTGGGCAGATCCCTCTAATCTGTTTGGGATCTTGACGACATAACGCGCCAGATGGACAGGATTTGGATATCCCTCAGTAGCACATCCTACAGCTTTGTCAACCAATGCCCAATCCAAATAAGGGTCAAAGGTGAACCAACGCATTATTGACTTCGTACTCTTTTGAAGCTCTTCCTTGAATAAATTGCCCAATTTTTATGGAATTGTAATGACTTATTTGTCTGTACGTCACATCTATCAGTTTCCGTCCCATTTGGCCAATTACTTCGTGGTGCGTCGTTCTTTTTTGTCTTATAGTCTGTTTGAACGTTATAACCTCAGCAGTGGTGTCATTCTGTTTTTTTTTTTATATTTTTATTTAATTTTTTAAATTTATAATTAGAAGCCTTACTACGAGATACTGATTTAACAGGAATGTGACTAGAGGGCAATCGGGAATTCACGTTCATGTTTGTAACAACGAACTTCAACATCAGTAAAGAATGTGTGCGCTTCTGTTTACAAAAAAGGCTTTTGTTGAGTATCTTTCCGTTCTAAGCGGCGAGTTGCTCATTAGCGGTTTTGGAGCGTAGGACAACGACGCTGCCCTGATGATGCTCGTATTTCTTTCTGGAAACATCGGGGCGGTCTAACGAGGCTGCTTCATCAGGTTACGCAATGCTTGTTAGCTGATAGAGGCGCATGGGACGCGGCGTTTGCCTCTTGGTACGTAAATCCCAATAATACGTCCACACAAACGCGGGCCTGTGTCTTCTCCCTGTGGCAGAGTGAGGTGGCGTAGTAGTTAGCACAGTGGAAGGCAGTTCAAATCCCAGTCCAGGTATCCAGATTTAGGTTTTCCCGCGGTTTCCATAAATAACGTAAGAGTAATGCCGCGATGGTTGCTATGACGAGGGCTATCCGATTTCCTTCCCTGTATGAGCTCGTGTTCCATCTCTGACGACCGCGTTCACGACGGAACATTAAACGCAAATTTTCCTTTTTTCTCTGTGTGACACAGCGCGAAGCAATGTAACCAGGAGAGGGCAGCTGTCTTTGCTTCAGTACAGTTGGACATATTTTATTAGGATTGTTTTAGACACTTCCACAGCCTGAAAATGTTTTTATCGAACTCGTGATAAGTCATGCAACAGAGGAATCTACACGCCACTATTTGACATACTTGCTTGGTGCGTTGAAATGTTGGTCAGGTTGTACTACCAACCGCCTACGCCTTTAGGTAATTAACCTATGCCCAATGAAGTCTGTAAACTATCGTTTGTTGCGCACGGATTTATTATTAACGCTAAATAATGGCCCTACAAACTTCTAAAGGGAGGTGGAATAGTGACGCCATGATTTAATTTTGTGACCATGTGAGATACGTATGCAATGAAAGTCAAAATTACCGTAAGTTCTATTGTTTATTATAAATCCTCACACAAAACGATTGCAGTAGTTACCAAAGTATGACGATCGCATGTTTAATAACATCCTGTTTACTTACAAATTATCACAAGAGCATGAAACAGTTACAAGTAACTACGATTGGCAGAGATTCAAGACCACGAACCGATAGGTAGGTTACTACATTTTTAGCATACATCCGTTACCGCTATCTGACGACAGTGTTGCCAAAATTTGAGTTCACAAAATTAAGGACGCCAGAAGGGTATTTTCCTCCTACTGATTAACGCCCTAGCGTTAACTGAGTACATTGCGGCCTACACACGCCGAAGCCGACTGCAGAATGAAATTTGAAATTTGCGGCAAGGTCTTATGGAACCAAACTGCTGAGGTCACCGGCCCCTAAGTCTACACACTACTTAATCTTACTTAAACTAACTTAAGCTATGGACAACACACACACCCATGCCCGAGGGAGGACTCGAACCTCCGACGGGGGGAGCCGCGCGGACCGTGACAAGGCGCCTCAAACCGCGCGGCTACCCCGCGCGGCTACGACTGCAGATCTTAGCATTTTTTAACATCGTCGTTGTGCTGTCCGCCAGCGCTGCTGTCGGTGGCCACAGTGTCGGCTACGATGCCTGTGAAACCCGAAAAGGCACCTACTGTAAACTTCACACAGTGCTCCAGTTGGAGATGCAAAGTGAAAATGACTACTCCTCACACCGAATTCTACGAGGAGAATTCGAACTGTTTCTTTTACTAGCAGTGCAGTAAGTATCTCCTTAGTTCCTTCTGTCTTTCCTCGTAACATTCGCTCCTTATTCGAGAGCCAGTCCTGGCCTATCATGGGCTGTCATCCAATGACAAGTGTCAGTTTTCCCACTCCTCAATAACTTTCCAAACCTGCTACGTCAGATAACGCTGACCAATAAAATGCTCACATTTTCGCGTCCAGAGGCCTACAGGTAAGGAAAGGAATGTGTTTTAGTTCTGTCCTGTCAGTGACTCAAAGAAGCGCGTTGACATATTGCTTCCTACTACCCTTCCGAAGATTCCTATCCGATTTATGTCTATGAGGGCCCCGCTACAGGTGTTTTAGGAACGAGAAATTTGCAGTCCCACACTTATAGAGTCCTCACTCACTGCCTGCTGTGTTTTGCCGATAGCTTACAACCATAATTACCTGTAGTTTTCACAGAGGCTACGTAGTGTACATCGGTATATGGCTCTCCTATCGGCAGAGTGGCGACGTTTTCTCTGCATTCTCTTCGCAAGGCTCATTGTTGCCAGCCTCCCGGGACCTTTACCGTACAGGGTGATTCAAAAAGAATACCACAACTTTAAAAATGTGTATTTAATGAAAGGAACATAATATAACCTTCTGTTATACATCATTACAAAGAGTATTTAAAAAGGTTTTTTTTCACTCAAAAACAAGTTCAGAGATGTTCAATATGGCCCCCTCCAGACACACGAGCAATATCAACCCGATACTCCAACTCGTTCCACACTCTCTGTAGCATATCAGGCGTAACAGTTTGGATAGCTGCTGTTATTTCTCGTTTCAAATCATCAATGGTGGGTGGGAGAGGTGGCCGAAACACCATATCCTTAACATACCCCCATAAGAAAAAATCGCAAGGGGTAAGGTCAGGGCTTCTTGGAGGCCAGTGATGAAGTGCTCTGTCACGGGCTGCCTGGCGGCCGATCCATCGCCTCGGGTAGTTGACGTTCAGGTAGTTACGGACAGATAAGTGCCAATGTGGTGGCGCTCCATCCTGCTGAAATATGAATTGTTGTGCTTCTTGTTCGAGCTGAGGGAACAGCCAATTCTCTAACATCTCCAGATACTGTGGTCCAGTTACAGTAGCACCTTCGAAGAAAAAGGGACCAAAAACTTTATTGGCTGAAATGGCGAACAAATGTACAACTAAATGAAACTTTATAGCTCCCTTGATTCGCCGACAGATAGTGCTTAGCTCTGCCTTTTGTCGTTGCAGAGTTTTAAATTCCTAAAGTTGTGGTATTCTTTTTGAATCACCCTGTACTTTAAAAACACCGACACGGCAGAAAAACCCGGTAAGAACGTGGAAGCGACAGCACAGAGTCCCAACGACGGCTGTCAGCATTCCGTCGGCTCGCGACTGGTGTCCGCACAGCTGTCCACTGCACACAGCAGCATTCGCTGAAAGCTGTCCTACCTGGCGTCGGCGTCATCTTTACAAACTGCTTTAAGTTAGCTTTGATTTGCTGTCTATCTGTGAAACTACGAGCCCAGGCAAACGCAATGCTCAAGAAATAAAACACATACAAGTACTTCAGGCATTGGCAATTACTATCGGATTACCTTTAATAAAAATGAAGGAATACACTATTTTGAAATCAAATTAGTTCGCTCTACATATCAGTTTTCGCTGGCTCTTATATTATTTGCTTTGTTTTACTATTACTCGCGTAACAACTCGTATATTAAATGAAATATGTTACTACGAAAAGAGCCCCGAAATACCTTTTAGTGATACTGTGCCGTGACTTTCTTGGGATCATTAATTTTCAACAAAAAGAAAAATATTATGTTCTTATTCTTCTGGATCTGGCTTTCTATTAAAGGAACATTTTTTCGTTACTGTAACTCACTATAAAGTTCAACATATCTTCCCTACTTTATAGTTATTGAAAAGGTTAATGAAAATTACTTTGTTATGAATACTGATGTTACAGTTCGCAATGATTGTTCAACATCAAAATTTTGCAGTGGATTTTTGTTAACAGTAAAACACTAATAAGTACCACGACTAGCACAAGAACATGAGACTGTTATCGGAGAAAAAGACGGTTTTACTATAAGGTTTGGCAGACCAGAACTAAGCACAGCAAGATTTCTTTTATGTTATGAAGGTAAATTATCTTTTTTGTACTGTTAGTAATATATTATCAGCAGCCCGCGTCAACCTGCAAAATACATCATAAAATCTGCTGCTCTGCTCTGCAAGTCCGAAGGCTGAAAGAAATAATTTTATTTCACTATTACCTTCCCGCTTCTTTGCGGTATGATAGATTTCATTTAATGCAGTTTGAATGCGCCGCGGCAGCGGCTCGTTCGTTCGTAGCGCAGCTCTTTACAATGAGTACGTAATGGCGTACGTCTCTCAATCTTGACAAAAGAATGCTACGCTAGCGTACACTATCACGTCACAGGCTATCCTACTCACGTAACTCCAAGAAGACGACAGAGAAATTAATGTTCGTTCTGTATTATTTATACTAGTCACACATTCTCATCTTTGTTTGATATTTAATAAGTATCGTCTGTGGCGGTTTCAGTACTCGCCGACACAGATATTATCTAAAATAAATTTAAAAAAAAAGTACATAATTTTATACAAGAACAAAACATGACACACAATGTTTTCTCTTTATTACATAATATGTCTTTTGCTAAGGAATACACTATTTTCAAATCAAATTAGTTCGCTCTACATATCAGTGCATGTAATTTGCATCTCGAATAGCCGTAATCTGAACTCGACGAAACTGTCAGCTTCGCCGTCTTTCAAACTTGAGCCTTTGATGTCAACTGAGCTGTGACGTTATACTGATATGGTGGGTGACACCTTTTGCTAACTACACTAAACTACAAGGCGACCCGAGAATACACATTATCTTTTCTTTTGTTAAAAGAGTTTTTATTGCTTAAATTACGATTCTCATGTTCAGAAATTTTCATATTCAAAATGAGTATTCACTTTGCAGCGGACTGTGCACTGATGTGAAATTTCCTGGTAGATTGCGTGCCGGACCATAAATCGAAAGCGGGCTTTCGCAATTCACAGGCAAGGGCTCTACCATCTTCGCCACTAAAGCACGACTCATGACCGTCGTCACAGTTTTACTTCCGCCAGTACTTCATCACCTACATTCCAAACTTCATAGAAGTCCACCTTGCCGGACCAACACTTGTGGAAGAAAGGATACTGCGTAGAGATGACGTAGCCACAGCATGGGAGATTGTTTCCAGAATGAATTACCATTCTGCAGCGGAGTGTGTGCTGGTGTGAAACTTCCTAGTACTGTAACATTGCGTGCCAGACCAGGATTTGAACGTCTCTGCAAAGGATGAAAGACACATGCTAACTTAGTGGTCATTTATTTAAAATAGTCAGGCAGTTTGTGGATGGATTGGTAAGCTGCTTTGAAGGTACTGTGTACCCACAGAACTGCTTGTGCTTAGGTATGTTATTTCGGACTTACGGTCTCCACTCGGTCATCAGTGACTCAATATTTTCCAATTGCGGTACATTTGTTACTGTTTAAAGGCTTGTATGCAGATGTTGCACTTTGAAAGTTCACTACAGGTTTTAGTGATTTTATTGCTCCGTTCTATACATTTAGTCCTGTCTTGCTACTGATTTTGGAAGCTTAGCTTATACTACGAATCAATAGTCCGATGCTACCTTCCATATATCTTATATTGAAATAACATCAATGTGAGTCCACCACATGAGTATAGTTATGTGTATACTAGAATAAATATATATTCAAAAACTGATCCAACTGTTGCAGCCCACAATTTCATCCCACGGGATTATTTCTTAGTGTTTACTCTTTAATTATAATCAGATATTTACTTTTATGTGATTATTATGCTAATGTCTATGCTAATCAGTGTGCTTAATAAGTGATCCACACTTCTATAAGGGCTTAAAGCAACAGTACACGACCAAAAACTTTGACTAATTGTAAGCAAGTTATACTAAAGATCTAAGGTCGTGCGGGTCCCCTCTTCTCGGTAGGTAGCAACAGATTAATACTGACTGGGTATTAATCACCTTCGCTATTGCCACAGCCGCAACGAAGTTGCCTCAGGTTCTCTGCTTGGCAGTCAGACACGCTGACAGCTTAACTTTTGAAGTTGGCAAAACTAAATGTCATTACTTAATTCTTGGGAGGTGGTAATTGAAACATTATGACAACCCTCAAGATGTAGGAGTACTCACAATAATTTTGGTGGACGACACTAATAGATAGTTTTTGATACAGAGTAGAACGGGAGTCGGAGATCTTCGCTTATTGCGTGCAATATAGATCACAACTGATTTATTAAACATTAAAAATTACAAAAATTACAAGTTTAACTTGTTTTTGGAAACTGGGTGTCCAACCATTAAACAGGTCGAAAGGTGTTACCCTGAGAATTACGAATTCCATTTAAAAGTAACAAACTACGTCTGAGTGAAATTATTTTTAAAAGTATCGGTTAATTTTGAAGTTTAAAAATATACAATTAGGCCACTGCATTAAAGATAAGACCTAACTGGAGAGTCTAAGTAACGTTTCTGGACAGCTAAATAGCCCTGTGCCCAAAATGAGCAATGCAACAGTTTCAATAAGACTGTTATAAAATCAGATCAGCAAAGACATGAAAACAGTTCCAACAAAACAACATTAGGGTAAGTAACGGTTGCTGAAAGCAGCAGTATAACTGTTGAGTGTGGCGACACAACGATAAATTTATTTTTGTGCGAAGTGCATGACATGCAGCTCTATGTGTGTTCTAAGCATTATCACAGTATAGAAGGTCACGCACTATTTACGTATTAGTTTATTCATATTGCTATGGCAATTTTATTAATGCAGCCGCATCAGAACTGCTGAAGATCAAAAGAAGAAACAAGTATCCGCACTACCGGCCGTGCGGCCGTGCGGTTCTAGGCGCTTCAGTTTGAAACCGAGAGACCGCTACGGTCGCTGGTTCGAATCCTGCCTCGGGCGGGGATGTATGTGGCGTCCTTAGGTTAGTTAGGTTTAAGTAGTTCTCAGTTCTAGGGGACTGATGACCTCAGAAGTTAAGTCCCATAGCGCTCAGAACCACTTGGAAGTATCCACACTCAAGACATGGTGAGCCACGTGTGAAAGCACACTTACAACTTTTTTTGGTTGGATGTACAGTAGTTCTGTTGGGCTGTATTAATTATATTGCAAAATTAATATGAACTGGTACGATAAATGAATAATGTTGTTGTTGTTGTCTTTAGTCCTGAGACTGGTTTGATGCAGCTCTCCATGCTACTCTATCCTGTGCAAGCTTCTTCATCTGCCAGTACCTACTGCAACCTACATCCTTCTGAATCTGCTTAGTGTATTCATCTCTTGGTCTCCCTCTACGATTTTTACCCTCCACGCGGCCCGCCAATGCTAAATTTGTGATCCCTTGATGCCTCAAAACATGTCCTACCAACCGATCCCTTCTTCTAGTCAAGTTGTGCCATGAACTTCTCTTCTCCCCAATCCTATTGAATACCTCCTCATTAGTTACGTGATCTACCCACCTTATCTTCAGCATTCTTCTGTAGCACCACATTTCGAAAGCTTCTATTCTCTTCTTGTCCAAACTAGTTATCGTCCATGTTTCACTTCCATACATGGCTACACTCCATGCAAATACTTTCAGAAACGACTTCCTGACACTTAAATCTATACTCGACGTTAACAAATTTCTCTTCTTCAGAAACGATTTCCTTGCCATTGCCAGTCTACATTTTATATCCTCTCTACTTCGAACATCATCAGTTATTTTACTCCCTAAATAGCAAAACTCCTTTACTACTTTAAGTGTCTCATTTCCTAATTTAATTCCCTCAGCATCACCCGATTTAATTTGACTACATTCCATTATCCTCGTTTTGCTTTTGTTGATGTTCATCTTATATACTCCTTTCAAGACACTGTCCATTCCGTTCAACTGCTCTTCCAAGTCCTTTGCTGTCTCTGACAGAATTACAATGTCATCGGCGAACCGCAAAATTTTTACTTCTTCTCCATGAATTTTAATACCTACTCCGAATTTTTCTTTTGTTTCCTTTACTGCTTGCTCAATATAGAGATTGAATAACATCGGGGAGAGGCTACAACCCTGTCTCACGCCTTTCCCAACCACTGCTTCCCTTTCATGCCCCTCGACTCTTATAACTGCCACCTGGTTTCTGTACAAATTGTAAATAGCCTTTCGCTCCCTGTATTTTACCCCTGCCACCTTCAGAATTTGAAAGAGAGTATTCCAGTTAACATTGTCAAAAGCTTTCTCTAAGTCTACAAATGCTAGAAACGTAGGTTTGCTTTTTATTAATCTTTCTTCTAACATAAGTCGTAAGGTTAGTGTTGCCTCACGTGTTCCAACATTTCTATGGAATCCAAACTGATCTTCCCCGAGGTCCGCTTCTACCAGTTTTTCCATTCGTCTGTAAAGAATTCGCGTTAGTATTTTGCAGCCATGACTCATTAAAGTGATAGTTCGGTAATTTTCATATCTGTCAACACCTGCTTTCTTTGAGATTGGAATTATTATATTCTTCTTGAAGTCTGAGGGTATTTCGCCTGTCTCATACATCTTGCTCACCAGATGGTAGAGCTTTGTCATGACTGGTTCTCCCAAGGCCATCAGTAGTTCTAATGGAATGTTGTCTAGTCCCGGGGCCTTGTTTCGACTCAGGTCTTTCAGTGCTCTGTCAAACTCTTCACGCAGTATCTTATCTCCCATTTAGTCTTCATCTATATCCTCTTCCATATCCATAATATTGTCCTCAAGTACATCGCCCTTGTATAAACCCTCTATATACTCCTTCCACCTATCTGCCTTCCCTTCTTTGCTTAGAACTGGGTTGTCATCTGAGCTCTTGATATTCATACAAGTGGTTCTCTTTTCTCAAAAGGTCTCTTTAATTTTCCTGTAGGCAGTATCTATCTTACCCCTAGTGAGACAATCCTCTACATCCTTACATTTGTCCTCTAGCCATCCCTGCTTAGCCATTTTGCACTTTCTGTCAATCTAATTTTTGAGACGTTTGTATTCCCTTTTACCTATAAAAAATGCAGTAAATGAAGCAGGCAAATGAATAATATATGAACTTTTATACTGTGATAATGGTTGTTATAGGATGCCAATAGTGATAATAAGGAATACTTTGTGGCAGTACTGGTTCCTCACTTATCGCTAAGTGGCTACAAACACTGACTAGCCAGAACATTACGACCACCGACCTACTAGCGATATAGACGGGCAAGTGATCGCCGCGCCACTTGGGGAGGAATGACTGCCATGGAGGCACAAGCACGGTGCATTTAGTATCAGGGAGCGTGATGTTCGTGCGTGTGTAGAATGGGGAAAGCGCGCAATCTATCCGAGTTTAACCGAGGGCAGATTGTATTCGCCCGGAGGCTCGGCACGAGCATTTCGGAAACTGCGCTGACTTTTCGTGTGCTCGAGGATTGCTGTGGTGAGTTGCTTCAATACGCGGCGAAAGCCAAGTGGAAAAAATGTCCAGACATCGTGGCGTTGGGCGGCCACCCCTCATTACAGATGTCAGACTTCGTAGGCTGAGCAGACTGGTAACTGTTGCGGAACTAAAATTAGACATTAATGTTGGTCAGAGTACAAATGTGTCCTAACACGCAGCGCACGAAACACTCCTACCGATCGGCCTCCGCAGCCGACGACCCACGTCTGTGCCAATGTTAACACCACGACACCGGCAGTTACGACGTGAACATCGGCACTGGAGGTTGGCGCAGTGGCACAGCGTTGTATGGTGTGGTGTATCCAGATTACCTGTTCATCGTGTCGATGTGAGGGCACAAATTCTTCCTCTTCCAGGCGAACAGCTCCTTTACCCCTGCACTGTTGGACGGAGACAGGCTAGCAGCGTGTCCATTATGCACTGGGTATCATTCACGTGGGCGTCCATGAGTCCAGTGGAGCCCGTACAAGGCAGTATGACAGCCACTGATTACAGGCCACATACACCCCTTCATCACGATCATAATTCCCGAAGGCAATGGCGTTTTTCAAGAAGATAATGCGCCATGTCCACAAGGCCAGGAGCGAGATGGAGTGCTCCGAGGAACACAGTGGCGAGTTCCAATTGACGTGCTGCCCGCTGAGCCGCCAGATCTGTACCCGATCGAACACATCTGGGATGTGATTGAAGCTGTCGTCAGAGATCATAACCCCTTTCGCAGGAACTTTCGGGAATCAGGTGACTTGTGCGTTCAGATGTGGTGCCAACTACCTCGAGCGACCTACCAAGGCCTCACTGCTTCCATGCCACGACGCGTCGCCGCTTTTACCAGTGCCAATCCCGACTATTAGGTAGGCGACTGATCACTGCATATATAATCAATTTTTGTTGTATTCTCGTAAACTTTCTGAGTGGAAGAGAAGGGCCTGTGAACTCTTGCATTTTAGCTCGTGTTTCTCCCAGTTGTAGGAACGCGACAGAACGTGTCACCTGCAAGTCTTAGGCAGGGGGTAGACAATGGCTGAGGAATTACGTCAGGCTGTGGTAGCGTGAGTAGGCCGCTTTCGGTGTCTCTGAAGCCAGAGCACTTCGGAAACACCTTTTAAAGCAATGCGAACCACGGGAGCTAAGAGATTTCAGCAAAAGCCCACAGGCTGTCCTTAAAGTGGAAGCAGAGAACAGACCCACCGCTATGTCCGTAAGGAGTGTGGGAAGCAAACCGCGTTCACACGTCCAGACATCATTCTACCAATCATAAGGGGAGGTCCAGTACACTGACCAGTTTGACAGAGAATACAACAAATTCTGGAGGACCAAATTCTGCAAAGTTCCTTCATGCATGAAGAGAGAGAAATATTTTCATTGTCACTGTTGCAAACCTTGTGATTTCCTCCCATCCTCCGGTAATTTTGAAAACTGCACCAGAGCAGAGAGTCAGTATCGATTCTGGGTTGAGCACATGGTGTCAGTTCGTGTCTCGTCGTTAGAAAATCGCTGTTGGGTGCCCTGTTTCAGCTTGACGCTCCTTTATCTGTTCTGAAGTAAGTGTCGCGTCTAGTGTTTGCATTGTCTTTGCACCGCATAGCTCACAATCTTCGAGGCTGTTTCGCAGCTTGTAGATGCTTTCTATCGTTAGTTCTCTATCAAAAATCGATATTATCCAGCATATGTCCAAGGACAAGGGTAAGTACGAAACCGGGTCTCTCATCTAGAACAAGTTGTTGTAAACGAGGCTGATGGTAAGGAAGTGGTCGAGTTGCAGCGAAAGGTTTCTGCGTTTCAGATTAGGTTAATTGGGTTAGAGTCTAGCTCCGAAGAATCTAGTGGGCAGGTCCAAGTCGATCCGGCACGAACAGGAAGCGAACTAAACAACCCAAACCGCGGAATTGAACCTAACTCGGCGTTTTTCGTAAAGCTACCTAACCCGATAGCACTTTTGTTGAAGGATGTAGGAGAATTAACTGTAGAATCGTTAGCGAAGATACAGAAAGTCCTGTGGCTACTGATTTATTTTGGCCAGCATTCTTTTGCTTTTCGAATATCGCACTCCACCCTGTTAGCTCTGCTGTACCCGTTAACAAAGGGGAAGTGTAACGAATTAATTTCTAGAGTCCTTTCGGAGGGGTTCTCGTTACGACAACTTAGACAACTAATAATCACTGAGAGACTCACAGAGGGTTTTAGGAAACATATAGAATGTCAGTTTATTTGGAAGGTGCAGGCCGCTAATGAAGATTTGTCGATGAATGTGCAAAGGGTAAGGATAGCTTCGCAGGCCTTGCTAACTGATTTGTCAGAAAAGCAATTAGTTGCAGTAGTTTTGGAACGGATGGCGGCTGCTGATAAATTAAATTTTATTTTCAAGTCACCCCCGAAGACCTGGGAAGAACTCTCTACATCTACGTCTACATCTACATCTACATCCATAATCCGCAAGCCACCTGACGGTGTGTGGTGGAGGGTACCTTGAGTACCTCTATCGGTTCTCCCTTCTATTCCAGTCTCGTATTGTTCGTGGAAAGAAGGATTGTCGGTATGCCTCTGTGTGGGCTCTAATCTCTGTGATTTTATCCTCATGGTCTCTTCGCGAGATATACGTAGGAGGGAGCAATATACTGCTTGACTCCTCGGTGAAGGTATGTTCTCGAAACTTCAACAAAAACCCGTACCGAGCTACTGAGCGTCTCTCCTGCAGAGTCTTCCACTGGAGTTTATCTATCATCTCCGTAACGCTTTCGCGATTACTAAATGATCCTGTAACGCTTCTCTCCGTTGGATCTTCTCTATCTCTTCTATCAACCCTATCTGGTACGGATCCCACACCGGCGAGCAATATTCAAGCAGTGGGCGAACAAGCATACTGTAACCTACTTCCTTTGTTTTCGGATTGCATTTCCTTAGGATTCTTCCAATGAATCTGAGTCTGGCATCAGCTTTACCGACGATCAACTTTATATGATCATTCCATATTAAATAACTCCTAATGCGTACTCACAGATAATTTATCTAATTAACTAGTTCCAGTTTCTGACCTGCTATATTGTAGCTAAATGATGAGGGATCTTTCTTTCTATGTATTCACAGCACATTACACTTGTGTACGTTGAGATTCAATTGCCATTCCCTGCACCATGCGTCAATTCGCTGCAGATCCTCCTTCATTACAGTACAATTTTCCATTGTTACAACCTCTCGATATACCACAGCATCATCCGCAAAAAGCCTCAGTGAACTTCCGATGTCACCCACAAGGCCATTTATGTATATTGTGAATAGCAACGGTGCTAAGACACTCCCCAGCGGCACACCTGAAATCACTCTTACTTCGGAAGACTACTCTCCATTGAGAATGACATGCTGCGTTGTTGTTACTTCTGCTTCTGCGCTAAAGTTAAGCGAGGACTCTAGGAATATTGGTGTGTTGGGACAAGCGAAGGAAAATTTGGAAGTGGAGAGAGATCGTCCAAGTAGTAATTATCAAGGCGTACACAGGAAATGTTTTCGATGTGGAGATAGTACGCATTTGGTTAGCAGTTGTCCGGTTTTACATGGGGCAAGAAGTACTAAGTGACAGTCAGCGGGATTGAGTGCGGGCATTACCTTTTGGTTTTAAACTTCTGGTAGCTCTTTGGTTGTCAACTTTGGTCATCTTATGAGGCTTAGCTCGTTGCCTTCTACTCTGTACGGATGTCGGGTTGCCTGGGGCATGTTTCCTCTGCGTTGTTGAAATCCAAGCAGGTATCTCCATATTTTCGTTGCTGGTTTAGCAATGGCTGTGAATTGGTCGTCATGCCGGACTTAGGTCAGGTCTCCTCCCGCGGCAGGGATGTCGAGTAGCCAGTGGGCGTGTTTCCTCTGCAGCGGTGAGTCCGACTGAGTGTTTCGTGACGGCCTTTCTCGGCCACTGTCTTGTGCCTTTTTACAAGCTGCTAGTTAGTTTATTTCGGCATATAACACCCGGGTTCTCGTTTGAGGGGAGGAGGTTGAGCCGTGGTAGAAATTGCTGCTTTGAAGAGCGCGCCGCAGTGCGTAGTGTGAAGCAGTCGCCCTCCGTTTCTGGCGGTGGCACCGCTGTGGCAATCGCAGCTTTGGTGTCTCCCTCTGGTGGGAAAGGGGAAATGTTGCCTGGTCACGTCCATTTAAGGGGCGCTATGAGCTCGCCAGGGGGTCAGTCTGGCTCAGTCTGTCGTCCCCAGTTTGCTAGTCTGTCTCTCGTCCGCATTTGTTAGGCAATTAGTGTCTGAAACTTCCTGGCAGTTTAAAACTGTGTGCCGCACCGAGACTCGAACTCGAGACCTCTGCCTTACGCGGGTAAGTGCTCTACCAACTGAGCTACCCAAGCACGACTCACGCCCCGTCCTCACAGGTTTACTTCTGCCAGTACCTCGTCTCTTATCTACCTTAGTGTCTGCCTGTCGTTCGGAGTGCTAGTATATCTGTCGTTCGGGTCAACCTTTAAAGCCGGCAAAATGAGAGTCTTTCGACTCCGCCAGTAAGAGAACTCAGCGAGTGGTCGCCCGGTCGGGGCTTAGTTCCTGCATCTGAGTCTCCGCGTTAGGCTGCCAGTCTGCTCGAGTTTGTTCAGGCAATGGTCATTGGCGGTTGGATCGATCGGTTGGTCAGTCGCGCACTGAGACACAAGATGACTGGTCCGTCTTGAGCGTCGGCGCATGTGAGGACGCCACGTGAGTCCAGTGGGCCGCGGCGTATAGCGAAGGGTAGTGGCTTCGCGGTCGACACGAGAGCAACAGGAGTCAACCCACGACATCGGTCTGGCCGGTGCGAGCTGCGACGCCGTGAGACGGGAGATCGGCGCGCCTTCCTGCGTCCGTTGCAGCGGCTGGCAGCGGACGGTTCGGAGAGCGATTTGGGGGGTGCTGCGCCAGGTCCTCTCGAGAAATCGCAGTTTATTAGAAGTTAAGTGATTGGTAATATGTTGTTTGATTTACTCTTGTTAAATTATACTTATTTTCTTGGTGAGGTCACCAGCCGTTTTGCTTTGGGGTCCTCCCACAATTCTTCTCCGGTTGTTTATAAATTGGATGGTCCTTTTCTCCTTGTGGAGTAGGGGCGGGTTAGAGCAACCTGCGGTTCGGGTTGTTCGGTAATCTCTCTATCAATCCACCGTACGTTAGTAGCTGCATCTGTCATGTTTGTCGGACCTGGGGTGTTAACGAATTTATTGCTTGGAGTCTAACAGCCTAATACCTGAAATATGTTTTGATCTTTGGAAACTTTGATATTATTGCCTATGATCTTGAGAGGCAGTATCTGTGTACTGAAGAGCATCTTAACTATTCTTTGCCCAACATTGTAGAATTTTATGTAAGATTGCATTTCATGTTTGTTGTTGTGGTCTTCAGTCCTGAGACTGGTTTGATGCAGCTCTCCATGCTACTCTATCCTGTGCAAACTTCTTCATCTCCCAGTACTTACTGCAACCTACATCCTTCTGAATATGCTTAATGTATTCATCTCTTGATCTCCCTATACGAATTTTACCCTCCACGCTGCCCTCCAATGCTAAATTTGGTGATCCCTTGATGCCTCAGAACATGCCCTACCAACCGGTCCCTTCTTCTTGTCAAGTTCTGTCACAAACTCCTCTTCTCCCCTATTCTATTCAATACCTCCTCATTAGTTACGTGGTCCACCCATCTAATCTTCAGCATTCTTGTGTAGCACCACATTTCGAAAGCTTCTATTCGCTTCCTGTCCAAACTATCTATCGTCCATGTTTAACTTCCATACATGGCTACACTCCATACAAATACTTTCAGAAATGATTTCCTGACACTTAAGTCTATACTCAATGTTAACAAATTCCTCTTCTTCAGAAACGCTTTTCTTGCCATTGCCAGTCTACATTTTATATCTTCTCTACTTTGACCATCATCAGTTATTTTGCTCCCCAAATAGCAAAACTCGTTTACTACTTTAAGCGTCTCATTGCCTAATCTAATTCCCTCAGCATCACCCGACTTAATTCGACTACATTCCATGATCATCGTTTTGTTTTGTTGATGGTCATCTTATATCCACCTTTCAAGACACTGTCCATTCCGTTCAACTGCTCTTCCAAGTCCTTTGCTGTCTCTGACAGAATTCCAATGTCATGGGCTTTTATTTAAATGATCATTTTAGTACAAAAAGTCGCCACCCTTTCACCATAAGACTTTTCATAGAAGTTAAAATCAAGTTGCACCTTCAGTGGCAAGGTTAAAGTTTTAATTGTTAGTGTTTTGTACCATTTCCATCCATCCTACGGGGTGGTTGCATAGTTTGTGTGCTTGTGTAAATTGTTAAAACTCTTAGTTTATAGTTATGTCGTGTGTTGCAGATTTGCACCAGTGTAGTCTTTCAGAGGCTATCGTGAGCGGTCGTAACTACGGCCGTGTCAAAAGAGAGCGACAAGGTTCTCTGCCTGAAAGCTCATATAGTCAAAACTTGTTTCTTTCTGCCTCTGAATAAATTGAAACTTTGATATATAGAGGGTGCTTTCTGATTATAATTTTAAATCTGTTTCTTTTAAAAAATGCTTTTAGCCACTATTAAAGTGAATAAAATTCCCATTTGTTAAAAGGAATTTTGTTATGATTTCATCAGTTACTCCCTGGCAACTACTTCCATGCTTACACAGCGTGATTAAATGTGTTAATGTTTTTGATGAATCGCTAATAAATCAAATAAATTCTTAAAAATGTTCTTTGAAAATAAATCACAGTTCAATACTTTTTACAAATATGATCTTAAATATTCATTTCCTGTAAAAACAAAAAAATGGCTCTGAGCACTATGGGAGTTAACTTCTGAGGTCATCAGTCCTCTTGAACTTAGAACTACTTAAACCTAACTAACCTAAGGACATCACATACATCCATGCCCGAGGCAGGATTCGAACCTGCGATCGTAGCGGTCGCGCGGTTCCTGACTGTAGCGCCTAGAACCGCTGTAAAAACAGAATATGTCAGCAAAAGAGCTATAATTACAATCACAATGAAAGAGAATTCAAGATTCGTAATCGACGGAGATGTGCTGGGAAGTATACATGATTGAAATACATCCCCATCACACGTGTTATTAAGTGGCATCAATTTTTTTTTCTCGTGGAGCTATCGTTAAGGTCGAAGTGTGTCTCGAATCGGAGCATACCATTTCGCCTTACTAGAAATACACTACGTGACAATATAAGTCAAGAATCAAGAGAAGTGGGAAGATGCCAACATAACCCACTACACATGAAGAACGTAGATACAGGAACCATAGGTATAACAGTTGTAAATTGTCGTATCTGTGTTGGGAAAGTACCACAACTCCAAGCGCTAGTTAAAAAGCACTGATGCTCAAATTGTAATAGGCACTGAAAGCTGGCTAAGCCGGAGATAAGCTCAGCCGAAATCTTTGCAAAGAACCTAATGGTGTTCCGAAAGGATAGGCTAAAAACGGTTGGCGGTGGCGTGTTTGTTGCTGTCAGAAGTAGTTTATCTTGTCACGAAATTGAATTAGATACTTTACAAATGACGGAGTTGATCCTTCTTGGTATACAAAACAGGTCTAGATACTCTTGCAGCAACAACGAAAAATACGTACTGAATTTAAACTCACGGAAAACTCCAAGAAAACTTTGTCTCGAAACCTGGCAGAAAATCCAAAGAAATTCTGGTCGTATGTGAAGCATGCTAGTGGCAAGACGCAATCAATACCTTCTCTGCGCGACAACAGTGGAAATACTATCGACGACGGTGCTCCCAAAGCAGAGTTAATAAATGCAGCCTTCCGAAATACCTTCTCCAAAGAAGACGAAGTAAATATTTCAGAATTCGTATCAACAATAGCTGCAGAGACGAGTAACGTAGAAATTGATACCCTTGCAGTAGTGAAGCAACTTAAATCACTTAACAAAAGCAAGTCTTCCGGTCCAGACTGTTTACCAATTAGGTTCCTTTCAGAATATGCTGATACAATAGCTCCATACTTAACAATCATATAAAACCGTTCTCTCGACAAAACCTCCGTCCCCAAAGACTGGAAAGTTCGACAGGGCATACCAATATTCAAGAAAAGTAATAGAAGTAATCCACTAAATTACGGGCTCGTATCATTCACGTCGAAATGTAGCAGGACTTTGGAACATATGTTGTATTCGAACATTATGCATTACCTCGAAGAAAATGGTTTATTGACACACAGTCAATAAGGATTTAGAAAACATCGTTCCTAGAAACACAACTAGCTCTTTTTTCACACGAAGTGTTGAGTGCTATTGACAAGGGTTTTTCAGATTGATTCCGTATTTCTAGATTTCCAGGAGGCTTTTAACAGTGTACCACACAAGCAGCTTGTAGTGAAACTGCGCACTTGTGGAATATCGTCTCAGTTATGTGACTGGATTTGTTACTTCTGGCGTTCCCCAAGGTAGTGTTGCAGGCACTCAGTTGCTCCTTATACATAAGCGATTTAGGAAGAAATCTTAGCAGCCGTCTTGGGTTTTTGCAGATGATGCCGTCGTTTATTCATTAGTAAAGTCATCACAAGATCAAAACAAATGGCAAAACGATTTAGAAAAGATATCTGCATGGTGCAAAGACTGGTAACTGCCCTAAATAACGAAAATGTGAGGTCATCCACATGAGTGCTCAAACGAATCCGTTAAACTTCGATTACACGATAAATCAGTCAAATCTAAAAGACGTAAATTCAACTAACTAATAAGGAATTACAATTATGTACAACTTAGATTTCAAGTAACGCATAGACAATGTTTTGGGGGAGGCTAATCAAAGAGTGTGTTTCATTGGCAGGACACTTAGAAAATGTAACAGACCTACTAAGAAGACTGCCTACAATACGCTTGTCCGTCCTCTTTTAGAATACTGCTGCGCGGTGTGCGATCTTTACCAGATGGGACTGACGCAGTACATCGAGAAAGTTGAAAGAAGAGCAGCACGTTTTGTATTATTGCGAAATAGAGGAAAGAGTCTCACTTTATTGATACAACATTTCAGGTAGCCAACATTAAAACAAAGGCGCATTTCGTTGACGCGGAATCGTCTCACGAAATTCCGATCACCAACTTTCTCCTCCGAATGCGAAAATTCTTTGTTGACGCCGATCTACATAGGGAAAAACGATAATCATAATAAAATAAGGGAAATCAGATCTCGCACGGAAAGATATAGGTGTTCCTTTTTTTCCGCGCGCTGTAATAACAGAGAGTTATTGTGAAGGTGGTTCGATGAACCTCTGCCAGGCGGTTAAATGTGATTTGAAGTGTATCCACGTAAATGTTAATGTAAAAACCATCAGTAGGTATGTAAATGATTAGAGTTGCAACTCTCTGTGATTGGTGGAACCGCCTCCAGAGTGCATTAGAGTTGTTCGTGCTTAGTGCTATTACTAGGTCTGGCAGAGTACAGGAGATTTTAGTTACATTACCATGGGTAATTTCAGAGACTTTTTTTATCGAAATTATGCGAAACGAGTCAGTTTTTTTAGTCCAGCTCATGAAACTGTATCAAAAACAAGTTTTTCTTCACAGGCTACAAGTCTATGAATACAAATTCGTCCGTGGAGGAGATATTATTTTAGGTTAGATTTAAAACTTGTTTTGCTGCCTGTAAGACAATTTATGTTGTTGAGCAAACGGCCATACATTTTTGTCGCTGTGTATTCAACTTATTTCTGATTCACTGACAACTTCGATAGTGGGTAACAATGATCACTTTCTCCTCTGGTGTTGTAGGTATTGACGTCACTGTTCTTCTCAAATTGTGAATTATTTCTGACGAATTTCATTAGCGGATATATTTATTGTGATGGTGCAGTTAAACTGTCTAACTTCTTGAAGATGTACCTACGTGACGATCCGGGTAAACATCACAAGTTGTTCTTACTGGTCGCTTTTGTGGAATCACTATTTTCTTCCTAAATGATGAGTTACCGCAGAATATTGCTCCATAAGACAGTAATCAGCGGAAATATGAAGAATATGAGAGGATATAGGCTAGCAGTTACATGAAGTGCAACAGTAGCTGAATTTAATTGTTTGTGAATCCCAGTAATATGCTAATTCTGGTTCAAGCTTTCATCGGTGTTTTCTTTTGGTGTTAAAATCTGAGGTTGGTTTACAGCAGAGCGCCTTTCCTCTCTTCTGTCTGCCTTCCTCTTAATTTCCACGTACGTGTTACATGCAACATCATTCATGATCTGCTTGGTCGCCACCGGCGATTCCTTTCCTCAATAGCTCCTTGTGCTATTGTTCCAATGATGTTGTGGTGTCTTATGATGTGCCATACAAGTTTCTCTCTTCTTGTATGGATCTGGTTCCCTATACTCTCCTAAGCACCACTTCATTTGTTACTTTGTCTCTCCAGCTGATCTTCATCAGCCTTCTATAGCACCGCATCTCCGGGGCCTCTAGCCGTCTTCTTTCTTCTCCCCATTGTCCAAGTTTGACATACCTATAGGGCCACGTTCCAAACGAAAGCTTACATGATACGTTTCCTTATTTTCAGACTGATTATCTTGTCGATGAGCAAGTTCGTCCTCACATTAAATGCGATTTTGGTCTGTTGTATTCTGCTCACAATTTCTTTCTGTATTCTACCATTCCTTGTGATTTTGCTTCCCAAGTTGGTAAATTCCTCTATCACTTCCAGCTCCTCTCTTCCAATTCTCATTTTCAGAGGTTCATATTCTGCTTCAGTACTGCGTACTATCACTTTAGTCCTTTTCTTGTCCATTGTTCTGAGGACTTGCTCCAGATCTTTATTTGTCTCCATGACTATAGCAAAATCATTTGCATAAGGTAGCGTGTCTCTCTTCTGCCCATTAATTTTGATCCCCACCTCAGTAGTTTCTCGAACTTGGTCTATAGCTTCCTGGATGTAAGCGTTGAATATAAGAGGAGAGAGAGCACATCCTTGTTTTTCCCCTTTTCTAATATTTGCTTCCTGTTCCTGGTGACAGTTTCTAATCACTGCCACCTCATTCTTATAGAAACTTCCTCAACACTCTGAACATCTCTTGCCAGATAACGTAATCGGATGCCATTTCCAGGTATATAAAGGCTATATAAGTTGGTTTAGTTTTCTGTAATTGCTTTTCGTTAAGGAGTCTCAATGCCAAAATCGCTTGTCTTGTTCCAGTTCCTTTCTGAAACGAAACTGGTCTTCACTCAGCATATCCTCCAACTTCTCTTCAATTCTCTTCAGAATTATTTTTGTGAGAATTTTTGATGTACGTGATATTAGTCTTAAGGTTTGGTACTGTTCACATTTTGTAGCTGCTGCCTTCTTTCGTATAGGAACAATGATGCATTTGTGGAAGTCTGTAAATGTCTCGACAAAGATGGACCTAATAAGTTTAAGGAGCATCATTTTTATGCTGTCACCAGCATTCTTCATTAGTTCTGCAGGGATGTCATGAATGCTCGTTGCTTTGTTGTCCCGTAGTTCTCTTAAAGTTCTTCTTGCAGAATGTCATCTCTCTTGTCATCTTCGTCTACTTGCTCTGCTCTTCCTAATACTTCCCCAAAAAAGGTGATCCAGCATACAACTCCTCAATGTATTCTTTCCATCTCTTCACCATGTTTTCATCAAACAGCATTTTGCTCTCTTTATTTTCTGTTGTACCTGAGAGTGTTGTTTCAGGTTTGTTAAAAATTTATTTGCTGTTCTGTAGGCACATCAGTTCTTCGGTTTTGCATATTTTCTTCCACTTCCCTGCATATTTCCTCAAGAAAATTTTCTTTTGCTTTCGAAGCTTCTCTATTTACTAAATGCTTCAGTCTTCTGTATTCAGATTTTCCTTGTTTTTGTAAGAACTTATGTTTTCTATAAGCTCAATAACACCTGCTGTAACCCATTTCCATGTGTTTTCGGGTTTACTTTTCCCAAATATCTTCTCTGCTGCTTCATTTACTACACCATAATGAAATTTTTGAGCTGGGTTGTCTTTTTCGTGAGCATAGCGATTTTCCAGTCCCTCGGCTTCAGTTCTTCTATTTCCCATTTAAGATTTATTTTATTCTTCTACAGATATTAGAATCTAAGTGAACTTTTCATCACAGCCTATGTATGGAGATGGATAGCTTCTGCAATCTTTTACCTGGTTCCTAAGAAATACTTTCACCAGAATGTATTCAATCTGGTGCCCCCTCAGGTTTCTAGGCCCTATCATCTATATTTTCTTCGTTTGTGATGTTGGAAAAGTGTGTTTACAACAACTAACAGGTGCCTCGACAGAACTCGATTAGTCGATCTCCTCTTTCATTTCTTCTTCCAAGTCCATATTTACCAACAGTTCCTTCCTCCGGTTCGTCATCCACAATCGCATTCCATTCAAAAGTAGCCATCACACGCGATAAGACATTTATCCCAGTGGGAGACGAGACGATCAACTCCTGTCTCATAGAGTGCGGTCGCCCGCTGGCGGATCCGTAACCGCGCCGGGCCTTGCACTTCCTTGTCCGACGCAAACCGACGTCCAAAGTCTTTCTTCGGGTCGTCAAAGATGAGAAAATCACAGGGCGAAACATCCAGTATGTACGGAGGAGGTTGCAGTGTTTCTCAGCAAAATCGCTGAGCGTAGATTTCGTCCGCTTGACAGTGTGGGAGCAGTGATTCCGTCCGACGTCATTCCGCCAGCCCGACGGCAAAAGTCAGCAATGACAATATCCCACATCTTTCCCACGAAAGGAATTCAAATCTCTTCACACATGTTTAGATAAGGTCATGACGATATTCATCTTCGACTGCAGGGTCCCTCTGCTCGTCGAGTTCCTCGAGCGTGAGATCGCCCTAAATGCGTAGCGCTATGAAGTCATTTTGTAGAATACGCAGCGTGCCATAAAGTCAAAACACACAGGGATGCTCTCGGACGGTATGATCCTATTGCACGACAGCACCTGTCCCCACACTGCCGATAGGACGAGTGCTAAGCTTCGGCGATTTTGTTTGGAAACACTGCAGCATCCACCGATAACCCTGATCTCTCATCGTGTGATTTTCCACCTTTTGCGACAGAATGCGTTGACGCCGGTTTCAGTTGGACGAAGAAGTGCAAGAGTGTGTGCGACTGTTTATTCGTCAGCAGCCGACCGCGTTCTACGAAACAGGGCCAGTCTCGTCTCTCATTCGGGTAAACCTCTTAACGAGCGTAGTGATTAGTTCTGAATGGAACCATTCCATGGTCCGGTTGTGGCAGATGGTCAGTTTTCATTTGACTGCCCCTCATGTATTTGTATCTTGATTCCGTTCGGGACATTCAATAGACTGTAACTGCTCTGTTTCAAGGTCCTGTCTGTGTACCAAATATTAGTTCTTCTTTGTCTGCAGCTAACGGTCTCGCGGTAGGGTTCTCGCTTCCCGCGCACAGGGTCCCGGGTTCGATTCCCGTCGAGGTCAGGGATTTTTCCCTGCCTCGAGATGACTGGGTGTTCTTCATCATCACCATTCATCCCCATTAGGGTCGCAGGAAGGCATGGCAAACCAGTTTCGCTAGGACCTTGCCTAGTCGGCGGTGCGGGTCTCCCGTATCGTTCTCTACACTCCTCGGAGTATGATACCACATCATCATCGTCATTGTGGCAATTGCGGCGTTCTAACAAGGTGGACGAGAGGTCTTGATGGATAATCTTTTTGGACTGCAATATTCTTCTTCTTCGTCACTAAATGTATTAGACAAATTGCCTGTTATGCTACACCATCTCACGTGTGGTCGTACTGCGTTTCTTCTTCCAGTGCATTTGTAACTGAGAACCTTTACTGACAGTCTTCCTCTACCAATACGTTCTACATGTTCTTCCTTTTCTCCTAATGTCCATATTTTTTGGTTTAGGTTTTTCTTTTTGTCATCAGTCTTCTGACTGGTTTGATGCGGCCCGCCACGAATTCCTCTTTTGTGCCAGCCTCTTCACTTGCAACCTACGTCCTCAATTAGTTCTTAGCTATATTCCAATCTCTGTCTTCCTCTACAGTTTTTGCCCTCTACAGCTCCCTGTAGTACCATGGAAATCATTCCCTCATGTCTTAACAGATGTCCAATCATCCTGTCCCTTCTCCTTGTCAGTGTTTTCCACATAATACTTGCCTCTCCGATTCTGCGCAGAACCTACTCATTCCGTATCCTATCAGTCCACCTAATTTTCAACATTCGTCTGTAGCACAATATCTCAGAGGCTTCAATTTTCTTTTGTTCCGGTTTTCCCACAGTCCATATTTCACTACCGTACAATGCTGTGCTCCAAAACTACATTCTCAGAAATTTCTTCCTCAAATTAAGGCCGATATTTGCTACTAGTAGACTTCTCTGGGCCAGGAATGTCCTTTTTGCCATTGCTAGTCTGCTTTTGATGTCCTCCTTGCTCCGTCCGTCATTGGTTATTCCTTAACGTCATCAATTCTAATGTTAAGTTACTCGCTCTTCTCATTTCTGCTACTTCTCATATTTCCTCGATATACTCTCAATCCATATTCTATACTCATTAGATTTACTCTCAATCCATATTCTGTATTCATTAGACTGTTCATTCCCTTCAGCCGAGCCTGTAAATCGTCTCCACTTTCACTCAGGATAGAAATTTCATCAGCGAATCTTATCATTGATAACTTCTAAACTTCAATTTCAATTCCACTCCTGAATCTTTCTTGTATTTCCATCATTGCTTCAGATTGAACAGTGGGGACGAAACACTACATCCCTCTCTGACACCCTTTTTCATCCGAGCACTTCGTTCTTGGTCGTTCACTCTTGTTATTCCCTTTTGGCTCTTGCTCATATTGTATATTACCCGTCTATCCCTACAATTTACCCCTACTTTTCTCACAATTTCGAATTCGTGTACCATTTTACGTTGTCGAAAGCTTTATATGAGCGTGTCTTGGTTTTTCTTTAGCCTTGCTTCCATAACGAACTGCAACATCGGAATTGCTTCTCATGTGCCTTTACCTTTCCTAAAGCCAAACTGATCCTCATCTAATACATCTTCAGTTTTATTTTCCATTGTTCTGTATATTCTTTTTGTCATCAATTTGGATGCATGAGCTGTTAAGCTGATTGTATGATAATTCTCGCACTTGTCAGCCCTTGCAGTCTTCGATATTATGTGGATTATATTTTTTCCAACGTTCATGATATGTCGCCAGGCTCATATATTCTACACACGAACGTCAATAGCCGGCCGGGGTGGCCGAGCGTTTCTAGGCGCTACAATCTGGAACCGCGCAACCGCTTCGGTCGCAGGTTTGAATCCTGCCTCGGACATGGGTGTGTGTGATGTCCTTAGGATAGTTAGGTTTAAGTATTTCTAAGTTCTAGGGGACTGATGACCTCAGAAGTTATGTCCCATAGTGCTCAGAGCCATTTGAACCATTTTTGAACGAACGTCAATAGTCATTTTATTGCGGTTTCCCCCAATGACTTTAGAAATTCTGGTAGAATGTTATTTATCCCTTCTGCCTTATTTGTTCTTAAGTCCTCCAAAGCTCTCTTAAATTATGATTCTAAAAATGATCCCCTATCTCCTCTAAATTGACTCCTGTTTCTTCCTCTATCATATCAGACAAGTCTTCCCTCTCATAGAGGCCTTCAATGTACTCTTTTCACCAAACCACTCTCTCCTCTGTATTGAACAGGGGAACTCCCGTTGCACTCTTAATGTTACCACCCTTTGACTTTCCTATAGGCTGAGTCAGTCCTTCCTACAATCATTCCTTTTCCGATTTCTTCACATTTTTCATGGAGCCGGTTTGTCTTAACTTCCCTGCACTTCGTATTTGTATCATTCCTCAGCAACGTGTACTTCTATATTCTTGAATTTCCCTGAAAATTTTTGTACCTTGTTCTATCATCGAGCAACCGACGTATTCTTCTGTTACTCATGGTTTCTTCGCAGTTACCTTCTTTGAAGCTATGTTTTTTCTTTCCAGCTTCTGTGATTGCCCTTATTAGAGATTTCCATTCCTCTTCAACTGTACTGGCTACTGAGCTAATCCTTATTACTGTATGTACAGTCTTAGAGAACTTCAAGCGTATCTCGTCATTCCTTAGTAGACCTATATCCCACTTCCTTGTGTATTGATTCTTCCTGAATAATCTCTTAAATTTCAGCATACTCTTCATCACTACTACATTGTGATCTGAGTCTATACCCGCTTCTGCGTACGTCTTACAGTGCAGTATCTGATTTCGGAAACTCTGTCTGATAATGATGTGCTCTAACTGATATGTTCGGGCATCACCGGCATTTTCCAAGTATACCTCTCCTTCTTGTGATTCTCGAACAGAGTATTCGCTATTACTAGCTGAAAGTTGTTTCAGAAATCAATTAGTCTTTCTCCTCTCTCATTCCTTGCCGCAAGACCATATTCTCCTGTAACCCCTTCTTATACTCGAGAATGAGATTTTCACTCTGCAGTGGAATGTGCGCTGATATGAAACTTCCTGGAAGATTAAAACTGTGTGCCAGACAGAGACTTGAACTCGGGACCTTTACCTTTCGCGGGCAAGTGCTCTACCATCTGAGTCGTGCTTGGGTAGCTCAGTTGGTAGAGCACTTGCCCGCGAAAGGTAGTCCCTCGTTCGAGTCTCTGTCCGGCACACAGTTTTAATCTGCCAGGAAGTTTCTTCTTATACTCCTTCCCCTACTACTGCATTCCAGTTCCCATGACTATTAGAATTTCATCTCGCGTTACATACTGAATTACTCGTTCTATATCCTCGTATACTTTCCCTAGCTCTTCAACTTCAGGTTCCGACGTCGACATCATCGTTTTCGATGTTGATTTGCTGTCTATTCTGACAAGAACAACCCCGTCACTGAACTGTTCACAGTAACACACTTCCTGCCCTACCTTCCTATTCATAACGAATCCTACTCCCGTTATGCCTTTTCTGCTGCTGTCGATATTACCCTATACTCATCTGGCCAGAAATCCTCGTCTTCTTTCCATTTCAACTCACTGACCCCTACTATATCTAAATTGGGCATTTGCATTTCCGTTTTCAGATTTTCTAGGTTCCCCACCGCTTCTGACGTTCCACGCCCCGACTCGTCGCACGTTATCCTTCCGTTGATTATTCAGTCTTTGTATTATCGTTACCTCCCCTTGGCAGTCCCCTCCCGGCGATCTGGGTGGGTGGAGGGTGGGTGTGGGGGGGGGGGGGGGGTGGAACTATTCCGGAATTTTTCGCCAATGCAGAAACATCTTGACGCTTTTTCAATTACAAGCCACATGTCCTGTGGATGCACGTTTTGTGTCTTTGATGCAGTTGTTTCCATTGCCTTCTGCGTCCTCCTGCCCTTGACAACTGCTGATTCTTCCACCTTAAGGGAAGTTTCCCACCCCAAGTGGATGTGAGTGCCCTAAACCTCTGTTTGCTCCTCCGGCCTCTTTGACATAGTCGTTCGTAGAATGAGGGTGACTACTTATGCCAGCCACCAATGCTGATTAGTAATAAATATGTGAGCGGTGGTGGGTTTCGAACCCGGGACCGAGGACGTTCTGATTAGTAAACAAAGACGCTACCCCCTTTTTTTATCTCTCACTTTTTTTGCGTTATAATTCGTTGCATTTGTGGGGAGCGGACGTCCCCTTGACACCCACTGAAATTCGTCGTTGATCCATGTACTCAGTTATTTGCTATAGAGGGCGTTTAACGCCCTAACCGAACACACTTTTTTCTTTCATTGATATCATTTTGTTTTACATTGTCCGTTGAATTTGTTCGGGGCGGACGTCCTATGACACCCGCTCAGGTTGTTCGTTTATCCGTTGACTCAGTTGTTTTTATTACAGAGGGCAGCTAACCCTCTGACCGAACACGCTGACCCATTGTGCTGGTGCACTAAATCACTTTCCTTAGGTTATGCATAAATTTTTCGATGTATCCTCATTTATTTTATTTTACAATCTCCCTTCGTACATCCTTCCACTCTTGTTTGAAACCTCATTTCTTGAGCATGTATTCTCCTTCCTTTGTATCTTGTTGTCGTCTGTGCTTCACCTCCATAAGTAAGAGTTGGTACTGATATAGCTTTCTAAAACTTCAGGTGGTTTCCTTTGATAGCTTTATTCTGCAAGCCTTTTACGAACGTTTCGCATGTGTAAGTAAATTTACTTAACTTTTTACTCACGTCACGGCTATTTTCGCAAGTGATGTCGCATCCCGGATACGTGTATTTAAAATGTTACTTTGCTACAAGGTGTTATTATTCAAGAATACATTAGATCTTACTGGATGTACGCCCTGAAATGACATTACTTCTGTTTTATACTTAGACAGCATTAGGTTGTGATCTGATGCTCTCTGCTGCAACCTATAGACTTACATCTGAAGGTCATTTTCATTCTGTGGAATCAGAGTTAGGTCATCTGCGTATAAAATTAAATTTTCGTTTAGTGGCACAATCTAAACATACTCATTTTTTATCGAACTTTTTCCATTTACTGATCACTTCATCAGTGTACTCGTTGTAGGGTGTCGGAGAGAAACAGCACTCATGTCGTATCCCCCTGTTTGCGTTCATTTTTGGTTCATGTCTGCCATTTTCAAGAATCGGGTGCAGTGGTATTTGGTGAATAGAATCCATTCATTCCTGATTTTTTTTGTCGCGTGGGGTAGCCGCACAGTCTGAGGCCAATTTTCACGGTCCGTGCGATTCTCCCTGTCGGAGGTTCGAGTCCTTCCTCGGGCATGGGTGTGTGTGTTGTCCATAGCGTACGTTAAATTAAGTTAGATTGAGTAGCGCGTAGGCTGAGGACCGATAAGCTCAGCAGTTTGGTCCCATAAGAACTTACCACAAATTTCCAATTGTCCTGATTTTTAGCAAACTCATCATAACGCCTGCTCGATGGCAGCTCTTGGTTCAACGGTTCTCAGCTTAAACTTTGATTTGCAAGGATCTATAGTGAGTGTCCGATTACCGTGTGCACGATTACGTCGTGTCGCACAGTTGTTGTTCTAACTCACCATCCTGTCTATCCATCATGACACGTAGACATGTTCATTCTCGAATACTTTAAATAATATCACTATGAAATGTCCCCTTTTGAACAATTATACAAGACTGTGCTTAAACTGACACACAATATTTTTAGCGCAACGTAATCTGACTTTCAATAATTCCTACAAAAGAATGGCCCTGACTAACATTAACCTATACCTTTCACTTACAACTAACGTAACGCTTCTGTGAATGTATGTGACTAAACTAGGGGTTCTCGAGCTGTTTGATTAAGTTTGGCCGCGCTTGTAACTAAAATTTGTTGTTTATTTTGGAATCAGGTGCTTCAGGAGCAACGTTCGCCCTTTTCAAGTGTATTTACTTTGTCCATGTGTGTGAATTCGTGAGTTGCAGGATAGTTTGATGTATCTGTTGTTTATTTTGTGGTTCCAACTTAAGAGGCCTGGGTGCGATAAATGCCGTTACTGAGACTCTCTGTCTCTCTAATAGCGATCACCAACCGAACTTACGTGAAGAAAGAGAAATTACTTGACTCTGCAAATCCCACTTGTATCATACTTTGAATTTAATGTTGACAGGTTATTCCGTTTACTTGGAACCAGTGGTCTTCCTTCCAGTTATCTGCAAACAGTCACAAGATAGCTGATGGCTGATGTTAATGACCTGTTACGTATTTTCGATATGTTTTTGAAACTTGTAAAGTGGAATATGCTGGTTAATTTATTGACTCTGTATCTGATTAGAACTCTCTGCTACGCATCTATCAAATTTATCTAACTTAATGTTGCTCTCAAAAAATAATATTTGTTAATTTGATTCAGTTATTTCTGAAAGTTGTGTAATATCTGTCAAGAGTGGTGTTGTTGGAAATTAAATTAATTAATTCTAAGTGTAGCTGTTCAGATTGTCTTGCATAATTTCCTGAGTTTTGATTAACTGGTTTTTATTTTTAATAAATATGTTAAGAGAACTGTGGCCCAGTGTCCTTCCACTCAACTCCAGCTCCCTACCACATTTCATATTCATCGCAGTGTTTACGTTATTATGGGTGTGGTGGCTCCACCTGCACAGGCGTTGACACTATCTGCGGCAGTATTACGTGTTTACCAACCAATCACAGAACGTCCATGGGCTATATAAGGCCACCATAGCAGCACTTTAGATTCTTCTATAATCACCAATCTTTTGTCACCACTAACAACACCAAACCCCATACCCTCCACCCCACTATAGATGTACTCCGAGGCTCCTTCCTCCTTCCTCTCTCCTCTTTTCTATCCCCTACTCTGCCGATATGCCCAAGCCACATCCACCAGTCTACTCCTTCAGTATTCTGATGACACTGCTTTCCTCGCCATTTATCTTACACTCCAGAAAACCACCTCAATCATTTTACCTCATGGTGTAATCAATGGCTCCCAAAGATCAATCTTTCCAAAACTCAGGCAGTAATTGTAGGACACATCACATTTATTTTCCGTCTCTGTGACTTCTACCTTACTATCTACGATCGTCCCGTCCAGATAACTAACACACTAAAAGATCTTGGACTAGACATCGACTGGCATCTAGCCATCCAACAGCAAGACCAGAATAAACTAACTGGCTGAACTTCGGAATTGCACACCTATACCTCCCTCTACACCTAAACAACTTTGATCTGATGCATCCTTTGCTATGCAAATGTTGATGGATATTCCCGTCTCACCCATCTTACGTTCTTATGTCCCACCAGATAGCTGAGCGCCTTCCACATCCGATTACCTTCAGCCACATTGATCCTTTTCCAACTCATCAAATTCCCACCTTTCCTGATTCATATTGAACACTTTCGTACAACCTACATCATCCGAAAACTCGATTCCAATAATCCTGTCGTTTCCTCTGTACTTTTCAACGCTAGTGCGCTGCCACGCTTCAACCACAAACCCACCAACCCTATACCTACGCGCTTTCTACATACCCTCCGAAATAAACTTCAGCTGTCTCCCTCTCCCACATAATGAATTCCGTCCCAAAATTTACCCGTCCTTTTTTTGAGTCGTCCGTTTTCTGGCTAGTTTGATGCGGCCCGACACGAATTTCTCTCCCGCGTCAAGCTCTTCATCTCAGACTAGCAGTTACAACCTATGTCCTCAATTATTTGCTGGCTGTGTTCCAATCTCTGTCGCCCTCTACAGTTTTTGACCCTTACAGCTTCGCCTACTATCATGAAAGTCATTCCCTGATGCCTTAGCGGATGTGCTATCATCCTGTCCGTTCTCCTTGTGTTTTCCACGTATTCCTTTCCTCTCCGATTCTGTGCAAAGCTTCCTCATTCCTTACCTTATCAGTCCACCTAATTTTCAACATTCGTCTGTAGCATCACATCTCAAATGCTACCAACCTTACACCCATCCCACCTGCTCCAGCTCTTCAGGGCTCCCTCTCCTTCCTTTAGTCGTATTTCCCTACCCCCTTTCTTCCCCTTCCACTCTTCTTTCCATAGCTCCTTTTCTCTATAAAATTTCAGCCTCAAAAATACCTCCACACCCTCTTGTATCCCAACAGTCGCTCCTTCCCTGAGGCGAAACACGCGCTGTATCATTGTAACAGGTACAGAGGTGAGCGACTGTGCAGAGTCTTAACCCAGTTCTCTGCTACCAGCGCCACGTCATCACAGCGGACCTGTGCTTAACATACAAAGGATTACACCATAATATAAGAGTGAAATTAAAAATGAAAATACTTTTTCAAACTTCGTCAGCGTATGCTTAAGTATACTAATCTTACCATTGTAAAGTGTCAGAATTATCAAATGAATATGTTAGGCAAAATATACGATTTTAGGAAAAAATAAGTGTCTCTGAATAATAAAACTAAAAAGCTGAGACCTGTCCAGAAAGTACAAAAGCATGTCAACATGAAAAGTTACAAGTCTCTAGATGATTGGAGCAATATTTTGGTTAAAATCACTGTTTTTACGAAAAATTGACGCCACTAAATATTACAGTCAGACAGATGAAATTCGTGTTTCGCCTCAGTTTCATATAAAAACATTAAATGAGCGACACCAATAAGCTATATCTATTAATTTTTGAGTTATTTACTAATAACCAAATTTTGGAACAAAAATGTTCATATTCATAGTAGATTAAGTATCATTAGTATTTGCAGTACTCGTAGAAAGTTCGCATTACAACACTCGATTACATTCATTCAATAATACAGTTGTATCAAGTTTCAAGACTGTATTACAAATGACAATGTTTACAAGGAATCTTAAAGAGGCAGTTCAGGCGTCGTCTTCTAATGCCGGTTCTGTTCTAAAAATTCTAGTCAGCGAGGTTTAAGTGCAGGTGAGCTAAGGCTTTTCAGTAACTAAAGCAAACTGAATGCTACTTATATAAAAATTGATGAGACTGTAATTTATAAACGAAAGAACAATTATCTAATACGTGTCATAGAAACGGACCTTTTAGATACTGCCACCTGTGCCTAAGGCGGTTGATAGCAGATGTTTCGTTTGGGCGTCCGTTGCGTGCATATATAGTAAATACAACCGGATAGGTAGTGAGAAAGGACGCTTCGCTCCGAAGTGTCAATCTGTTTACATCAGCCAAACGCCTGCATGCGTTGTGCCTCGGATGACGCGAGGGCCGGGCAGACCTGAGTGTGTATTTGATAAAAGTACGAAGTGAACTCGCGAGGACTGTACACGGTCCTGGACCGTTTAGATTTGCGTACCGACCCTGTTATTGACAAAACCGTGTGGCAAGTGGCGAAATTATTTTCCACTTTGACTGGCCGGTGTGGCCGAGCGATTCTAGGCGCTACAGTCTGGAACCGCGCGACCGCTACGGCCGCAGGTTTGAATCCTGCCCCGGGCATGGATGTGTTAGTTTGGTTTAAGTAGTTCTGAGTTCTAGAGGACTGATGACCACAGCAGTTAAGTCCCATAGTGCTCAGAGCCATTTGAACCATTTTCCACGTTGAAGGTGAACAGTTCACTTCTGGTGATTAGAAGTCAATGAGACAGACCATTTTACTTGGAACTTCCCGTAGAGGTCGTCTCTGAACTGTTAACAGTGCTGTTTCGGATAAGGATATTATCATTCTTACTCGGGACATTATTATATTTTGTGCATGTGAACTTTTACAGAATATATAAATCAGTTTAAATCTGAAAATTTTTCTTTATACTCATAGTTCCTTTTCCCGCTGAGTAAATAGCACGTGCGAACATTTGCTTTCAGTGATCACAAAGAGTAATGTCTACTTGCAGACTGGAGATTGTGGTCGGTACGTTCTCTATCGCTTTATGGCTGATGCCAAAAATACACTACTGGCCATTAAAATTGCTACACCACGAAGATGACGTGCTACAGACGCGAAATTTAACCGACAGGAAGAAGATGCTGTGAAATGCAAATGATTTGCTTCTCAGAGCATTCGCACAAGGTTGGCGCCGATGTCGACACCTACAGCGTGCTGACATGAGGAAAGTTTCCAACCGATTTCTCATTCACAAAGAGCAGTTGACCGGCGTTGCCTGGTGAAACGTTGTTGTGATGCCTCGTGTAGTGAGGAGAAATGCATACCATCACGGTTCCGACTTTGATAAAGGTCGGATTGTAGCCTATCGCGATTGCCGTTTATCGTATCACGACATTGCTGCTCGCGTCGGTCGAGATCCAATTACTGTTAGCAGAATATGGAATCGGTGGGTTCAGGAGGGTAATACGTAACGCCGTGCCGGATCCCAAAGGCCTCGTATCACTAGCAGTCAAGATGACAGGCATCTTATCCGCATGGCTGTAACGGATCGTGCAGCCACATCTCGGTTCCTGAGTCAACAGATGGGGACGTTTGCAAGACAACAACCATCAGCACGAACAGTTCGACGACGTTTGCAGCAGTATGGACTATCAGCTCGGAGACCACGGCTGAGGTTACCCTTGACACTGCATCACAGACAGGAGCGCCTGCGATGGTGTACTCAACGACGAATCTGGGTGCACGAATGGCAAAACATCATTTTTCCAGATGAATCCAGATTCTGTTTACAGCATCATGATGATCACATCCGTGTTTGGCGACATCGCGGTGAACGCACATTGGAAGCGTGTATTCGTCATCGCCATATTGGCGTATCACCCGGCGTGATGGTATGGGGTGCCATTGGTTATATGTCTCGGTCACCTCTTGTTCGCATTGACGGCACTTCGAACAGTGGACTTTACATTTCAGATGTGTTACGACCCGTGGCAACACCTTTCATTCTATCCGTGCGAAACTCTACATTTCAGCATGTTGCGCGTCCTGTACGGGCCTTTCTGGATACAGAAAATGTGCGACTGCTTCCCTGGCCAGCAAATTCTCTACATCTCTCACCAATTGAAAACGTGTGGTCAATGGTGGCCGAGCAACTGGGTCGACACAATACGTCAGTGACTACTCTTGATGAATTGTGGTACCGTGTTGAAGCTGTATGGGCAGCTGTACCTGTACACGCCATCCAAGCTCTGTTTGACTCAATGCCCAGGCGTATCAAGGCCATTATTACGGTCAGAGGTGGTTGTTCTGGGTACTGAATTCTCAGGATCTATGCAACCAAATTGCGTGAAAATGTAATCAGATGTCAGTTCTAGTATAATATATTTGTCCAATTAATACCCGTTTATCATCTGAATTTCTTCTTGGTGTAACAATTTTAATGGCCAGTAGTGTAGCTTTCAGGCTCTTTTAAACGGCGAACATAGGTTTGAAGCACACACCGACAATTTGTCTTTCCATAACAACATAGCAATGTAACAACTAGCTGATTATTACCCTCTATCCCAAAAACTCCATCGATACATCTGCGTTAGTCCTCCAACCATACACCATCTTCATTCTACTACCTTACTCGACGACCAACCTTAGCCTCCTCAGCAACAGGTAACCGATCCCAGGGTAGGTGCGTCTAGATTTGGTGGCTGTCAAGTGCTGCTTTTTAATTTCAGTGTTCGGCACACCTTTTTAAATATTATTAAATGTACTCTTATTGTATTTCTATTTTTAATTTTTATTGGAAGTGTTTTTAACTCAAAGTGAAAAGAGTAATGTTTATTGCTTATAAAAAAAACTTCCACTTTATTTCGCCTTTATTTTTAAATTCATTGTAAATATCTCCTTACCATTTAGAACTTTTAAATCTCATACACATTTTTTTTGTCAGTTGGCTGTGGAGCAGGTGGACTGTACCGCTGGCAGCCCCCTACCACCACCACCCCCCTCCGCTTCCCACGCCCATATGGGATATGGGGTGAGAGGGCATGAAATAAAAATAAAGTAATTACTCCTGACGAAGATAATGGAGATAATAGTTGAAAACTCGAGGATTTATCCAGAACTGTTGCAGAAAGAATTGCGACAATTTTTTATACAGCTATGCCGAAACAAAACACTTCGTTGTCGTAAAAAATACTGTTGTTGTTGTTGTTGTGGTCTTCAGTCCTGAGACTGGTTTGATGCAGCTCTCCATGCTACTCTATTCTGTGCAAGCTTCTTCATCTCCCAGTACCTACTGCAACCTACATCCTTCTGAATCTGCTTAGTGTATTCATCTCTTGGTCTCCCTCTACGATTTTTACCCACCACGCTGCCCCCCAATGCTAAATTTGTGATCCTTTGAGGCCTCAGAACATATCCTACCAACTGGTCCTTTCTTCTTGTCAAGTTGTGCCACAAACTCCTCTTCTCTACAATTTTATTCAATACCTCGTCATTAGTTATGTGATCTACCCATCTAATCTTCAGCATTCTTCTGTAACAACACATTCCGAAAGCTTGTATTCTCTTCCTGTCTAAACTACTTATTCTTCTGTAGCACCTCATTTCGCAAGCCCCTATTCTCTTCTTGTCTATACTGTTTATCGCCCATATTTCACTTCCGTACATGGCTAAACTCCATACAAATACTTTCAGAAATCACTTCCTGACACTTAAATCTATACTCGATGTTAACAAATCCATGCCATTGCCAGTCTACATTTTATGTCCTCTATACTTCGACCATCATCAGTTATTTTGCTCCCCCAATAGCAAAACTCCTTTACTACTTTAAGTGTCTCATTTCCTAATCTAATTCCCTCAGCATTCGACTACACTACCCTCGTTTCGCTTTTGTTGATGTTCATCTTATATCCTCCTTTCAGGACACTACGTAGTTGATAATTGATTTGAATTTAGGTTGCTGACGCGATCGCTTGACTGAAATCGGTGCAGGAGTGGGAAGGAAGGACTACACGGAATCAGTGACGGAGGCGCAGCCCCACTGCATGCAGTGTCGTGCGCCCGCCTGTGTGGAGTGGAGCCTCCGTCGGCGGCAGCACAAAGCGCTGCGGCGCTGCACCGTGTCACACAGGGCGGCCCCCGCCTGCGCTGCTGGTTGCATAGCCGGGCAGGAGGGCAGACACTTGCTGGGGTCGCGCTCAAAGGCCGGCGTGACTCTGCGGCCGCCGCCGCTCTGCTCCATTCGGACGCCGCACTCGTTTCCGGGCCATCGAGCACACGGGCCGCCCACTGCAACTGGCGCCGCTCTGAAGAGCCGGAGCTGCTCCCACCCAGTCGCCCAGCTACCGGTGCGAAACGTGAAAGGCTGACACAGTTACCAGATCTGAAGGCTACAAAGACCTAAAGGCAGTCGCAGGTAATGGGGTGCAGACCGACTATGTCTGCTCCAGTTTTACAAAGCGTTTGCGCTATCACAACTTGTCCACAGATTCCCGATTTACATCTCTTCCAGGTTATCTTATTTTGAAATCATCGATGCTGTTTATCACGTGGAAAAGGAAATGAGCCTTTGGCGGGGCAGGTCCGGCCGCCATGGTGTAGGTCTTATTACATTCGACGCCGCATTGGGCGAACTGCGCGACGGATGGGGATGAAATGATGATGAAGACAGCACAACACCCTGTCCCTGAGCGGAGAAAATTTCCCACCCAGCCGGGAATCGAAGCCGGGCCCGTAGGACAGCAATCCGTCGCGCTTACCACTCAACTATCTGGGAGGACATCATGAAGAGATTCCATTGCTATCAGGAACATGTAGGACCAGTCCGATTCCCACCTTCTGTGTTAAGGTTGGTGAGCCACTTCTCCTCATCCGGTGGCAAACCAATACGAACGCTATGAATCAAGAGGCAGAGGAATTAATGGCATTAGCTGCAATCTAACGAGACTTCACGAAGGTTAAAATATTAGCAGTCGCTATGAAATAGTTAAGCGCAGAGGGACGAGCTTTAAATTCCCAAACTGCGAGTTAAAGTAAATTTTGCACACTTTCAAAAGGCTGTGAATTTGACATTAGTGACTGTCAAAGACGTTCTCATCGTGCATATATGAATTTCGTTCTGTGTACGTAGTAGCAGTAGCCTCCGACCAAACTCTATCCAGCGGAATCGAAAAAAAAAAAAAAAAATATTACCACCACCAACTGGAACACACACCCGACAAGTGACGTAACAACAGAATTCTACCACTGACGGAGCCACCATGATTTCCCCGCCGCCACCGTCTAGCTGCCACGCACAGGTAATCAACTTGGATTGTCATAAAACTCTGCCCAAGAACACCTCTGAAAGCAGTTCCAGTCATTTTAATAAAATTTCGTTTGTTGACGAACTTCACCAAATATGTATTACTTTGAATAAATGTAGTTTTATGTAGGAGCGGTCGGAGGTTCAGGGCATTCTCTAGCCATTGGGGTGGGAAACTGCGACTAAGGGCGGAAGAATGCAATGATAAAAGACATGAGATGCACAAGGCAATGGCAGCCACTCCATTAAACATACATAATGCGTAACCAAAGGATATGTGACCTGTCATTAAAAAAGTGTCATGAGGATCTCTCCATTGGCTAGACATTCCGGACTAGTCGCCGGTTCAGACCTGCGGGAGGGGACTGCCAAAGCGGACGGGACCATCAGAAAAAGATGGAGTAACCAAGGAAGGGGTAACGTTCTACGTGTCTGGATGTGGAATGCCGGAAGTTGGAACGCGACAGCGGAGCTAGAAAACCCGGAAAGGGAAATTCTAAGACTTAGTGTAAATATAGTGGGGGTCACTGAAGTGAAATGGAAATAAAACAGGGATTTCTGGTCAGATGAGCGTAGGGTAATATCGACAGCAGGAGAAAATAGTATTATGGGCGTAGGATTTGCTATGAACAGCCAGGTGGAGTAGAGAGTGAGTTACTACGAGCAGGTCAGTGACAGGGTTCATCTCATCACAGTCGACAGCAAACCAACACCGACTAAGACAACTTACCGACGTCGTAAACAGAAGAGGAAGAGGTAGAGAAAGTATACGTGGATACTGAATGGTTAATTCAATATATACAGGGAGATGAAAATCTAGTAGTCATCGGGTTCTACAATGCAGTTGTAGGGGAAGGTAGGAATGAGAGAGGAGGAAGACTCATCGCGTTTCAGTTAGTAACAGCGAATAGTCTGTTCAGGAATCACATGAGGAGGAAGTATATTTGGAAAGGACCGAGAGTCACGGGAAGATATTAGTTACATTACAACATGGTCAGGCAGAGATACCGAAATCAGATATTAGATTTTCAGGCATAGCAATTTAATAATGATGAAAAGTAAGCTGAAGTTTATGAGGCTAGTCAGGTACAACGACTAAAAACGGAAGTAGGATAGTGTTAAGGAATGAAGAGGTATTCTTGAAATTCTCTGTCCGCAGCTCGTTTTCTAGTAGCTAGCGTTGCTGCCTCTGGCTCATGGGGTCCTGGGTTCGATTTCCGGCCGGGTTTGGGATTTTATCTGCCCAGGGACTGGGTGTTTGTGTTGTTCTCATCATTCATCATCATCGTCATCATTCGTTACAGTGGCTAGATTGGACTGTGAAAAAAAGTATGTAAAAATTGGGACTTTGTATTGGCGCTAATGACCGCGCACTTGAGTGCCCCATAAAGAAAACATCTTTGAAATTCTCTAAAGCTGCAGATGGTGCGATAACTAATAGCTCAATAGGTAGTTCAGTTGAGGCGCAATGGACATCTCGAAAAGCGGCAGTTACAGAAGTTGGAAAGAGAAACATAGGTACAAAGAAAGTAACTGCGAAGAAATCATAAGTAACGGAAGAAATACTTCAGCTGATCGATGAAATAAGTAAGAATAAGTACGTGCAGGGAAATTCACGAATACAGAAATACACGTCACTTAGGAATAAAACAAATCAGAAGTCCAGGGAAGCTAAGGAGAAGTGGCTGCATGAAAATGTGACGAAATCGAAAAAGCAAGATTGTCGTAAGGACTGACACAGCCTCAGTGAAGTTAAGAGCAAGGATGACAACATTAAAAGTGTAATGGCAGTTCCACTTTTAAATGCAGAGAAGAGTGCAAATAGGTGGAAAGAGTACCCTAAAACCTCCATGAGGGACGTTTGTGATGAGGCGATAGAAGAAGAATCAAGAGTCGACGTAGAAGAGATGGGGGATCCGGAATTAGTCAGAAGTTAACAGAGCTTGGAAAGTCTTAAGATTAAATAAGGCTGAAGGAATAGATGACATTCTACCAGAATTTCAAAAATAATTGAGGGAAGTGGCAAGGAAACGACTGTTCACGTTAGCATGTTCGGGAAAGCATTATCTACATAATTACGAAGACTGCAAGAAGTGACAAGTGCACAATTAGCTTCACAGTTCTTACATCCATATTGCTGACAATAATAATGTGCAGGAGAATGGAAAATAAATTTGAGGTTGGGTCAGATGGCGATCACTTTTGCTTGCCTCCTGAGACACAGTTCTGACGTTGCTGTTGATAATGGAAGCAAGACTAAAGAAAATCCAAGACACGTTCATAGTATTTGTAATCCTGGATAAAGCGATGGACAATGTAAAATAGTGGAAGATCCTTGAAATTCTGGGAAAAATAGTGTAAAGCTGTAGGGAAAGACAGGTAATTTGCTATATGTACAAGAGCCAAGAGGGAGCAATAAGAGTGGGAGACCTGGAACGATATGCGCGGATTGAAATAGGGTGTAAGACTTGGAAGTAGTCTTTGGCCCCTACTATTCAATTTATTCTCTGAAGAAGCAATGACGAAGATAAAAATTTAAAGAATGGAATTAAAATTCCATTTCAAAGGCTATCAGTGATAAGATTCGTTGATGGCATTGCTGTTCCCAGTGATAGTGAAGAAAAATTGCACGATCTGCTGAATGGAATGATTAGCCTAATGAGCGCGGACTGAGAGTAAATCGAAAAAGGATTAAAGTAGTGAGAAGTAGCAGAAATGAGAACAGAGAGAAACTTGGTGATCACGGAGCAGATGAAATTAAGGAATTCTTCTAATTAGGCAGCGAAATAACCCATAGTAGATGGAGGATGTAGAACATAAAAAGCAAACTAGCACTGGCCAAGAGAAATCTACTAGCACCAAACATAGGCCTTAATTTGAGAAAGAAATTTCTGAGACTATATGTTTGGAGCACAGCATTGTATGGTAGTGAAATATGGACTGTGGGAAAACAGGGGAATATGTGGAAAAGGAACAGGATGTGTAAGTAGGCTGTTTAGGTTTTTTATTGGTAACGCCACCTCTGTATGAAAATCACTGGCTGTGCTGTGTGCAGTCTGTGGCTGCTTTGCATTGTTGTAATACTCGCCATTGTAGTGTTAGGCAGCTGGATGTGAACAGCGCGTAGCGTTGCGCAGTTGGAGGTGAGCCGCCAGCAGTGGTGGATGTGGGGAGAGAGATGGCGGAGTTTTGAAATTTGTCATGAACTGCTATATTTATATATGACGATATCAAGGTAAACACATTGTTTGTTCTCTATTAATATCTTTCATTTGCTAACTATCCCTATCAGTAGTTAGTGCCTTCAGTAATTTGAATCTTTTATTTAGCTGGAAGTAGTGGCGCTCGCTGTATTGCAGTAGCTTGAGTAGCGAAGATTTTTGTGAGGTAAGTGATTTGTGAAAGGTATAGTTTACTGTTAGTCAGGGCCCATTGTTTCGTAGGGATTTTTTGAAAGTCGGATTGCGTTGCGCTAAAAATATTGTGTGTTAGGTTAAGCACAGTCTTGTATAATTGTTCAAAGGGGACGTTTCAGATGACAAGACAAGTGTTAAAATTTCAGGGAATAGCTTCCATGGTACTGGACGGAGCTACGGAGGTTAAAAACTATAGAGGAATAGGTGGATTGGAATATACCAAGTAAATAATTGAGACTGTAAGTTGCAAGTGCTTCTCTGAGAAGAGGTTACCACAGGAGAGGAATCTATGGCGGGCCACGCGGAACCAGTTAGAACACTCCTGACTCAAAAACTAATAAATAAATAAGTAAAAATATTTTAGTCAGTGTATTGAAATTTCATATTATCATTGTTTTTCACATTATTATTTGTGTCTCACTACTATTTCCTACTTCGCTTCTTTATTATTTTGATTGTCATTAGATATATCTTTGCAACATGTAGGCAACGTCCTTGCCACAGTGGATACACCGATTTCCGTCAGATCACCAAAGTTCAGCGCTGTCGGGCGTGGCCGGCATTTGGATGGGTGATCATCCGGGCCGCCATGCGCTGTTGCCATTTTTCTGGGTGTACTCAGCCTCATGACGGCAACTAAGGAGCTACTCGACCGAATAGCAGCGGCTCCGGTCAAAGAAAACCATCATAACGAGCTGGAAGCGGTGTGCTGACCACACGCCCCTCCTATCTGCATCGTCAGTGAGGATGATACGGTGGTCGGATGGTACCGATGGACCACTTGTGGCCTGAAGACGGAGTGCTTTTGAGGCATGTGCTTGCTAGCTACTTTTACATTTATAAATGCTGTATCTGGCAAAACGTGTTAAATGTGACTCCCGCCATTAATTTTCCAACCCAAGTCAATCAGAATAAAGTGGAGATATCTCTTTCATGCATGTTATTAAGACAGCAGAGATATTAAACTTGACAGCTGCCCGATGACAGGAGCTAATGTTGCGTTCTGCATTCGTCATACTGCAGGATTCTGAATGTCGTGAGTGACTTACCAAATTTTCTAATTATCTTTAGTTTTGTAATCTACATTCTTTCGTAAGTTTGTTTACTAATTTAGAAAGTGACCTTTGCACTAAGTTTGTAACAAAAAGATTTCTTTTTGGGCTGTAACATCAGATTTATCTTCATTGCGTTTCTCAGTTAAATAATTAGGCACCTTCCGGGAAACTTCGATGCTTAAATCTTTGCTGAGCCAGTTTCGTTACACTCTGACATTTGTGTGCGTCTGGAGACTGACGTTGATACCATTGACAGTATTTCTTGCAATGTCCCTCACTCCAGTGAGTTGTACGTTTCTGTGACGTTCTCAATCCGAAAAAAATCTCATGACGAATAACGCAGCAATTGTTTGGAACTTTCCCAACACAAGAATCGGTCGAATTTCTAACGTTTCTTGAACTGCATTTCCTTAGCGCTCTTACAATAAACGTGAACCTTGCATCTGCGCTCGTAATAGTTCAGTTTGTATCATCATCATCATCTTGGACAGTTTCCAGCTACTGGCTGGGTCTGTCGGGAACACAAGCCTCTCCATCGTGTTCTGTCTTTCCACCATTCCCCCTCTTCCACCTTTGTCCAGTTCTCTCCTCTTCTCGTCACACATTCCTTCACTCCCTTCACCCATCTATCTCTTGGTCTTCCTCTGGGCCTCTTCCCCTCCAGTTGCAGATCAAACATCCTCTTTGGAATTCTTCCCTCATCCATTCTCATGTGTCCATACCACTGCAGTCTTGATTTTTCTATCCTGTCCTGTACCGGTTCCTCCTTTAGTCTTTCCCTCACATACACATTTCGCAATCTGTCTCGTCTTGTTACACTCAACCTGCTCCTCTGGAACTTCATTTCACTAGCCTGTATTCTACTTTTGTCGCTTTTGTGCATTACCCATGTCTCACTTCCGTATGCCGATATGGGGACAAAGTAGGTTCGGTATATAATTCCCTTGGATTTCTGTGGCACCTCCTTGCTCCAAATAAGCCCCCTAATGCATTTGTAGAACTGCCCTGCTTTTCTGCACCTTTCATTTATTTCCATTGCGTTTCCCCCCTTACTTCCAATCATGCTTCCCAGGTACTTGAAGTTCTCTACCGCTTGTAGTTTTTCCCCTCCACAAGTTATATCCACATTTGGCCTATTCTTCTTCCTTGTTGTGACAATTATTTCACTTTTCTTTGCAGAGAAATGCATACCATATTGTGCTGCCGTTGCCTCCCATACATCTAACTGCTCTTGCACCTCCTTCTCGCAATTTCCCCATAACATCAGGTCATCGGCAAAAAGCACTGCTTTCATTTTATGATCTCCAATTGCATCTGATACTTGCTGTAGGATTTCATCCATAACAATAATAAACAATAAAGGCGAAAGTGCAGTTCCCTGTCGCAGCCCATTTTCCAGCTTGAACCATGCAGTACGTTCCCTCCCCACTTTCACACAACTCTCACTTCCCTCATACATTTTTTTGACTTTTCGTGTTATCTCTTCATCTATCCCTTTTGCGTTCAGCACATCCCAGAGCTTGTCCCTAGAGATACTGTCATACGCCTTCTCAATATCTAAAAAGGCCATGATTAAGTCCTTCCCGTACTCATAGTGCCTTTCCTGCAGTTGCCTTACCGCAAATATGAGGTCCGTTGTTGATCTTCCCGGTCTGAAACCATACTGCTCCTCTTGCAGTCTACTTTCAATACTGCTTCTTATTCTCTTCTCCAGGATCTTTTCATAGATTTTTCCACAGTGGCATAGCAGGGTGATTCCTCTGTAGTTCTCACATCTCCTTTTATCCCCTTTCTTGAAGATCGGGACTATAATTCCTTTCTTCCAATCCTCAGGAATTCTGTTCTCCTTCCACACCACCCTCAGCACTCTGTATAGCCACTGGGTTCCTACTTCTCCTGCTGCTCGTATCATATGCACTGTTACTTCGTCCCAACCTGGTGCCTTGCCCCCTTTCATCCTCCTTATGGCTTCTTCCACTTCATTCCAAGTTAGATCATCAATTTCCCCACTATTATAATCGCCTGTTGCCTTAGGCTCCCCAACGCTGTTAGTTACCCGCTTGGCGGCATTCAACAGATCTTCAAAGTACTCCTTCCAAATCTTTTTGAGCTCATGCATTTCCTCCACAACTTTTCCATTATTATCCATGATCCTCAGGCACTCGCTTCTGTCGTTCCTCTTATTTCTTACCATGGTGTAAAGTACTTTTTTGTTCCCTTCACTGTCCTCTTCTAACATTCTTGTCCATTTTTCCATCCACTTCTTCTTCTCCGCCCTTACTATGGTCTGTGCCGCTTTCTTGCTTTCCTTATATTTTACCCTAGCTTCCTCTGTTCGGGTCTGGAACCATTCTCTGAAGGCTTTGTTCTTTCGAAGTACTGCCTCTTTACATATGTTGTTCCACCATGGGGTGGTGCGCTCCTAATAGTTCAGTTTGTATAATCGCTCCAATTTAGATACCTTTCAAAGTTATCTCAATTTAAACTTGTGACTGATTCTAGTGAGCCGCGCGGAGTGGCCGCGTTGTTAGAGGCTCCATGTCACGGACTGCGAGGCCCCTCCCACCGGAGGTTCGAATCCTCCCTTGGGCATGGATGTGTGTGTGTGTGTGTGTGTTGTTCTTAGCATAAGCTAGTTTAAGTAGTGTGTAAGTCTAGGGACCGATGACCTCAGCAGTTTGGTCCCTCACGAATTCACACACATTTGAACATTTTTTTAATCCCAGTGAATGTTTATCGCATGTATAGATGCTGATATTTATAACGAAGACAGCCTTAACACACACTGATGAGCCGAAACATGACGAGCACTGCCCATTTTGAGACTGAATGCCGCCTAATGCCATAATGGTCACGTGACGCGATAAGGAAAATATGTAACGGGACCACAGGTGCGATATGGACTGCAAAAGGGGGATTGGGGATTCCACTGACATGAGAAACTTTGACAAGTGTAAGTCTGTTACGCCTCGGCACCTGGATCTCGGAAAAGACGAGCCGGTCGACTGTTCGTGTTCTGCTGTCACGAACATCTATTTCACGTTGTTGGACGAAGAAACAGTAAGTACGGGACAAAGTACTGGTCAATGCGTTACTAAAAGTGAAGGTCGGAGTCTAGCCCGCTCTGTGATACAGGATTGGCCGGAATCTGTGGCAAATCTGACGACAGCGTGTAGACAAACAAGTGCGTGGATCGCTAGTGACTGGGTAGGGTTACAGGTTAAAGCCAGATGCCAGGGATGGGTAGGACTTCAGTTCCCATCCCTCATTTAATCTGCTGACCAGGGAGCACATTGTCTTTCCCTGTGTGATACACAAGAGCGCACAACAGCACATTAAAGATTTCAGTAATTTTAAATCGTGTAATTTCTTCCTAAAACTTTACAGAAATTTGTGAAAGTAATTACCTCAGAGTTTCAAATTAATTAAATCAATAGATTCCACATGGTTAACGTAAATTATACATTTGCTGCAATGTGAGACTACAGAATCGAAATATTCGTAGTAAACGTTGTTTGGTGTGAAAACATGGTTTGGAGGTTCCTGTAGTGTAGTATTTCTCAAGTTGTTCAACGAATGGTAAATTTTGTCCCATAATGTAGCGAAAAGTAACAGATTATCTACCCATCACATATAAGTTAGGATATAGAGACTGCAGCACCATATTCCAGCTGGAAAATGAGAAATATGTATAGAATTTCAACTGAATTTGTTTGTTATTAACCGATGCAATGACTACAAAGAGCTCAGTTCGAAGGAAAATTACTACTCAAAATTCTATACATAAATTGTACTAGCTGGATTTATTTGAAAAGAGAATCAAAATTTAAATAGTTTGTTTTTAATCATTTGTCTGCTGTGCAAAACATCTGTAAGTATGTATAACCCGCCTTGGAAGAGTTACTAGAAGCTTAATGTGGTAAGAGGATGCTTTTCAAGCAAAAAGTTGAGAGCACCAGTGAACAAGAATGGAGTGTTCCGTTTGCCGTCCCCGCGAAGGGCATATAAGCAACACCGTTACGGCACTGACGTATCGGTCAGTCCGTATTTTGTATCCGGTCTGTCTTTTGGGTTCTCACGATGAAGTCACTTTGATGGCAGCTGCACAAAAGAGAGCGAACCCAGGATACCTGTGTAAGGAGAAACGGTAAGTAATCGAAACAGGAACTGCGGTCGTTCTTTAGTCATGTTACATAAAATGCAAATTTTCATTGAATTTTTTTGTGTTCTACTTGTTTGAATCATCAGTCTTCTGACTAGTTCGGTGCGGCCGGCAACGAATTCTTCTCCAGTGCCAACCTCTTCATCTTGGAGTACCATTTGCAACCAACGTCCTCAATTATTTGCTGGATGTAATCCAATCTCCATCCCCCTCTACAGTTATACCCTCTACAGCTCCCTCTAGTCCCATGGAAGTTATTCCTTGATGTCCTATCAACGTGTCCTCCCTTTTGTCAGTGGTTTCCATGTGTTTCTTTCCTCGCCGGTTCTGTCGAGAACCTCCTCATTCCTTAACTTATCAGTTCATATAATTTTCAACGTTCTTCTGTATAACCACATCTCGGACGCCTCAGTTCTCTTCTTTTGCAGTTTTCCCACAGTCCATGTCTCACTGCCATACAATGCTATGCTCCAAACGTACATTCACAGACATTTCTTCCTCAGATTAAGACCTTTGTTGGATACTAGTAGACTTATCTTGATCAGGTGAGCTCTTTTTGCCAGAGCTATCTGCGTTTTACGTCTCATTGCTCCGTCTGTCAAATCCGTAGCTTAGTCTACTTCGTGATCTAGTTCTGCGTTAAATTTCTCGGTATTACCATTTCTGCTACTTCTCATTGCTTTCCTCTTTCTTCAGTTTACTCTCAGTCCATATTATGTACTCATTAGACTGTCGATTCGATTCCTCACTTCCTGTCATTCTTCTCCACTTTCACTAAGGATAGCAGTGTCATAAGCGGATCTTATCCATTATATCCTTCCACTGTTAATTTCAATCCCACTCTTCAACCTCACTTTTATTTCTGTCATTACTTCTTCGATGTATAAATTGAACGGTAGAGTCGAGACCCTACATCCCTGTCTTTCAGCCTTCTAATCCGAACACTTCGTTCTCGGTCTTAAACTGTTATTGTTCCTCCTAGTTTCTTGTGCATATTACATAATACCCGTCTATCCCAACAGCGTACCCCTATTTTTCTCAGAATTTCGAACATCTTTCACCATTTGATATAGTAGAATACTCTTTATAGGTTGACTAATGTCATGAAGGAGTCTTAATTTTTCTTCAGCCTTGTTTCCATCGCACTGGTCGAGAACGAGCATGTTTCGGGCTCAAAAATAGTTAATCATTATGTATTGCCAACTGCTGAATTAAAAAATCAGCATAAAATGACAGATTAGTTCTTGCTTCGGAGATAAAGTGACATTTAATTCTTATAGTCAACATTTCTGTTTTTGTTTTCGGGGTTGGCACACCTGTCTAGTAACGAAACACAAATGCTCTTATGCTGTTTTTAAGTCATAAACATAGATACTGTTGCCGTGACTGTGAGTCGTATAGTTTCTGTCGTAATTAAAGCAGAATTTCTGGTTTGAGAGTGCTTTTGTTGCGTATAATTCGTAAAAATGCCATGAAAATGTGTAAATAAGGTGAATAATTTTTGTTACATTTCTGATGAAATAACATTTTCCTCACAGAAACGCAGTCTGACGCCTCTTGTGAACACTGCCTATCAGAGTTACTTCGGTATGAAAGTAGCGAACCAGGATAAGTCTTGGGCTTCACATACATATTGCAACGCATCTTCAGTTTCATTGCAAGAATGGCTGAAAAATAAGAAACGACCTATCGCCTTTGTTGTGCCTATTCATTGGCAGGAGCATACAGATGACTGATATCTCTGCTTGACTATACCTATGATGGCACAATTGTCTGTGAAGGAAAGAAGAACAGTTAAATACCCGAATATTTGATCTAATAATCGACCCATTCCCGAAAATTGTGTGTATGAAGTAGAAAATGAAGACAATGTGTAACAAGAAGAAGAACCAGACAAGATTTCCACATCCCATGATCCTCATTTTGAAGGGAAAGATGATAAATGACACAGACTGAGTCAAGAGGAATTGAGTGATCTCATTAGAGACTTTGACCTTTCGAAGGAGAAGGCAGAAAATTCTTGGGTCTCGACTACAGCAGTGGAATCTTATCGAAAGTGATGTCATAGTCTTACAGTACTCCTCCAAGCTTAGTTTGAAAGCTGCGTAACCTCACAATGGCAAACTTCTTCCTTCTATTCCTGTTGGTCATGCAGTTTACATGAAGGAAGCATATGCAAATATAATGAACACAAATGGAAAAATTGTGGTTAACAAAAAGTCATTGTCATACTCTTAGAAATGTAACAGGGGTAAGCAAAACATTGCTACCTCTTACGTATGTGGGACAGTAGGGATAGGAAATCGCATTATATTAAAGCAGACTGGCCTGCAAGAAATCTTAACCCTATCGAGAAAAATCTCGTCGCCTAGCCTCTCGTGGACCCAAAACATGTTCTTCTTCCACCCCTGCATATCAAACTGAGTTTGATGAAAAATTGTGTCAAACGTATGAACCACACAGTATGGGCCTTTAACCACATAAGAGAGAAATTTCCGAAAGTAAGTGATGTAGTAGTTGAGGAAAGTGTTTTTATTGGCCCACAAATTCGAGAACTTGCAAAGGATCCTGCATCTCACCACGTTTTGGAGGGGAAGGAAAAGGAAACTTCGGAAGTTTTCAAAGGACCTGATTTTGGACTTTTAGGCAACAAAAGAGATGATAACTACACTCAGTTGGTGACAGTGTTGCTGCAAAAATACCACAACCTCGGATGCAACATATCCCTTAAAATCCATACTTTCACTCCCATCTAGACATTGTCCCTCCACGTTGTGGAGCTGTCAGTGATAAAGATGGAGAAAGATTCCATCAGAACATTTCTGTTATAAAACAAAAATATCAGAGCAACTGGAATGAAACAGTGCTTGCGGATTACTATTGGTGTTTGTGTAGGGATACTCCGAAACTCCGTTACAAAATGCAAGCTAGAAGACGACAATCTCATGCAGCATGATTCTCTTCAGACTTTCAATGTTGCTATCACAGAAACTGGAAATAACGAAAATTTTTCATTGTTATATTCGTTTTTCGCGACCCAAAATTAGTAATAATTGATAATTGATAATTGATAATTGACTCATGAAGAGCAGGAAATGTTTTTTTTTGTTTTTTTGCCAGTGTTATCAACCTTAACTTGAGAATTGCCTTTCTGGTACCATTACTTTCCCTAAAGCCAAACTAATAGTCATCTAACACGTCCTCAGTTACTTTTTCCATTCTTCTGTATATCATTCTTGTCAGCGACATGGATGCATGAGCTGTTAGGCTGATTGTACGGTAATTCTCGCACTTGTCGGCCCTTTCAGTCTTCGAAATTGTGAGGACGACGATTTTCCTAATGTCTGTTGGTATATCGCTTGTTCATACATTCTACACACCAATGTGAATTTTCGTTTCGTTGCTACTTCCCCCAATTATTTAAGAAATTGCGATGGAATGTTGTGTATTCCTCCGCCTTATTTGATCTTAAATCTTTCAAAACTTTTAAATTCTGATTCCAGTACTGGATCCCTCTCTTCCCTGTCGACTACTGTTTCTTCATCTACCACGTCATCAGACAGATCTTCCCCCTCATAGAGGCTTTCAGTGTACTCTTTCCAAATATCCGCTCTCTCCTCTGCATTCAACATTGGAATTCACTTTTCATTCTTAATGTTGCCGCTCTTGCTTTTAATTTCACCGAAGGTTAATGTGACTTTTGTGTATACTGAGTATGCCCTTCCGACAATCATTTCCTTTTCTATTTCTACACGTCTTTCATGCAATCATTTTGCCTTAGCAGCCATTTCCTATTCATTTCTTACCTAAGTGACTTGTATTTCTCTATTGCTGAATTGCCCTAAACATTTTTGTACGTCATTCTTTCGTCGATCAGCTGAAGTATTTCATCTATTATTCATGGTTTCTTCACTGCTGCCTTCCTTCTACCTACAGTTATCGTTCCAACTTACTTGATTGCCGTTTTCAGATATGTCCATTCGTCTTTAAGTGAAATGCCTGCTGAGCTGTTTATTATCACAGTACCTGTAACCTCAGAGAATTTCAAGCGTGTCTCTTCATTCCTTAGTACTACCATATCTACTTCTTTGCGCATTGTTTCTTCCTAAATAATCTCTTAAACTTCAAGCTACTCTTCAACATCACTAAATTGTGATCTGTGTATACATCTACTAGTGGGTATTCCTTTCAATCCAATATCTGACTTGTCAATCTCTGCCTGACCACTAACATTTGGTGAAATCTTCCCGTATTTTTCGGCCTTTTTCAAGTACACTGCCTTCTCCTGTGATTCTTTAACATAGTCTTTATTGTAGAACTCAATTAGTCCTCCTCATCAATCATTGCTGCAATCAAGCCTATATTCTGCCATAACCCTTTCCCCTATCTAACGTGTGTGAGACTGGTTCTGACTAGCTTCCCACCACAGTCGTCCAAGGACACTCTGTGAGTGTTTTAGGAATTTAGTGTTGAACCTTCAGCCTGCAAGGTAGGAAGACACCATCTCACACATGCAGACTTCAGAAGGCTGCTCCAGCAGTACGGACGGTGATAGATCAGACAATGATCTCAATGTCGGTTCAACTACACTCCCTGTAAAGGAAACGTTATCGCTAACAGGAATTAGTGTATGGGTTCAGACGTAACTATATGTTAGTAAAAAAAATATGAAAATCATAGATTTTCGTTATTTAAGTAATCCATTTATTATCTATTTGATAACTTATAAAAGAGGTGCCAGTTCCTAACGCCTTATTCAATACATGTCAGCCTCAATTTACTCTTATCAACAGGCCACTCGCCTAAGCTTACAAGAGACAATTACTATTCCCTAAATTGTTCTTGTTAATTACGAAACTGCAAATGATATCTATTCCTTGAGACAAAGACAGATGGTCTGTGTTCAAAACTATTCCCCAGAATAGGTAATGATTACTTATCTTGCAGTTGATGTGCGTGTCAGCAGATCTGATCACCAACTTCTCTCTGAGAATATTACTTCTGCATTCTTCTGCTGCTGCTGTATGGCGTAGCTACAGAATGGCTCCTCAAAGCGGCCACTACTGCTCTCCCTGAACCCTCTCTCAGAATCTCTTGCTTATATACCATTGTAATTCGAGGTTGACCTTCTGTAATAGCCATTCGGGATATTTTCATCAGCTGGCTCCTTCGACACGGAAACACTTTAATGTCTGATTTCTCTTATAGGTTTCCACTTGATGTTAACACTTACGTATACCGGAAAGCTTCCTTTAGGGTCAGGGCTTATGCCTCTTGGCGCAGTCTCCTTTCATTTGCTTATTAAATTTTTTTATTGGGACTGGACAACTCTAAGTGTGGCTTCATGACACAGAAATGTTAGCAGAATTACGTACAGGATGGTAAAATATTGATAAATATTGATATTGGATGTTCACAGTTGTGAAACGAAATTCCTAACTATTGTAACGTTCCTTAATGGTAAGATGGTTGATGACCATGTCTGGGGGTCGATAAAAATACAAAAAAATTAAGTACAATTTGGGCTAGAGATATCAATCATGCTTAAATGCACAATGAAAATACCAGAAATTGAATGTGATTAGTAAAGAGCGATCAAGTGGAAGTACACAGTGAAAACAATATAACAAATTAGTGGTATAAAGTACGCTAGAGTGGCTGATCAGTTCTTCTCATTAGATGGTAAATCGCACGTTTCTGCCCCAACAATCATGAATATGTTTAACTAGAGGTCATGGTTGAATGTACGAAAACTAGGAGAGATGGAAACGACCGCAGTTCTGCCTGTCAATTTAATATCACTTGCTGGCGTACTGCGAATGCGTGAGATTACCTTGCGTCGGCAGCAGCAGTGGCGGCTTTCGGCGCGAGCTGTGAACCTGAGAATCTATTCTAAAACTCTGTCGACTGTTAAACACCAGTCTGACACATTTCCTACGTCTTTAGTGAAGCTGAGACTTCTAGTTATTCCCTAGCTAAGTTAATTGGTATGGTACATGCTATTTGGCTGTAATAGCGCATACGTCGTTGCCTTCAAATCGTTCGCAAGCGTTAACTGTGAGTGCTCGGTGCGATTCTCCGTACTAGGAGACTTTGTAGTTTAACTCCTGATGAGTTAAGACAAGTCTGTGAACAAGTGTTCACGTAACACCTCTCGCAATAGTCTCAGTGCCGCGCGAGTCGCCTTACTCGAACACTGGACGATGTTGTACAAGAGAAGAAGTGAATTGCTCTGTCTGCCATTTGCCAATATCAGAGCTGGTGATCACGCATTTTCTTTCCATCTAATCAGAGCGTTCATACTTGTTATAACTTCACCCACTAGAGTTTTCGTAAAGTAAAGAGCAATCGGAAAGAATTACACTGTTAAAACAATTCAATAACTTCAGGACATGAAGCACTCTATAATGACTGACCAATTATTTTTATTAAATCAAATATCTCGCGTTTCTGCATCAGTTGAGCCCGACAGTCATGAATATATTTAACTACAGGTCATGGTGCAATGTACGAAAATAATAGGAGAGATGGAGACGAACGCAGTTCTGAGGGTCATTTGAAAATCACTTGATGGCATAGCGCAAGCGACATGTTTACGTTTCGTTGGCGACGTCAGTGGCTGCTGTCAGCGCGAGATGTGAACCTGAGAATCTATTCTAAATTTCTCTCGACTATTAAACACCAGTCTGGTATGTTTCCTACGTCTTCGGTGGAGCCTAGAGTCCTTGTTGCTCCCTGGCTAAGTTAATTAATGGAAAGCGTTAATGTTAGTGCTTGGTGCCATTCTCTGCCCTAGGAGACTTTGCCGTTTAACTCCTGATGAGTCAAGACGAGCCTGTGAAAAAGTGTTCACACAATTTCTCATTCAATCATCTCAGTGCTAGGCGAGTCGCCTTGTTCAAACGCTTGACGATTTGTTGCAGGAGAAAGAATGAATTTTCCCCCTGTAATTTGCCTATAGCAAAGCTGGTGGCCACGCATTTTCTTTCTGGCCAATCGGAGCATTTGTACTTTCTATAAATCCACCTACTAAAGTTTCTGCAGCTTACCACAGGCATCGTTTCTTTCGTAGGGCAGAATGTAACTTCTTCTACGTAATACTGAGATAAACAGCGTTTTCTTTCATGTGAGTTTTAACACTGGAGACTACAGTGAGTCATTAGTGTTTTGAGTTGGGTTCTACGGACGTTTATCTTCCATTTCCCGCCGTGTTCCTAAAGAAAGGCTTTCTGAAGGGTCATTGTTGAAAGCAGGGACAAGGGCTACCCTTGCCGGCAGCCTACGCAGTGGCTCCCGCGTCTCATGGTGTCTGCTAGGTGTCCCGCTGTGAGGTTACAGCCACGCGGGACAGCCGTACTGTCGTAAAATTCTCCTTCCCGCAGAACCTCGTCTCGTAGATCGGGCTGGGGAAATTACTTGCATGCAATTACTGGTGTGAGTGTTAATGGCTTACAGTCACAGAATACTGGCTTGTTTATTGCATCTGCATATTAATAACATTCATACATTTTCACGTAACTATGTCATGTGATGTATCGAGTTAACTGGCATTGATTCAGGAATTCAATGTAAGGTGTGTTTTTTGTTTGACACGTACTCCTTTCCCTACAGTGCCATTCCAATCCTGCGTTACTATTTTATATTTTCTTCTCTCTCACTGAATCAACGAACTGGATTAACCTTTCAATATCGTCGTATACTTCCTCTACCTCTTCGTCTTCAGGTTGCGACGTCAGCATTTATACCTGAACTGTTGTTGTCAGTGTTGGTTTTTTGTCTATCTGATAAGGACAACCCTATCACTTAACTGCTCACACTCTCTGCCCTACCTTCCTATTCACAATGAATCCTGTTCCTGTAATATGATTTTCTGCTGCTCTTAATATTAACCTATACTCATCTGACCAAGAATCCTTGCCTTCTTACCATGTCACTTCACTGACACCTCCTATGCCTAGATTGAGCCGGCATTTCCCTTTTCAGATTTTCTAGCTTCCGTACCACGTTCAAGCTTCTAATATTCCACGCCCCAACTAATAGAACCTCAACTCAGAGAACGTTCTGATTGGATCGATCGTAAATGGATTTTGAAAGCCTGTGACTGTGAAAACAATAGATTTGTTTATAAAAATCTTCTGCTACTAATCACGATTTCTGTTTATTTTACTTTTTGCACGACGCGTTTCGAGAAATGATTCGCATTTTCAAGTGCGTTTCTTGTGTGCATTAAGCCATTTCTATTGATGTCAGTGTGTTACAGTCTGCTTCATTTCGTTGACTTTTACTGCGATATATAAGAAAAATGTGATTTTTTAGTTGGGTATCGATTCTTTTGGTGAAGTTAGGGACGAAATTTAGAAGAATTTGTACTTACAGTTTTCTAATGGTCGATCTGTGCAGTCTCACACACACTAAACATCACACACAAATTGTTGTACACTTTACAAATCAAAAATATATAAACAAGACAGTTACAAATATCTGCTTACAGGTGGTACACAGAAATAACTTTACGGAACTTCCTCAGATTATGATATGCTTTTTTACAGAGGGCATTTATCTTAAAAAAAAATATTGAGTGTCATGCAATATTTTGTTTAATGTAATATCTTGTATAGACACTTTTTATTAACCTGACACGTACCACATCATTACGAAGTGTCGTATTCATGATCTATGGAACAAGTACTAATCTAATCTAATGTAATCTCTAATCTTAACAATTTCGTTCATCATTTACTTATATCGATTACACACATGTGCTTATTTCTATGCATTACTATTTTTATTTAAGTATACTATCGAAACATCTAAAGAAATTCACTGATTCACTTCCTAGTTTTTCGTTTAATATTTTATGTTAATATTTTCTGTAATGTGAATATATCTCTAGTTCTTCTAGCAAATCCGTTTTACGTCCTTTATTTAGTCAGTGGATTACATAGGTATTTTGCTCTATTTTTCCAAATGAGTGTCCTGTGTTATGTATGTGTCTTGTTATTGCTGACATAGTGTGTTTGTTGTATGTGTAGGCTTTAATGTGCTTTGTGTACCTGATGCTGAAATTTTGGCCTGTTTGTCCTAGGTAGAACACGGAGCGTTCCTGGCATGTTACCTTATATTTTCCAGAGTCTGAATATGGATCATGATTACACTTTATATTATGTATTAGTTTTTGTTGTACTTTATTAGATGTAGGAAACCCAATTTTGACTTTGTGATTTTTGAAAATATTTGCAGTCTTCTGTGATACATTACCTATGTATGGAATATCAGATATAGATTTGTTTTTTCTACTTTTATTCTGTGGTGCAATTTGCACCTGGGTCTTCCTTCACTTTGTCTAGGATTGTGTCAACAATGGAAACATTGTAACCATTGGCAACTGAAATCCGTTTCACTGTGTTTATTTCTTGTTGCATATTTTCTTGGTTCAATTGTATTTTTGTTGCCCTATGAATCATTGACCTGTATGCTGCCTGTTTATGGGTATTTGGGTGCAGTAAAAGTCAATGAAATGAAGCAAGGTCTCACACTTTTCATTTCATTCATTTCATTTCATTTGTTATCATCCTTTGCATCATTTACGTGATATAGGAGTTGTCATAATACTGTCCAGAATATGCACGGCAGAATATTGCAAATTTCTATCAAACATATAAAATTAACATTATGTTGAAAATTAAAACATTGAGTTAAAACACATAAAATTAACACTATAATATGTTGAAAATTAAAAACATTGAATTAATGGGTTGTTCTTTTACATGCCCTTTTAACATCTGCCATATGTGATGGATTTATGTGTTTTTAGTACATTTTGAAAACACATATTACGCATAATTTAGAGTTAAAGGAGCTGATAATGAGAACAACATGATATTGAAAATACAACTATCAGTTAGTGATTTAAGGGTTCAAAATAATCCTTTATGCTATAAAAAACATTTATTTATCACAAACTTTTTTATTCTGGCTTAAATTTTCATTCTTCTGTTCCCCTGATGTAAGGTGGCAGAGAATTATAAAGCTGTATTCCATAGTGGCTTACGTGTTTTTGAGTTTTTGTTTTTCTTGTTCTGCCTACATGTAGATTCTTACAGATACGTGTATTGTAGACATGAAGATCTGAATTTACATGTCAACTACTCAAGTGAGTTCTTGTATGCAGTATGCTTTTTAATATGTACAAAGATGGTACTGTGAGTATGTTTAGCTGCGTGAAGAAGGGCTTGCAGTGAGTTTGTGGAGAGCTGTGTGTCAAAATTCTAATGGCTGTTATCTGTAATTTAAAAACCTCTCTCTACTGACATTTAGTTGCGCCCCAGAATGTTATTCCACATGATGTAATACAATCGAAATAAGCTGTATACACTAATCTTATACACTCTGCACTGAAAACTCTAGAAATTATTCTCGGTGCAAAATATGCTGAACTGAGTTTTTTTGCATATGTATGTGACATGGTCTTTCCCGCTCAAGTGCTGATCAATGTACATACCCAAAAATTTTGTAGACCAGATCTTTTTCATTTCATGGTCACTTAATGATAAATGATCATCCTTCTCATTTACTTTACTGTATTGTATGTAATTTGTTTTATTTAAATTCACTGTTGACTTATTGGTGTAAAACCACTCTTCGGAACCCTTTCAGCTGTAGTGAATAAGGATTTGCTGTCATCACTTATAATTATGCCTGTATCATCCGCAAATAAGATAATTTTTGATGATCTGTTGGGCCTTTCAATGTCATTTATATAGATTAGGAATAATAGGGGGCCAAGAGGGACATCTACTGCCACTTTCTTAGCATCAGATACCCACTTTATTTTTTGCTTATTCTGAGATGAGGTGAGTTCCACAACCTGTGTTTAGGATTCAAACCATTTCCTCCCAATTCCTCTGATGCCTATTGCCTCCACTTTGTCAAGGAGAATTTGATGATCTACTGTAAGGAAGGCCTTTGAAAGATCTAAGTTGATTCCTACCACACATTTGTTATTGTCTAAATTTCTAATAATTTCTTCCGTATAGGCATGTATAGCTGTTTCTGTGCTGTGACCTGTACGAAATTAAAATTTAGAAGATTGAAGGTGTCAAGGTAGCTTATGAGTCTAATTTTCATCAGTTTTTCAAAAATTTTTGATAAACATGGAAGGAAGGATATAGGTCTACAATTTTCTACCTTATGTATATCCCCATTTTTTAATAATGGTTTCGCCTTGGAAATTTTCAGCCTTTGGGGGAACACACTTTCATTGAACGATAAACTGGCAATATGTACCAGTGGTCCCAAGATCTGTGAGGCCACTCTTATTATTATTGTCACTGGCACTTCGTCCAGTCCTGCAGGCATTTTGGGTTTTGTACTGTTAATTACTTTTAGTATTTCACATTTACTAGTGGGACTTATTATCATGCTACTGGCTACTTTTGGTGCTGTTGTTTTCTCTTCTTTGGTAGAGCTCTTGCTTAATTTATCAGGTACACTTAGAAAGTGGTTGTTAATGTAACTAGGCAAGACTTCCTTCTTTATTTCAATGTTACCACTAGATTTAAGTTCCCACATACAATTATTGATGACTTCTCATCATGTAAGATGCTCATCAGTTCTTCAGTCTTATTTTTAAAAAACTTTCTGGGTCACCACATGGTGATCTATACACTGACAACACTGTTATTTTCTTATTTTTTACATTCATTTGCTCTGCTGTTGCCTCAAAATGTTCAGCTTCAGGCCTGTTTTACACTTTAATGTCTGATTTTACATAAATGCAGACACCCCCAGGTCTTGTAGGCGATGACATCACGATCGGCTTAAGATTCAAGTCCAGGAAGGGAGGCGTTTCCAGAACAAACGATAACTAGGGTAAACCAACAACTACAAGAATTTCCAGTAGCGACATCAAGAGTAAAATTAACCCTGTCGTATTAAATGCACCTATTTTTTTCCGTGGCTGCAGGGTTAATTTTACTCTTGATGTCGCTACTGGAAATTCTAGTAGTGGCTGGTTTACCCTAGCCATCGTTCGTTGTGAAAACGCCTCCCTTCCTGGACTTGAATCTTTCGCCGATCGTGATGTCCTAAGACACAAAGTAGACCTAGGTATGTATATACTAATATGCCATTTGTATACTCGCTCATGTAGAAAAGTTAGTAATGATGAAAAAATACATGTATGGATGAAAGGACTTGCTGAAATTGTAACTGTAACTGGAGACATTAATTTGTACTATAATAATTATTAAAGTGTGATCCTTGAGCTCTGTAATCGCTAGACGTACATCGGGAACCGGGGGCTCAAGGATGCAACAGTTTGAAAACATTCGAAAACGAAGTGCCGCACTGTCCGCTGAGCGCCTAGCATGTCGGTGACGCAACCCGCTCGACATGGTTCTTCGCCAGTCTGGCGCACCAGGGTATGCGCGCTACAATTGCTGCTATAACGCGCGTACGGGATAACTCCCGCCGGCTGGTGCCTGCAGAGTCCAAGTCCGTTATCAGCGCGTTACGTAATCAAGGTCACTCGCTCTCTAAATAAGCGAGCAGTGCACGCCACCGGAATCATCCCGCTGTGAGCTCTATCTGCAACAGCATTGAAGCACTATGCCCCGTCGACGTGTGTATCGTCAACGCCGAAACCGCATGCCTGTCTACAAACATATTATTAGACTTGAGAATAAACTTTTTCCTCTACAGTTTCTGCCCTGTACAGCTCCCTCTAGCACTACGAAAGTCATTCCCTGATGTCTTAACAGATGTCCTATCATCTTGTCCCTTTTCCTTATCAGTGATTTCCACATATTCCTTTCCTCTCCGATTCTGCACAGAACCTCCTCATACCTTACCTTATCAGTCCACCTAATTTCCAACATTCACAGTAGCACATCTCAAATTCTTCTGTTCCTGTCGTTCCACAGTCCATGTTTCATTATCATACGATGCTGTACTCCAGACGTGCATTCTCCGAAAATTCTTTCTCAAATTAAGGCCTATGTCTGATACTGGTAGACTTGTTTTGGCCAGGAATGCCCTTACTGGTCTGCTTTTGATATCCTTCTTGCTCCGCCCGTCATTGATTATTTTACTGCCTAGGTAGCAGAATTCCTTAAATTCATCTACTTCGTGACCATCAATCCTGATGTTAAGTTTCTCGCTGTTCTCATTTCTACTACTTCTCATTAACCTTCGACTTTCTTCGATTTACTCCCAGTTCACACTCTGTACCCATTAGACGGTTCATTCCGTTCAGCAGATCATGTAATTCTCCTTCACTTTCACTCAGGACACCCACGTCATCAGCGAATCGTGTGATTGACATCCTTTCACCTTGAATTTTAATTCCACTCCTGAACCTTTCTTTTACTTCCATCATTACTTCCTTAGTGCACAGATTGAACAGTAGGGACGAAAGACTACATCCTTGTCTTACATCCTTTTCAATACGTGCACTTCGTTCTTGGTCGTCCACTCATATTATTCCCTCTTGGCTGTTGTACGTATTGTGTATGACCCGTCTCTCCCTATAAATTCCCTTACCTTTCTCACAATATTCCGAACAGCTTGCACCATTTTTCTTTGTCGAATGCTTTTTCCAAGTCGACAAAGCCTATGAACGTGTCTTGATTTTTCTTTAGTCTTGCTTCCATTATTAACCGCAACGTCAGAATTGCCTCTCGTGCCTTTACCTTTAGTAAAGCCAAACTGATCGTCATCTAGCGCATCCTCAACTTTCATTTCCATCCTTCTGTATATTATTCTTGTAAGCAATTTGGGTGCATGAGCTGTTAAGCTGATTGTACGGGAATTCTCGCGCTTGTCAGCTCTTACCGTCTTCGGAATTGTGTGGATGATGATTTTCCGAAAGTCAGGTGGTATATCGTCAGACTCACACTGAGGCGTAGCACCGTATAACGATCCTGCCTTGGAGGCGGTTAAGTGGGAGATGTGTCTCATAGCTGGATAGTGACAGATGGTGACGCGAGACTGGACGCGCACGTAGTTTACGTACATCCGATAGAGGACAGTATTGGATAGGGGGACTGTGATTTTAGTTTCGATTGTGCCCACTAGAGTGCACTAAAGTAATAGAATATTTTTCATAAGCTGTTCATGTATTTTCATAAAGTGTTATTATTCCTTTTTGTGTATGTAAAATGTTATAAATGTGTTTTAGCAGTATGAATGATGCGTGAATGTGGATTAATGTTAATATGAAGACAATTGTTTAACGAGTTATGTAGTAGGATTTAGTATGGGAACATTTCGAAGAAGTATGGATATGGACAAAGGGAATTTTTGTAGAATAGATTTGTAAAGTAAGTTTATGGTAAAGAGAAAATTAATTCCGGTATAAATAACAACAGTAAATAACTTCATGCATAAACAAAACTTCAGCATATTAGATAATTACTTCGGTAAAAAGTGCAGTCGTTAGGTTTACTATTTTGCGATTGGTTATTGATGAAAAGCGCGGACTGACGCGGGAGAATGTTGTTTTGCTATTGGCTGTTGAGTAAACTGACCAATGGTAAAGCAACATTCTTCGCGCTTTTCTCTGCTGGTAGAGAAGACTTAGAGTATTCTAGATAAGAGTCGAAGCCTAGCCATGAAACAGATCGGACGTGTGTAGTAGTAGTTCCAATGGAAATGATAAGTTGCCGGATCTAGCAGTGTTTCGTACATCAAAAGTGTTGGAAAGTGACGGCATAATTATTCCGATGGGCGTGTAGAAATTTCGGAATTTGTAAGTGATTTTTGTGACGAGAAAAGACATATATTCCGCGTGGCGTATTGAACAGGTCGGTGGCTAAAAACTGTGACTGCATGTGGTACCGACAGACTTAATATTTGGCGAGCATTCTCGATCTAAAACTGACAGTATTTTTGTAGCTGTTACGTTTTTGGGAAATGCAACACCATAAACTTGCTAAAGTGAGTGAAAGGAATTGTGAGTGACTGTGTTAAGACTACCACGGGCTTGGCAGTGATACTTGTTCACCTAAGTTTCAGAATATATTAATTGAGGACAAAATTTCCAACCTTTCATTTCGTATGAAAACTTTCTCCCGAAACGTAGATTAGTGACTTTAATTGCAGCCTGGTTCACGTCGAAGTACAGTAGGTTTCGCTCGGCTTCCCTACTGATGATCTGCTGAGACAATGTTCACAGGTAGGTGCAGGTGCGTCGTAAAGGGACGGAAAGAACCGCGCCGCCGCAATACATTCTACACACCATCGTGAATACTCGTTCTATGGCAACTTCTCTCAACGATTTTAGAAATTCTGCTGGAGTGTTACTATACTCACCAAATGCAACATACGAGGCCCATAAACACTGCTCTAAAGCTCTTCTGGCCTTAGAACTCCAAGAATATGAGACACAACGATTCACTACTGCTAGCGAGATGTTAACTGCAGCACTGCTCAGCCCAGACTCCTTACCCTTCACAAAGGACGAATTTCCACTTGCGCCACACCTTTTCCACACCGCCAGGCTACTTCCGTAGTGGCGGAACGTTCCATAACTGTGGAGCAAGTAATTTACAATACATTATACATACATAAAAAAAGCTCCTACATCACCCAGGTTCCCAGAACTCCTGAAGATAGACGTTAACTGTGGAAATTTTATCAGAGATACAGTGCCTTTGACTGTTCAGATATGTCACTAAACCCGCCCAAAGATGTAAACAACCATGCATCAGCAGCGCCTATTAGACGGTGGGGTCCGACAGCCGATCAGTTCCAGTCATTCCACCAGGGAGGAACACGGCTCGTGTTGTCTGTAGTTGAACCATGAATAGACGGTCATTACCGCGGTTTCTATCGCGTCCGAATTGTTACTTTGTGCCAGGAAGGGCTCTTAACAAGGGAAGTGCCCAGGCGTCTCGGAGTGAACCAAAGCGATGTTCAGACATGAAGGAGATACAGAGAGACAGGAACTGTCGATGACATGCCTCGCTCAGGCCGCCCGAGGGCTATTACTGCAGTGGATGACCGCTACCTACGGATTATGGATCGGAGGAACCGTGGCAGCAATGCCACCATGTTGAATAATGCTTTTCGTGTAGCCACAGGACGTCGTGTTACGACTCAAACTGTTCGCAATAGGCTGCATGATGCGCAACTTCACTCCCAACGTACATGGCGAGGTCCATCTTTGCAACCACGACACCATGCAGCGTGGTACTAATGGACCCAACAACATGCCGAATGGACCAGTCAGGATTGGCATCACGTTCTCTTCACCGATGAGTCTCGCATATGCCTTCAACCAGACAATCGCCGGAGATGTGTTTAGAGGTAACCCGGTCAGGCTGAACGCCTCAGACACACTGTCCAGCGAATGCAGCAAGGTGGAGGTTCTCTGCTTTTTGGGGGTGACATTATGCGGGGCCGACGTACGCCGCTGGAAGTCTTGGAAGGCGCGGTAACTGATGTACGATACGTGAATGCCATCCTCCGACCAATAGTGCAACCACATCGGCAGTGTATTGGCGGGGCATTCGTTTTCATGGACGACAATTCGCGCCCCCATCGAACACATCTTAACGATGACTTCCTTCAGATAACGACATCGCTCGACTAGAATGGCCAACATGTTCTGCAGACATGGGATAGATTGAAGAGGGCTGTTTATGGACAAAGTGTCCCACTAACTACTCTGCGGGATTTACGCCGAATCGCCGTTGAGGAGTGGGACAATCTGGACCAACAGTGCCTTGATGAACTTGTGGATAGTATTCCACGACGAATACCGGCTTGCATCAATGCAAGAGGACGTTCTACTGGGTATTGAAGGTACCGATGTGTACAGCAATCTGGACCATCACCTCTGAAGATCTCGCTGTATGGTGGTACAACATGCAATGTGTGGTTTTCATGAGCAATAAAAAGGGGGGAAATGAGGTTCATTTTGATCTCTATTCCAGTTTTCTGTGCAGGTTCCTGAACTCACGGAACCGAGGTGGTGCAAAACTTTTTTTAATGTGTGTATAACAATGATTCCAGGAGCTATTTTAATTCACATAACTGAGATATGTATACATAATCGAAGATCTTCCATGACAGATAGTAGACTGTACACAAGCACCACTACATGTTGACATAGAAATATCGATACAAATACAAAATAGTTTGAAAATAGGTGTTACAGACAGTGTGTTACCGTGTCATATGCTTGGAAATCTGGCGATATCGAATCCACCTGCTGCCCTTCAACCGCTGTTCGCAGGATTTCATGTGAGAAAAGGGCAAGCTGAGTTTTCCACGGGCGATACTTTCCGAAAGCGAACTGATTTGTGGGTAGGAGGTTTTTCTTTTCAAAGAAATTTAGTATATTCGAAATCAGAATATGGTCAAGGATTCTGCAGAAAACCAATGTTAAAGTGAACGGTTTACTTGTGCTTTTATCCAGTCGACTGGGACTTTGCGCTATTCGAGAGAATGACGATAAATGTAAGTTGAGTAAGTGGGCAATGCCTTATAGTACTCTTTGCAAAAGCACTCCTTGTGAAACTGAAGTGGGATTCCATCATTGCTTTCAACTTTTTCAGTTTTTTCTCTAATCAGCGTTGCTTATTACGATGTCCTCCATAAAGGAGTCTGTGCAATGGTCAAATGACGGCATGTTTGTACGATTCTCCTCCATGAACGATTTCTTGATAGCAAAATTCAGAACTTCGGCTTCACTTTTGCTAACTTCTACTGTCATACGATAAGGTTCAACGAGTGACTGGACAGTAGCCTTAGACTCATTTAGTGATTTTACGTAGGACAAAATTCTTTCGGATTCTCAGCAAAATCTATTGCTAACGTGTAGTAGCAGTAGCCGTTACAAGCTTTTTACAGACGCAAGAACTTCTGTTAACTTTTACCTGTCGACATTTGCGCGTTCTCTATTGAACCAAGAGAGCCACAGCCTTTGGTTCCTCAGCATTTTTCGAATTTCGTTGTTAAATCACGGCGGACCTTATCGGTTCTTAATCCATTTATTCGGCACATACTTCTCCAGAGCATGATTTACAATCCGTTTAAACTTTACTCGTATTTCTCTACGTCCATCGTATTGGAACTAAATGATGTCGAATGTAAAATATCTTTTCGAGAAAACATATGTGACTATTACCATACAACGCCCGTCCGGTTGGCCTTGCGGTCTAACGCACGGCTTCCCGGGCAGGAAGGAGCCTCTCCGTCGATTCTAGGTCCCCGGTTAACATATAATACAATACAATTACTATACAAGGCTATTGCTATCTTTTTTTCTTGTTATTTTGTAACCTGTTGTGCTTTCAGAAATGTTTGTCAACTTCCTGTTGCTACACGTGCTGTCAAACAGTTACGTATTAACTGCTGTCCGCTTCATCTCTCAGGTATTAAACAGACAAAGTCTAATTGTACTGGCGACTGTAATAATTAGTGTGTTATTTCAATTAGAATTGTTGTGGACTCTTTGAGGCATGTGGTATTCCTTTTCGTTACGTACTTGCCGAGAACGATGGCACTGTAGGAAGTGCTGGAGTAGAATAAAAGCACTCCGTCATCAGGCCACAAGTGGCCCATCGGGACCATCCGACCGCCGTGTCATCCTCAGATGAGGATGCGGATAGGAGGGGCGTGTGGTAAGCACACCGCTCTCCCGGTCGTTACGATGGTTTTCTTTGACCGGAGCCGCTACTATTCGGTCGAGTAGTTCCTCAATTAGCATCGCGAGGCTGAGTGCACCACGAAAAATGGCAACAGCGCATGGCGGCCCGGATGGTGACCCATCCAAGTGCCGGCCACGCCCGACAGCGCTAAACTTCGGTGATCTGACGGGAACCGGTGTATCCACTGCGGCAAGGCCGTTGCCGCAGTAGAATAGGATGTGCCTTAAAATATCTTGTTGTACAGTTGTCTCCACTAAGCTATCTTTTTTTTTTTTTTTTTTTTTTTTAGCGTTGATAAACTTGCCCAAAATCATTCATTAGCCTTGCGCGGTGACGATCGTATTATCGTCCTAACGATCATATTATCGTCTTAACCGATTAGTAAGGGGGGAGGTTACAATTCTTTACTGATGCAGCCTCGAGAGACTTACGCAAAAGACGGAATACGGGAATCAATTTTACCAGGCGGGGAATTTGAATGGCACTCCTCTGTAATAGGGAGCCAGAGTTTGTTCTACCATCCCTCTTAGGCGCCAGCTTGAGAGTCAAAACTTCTTCCGGTGCTCGAGAAAGATTTGAGACCGAGGGGGAATGCGAATTCTTTATCTGGACAGAATTCTCGCCAGCAGAACTGTGAGAGCACGAACCAGTGAGCGCTTGTCGAGAACTCATGAATATACGATGTCGCCAGTTTGTGGCACACGAGCAGAAATAATAAAAGCGGGCGCTAGCGATCGGGCAGATGTTCCCCCCCAACTTGGCCCCTGAGACAAGACTTCCGCGCTGTCTCTACCTGGCGCGCGGCGCGCCCTTCTCGCTCGTCGGAAGACAGCACTCACGAGATCTTGGCGGCGGTGGGGCTTTGTAGCGGCGCGTAATGGTCGGCGTATGAATAAGCAAGCAGGCGGGCGGCCCTGCGCTTTAAAACGCCGCCCTGCTCCCTCTCTGCTGCCGGGTTCGTTTCTCATCTGTGGAGCGGTAAGCAGCGCTAAAAGTGCGCCCGGCCAGAGGGCGAACTGCGCCACCTGGGACCAGCTTCCAGGGCCGCCTGATGGATGCTCCAGGTGGCTGGAACCGTTCTGTTTTAGTACTGTGGAACGACGACTTCTCCAAAGTAGTTCCGATGCTAATACAATGGGCTTCGGTGAGAGATTCGACTTGCAGCTGCGTTACTTTCATCTTGTGGTTTGAGTCATGTGTAGTTTTTCATGTGAATGGTATCGCGATCAGCAGTTGCAACTAGCGACTCTGCCGTTCTTGCATTTTATGTTGAGGAAAACCGAGTACATAGATTTGTTCTTGTACTACAAGGTATACTGTACTGTACAGTCAAAGATCTGCTTGGTCAATCTGTGTGATGGCATTCTGTATTGGTGTCCATAGAATTGTAGTCTGCGTTTTCCGATCTTTTCTGTGATTGTCTTTGTATGTTTGTATAGTTCCTCTGTAGGTTTCTTGATCTATATTCCACTGTTGTTAGTTGCGCCAAATATTTTCCTAAGTATTTTCCGTTCTACTTTCTCTAGTTGTCTGATACGTGTATGCCCTAGGATTAGTGAGGTCTCTGCTGCATATAGTGCCTCAGGGAGCACCACCGTGTCGTGGCTTTTTGTGAGATAGACTTCTTGTTGTAACGATTCCACACTACTTTGTATGCCTTGTCCAGTTTAGTTTGTCTTTCTTCGTTTGAGTCTCTGTTATGTCCACTCATTTGTAGTGTTTCACCGAGGTATTTGAAGTTTGCTGTTTTGTAAGTCGTGCCGTACTTTGTATTCAGAGATGAGTTTCTTTGTGCTCATAAACTGTGTCTTTTCGTAAGAGATCTGTAGTCCAGTTTTGGAAGCGATTTGAGACTACTGTCTGAAAATAACGCAGTCAAGAAACAATGATAACGCCCAGTATGTACAGTCAAATCCCACATAATCCATACTCTGGCAAAAAAGGTGAATTTAGCTAACACCGTAAAAAATTCTGAATGGGATAAGTTATTGAATTTAAAGTAAATTATTGATATATTAAATTAAGTAATGACTGACCGAAAACAACTGTACAAAGATTAAAGGAAAATCGCTACACAGAGTAGGCAACGGCCTTGCCACAGTGGATACACTGGTTCCCGTGAGGTCACCGAAGTTAAGCGCTGTCGGGCGTGGCCGGTAATTGGCTGGGTGACCATCCAGGCCGCCATGCGCTGTTGCCATTTTTCGGGGTGCACTCAGCCTCGTGAAGCCAATTGAGAAGCTACTCGACCGAATAGTAGCGGCTTCGGTCACGAATACCATCTTACGACCGGGAGAGCGGTGTGCTGACAACTCGCCCTCCTATCCGCATCTGCAGCTGAGGATGACACGGCGGTCGGATGGTCCAGGTAGGCCACTTGTGACCTGAAGACGGAGTGCTTTATAGAGAGTAACTTCTAGAGAAATTCGAAAATGAGACAAAAGAAAAGAACCAAATACCGTTATACCTGCCGGGTAGCCAAAATACGCGTATTTAAATGTCTGTTCCTGAAAGTAGCTCACAAGGCTGGGGTCCATATTTCATGCCACAGAGCAGTATAATGTAGTGAAGAACCACTTTTGGTGCCCAATATCTACAGCTAAATCGCATATAATTCATTCTATACCAAAAAATTTAAGAATCTAATTATCACACTAAAAAATTCTGAATAGGAGTAAATTACCGACATATTAAACTGAGTAATTACTAAATATATTGTACAGGATGGGTGTATGGGCAGGCGGTGGGCGTTGTGGAATAAATAGGATAATTTTCAGATAAAGGCTATTTATTGGCGAAAGCATGTTAAAATGGTTCAAATGGCTCTGAGCACTATGGGACTTAACTTCTGAGGTCATCAGTCCCCTAGAACTTAGAACTACTTAAACCTAACTAACCTAAGGACATCACACACATCCATGCCCGAGGCAGGATTCGAACCTGCGACCGTAGCGGTCCTGCGGTTCCAGACTATAGCGCCTAGAACCGCTCGGCCACTCCTGCCGGCAGCATGTTAAAAAGGGGTCACATGGGCCTAGGGAAGTGAGGGTGAACCAGAGCCTAGAGTATGGCGAAACATAGTTCACAAAGCGATGAAAGTCGTTATCTGCCAAAACTAAGCCCCCAGTGCCGCAGAATTGGGAGAAGCGGGAAGGTCTACACTGCTACAGGGTGTGCGTCCGACTCACGGGTGAGCAAGAATATATTCGACGCACCACGCGGCTTCCTCCGCCCTGGTTGGTCGGGATCGAGAGAACGGTGCGGGTGGCATGGAACTTTCCAGAGAGCCGCCTGCTAAGCAACGCCTGGGGCGGTGTTACCTCGTCATGATGTGAGGGAGGCGCGTAGCCAAAGTGTCCTTCCTTGGTGCTCACTTCCTGTTGCTAAACCGTGGGACGAAAGAATTTACAGGCAGCTAACACTGCCGGCCGTGGCTTCGCCGCAGTGGAAAACGAAGTTACCGTTTGGAAGCTCATATAATAAAGTAAAATCCCCTATTGTCGGGCTCATCCTTTACAATATGCAATCTATTCAGCCTCGTACTGTAATGTGTCAAAATTTACGTCTCGGGTGTCACGAGAAAGAAACTGGGCCCCAACTTATTTACTGAACAAGAGAAGTGAGAAAGAGGCATACGTGAAGCAAATGTTTGTATGGTTTTTTCTTTGATTTCTTGATGTAAAAGACTGTATAAAATATGTTGTAGATGGAAGGAAAATAGAAAGATTCCACAAGCTGTTGCGGTCGTGTGTAGCCAGCTATAATGAAAATCGGTGGCTGCAAATACTACGAGCGCAAAGCCGATTTATACGTATATTACGAAGTGGTAAATGAACTGAATTCGATTTATTTGTCCGTTTAAGGGTATGGTGTTGTGGATTGGCAAGACAGCCAACCCACTATGAGAGGAAGCCGAAAGGCACGCGTTTTAGCTCACGCAGGCTGGCGTGAGGTCTGGAACAGGTCAAGGAAATGAGACTAGCAAAAAAGGACGTAGCTGTCGAATACTTAACTTTAATCCATAAATGGTGAACATCGCTCTTGACGGTACATGTTTTACAGCATCAATAGTAACTGGTAATGGCGCCTTGCTAGGTCGTAGCAAATGACGTAGCTGAAGGCTATTCTAACTATCGTCTCGGCAAATGAGAGCGTAATTTGTCAGTGAACCATTGCTAGCAAAGTCGACTGTATAACTGGGGCGAGTGCTAGGAAGTCTCACCCTCACCTACCTTGGCCTCACCATTGACCGTCACCTCACCTGGACCCCTCATCTCCGATCCATCCAATCCAAAGCCCACAACCGCCTCCGCCTCCTCAAACTCCTCTCTGGCCGGACATTGGGGTTGCACCCCTCTACCATCCTCCACACCTACAAATCCTTAATCCGTCCCATCCTCTGTTATGCCAGTCCTGCCTGGATATCTGCCCCCCCCAAATTCTATCAGTCCCTCCAGATCCTTGAGCGTCATGCACTCCGCCTCGCCTTCCGTATCCGCCTCCCGTCCCCCACGCGGATCCTCTATGATCTCATTCCTTTCCCCCATCTGCTCCTATTCCTCGAACATATCCGCATCCTCTACACCTCCCGCCGTCTTGAACCCCCTCACCCCCTGGTTGCTCCTCTCCTCTCCCATCCCCGCCCCCTGCCATGTCTTCACCGTTGTGTCCCCCCTACCCTCCATCTCTACACCCTCCATCTCCTTTCCCAAGGTGGCTTCCGTCAGCTCCCCCTCCCGGATGATGCCCTCTCTCCCTCCATTTATCCTTCCTATCAACTTTGATCCTCCCTCCCCCTCCTTTCCTCTGTCCTTTCCCTGGGCTCCCTCTTCCCCCCCCTTCCGTCCTGTTTCCTCCCCACTACACCTCTCCCTACCTCCCTTCTCCCCCCCCAGTCCTTTTGTATTCCCCTCCTCTGCCTACCCCCCTCCCTGTCGCGTCTGCCCCCCACCCCTCTTATGGGTCCTCATCCTCCATCAGCTCCTTTCCCGGTTCCCCCCCCCCTTCGCTTTTACTCTCCTTTCCCCCCCCTTTTTGTTTTCCCATCTCCTGTTCAGTTTCCCCCCACCTGCTCTCGACTGTGGTGTCACCTTTGCCGACTTTTTCGTGCTGTGTTCTAGTGACTATTCAGTGTTGTGTTGCGAACAGAAACCATGCTGTCGCTGGGTGTGCGTTTTATATACTTTGCGAACAGAATCCAGACTGTCGCCGTGTTTTTTTAATTGTCTATTGTTTCCCCTGTCTGCTCCGTATGTATTTTTATTCGCTTCATCATCCCTCTGTTGTTTGTTTTCATTTCCCCATTTTCTTTTCACCTTGTTACTCAATGAGTCCCCGATTTTATCGCCTGTTTTTTATTATTATTTATTCTCCTGCTCTTTGTCAGAAAACCTGTAGGCTGCAGAGCGGCGTCCTAAGCTGCTGCCAGCCCGCCCCCTTCGGGGGGAATTGAAATTCAATAAAGGAAAAAAAAAAAAAAAAAATAGGAAGTCTCTCTAGACCTGCCGTGTGGCGGCGCTCGGTCTGCAATCTCTGATAGTGGCGACACGCGGGTCCGACGTATACTAACGGACCGCGGCTGATTTAAAGGCTACCACCTAGCAAGTGTGTTGTCTGGCGGTGACACCACATATGGTACCAGTAAGAACCGTAAGTTGAAAAAACCGCTAATCATCATAGACTGATCATGTCAATAATAAGAATTTAATTACTAATGGCGTGCGGAGTAAAGAATTGTGATCGGTGTGAGCTCCGATTAAATTTCGGCTCAAAGTAGTTGGCCTGTGCAGAATCATATCTATCCAGAATGGTTTCTTTTTTTCTGTGAAGTATTTATGGAATTGCCTTGAGCGTTTGTAACTCGAGAGAAAATTTAATATTGTAGCAGGCAGTACTGATGTTGCGGTTGATAATGGAAACAAGACTGAAGAAAAATCAAGACACGTTAATAGGCTTTGTCGACCTTGAAAAAGCATTCGACAACGTCAAATGGCACAAGATGTTTGAAATTCTGAGGAAATTCAAGGTGAAAGGATATGAATGATAAGATTGCTATTATAAGTGAAAGTGAGAAGAATTACAGGATCTGCTGAATGGAATCAACAATGTATGCATTGAGAGTAAGTCGAAGAAAGGCGAAATGAGAACAGCAAGTTACTTAACATCATAACTGGTGATGCAGTTAAAGAATTCTGCTACCTAGGCAGCAAAACATCTCTTGACCGATAGAGCAAAGAGGACATCAAAAGCAGACTAGCACCGCTAAAAAGGACATTCCTGGTCAAGAGAAGTCAGCTAGTATCAAAAATTAGACTTAAATTGGGGAAGAAATTACTGAGAATGTAGATTTGGGGCACAGAATTGCATAGTAGTAAACATGGACCGTGGGAAAACCGGAACAGAAGTGAATCAAAGCATTTGAGATGTGGTGTTACAGACGAATATTGAAAATTAGGTGGACTAATAAAGCAGTGAATGAGGTGAGGAGAGAAATATGTGGAAAACAATGACAAGGAGGAGCGACAGGATGATCGGACATCTCTTAAGACATCAGGGAATTACTTCCATTGTACTAGAGGGAGCTGTAGAGTGTAAATACTGTACAGGAAGGCAGATACTGGATACGTGAAGCAAATAATTGAGGACGTAGGCTGCATGTGCTATTCTCAGATGAAAAAAAGACCAGTCGGAACACTGATGGAAAAAGATTACTATCGATCAACGGGGAGTTTCACTTTTTGGCAAATTATTTTTAGACTTGAAGAAATTCTTTTTTAATTTGGTATGGTTATAAGAAACCACTAAGAGGGCCAGTGCACAGCATTAGTAGAGGCTTACTAATAAGCTGAATCGAATTTTCCACCTTCACTGTAATAAATTGTATTTAGCTAGAAGCCAAAGTCTGAGACGGAGGAAACTTGCTTTAATTGTTTGGCTCACAGCGATAAAGTGGCGGCGGCACTAGAAAATTTTTATGTGTGTGCGAAGATAGGATTGCACTACATTTGATCTCGATTTCAGCACATGCACCGAATTCAAGTGACAATATAATCAGTCGGCCTCACAGCATTAAAATAAAAACTTCACTTATTTATAAAGTTGATTTTTGCTATATATAAATACCCGCAACTAGTATTCAAAGAAACTTGTAATTACGTTTTCAAAGAAGGAATGGAGTTACTTTCATAAAAATTGAACGTAAAAGAAATGAGAGAAAGAACAAAGACAATCTATATAATACGTTTATAAATAGCGCAGCGCAGGAAATACTGCAGAATGCCAAAAACTGCCAAGTGTAGATGCGAAATGAAGCTTCTCGGCACCAACCGCTGCTAACAAGGGGGGAACGAACAGAATATGTAAAGAAACACCGCAAATAACTTTCAGACCAACTTTATAAAGAAAAATCTGTTTTCAACGTAAAACAATCGAAAGTGTACAAACCTACGTATCCAATTTGCAGAATAACCATGGAAGATACTTTATAAATAAAAAGCGAAACGCTTCTGGTGCAATTGTTTTTAATTAGAGTGTAGTCAGCTCAAGACGGATAACCTATAGTAACAGACAATTTATGGTATAGAGTGAACAAGACTTCCAGTTAAAAATAGTTTAAAAAGCGCAATCAGATCCTTAAATAGCAAGATATCCAGTACAGATAGAAAGAAAACAAAATATTGAATCACAGAACCAAAATAATATTCCATCGATATATCAGCGATATATCTTAAAAGAAATATTGACCATTCTCGTTTTCATGGTATCTCTGAACAGCGAGTTGGTAGAGCTATGTCATCTTACACATGCTGCAACAAAAGAAAGACTGAATATCAATATTTCGTGAAGGTTAGTTTTAAATAGAAGAAAGTTTACCGTCACATTGAGATACGGTACAGTATACAATAATAAACGTGTAAGACTAGAATACAAACCAAAATTTATGAAGCTTCTAATAACCGAATCAAGGATACTATTTATTCAGATTTCACTTGAAATGTGATACGCCATCGTTACACCAATACAAGCAATTTTCTTTTTACTCTGATGTAAGGCTGTGTAGGTCGTACTTAATCATAACTGGATATCAATCAATTTTAACTCATAGCCCTGTAGGTATTCTAGCGTAGGAACACGAGACCGTCGCAGAGTGTGGCAGACCAATTGTTACCACGGTAGATTAAGCAGCTTATATCCTAAAATACGAGAACTGTGTACTCTTATGTGACAAGATCTTGTGACATTTTGCCAGGGCTTACCACGGACGAGTACAATATACAATACACTACTATCACAGGGAAGTATTTTGAGACGAGTTGAAACTTACTGTTATCAGACCTCTTTACGAGGAAGTTAGTAAGATAGACTGTAATAAACACTGGCCTGTCTCACAGTTTCCTCTCCTTCTCGTAGATGGAGGACATGATTATGTAATTAGAAACAGTAATAAATCTTTACGATACAAGGTACAGAATCAGTCTCAGTTGCAATTTCTAAATGAAGTCTCCACGTAACAAGTCATTTTTCTTATCATTAAAGTGGTTATACAATATTTCAGAGATAAAATATTGACAGTTTGTATTTTGTTTAACTCTTCAAAAGCATTTGGTTGCAGAGTTCACGGTATTGTGCAAGAGAAGCCCAATAAGGTGTCAGAGTCTTGCTAGCAAATCCTTTATATCCACTTCAGTTAAAAGGGTGGATACTGTCGCATTAAGAAACTCACCGAGTGCACGCAACACCTTCAGGATGGGAAACAATCACTCCAGGATGACCGTATGAATCGATCCTGGAGCCGCTGTTGGTGTTATACGTAACTCATCTGTCATCGTGAATCCAATGAGTTGGAACAGTAATCCTTGGTGGCGATGCAAGTATTGTAACCAAGTCTAACGGGCAAACTTCAACATTTTAAAATGTAAATAAGATGTTCTTGGCAATTATTGACTTCATTTTTTGCAAATACACTATCACTCAAACTGGATTAAAGAAAGCGCATGGCCGTTCTGCAGTGCACTTAGTTCGACCACACTAATCGGAAATTATAAGCTGGAAATCATACGTTGCGAACATTCTTAAAGGCCTCAGCTGTGAAATTTTCGCATCACGGGTAATAACAGACATTAAACACGAAAAATGTCGAAACGCTTACTTACTTTTCATGTTTCTGCTCACTGTTTACTGATGGCATCATACTGTGGGGACGAAGTCGATTACAAGTAAAGTAAACAGCAATGATAGCTGAATTGAAATTATCCTTTGCGTTCCAGAAGAGAACAGTTTTGAAATGAAGTCCCCATTGTTGAGAATCACTGAAGCAACAATGTAGATATGATTTATAGATCAACTATGAGATTCGTCACGAGTTTGTTTGACATGTATGAGAGCACCGCAGACACGCTAGGCAAACTGCAGTGAGATTGCTGAAATACGTTGCCGTGTATCGTGCGAAGTCTTTCCCGCAGAATTCAGAGATCGCATGTCAGAAAATGGGCGAAGATACATATTATAAGGGCGTGCTGAAAAGTAACGCCTCCGAATTTTTGTTCTGTTCTCATTATCGAATTACGTATTTCATGTCATACACATTACTTGGCCGATTCTCCCGCTTCGCTGCCGCAAGTTGCAAACCCTCCACCGTGGTTAGCACACTTGACTCGCATTCGGGAGGAGGACGGTTCAATCCCACGTCCGGCCATCCTGATTTAGGTTTTCCGTGATTTCCCTAAATCGCTCCAGGCAAATGCCGGGATGGTTCCTTTGAAAGGGCACGGCCGTCTTCCTTCCACGTCCTTCCCTAATCCGATGAGACCGATGACCTCGCAGTTTGGTCTCTTCCCCCAAACAACCCACCCACAAACCCTCCACCGCTGTAGGGCTCCAAATGTTCAAATGTTCAAATGTGTGTGAATTCCTAAGGGACCAAACTGCTGAGGTTATCGGTCCGTAGCATTACACACTACTTAAACTAACTTATGCTAAGAACAACACACACACACACACACACACACACACACACACACACACACCCAACCTTGCGCGAGGGAGGTCTCGAACTTCCCGCGGGAGAGACTGCGCAATTCGTGACACAGTGCCTCAAACCACGCGGTCACTACGCGCGGCTAGAGAGCTCCGAATTGTATGGTGTAACAGGGCGGTGCGTAACGTAGCTACATCAGCGCGTGAGAAAAGCTGAAAGCTCGAATTCGAGGAGACGTCAATACATTGAGCACCCTCTCCTGACAATGTCAAACCACACACGAGCGCTGCGAATTATGCAATATTCTGACGCCTTCGATTCACTGCCATCGATCATCCTCAATACAGGCCAGAGTTGGCCCCATTCAAGGACTTCATTTTTTTAGTCGTGAATCGGTACAAGCAGAGGTGAGGTTGTGGCACCGTCCACAATCAAACATTTTACGCTCTCGGTATGAACGAAGATGTTTCTCACTGGGATAAATGTGTTGGTCGCCAGGTTTACTATGTAGCGAAATAACTAAGTATACATGAATAGTAAAGATGTGTATTGTTAATAAAGTTTCTTTCATGCGAAAAGCCTTAGGACTTTTCACTTACTTTTCAGCATGCCCTCGTACTTGAAACAGAATGTGCACTGAGGTGACAAAAGTCACAGGACACCGCCAAATATGGAGTCGAACCTTCTTTTGCTAAGCACAATGCAGCAACTCTACAATGCATGGACTCAAAAAGTTGTTGGAAAACCCTGCAGAATTATTGAGCCATGCTGCCTTTATAGCTGTCCATAATTGCGGAAGTGTTGCTGGTGCAGGATTTTGTCCACGAACTGGCCTCTGGTTTAGGTCACATAACTGTTCGATGGATGGCTAAATCATTCGCTCGGATTATTCAGAATGTTCTTAAAACCAACTGGGGCACGGTGGTATGGCGCACATCATCCACAAAAATTCCGTTGTTGCTTGGGAACATGAAGTCCATGAATGGCTCAAAACTGGCTCCAAGTACTCCAACATAACCATTTCCAGTCAATGATAGGTTCAATTGGACCAGAGGACCCAGTCCACTCTATATAAACGTACAATACACCATTCTGGAGCCACCGCCAGCTTGCGCAGTGCCTTGTTAACAACTTGGGTGTCAACGCAACACACATTGAACCATAAGCGATTGACAACTGCAGTCGGGACTCATTTGAGCAGATCATGGTTTTTGAGTAGTCTAGAGACGCAACGGTGTGGTCAAGAGCACAGAAGAGATGCTGCAGGCGATGTTATGTTGTTAACGCAGGTGCTCTGGTACTTTCCTGCTTCTGCACTGTCCAATGACTTAGAATATACACTGAGGTGACGGAAGACATGGGATCCCTCTTACTACCGCGGCAGATCTCCTTTTGCCCAGCAACTCAACGTGACATGGTCTCACCAAGTCGCTGGAGTAGTCAGAGGAAATATTAAGCCATTCAACCTCCATTTTTTTCTCAGTCATCAGTCTTCTGATTGGTTTGATGCGGCCCGCGACGAATTCCTCTCCTGTGCTAACCTCTTCATCTCAGAGTATCACTTGCAACCTATGTCCTCAATTATTTGCTGGTTGTAATACAATCTCTCTCTTCCTCTGCAGTTTTTACCCTCCATAATTCCCTCTAGTACCACGGAAGTTATTTCCTGAAGTCTTAACAGATGTCTCATCTCCTTGTCAGTGTTTTTCACATATTACTTTCCTATCCGATTCCGCGTAGAACCTCCTTATTCCTCACCTCATCAGGCCACCAAATTTTCAACATTCGTCTATAGCATGTAACCACCCCCTCACTTACCGACCTTACTGACAGTGAAAAATTAAACCGCGTGTACCTAATGGAAATTTGGGAAAAGCAATCGTCACCGAAGTTAATCTGTCGTAAAGAGGGAGGAAAGGGTTACATCTAAATGAAAAGGAAAATGCAAATGAAACTGGTGAAAATTAATTTTGAAAAGCGGTAAAGTTAATAAAGAAAGTAAATGTGCGGCCGTTACGTCAACAATTAACTAGCGGTAATTAGATATTTGAGATTTGGGGGAAATCACGGTCGCCAGTCCTAAGGACAATTACTATAGTAACTGAAAAAGAAAGGTTATTACACATATAATTAGCACTAAAAGCGTGGCAACTGAAGGTTGACACGTGTTGTGTGAAAACTGAATGTTTGTCTGAAGTAATAAATTTCGCTACACCCTGACTTAATTTAGCAAAAGAATTAATAAAACTGGAAAATTGAAAGTTAGTTTAGTGACTGAAATTAATAGTGAACTTTGTTTCTGAAGCATATCGAAATTCAGTAAAATACAGTTAGTCTTGGGCTACCTCAACAATCATTTCAAAAGCTACTTGAATCTACGCAATTTAGAAATAAGAGATTTAACTTCGAACTTGAATTAAATGATTCTGAACAATTAACAATAGTAAAATTTAGTACGTACCAAGCTGAGCTGCAGTCACAGGTAAGCTAAAATACGGTAACAAAACTCGCACTCTTAATTTGTGCTTGTGTAATCTAAATATTGTAGCCAGCTATGAATACCTTAACTGAACTTTGAAATTAAAGCAGTGAAATTGAATTATATTACACTCCTGGAAATTGAAATAAGAACACCGTGAATTCATTGTCCCAGGAAGGGGAAACTTTATTGACACATTCCTGGGGTCAGATACATCACATGATCACACTGACAGAACCACAGGCACATAGACACAGGCAACAGAGCATGCACAATGTCGGCACTAGTACAGTGTATATCCACCTTTCGCAGCAATGCAGGCTGCTATTCTCCCATGGAGACGATCGTAGAGATGCTGGATGTAGTCCTGTGGAACGGCTTGCCATGCCATTTCCACCTGGCGCCTCAGTTGGACCAGCGTTCGTGCTGGACGTGCAGACCGCGTGAGACGACGCTTCATCCAGTCCCAAACATGCTCAATGGGTGACAGATCCGGAGATCTTGCTGGCCAGGGTAGTTGACTTACACCTTCTAGAGCACGTTGGGTGGCACGGGATACATGCGGACGTGCATTGTCCTGTCGGAACAGCAAGTTCCCTTGCCGGTCTAGGAATGGTAGAACGATGGTTCGATGACGGTTTGGATGTACCGTGCACTATTCAGTGTCCCCTCGACGATCACCAGTGGTGTACGGCCAGTGCAGGAGATCGCTCCCCACACCATGATGCCGGGTGTTGGCCCTGTGTGCCTCGGTCGTATGCAGTCCTGATTGTGGCGCTCACCTGCACGGCGCCAAACACACATACGACCATCATTGGCACCAAGGCAGAAGCGACTCTCATCGCTGAAGACGACACGTCTCCATTCGTCCCTCCATTCACGCCTGTCGCGACACCACTGGAGGCGGGCTGCACGATGTCCACGTGTTGAGCAATTCGGCGGTACGTCCACCCGGCCTCCCGCATGCCCACTATACGCCCTCGCTCAAAGTCCGTCAGCTGCACGTACGGTTCACGTCCACGCTGTCGCGGCATGCTACCAGTGTTAAAGACTGCGATGGAGCTCCGTATGCCACGGCAAACTGGCTGACACTGACGGCGGCGGTGCACAAATGCTGCGCAGCTAGCCCCATTCGACGGCCAACACCGCGGTTCCTGGTGTGTCCGCTGTGCCGTGCGTGTGATCATTGCTTGTACAGCCCTCTCGCAGTGTCCGGAGCAAGTATGGTGGGTCTGACACACCGGTGTCAATGTGTTCTTTTTTCCATTTCCAGGAGTGTATTTTAATGCTGGCGTTTGAATTTCAACGACACTCGGGTTCATTTGGGAAAAGGAAGGGACCCTGCTTGGCAATGCAATTGGGACAATGAGCAACAAAGGTTAATGCTAAGTTGCTGTAATTTTGTGATGCAACAATTTTAAAAGCTGAGGTCTGCCATACAGTTCTGAAACTTTACGTGCTTTTAGTCTTCCTTGTTGGTTGATGAAGGTTTGAAGTCGTCGATCGAGGAGGTGGCGACAGTCACTCATTGTCGGCCGTCGCTGTTGCAGAAGCTGGATGCTGGCGCGCCTTCTTCTCGACACGGTCACCAGGCGAAACGGGCTCTTGATGTGTGCCAGCTAATGCTTCCCGTCCGCGACACCATGCTAGAAACTATTATAGCCAGTCGATCGCAGTTACATGCTGTCCAACCCCGAACGCGCGGCAACTCGCGGGAGCGTCACACAACACACCTGCTCCACTCGCTACTCCAGCCAGACTCCCTCTGCCCGCGCTCCACGCGGCAGAGTTAACACTACCAAAGATCCTACACACTTTGATTCTTCACACGACCCATCGATGTAATCGTTCGATAGCATAGTTTTCCCTAGGCCAGACCCAGCGTATAAATACAAATAATATTCATAAAACAAACCAATTATAAATCGACATAAATGCATAAATATATACAAATAATAAAACAATTACAATATAGAAAGACACAGAAATGTTATATCTTCAGGTAACAAAATAAGGAAAAAAATTTTCAGTGCAATAGATGGAAATAGGAGGATATGCATTTCCGGCGTTACAAGCACCACACCTCAAATGCTTCGATTCTGATCTGTTCTGGTTTTACTACAGTCCATGTTTCACTCCCTTACAACACCGTTCTACAAACCTACATTCTCAGAAATTTCTTCTTCAAATTAAGACCTATGTCTGATACTAATAGACTTCTCTTGGCCAGGAATGCCCTTTTTATCTGTGCTAGTCTGCAATGACGGACGGAGCAAGGAGGACATGAAAAGCAGACTCGCTATTGCAAAAAAAGCATTTCTGGCCAAGAGAAGTCTACTAATATCGAATACCGGCCTTAATTTGAGGAATAAATTTCTGAGGATGTACGTCTGGAGTACAGCATTGTATGGTAGTGAAACATGGACTGTGGGAAAACTGGAACAGAAGAGAATCGAAGCATTTGAGATGTGGTGCTATAGACGAATGTTGAAAATTAGGTGGACTGATTAGGTAAGGAATGAGGAGGTTCTACGCAGAATCGGAGAGGAAAGGAATATGTGGCAAACACTGATAAGGAGAAGGGACAGGATGATAGGACATCTGCTAAGACATGAGGGAATGACTTCCATGGTACTAGAGGGAACTGTAGAGGGCAAAAACTGTAGAGGAAGACAGAGATTTGAATACGTCAAGCAAATAATTGAGGACGTAGGTTGCAAGTGCTACTCTGAGATGAAGAGGTTAGCACAGGAAAGGAAGGAATTCGTGGCGGGCCGCATCAAACCAGTCTTCGATTAACTCTCAATCCATATCTTCTTCTATTTACGTCTTCATCTACATGGATACTGTGCAAATCACATTTAAGTACCTGGAAGAGGGTTCATCGAACCACTTTCACGGTTCTCTAGGTGTTTCAGTCCGATACCGCGCTGCTGCTACGGTCGCAGGTTCGAATCCCGCCTCGGGCATGCATGTGTGTGATGTTCTTAGTTTCGTTAGGTTTAAGTAGTTCTAAGACTAGGGGACTGATGACCTCAGATGTTAAGTTCAAATGTTCAAATGAGTGTGAAATCTTATGGGAGTTAACCGCTAAGGTCATCAGTTCCCTAAGCTTACACACTAGTTAACCTAAATTATCCTAAGGACAAACACACACACCCATGCCAGAGGGAGGACTCGAACCTCAGATGTTAAGTCCCATAGTGCTTAGATCCATCATAGTTCTCTATTATTCGAATCTCGTACAGCGCGCTGAAAAACGAACACCTATATCTTTCCGTACGAGCTCTGATTTCCCTCAGTTTGTCATGGTGATAGTTTCGCCCTATGTAGGTCGGCGGTCATTGGAATTTCGTGAGAAGATTCTCCGCAACGAAAAACTCCTGTGTTTTAATGATGTCCGTTTGAAATCTTGTATTATTTCAGTGAGACTCTCTTCCCCATTTCGCGATAATACAATACGTGCTCCCCTTCTCTGAACTTTTTCGATGTACTCCGTCAATCCTATATGATATGGATCCCACACCAGGCAGCAGTATTCTGAAAGAGGACAGACAAGCGAAGTGTAGTCAGTCTCCTTAGTAGATCTGTTACATTTTCTAAGTGTTCTGCCAATAAAACGCAGTCTTTGCTTAATCTTCCCCACAACATTTTCTATGTGTTCCTTCCAATTTAAGTTGTTCGTAATTGCAATTCCTAGGTATTTGGTTAATTGTACGGCCTTTAGATTTGACTGATTTATCATGTAACCGAAGTTTAACGCAATCCTTTTAGCAATCATATGGATGACCTCACACTTTTCATTATTTAAGGTCAACTGCCACTTTTCGCACCATGCGTATATCTATTTTAAGTCGATTTGGAATTTGTTTAGATCTTCTGATAACTTTACTAGTCCATCAACGACAGCGTCATCTGCAAACAACCTAAGACGGCTGCTCAGATTGTCTCCCAAATCGTTTATATAGATAAGGAACAGCAAAGGGCCTACAATACTACCTTGGGGACGCCAGAAATCGCTTCTGTGTTACTCAATGATTTTCCTTCAATTACTAGGAACTGTGACCTCTCTGAGAGGAAATCACGAATCCAGTCACACAACTGAGACGATATTCTACATGCACGCAACTTCACTTCTAGCCGCTTGCGTGGTACAGTGCCTTCCGGATATCCAGAAATACGGAATCAATTTGAAATCCGTTGTCGATAACACTCAACACTTCATGCGAAGAAAGAGCTAGTTGTGTCTCACAAGAATGATGTTTTCTAAATCCGTGTTGACTGTGTGTCAATTGACAATTTTCTTCGAGGTAATTCATAATGTTCTAATACAATATATGTTCCACAATCCTGCTGCATATGATATGGGCCATTAATTCTGTACTGATTAGACTGTTCATCCTCTTCAGGTGATCCTGTAATTCTTCTTCACTTTCACTCAGGATAAGAATGTCAGCAGCGAATCGTATCAATGATGTCCTTTCACTCTGAATTTTAATCTCACACATGGCCCTTTCTGTTATTTCCAACATTGCTACTTCGATATACAGATTGATACTACATCCCTGTCTTACACCCTTTTTAGTTCGAGCACTTCATTCTTGGTCGTCCACTCTTATTATTCCTACTTGTCTGTTGTGTATATTGTATATTACTCGCCTCTCTCTGTAGCTCACCCCTATTTTTATCAGAATTTCGAACAACTTTTCACCATTTTACACTGGCGAAGGCTTATTCCAGGTAGGCAAAGCCTATGAACGTTTCTTGATTTTTCTTTAGTCTAATTCTGTGATGTTACAAAATAAAAGTGATGTTGTTATTCAATGTAAAGTTGGAAATTGAGATTTAGCTTACTGTTTTATCAATCGCAATTGGCGTAAGAATCATGGATTGACCATTGTCATAAAATATTGCATTATGAGATGTGAATAGTTTCTACTTGCAGTTTCGCGTGGCTTGAGGCAGTCACAACTAGCGTGCTATTGATTAAGAAATCGGATTATCGTCTTTCTAATTACTTCATGATCGTAGATACGATCATACCCGGTTGTGAAGTTATTGTTATGACAAAACAATTTCCTAAGGGACCAGAAAGTTCTTAAGGGCGCAAAAACAACTGTAACATCACACAAAAGGGAAATTCGATATTAAAGCTGATGCAAGAAGACGATTAAACAGTTTTCTTTTTATCAATGTAACACGCACATTGGACTGCTGATCTTGGTGTCTGTAATATTAGCAAAATGCATAATTAAAATGAAAATAATACTGAGGAGATAATAGGAATGAGCACTGCTAAATGATTCAGTATTCCCAGAACAAATATTTATTATAACTAAAACATATATCGTACCTTAAGCTTAATACAACAATGACGGTAGATTTTTATGTCCGTATCATGTCCATTGAGCGCTCTTTTATATAGCCATTGTCTTCTTTGAGTCGCTCGTGCGTCGTCACGGTAAGTTATAACAGTTCTTTACACTTCACTCAAACTTAGACATAACACGTTTTTATACATTTAGTAAAAATTAGATCAGACTGCCACAAATCTGCGTCCGTCTTACTTGAGAAAAACAGTACAAGTCTTTTTAGCGCTCAAGGCTTCATTTGTTCTCCGGCGAACAAAATAGTGAAGGATCGCATATCTATCCGTATTTCTGTTTATATTGCCGCCCAAAGACGACGAATTACATTATTTAGAAAATTCCACCGTCAACATGCGACGCCTCATTATGCATTAATCATTATTTACAAACAAGTATTTGCCTTCTGGCTGAAAGTATTAACTACTCGTATTTGCTATTTTAATGAAGTCAAAAATAGCGAATATCACAATTCCTATAATAACTGCAAAGTCAGAATTGCCTCTCTTGTACCTTTACCTTTCCTAAAGCCAAATTGATCATCATCCAACACATCCTCAATTTTATAAATCTTTTTGTTTATTTATAGAGCCAATCGCATTCTTATGACACAGTCATAACCGGTTTTGGTCACACAATGACCATCTTCAGATTCTATAACAATACAAAAGAAAATTTGTATTAAAACTTAAAAATAAGTGCAATATTTAACCAGGCTTATTGTGATCTAACTGAATATATGAGACCGGTGTTTTACATTTTATAGCTAGTTTGACAACGCCTGTGTTCATGTATGCCGCAATTAGTTATGAACTATATGTATTTCGCATAAATTCTGTTAGATCACTAATATGCCGGGTTAAATATTGCACTTATTTTTAGGTTTTAATATACATTTTCTTTTGTATTGTTATAGAATCTGAAGATGGTCACTGTACGGCCGAAACCGGTTATGACTGTGTCACAAGAATGTGACTGCGTCCGTAAATAAACAAAAATTTTTTACGAAATAATCACTCACTCACTCCATTGACAAAAGTCGTTTTTTCCAACATCCTCAATTTTCTTTTCCATTCTTCTGTGTATTATTCATGTAAGCAACTTGCATGCATGAGATGTTATGCTGATTGTGGGCTAATTCTCGCACTTGTCAGCTCTTGCAGTCTTCGGAATTGTGTGGATGCTTAAAATTTTGTCGACAATAAAATGGTATGTCACCAGACTCATACATTCTACACAGCAACGGGAATAGTCGTTTTGTTGCCATTTCCCACAAAAAAATGGCTCGGAGCACTATGGGACTTAACATCTGAGGTCATCAGTCCCCTAGAACTTAGAACTACTTAAATCTAGCGAACCTAAGGATGTCACACACACCCATGCCCGAGGCAGGATTCAAACCTAAGACGGTAGCGGTCACGTGGTTCCAGACTGAAGAGCCTAGAGCCGCTCGGCCACAACGGCCGGCGCCACTTCCCACAATGATTTTACAAATTCTGATGGTGTATTATCTTCTTCTTTATTTGATTTTAAATCCTGCAAAGCTCTTAATTTCCGATTCTAATACTGAATCCTCTATCTGTTATAAATCGAGTCCAGTTTCTTCTTCTGTTACATCAGACAAACCTTCTCTCTCAGGCCTTCGATGTACTCTTTCCACCTGTCCACTCTCTGCTCTACATTTAACAATGGAATTTTCGTTGCATTCGTAATGTTACCACGCTTTCTTTAAATTTCATCGTAGGCTGTTTTGACTTTCCTATATGCTGAGTCAGTCCTTCCGACAATCATTTCTTTTTCAATTTCTTCACATTTTTCATGCATTCATTTCGTCTCAACTTCCATACACTTCCTAATTATTTCGTTCCTCAGCGACCACTATTTCTGTATTCCTGGATTTCCCTGAACATTTTCGTACCTTATTCTTTCATCGATATACTGAAGTATTTATTCTATTATCCATGCATGGCTTCTTGGCAATTACCTTCTTTGTAGCTATGTTTTTCTTTCCATCTTCTGTGATTGCCGTTTTTAGAGTTGTCCGTTACTCTTCAACAGTACTGCCTACTGAGCTATTGGCAATTGCTGTATTTATAGCCTTAGAGAACTTCAAGCGTATCTCGTCACTACTTAGTACTTACGTATCCCACTTCTTTGCGTATTGATTCTTCCTGACTAATGTCTTGAACTTCAGCCTATCTTCCTCACTACCACATTATGATCTGAGTCTGTATCTGCTTCTGGGTACGCCTTACAATCCAGTATCTGATTTCGGAATCTCTGTTTGACTATGAAGTAATCTAACTGAAATCTCCCCGTATAACCCGCACCTTTCCAAGTATATCTCCTCCTCTTGTGATTCTTGAACAGAGTGTTCGATATTATTTGCTGAAATTTGTCACAGAACTCAATTAGTCTTTCTCCTCTCTTATTACTTGTCCCAATCACATATTCTCCTGTAACCTTTTCTTCTACTCCTTCCCCTACACCTGCATAGCAGTCCCCCATGACTATTAGACTTTCATCTCCCTTTACGTGCTATATTACCCTTTCAATATCCTCGTATACTTTCTCTCTCTCTCTTCATCTTCAGCTTGAGACATTGAAACGTATACCTGAACTATCACTGTCGATGTTGGTTTGCTGTCGGTTCTGATAAGAACAATCCTATGACTGAACTGTTCACAGTAACACACTCTCTGCTCTACCTTCCTATTCATAAGGAATCCTACTCCCTTCATACCATTGTCCGCCTGCTGTTGATATTACCCTATACTCATCTGAATAGAAATCCTTGTCTTTTTTTTCCATTTCACTTCACTGACCCCTACTACATCTAGATTAAGCCTTTGCATTTACCTTTTCAGATTATCTATCTTCCTTACCACGTTCAAGCTTCTCACATTCCACACCCCAACTCGTAGCACGTTATCCTTTTCGTTGGTTAGTCATGCTTTTCGTCACGGTCATCTCCTCCTTGGCAGTCCCGGTGATCCGAATGGGGGACCTATGAGGAATCTTTTGCCAATGGAGAGATCATCATGACACTTTTTAAATTATAGCCCACATGTCCTGTGGATTCACGTTACGTGTCTTTAATGCAGTGGTTTCCATTCTGCATCTTTATGCCGTTGATCATTGCTGATTGTTCCGCCTTCAGCGACAGTTTTCCACGTCAAGGACGAGAGAGTGCCCTGAACCTCTGTCTGATCCTCCGCCATCTTTGACAAGGCCGTTGACAGATGGTGACTTCCTATGCCGGAAGTCTTCGCCGCCAATGCTAATTACTGATCAAAATTTAAGCAGTGACGGGATTCAAACCCAGGACCAGGACGTTTTGATTACTAATTAAAGACGCTATCCAGTTTTCTTATTTAATCTCATTTTGTTTATAAAATTTATTTGCATCTGTTCAGGGCGGATGTTCCGTGACATCCGTTCAAGTCAATCGTTAGCCTGATCACTCAGTTTTTTTTAATTACAGAGGGTAGCTAACCCTCTGACCGAACACGCTGAGCTACCGTGATGGCGTTTCTGTTGGGTGAGTAGGTGGGAGGGTGGGTGTAGGTGGTACTAAGGAAGGAAGTTTGTATTGAAAGTGTCGAGTAAAGATTGCGCGTGGTTGGAGGGAGTGTTGAGTAACGTTGACGGGTGTAAGGAGTGAAAGGAACTGTGTTGGGGGAGCCCTAGATCTTGAGTCTAATTGTGTCAGTAACTGAGAAGGAGTTGCCTGTGCAGGATTTTGTGTCAAACTGTCCTCTAGATTTCTGCTTCTTCTCATTACTTTCGTCTTTCTTCGATTTACGCTCAGTTCATATCCTGCATTCAGCAGATCATGTAATTCTTCTTCACTTTCACTCAGAGTAGCAATGTCAGCAGCGAATCGTATCATTGACATCCTTTCACCTAGAATTTTAATCCCACTCCTGAACTTTTCTTTTATTTCCATCATTGCTTCTTCGATATAGAGATTGAACAGCAGGGGTGAAACACTACATCTTTGTCTTACACCCTTTTTAATCCGGTGCTTCGATCTTGGTCTTCCACTCTTATTATTCCCTCTTGGCTCTTGTACATGTTGTATATTATTCGCCTCCCCCAATAGCTTACCCCTATTTCTCTCAGAATTTCGAATATCTTGCACGATTTTACTTTGTCGAATGCTTTTTCCAGGTCGACAGGTCCTGTGAACGTGTCTTCTCATGTACCACCCCGCGTTTGGGAGAGGGTGTCTATAACCATTAATCGCGTATGGCGTCTTGGGTAGTTCGTGAGTGGATTTAGATGTAGGTGGAATAATTTAGCATAGATTGGAGTCAAGTACAGTGCGATGCAGATGTTAACTGAGTGCATTAACAGCCACGTGATTGGAGTGGGGAACGCAGAGGGGAACACAGTGGGACCGTGGCTACGAGGCTGAGGCACTCAGGGGCAGAGAGTGCCCTCTGTTGTGCTCGCTCACTCTGCTGCGGACCATTAAGTCACCCTCTGTCTGCCTGGCTGGCTCTCACCGGCTCCAGTTACGAGAGTAGGAGAGGAGAGGAGAGGAGAGAGAGAGAGAGAGAGAGGGAGAGAGAGAGCTGCCCCTGGCTGTGTCGCGCAGCCTACTGCGGCGGTTCTTTCCGGCCGTTCAGCCCGCGGTAATTGCCGCATTCAGGAGCGTAATTACGCGCGCTGCCCGCCTCGCCGTGCTGTCCCCACAGTGCTGCCCTCTACGCGTTATTCCTCTAATTATATCAGACGAACCCACAGCCAAGTTCGCGAGCACAGTCCGCCACTCAGCATTCCTACAGCGAGCTGCATTGTTCTCTCAAATACAATCGCTGAAGTTCCCGGCGGCATTTCTGGGAGGTTGAGAGGTGGCCCACCAAACTGCAATTGCCACTGCCACATGCGCCAAGGTTTTCGCTCCATCAAAAGTCCTGCCATTTCCTACACGTCTTCAGAGGGCATATCTCTGCCTCGCTTTCTGCAACTGTCCATCCTGCTCCACCACAACCCTATATCAAGTTGTTGTTGAAACTTCCTGGCAGATTAAAACTGTGTGCCGGACCGAGACTCGAACTCGGGACCTTTGCCTTTCGCGGGCAAGTGCTCTATCAGGAAGTGCTCTGCCAGGAAGTTTCATATCAGCGCACACTCCGCTGCAGAGTGAAAATCTCATTCTGGAAACATCCACCAGGCTGTGGCTAAGCCATGTCTCCGCATTATCCTTTCTTTCATGAGTGCTGGTTCTGCAAGTTTCGCAGGAGAGCTTCTGTTAAGTTTCGAAGGTAGGAGACTAGATACTGGCAGAAGTAAAGCTGTGAGGATGGGGCGTAAGTCGTGATTGGGTAGCTCAGTTGGTAGAGCACTTGCCCGCGAAAGGCAAAGGTCCCGAGTTCGAGTCTCGGTCCGGCACATAGTTTTAATCTGCCAGGAAGTTTCATATCAGCACACACTCCGCTGCAGAGTGAAAATCTCATTCTGAAGTTGTTGTTGTTGTGGTCTTCAGTCCAGAGACTGGTCTGATACAGCTCTCAATGCTACTCTATCATGTGCAAGCTTCTTCAGCTCCCAGTACCTACTGCAACCTACAACCTTCTGAATCTGCTTAGTGTATTCATATCTTGGTCTCCCTCTACGATTTTTACCCTCCACGCTGCCCTCCAATACTAAATTGCTGATCCCTTGATGCCTCAGAACATGTCCTACCAACCGATCCGTTCTTATGGTCAAGTTGTCCAACAAATTTCTCTTCTCCTCGATTCTATTCGGTACCTCCTCATTAGTTATGTGATCTACCCAAGTTATTAACCCGAATCTCTTCTCCCACATCGAAAAACTTTGTTTTCCAACACTTAAAGCAAACTTCACACCTCTCACCAAATTATGTCATTTCTGATTAGGAACGCTTGTATTCTGTATCTACGTGTACATCATGCTCTGAAAGCCTGCTATCGCTGTGTGGTGTAGTGTACTTCTGGCACCACTAACACACTACCACTAACTGATACTCTCCCCTCTTCTCCATTCCATTCGCGAATGGCGCGTGGAAATAATGATTACCGGCAAGCCTCTGAGTTAGCTCTAATCTTTCGAATTTTCTCGTCGTGGTCATTTTTCGAGATTTATGTCAGAGGAAGTAAAATCTTGCCCTACTCTTTCCGGAAAGTGCTCTCTTGAAATTTCAACAGTACACTTCAGGATGATGCATAACTCCTCTCTTGTAGCGTCTGCCACTGTAATTTACTGAGATCCTCGGACTGATGAAAAATACTCAACAGCCGGCCGCAGTGACCGAGCGGTTCCAGGAGCTTCAGTCCGGAACCGCGCTGCTGCTGCGATCGCAGGTTCGAATCCTGCCTCGGGCATGGATGTGTGTGAGGTCCTTAGGTTAGTTAGGTTTAAGTAGTTCTAAGTCTAGGGGACTGACGACCTCAGATGTTAAGTACCATAGTGAACAAGAGGATTGTAAGCCATTTTCTTCATGAATGAGGTACTTTTTCTTAAAATTATTACTATGAATCTCAGTCTGGCATCTGAATTTCCTGCTATTTGTTTTTTGTGTTTATTCCACTTAAGGTTGCTCTGGATACTTACTCCTAGATATTTTATGGGCATACTGTTTCCAGAAATTTGTCATCAACAGTGTAATTGTACAGAAGTAGGTTTCTCCTCATGTATGTGCGCAACATGTTCAGGGTCAACTGCCAGGGCCTACACCATTTATCAATCACATGCTTTCTACTAGATCATTTATAAATATTGTGAACAGTAACAGTCCTATCACCCTTATTTTCGGCGCTACAGAAATTACCTTTACATTTGTAGATTTTGTTCCGTTAAGAGCGTTGTAGATTTCGGTCTGCAGAGAAGCCCTTCATCCAGTCACAATTCCGGTCCGATAGTCGGTAAGCTCGTGTTTCACCTAATGTCAGGCGGGAAACGTCGAATGCCTTCCTGAAGTCACTGTGTGGTGTCACCGCCAGACACCACACTTGCTAGGTGGTAGCCTTTAAATCGGCCGCGGTCCGGTAGTATACGTCGGACCCGCGTGTCGCCACTATCAGTGATTGCAGACCGAGCGCCGCCACACGGCAGGTCTAGAGAGACGTCCTAGCACTCGCCCAGTTGTACAACCGACTTTGCTAGCGATGGTTCACTGACAAATTACGCTCTCATTTGCCGAGACGATAGTTAGCAGAGCCTTCAGCTACGTCATTTGCTACGACCATTGGTATTTATCTTGTGATGCATGTACCGTCAGACCGATGTTCACCAATTATGGATTAAAGTTAAGTATTCCAACAGCTACGTACTTTATTTGCTAGACTCAAATCCTTTAACTGTTCCAGACCTCACGCCAGCCTGCGTGAGCTTAAACGCGTGCCTTCGACTTCACCTCCTAGTGGCTTGGCTGTCTTGCCAAGTCACAACACACTGAACACTGCATCAATCTGAATTCCATTTTCTACTGCTCTATGTTCCTCATAGAGAACACATCGAATTGAGTTTCTCGAGGTCTCTGTGAAATCCATGTTGATTTTTATGCCGGAGGCTTCCAAACGCCAAAAACGTCACAATGCTTGAGCATAAAAGACGTGCCAAAATCCAACAACAGCCTGACGTCAATGATGTAGGCGTACTATTATGTGCATATGTCCTGCGACCGTTCTTGAAAACGGCAATGACTTGAACTTTCTCCAGTCGTTACGTACCCTTCGTTGCTTCAACGATCTACGACAACCTACTGCTGCAAGCGGAGCAAGTTCTTTCGCATAACTTTTGCAGAGTCTTACAAGTATCTTACCTGATCCTGGAGCCTTTCCACTACTAAGTATTTGTAGCTGCTTTTCTGTACCGCGATCGGGTGTCTTAGTATCTGACATTTCGACGTTCGTTTCATGATTAAGAGGAGGGACCATGTTACGATCTTACCCATTAGATTTCTGCAAAATTTATCGGATTTCTTTCAGTACGTGTGTGGATGACCTCGCACTTTTCTTTGTTTAGTGTCAATTGCCACTTTTCGCACCATACATAAATTCTCTCAAGATCATTTTGTAATAGGAACTGATCGTCTGATGATTTTACTTGACGGTAAATTACAGCGTAATCGCCGGCCGAAGTGGCCGTGCGGTTAAAGGCGCTACAGTCTGGAACCGCAAGACCGCTACGGTCGCAGGTTCGAATCCTGCCTCGGGCATGGATGTTTGTGATGTCCTTAGGTTAGTTAGGTTTAACTAGTTCTAAGTTCTAGGGGACTAATGACCTCAGCAGTTGAGTCCCATAGTGCTCAGAGCCATTTTGAACAGCGTAATCTGCAAACAATCTAAGGGGGCTGCTCAGATTATCACCTAGATCATTTATGTAAATCAGGAACGGCGGAGGGCCTATGACAGTACCTTGTGGAACGCAAGATATCACTTCTGTTCTACTCGATGATTTACCGTCTGTCACTACGAACAGTGACCTCTATGAGAGGAAATCACGAATCCAGCCACACAACGGAGACGGTACTCTACATGCACGCATTTTGATTAACAGCCGCTTCTGAGAAACGGTATCAAAAGCCTTCTGGAAATCTAACGTGTTGCACAAGAACGATATTTTGTGAATCCCTGTTGGTTATGTATCAATAATTGATTTTCTTCAAGGTGATTCAAAATGTTCGAGTGCAGTATATGTTCCAAAATACTACTACAAATTTAGGTCAGTGATATGGGTCTGTAATTCAATGAGTTACTCCTATTCTCTTTCTTGAATATTGGTGTGACCTGTGCTAATTTCCAGTCTTCAGAAACCGACTTTTCGTCAAGTAAGCGGTTGTATATGATTGCTAAGAAAGGCGCTATTGTGTCTGCATACTCTGAAAGGAACCTGATTGGTATACCATCTGGACCTGAAGACTTGCTTTTCTAAAGTGATTTGAGTGGTTTCGCAACACCTAATACATCTCAGAATGAGATTTTCACTCTGCAGCGGAGTGTGCGCTGATATGAAACTTCCTGGCAGATTAAAACTGTGTGCCCGACCGAGACTCGAACTCGGCACCTTTGCCTTTCGCGGGAAACTGCTCTACCATCTGAGCTACCGAAGCACGACTCACGCCCCGTAGGTAGGAGACGAGGTACTGGCAGAAGTAAAGCTGTGAGTACCGGCCGTGAGTCGTGCTTCGATAGCTCAGATGGTAGAGCACTTCCCCGCGAAAGGCAAAGGTCCCGAGTTCGAGTCTCGGTCGGGCACACAGTTTTAATCTGCCAGGAAGTTTCACCTAAGACATCTACTTTTATGTCATTCAAGCTAAAAGATGTTCTGGTTTCGAATTCTGGAATATTTATTTCGTCTTCTTTCTTGAAGGAATTACGGAAAACTGTATTTAGTAACTCCGCTTTAGTGACAAGATCATCGGTAAGTGACGGTATTGACTAATTTTTGGCCACTGGTGTACTTTACATACGACCAGAATCACCTTTGGTTTTCTACCAATTTTGAGACAATGTTTCATTGTGGAACCTATTAAAAGCATCCGACCAGAATCTCTTTTGGTTTTCTACCATTTTGGAGACAATGTTTCATTGTGGAACCTATTAAAAGCATCTCGCATTGACGTCCGCACTAAATTTCGAGCTTCCGTGAAACTTAGCCATTCTTGAGGATTTTGCGTTCTTCTGAATTTGGCATGCTTTTTTCGTTGCTTCTGCAACAGTGTTCTGACATGTTTTGTATACCTTGGTAGATCATTCCCGTCACTTATTAACTTATGCTGTGTGAATCTATCTATTGCTGTCGATACTGTATCTTAGAATTAGAGCCCTATCTGGCCTACACTTACATAATTAGCTTGGAAGGAATGGAGACACTCTCTCTCTTAGGAAGGCATCAAGCGTATTTTTATCTGCTGTTTCAAATAGATATATTTTAAGTTTAATATTAGTGACTTTGGTTGATATGGTTTTGAGCCTCGCTACAATGACCTTGTGTTCACTAATCCCTGTTTCCTTCATGACGCTCTCTATTAATGGGTCAAATGGCTCTGAGCACTATGGGACTTAACATCTATGGTCTTCAGTCCCATAGAACTTAGAACTACTTAAACCTAACTAACCTAAGTACATCACACAACACCTAGTCATCACGAGGCAGAGAAAATCCCTGACCCCGCCGGGAATCGAACCCGGGAACCCAGGCGTGGGAAGCGAGAACGCTACCGCACGACCACGAGCTGCGGACGCTCTCTATTAGTTCAGGATTATTTGTGGCTAAGAGGTCAACTGTGTTTTCGCAACCATTTACAATTCGTGTGGGCTCATGAACTAATTGTTCAAAGTATTTGTCAGAGGAATCATTTAGTACAATTTCGGAAGGTGTTTTCTGTCTACCACCGGCTTTAAACATGTATTTTTGCCAACAAATTGAGGGTAGATTGAAGTCTCCACCAATTATAACTTATATGAAATGAGTTTCGAGTCTTCTTTGGACCGTTCATCTATTATTTCATCTGAGTCGGAGGGTCGGTAGAAGGATCCAATTATTATTTTGGTACGGCTGTTGAGTATAACCTCTACCCTCTACAAGATAAACTACTACTAATAGACACAAACACACCACCACCTACTTTATTTAATCTGTCCTTTCTGAACACGGTTTGCGCGTCTGTAAAAATTTCGGCAGATTTTATCTCCAGCTTTAGCCAGCTTTCTGTTCCTATATCGATTTCAGCTTCAGTGCATTCTATCAGCACTTGAAGCTCTGGTACCTTTCCAACACAGCTACGACAATTTACAACTACAATACCGACTGTTGCTTGGTCGATTCTCGTCGTTTCTTTGCCCTTTACCCTTTGAGACTAGAACCCTTTTTGATCTTTCCCGAGACTATCTAACCTAAAAAAAAACGCCGATATCCACGCCACACAGCCGCTACTAGCCGTGTAGCCGTCTCCTGTGTGTATGGACGCCTGACCTATTTAGCGGAACCCGAAACCCCACCACCCTATGGCGCAAGTCGAGGAATCTCCAGCCCACACGGTCGCAGAACCGTCTGAGCCTCAGATTCGGACCCTCCACTCGGCTCTGTACCAAAGGTCCGCAATCGGTCCTGTCGACGATGCTGCAGATGGTGAGCTCTGCCTTCATCTCGCTAGCAAGACTGTCAGTCTTCACCAACTCAGATAGCCGCCAGAAACCAGGGAGAATCTCTTCCGATCCACAGTGACACACGTGATTAGCGCCGACATGAGCCACCACCTGCAGTTGGCTGCACCCTATACCCTTCATGACATCCGGAAGGACCCTTTCCACATCTTGCTTCGAACGTATTTGTGTAAGGCATATTGAACGAGGCTTTACACATTTTTCCATTTGTGCTCCACATCTTGGTCCTCAGCACTGAATATTTGATGCTGAATACTTAGATAGCGTGTAATTTGTATCCTATAACTCTTGCCAAGCAAAAATATTTTCCTACCTTTCTCAACATTCGTTATACAACATGTAGTCATAATTGCTATCACAGCTTCTTGATCACAGATAACTTCCCCGCCCCCCCCCCCCCCCCATGTTAACTGATTCCAAAAGTTCATTTCTGGCTGCTGCTAGGAGGTGTAAGACGTTACCTTCACGAGTTGCTGGAAGTAATTCTCGAGCTAGACATTAAGAATAAAGTCACGTGAGTCCTTGTCGCTGGCTTCAGTCTTGATGAAATGACCCTCCCAGTTTAGGCATGGCGACTCGAAGTCACCCACTAACACAACGGCATGATCAGGAAAATTAGTAACTCTGCGAACTCACTCTGAAGATCGATTTGATTTAATTTATTGCTCAAAGGCCAGTTGCCTTACAGTTTATAACATATCGTTCAGTTTACTGTTTTTCATCTAAATTACAAAACATATTCCATGTTACAAACAGCAATATTTTTTCAACAATTACAATGGAAGTAATAATGAATTAAAGATACATTAGGAACTGAAAGAAAAAAAATTATTCAAATTTTAAGAAGATATGATGATAGATGATAGGAAAGACTCGGATAGTAAGAGAGAGAGAGACGGAGAAATGTTACCCTATCCGAGCCAGCCTGGTCTGAAAGCCTCGGAACTACTTCGAGCCTTGCAGTCCAGGTTCGCTACAGTTTAATATTTCTAAACACTACTTACAAAACGCTATAACTATTGTGTACATTGTGGAAAAGGCAGTGGTGTTCAAAATGGCTCTGAGCTCTATGGGACTTAACTGCTGAGGTCATCAGTCGTCTAGAACTGAGAACTACTTAAACCTAACTAACCTATGGACATCACACACATCCGTGCCCGAGGTAGGATTGGAACCTGCTACCGTAGCGGTCGCGCGGTTCCAGACTGTAGCGCCTAGAACCGCTCGGCCGCCCCGGCCGGCAGGCAGTGGTGTCTGAGTGTAAAGTATGTTATTTCTTTGGGTCATTAATTAACTTTCACTTCGTATATTACGTGTCTTGAATTTTACCTTTCACGCTGGTTGTATACTAAGTGTTCAGTTACGAATGTTACATCCCAACAGAGGTATAATGACCACGGGATGCCGGCCGCGGTGGTCTCGCGGTTCTAGGCGCTCAGTCCGGAGCCGCGCGACTGCTACGGTCGCAGGTTCGAATCCTGCCTCGGGCATGGATGTTTAAGTAGTTCTAAGTTCTAGGGGACTGATGACCTAAGATGTTAAGTCCCATAGTGCTCAGAGCCATTTGAACCATTTGAACCACGGGATGGATATGCCTGCTGTTTATACTTAAGCTAGAACAGGTTTACAGGACTGATTGCGTTACGCTGTTTATTCTGATACAGTTTAATTATTTCAGATGTTGTGTAACGCTCTTTGTGGTAAGTGTTGGTGAATGTGTTTGTTGTTTGAGTGTGTGTTTCGGTGCTGGTGCTCGAATTGGAACTGCTGTCTTACGTGCTTCGTATGTGTTGCAGTGTTCTGTTATACGGCCGTGTCTCTCTGTATTGGTCACGTAATGTCCTTCAGATACCATCAGCGATATTATTTACTATTTTACACTCGTCTTTGTCTCTTATTGCCTGTATCGCGTTGTTGTAGTAATGCGTAGGTGTGTGGTGTCCTGCTCTGTATCGGTGACAGCGAAAAAGTATGTGTTCTGTTGATCCGCGTCCCTCACATGTCCAAGCGGCACCCGGACTGCAGCCTTCATGGTGTAAGTGCGCAAGGGTAAGGGCCGTCACCTGTCAGATAGTGAAGCATACCCCGGCTGGGATTGATATGGCTCAGTCTCAGACGTTCGCTGATGTCTGGGAAGAACTGGTGTACCCTACGGTCCTTATCGCTTAACTCCCATTCCCTTGGCTATGTGTCCACCCGCCGTTTAACGAACTGGCGCTTCTCTATAATGTCCCGTCCGGTAATCTCGATTACCTTCTCCCATCTCCCACTGCTCAGCTAGTACATTGCAGCCTGAAACCGAGCGGTTATGTCGATAGGGAAGTTTCCAGTCACCACCCACAGTGATTTCATTGACGTGATCTTGAAAGCTCCTGACAGCCTTACCAGGCCCTTGCCGCACGATGTTCCGATTCGTCACCAGACGTACTCTGCCGGCTCATGCACTGGCTGAAAAACGGACCACAAACTCAAAGAGCACACAATGGCAAGTTCTAAGTGTGTGTAATGGTACTTTGAAATGTGGTATGTTGAATCTGGCCAACTTGTCAATGATTTTGGCAGCCCTGTCAGTAGTTGTTCTGATTTATTCGTCAAAGGACAGTCGCTCGTGTTTTGCGTTGTCTGCGTATGATAAGGTCGTGTAGTTTTATGGTTCGGTTACTTTGTAATGTTCCTTTGAGTAGTATATAAACCGTTTTGAGTAGAGCCGTCTGAAGTTTATTATGTTTGCACCACTGGCTGATGGTTGTGAGCGGCTGTGTTGACTGGTGTTCGAGTTGCGCTCTGAGTCCGCAGAGTCCACAACCAGAAGGTCAGCTGCGTATGCTATCGCCCCGTTCGGACGCTTATCCCCATCCAGTTGATGTAGGAGGGGTCCAAAGGCGATATACCAAAAGACGGGACCACAGATTGACCCTTGCGGGTAAACTTTGCTCTACCACTACAGTTCCTGACCCAGGCGGTCTATAGAGGCATCTGATTACCATTTTTGATTGCCCTTTGATGTTTAACCTTGTTGTTGTTGTTGTGGTCTTCAGTCCTGAAACTGGTTTGATGCAGCTCTCCATGCTACTCTATCCTGTGCAAGCTTTTTCATCTCCCAGTACCTACTGCAACCTACACCCTTCTGAATCTGCTTAGTGTATTCATCTCTTGGTCTCCCTCTACGATTTTTACCCTCCATGCTGCCCTCCAATGCTAAATTTGTGATCCCTTGATGCCTCAAAACATGTCCTACCAACCGATCCCTTCTTCTAGTCAAGTTGTGCCACAAACTTCTCTTCTCCCCAATCCTATTCAATACCTCCTCATTAGTTACGTGATCTACCCACCTTATCTTTAGCATTCTTCTGTAGCACCACATTTTGAAAGCTTCTATTCTCTTCTTGTCCAAACTAGTTATCGTCCATGTTTCACTTCCATACACGGATACACTCCATACAAATATTTTCAGAAACGACTTCCAGACACTTAAATCAATACTGGATGTTAACAAATTTCTCTTCTTCAGAATCGCTTTCCTTGCCATTGCCAGTCTACATTTTATATCCTCTCTACTTCGACCATCATCAGTTATTTTACTCCCTAAATAGCAAAACTCCTTTACTACTTTAAGTGTCTCATTTCCTAATCTAATTCCCTCAGCATCACCCGATTTAATTTGACTACATTCCATTATCCTCGTTTTGCTTTTGTTGATGTTCATCTTATATCCTCCTTTCAAGACACTGTCCATTCCGTTCAACAGCTCTTCCAAGTCCTTTGCTGTCTCTGACAGAATTACAATGTCATCGGCAAACCTCAAAGTTTTTACTTCTTCTCCATGAATTTTAATACCTACTCCGAATTTTTCTTTTCTTTCCTTTACTGCTTGCTCAATATGCAAATTGAATAACATCGGGGAGAGGCTACAACCCTGTCTCACTCCTTTCCCAACCACTGCTTCCCTTTCATGCCCCTCGACTCTTATAACTGCCATCTGATTTCTGTACAAATTGTAAATAGCCTTTCGCTCCCTGTATACCTGCCACCTTCAGAATTTGAAAGAGAGTATTCCAGTTAACATTGTCAAAAGCTTTCTCAAAGTCTACAAATGCTAGAAACGTAGGTTTGCCTTTTCTTAATCTTTCTTTTAAAATAAATCTTAAGGTTAGTATTGCCTCACGTGTTCCAACATTTCTACGGAATCCAAACTGATCTTCCCCGAGGTCCGCTTCTACCGGTTTTTCCATTCGTCTGTAAAGAATTCGCGTTTAACCTTACCCAGATTTATTTAATTCAGAATTCGTGATTCATCTACATCTAGAATAACATCTCGCTAGATGTTATAGAATTGTTTCCTGCATATATATGCCGCCTCCACTGGCGTTTAACCTATCCTTACGATCAATATTCCAATGTGAACTTGGAATTTAGTTTCTGTTCACTTCCAGTTTCACCGAACTTTTTGTTCCTAATACTCTCTGGACATTATAATCTACAGTAAGCGAAGTAATTCTCGGATCTCTAGTTTACTAATATCATATTAACCTTTTCTATGTCCGGCCTGCGAGGAACAGCATTCTCTGAGAACATTGTGGCTGTTGTAACCCCAGTTTTGACAGGTATTTCGTTTCTGATACCAGGGGGGTTACTCCAGTTAAAAAAACCAACGTGCTCCCAGAAGTGCTCCGCTACCCCAGCAGCTGCTTCCTGCTTGTATAGTGCAGCCCCGATCTACCCCACGATTCTACACCCTGTACTGGAGGTCGAGAAATTCGTAGAATCGTCTGAATGTCTGGTTTAGACCTTCCACTCTGCTCCAAACCAGAGGACAGCTATGCCTCTATCAATACGTTCACCCACCCTTATACCTACGTGGTTTCCAGTTTCAATTCTAACATTAACCATCTCACCACGACATCCGCTTAGAAATCTACCCATCCATCAAGCCGCAACAGAAAAGTTCTTCTCATATCAGAGCCTCCCTGCTCCACACAGTTCTGCTTCCTTTCCCAAGTGCTTTTTTATGAGTCCTATTCCCAAAGGGTTCCAACCCATATTCTGAGGGAACGACATTTACTACAGGAAGTACTACGAGAATGAAAGACTGCTCACGCCTCAAAATAGCAATTGCCAACATTTAGATGTAAAATATAAAAAATTAGAAAAAAAGACGGACATAAACCGGAATTCACTTTAACAGCAAACTAGAAACTGCCGTGTCCGCAGCTTGTGGTGTAGTGGTTAAGGTTTCTGGCTGTTCATGATGGGGTGCCGGGTTCGATTCCGGGTTGAGTGGGAAATTTGATCTGTTCAGGAAATGGGTGATGAGTTGTCCTCATCACCATGTCATCACTATCGACACAGAAGTTACTGAAGCGGTTTCAAATAAAAAGACTTGCACTATACTGCCGAGCAGTCGCAGTTTGGCCAATAATACCATACGCTCATGCTTACGTTGGAGTTTTTGCAGTTTAGAGCGTAAAATCTTCTAGTATGCTATATGCACTCACAAACACTAGTATTGACGAATGTGAGATATGTAGTGACTTCAGTTAGTAGTGTTGCGAATACTCTTCACTCTATTTTGTGTAATAGAACGTGAATGAGCTGCTCGCTATAATATACAAAAACTGAATTATCAAGAATGGTCTCTAAAGTGCCACTATCGGTATCATTACGATATTCGGGGCTTGATTAAGAGACAGACGTTGAAAGCCAATGGAATTCTACCCGAAATAGCACATACAAAAAAAAGATGAAGAAACACGTCCTCTTATTTGCAAATAGTACACTTTTGCGGCATTACTGTTGAGTTTCTTATCATTTTTCCTTATTGTTAATATCCATTACAGTTAAAGCACTGACAGTCTTTTTATGAACACAACTGCATATTTTTTTCCTTATTTTTCGTAATCGTGGGGGACGATTAAATGTAATATGCACATTTATGATCCCATTATTTTATCTGCATTAAATACGCTCATTTCTTGAAGGAATTTTGATGTAAAGTGTCTGACACTAGTCGTCTTGATAGATTATGACAATTAATTGTTATTAAAATTCCATTAATATTCTTATTGCTAGCTGGAATACCATCTGGGAAAAGGTGGTTTAGGTTTCCCGCTGTACTCCAATAAAACTTTCCTTTTCTTTTTACATAAATAAGACTCATCTCCTTAATATTCGTATGTAAATGTGAAAACATTACGATTACAGCTATTGTTTCAGACTAACATTTTTGATGAAAAGCTCTCTGGTTTCAAGCCAAGTGCCAGATTGGCGCTAAATAAATGGCTCTACTTTATCCAAATTACAAAACACTCTGAATCATTGGCTGTACGGCTGGTCCCGGCGGAGGTTCGAGTCCTTCCTCGAGCATGGGTGTGTGTGTCTGTCCTTAGGATAATTTAGGTTAAATAGTGTGTAAGCTTAGGGATTGATGACCTTAGCAGTTAAGTCCCATAAGATTTCACACACATTTGAACGTTTTTGAACTCTGACTCACCGTGATTTCCTCGTCCAGACGTTTCAAAACAATGGCCATCAACATAAGTGCATCATCCATTTCACAACGATTGACCCCTGACATAGGCGCTATGAAGGCACCTGTTGTCGCTTCTAAGCGGTCCAAACAGTTGAAAGCTGTCTTTTGCTGCTTAACAGGGATGTGCACATGCAAGGTTACAGGGAGAAGGGTTAAGCCCATTACCTGTAACAAGCATAGGTGCTCCCCAGGATGGCCGCGGGGGTCATTGCCGAGATGGTTGTACTCCCGACAGGATTTCTGAATTGTGATAGGGTTAAGGGTGATCAAGGACTGCCCGCCCTCCTCCTCCCCCCCCCCCCCCCTCCACCATCACCACCAACGTGGGACCCGTCGTTCATTCCGTGCCCCATCCTTCTTCCTCTTTCATGGTTGGAAAACACGCCTCTCTCTCACACGCCACGTTTGATCACAACAGATCAGAATTCCGTGGCGCATGCGACTACCATTTCTTTTGCTTTAGGCTAAGATTTCGAACCTGAATGGACAACTATGTATATGTATGTACTTACGGGGAACATATAAACAAATAATGTGGCATAAAATCGTTGATGATTGGGACTATTAGCGACATATGGACTGCTATAAAAATGTTCCGCTTACATTTGGTTTCAAAACAAACCTTACTCATTTCAGAGAGAAAGAGTTATTCCGAAAATAATATAGCAGTTCCTAATAATCAAATTCATGACCAGTACAATAAGATACAGTAAATCATGTGTCAACAGAAATTTGAACGGAAAAATTAAACTCGTACTAGTTATACGCCATAACGGCCTTTTATGCTTGCCTGTGCTGCTTGTTTGGTGCTAATTCGCTAGTGCGACGCTGTATCCTTACACTGTCTGTCAACAGTATCCAGCCACCTGGCTGAAAATGACTTACAAGTTCGTGGCGCCCTCCTTCGGTAATGCTGGAATTCAAATGGTGTTGGCCCACCCTTAGGCTTGATGACAGCTTCCACTCTCGCAGGCATACGTCCAATCAGCTGCTGGAAGGTTTCTTGGGGAATGGCAGCCAATTCTTCACGGAGTATTGCACTGGGAGAGGTATCGGTGTCGGTCGGTGAGACCTGGCACGAAGTCGGCGTTCCAAAACATTCTGTAGGATTCAGGTCAGGACTCTGTGCAGGCCAGCCAAAACAGGGACTTTACTGTCGTGTAACCACTCCACCACAGGCCGTGCAGTATGAACAGCTGCTCGATCGTGCTGAAAGATGCAATCGCCATCCCCGAATTGCTCTCCAACATTGGGAAGCAAGAAGGTGCTTAAAATATCAATGTAGGCCTGTGCTGTGATAGCGCCACGCAAAACAACAAGGAGTGGAAGCCCCCTCCATGCGAAACACGACCACACCATAACACCACTGCCTCCGAATTTTACTGTTAGCAGTACACACGTTAGCAGATGACGTTCACTGGACATTCGTCATACACCCTGCCAACGGATCGTCACATTGCGTACCGCGATTCGTCACTCCACAAAACGTTTTTCCACTGTTCAATCGTCCAATGTTAGCGCTCTTTATACCAAGCGAGGCGTCGTTTGGCATTTACCGGCGTGATGCATGGCATATGAGCATCTGCTTGACCATGAAATCCAAGTTTTCTCACCTCCCGCCTAACTGTCATAGTACTTGCAGTGGACCCTAATTCAGTTTGGAATTCCTGTGTGATGGTCTGGATAGATGTCTGCCTATTACACATTACGACCGTCTGCAACTGTCTGCGGTCTCTGTCAGTCAACAGACGAGGTAGACCTGTCCGCCTTTGTGCTTTACTTGTCACTTTGCTATCACATCGGAAACAGGGGACCTAGGGATGTTTAGCAGTGTGGAAATCTCGCGTACAGACATACGACACAAGTGACGCCCACCTGACCACGTTCGAAGTGCGTGAGTTCCGCGGAACGGCCCATTCTGCTGTCTCAAGATGTATAATGACTACTGGGGCCGATGATATGGAGTACCTGGCAGTACATTTCACCTAATATGAAAAACGTATGTTTTTTGGGGTGTCCGGATACTTTTGATCACATACTGTATCTATATTTCTCCCCTAGTGGATGCTGTGCTTAAGTGTGCATGAGAATTCCGTCACGTGGTTACTAACAATGACCCTAACTTTTAATTATTTGCAAAACACTAACGCGTGCAACGGATTCCGCGACACACACAGAACCAGTTCACTCTGAAATATGGACGATAACCACTAGCTTTATTTAGAACTACGCTCTTATTCCTACTGCATTCTCAAGAGGGCATTATTTAATAAAGTAATAAGGGGGTTCTTACTCTTTTATAATGATGAATTTGAGCTTGGTAATAAGCAACTGGGATGGAAAAAGTAATTGCCTGAAATTCTAACACTGATTTTAGGTGACTGATCTTTTATTACAAATTAAGGCCGCTAACTGAACAAACGTTTGAATCATTGCTCTACACTATTATTGATGCTGATACGTACTGAAGTTTCTGAAGGTCTCCTACCATTAATATATTATCTGCCACACTATAGGGAGGCAATGAAACAACAAAGAAAGTAACATTGATGGCACCGAAACATACCTCCCTTAATTCAGGACAAATACACTGAACAGCCAAAGAAACTGGTACACCTGCTTAATATCGTGTAGGGCCCCTGCGGGCACGCTGAAGTGCCGCAGCAAGACTAATGTCTGAAGCAGTGCTGGAGGGGACTGACACCAAGAATTCTGCAGGGCTGTCCATAAATCCGTATGAGGACGATGTGCTGGACATGTCTTCTGCACAACACGTTACGAGGCATCCCAGATATGCTCAATAATATTCGTGTCTGCGAGTTTGGTGGTCAACGGAAGTGTCTAAACTCAGATGAGAGTTCCTGGAGCCACTCTGTAGCAATTCTGGACGTGTGGCGTGTCGCATCGTCCTGCTGGAATTGCCCAAGTCCATCGGAATGCACAATGGACTTGAATGGATGCAGGTGATCGGACAGGATACTTACGTACGTGTCACCTGTCAGACTCGTATCTAGACGTATCAGGGGTCCCACATCACTTCAGCTACATCGCTCCACGCCATTTTAGAGTCTCCATCACCTTGAACAGTCTCCTGCTGACATGCAGGGTCCATGGATTGATGAGCTTTTCTCCATACCCGTGCCCGTCCGTCCGCTTGATACAATTTGAAAGGAGCCTCGTCCAACCAGGCAACATGTTTCCAGTCATCAACACTGCAATGTAGGTGTTGACGGGCCCAGGCGAGGCGTGAAGCTTTGTGTCGTGCAGTCATCAAGGCTACACGATTGGCCCTTCGGCTCCGAAAGACCACATCGATGATTTTTCGTTGAATGGTTCGCACGCTGAGACTTGCGGATGGCCCAGCACTGAAATCTGCAGCAAGTTGCGGAAGGGTTGCACTTTTGTCACGTTGAACGCTTCTCTTCGGTCGTCGTTGGTCCCGTTCGTGCTGGATTTTTTTCCGGCCGCAGCGATGTCGGAGATTTGATGTTTTACCGGATTCCTGATATTGACAGTACAATCGTGAAATGCTCATCCTGAAAAATGCCCACTTCATCAATACCTTGCAAATACTGTGTTCAGTTGCTTGGGCGCCGACTATAAGACCACGTTCAAACTCACTTGGATCTTGATAAACAGCCATTGTAGTAGCAGTAACCGATGTAACAACTACGCCAGACACTTGTTTTATGTAGGCGTTGCCGACCGCAGTGCCGTATTCTGCCTGTTTACATATCTGTGTATTTGAATACGCATGCCTATACCAGTTTCTTTGGCTCTTCAGTGTATATTAGGCCTCTAACATTATCAAACGCTGAAAAAAAGAGGGAGGGACTTGGCTGCTATGGCGCTCAAGCACACGTGGTGCGAATGTAATCTACGAAATTATTTCACAAAAATAAGGAGATCAGGTTCTATTGCTATTAGCAGGCTCTTACTACTGTTTCATGGTCAGAAAACTTTTTCTGGTACTGATGGTGTCACATGGGAATAGTGTGAACATGTGCTCGCGCTTATTAGGGAAACTACTAAAAAAAAATTAATCTTGCCACACAAAACCATATCTGTGAACTATTTCTATTCTTTAGCAAAGTAGGAGAAACCTTAGCTTTTACACTTAATGTTGTAGAGTAAGGAACTGATGGCTCATGTAAGAACAAAACCGTTACAGCTAACCCCCTCTAAGTTCTCTACTCCTTCGAAATTATTACTATTACGACAGCACTGCATACTTTGGTAGGCACGGCAAACTTATGTAACACATCGCGAACTATGATATACTGCATTGTACTACATACTACCACATTCCAGACGAAGCGCCTCCAGACGGCGTCCCCTCCTCAGCACGCCGTTGCTAACAGTCGACAGTCTACGCTACTGACCGGCCACCACGGCCATTGTTCGAATTGCCACGTTCCTATTGGCTGAGGACCAGCCTCCTCCCTCTACACTCCTCAGACCCGATCTTTCTGAAGTCTCTCAAGAAACCCCTGAGTTTAGCGTCCCTTCTCTTTTGAGAAGCCTGCTGCTTCTATTGACCATCTTTGAAACAGCCCTTCTCTTTTCTAAGCCCATCACATTCACACAACATGCCATCACATATAATGGAAAGGTACAGAGAGGATGAGGAAATGTGACACATCACAAAAGTTGTTGGAATAAAACACTTAGTAGCCTTTCTCCGTGTCCATCAGTTTGGTTATTGCCTTAACAAGTCAGGAAAGACTCATGTCACATCATATGGTAATACTGTAACTAGCGGATTAATTTCTGATACCTCTCAACTGGGATTTATTCAACTGAGGCGTGATTTTTGTTCATGAAGAATACTAAAATAGCACCGCTTCAGTTAGCTGATCTGAAAGATTGCCAATAGGAGGCCATACTAAATGAATGAATTCAGCATGTGGCATAAGTAAGAAAATCATCCAAGAAATACACTACTGGCCATTAAAATTGCTACACCAAGAAGAAATGCATATGATAAACGGGTATTAATTGGACAAATATATTATACTAGAACTGACATGTGATTACATTTTCACGCAATTTGGGTGCATAGATCCTGAGAAATCAGTACCCAGAACAACCACCTCTGGCCGTAATAACGGCCTTGATACGCCTGGGCATTGAGTCAAACAGAGCTTGGATGGCGTGTGCAGGTACAGCTGCCCGTGCAGCTTCGACACGATACCACAGTTCATCAAGAGTAGTGACTGGCGTATTGTGACGAGCCAGTTGTGTGGCCACCATTGACCAAACGTTTTCAATTGGTGAGACATCTGGAGAATGTGCTGGCCAGGGCAGCAGTCGAACATTTTCTGTATCCAGAAAGGCCCGTACAGCACCTGCAATATGCGGTCGTGCATTATCCAGCTGAAATGTAGTGTTTCGCAGGAGATGATAGATAAACTCCAGTGGAAGACTCTGCAGGAGAGACGCTCAGTTGCTCGGTACGGGCTTTTGTCAAAGTTTCGAGAACATACCTTCACCGAAGAGTCAAGCAGTATATTTCTCCCTCCTACGTATATCTCGCGAAGAGACCATGAGGATAAAATCAGAGAGATTAGAGCCCACACAGAGGCATACCGACAATCCTTCTTTTCACGAACAATACGAGACTGGAATAGAAGGGAGAGCCGATAGAGGTACTCAAGGTACCCTCCGCCACACACCGTCAGGTGGCTTGCGGAGTATGGATGTAGATGTAGATCGAATGCAGACTAGAGCCACGGGTCGTAACACATCTGAAATGTAACGTCCACTGTTCAAAGTGCCGTCAATGCGAACAAGAGGTGACCGAGACGTGTAACCAATGGCATCCCGTACCATCACGCCGGGTGATAAGCTAGTATGGCGATGACGAATGCACGCTTCCAATGTGCGTTCACCGAGATGTCGCCAAACACGGATGCGACCATCAAGATGCTGTAAAGAGAACCTGGATTCATCTGAAAAAATGACGTTTTGCGATTCGTGCACCCAGGTTCCTCGCTGAGTACACCATCGCAAGCGCTCCTGTCTGTGATTCAGCGTCAAGGGTAACCCCAGCCATGGTCTCCGAGCTGATGGTCATGCTGCTGCAAACGTCGTCGAACTGTTCGTGCAGATGGTTGTCGTCTTGCAAACGTCCCTATCTGTTGACTCAGGGATCGAGACGTGGCTGCAGGATCCGTTACAGCCATGCGGATAAGATGCCTGTCATCTCGACTGCTAGTCATACGAGGCCGTTGGCATCCAGCACGGCGTTCCGTATTACCCTCCTGAACCCACCGATTCCATATTCTGCTAACAATCATTGGATCTCGACCAACGCGAGCAGCATTGTCGCGATACGATAAACCGCAATGGCGATAGGCTACGATTCGACCTTTATCGAAGTCGGAAACGTGATAGTACGCATTTCTCCTCCTTACACGAGGCATCACAACAACGTTTCACCAGGCAACGCCGGTCAACTGCTGTTTGTGAATGAGAAATCGGTTGGAAACTTACCTCATGTCAGCAGGTTGTATATGTCGCCACGGGCGCAAACCATGTGTGAATGCACTGCAAAGCTAATCATTTGCATATCACAGCATCTTCTTCCTGTCGGTTAAATTTCTCGTCTGTAGCACGTCATCTTCGTGGTGTAGCAGTTTTAATGGCCCGTAGTGTGTATCCCTAGAAATATAAGAAAAAATGCACAGCAATGCAAGAGGTACGTGAGGATATTTGTGTACATTACAATGCTTAACAATTAATTATGACCTGGGAAAACTAGATATTGTAGATGAATTAAAAATATTGAACTGGATGTAATACAAACAAAAGTAAAGTGGAAATTTATTAAAATACGTGAAAAACATCGGAGGTTAAGTCGTGTCAAACACGGATTTAGATTTGATGTCTTGACAGAAAGAAGTGCAAAGGCTATCCAAATAAATACTGCCGTTTCCTCATTACTGTAAATCACAAAACACAATAAATGAAAAAATGTACTTCAGGAATCGAAAATGAAATAAAAAAGGTAAATTAGTACCAGTATCGATGAATTAAAATCTGTGTGTCTTTGCGGACAAAAGAAAGAAGACAAAGATGTGGGGAAATTTTCGAAGAGAATTTGTAAAGCACATATTAATATAAAATAGCCTAAGTCGATGTTTGGGGCCAGTATGGAACTACATCGAAAAACAGGTGACACTGCATCATAAATAACACGTAAAAGTAAGGAAAATCTGTGACGAAAGCCTGCAAGCGAAAATCGGCTTGACTGTAAGAATCTGCAGCCCTTCTGTCAGCCGCCTCGCTAGGAGGGGGTGGCGAGCCCTGTACCCCCGGGAAATATCCCAGGTACTCATATTGACAGCTCGCTGAGTAGACCTGCGGTAGCCGTGGAGACATTGGAACGAGTGAAAATTCCCGCCCCAACAGAAATTTAACGTGGGCCCCCAGGGCAAAAGTCGAGTGCTCTACATCCTAGACCAGTACAGCACCATAAATCAACAATATATCACAAATATGTTACACAGAATGTGTGAAAACAAAGGTTTGCTCATTGACAATGATAAAAAACTTTATATAGTAATTATTCAATATCAGAGTTAAAAATCCTTTGTTAACATGCGGCCTGTGTGTATTTGTACTTAGATCTTACTTTCACGATAATCCTCAAGTGTTAATGTGTAAAACAACGAGCAAGGAATTTCACAGTTAAATTGATGCTTAATATCAATGGATGAAGCAAAGCCAGAAAGAATACTACACTAAATTTGTTTGTTACGGGAAATCTGGCTGAAACAAAATGCACTCCAGTTTCACAGGTTTCTCGCGCTACTATCTGGAAGAATTTAACCAGCATATTAGAAACTTATACTCTTGTCGTTCAGCTAGGTTTATGTGACTGTGATCGAATTTTGAACTTCATTTAAGTCTACATGATTTCTTTGAAATTTCCCAATTAAGTGCCTAGCAGAGGGTTTATCGAACCACTTTCAAGCTGTTTCTCTACCTTTCCACTCTCGGACAGCACGCGAAAGAACGAACACTTAAATCTTCCCAATCGAGCTCTGATGTGTCTTATTTTATTATGAAGATCGTTTCTTCCTATGTAGGTGGGCACCAACAAAACCTTTTCACGCTCTGAGGAGAAAGTATGTGATTCAAATTTCATGAGAATGAGATTAGATTAGATTGGATTAGATTAATTATTCATTCCATAGACCCATAAAAAGAAGGAATCCTCCTGGGTGTGGAACATGTCAGATAAACACATTACAAAAATGTAATTAGAAAAACTTGAGGTTCATTAATTTTAATGATCCTCAGTCAATAAACAGTAAAATTATGTACATGAATTAAATTTAAAATTCTAATATTTACAGGTTTAATACTTACATCTGCTTTCATTAAATTCATCATTCAGACTTTTGCTAGTTTCTTGGCTATTACAACCAAGTATTGTCAAAAATTAAAGTAAATTATTCATTTCAGTGATTCTCAGTTAAGAACAGTCAGATTATGGACACGATTTAAAATTAAACTTCCACTATTTACAGACTTAAGACTTACATCTGCTTTCCATACATCGATCATTTATACAAAAGGTAGTTACTTGGCTGTTACAACCAAGTATTGTCAAAAATTAAAGTAGAATAAATTTTCATTAAAATGATCTGCTGCACTTTTTGAGAAACTCTTGGCTGGAATAGGAGTTGGCCACCAAAAATTCTTTTAAATTATGTTCAAATTGTGCCTTGTCGGAAACTAAATTCTTAATGGTACCTGGTAACTTATTGAAAATATGGGTTGCTGAATACTGGACTCCTTTCTGGGCAAGAGTAAGTAACTTTAAATCTTTATGTATATTGTTTTTATTCCTAGTATTGATACTGTGTACTAAGCAGTTAGTTGGAAAAACAGTTGCATTATTTACAACAAACTTCATTAAGGAATAGATATACTGAGAAGCTGTGGTTAATATGCCCAATTCTTTGAATAGTTTTCGACATGATGTTCTTGGATTTACACTACTCGTTACTCTTATTACGCGCTTCTGTACTCTAAAACTTTTTCTCTGTTTGTGGAGTTACGCCAAAATATGATACCATATGACATAATGGAGTGAAAATAAGCAAAATATGCCAGTTTTTTATATTTATATCTCCTATGTCTTACATCATTCACATTGCAAACACAGACTTGTTTAGGCGCTTTAGCAGTTCGTTGGTATGTTGCTCCCAACTGAATTTATTATCATGTTGTAATCCCAAGAATTTTGCACTCTCAACTTCTCCTATTTCCATGTCGTCATATTTTATACACACACCGGAAGGAAATCTCTTGGAAGTTCTGAACTGCACATAGTAGGTCTTCTCAAAATTTAATGACAGTGAATTGGCTATGAATTACTTATTAATGTCGGTAAAAATTTGACTGGAACAAAGCTTTCTCATAGAGGTTGTAACTATTTTCACGCGCCGAGAATTAATAGAAAAGAAACCATAATAAATACGAACTAACGTATTAAAGGTGAAAGGAAAATGTTAAATGTTATTATCACTTAAAAGATAGTCTCGCTAATACCTCAATCTAATCGGACACAGTGTCTGAAAGACACTACCGCTCATACATACCAACACCTTAGAGTGGCACTAGCCAGTATCTGGACTATGTTCTGTTTTGAAACGAAAGGTGGGCGGATGGGGGGGGGGGAGGGGGGGGGGACGAGAGGACAAAGTGTAAAACTGCTACCGACCTACCTAAGAATACAAGTGTGAAAACGTGCGTACCCTGTGGATTTGGACCACTCAACCTCTCTGCTCTATTCCCACATCATCTCAAGTTTGAAGAACTACAATACCAGGCTATTGGTCCCAGTTACACACGAAAGTTTCAAAATCAATTCTTCTTGATAGTCATTCATACCTGTTTACCTACAAAGGAGGCGATAAATGTACACAAATACGTACGGATACTAAATGTGTACAACAGCTCGTTACTCTTACAGAGGCTGATTGGTATGAGACACACATAATTAGTGCTGTTTGATTACAGACACATCCTCGTGCTCGTGCGAAGTGGCGTGACGTCACATGTTTTGAATAACCGAGCGCAGTTGGCCGTTGTCGACTGTCATCATCCGACGTTGCTATCACCACATGGTGGAAAACTGATGCAAATCTTCTTCAGCACTGGAATCCAGATGTCATACAATTTCACGCCCTCCTACTTGCTAATGTAATTCCTAGTGTGTTTACAGTCTCTATGGCCTCTCTCTACAGCTTTTCATCGTTGCGCTTGTGGGTGCCAGTACTTCAGTCCCATCAATATTACTGTGGTGGTCTTATGACTGCAAAGCAATCTTCGCGAAAGCTAACCCATCAGTCTCCTCTCTTCTTCGATTCCGCTTGTGCACTTGCGGTCATCTTTTGACGGTTCTTTTGTAGAACCCACGTACGCCTCCCCACAATTACATACACAGAACCCTAAAAATTCTTGCATTTTCCAGCGGGTGGCGAGCATCCTTGGCTGAGTTTTTGCACCTTCCAAGTAGGTTTGTAGGTTACCGCGATGTTCTACTTTCTCAAAATTTTTGCTTTGCGGTAATGTCTCTAATGGAAAGCTAGAAAATTTTCGATTTCACCAGCGTTTGAGCATCGCTATGATTTATAACGTTCTTTCTACCTCAACGAATTATTAACCATTCTTGAGCAATATATTGGTGAGATATTTTAATTCTGCATTGTGTATTGTTGCCCAAATATTGGGGCCTGGGAAAAGTTTCTCACCCCTGACATGTAAGCTGCTGGGCAAAGCCGATCAATAAGTCAGCCAATACTTTCCATACACATTATTCCTACCACGCAGGGCAGGCCACGTTCCAGGGGCCAAAAACAGGATTTTGGCTTTATTTCCACTCACATTGGTGCTAGGAGCTTATAAGCCCCATAGTGATAATACTTGTGAGGCCGGTTGTTTCTGTGCCATATTTTGCTGAAACCGATTCAGGGGTTTGAGAGTGATCCCAGGCATACACACAGACATGCAATCTGTTGTCTAACAACATGCACACACTTTTGGGGTGGCATTGAGTTAGTGACGACATCATAAGAAAACATGACAGGATCATGACCTGAATTCTGCAAATGGTGGTTAATTATTAAAATATATTTACAACAATCTTCGTGAAGGTAGCAGAAGTTAATGATAAGCTACACAACTAGCTGTTAGCCCATAACGGTAACTTTCCATGACCAAAAGAATACAGTGATAGCGCGCTGTTGGTTGCAAGGACTTAACAGGGATATTGCTCTTTGCCCATTTATGGTTTGACACAACACATATGTTTACTTATGATGGAGCAGGAATAAATAAGAATACACCCAATTTGTTTGAACTAGACTAAATTTGTATATAGTGTGGAACTTCTTTCAGAGATTTTGTCTCCTCACATGGAACGCATTGGCAGGTGTGTACACTATATCTTTTCAATTTCGTCATACATCCTCCACAGTCTCACAAAACAGAGCTTCTTTAAAGGCCACCAGATCCTGACAGTCGGTCATTTAACCTTGCCAATGTTCCTCTACAATAGCAGGACTATATCCTCGGCTTTCTTGGACGATTCAGTAAAAGATAAGAGATAAGAGACAGAACCGCCACACTTCTCATATTCCTCGTCACTCGTGGAACTACAGTCAGAAGGAAGGAAGCTAGTACAGCACTGTTGTAATGGTGATGCCTTGATTTGCAAAATATGCAACCATGAACACACTTCTCTACTTCCATTACATTCTTCACGTTTACAAATTGATCTTATGGGGTAACGTATGACATTTCCATAATGAACTGGGTGTTAAAGTCCGGAAAACTGGAAGTGATCAGTGATATCCATCATGTTGTTGTTGTTGTGGTCTTCAGTCTTGAGACTGGTTTGAGGCAGCTCTCCATGCTACTCTATCCTGTGCAAGCTTCTTCATCTCCCAGTACTTACTGCAACCCACATCCTTCTGAATCTGCTTAGTGTATTCATCTCTTGGTCTCCCTCTACGATTTTTACCCTCCACGCTTCCCCCCAATGCTAAATTTGTGATCCCTTGATGCCTCAGAACATGTCCTACCAACCGGTCCCTTCTTCCAGTCAAGTTGTGCCACAAACTCCTCTTCTCCCCAATTCTATTCAATACCTCCTCCTTAGTTAAGTGATCTACCCATCTAATCTTCAGCATTCTTCTGTAGCACCACATTTCAAAAGCTTCTATTCTCTTATTGTCCAAACTACTTATGGTCCATGCTTCACTTCCATAGATGGCTACACTCCATACAAATACTTTCAGAAACGACTTCCTGACACTTAAATCTATACTCGATGTTAACAAATTTCTCTTCTTCAGCAACGCTTTCCTTGCCATTGCCAGTCTACATTTTATATCCTCTCTACTCCGACCATCATCAGTTATTTTGCTCCCCAAATAGCAAAACTCCTTTACTACTTTAAGTGTCTCATTTCCTAATCTAATTCCCTCAGCATCACCCGACTTAATTCGACTACATTCCATTATTCTCGTTTTGCTTTTGTTGATGTTCATCTTATACCCTCCTTTCAAGACACGGTCCATTCCGTTCAACTGCTCTTCCAAGTCCTTTGCTGTCTCTGACAAAATTACAATGTCATCGGCGAACCTCTACATTTTTATTTCTTCTCCCACTCCGAATTTTTGTTTTGTTTCCTTTACTGATTGCTCAATATACAGATTGAATAACATCGGGGACAGGCTGCAACCCTGTCTCACTCCCTTCCCAATCACTGCTTCCCTTTCGTGCCTCTCGACTCTTATAACTGCCATCTGGTTTCTGTACAAATTGTAAATAGCCTTTCGCTCCCTGTATTTTACCCCTGCCATCTTTAGAATTTGAAAGAGAGTATTCCAGTTAACATTGTCAAAAGCTTTCTCTAAGTCTATAAATGCAAGAAACGTAGGTTTGCCTTTCCTTAATCTATTTTCTAAGATAAGTCGTAGGGTCAGTATTGCCTCACGTATTCCAATATTTCTACGGAATCCAAACTGATCTTCCCCGTGGTCGGTTTCTACCAGTTTTTCCATTCGTCTGTAAAGAATTCGCGTTAGTATTTTGCAGCTGTGCCTTATTAAACTGATAGTTCGGTAATTTTCACATCTGTCAACACCTGTTTTCTTTGGTATTGGAATTATTATATTCTTCTTGAAGTTGAGGGTACTTCGCTTGTCTCATACATCTTGCTCACCAGACCAGTTTTGTCAGGACTGGCTCTCCCAAGGCCGTCAGTGGTTTCAATGGAATGTTGTCTCCTCCCGGGTCCTTGTTTCGACTCAGGTATTTCAGTGCTCTGTCAAACTCTTCACGCAGTATCGTATCTCCCATTTCATCTTTATCTACCTCCTCTTCAATTTCCATAATATTGTCCTCAAGTACATCGCCCTTGTATAGACCCTCTATATACTCCTTCCACCTTTCTGCTTTCCCTTCTTTGCTTAGAACTGGGTTTCCATCTGAGCTCTTGATATTCATACAAGTAGTTCTCTTTAATTTTCCTGTAGGCAGTATCTATCTTACCCCTTGTGAGATAAGCCTCTACATCCTTGCATCTGTCCTCTAGCCAACCCCGCTTAGCCATTTTGCACTTCCTGTCAATCTCATTTTTGAGACGTTTGTATTCCTTTTTGCCTGCTTCATTTACTGCGTTTTTATATTTTCTCCTTTCATCAATTAAATTCAATATTTCTTCTGTTACCCAAGGATTTCTACTAGCCCTTGTCTTTTTACCTACTTGATCCTCTGCCGCCTTCACTACTTCATCCATCAGAGCTACCCATTCTTCTTCTACTGTATTTATTTCCCTCATTCGTGTCAATGGTTGCTTTATGCTCTCCCTGAAACTCTGTACAACTCTGGTTTAGTCAGTTTATCTAGGTCCCATCTCCTTAAATTCCCACCTTTTTGCAGTTTCTTCAGTTTTAATCTACAGTTCATAACCAATACATTGTGGTCAGAGTCCACATCTGCCCCTGATAATGTCTTACAATTTAAAACCTGGTTCCTAAATCTCTGTCTTAGCATTACATAATCTATCTGATACCTTCTATCCATCATAATGATTGTAAATAGTTGTTATTAACTGTCAACACATAACATGCGTTTACTAATTATTGCTAGTTATGTAGCATTGTTTACCGAAGAGGTGCAATTCTAAATTTTTGTTTACTAGAGTCTTAGTTATTTAAGTGGTTTATTTGTGCTACTGAGACTGAAATTTTACGCTCAGGTAAAAAATGCAGTCGGATAACCACACACAAATAAGAATTAGCACCTATCTAATTCAAGAAAAACAGTGAAAAATTATATTTTGAAGAGGAAAAGATAAATAGATACGTTCACAGCACCCAACTACTCAGCATCCAACGGAAAATACTGTTGGGATCCAGAAGGACATTGCACAAGCTCGTGCCAATTAGCGACACTTGGCACACACCTCTGCTTGCACCAGCGTCCCGGCAAAATCTTTCACATACGGTGACGAACGTACTAACTATACTCACCGGAGGCCGTTGGCGTCAGACAGGCATCATAATCCACAATGCAACTAGTGACTGATGTAAATACGTTGTCATCCCATCATACTTGAGTGTAGATTCACGTAAACTTATGAATGGTTTGGAATACATATACACACCTTTCAGTGTTACACTATGTGATCAAAATTATCCGGACACCTGACTGAAATGACTTACATGTGCATGGCGCCCTGCATCGGTTGTGCTGGAATTCGCTATGGTGTTGGCCAACCCTTAGGCTTGATGACATCTTCCACTCTCGCAGGCATACGTTCAATCAGGTGCTGGAAGGTTTCTTTGGGAATGGAAGCCCATTCTTCACCGAGTGCTGCACTGAGTAGAGGCATCGATGTCGGTCGATGAGGCCTGGCACGAAGACGGCGTTCCGAAACATTCCAAAGGGTTGTATAGGATTCTGGTCAGGACTTTGTGCAGGCCAGTCCATTATAGGGATGTTATTGTCGTGTAACAACTCCGCCACAGGCCGTGCGTTATGAACTGGTGCTCGATCGTGTTGAAAGATGCAATCGTCATCTCCGAATTATTCTTCAGCAGTAGGAAGCAAGAAGGTGCTTAAAACATCAGTGTAGGCCTGTGCTGTGATAGTGCCACGGAAAACAAAAGGAGTGAAAGCCCCCTCCATGAAAAACACGACCATTTCATAACACCACCACCTCCGAATTTTACTGTTGGCACTACACACGCTGGACCGAGCGAGGTGACGCAGTGGTTAGCACACTGGTCTCGCATTCGGGAGGACGACGGTTCAATCCCGTCTCCGGGCATCCTGATTTAGGTTTTCCGTGATTTCCCTAAATCGTTTCAGGCAAATGCCGGGATGGTTCCTTTGAAAGGGCACGGCCGATTTCCTTCCCAATCCTTCCCTAACCCCGAGCTTGCGCTCCGTCTCTAATGACCTCGTTGTCGACGGGACGTTAAACACTGACCACCACCACCACCACTACACAGGCTGGAACATGACGTTCACCGGGTATTCACCTTACCCGCACCCTGCCAACGAATCGCCACATTGTGTACCGTGATTCGTCACTCCACACAACATTCTTCCACTGTTCAATCGTCCAATATTTACGGTCCTTTCACCAAGCGAGGCGTCGTTTGGCATTTACTGGCGTGATGTGTGGCTTATGAGCAGCCGCTCGACCATGAAATTCAGGTTTTCTCACCTCCCGCCTAACTGTCATAGTACTTGCAGTGGATCCTTATGCAGTTTGGAATTTCTGTGTGATGGTCTGGATAGACGTCTGCCTATTACACATTACGACCCTCAGTGACTGTCGGTAGACTTTGTCAGTCAACAGACGAGGTCGGTCTTAACGCTTTTGTACTGTATGTGTCCCTTCACGTTCTCACTTCACTATCACATCGGAATCAGTGGACCTATGGATGTTTAGGAGTTTGGAAATCTCGCGTACAGACGTATGGCACAAGTGACTCCAAATCGCCTGACCACGTTTGAAGTCCGTGATTTCCGCAGAGCGCCCCATTCTGCTCTCTCACGATGTCTAATGACTACTGAGGTCGCTGATATGGAGTACCTGGCAGTAGGTGGCAGCAGAAGGCACCTAATATGAAAAAGGTATGTTTTTGGGGTTGTCTCGATACTTGCTTCCTATTGGTGGACACTAGGACAGGCATATTTGGCGGGAAATTACGGAGCTATCTGGGATTCAATTCCGCAGCCGCCTGGATATCAAAACCTACTCTTCCCCCTCCTGAATTTTCCTTGTCTCCTATTGGTGAATGCTGTTATGTCATTTGGTTGGAAGTCCTTTATACGTTGGAGGTAGGGTATAGTAAAGTGAGAATTTCAGATTTCAGCTCAATTGCGCTATGACCTTAAACACTTTGCAGCAGACAAGGCAGGGATTTGACTGGAGTATGCTCACAATACCGCTACTAGAAACAATAAACTGATCGATTGGAAATTTTACATTAAGATTGGAAGTGGTGCTGTATAAATGATAGTTGTAATTTCAAAGTTCAACAGGAATTTATACTGTCATGGACGTGTAATTCCTGGCCACCCACAGGACTGCTGTGTGTATTTTTTACAGCACTATAGGTTTCCCAAGTTGGTTCTCTCTACTAAACGAGGAAGAAGGAGGGGAAAGGGTCTACCATGTGATAGGATAGTACCATCTACAAACACATCTTAATTTGAACAAATACCGCTTCAGATTTCCGCTCAAAGACAGAGTCCTCTGGGATGCTTTGAGAAGCAATCAGTGCCACACACAGCAGCCACACGACATGCACAGGGAACTTTGTAAGCACATGCGCTTAAACCACAATCCATTCCATATCAGCTGTCACCACTAGATGTTGGAGACCACAGAAACTTCTGTAGGCTCCCGTGCACCACCACCAAGCATTGGCCTCACGAGCAGCAGAGCCTGCTGCTATGGCCGCCTAGCCATCAACCGGTCAATTTACATGGGCGTGGAATAATCACCCGGCACAAGTGCTCAACATATTGAATATCCTTAAATTTATGAGTAAAAATCAGAGAACACTCTCAACACATGTGATCGTGAAGGCTGGCCAACACATACTGAGGGTTAGATCGCTGTTAATCCACCCACGGGCCGATATAGTTAGGCCAACTGCACCCTTGTACCCCACATGACCGGTTTGGGAGACTCAGTGAACGCTCATGCCTTAGCCAGAAATGTCCACTTATTCCAGCCAGCGGCTATCTGCGCCATGAGACCGCACATCAAGCAGATTCGTCCTAGAAAACCAGCCACTCGTCTATCAGTTTAATTACAATTAAGTATTATGATTGCAGCATCACTCTGGTGACATTCGACAAAGAGCGAAGTATCGGAAATACCTCCTGACGACTGTGGCTCTGGAAATATGAATTTGCTACATAAATTTGTATCGTGGACCTAATTTTCCACGTAAAATCTTTCAGACACCCTATGGCTACCAACATGTTGAAACTGCAATATTCCAAGTAAAATCTATACCACCCTTATCAATAGGCATAGCCCCACCCACATCATTTTCTTTGCACATGTCAGAACAGTGACCACAGGAACTTTACACAGCAACACCTACACATTTCAGACACGCAGTACGATTACTGTTTATAGAAGTATGTGTATAGTGTCCGAAAAAATTATAATATGTCCTCACTCACACTCTCCATTCCCCTCACTTCTCGGAAATTATCGAGACGGCATTGACCTCCCTTCTCTGTTGGAGACAAGGGAGGAGTTGCGTTCCGGTGGTGGCTCCCGAAGTTACGCTGACTTCAACATGAGCCACACGCCAGTTACTCATAGGGAAAAACGTCACTCAGACCTATTTTGTGAGAAATTTGATCCTCTTTATGTTCATAAATAGTGAAATTTCCCGTAAATTATGTCATTTCCGAGTTATAAGCGCAAAACCCAAAAAAATTAGCATTTTATCTTGTTTTTTTTTTCTATTTTTGATCTACTTTTGGGCCGAAATATTTGTGCGATTTCTAAAATTCGGATTCAGCACCCTCGAAAACTTACAGAATCATCCTCTCACTGCGCTTATCATTTAATGTCCCTGACAAATACCTGTCGCACACTGAACTGTTGGCAGCAGCTCAATTGTTGGAGAATTTAGTGTACCGCCCTGAGTTATGGTGCCACCTAGTAGCGTAAACATAAAATACGTGATCAGTAACTCGTCAACTTTGCCCGGTCCCTGCAACACTGTGACCCAGGGATGCGTCCGATCTTCCCTAACATGTCGATGAAGCTCTTCTCTGTCACGTCGAGGAAAGGTAGCTGACCCTCTTTTTCAAGTTGCATCCTGAATTTGGAGTCAGGATGAATAGAGTTTGAATGTTGGAGATACTCTTCAAGTATTTCGTGTTTACATGTGGCCACACCACAAAAATATGACCCACGTATCGATAGAAATGCGTCAGTCTCAACTTGGCGGATTTTAGTGGTTTTGCTTCGCCTTACAATCGATTTGTTAATAATATTTACGTTTGACAGTAAATAAGTTGTCTCTTTTAAATTACACCGATTTATTCCCTTAACCCAGTATCTTAATTCCAGGCGGCAGTCGCGTCAGAAAATACAGCACAGGTTCCCATGGGAACACAGAAACACCGAAAGATTCTGTTAATATACACTTGCTGCGATGAAATAAGAGCTTGGCAGAATACAGCGATGCCTTTCACAACGGCATTGAAACCATAACAGCACTTCCGGTTTCTCAGAACTGTCGCTGGGCCGGATTCACGTGGAAGACTTGGACTCTGAGATCCCAGCTGCCAGCCAGACGTGGCTGCCATTAGAAGACGCGGGGGCGGCTTACGACGGCCGATCCAGCCAGCAGGCGTCTGCGCTGCCTAACGACCCAAAGACGGCCCAGATGCGCTCGTAAAAGCGGCAATTATCCGGGACTGCCGTTCTGTAGAAATTAAAAAATAAAAGGCTCGCCGCCGTTTCTTGCCAATGGCCGGCACGTGATTGTGACGTAATGTCGCTGTAAACAAACACGAATGGCCCCGCTGCGCTGCACAGTAGCCGGGTTAAGGCAGAGGCGAGGTGGCTGGAGGGGACAACTCGAGCCGCTGATGACGTCAGCACGGGAGCGGCCGAGCAGCACTAACTCCGTTCTTACGCTGCCGGGCTTTTCTTCGGGAGTCCGGCGACAGTCCTCAAGACGATTCTGAAAATGTGATTTAATTACAACAAAGGAAGCAGTTAAGCGGAGGTTTACTATCTTTGCCCCGAAAAAAGCGTGTTCTTTGAGAATTTTTTTCTCGGGATGTGTTACATATGTCAGTGTCAAATTTGGTGAAAATGTTTATTGATTTTTCCTCTACAAACTGAAATTTTTTCGAAGAGCAAAGGCGGAAGTGCCGCAGGAACGAACAAAATTTCGATGTAGACCTCCACGTGCGGTATGTCACAGGTCGGCCGGCTCGCCTCAAATCAAAACTGAGTTGACGTTAGCGAAGTATATAAGATTCGTTAGGAGTTGTACTTCGCTTAAGTTATTTGGACTTCGTCGGCCAAGTAAAAATATTTATAGTTGATGGATCGGAATAAAAGTGGTACAACTCCTAGACAATTTAATTAGCTTCGTCGGAAACAAAGAATCATGCCAATCGTTTCAGTATGGCAGCGAAAACTCCGTCTATGTTTTGAGTAATCGAAAAACTGCATTACCACACGACCACAGGCAAAGAAGTAAGCCCATTTACTTCGCCAACAAAACAGACAAACGTACCACAACTTCAAAACTATGACATGTTGTATATTGTGGATCATAACAGCTACCAAAACAAGAGGACAATAATATAATGTAAGTTAAAAATAAAAATAGAACCCACTGACGATAGCACAAAAGTGCTGAAACATGTATGGGTGAAACAAAAGAAAAAAAGGTGTCTTGCATAAGGCGGAACTTCTCATCCCAGTTTCTTAGCAAGCACGGAGACAACAAGAAGAACTGCACCACAAGATGATTATATCGTTTCAGTATATTTGAAGTTACCATACCGCGCGATAAAAAAGTCATTTCGAGAAAAACGCGATTGAAGTTCTGACTACATATAAATGAAATATTATGCAATTTAGGTTCAATCTGCTATTCCGGGTCCGTAAACTAGTCCTTCCTCTTCCTCGTAGAGGGCGTTCTGCTCGATCTGGGCCATCCTGCGCTTCTCCAGAGCCACTGGTACGGCCGGTGACAAGCGGTTTTCGGCCGCTTGAATCCGATGGTCGTCCGAATGCTTGGCGAACTGCGTCGAATAGAGTCCCAGGATGACGGCCATCGTTTTCATGGTCTTCAGAATTGCTGAATACCCTTCGTTGAAGCTGCTCACTGCCAGGAAAGTCGGAATCTCCACAGTCTTCGCACCAGAATGCAAATACTTGGGGGCTAACTTCCAAACACACGCGCTCAAACTTTCATTTGAATTTTGGGTGTTTCCTCCCAAGCACCGGTACAATAACACGTCCTCCGAAAGAAAAAAACTGGTGCGTGAAAAAGGCCGATTTCAGGCAGGTGCATTTTTTTGTTGAACAGCGAATAACAAACTTTTCCGTTTCGTATTCGGAAAAACCGTTCCAGGGGTAGATTCTAAACACCTTTATGGATCCAAAAATGCAAATTTAGAAAAATCGATTTTTTGAACCAAAAATAGTAAACCTCTCCTTATGTTAAAACTATTCCTTTTATTTATTTGTTTATGTATTAAGTTACTGTTTTGTTATTAATATTTCCAGTCGTTGTTCTTTAGTTGCATCTTCAGTTTATTTGTATCATGTAGAAGCTGTGAAGAAAAACAAAGAGAAATTTGGAAAGGGAATTAAAGTTCAGGGTGGACAAATAAAGCTTTTGCTCTTTGCAAAGACTTTGTGATTCTGTCAGAGGCGTTTGAAAACTTACAAGGGCAGAAGAACGGAACTGATGGTGTCTTGAAAAGAACTTATAAGACGAAAATCAATAAAAATAAAGCAGAGATGGCCGGCCGCTGTGACTTAGCGGTTCTAGGCGCTTCAGTCCGGAACCACACTGCTTCTACTGTCGCAGGTTCGAATCCTGCCTCGGGCATGGACGTATGTGATGTCCTTAGGTTACTTTGGTTTAAGTAATTGTAAGTCTAGGGGACTGATGACCTCAGATGTTAAGTCCCAGAGAGCTTAGAGCGATTTGAACGATTATTAAAGTGGGGGTAGTGACATGTACTGTAACTAAATCAGGCAAAGCTGACAATGAGACACTAAAAGTACTAAATGATTTTTGTTTTTGTCAGTAACTGATGACAGCAGAGGTAGGGAAGATATAAAATACGGACTGGAGGAAGCAAGAAAAGCGTTTTTAACAAATACTTATTTGTTATCAATTAACATAAATTTAAGTGTAAGGAAGCCTTATGTGAAGGTATTTGTCTGGAGTGTAGCTTTGTATGGAGCTGAAACGTGGACGATATGCATTTCAGACGACAGCAAGATAGAAGCTTTTGAGTTGCGATACTCTAGAACAATGCCGATCAATAGACGAGTAGATCGGATACCGGATGAGGAGATAATGAATCGAAGTGAGGAGAAAAGAAATTCATGGCACACAACTTGACTAGAAGGAGGGTTCATAGGACATATCCTAAGGTATCAACGTACTGTCAGTTTGGTGTTACGGTAGGGGGAGGGGGGGGCAAAAAATTGTAGCGGGAGATAAAGTGTTGAAAACACCAAACAGGTTCAGATGGATGTAGATTGTGGTAGTTATGCAGACACGAAGAGGCTTGCAGAGGATGGTCTATCGCGAAGGGCTGCATCAAACCAGTCTTTACTCTGAAGACCACAACACAACAAAATACACAGACACAAGTAAAAATCGCAACAACAAAAAATAATTAACGCAGGGTAATGAAATTTCGGGAACACACTTGTCTAGGAAACATATGTAAGTGATTAACATGCAAGTTCACAGGTTAATAGACGCGCGAGACAAGCCACTGCAGATGTGAAATGCTGGTAAATTAATAACTGGTGCAACCGCCATAATGTTGAATGCAAGCATGCAAACGTGCTTCCATTGTGTTCAGCAGATGCTAACCGTCAGTCAGTCGGATTGAATTCCTTGCCTGTTACACCATCGTTAGTCAATACAGGGGCGGTTAATGCTGGTTGGGGATAACACTGGAGTTGTTGTCCTATGACGTCCCATTTGTGCTCTAATGGGGACAGATCTGGTGATGTAGCAGGCCAAGGCAACACGTCGGCGCTCGTCAGCGCATGTTGGGTTACAAAAGCCGTATGTGGAAGAGCGATATCCTGTTGGAAGACACTCCCTGGAGCGCTATTCATGAATGGCAGCACAAAATGTCGGAACACAAGACTGACGTACGAATTTGCAGTTAGGGTGCATGGGATAACCACGACATTGCTCCTGCTGTCACACGAAATCGCACCCCGGACTGTAGCTGAAGATGTAGGTCCAGTGTGCCTCGCACGCAGACAGGGTGGTTTCAGGCCATCAACTTGCCTCCTTCTAACAAACACACGGCCATCACTGGACGCGACGCAGAACCAGCAAACACAACAGACCTCCAGCCTGCTCTCCAGTATGTTGTCTCTTGACACCACTGAAATCGCAAATGGCGGTCATTTGGGGTCACTGGGATGCATGCTACAGGGACTGTGGCTCTGAGTTGTCCTTCATGTAATCGATTTCAATCAGTTCATTGGGTCACGGTGGTGCCAACTGCTACTCAGATTGCTGCTGCAGATGCAGTACGATAAGCCAGAGTTGTTACAGATTGTGTTTAAAGCAAACCTGATTTGCATCCTGGTAGTGGTGCATCTTTCTACTGGCGCGAAATACGAATAGACATCATCTTTCAGATTCTGAAACAGGCCTTCCAACTCTCTTTTACGTTGCACAACTTCTTCTCGATGTTGCGATTGTTTCCCCGAATATATGCTACTACACATTAAAGAGGACTCGACGCCGGAGGAGCATGTTTGTTGATGGCAAAGCAATAGAGGGTATTTGGCGTATTATTTGAAAAGCACATTTATTTTCACACGTCCATTTTGCAGTTAAAGTTATATCCGCTGCAGAGGGCAGCAGAATGTACAGACTTAACAGAACACCAACAGATGGCGCACGAGTCTACATTCCCCGACACCAACAGAACACTCAAGAGGGTAGATTTAAAGAGCAGAAGGTGGTTTGATTGGTTTGTGCAACGTGGGACGGTTTCGTTTTTGCTAATGTGGCTCCTGAACGAAGACTTCGTGGGAAGTTATATGCGAGTGCAGGCTTTCTCGGCGAATTTCATATATGAAGTCTTCACGGGTTGTCAGCCGAGTAGCATCGTCGTCTCGTATCAACGTTTCGATGGAATGCGTCTCCACCATCTTCGCCTGAAGATGATGGAGACGGATTCCATCGAAACGTTGCTACGAGTGGACGATGCTACTCGGCTGACAACCCGTAAAGACTTCATATATTCGTGGGAAGTGGTTGCCATTCTTTGCCTACTTCGTCTTCTGGTCCTCATCTGATGGAGAACTTCAGATCTTTCGCCAGTGGATGAGTCTTGTGGTCTGTATCTTGTGGTGGACTAAGGGCCAGTGGCAGTTTCCTACTGCACCGACAGTGGAGCTGCATATCATGTCAGACATATTGTGTGCCACGAGGGTCAACTTATTCGTCCTGGGTCGGCCTCTGATGTTTGTCAATTCCAGCACGCAAAGTCGTGCCTGTGAGTTAGACTGGTTGGCCAGACCAGCGAACAGGTGCACTTCTCACTGAAATTTGCTGGGATTTCAGGGCTCTGACAGGAAAGTTTCCCGCGTTCTGATAATCAGACTGCGTAGTTTGCAAATTTCCATGAACGCTAAGAACATTAGAACTGCCGTAGCGCGCCGCTGCTCGCCCACAACTCGTCATTTTTTGCTGTAGCTTGAATCAAGGTGAAACTGTGAAATACTGCTGCACTGGCGTAGGGTTGTTAGGTGATACTGACAGCTCCATGTTCTCCGGTGAATCACAGTTTGCAGTATACGTGGTCATAGTTGATTCCAGTTGAATGGAGTTGGGCTTCACAGTGGATTGATGTAAATTAAGTCAGATAGCGTTGTAAAAGGCATTAATTCGTAGCAGAATTTGTATATCTTAAACCCCAATGAATAATTTGCCAATCAAACACCATCGATTTTCTGATTTTTATTCGTCATTTTTGTGGAAGATTTATCAGCTCGTTGTAGTTATGAAATGATTAATAACACATGGCATTATTTTGTAGACTTAAATACGCCACTGTTCTAATTCATACTCCCTCAAATATTCACTGTTTTTAGTTTAAGGCGATGGTATGTGGGTAAATCAGCAGTTTAATCTTATCAATTTAATTAATTCTATTACTAACTTGTGTTCTGAAGGTGACCACAGGCATTGACAACAATAGCGCCATGAGTAAATTCATTAATTTCGAATACAAAAATTAAAAGTGTAGCTCAAGATTTGAAGGTTAGTGAGAAGGTAATATTTCTCTTCATGTAAAAATAATAACGTTTAACATCACTCAGACGTATATTTGTGGTTAAAGAACGCGACAAGCTCGCAAAATCACGCGGTATTGAACTGAAAAATTCATCGTCGCCTATGCGGAGCGCATTTTAAACCGGAAAAGGAAGTTCCTTGAAGACTGTGTGATAGAGAGCACAAAAGGTGCAAATCGGCACCTGTGTAGAGTTTTTTGTTAGTCTAGCAGTATATGGGCGGGTATTATCTTGGAGTAGCATCACTTCGTGTCGTTGTTCTTGGACTGTGTCTGCTAGACGCCTCACTTGTTGACAATAAAAGTGAGCAGTGATGGTTAGACCGCGGAGAAGCAATTCTGAGTACATCATAGAGTTGCTGTTCCATCAGGGACGTAGCATTACCTCTCGTGGACGCGCGCAGGTTTTTATACGAGGGATTATGCTTTGTTTGCGCTCAACCATTCCTTTCTTTTCCTTATGCTGGCATATAAAGACACCATTTCTCGTCACCAGTAAAAATACAAGATACAAATGCTCGATGTTCTTCATGAGCCAGCTGATGACGAACAAGCACAGATGCACATGTGGCCACCCACTGATTTCTGTGATATGGGCTTAGAGCGTACACCACCCATACACCCAATTTTTGAACCCTCCTCATTGCATGAAAATGTACCACGATAATGCAATTATCACAGTTCATCACATTTGCCAGTTTTCAAGTACACTGGGATGGATCATTATTGAACAGTCTTCATCTATCCCCAAAGGTCTTTCTGAACGTGGAGAGTCAGATATCTAAAAACAGCATCCTTAACACTTTGCACAAGAAAACCATTTTCTCCCGTACTCTGTCCAGTGGCATTATCCCATACACGGTGCAAATGTTTCTGGCTGCTTCCACTGCTGTCACCCCTTTAATGGGCTCAAACGGAAGAATACGTCGGAAATGTTCCGAATTCTCCCTTGGCACTCCATTTTTAGCGTCCTTTGCTCCACTCACTGTCTCCACATTACAAAATGGCAACAGGTAAACTCAAACATCAGAACTGAACTACGAATAAATAAAGTGACAATCGATCAATAAATCAATAGCAGCTGGAACACTAACATGCAAATGAAAACGATACGAACTTGTGCACCAACCTAAAAATTTAAAGCAAGGACACAAGGAACAGAGCCGCATGGCTGCCATCAGGACGAAGAATAGCTGTGAATATGGCACCTTACATCGACCTAATTGAGACTGAATGTTATGAAAGAAGAACAACAGACATCAGTAGATAATAAACGTTTAACGACAAAATAATTATGTGTTCGGATCATCACACTTTTGACGGGTTAGATGCGGCCCGACACGATTTCTTCTCCTGTGTCAACCTCTTCATCTCAGAGTACCACTTGACCTACGTCCTCAATTACACTCCTGGAAATTGAAATAAGAACACCGTGAATTCATTGTCCCAGGAAGGGGAAACTTTATTGACACATTCCTGGGGTCAGATACATCACATGATCACACTGACAGAACCACAGGCACATAGACACAGGCAACAGAGCATGCACAATGTCGGCACTAGTACAGTGTATATCCACCTTCCGCAGCAATGCAGGCTGCTTTTCTCCCATGGAGACGATCGTAGAGATGCTGGATGTAGTCCTGTGGAACGGCTTGCCATGCCGTTTCCACCTGGCGCCTCAGTTGGACCAGCGTTCGTGCTGGACGTGCAGACCGCGTGAGACGACGCTTCATCCAGTCCCAAACATGCTCAATGGGGGACAGATCCGGAGATCTTGCTGGCCAGGGTAGTTGACTTACACCTTCTAGAGCACGTTGGGTGGCACGGGATACATGCGGACGTGCATTGTCCTGTTGGAACAGCAAGTTCCCTTGCCGGTCTAGGAATGGTAGAACGATGGGTTCGATGACGGTTTGGATGTACCGTGCACTATTCAGTGTCCCCTCGACGATCACCAGTGGTGTACGGCCAGTGTAGGAGATCGCTCCCCACACCATGATGCCGGGTGTTGGCCCTGTGTGCCTCGGTCGTATGCAGTCCTGATTGTGGCGCTCACCTGCACGGCGCCAAACACGCATACGACCATCATTGGCACCAAGGCAGAAGCGACTCTCATCGCTGAAGACGACACGTCTCCATTCGTCCCTCCATTCACGCCTGTCGCGACACCACTGGAGGCGGGCTGAACGATGTTGGGGCGTGAGAGGAAGACGGCCTAACGGTGTGCGGGACCGTAGCCCAGCTTCATGGAGACGGTTGCGAATGGTCCTCGCCGATACCCCAGGAGCAACAGTGTCCCTAATTTGCTGGGAAGTGGCGGTGCGGTCCCCTACGGCACTGCGTAGGATCCTACGGTCTTGGCGTGCATCCGTGCGTCGCTGCGGTCCGGTCCAGATCGACGGGCACGTGCACCTTCCGCCGACCACTGGCGACAACATCGATGTACTGTGGAGACCTCACGCCCCACGTGTTGAGCAATTCGGCGGTACGTCCATCCGGCCTCCCGCATGCCCACTATACGCCCTCGCTCAAAGTCCGTCAACTGCACATACGGTTCACGTCCACGCTGTCGCGGCATGCTACCAGTGTTAAAGACTGCGATGGAGCTCCGTATGCCACGGCAAACTGGCTGACACTGACGGCGGCGGTGCACAAATGCTGCACAGCTAGCGCCATTCGACGGCCAACACCGCGGTTCCTGGTGTGTCCGCTGTGCCGTGCGTGTGATCATTGCTTGTACAGCCCTCTCGCAGTGTCCGGAGCAAGTATGGTGGGTCTGACACACCGGTGTCAATGTGTTCTTTTTTTCATTTCCAGGAGTGTATTTGCTGGATGTATTCCAATCTGTCTTCCGCTACAATTTTTTCCCTCTACGGCTCCCTCTAGTACCGTGCTAGTCATTCAATGATGTCTTAACAGATGTTCTATCATCCTGTCCCTTCTCGTTTTCAGTGTTTTCCACGTATTCCTTTCCTCTCCGATTCTACGCAGAACCTCCTTATTCCTTACCTTATCAGTCCACCTAATTTTCAACATTCTTCTGTAGCACCACATCTCAAATGCTTCGATTCTCTTCTGTTCCGGTTTTCCCACAGTCCATTTTCCACTACCATACAAAGCTATACTCCAGACGTACATTCTCAGAAATTTCTTCCTCAAATTGAGGACGATATTTATTACTAGTACACTTCTCTTGGCAAGGAATGCTCTTTTTGTCATTGCTGGTCTGCTTTAGATGTCCTCTTTGCTCCATCCGTCATTTGTTATTTTACTGCCTAGGAAGTAGAATTCCGTAATTTCATCTACTTCGTGACCACCAATCCTGGTGTTAAGTTTCTCGCTACTTCTCATTACTTTCGTCTTTGTTCGATTTACTTTCAATCTATATTCTATCCTGAAACTTCCTGGCAGATTAAAGCTGTGTGCCAGACCGAGACTCGAACTATCGACCTTTGCCTTTCGCGGGCAAGTGCTCTACCAGCTGAGCTACCGAAGCACTACTCACGACCCAACCTCACAGTTTCAATTCTGCCAGTACCTCGTCACCTACCTTCCAAACTTAACAGAAGCTCTTCTGCGAACCTGAAGCTGTAAGGACGGGTCGTGAGTCGTGCTTGGGTAGCTCAGTTGGTAAAGCACTTGCCTTGGAAAGGCAAAGGTCCTGAGTTCGAGTCTCGGTGCAGCACAAAGTTTTAATCTGCCAGGAAGTTTCATATTAGTGCACACTCCGCTGCAAAGGGAAAATCCCAATTTATATTCTATACTCATTAGATTGTTCATTCCATTGAGCAGATCAAGTAAAACTTCACTTTCACTCAGCATAGCAATGTCAGCAGCGAATCGTATCATTGACATCCTTTCACCTTCAAGTTTAATTCCGCTCCTCAACCTTTCTTTATTTCCATCATTGATTCTTCGATGTACAGATCGAACCGAAGGGCCGAAAGACTATATCCATAACTTAAACCCTTTTTAATCCCTGCACCTCCTTCTTGGTCGCCCAGTCTTATCATTCCTTCTTGGCTCTCGCACATATAGTATATTATCCGTCTCTCTCTGTAGCTTATCCCTATTTTTCTCTGAATTTCGAACATTTTGCAAAATTTTAAACTGTCTGACGCTTTTTCCAGGTCGACAAATCCTATGAAGGTGTCTTCAATTTTCTTTAGTTTTGCTTCCATTATAAACCGCAACGTAAGAATTGCCTCTCTGTTGCCTTTACATTTTCTTAAGTCAAACTGATTGTCATCTGGAGCATTCTCAGTTTTTTTCCATTCTTTCGTATATTATTCTTACCAGAAACTTCGATGCATGAGACGTTAAGCTGATTGTGCGATAGTTCTCGCACTTGTCAGCTCTTGTAGTCTTCGGAATTGTGTGGATGATATTTTTCCGAATGTCAGATGGTATGTCACCAGACTCATACATGCTACATACCAACATCAAGAATTGTTTTGCTGTCATTTCCCCCAATTAATCTAGAAATTCTAATGGAATGTTATCTACCATTCTGCCTTATCTTCAGTCCTCCAAAGCTCTTTTAAATTATGTTTCTAATACTAGATCCCCTATGTCTTCTAAATCAAATGCTTTTTCTTATTCTATCACATCAGACAAATCTTCCCCTCATATAGGCTTTCAATGTTGTTGTTGTTGTTGTTGTGGTCTTCAGTCCTGAGACTGGTTTGATGCAGCTCTCCATGCTACCCTATCCTGTGCAAGCTTCTTAATCTCCCAGTACTTATTGCAACCCACATCCTTCTGAATCTGCTTAGTGTATTCATCTCTTGGTCTTCCTCTACGATTTTTACCCTCCACGCTGCCCTCCAATGCTATGTACTCCCTTGATGCCTCAAAACATGTACTACTAACCGGTACCTTCTTTTTGTCAAGTTGTGCCACATATTCCTCTTCTCCCCAATTCTATTCAATACTTCATCATTAGTTATGTGATCTACCATCTAATCATCAGCATTCTTCTGTAGCATCACATTTCGAAAGCTTCTATTCTCTTCTTGTTCAAACTATTTATCCTCCATGTTTCACTTCCATACATGGCTACACTCCGTACAAATACTTTCAGAAACGACTTCCTGACACTTAAATCTGTACTCGATGCTAACAAATTTATCTTCTTCAGAAACGCCTTCCTTGCCATTGCCAGTCTACATTTTATATCTTCTCTACTTCGTCCATCATCAGTTATTTTGCTCCAGAAATAGCAAAACTACTTTACTACTTTAAGTGTCTCATTTCCTAATCTAATTCCCTCAGCATCACCCGACTTAATTCGACTACAATCCATTATCCTCATTTTGCTTTTGTTGATGTTCATCTTATATCCTCCTTTTAAGACACTGTCCATTCCGTTAAACTGCTCTTCCAAGTCCTTTGCTGTCTCTGACAGAATTACAATGTCATCGGCGAACCTCAAAGTTTTTATTTCTTCTCCATGGATTTTAATACCTACTCCGAATTTTTCATTTGTTTCCTTTACTGCTTGCTCAATATACAGATTGAATAACATCGGGGTGAGGCTACAACCCTGTCTCACTCCTTTCCCAACCACTGCTTCCCTTTCATGCCCCTCGACTCTTATGACTGCCATCTGGTTTCTGTACAAATTGTAAATAGCCTTTCGCTCCCTGTATTTTACCCCTGCCATCTTTAGAATTTGAAAGAGAGTATTCCAGTCAACATTGTCAAAAGCTTTCTCTAAGTCTACAAATGCTACAAACGTAGGTTTTCCTTTCCTTAATCTTTCTTCTAAGATAAGTCGTAAGGTCAGTATTACCTAACGTGTTCCAACATTTCTACGGAATCCAAACTGATCTTCCCCAAGGTCGGCTTCTACCAGTTTTTCCATTTGTCTGTAAAGAATTCACGTTAGTATTTTGCAGCTGTGACTTATTAAACTGATAGTTCGGTAATTTTCACATCTGTCAACACTTGCTTTCTTTGGGATTGCAATTATTATATTCTTCTTGAGGTCTGTGGGTATTTCGCCTGTCTCATACATCGTGCTCACCAGATGGTAGAGTTTTGTCAGGACTGGCTCTCCCAATGCCGTCAGTAGTTCTAATGGAATGTTGTCTACTCCCGGGGCCTTGTTTCAACTCAGGTCTTTCAGTGCTCTGTCAAACTCTTCAAGCGCTATCGTATCTCCCATTTCATCTCCATCTACATCCTCTTCCATTTCCATAATATTGTCCTCAAGTACAACGCCCTTGTATAGACCCTCAATATACTCCTTCCACCTTTCTGCTTTCCCTTCTTTGCTTACAACTGGGTTTCCATCTGAGCTCTTGCTATTCATACAAGTGATTCTATTTTCTCCAAAGGTCTGTTTAATTATCCTGTAGGCAGTATCTATCTTACCCCTAGTGAGATAAGCCTCTAAATCCTTACATTTGTCCTCTAGCCATCCCTGCTTAGCCATTTTGCACTTCCTGTCGATCTCATTTTTGAGACGTTTGTATTCCTTTTTGCCTGATTCATTTACTGCATTAGTAAATTTTCTCCTTTCATCAATTAAATTCAATATTCCTTCTGTTACGCAAGGATTTCTACTAGCCGTCGTCTTTTTACCTACTTGATCCTCTGCTGCCTTCACTACATCATCCCTCAGAGTGACCCATTCTTCATCTACTGTACTTCTTTCCCCCATTCCTGTCAATCGTCCCCTTATGCTCTCCCTGAAACTCTGTACAATCTCTGGTTTAGTCAGTTTATCCAGGTCCCATCTCCTTAAATTCCCACCTTTTTGCAGTTTCTTCATTTTTAATCTACAGTTCATTACCAATAGATTGTGGTCAGAGTCCACATCTGCCCCTGGAAATATCTTACAATTTAAAACCTGGTTCCTAAATCTCTGTCTTACCATTATATAATCCATCTGATACCTTCTAGTATCTCCAGGATTCTTCCATGTATACAACCTTCTTTCATGATTCTTGAACCAAGTGTTAGCTATGATTACGTTATGCTCTGTGCAAAACTCTACCAGGCGTCTTCCTCTTTCATTTCTTAGCCCCAATCCATATTCACCTTCTATGTTTCCTTCTCTCCCTTTTCCTACTCTCGAACTACAGTCTCCCATGACTATTAAATTTTCGTCTCCCTTCACTACCTGAATAATTTCTTTATCTCCTCATACATTTCATCTATTTCTTCATCATCTGCAGAGCTAGTTGGCATATAAACTTGCACTATTGTAGTAGGTGTGGGCTTCGTGTCTATCTTCGCCACAATAATGCGTTCACTAAGCTGTTTGTAGAAGCTTAGCTCCACTCCTATTTTTTTATTCATTATTGAACCTACTCCTGCATTACCCCTATTTGATTTTGTGTTTATAACCCTATATTCACCTGACCAAAAGTCTTGTCCTCCTGCCACCGAACTTCACTAATTCCCACTATATCTAACTTTAACTTATCCATTTCCCTTTTTAAATTTTCTAATCTATCAGCCCGGGTAAGGGATTGACGTTCCACGCTCCAATCCGTAGAGCGCCAGTTTTCTTTCTCCTGATAACGACGTCCTCCTGGGTAGTCCCCACCCGGAGATCCGAATGGGGGACTATTTTACCACCGGAATATTTTACCCAAGAGGACGCCATCATCATTTAATCATACAGTAAAGCTGCATGCCCTCGGGAAAAATTACGACCGTAGTTTCCCCTTGCTTTCAGCCATTCGCAGTACCAGTACAGCAAGGCCATTTTGGTTAATGTTGCACGGCCAGGTCAGTCAGTCATCCAGACTGTTGCCCCTGCAACTACTGAAAAGGCTGCTGCCCCTCTTCAGGAACCACATGTTTGTCTGGCCTCTCAACAGATACCCCTCCGTTGTGGTTGCACCTACGGTACGGCCATCTATATCGCTGAGGCACGCAAGTCTCCCCAACAACGGCAAGGTCCATGGTTCATGGAGGCAGGTATGTTTCCTTTCCAAATATGTGCTCTCTCCTCTGCATTTAACAGTGTACTCTTAACGTTACCACCCTTGCTTTCAATGTCTCGGAAGTTTGTTTTGTCTTTTCTGTATGCAGAGTCTGTCCTTCTGACAATCATTTCTTTTTCGATTTCTTCACATTTTTCATGCAGCCATTTGATCTTAGCTTCCCTGCACTTCCTATTTATTTCATTACTCAGTGACTTGTATTTGTGTATTCCTGAGTTTGCCGGAACATTTTTGTACTTCCTCCTTTCGTCGATCAACTGAAGTGACTCTTCTCTTACCCATGGTTTCTTCTTAGTTATCTTCCTTGTGCCTATGTTTTCCTTTCGAACTTCTGTGATGGTCCTTTTTTTAGAGATGTCCATTTATCTTCACATGTAATGCTTACTGCGCTATTTTATGTTGCTACATCCATAATAAGAGGGATAGCTAATGACTGGTTTCGATCATACCTAACAGATGGAGTACAAAGAGTAGGGATAACACATACTCCAAATAGATCTAAAACTTTAGTAAAACACTTATCAGAATCAAAATACATTAACATAGGGGTTCTGCAAGATAGCATATTAGGACCAATACTATTCCTGATATATATCAATGACTTTCCCAGTAGTGTTACTCATGGTTAAAAAATCCTCTTCGCTGATGACAGCAATATTACAGTCACTGAGGAAACAAGAGAACTCCTTACCGAGAAAGGAAATGAAGCTCTCAAGGAAGTTTATGACTGGTCAATAAGCAATAAAGTGACATTTAACATAAAGAAACGTAATGCCATGAATTTCAGTTTCAAGAGGAAAACTGACAATGTTAAATTATATGTAGATGGCACCTCTATAGACTCTGTAAGAAATGCAAAATTTCTAGGAATAAATATTCATCCTCAGTTGAAGTGGTGTGAACACACAAAGGTACTTGCAAACAGAACGTCATCAGAATGTTATGCCCTTAGAATTCTATAATCAGTGTGTAACACACAGTGTCTTTTAGTTACATATTATTCATATGTACACTCAGTTCTTAGCTATGGCATTCCTTTTTGGGGAAAAATGCACAAAATATGAACACTATTTTCAAACTCCAGAATAGAGCCGGAAGAATAATAACCAAAAATATTAGTCGAGCTAATTGTAAAGATCTGTTCAGAACCCTGGGGAATTTAGCTGCTTCATGTGAATACATCTACCAGTAAGTTGTACACATCAAAAATAACATTGGGAATTATTGCACAAACAGCTCTGTCCATGACCATGCAACAAGAGATAGACTCAACTTGCATTTACCAAGAAAAAATAAACGTAAATCTCAAAACAGCATTTTCGACCAAGGAATAAAATTGTACAATAAATTACCAAAGAGATTAAAGAAATTGCAGAAATACACATATTTAAAAAGGCAGCTAAAATTATCTGTTACGCAATACATTTCATACATTGAAGGATTACTTAGCTAAGACAGAGTAGGGGTTTGATAAAAAATGTTATACAAATAAATAATAAAAAGAATAATGACTATAAAATATCCAACTTCCACATAACACCTTCACATCATGTTTTTTTCCCTTCTTTCTTCCTTTCTTGAAATACTTACCCCCCCCCCCCCCCAAGATATGCACAGCACAATACTAACACCTCTTCCTCTTTCTGAGTTCAACATGTCAATCATTATAGAAGGATGCTGACGCAGTTTTTCAGGATAGCAAATGGGAAGTTGCGGTACAGAAAATGGCCCAGAGATCACCAGTGTGTGTGTGTGTGTGTGTGTGTGTGTGCGTGTGTGTGTGTGTGTGTGCGTGTGTGTGTGTGTGTGTGTGTGTGTGCGTGTGTGTGTGTGTGTGTAGTGAGTGAAGTGTTATGAAACTAGAGTGTATAGCGTGTGCAGTGACTGATAGTGAGATATGAGTGAATAATGTGTGTTGTGTACATAGTTCTGCGTAGTCAGCGCGTACACAACTTTCCCACCAGAGCACGCTCTGCTAAGCACAACAGCGCAGGCGCAGCGCTCGTCCGTCTCCGCACTACAAGATGGCGCTGTGTTAGAGACAGACCAAATTCTGCTTCCACTGATCCGCGTATTAATATGTAACGCAGCCAATGAGATTGCTGCTAACGTAGAACCTTTTCTCCTCGCGGATCACACTCGCGCAGTGATACCTGAACGCTCGAGGTATTATAACGAGTGTACAGACCTCCGATTAGTCAGTCTGCATTAGTCTTCATTAGTCTGCATTAGTCTGTACCAGTCTGCATTAGCCTGCATTTGTCTGCATTAGTCTGCATTAGTATGTACCAGTCTATAGTCAAGTTTCAGTCTGCGCCTAATAAGATTATCATATTCCTGTACATAGCCATGAAGAGAAATGTATAGACACTTTGTCAAGTATCAGAGATATGTGAGAATAAGAGTAACGTACCAAGACCAAAGGAACTTCAGATTGTCAAATGAGAACAGCATCCAGAATCAAGTTAAGTAATTTCTATGCTTTTTATTATTTCAATAAATGAGTTTGAAAATTAATCAAGTTCTGTTTAAAGTTGGTCACCGTCAATCTGCTACTCTAAGCGTGCAAGTGGCATTTCTATCGCCTGACCTAATGGCAGAAGATAAACACTCCACGATAAGACCACGAGACATATTGCTGACACTCGCCTACTTCGTTAGAGCGACAAGTCAAATAATCTGATGGTGTGTGTACCGAAGGTCTTACAGTACGCACACCACAATGTGGCATTACATTATTTAATAACTTATTTTGTAAGAAAAGTAATGTATGTCATGAATAAATGTAATGATTCCAGAATGAGATTTTCACTCTGCAGCGGAGTGTGCGCTGATATGAAACTTCCTGGCAGATTAAAACTGGCAAAGGTCTCGAGTTCGAGTCTCGGTCCGGCACACAGTTTTAATCTGCCAGGAAGTTTCAAATCTAATGATTGTCTCTAACTAGAAGTTTGTAAATATATGTGTACATGAATTAACTCATTTTAAAGTGATCTAAATTTGTAAATGCTTTGACATGTCCTATATCCCTGTAAAAAGAGATCTACGGATGAATAAAGCTAATACTACTCTTACTACTACTACTACTACTACGATAGCCTTAGAGAACATCAAGCGTATCTTGTCATTCCTTAGTACTTCCGTGTCTCTCTTCTTTGCCTATTGATTCTTCCTGACTAATGTCTTAAACTTCAGCATACTGTTAATCACTACTACATTGTCATATGAGTCTACATCCGCTCCTGGGCACACCTTACAATCCAGTATGTAATTTCGGAATCTCTGTCTGAGCATGATGTAATCCAACTGAAATCTTCCAGTAACACCCGACCTTTTCCAAGTATACCTCTTCCTCTTGTGATTCTTGAAAAGAGTGTTCACTGTTACTAGCTGAAATCTGTTACAGAACTCAATTAGTATTTCTCCTCTCTCATTCCTTGTCCAAAGCCCAAATTGTCCTGTAACTATTTCTTCTACTCCTTCTCCAACGACGGCCGGAGTGGCCGTGCGGTTCTGGGCGCTACAGTCTGGAACCGAGCGACCACTACGGTCGCAGGTTCGAATCCTGAATCGGGCATAGATGTGTATGACGTCCTTAGGTTAGTTAGGATTAACTAGTTCTAAGTTCTAGGGGACTGATGACCTCAGAAGTTGAGTCGCATAATGCTGAGAGCCATTTGAGCCCGCCTTCCCCTACAGCAGCTGTCCAGTCCCCCATGACTAATAGATTTTCATGTCCCTTTAAGTACTGAATTATGCTTTCAATATCCTCATATACCTTTTCTATTTCTTAATTGTGCGACATCGGCATTTATACCTGCACTGTAGTTGTCGGTGTTGGCTTGCTGCCTATTCTGATAAGAACAAACCTATCACTGAACTGTTCAGAGTAACACTCTTTATGCCCTGCGTTCCTATTCATAACGAATCCTTCTCCCGTTACACTACTTTCTACTGCTGTTGATATTACCCTATGCTCATCTGACTACAAATCCTTAAAATCTTTCCATTTCACTTCAATGACCCCTACTATATCTAGATCGAGCATTTGTATTTCCCGTTTCAGATTTTCTAGTTTTCCTACCACGTTCAAGCTTCTGACATTTCACGCCGCGACTCGCAGAACGTTATCCTTCTATGGTTATTCAGTATTTTTCTCATGGTCAGCTCCTCCCGTGGCACTACGCTCCCGGAGATCCGAATGGGGGACTATACCCGAATCTTTTGCCAATGGAGAGTTCAGCATGACACTTTTTCAATTACGGGCCACAGATCCTGTAGATTCACGTTGTTTGTCTTTAATGCGGTTGTTTCGATTGCCTTCTGCATCGTTATGCCGTTGATCATTGCTTATTGTTCTTCCCATAGGGGAAGGTTCCAAACCCTAGGGTAAGAGAGTGCCCTGAACCTCTGTTCACTCCTCCACCCTCTTTGACAAGTCCATTGGCAGAATGAGGGTGGTTTCTTATGTTGGAAGTGTTCGGCCGCCAAGGCTGAATACTTATAAAAATTTAAGCAAGGTTTGGAACCTGTAACCGAGGACGATTTGATTATTAATCACAGAGGCTACCTCTCTTTCTCTTTACCTCCTTTTGTTCGTTAATGTTCGTTGCATTTGTTCAGGGTGGACTTCCCATGAATCCCTTTCTAGTTCATCGTCGATCCGTTCACTTAGCTTTTCTTTTTATTACATATGGCAGATATCCTTCTGACTGAACACGCTGAGCTACCCCTAGACGATGGGTGTAGATCACAAAATTTAAAGTATAGAATATCTAACATTCTGCGTAGTGTCTGTCTGTTCTATATCGTGTCTCCCTACCACTTTCGCGCAACGACGTTCTGAGCGTGTTTTTTAGGGAATTGACTAGTTTGAACCTGGGACCTCTTGCTGGTAAGGAGACGCCAGACCACACATGACATGTAGAGTTCAGACGAGTCAAGTGAGACTAGCGATGATATAACCAAACACTTAATGATATCAGCGTCAGCTCCACTGCACTCCCTGTAAAATAATCTTCATACTAACTAAATTTAGTGGAAGGGGTTCAAGGCTTTCCTATTCCTTGTTAGCTGGTAAAATGACGTCGAAAAAGCAGTTAAGTGTACCATTGGAAATTTTATTCTTCTCACGTAACATTGTTTATAAATTGCACTATTGATAAAAAGAAATGTTTTAATACAGGATGGTAAAAACCAACTGCGTTCAACAAAAATGTGAACGAATATTCCCTGAATGGGTTTCCAAGTTCTACAATGGATCGAAGGATGAACTATGCCGTATCACATTTATAATCTAGGTTTAAATTAAGTTTCACAAAAGAGAAAACTATCAAAATGGTCTACAGCAACTCTCAATTATCTTTAATTACTTACCTAACTTGTCGTAAATTACAGTGGCTGATGTGGCTTCTCAATAACTATATAACAGAAAAATCATCGCGTTTCAGATCTTTACTTCAAGTGGCAAATGTGAACACCATGAGCTTTAATTGACGATCGACACTAGTATTACGCAAAACGGGGGAGTAACAGATGAGTCTTCTGCAGTTCTGAGTGAAGCTTTATGCGCTGTTATGCGGCATCGCGTGCGTTCATTACCTTGTCAGTGTTCGTCAGGGGGCGGAGGACAGCACAGCTCCACTCACCTCGCCATCTCGGAAGCATCTCTCGCCTAACTTCTCCTTACTACAATTTACCGAAGTTGGTTTAAAAAACTATCTGGCTGTGTTTTCATCTGACCAATCAGGGTCTCAATGCTAACCTTAAACTCTGCCTACAAAAATTCTGTCTATCCTATGAGAAACGTTATACTTTTCGTGGTGGGGCAATGTTTTTAAAGTTTGCAACGTAACAGAGATGCGAAAAAGTTTCACGCTAAAACTGGCAGCTGGTGTGGTCCTTTTAGTAAGATCTATACTGTTCTTCTGGAGGGCTCTATCTTTTAACATGGGCTGATTGGTGGTCCTGACGTAACAGAGACGCGAAAAAGTCTCACGCTAAAACTTGCGTCTGGGGTAGCCCTTTTTGTGTTATCGTAAGATCTATACTGTTCTTCTGGAGGGCTCTAGCTTTTAACATGGGCTGGGGGTTGGTCCTAGCGGTTAGCTGGCGACGTGGGTGTCCGTCCCTTATCGTAGGGCCTTCCAGCTTATAATGGTTCTGTTCTCGGCTTCTGTTCTCGTTTCTCCCCTCGGAACTGCATCTGTCTCACGGTGGGAAGGTATGACATGCATTCAGGCATTCTTGTGTTAGTCTGTGGTATTCCATTTGCTCACTCGTTACTCGTATTACTTTGGTTAATTTAATGTCATGATTTATTCGGAGCTATGTGACACACTACTGGATTTGCTTATCATGTCAGGGTTTTAATGGAAGGTGTTGGATATGCCTGACACCTTACATATCACCACCCTTTGAACTTAATTTTTGTACTGAAGTTAGGCAATGATTTAATCTTTGTCCAAGTCAGGCAAAAATTATTCCGTTATCTAAATTTTCATGCCTAAAGTTCTGCCACGTTATTGTGTTCTATGCTAGTTTGTATTACTAATTTATATTTTTATATTCTTTCACATTATTATCAAAAATATGTTTATATTGACAATGGAAGAATATTTTTATTCTATTATAATTATTTTTTAGTTAATTTTTTCTTCATTTAATTGTGAAGTTTGTTTTTTAAGAAGTTTGTTATCGAAAGTGAGGAGTCTTCCACATCGATTTTCTTAGAAATATTGTTTTTATAAATGTAGTAATTATGTAAAATGTATTCCTAACACATTTTCTAAATATCATGTACAAGTAAAGTGTTTTTGTTTCTAGACACTCATTTCAACATTGTTACACTAACAAATAAGAATTATTTCCAAGAATTGCTTTGACAAAGAAATATACATACACAAGTATTGAGATATTATCCTAACAAATGGTACAAATGTTAAAAAAAGAGAAAACATCCAACAAGCTAATTTTTTATTCTCTGTTTTTATAAGGAGAAAATAAGTAAAATATAGTTATTCTTTTATTTTTATGAGGAGAAAATAAGTGGCATATAGTTTTAGTGTTTATTATGCCTTACTTTTGTTCTTTATATACTGTCCATTTCAGAACTAATGATTTATTTTTATCGATAGTCTATTTTTTACCTAAGTCCACAGTCAATGACTGTTATTTTGTAGTTTGTTAGCTGTCTGGTGTGCTTAACTTATTTAGTTTTTCACATGTTTCTTTTGCACAATTCTTACATCACATAATTTGATTTCACACATTCACACAATCCTATGAATGTTTAAGCATGAGGTTGGCGAATGTTTTTGCACACAGGTGATGGACTTGAGCGAGATGGATGTGGGCTAGTATTTGATGTACAGCTTTGTTCGTCATTCCTTGTTGGGTTTGCAAGTGTGTGTTGCTGTTGTGGAGGTCCCATAATGGAATGGAGCATTGAGTGCAGAATCTCATGGTTTACTGGCTTTGTATGTGCGAAAGTCATCGTTTTTCGTTGTAATACTTCACAGACAACTAGTTTACAATAGGATTGGGATTTGGGAAGGTATGTCGTCTATTCTTTATCCATCTTCTTTCTTGGTCTCAATCTTGCGAATCTTCAACTTCTGTTCTTCCTGCTTTTTCTCTGCTTCTTACTTGCTTCTTGGTTCTTCTCTGGGCAGGATTTGGAAATATTTATTGATAACTAGTCGCTTTGAAGCTCTCCTCTTAGTAACAGTTTGATAAATTGTTTGGGCATGTCATTTTTACTTTGTGGAAGTTTTCTTCAGTTTCGTGCAGCAGCGTGCTGTTTAATAGCAGTAGTGTGACTTTTACACTGTTTTTTGCCAGTGGTGGCTTGCCCAAGCCGTCTTCTCGTCGGGCCGTTTTTTTCTCGCTCCGCTGAGTCGGGGTTTACGAGCGGTGAAAGTCCGGTGTTTGCTTGTCAGTCCCTGCACCGGTCCCTTCCGTGTTCTGCCACTCTGTGGTTCCGTCTTCTGTCCCAACAGGGTTCCGCCACCCTGTGGTTCAGCAGATTTACTGCCCACTTTAGCTACCCTCTGTTGATCTCGCTGTCCTTTCCCTTCTCTCAACACTTCTGCCGTGTAGGAATCATGTCTTGCTAATTACGTCCTTTTCTTTCTTGATACTTCTCACGTTGCAACTTGTGGGTCATTGCATCTTGTCCTTGCTGGAGTTTTTACAATGGTTCTTACAAAAAGTTTTACTTATAATCATCTAACATATGTCTAACATATGCCTTCTTAAATGCTTTACAAATTTCGGCGCCCTTTCCATGTTACAATTGTAAGATATTTTGAGTCTTAACATCTACAAGAATCCTCAAATTCGTTTTTTATTTTTGTGTAGTGTCATGGTGTATAGCATTTTAGTATTTCATGCTGTTAGACTATCTACGCTTTTTCCCTTCGCCTTAATCTATGGTACTATTGGTGTTATTTTTGTTTTTGTTTTTATGGAAACTACTTTCTTTTTCCCACATTCCTCTCTCTTCATTCTTCTTTCTCGTGACGATCTTATCTGCAACATAATCTTGAAATATTTTGCTGATTATTTACCAGTAATAAAATTAATCTTCAAACTTGTACTGAAAATGTTTAATACTGCCAGTCTTAGGCAAAAATATTTCTGCCTTATCTCATAAAATACCCTCTAATTCTCTTTTACTGTGTTCCGAAATACCTTGAACTTCTTGCAATTTTTCGTCGATTTCTTTATGAAGTTCTAACATGAGTTGAGGCGATTCCCCCTTTTGTGCATACCATTCTAATTCTTCATCTTTATATCGCGTCATTCTTAATTGTTTGTTTATAACTGGTATTTCTTCCAATTTTAGCTTTTGCTCAAAGAGAAGTGTGACATTCCCGAATGTTACGCTACCTTTCCCCATATCTATTATTGCTCGTCTCTCATTTAAAAAATCTGCACCTATAATCAAATCTACAGTTACTTTAGGTATAATCACGAAGTTGACTTCGACCTTTTGACCTTGGCAAGAAAGAGTTAACCTTGTTTGTCTCGTAACTTCCGCAGCATTGTTTCTAATAGGACCTCTTACTTTAATCTTACGTGTTTTCAGAACTGGCAATTCCTCATTGGCATTACACTGCATGAATAAATTTTCTGAGATCGCAGTTAGTTCACTTCCGCTATCAATTATAATATTGACTGGGATTTGCTTTACCATGGCCTTCACAATTGGTTGAATTTGAAAGGGTTGGTTCAGTTCTTCTTCTTCTTTCATCAACGAATCCTCCACTGAATCATACATGAGTCTTTTCAGGAATTTCCCTTGTGAATTCGAACTTTCTGTAGGATAAGCTTCGACTGCTACTTCTCTCTCTTTTATTTCCTCCTCTCTATTTCTTCCTTCATTTACGTTTTCTTCAACATCCTCTACTTTTTCCTCATCCTCGTCTATCTTCTCCTTCTTCGTCGCTACTTCCACATAATCGCATCTAAATGCTCTAATTATCGCTTCATAACTTTCTTCATTATATACGTTGTGTTGTGTGCCCACTAGTAACTTATTTTCAACTTCTGTCGACTGCGCATTATTGAATTCGCTTTCCCTGGTTTGCATCTCAAATAGCTCTGGAATACTCATTACTTCGTCCTTTCCTCCTACATTCGTTGAGCATGCCTCTGGTAATTCATCTTCCTCGTCAGTATTCTCCCAATTAATTTCGTCCCAACACGATATTGTTATTTTCTTGTCTTCGTTTTCATCTGGTCCCTGCGGATTTGTTTCTTCCTTCTTCTCTTCTCGTGATAAGATTTTTACTTCTCTGTTCAAGGTGCTGCAATTGTCCTGGGTCGGTGTGTCATTCTCTTTGGCATGGGCGCTTAGCTGTCAATTCGAACGTTTATCGGGGTTTGGTGGTCTTACCTCCACCTCTTCTATCTGTATTCTCTTTTCTTGTTCAGCTTGTTGATAGTGGTTTCTTTGTTGATAATTTGTCGGTCTATTGGTTCTCCAGTACCCGTTCCGGTTGTCGTTATTCCCTCTGTAACAGTTGTTGCCGTTCCTGGGTGAATTATTGTTATTGCCATATTCTCTTCTAAATCCATAACCGGTTATTTGTTGAAATCAGTTGTCGTTTCTTGGTGCGAAGTTATCCCATGTTTCGTAATTATTGTTTCTTCGTACTGCGTCTTGTGGATTCCACTGCTTTTTTCTTTCGTTTTCACGCGCGCTTCGTCTTTTTCTTGCGTCATCTTCCGAAAATATGAACTCTAGTTCCCATAGAATACCTTTAAATGCTTCGACGTCATTGCCTCCGCGACCTACTAATGATTGCTGGTATTTCAATGGTAGCTTCATCGCGCATAATTTAATCAACTCTCCGTCACTGTATGGTACATCTAAGCATTGATTTTTCTTTGCCATTAATTCGAAAAATTTCACGGGACTCTTCTCTCCTGAATTTTCAAAATATGGGTTCTGTAATAATTCGTACTTCACTCTGTTCTGTGCTTCGCTGGACCAATATCGTGAGAGAAACTTCTCTCTGAAACCTTCGTACGATCGGCATGTCGCTGCAACATTCTGCATGGTTTCTGCGACTGTTCCTGACATGTGTGCACATATAAAGTCTAATTTGTGTGCTAGCGTCCAGTGTTCTGGTAATCCTACTTGGAATTGATCAATAAAACTTCGTGGATGTAATGAGTTTTCTTCTCGAAAGTGTTGAAATTTTCTGACTGTGAGGAAATGATCGTTGTCGTACTTCGTCATAGTTCCATATGAAATTCGCGATTCTTCGCCATTTTTATTTCTGATCATTTCTCCCGTCGTTCTTTCCGGTTGTGGTAGATCCATTGGATATTGTCCACTGTAACTTTCGCCTACCCTTGCGTAGTATCGTTGGAGTGGTACGCAATAATTTTCTTCCATCGGTTGTGAACGTGTAGCTGAATGCATTGCACTGTACACTTCGCGACCTGGCTTTCCATTGTCAGGTATTGGTTCGGTATCTTGTCTGGCTAATCCTGCTGCTTCATTGCACGATCCAAACTGTCTTGAAACATACATTTGTGGTTCCGCATGTGTTTGTGATGACGTTTGTTCATCAAGAATTTCGAAACGTGTTTGTTGCTGTGCAGGCTGTCTGATTTCACGTATGTTACTTTCCGCCTGTGACTGGAATCGCAAATGCATGATATCTTCGTTAATTGCTTGTTTTTCCGGTGCTGTTACAGATACGGATGTGGTTGCAGACTCTGTGCTTGTTCGGTCCTGTTCACTACGCTCTTCAATGGTTTGCAACAACTCTTTTCGAAATTTCTGAAATTGTCGCTTCGTTTGCGCTTCTATTTTGACTATGAGGTTATCATATCTTTTCAGTGCTGCTTTTGTGATACGTTTGTGTAACACACTGTTTTCAACAACTTCACGCACTGTACCTGCTGCTTGTCTAGTAATTTCGTTTATCTGTTTCTCTAGTTTCTTGACTTCTCCCTGGGTGTTGTTACGTAATGTTTTGATCTCGTTCTGAATGTCATTACGCAATGTTTGTACGTCCGCTTGTACCTTGTCAATGTCTGCTCTCTATTGATTGTGACCTGTTATTAAGTTTCCTATCACTTCTCGAGATTCTTTTGCCTCGTCTTCAATATGACTTAGGTGTAACTGAATTTTTTTGTTTTGTTCTTTAATCTCACGCATTTGTCTCGTGGTTTCTGCATTCTGAATTTGAATTTGGTTCGCTATGTCTTTATTTTGCCTTGTCATGGTTTCCGTAATTTGTTGTAATAATTCTGCCAGAGTGGTGGGTCCTATTGCGTTTTCTTCCGACGTCCTACGCTCTCTGTTTTCGCCCAAGTGTTGGTTCGCAGCCGGTTGCATTAAACTGTGCTGTGACACGTTTCTGCTCGCATTCCTTGTACTTTGTGGTGAGGGAGCTCTGATTACTTGTAGTATGGGTTCTACGTATTCAAGACGCAAGTTAGAATCCTCATCGACTGTCTCTCTACTTTCCTCTTCCTCTGTCGTATGCTGACTTACGTTTTCTATGCCTTGACGTACATTACCCTCGTTATGGTGCGTTATATGTCCTATTTCTCGCGATACTGCATCGTCTGTTGTACTGTCCTCTATTCTCTGTCCATTTTCATGCTGGGCCTCTACCTCAATTCGGTCAAGGTCTCGATTTGCCATTGCTAATCTTTCCGAATCCCTTATTTTCTGTTTTAAAAGCAATTCACGCGCCCTACTTCGAGTCAACATGCGCTCATACATTCTCACATGTTTCATAAACTTTTTGTTCACACGACTTGACACTTATTATACCCAAGACTGACAATCCATTCACTTACTTGTTGGGTCAGAACCAACTTGTCAACGATGTATCCGCCACCTGTGCGCTTGCATTGAGGAGAAAACTTAATTCTAACAATTTTTAAAATTTTAACTTAATTATGCTATTGTCTCTGCTATAATGTCTCACTTTTTATTGAATACTTTCTTACTATCTATCGCTGCAGCTACTGTTTTCGACTAAGTATGCCTTTAAAAAAAATTTTTTTTATTACGAAAACTTTTTAACAGGATATTTTTCTGACCTAGTTAGGCATGTGGTCGACCTTCAATCATGGTATTTTACCATCCTGGCAGGGTCGCCATTTTCTAACATTCTGCATGGTGTCTGTTTGTTCTATATCGTGTCTCCCTACCAATTTCGCGCAACGACGTTCTGAGCGTGTTTTTTAGGGAATTGACTAGTTTGAACCTGGGACCTGTTGCTGGTAAGGAGACGCCAGACCACACATGACATGTAGAGTTCAGACGAGTCAAGTGAGACTAGCGATGATATAACCAAATACTTAATGATTTCAGCGTCAGCTCCACTGCACTCCCTGTAAAAGAATCTTCATACTAACTAAATTTAGTGGAAGCGGTTCAAGGCTTTCCTATTTCTAGTTAGCTGATAAAATGACGTCGAAAAAGCAGTTAAGTTTGCCATTGGAAATTTTATTCTACTCACAAAACATTGTTTATAAACTGCACTATTGATAAAAGGAAATGTTTTAATACAGGATCGTAAAAACCAACTGCGTTCAACAAAAATGTGAACGAATATTCCCTGAATGGGTTTCCAAGTTCTACAAGGGATTGAAGGATGAACTATGCCATATCACATCTATAATCCAGGTTTAAATTAAGTTTCACAAAAGAGAAAACTATCAAAATGGTCTACAGTAACCCTCAATTATCTTTAATTACTTATCTAACTTGTCGTAAATTACAGTGGCTGATGTGGCTTCTCAATAACTATATAACAGAAAAATCATCGCGTTTCAGATCTTTACTTCAAGTGGCAAATGTGAACACCATGAGCTTTAATTGACGATCGACACTAGTATTACGCAAAACGGGGGAGTAACAGATGAGTCTTCTGCAGTTCTGAGTGAAGCTTTATGCGCTGTTATGCGGCATCGCGTGCGTTCATTACCTTGTCAGTGTTCGTCAGGGGGCGGAGGACAGCACAGCTCCACTCACCTCGCCATCTCGGAAGCATCTCTCGCCTAACTTCTCCTTACTACAATTTACCGAAGTTGGTTTAAAAAACTATCTGGCTGTGTTTTCATCTGACCAATCAGGGTCTCAATGCTAACCTTAAACTCTGCCTACAAAAATTCTGTCTATCCTATGAGAAACGTTATACTTTTCGTGGTGGGGCAATGTTTTTAAAGTTTGCAACGTAACAGAGATGCGAAAAAGTTTCACGCTAAAACTGGCAGCTGGTGTGGTCCTTTTAGTAAGATCTATACTGTTCTTCTGGAGGGCTCTATCTTTTAACATGGGCTGATGGGTGGTCCTGACGTAACAGAGACGCGAAAAAGTCTCACGCTAAAACTTGCGTCTGGGGTAGCCCTTTTTGTGTTATCGTAAGATCTATACTGTTCTTCTGGAGGGCTCTAGCTTTTAACATGGGCTGGGGGTTGGTCCTAGCGGTTAGCTGGCGACGTGGGTGTCCGTCCCTTATCGTAGGGCCTTCCGGCTTATAATGGTTCTGTTCTCGGCTTCTGTTCTCGTTTCTCCCCTCGGAACTGCATCTGTCTCACGGTGGGAAGGTATGACATGCATTCAGGCATTCTTGTGTTAGTCTGTGGTATTCCATTTGCTCACTCGTTACTCGTATTACTTTGGTTAATTTAATGTCATGATTTATTCGGAGCTATGTGACACACTACTGGATTTGCTTATCACGTCAGGGTTTTCATGGAAGGTGTTGGATTTGCCTGGCACCTTACAAATATAAAATAAATACCAATAAACACATCCATTTGGGTGTCATAAGGTGGGAGAGTAGCAGCAACTACAATTCAAATAGGGAAATGAATTTATAGAGCGATATTAGCTGACACCAGTCAGTAATAAAAAGTAACAGATGAAAGGAGCGCAAAAGCTACGGTGTCTTTGCGAAAAACGTAAACGCATAAAATAGAATAATCAACATAAATATTCCCCGATACAAAGACGCAAACCACTGCAGGAAGCATAAGGTGCAGTTGTTATTGCTAGCACAAAATGTTTAAACATATACAACTGAGAATAAAATAGAACGTCAATTCAAATTGGATTTCGTGTTTGGAGATATAATAGACCAAAAGAGCCCTACATTACACGTAACAAATCACATTATGTGGAACAAAGCATTGTAGAACGCTGAGATCAGTGTCTATAATACCGATACAAAACGGCAAGTCTTACCCTTGAAGCATAGAGGTATAATAATTATTACTCACTGTACAAAAAGATAACAGGTATGAAAATAAGAATGAGATATAATGGGAACGCAAAGTGGATATTTGTCTTGAGAGATAAATTATTAACGGAACAGTAATAACAAGGAGCGAAATGTCCGTAACAGGGCAGGTAGTAGAGGAGGGGTGGTGCGCCGGTGAGGGGGGGGGGGGGGAGGGGTTTGGCGACCTGTCCTGGCTTTATGCAGTGATACTGTTTATTTTCAATATGGTCGCCTGTTTCCTACGTGACTTAATGCCGCAGCTGTATTACTTTCGTTTTTGTTTCTAAGTTTTTCAGTGCTCCTTCAAATGGTTAAAATGGCTCTGAGCTCTATGGGACTTAACATCTGCGGTCATTAGTCCCCTAGAACTTAGAACTACTTAAACCTAACTAACTTAAGGACATCACACACACATCCATGCCCGAGGCAGGATTCGAACCTGCGACCGTAGCGGTCTCGCGGTTCTAGACTGAAGAGCCTAGAAACGCCCGGCCACCGCGGCCAGCAGTGCTCCTTCAGATCACTCTCCCGTTACCTTTCCATTTAAGTATCTAAGTTGTTCTTGATCTCTTATTTTTGATCCTACAAACAATTATTTAAAGCACATTCTTTCATATAATTATAATCTCCATTTAGAATAGCTCACAATACGAACGACTGTAGAAATATAGTTATTTAGCGTTTCGTGCTCTTAGACAAACATAGATACAGTACATTTGTAAAAGTTTATTGACATTTCTAATATATATCACTTTGATATTTCTTTGTGTGTTTTAGGTTCCATTTTTTACTTGTTAGGATACACCTTCACAAGAGCCCATAATACTTTCACAACCATCCAGAATACATGTCAGATTTTCATATTTGTGTGAATTCTTAAGGGACCAAACTGCTGAGGTCATCGGTCCCTAAGCTTACACACTACTTAACGTAAATTATCGTAAGGACAAACACACGCATCCATGCCCGAGGGAGGACTGGAACCTCCGCCGGGACCAGCCGCACAGTCCATGACTGCGGCCCCTTAGACCGCTCGGCTAATCCCGCGCGGCTGACAATAAATGAGTACAATCACCAGTCACAGAAGTCTTTTCACGAACACCATGTCGTATAAACTAAAAAAAGCTTCGGTAATCTCCACTTTGTGTCTACTACTACTACGAAGAGTCAAGGCCATATCAGAAGTATAACACGACCTACTCAAGTAGCCGGCGCTGTATACACGTGTTTCAACGAAACAAGAACTACTGATGACAGTCCAAATTTATTCAACTACGGTTCAGCAGAAGATTAGGTTAGCTTAGGTTAGGTTAATACTAGTTCCATTGATCATGAATATGATGTTTCGTAATGATGTGGAACGAGTCAAATTTTCCAGTACATGACATAATTAAGTTAATTTAACAACATAATTAAGTTAATATAACAACTTTTTTATTTTTGCTGTTGTTCTTTTTTCAATTTTTTTTCTGTCTTCTAGAAACTCGTGAAATTCAATCTGGTAATAAATGTACACATGTTACATGCTTTTTCACTGCTAAACATGTCTATGAAATCTGATGCTGCCAGAGATGTGCTGCAGAAATTAAGTAACAATTGTTATGTGCAAACTAAAACTGACATAAATGTGTACGTATCTTTACAAAAGAAATATGAGATATTCGCATATATAAACAGAACTGAAATCCGAGTGGTGACAGAGTGAACAGATAGAGACACAAAAGAGATTTTTTTCTTTTCCTGGTTTTGTTGCAGAGATGGATAAATGTCATCGGACAGAGAGGTGAAAGCCTCATGATTCGTGTTTCACCGCTGTAGGCTGCCTGCGCTATCGGTAGATCTGTTTTGAACTCAGCTAGAGATACTGGCGCTGTCTGGGGCGCTGATAGGGGAACTACGTGGTGTGGAGAGGGGGGACCGGCCGGAGCGGCAATTTGGTGAGTAATTGAAAGCGGAACGGGGGAAGCGGGCCGGGTTATCGAGCCATCGCCGGGGACCGTGAGGTGAGGCCGGAGTGACGTTTATAATGACGGCCAATTAATTGGCGCAGTCAGGTGCATCGCCTAATTGCCGGCTGCGTGGCAGACAGCACGTGCCGGGGTAGCTGGCCTCCTGCGGAAATGTCAACAGCCTGCGGCAGACTTCGCCGTGTCGCTGGCGAGGCGCCGCTTGCGAGTGGAAAACTCACAGAATATTACTGTGTGCAGCAGACGGAATGCAATGCTGGACGAGAGACGGGCAACTGAAGCAGCATTCAGACGAAGTTCCAGAATCTCTGCTAGTGGCATACGCGATGGCGAGCAGAAAATTTTTCGACCTGTCTGAGGCGATGTCCATATCAATAAAATTTAGTTTATACACAGATAAAAAAATTCTTACATCACTTGGATTCCGGATGTTCCGGAACCTGTACAGAAAACTGGAACAGAGATAAACAGAATCATCATTTCCGCCCTTCTTAGTGCTAATGAAAACCACACATTGCTTGTTGTACCACCATACAGCGAGACCTTCAGAGGTGCTGGTCCAGATTGGTGCACAAGCCGGTACCTCTAATACCAGGTAGCACGTCCTCTTGCATTGATACATGTCTGTATATGTCGTGGCATACTGCCCACAAGTTCATCGAGCCACTGTTGGTCCAGATTGTCCCACTCCTGAACGACGATTCGGCGTAGATCCCTCGGTGTGGTTGCTTGCTCACGTCGTCCATAAACAGCTCTTTTTAATCCCAAGCATGTTCGATAGGGTTCATGTCTGGAGAACATACTGGGTACTTTAGTCGAGCGATGTCGTTATCGCCGGCCGGTGTGGCCGTGCGGCTCTAGGCGCTTCAGTCTGGAACCGCGTGACCGCTACGGTCGCAGGTCTACATCTACATCTACATCTACATCTACATCCATACTCCGCAAGCCACCTGACGGTGTGTGGCGGAGGGTACCCTGAGTACCTCTATCGCTTCTCCCTTCTATTCCAGTCTCGTATTGTTCGTGGAAAGAAGAATTGTCGGTATACTTCTGTGTGGGCTCTAATCTCTCTGATTTTATCCTCATGGTCTCTTCGCGAGATATACGTAGGAGGGAGCAATATACTGCTTGACTCTTCGGTGATGGTATGTTCTCGAAACCTGCCTCTGGAATGGATGTGTGTGATGTCCTTAGGTTAGTTAGGTTTAATTAGTTCTATGTTCTAGGCGACTGATGACCTCAGAAGTTAAGTCGCATAGTGCTCAGAGCTATTTGAACCATTAGATGTCGTTATCCTGAAGGAAGTCATTCACAAGATGTGCACGATGGGGGCACGTACTGTCGTACATGAAGACGAATGCCTCACCAATATGATGTCCATATGGTTGAACTATCGGTGGGAGGATGGCACTCACGTATCGTACAGCCTTTACGGCGCCTTCTATAACCACCAGTGGCGTACGTCTGCCCCACACAATGCCACCCCAAAACAGCAGGGAACCTCGATCCTGCTGCATTCACTGGACAGTGTCTATGGCGTCCAGGCTAACCGGATTGCCCCAAAATACATCTCCGACGGTTGTCTGGTTGAAGGCATATGCGACACTCATCGATGAAGAGAACGTGATGTTAATCCTGAGCGGTCCATTCGGCATGTTGTTGGGTCCATCTTTACCGTGATGCATGGTGTCGTGGTTGCAAAGATGGACCTCGCTATGGACGTCGGGACTGAAGTTGCGCATCATGTAGCCCATAGAGCACAGTTTGAGTCGTAACACGACGCCCTGTGGCTGCACGAAAATCATTATTCTACATGGTAGAGTTGCTGCCCGGGTTCCTCCGAGCCATAATCGGCAGGTAGCGGTCATTCGCTGAAGTAGTAGCCCTTAGGCGACCTGAGCCAGGCATTTACTGTCTCTCTGTGCCTCCTCCAAATCCGAGCAACATCGCTTTGGTTCGCTCCGAGACGCCTGGACGCTTTCCTTGTTGAGATCCCTTTCTGGCGCAAAGTAACAATGCGGACGCGATCGAACCGCGGTATTGACCGTGTAGGCATGGTTGCACTACAGACAACACGAGCTTTGTACCTCCATCCTGGTGGAGTGACTGGAAATGATCGGCTGACGGACCCCCTCCGTGTAATAGGTGCTGTTCATGCATGGTTGTTTACATCTTTCGGCGGGTTTAGTGACATCTCTGATCAGTCAATAGGGACTGTGTCTGTGATACAATGTCAACAATCAACGTCTATCTTCAGGAGGTCTGGGAACTGGGGTGTTGCAAAACTTTTTTATGCGTGTACTTCACTACATGAGCATTCATACTTCACTACATAAACAGCTGGGATTAATTACTTAGACCCGAATTCACTCACTCTTCATTTACGTTTTTCGCTTTGGACTTACATCTCCCACCACTCTTGTACTGGTGAAACTTCTCCAATTAGGCTAGCATCTCCCTCACAGGCCCACAATATCTTTCTTCACACGTTGCGATTTGCATGCTGAAGGAGGGAGAGGTAGTGTGCCTCTCTTTCATTTTATTTTATCTTCTATTTCCTAATATACTGTACTAGGACTTCAAAATGTTGGCTTTGTGTCGTCATTGCCACTGTAGAGTGTTGTACCATGGAAAACAAGGGAGAGGATGCTGTTTGGTGGCTGGTATCCTCTTTTTACAACACAACTTCACACATGTATCAACAGGGTTCTTTGTTAACAAGAACAAGAAGCTACTTATCTTTAAGCAAGTTTTATGTTTCAAGCTCTTCCTTAGTAGTCTACGTTAGCCTCGCTGCTGGTGAAGTAGAAGTCCTGCTATGAACACTACACTCTCGTAGCCGGTGACGTGAACTGACAGACGCCAATTAGAATAGTAACTAACTAGTAACTGAGCTGACTGCGAATGAGACTGACCCGACTGTGTGACTGTGAGCTAGAGACTGTGACTCTGAGTCACTGGGCCTTCCAGTCCGTGCGGGCGGTCTGCATACTGGCGGTGGAGAGTGCGGTGTCGGCGAGTTGCTTTCGAGTCTGTCTTTGGCCTCTCTCCTGACTGGCGCGCTTGATTCAGCGCCTATTATCGATCTTCTTGCAACCTCTTTGCGACTGTTGTGGTACCGAATAAATTACGCCAGCACAATTGAGTCGAAATGAATTCGTATAGAATGCCACAGCAGTATGTGCTGTCATACAACGTTTCCGGCCGGCCGGTGTGGCCTTGCGGTTCTAGGCGCTTCAGCCTGGAACCGCGCGACCGCTACGGTCGCAGGTTCGAATCCTGCCTCGGGCATGGATGTGTGTGATGTCCTCAGCTTACTTAGGTTTAAGTAGTTCTAAGTTCTAGGGGACTGATGACCACAGATGTTAAGTCCCATAGTGCTCAGAGCTATTTGAACCATTTTGAACAACGTTTCCCGTCTCTATGTTGTCGTAATATTTCATAGAATTTGCTTTGGCACAGGTAAGTAGTAAGTTGTGTGTTGGTGTATAAATTCTTAGCGGTTTAGCGTAAGTGTAATAAACACAACAGATACACATAACAAAGACTTTAGTCGTCAATACTATATTCTTCTTCACTGTTTACAGTCTAGCAACGCTGTGGTAACTTTTCAACTCCGCAAATACGTGAAATAATTTACATAATGCTTATGAGGCGAAGAAGTCGTCGAGCCACGTTCTCAGCGCATTTTCATCTGGAAAAGAAGTCTGTTGTAGGTTGTTCCATGCAGACCGGAAAATGTGAAAATTTGAGGACGCAGGATCGAGTGAATAAAGTGGGTACTGAATCAATTCCCAACCCAACTCCTGTATAGTGTTTTTTGTCGATGTAGCAGAATGCGGGCGTGAGTTATCGCGGAGTTCCATCACTTGACGCAGTATTGTTGGTCGTTGTACTTGGAGTGCGTGTGCAAGACGTCTCAGTTGTTGACGATATATGACAGCAGTGATGGTTACACCTCGGGGAAGCAGTTCCTAGTACACCACTCCGTCGCTGTTCCACCAGACGAATAACAACATCTTTCGTCGATGCACGCAGGCCTTTGTACGGGGAGTTGCTTCTTTGTTTGGGCTCAACCATTGCTTTCTTTTCTACATCTACATCTACATTTATACTCCGCAAGCCACCCAATGGTGTGTGGAGGAGGGCACTTTACGTGCCACTGTCACTACCTCCCTTTCCTGTACCAGTCGCGTATGGTTCGCGGGAAGAACGACTGCCGGAAAGCCTCCGTGCACGCTCGAATCTCTCTAATTTTACATTCGTGACCTCCTCGGCAGGTATAAGTAGGGGGAAGCAATACGGGGTATTACAAAAAGGTACGGCCAAACTTTCAGGAAACATTCCTCACACACAAATAAAGAAAATATGTTATGTGGACATGTGTCCGGAAACGCTTAATTTCCATGTTAGAGCTCATTTTAGTTTCGTCAGTATGTACTGTACTTCCTCGATTCACCGCCAGTTGGCCCAATTGAAGAAAGGTAATGTTGACTTCGGTGCTTATGTTGACATGCGACTCATTGCTCTACAGTGCTAGTATCAAGCACATCAGTACGTAGCATCAACAGGTTAGTGTTCATCACGAACGTGGTTTTGCAGTCAGTACAATGTTTACAAATGCGGAGTTGGCAGATGCCCATTTGATGTATGGATTAGCACGGGGCAATAGCCGTGGCGCAGTACGTTTGTATCGAGACAGATTTCCAGAATGAAGGTGTCCCGACAGGAAGACGTTCGAAGCAATTGATCGGCGTCTTAGGGAGCACGGAACATTCCAGCCTCTGCCTCGCGACTGGGGAAGACCTAGAACTTCGAGGACACCTGAAATGGACGAGGCAATTCTTCGTGCAGTTGACGATTTCCCTAATGTCAGCGTCAGAGAAGTTGCTCCTGTACAAGGTAACGTTGACCACGTCACTGTATGGAGAGTGCTACGGGAGAACCAGTTGTTTCCGTACCGTGTACAGCGTGTGCAGGCACTATCAGCAGCTGATTGGCCTCCACGGGTACACTTCTGCGAATGGTTCATCCAACAATGTGTCAATCCTCATTTCAGCGCAAATGTTCTCTTTACATATGAGGCTTCATTCCAATGTGATCAAGTTGTAAGTTTTCACAATCAACATGTGTGGGCTGACGAGAATCCGCACGCAGTTGTGCAATCACGTCAACACAGATCTTCTGTGAACGTTTGGGGAGGCATTGTTGGTGATGTCTTGATTGGGCCCCATGTTCTTCCACCTACGCTCAATGGAGCACGTTATCATGATTTCATACGGGATACTCTACCTGTGCTGCTAGAACATGTGCCTTTACAAGTACGACACAACATGAGGTTCATGCATGATGGAGCTCCTGCACATTTCAGTCGAAATGTTCGTACGCTTCTCAACAACAGATTGGGTGACCGATGGATTGGTAGAGGCGGACCAATTCCATGGCCTCCACGCTCTCCTGACCTCAATCCTCTTAACTTTCATTTATGGGGGCATTTGAAAGCTCTTGTCTACGCAACCCCGGTACCAAATGTAGAGACTCTTCGTGCTCGTATTGTGGACGGCTGTGATACAATACGCCATTCTCCACGGCTGCAACAGCGCATCAGGGATTCCATGCGACTGAGGGTGGATGCGCGTATCGTCGCTAACGGAGGACATTTTGAACATTTCCTGTAACAAAGTGTTTGAAGTCACGCTGGTACGTTCTGTTGCTGTGTGTTTCCATTCCATGATTAATGTGATTTGAAGAGAAGTAATAAAATGAGCTGTAACATGGAAAGTAAGCGTTTCCGGACACATGTCCACAGAACATATTTTCTTTCTTTGTGTGTGAGGAATGTTTCTTGAAAGTTTGGCCGTATCTTTTTGTAACACCCTGTATATTCGATACATCATCCAGAAACGCACCCTCTAGAAACCTGGACAGCAAGCTATACCGCGATGCAGAGCGCCTCTCTTGCAGAGTCTGCCACTTGAGTTTGCTAAACATCTCCGTGACGCTATCACGTTTAACAAACAACCCTGTGACGAAACGCGCCGCTCTTCTTTGGTTCTTGTCTATCTCCTCTGTCAGCCCGACGTGGTACGGATCCTACACTGATGACAAATACTGAAGTATAGGTGGAACGAGTGTTTTGTAAGCCCCCTCCTTTGTTGAAATGGGTCAAATGGCTCTGAGCACTATGGGACTTAACTTCTGAGGTCATCAGTCCCCTAGAACTTAGAACTACTTAAACCTGACTAACCTAAGGACATCGCACACATCCATGCCCGAGGCGGGATTCGAACCTGCGACCGCAGCGGTCGCGCGGTTCTAGACTGTAGCGCCTAGAACCGCTCGGCCACCACGGCTGGCCCCCTCCTTTGTTGATGGACAACATTTTCTAAAGACTCTCCCAATGAATCTCAACCTGGCACCAGCCTTACCAACAATTAATTTTATACGATCATTCCACTTCAAATCGTTCCGTACGCATACTCCCAGATATTTTACAGAAGTAACTGCTACCAGTGTTTGTTCCGCTATCATATAATCATACAATAAAGGATCCTTCTTTCTATGTTTTCGCAATACATTACATTTGTCTATGTTAAGGGTCAGTGGCCATTCCCTGCACCAAGTGCCTATCCGCTGCACATCTTCCTGCATTTCGCTGCAATTTTCTAATGCTGCAACTTCTCTGTATACTACAGCATCATCCGTGAAAACCCGCATGGAACTTCCGACACTTTCTACTAGATCATTTATATATATTGTGAAAAGCAATGGTCTCATAACACTCCCCTGTGGCACGCCAGAGTTTACTTTAACGTCTGTAGTCGTCTCTCCATTGAGAACAACATGCTGTGTTCTGTTTGCTAAAAACTCTTCAATCCAGCCACACAGCTGGTCTGATATTCCGTAGGCTCTTACTTCGTTTATCAGGCGACAGTGTGGAACTGTATCGAACGCCTTCCGGCTGTCAAGGAAAATGGCGTCTACCTGGGAGCCTGTATCTAATATTTTCTCGGTCTCATGAACAAATAAAGCGAGTTGGGTCTCACACGATCGCTGTTTCCGGAATCCATGTTAATTCCTACAGAGTAGATTCTGGGTTTCCAGAAATGACATGATACGCGAACAAAAAACATGTTCTAAAATTCTACAACATATCGATGTCAGAAATATAGGCTTATAATTTTGCGCATCTGCTCGACGACCCTTCTTGAAAACTGGCACTACTTGTGCTCTTTTCCAATCATTTGGAACCTTCCGTTCCTCTAGAGACTTGCGGTACACGGCTATTGGAAGGGGGCCAAGTTCTTTCGCGTACTCTGTGTAGAATCGAAATGGTATCCCGTCAGGTCCAGTGGACTTTCTTCTGTTTAGTAAGTACAGTTGTTTTTCTATTCCTTGGACAGTTATAGCGATGTCAGCCATTTTTTCGTTCGTGCGACGATTTAGAAAAGGAACTGCACTGCGGTCCTCCTCTGTGAAACAGCTTTGGAAAAAGGTGTTTAGTATTTCAGCTTTACGTGTGTCATCCTCTGTTTCAATGTCATTATCATCCCAGAGGGTCTGGATATGCTCTTTCGATCCACTTACTGATTTAACGTAAGACCAGTGTTAGAATAAATACACTATTTCTCGTCACAAGTAACGATAAACGATAACAATGGTTGGTGTTGTACACGAACGAATAGACAAGGGGCAAGGAGAGAAGCAAATATGGCCGTCTGCTGATTTTTGTGATGTTGGCTTAAGGCATTCAGTAGGCATACACCCGATTTTTGAACTTTCTCCGTTGCATGCAAACGTCGCAGGAATGATGACAGTACATGACATCTGCAAGTCCTAGAGTGCACAGACGTAGATCATTGTCAGTTAATGTTTTTAAACGATCTTCATCAGATCCCAAATGTCTACCTGAACGTGGAGAGCCACTAATGTAAAAAAGATCGTCGTTAAAATGAGAAAATTATTACACTGCCGTGGTCTGTCCAATGGCATTTATCCCATACACTGTGCAAATGTTTCTAGATGTCGCCGCTCCTGTCACCCCTCTACTGAACTCAAACACAATAATATGCCGGAGTTCCGATTTCTGACTCGGCACTCCACTTTCTAGCGTCTACAGCTCCACTCACTGTGTCCATATGACAAAATGGCAGCATTCAAACTCAAGTAGCATTGCTGGACTACGAATAAAAAATGACAATCGATAAATAAAACCATGGCAATCATCATACCAACATTCAAAACAAAAATGCTACGAACGTTCTCTCAGGTACAAGGGCTACAATCGAAGACACTGTTTTGTAGGTGTCTTTATGTGTTTATTGTGTGCTCAGAACTTAAAAGTGCGTCATGACGTGACAGATGGGAAATCTATGTCATTGTGCAACAACTCTGCCCAAAGCTTCAGCAAATTTCCACCGTAATTTTTAATTTCGTGCCGGATCGGAGGTTGAAAAAAGAATATCCCCCGTACTAACAAGTGCTAAGTGTTCACTAATTTTTTGACAAATAACTTGTCTATTCAGTAACCACATCAAACACAGCTGCATTCTTCAAAGTCCCCATGCCATTTTTATGGCTACTGACTCCCTTTATATTTAGACCACTTATAACTTGTAGGGCCTGATACTATCCGCTAATCCCCCAAGTTCAGACTATCCATGAAAATTTCTGATCGCCGAGTATCCATGAAACAGTTGAAGTTCAAAGCGATAAACATTTCTACATGGTCTCTAAACTGTGTGGCTAACATGCTACACACACCGACCGTATTGCTCCGTCACCGGTGGACTACGCTCGTACATTGCCCACTGGACACTGAGCCAGCATCTGCTACTATATTATTCTTAGCGGACTTGCGCATGGCTCTCCAGTTTTCTAAGGAGTTTAAGCCGAAGCAGGTATACTCTCCTTCCTTGTAGTTTTCCTGACAGTGATGCTTAGTGATGGTATTGTGTGGCTTCAGCAGCAGTATTTCAGGAAACTCATGTCCATCACAGATGAGGCCGCAGAGTGGTCTTCAAACACTCCGTAAAGGCCTGAAGCGTACATATATGACGGTTTTGAGATTGATATTTCTTCTGATACAAGACCAATGCCGCCTGTCGGAACCAAAAAAATGTGTGTGAAATCTTATGGGACGTAACTGCTAAGGTCATCAGTCCCTAAAGCTTACACAATACCTAACCTAAAGTATCATAAGGACAACACACACACTCATGCCCGAAGGAGGACTCGAACCTCCGCCGGGACCAGCCGCACAGTCCATGACTGCACCGCCTCAGACCGCTCGGCTAATCCCGCGCGGCCTGTCGGAACCTCTCCCCTGGCTGATCCATTGTAGGTCATCAGTTGGGAAACCTCTAGACGGATACTGAGTAAACTGTGGCGCCCTCTTCTGTCAACTGGAGACGTTGGACATGAGTCTCAGTGACGTTGCCCAACTAATGACCGCATACCCGCAGATGAGGATTCGCTAAGCGACATCACTGAATTGTATTCATAGGCGGCCGCAAGGGGCACGGCGGGCGGAGGGAGGATAGCAAGGGACGGTACACGCCCCTCCAGGGATCTGGGACAGACACTTCATTAATTTCAGAATTTTCCCGTATTTATAGGAATGATTGTACTCTACCACAGATTTACCACTACCGGATGCAAGCGAAAATGCTTTGCCTTTAGTAAACACTACATTGTTTGATCGTCAGATTCTTCACAGGAAATTATACTGCTTTCTAGTCGTGACGGCGGTTTCGGCGGTATTCTGCCATCTTGTGGTGCCTATAAGAATCCTTGCAGCATATTGCTGATCTTTTCTGTCGCTTCCTTGCACAGCCGATAACGGGCTACAGTAATACTGTTTGTAACACCCAGTACAGTGACAATGTATCTGCAGCCTCCAATTCCCTCGTTGCCTATTACAAATCTTAATCTCAGTAGTATGTTCCGGTTTGACTCATCAAGGATTGCTGAGACTTAACTCAGTTTCACAATGAAGACTTGTAGAGTGACTGTCGCAAAGTATGAATGACACAGTCATTCTATACTGCTGGTGTATGCACCTAACTTTTATCTGTGGATGCAAATGCAGGTGAAATACCAATTTCTTCGCTGGAGGAGAGAGAAATATTGTGAGGTATCAAGGTAGGAAACGTGTAATTTTCTTGAAGTGTACGGTTCTAAAACTGTCTGAGCTGCGCTTAGCAGAATCCATAGTTCTGTAGTCCAGCTGCCATTGGTATACATCAACGTGCCAAAACAGTGAGACAATGGCAATATTCTTTTAGTTATAAGCTGTTAAAGGTTTGCTCTACCGACCAGCATGATAGTTGTTTTCCGTGGTTCCCTACATCCTTATTCACGTTGATAATATCCCGTCCAGTTGCATTAATGTGACCACCGCCTACTAGCGATCTCAACGTGCAATAACCACTCACAGAAGGTAGGTGGCAGCAGCAGCAGCAGAGGGTATATAAAGCGCGTCGGAGATACATGGAAAAAAGGGCAGTCGTTGCCGCAATGCGAAAACGGAGTGATCTATCTAACATCAAAAAGGGCGTGACTGTTGGCATTCAGGCCAACGTTGGTAACATGAAACGGTACCGTTTGTAAAGTGTTCGCGCGACGCCTATGTTAAAGTGTACCATGCATAGCATGCATGCATAGGATTGTTCTTATCAGAATCGACAGCAGACCAACACCGACAACGATAGTTCAGGTATACATGCCGACATCGCAAGCTGAAGATGAAGAGATTGACAAAGTGTATGGACATATTGAAAGGGTAAAGGGAGATGAAAATCTAATAGTCATGGAGGACTGGAATACAGTTTTAAGGAAGGAGCAGAACACATGGTTACAGGAGAATATGGGCTTGGGACAAGGAATGAGAGAGGAGAAAGACTGATTTGGTTCCTGTAACAAGTTTCAGCTGGTAATAGCGAATACTCTGTTCAAGAATCACAAGAGGAGGAGGTATACTTGGAAAAGGCCGAGTGATACGGGAAGATTTCAGTTAGATTACATCATGGTCAGACAGAGATTCCGAAATCAGATACTGGATTTGTAAGGTGTACCCAGGATTAATATAGATCCACATCAAAATATAGTAGTGATGAGTAGGCTGAAGTTTAAGACATTAGTCAGGAAGAATCAACAAGCAAAGAAGTGGGATACGGAAGTACTAAGGAATGACGAAATACGGTTGAAGTTCTCTAAGGCTGTAGATACGGCAATAAGGAATAGCTCAGTAGGCAATACAGTTGAAGGGGAATGGACATCTCTAAAAAGGGCCAGCACATAAGTTGGGATGGAAAATATAGGTACAAAGAAGGTAACTGCGGAGAAATCTTGCATAATAGAAGAAATACTTCAATTGATCGATGAAAGGATGAAGAACAAAAGTGTTCCGGGAAACTCAGGAATACAGAAATAGAAGTCGCTGAGGAACGAAATAAATAGGAAGCGGAGAGAAGCTAAGACGGAATGGCTGCAGAAAAATGTGAAGACATCGAAAAAGAAATGACTGTCGGAATGACGGTCTCAGCGTACAGAAAAGTCAAAACAACCTTCGTTGACATTAAAATCAAGGGTGATAACATTAAGAGTGCAATGGGAGTTCCTCTGTTAAATGCAGAGGGGAGAGCAGATAGGTGGAAAGAATACATTGAAAGCCTCTTTAAAGGGGAAGATTTGTCTGATGTGATAGAAGAAGAAACAGGTGTCGATTTGGAACAGATAGGCGACCCAATATTAGAATAAGAATTTAAAACATGTTCGGAGGACTTAAGATCAAATTAGGCAGAAAGGATAGATAACATTCCATCAGAACTTCTAAAGTCATTGGGGGAAATGGCGATAAAATGACTATTCACGTTGGTATGTAGAATGTATGAGTCTGGCGACATACCATCTGAAAAGCATCATCCCCACAAATCCGAAACAATCAGCTTCACAGCTCATGCATCCAAGTTGCTTACAAGAATAATATACAGAAGAATGGAAAAGAAAATTGAGAATGCGCTAGGTGACGATCGGTTTGGCTTTAGGAAAAGTAAAGGGACGGGAGAGGCAATTCTGACGTTACGGCTAATAATGGAAGCAGACTAAAGGAAAATCAAGACACGTTCATAGGATTTGTCGACTTGGAGAAAGCATTCGACAATGTAAAATGGTGCAAGACGTTCGAAATTCTGAAAAAGTATGGCAAGCTATAGGGATAGATGGGTCATATACTATATGGCTCTGAGCACTATGGGACTTAACATCTTAGGTCATCAGTCCCCTAGAACTTAGAACTACTTAAACCTAACTATCCTAAGGACATCACACACATCCATGCCCGAGGCAGGATTCGAACCTGCGACCGTAGCAGTCCCGCGGTTCCGGGCTGCAGCGCCTAGAACCGCACGGCCACCGCGGCCGGCTCATATACTATATGTACATGGGCCAAGAGGAAAAAATAAGAGTGGACAATTAAGAACGAGGTGCTCTTATTAAAAAGGGTGTAAGACAAGTATGTAGCCTTCCGCCCCCTACTGTTCAATCTGTACATCGAGGAAACAATGATGAAAATAATGAGAGGTTCAGGAGTGGAATTAAAATTCAAGTTGAAAGGATATCGATGATACGATTCGCTGATGAGATTGCTATCCTGAGTGAAAGTAAAGAATAATTACATGATGCCGGCCGAAGAGGCCGTGCGGTTAAAGGCGCTGCAGTCTGGAACCGCAAGACCGCTACGGTCGCAGGTTCGAATCTTGCCTCGGGCATGGATGTTTGTGATGTTAGTTAGATTTAACTAGTTCTAAGTTCTAGGGGACAAATGACCTCAGCAGTTGAGTCCCATAGTGCTCAGAGCCATTTGAACCAAGCCAATTACATGATCTGCTGAACGTAATGAACAGATTAATGAGTACAGAGTATGGATTGGGAATAAATCGAAGGAAGACGAAGGTAATGAGAAGTAGTAGAAATGAGAACAGCGAGAAACTTAATATCAGGATTGATGGTCGGGAAGTAGAAGAAAAAAGAATTCTACTACCTAGGCATTAAAAGAACCAATGACGGACGGAGCAAGGAGGACATCAAAAGGAGACTAACAACGGCAAAAAGGCCGTTGCTGGCCAAGAGAAGTCTACTAATATCAAATATCGGCCTCAATTTGAGGAAGAAATTTCTCAGAATGTACGTCTGGAGTATAGCATTGTATGGTAGTGAAACATGGACTGTGGGAAAACCGGAACAGAAGGGAATCGAAGCATTTGAGATGCGGTGCAAGAGACTAATGGTGAAAATTAGGTGGAACGATAAGGTAAGGAATGAGGAGGTTCTGCGTTGAATCGGAGAGGAAAGGAATATGTGGAAAACACTGATAAGGAGAAGGGACAGGATATGATAGTCCAACTGTTAAGGCATGAGGGAACGACTTCCATGGTGCTAGAGGGAGCTCTAGAGGACAGAAACTGTAGCGGAAGACAGAGATTGGAATACATCCAGCAAATAATTGAGGACGTAGGTTGCAAGTGCTACTCTGAGATGAAGAGGTTGGCACAGGAAAGGAATTCGTGGTGGGCCTCATCAAATCAGTCAGAAGACTGATGATAAAAAAAAAGTAATTTTGTTATAATGAGTGAGGGTAAGTAATCAAGCAATTGTAGGTAGAATAACGTCATTCCTCTCACATGCCTGCCTGTCCAGGTAAGCGTAGGACGATGTATAGATGCACTCCCCCTTTTCCCGCCCGTCACTCCCCCCATTCCAACTACGACACAGGATGGCGCGACATGTTCTGACATGTTCTACATCCTGGAGGAACTCCTCACTACGGATCAATTGGAATGAAAGTAAATCTAATATAAATCTAATCTAATCTAATCTAATGCTCATACAGCGGACGAGCGTTAGCGTTGGCAGGTGCGAGCGTGTATGCATTGTGCTACTGAAGAAGCTATACATTATACAGCGTGTATATTATGAACAAATTTAAGAATTTTATGTTCACTGACGTAAGAGATATATCCCATCCCTTGCTTCACACTTTTAAATGTCGACTTTTCTTTTTTACCTTTTGAAGCAGCTTGTGTTCTTCCTCAGTGTTCAACCTACCTCCGTACCAAACTCCATCGAAACTGTGCAGCGGTTTAGTCGTGGAAACGTAGCAGCTTCACTTTCACAGATATTGCGTTATTGTGTGAAAGCATGGATTAAATATTTTAAGGATTGTGTGAACACTGTACCCATTGAGTTGAATCGTATTATGTAGAACATACCAATCAATAAAAGCATTTTCACTAATATGATAAAGTTAAAAACTCAAAGAATAAACAGCTTTTTGAAAAGTAAATATATTTCCCTAATTCTCACTATATTCTAAAAATCAATAAATGTATTCCACTGCACAGTTAATAAATTACCCTTTGTTCTTCTTCAGTGTTCATCAATCTACATAACACATTTAATCAAAATCGGGTCATGGGTTTAGACTATAAAAGACTAAAAAGTAAAAAGACTGAAAAGTAACATACAAACACACATTCTTATTTATAAAATTTAAATTCCGTCGTCTTTTTTCAGTGATGTGATTTTGATGGAGTAAAGCTATGTGTTGCCCAAGCTACGCTCATGTTTCTTGTGAAAATCACATGAAAATTTGTCTGATTGTTTTAGAGATAAACGTCTCCAAACAGAGAAGCAAACCGACGTGACTGTTTTAGATAAACATTTGAATCACGATATCTGTTTTTCCATGATTCCGTTTTGTTGAAATGAAGCCCACACGTTGCCCTAAGCTACCCTCAAGTTATCTGTGGAAATTACATCAAAATTCGTCTAGTAGACTTGGGGATTAAAGTGTTCAAACAGACAAACACAATGGTTTTCATCATGACTTTAAATCACTTAATTTTTTTCTTAGAGAACGATTTTGATTAAATAAAGCCTATACGTTGCCACAAGCTACGATCACGTTACCAGTGAAAACCACATAAAAATTCGTAAAGTAGGTTTGGTGATTAGGGTGTTCAAATTAATAAACAGAAAGACAAGAAGAGTTTTGATAATACTGAAATCACGATTTTTTTTTTTAGTAATCTGATTTCGATGAAATAGAGCCTATACGTTACACCTGTGAAAACCGCATGAAAAAACGCGTAGGAAATTTGGGGATTAGCGTGATCAGGTGCACGGACAGCCCGGATTTACAGATTTCTTATTCTGTTTATTACTCCACAGTCTGTGACCAGTAACATTTACGTTTAATACAAAAGACAGGAAAAGTACAAGTAACAGCTGGTCGTTGTTGCGCGGGATCGTTTAGTCAGGGCGAAAGATTTAATGAGATGGTCAACAAACTCTAGTGGCAGATGCTACACGAGAGGAGCTGCGCATCGGGGAAGGGCTTACTGCTGAAATAGCAACAGCGTACGTTTTGAGAAGAGTCGGGAAACATATTACTTCCTCCCACACACAGTAATGAAATGAGCACGAATAGAAAATCCGAAAAATTTGATTTCATACAAAGGTTTAGCCGCAGTCGTTACTTCCCACTCACCAGTTGCTAATGGAATAGAACGAGTGTGGAAATTATGTTCGTACTAGTAATACACTCAGACGCATACTTCAAATCGATTTCCTGAGTACAGCTGTGAAAGCAGAAGCAGATCTAAAGGTTATGGTACCCATAAATGAGTTTCTGAATGAGAAAACAATTTTAGAAACAGCCTTACGTTGTCAGTCAACTGTATAGTGTTAATGAATGAAACGTGCTTTGTGCTCTGTGACACACACATCGACAACAATATATATCTGAATATGGCAAAAGGTCGAAACTAGGTAGTTTTGCAGACATTCCAATAATTCACCAGAACCTTGAAACCTGTCTGCTGGAAAAAGAAATAAATGCAATTTCAGCCTTTGAAATTGTCCTTTTCTTTTGGCTTTGCTTTCCTAGCAGCGATGGTACAGAAAAAGAAACTACGGAAACTGAGACGAACATTTCAGTGGCGCCGGTTGGGTGGCTACACGGAAGGCAAGCGGAGACGCGACAAAAAACTTTAGCTGGCAGAAGGCACTCATTTTAATTTATCTCGCCTCCTGTCAGCCAAGCTAATTTACCTTTCCCGTTCTCTACCTTCATTCTCTGCAAAACTTCTCCCATATCTTCTGATTGTACAACCAGCGCTCCACACGAGGCAACGTTTCGTCAGGATCCACGTCGGAAATAAATTACAAAAACTCGCATTAATTTTCGCCTTACCTACAGTCCGCATGCTACGTAACGTGGCGTCGTATAACTTCAGAAACTGCTACGCTTGAACAGATTAGTGGAGTGGCAAACAACGGCTACTTCTTTATACTGTTACTCTAGCACTGGAAACGGCGGCTGCGCAATGTGGCGGGGGGCGGCATTCTTAAATTTATTTGCTAGCCAATTCAGCTAATACGGTTGGAAACAAGTAAAATAGCTAGTGCTCGGATTCCATAAGGAGAACATAGTATCTAGTACAATTAAGCTAACAACGGTAAAATCATCTCCTCTCAGAATACCTTTAAGTGTACTATAAGAAGGACACAAAATAATATACCATAAGGAGTGACGAAAGTAAAAGAATGAGAAAAAATTCCAAAATTAATAAAATATTTGTCTTGGAAAAAAAAGAGAAGAAACACCCCGGCAGAAGCCAATACTACAAACTTACACTATACATTCAGTAAACAAGACGACAATAGACAGACAACTATATTCTCCGACCCAGATTACCCATTGCTGACAACAGGCCACAATAAATAATATTAACAATTCAACCAACCCTAGCACGGAAACAAAGCAGACAAAAATGACAATAAAACTCAAACTCTTAGGGTTTAATATGTCAGACCACGACAGAGGCTCATCCGTTTTGTAAATATAAACTATAGTACAATTTATCAGAAAACCAGCCAGACAGTCACCTCCACAGCAAAGGTATGGACTGAGCACAACCTCTTCTACCCGCCAAGGCCGAACACGTTCCACGACTAATGACATCTAGTATCTTACGTGATTTTGAAGCAGTTGAGATTATTTCTCACATCAGTTGAATTCAACTGGAAATCATACCCACTGGTGACACAGGAAAATTTATGCTGGACCCGGAATGGAACCTGAGTTTCCCATTCGTCGCGAGCGGTCGTCTTCACCATCTCACCTTTCCGTGCACGCTTCCATGATGGATCCAAACCCCCATACCCCATAGTGTCTACGCCAATATTGGACATTACTTGCATTCTCGCAACAGGGTCAATGAAACAAACGTATTAATATTACTGTCGCCTTGCCCGTCTAGGCTTCAATACTTATTATTACAATGACTGTTCCTTCAGACATGCATGCATCCTGTTAACAGCACCTTTATATGGATCCGCCAAGGCAAAGCTCCCTGTCGACAGCCGGTCGATGTGGCCGAGCGGTTCTAGGCGCTTCAGACCGGAACTGCCTACAAAAATTCTGTCTATCCAATGAGAAACGTTATACCTTTCGTGGTGGGGCAATGTTTTTAACGTTTGCTACGTAACAGAGACGCGTATAGTCTCACGTTAAATCTTGCAGCTGGTGTGGCCCTTTTAGTGTTATCGTAAGGTCTATACTGTTCTTCTGAAGGGCTCTATCTTTTAACATGGGCTGGGGGCTGCTCTTGGTGATGTGGGTGTCCGTCCCTTATCGTAGGGCCTTCTAGCTTAACACGACTCTGCTCTCAGCTTCTGTTCTCGTTTCTCCCCTCGGAACTGCGTCTGTCTCACGGTGGGAAGGTATGACACGCATTTAGGCGTTCTTTTGTTAGTCTGTGGTATTCCATTTGCTCACTCGTTGATCATATTACTTTGGCTAATTTAATGTCAGGATTTATTCAGAGCTATGTGACATACTGCCGGATTTGCTATCATGTCAGGGTTTTCATGGAAGGTGTTGGATTTGCCTCACACCTTACAAGTTCTAAGTCTAGGGGACTGATGACCTCAGATGCTAAGTCCCATAGTGCTTAGAGCCATTTGAACCCTTTTTGAATCCATGTTGACAACAAACCGCCACTGGCCCAGTTCCCATATTCCACGAAGCTGCCTCCGGTACCTTGATACAGGAACTCCCAGCTCCGCCTCGTCCATTTGGCTGCCCTCTCAGGTGCACTGAGTTCACAAAAGTCATGGGATACCTCCTAATGTCGTATTGTACCTTCTTTTTCTCGGCGTGGTGCACCAACTCGACATGGCATGGGCCCAATAAGTCGTTGGAAGTTCCGTGCAGAAATACTGAACCCTACTGTCGCTTTAGACATCCATAACACCGAAAGTGTTGCCGGTACAGGATTTTGGGCATGAACGTACCTCCCGATTGTGTCCCATAAATTTTCGACGGGTCACCAGATCATTCGCTCGAATTGTCCACAATGTTCTTCAGACCAATTGGGAACAGTTTTGGTTCGGTGACATGGTGCAGTGTCATCCACAAAAATTCCATCGTTATTTGGGAACATTAAGTCCAAGAATGGCTGAAAATGGTCTGCACGTAACTATTTCCAGTCAATGATCGGTTCAGTTGGATCGCAGGACCCAGTCTATTCCTTGTAAACATGGCGCACACTATTATGGAGCCTCCATCAGAATGCACAGGGCCTTGTTGATAGCTTGGGTCCATGGCTTCGGGCAGACTGCGTCACATTCGCTCCATACCGTGAGCTCTTAACAACTGAAATGGAACTCATGTGACCAGGCCACGGTTTTCCAGCAGTCTAGGGTGCAACCGATGTGGCCACGAGGGCAGCAGAGGCGCTGTAGGAGATGTCGTGCTGTTTGCAGAGGCACCCGCGTCGGCCGTTTACTGCCATAATACAGGGTGATTCAAAAAGAATACCACGACTTTAGGAATTTAAAACTCTGCAACGACAAAAGGCAGAGCTAAGCACTATCTGTCGGCGAATTAAGGGAGCTATAAAGTTTCATTAAGTTGTACATTTGTTCGCTTGAGGCGCTGTTGACTATGCGTCAGCGTCAGTTGATGCTAAGATGGCGACCGCTCAACAGAAAGCTTTTTGTGTTATTGAGTATGGCAGAAGTGAGTCGACGACAGTTGTTCAGCGTGCATTTCGAACGAAGTATGGTGTTAAACCTCCTGATAGGTGGTGTATTAAACGTTGGTATAAACAGTTTACAGAGGATGGGTGTTTGTGCAAAGGGAAAAGTTCTGGACGGCCGAGAACGAGTGATGAAAATGTAGCACGCATCCAGCAAGCATTTGTTCGCAGCCCAGGAAAATCGACTCGCAGAGCTAGCAGAGAGCTGCAAATTCCACAATCAACTGTATGGAGAGTCCGACGAAAAAGGTTATTTATGAAACCTTATCGTCTGAAATTGTTTCAAGCACTGTCTGCAGCTGATAAGATTAAAAGAATCGATTTCTGTGATTTTATCCTTGCTCAAATGGAAACAGATGAATCTTTCGTTTCATAGATTGTGCTTAGTGATGAAGCAACTTTCCACACTAACGGGAAAGTCAACCGTCACAATGTCTGTGTATGGGGCACTGAGAATCCGCGGGAAACAACTCAGTATGAACGTGACTCGCCTAAGGTGAACGTTTTCTGTGCCATTTCAACCAATAAAGTTTTTGGTCCCTTTTTCTTCGAAGGTGCTACTGTAACTGGACTACAGTATCTGGAGATGTTGGAGAATAGGCTGTTCCCTCAGCTCGAACAAGAAGCACAACAATTCATATTTCAGCAGGATGGAGCGCCACCACATTGGCACTTATCTGTCCGTAACTACCTGAACGTCAACTACCCGAGGCGATGGATCGGCCGCCAGGCAGCCCGTGACAGAGCACTTCATCACTGGCCTCCAAGAAGCCCTGATCTTACCCCCTGCGATTTTTTCTTATGGGGGTATGTTAAGGATATGGTGTTTCGGCCACCTCTCCCAGCCACCATTGATGATTTGAAATGAGAAATAACAGCAGGTATCCAAACCGTTACGCCTGATATGCTACAGAGAGTGTGGAACGAGTTGGAGTATCGGGTTGATATTGCTCGAGTGTCTGGAGGCGGCCATATTGAACATCTCTGAACTTGTTTTTGAGTGAAAAAAAAACTTTTTTAAATGCTCTTTGTAATGATGTATAACAGAAGGTTATATTCTGTTTCTTTCATTAAATACACATTTTTAAAATTGTGGTATTTCTTTTGAATCACCCTGTACATTAACGGCAAATTTCGTCACAGTGTCCTGATTGATACGTTCGTCATGCGTGTGTACCCAAACACTGCGGCTCTTGGTCGTTAAATGAAGGCCGTTGGCCACTGCGATGTCCGTGGTGAGAGGTACTACCCCAGATCTGGTACACTAGGCACACTCTTGACACTGTTTATCTCGGAATATTGAAGTGCCTAATGATTGCCGAATTGGAATGTCCCAAGCGTCTAGCTACAACTACCATTACGCATTCAAAGTCTGTTAGTTACCATCGTGCGGCCGTAGTCACATATGAAAAGTTTTCACATCAATCATCTAACAAGGGGAGGCCGCCAATTGTGAAATTCAGATTCGATTCATACTGCGCATAATAAAAGCTCATGGCCAGAGGCGTAATGTGGCAAAGCACCAAGATGCACTTCTCAGCCGTTGTCGAGAAAATCGACAGTTAAAAGAAACCGTTGCGGTGAAATACTCTCGACGATTAATAATTTTCTACAGCGTCGTGGCGCAGTGGTAAGCGCTCGGGTTCGTAGTCCGAAGGGCGCCGGATCGAATCTCGCGCCCTGCAATTATTTTTATTATTAGTTTTTTGTAATTAATATATATATATATATATATATATATATATATATATATATATATATATAAAGTATTAATGAATTGCTTATGCATGTTGGTGAAGGCTGATCGCTCTCCAATTGTACCGCCTCCATTTTTCCGTTTTTTTTTTTAACAGGGTGTACCAAAGCTCTCCCGTCCGCACTGATTTTCGGCAATGTTATAAGTTGCGCTAGGGACCGCATCTACCTTCTTTCGAAGGTAGCAGGCAATTACGCTGTTATGCGGCGGCTCGTTTCGGCCCATTCAACATCTGTCATTCAAGTGTAACGAGCGAGTACCGGAGTTTATATTTCATACCTGCCACAGCAAATTTGTGTTCGTGGGGTCTCTATTCTAATTCGAACGTTTGACTTACGCTTGACTTACGCTATACTTATTCGTTTCGGAATATCGTTTCGACGTCTTCCGTTAACTATACGTGGTTAGCATTATGAAGACAATTAATAACATTTGAGAAATACAACTTTGTTTGCGGAAAACATAATGATGTTCGAAGTCGCCAGTTTTTCCACGACAAACGACTTTCAACAACTTATTATATGCATAATTGTTGCAACTGATTGCCGGGAATTTTATATATGGCGACCTTCGGATTACGAACCCGAGCGCTTACCGCTGCGCCACGACGCTGTAGAGAATTGTTAATCGTAGAGAGTATTTCACCGCAACGGTTTCTTTTAACTGTCGATTTTCTCGACAACGGCTGAGAAGTGCATCTTGGTGCTTTGCCACATTACACCTCTGGCCATGAGCTTTTATTATGCGCAGTATGAATCGAATCTGAATTTCACAACTGGCGGCCTCCCCTTGTAAGTAAATTACACTAAGGCCGCCTTTTCCAAAATGTAAGGTCCAACGATGCGCGCTTTGGACACTCCACACCACACTGTCATTTTTGCACTGTGCAGTGGTTTCTGATGCTCCTCTTATGGATTGTCTGTTGCGCAATAGCGACAGTATTGTTTTTTTATATAATTGTCTAAGTGCAGGGGCGCTTCATCTCTAATTATCAATGCAACATCATCATCAATAACAACATCAAGCATTCTCCCACAGAACTGTCTCCGTTCATTATAATCACAGTTGTGAATCTTCTGCACGATCATAATTGAGTAAGGATGAAAATGTATATCATCCTTCAGGAGGTGCTAAACCGAGCAAAGACACAAGCGCAGAGTTATAACACCTAGTGTAGCGGCGAGGACTTCGAAGAACAAAGAGGCAATCCGACGCAATACTGTGTTGCGATAAGGTATCGAACCGTTTCGCGGATCATTGAAGGATGTACGGAAGATCCGTTGAACAGTGATCACAGAGTCATTACTTTTGAATAAATGTTCAACGGCGAAAACGCGTTGATGCAGAGTCCCCTGCGCCATTACTACTCAAACAGGACGCTCTAAACTACATAACAACAAGAAACTTCCTGGCAGATTAAAACTGTGTGCCCGACCGAGACTCGAACTCGGGACGTTTGCCTTTCGCGGGCAAGTGCTCTACCAACTGAGCTACCGAAGCACGACTCACGGTCGGTACTCACAGCTTTACTTCTTGCAGTACCTCGTCTCCTACCTTCCAAGCTTTACAGAAGCTCTTCTGCGAACCTTGCAGAACTAGCACTCCTGAAAGAAAGGATATTGCGGAGACATGGCTTAGCCACGGCCTGGGGGATGTTTCCAGAATGAGATTTTCACTCTGCAGCGGAGTGTGCGCTGATATGAAACTTCCTGGCAGATTAAAACTGTGTGCCCGACCGAGACTGGAACTCGGGACCTTTGCCTTTCGCGGGCAAGTGCTCTACCAACTGAGCTACCGAAGCACGACTCACGCCCGGTACTCACAGCTTTACTTCTGCCAGTACCTCGTCTCCTACCTTCCAAGCTTTACAGAAGCTCTTCTGCGAACCTTGCAAATCCATGCGTTCTTTCGGCGTCGCCCTTTACAAATGTCAGCTTCGCCAATGCTCTACCCTTTCATACTTGCGCACGCTATGTCACCACCATCTGCGAGTGCATATACCGCAAACCCATGACGTTAGTCACCTCAGTATACTCGCTAGCTGCGACTGGCCGCCTACACTCTGCTGTGTCTCCGATGAGGCTGCTCGCTCCGTGACAACAGTACACTGGGGCTGTTGTCATCGACTAACTCCCTCAGCCAGCCACGCCTGCACGTAACGAAAGCCGAGCGGTGCGACAACCACGGTCGGCACCACACTCGCAGCCGTGTCCTGCTGTGTCCACAGCCTCCAGCGCCTCCACTCCCTTCACCTCGCACCGGCTCATTCCCGCCGTCACATACGGCCTCTCCCACACTCGGTGTGGCAGCACTTCTGGCAAAAGAGCAGATCGGCACGCCCTCGCCAAAGCCGAAATGCACGATCAACACTGGCGCCAACTGCCAGTTATGGAAGAAATTCCACTGTGCTTCAAACTGCTAGCTCACAGAAGAGTGTTATATTCATACAACGACTGTGCGGCCACTGACGTTTTTATATGAAGATGGTATCTGTTCTTTCGGACCTGTAGATAAGGCCTACCGGGTAATGATCTTCTTCAGTGCGGATGCACTCACATTGCCCCACCTCTTACAGGAATCGGTAGATTGACTGCCGGGAGTAATGAGTATAGTGGGCAGTGGCACTACAAATGTGGAGTGTGGACAGTCAGCTGGAAATGTGGGTCTCGCAGGGAGCGTGCCAGAGATAAGACCCTGCAGTCGCTCTGTCCTCTGTGTCCTCGATGGCTCAGTTGAATAGAGCGTCTGCTATGCAAGCAGGAGATCGCGTGTTCGAGTCCCGGTCGGGGCACACGTTTTCAACTGTCCCCGTTGATATTTATCAATCCTGTAAGCAGCTAATGGTCTGGATTTCATTGTATTTTCAGCTGACGTTTCTGGCCGATAAAGGTGTGCGTGATAGTTTAAGAGATTAATTTTTTCCCTTGCAGCTAATACTCCAGAAATAAAGCTTATTGTTCATTTATGGAGCGGTGAATGTACTGTTTTATGAAACGTTTCTAACGAGTGATAAAGGTTTGAAGGCTTGCTAGTCGATCAGTTTGTTATCAAAAAAGGGAAACTACTTGGAAACCAGTTCTGTTTTTGTGCTGAGTAATGGAAGAAAGACTAAGAAAAATAGGATAACCTTGGACAGTTTGCAAAGATAGAGAAATTCTTCTTTCATTTAACATTGAATAACCTTTTTACAATCTTGAAATGATTAAGTCTTAAAGAGACAGACCAGTAATCTACAGTATGTACAAAATCCAAACTAAACTAAACTCTAAACTCCTCCACAACAGGCCACGAAGGCCCAACGGAACCGACCGGCCGCCGTGTCATCCTCAGCAACAGGCGTCACTGGATGCGGTTGTGGAGGGCCATGTGGTCAGCATAACACTCTCCCGGCCGTATGCCAGTTTACGAGATAGGAGCCACTACTTCTCAATCAAGTAACTCCTTAGTTTGCCTCACAAGGACTTAAGAACCTTCAACGTCGCAGCGCGTCAGCAATCGTTGGTTAGAATATTAAAAAACTAAAAACCCGCCTCGATTGCGAAAAAAGCCCCTAGTGTTAAGTGTCAACCCAGGTTTTCGGCGTAGATAACTACACCTTCGTCAGAACAACAATAAAAGCCACAAGTGCCTAAGAAGACCTTTGTCAATGATTAAAAGACCACCATAGCTATACATTCATAAACGAAAAGGAAGAGTCGCCTATTCTACTAATAACAGTTTACATAGGAATTTAATTCACTCCTTGCACATTAAGAGCGATAAACTTTCCCAATCAGGAGTATATAAAATTACATGCGGGGACGGTCCAAAATTTTACAACGGGCAAACGGGACGAGCTCTGGGTCTCAAGTATAAGGAGCATATTCCTACTAGAAACGGTGACGGTACTAAGGGCTCTACTTATGCGGAACACCTTGTGCAAACGGCTCGTGCGCCGAGCCCTCCAGTTAATATCGAGTTTACTTCATGCCGAGGTTAAGGGCTTAAAACTGTATGTTTTGGAAGAAATGCAGATCTTTAAGCATCTGCAACATGTTAAAGACAATATCCTTAACGACCAACTCCCACTAAGAAATAGAAAATGTTTTGAAGGTTTCGCGCCTTTACTTTGTTCTTCATACTTGTAAATCTGATGATCTGGGGATTATCACATGCGCGCGCTGATTGGCGAGCGCGGTTGGTCAAGCTGTTCATCTTCTCTCTTTTTATCCTCATTTTCCTTTTACGATGAAGTTGTTTTTAGCCCGTTGAACATCTCACGTTTTATCCCTATATCTTTATTACCACGACGTCTTCAGATGACGTCCCCTAGCCCCCCCCCCCCCCCCCCCCAGGCTAACTACTGGCTTTAGGTATAGTTTTTAAGAGTTCCTCCTGTTATCGTAGGTAGCTTCATATATAACTTTCTTTACTAACATAAGCAACCATGTGCCGTTATTTTTAGGTTTCATCACCTATTTAGCTCGTCTCTTGTTCTATCCATTCCATTTTTTGATATACGTTGATCCACGGTTGGGAATATATGGGTTATTTAGTCCCGAACCATGTACAATCTTTCTCGTATTCGTATGCGCATGCGCATTCAAGTGACTTCCATTGTCTTGCGCAAGTACATGGACAGCGTGTCAGGCTTGTAAGTGAGCGACCATTTGTAGCTGCAGTTTATGGCTGGTCATAGTCCACCGAATATAGGCCGGTGTGAGGTGGAGCGCACATCATTAAGTTAAGTAGTGGTTTTTCGCTTATAAATGTATAGCTATGGTGTTCTTTTAATCATTGACAAAGGTATTCTTAGGCACTTGTGGGTTTTATTGTTGTTCTGAAGAAGGTGTAGTTATCTACGCCGAAACCTGAGTTAACACTTAACACTAGGTGCTTTTTTCGCAGTCGAGGCGAGTTTTTAGTTTTTTAATATACGACAGCGTCTAACTTCGGTGATCGGTCAGGAACCGGTGTTACCACTACGGGGAGGCCGTATCTACAAAAGCCAAGTTGGGGTAAATAAGAGTGGAAAGTCTAGAAAAACAAGTTCATGTTAAAAAGAGATGCCACTTCTGAACACTGCTGTTCATCTAGTAACTTTCTCTAAGAACCAAAAGAAATGTCGCAGGAAGAGTAAATCAGCAAGGGGAATAGATAAGAACGTTCAGGTTTGCAGACAAAGGCCCTTTTGGTTGGCTGCAAGGGAGTCTTAGATGACTTGCTGAACGGAATGGCCAACACAGTCATGGGATAATGCACCTTAACGATTAACAACCCAATCATTAAGACGATGAAGAGTATCAGAAAGAAGTGGAACTACTTTCTTCAAAATTTCGAAAGACACGGTTGTAGAGGAAACACTGTTACACAAGATGGTCGGAACACGTTCAATACCAGGACCAGATAGGACCAGGCTATAAAAGCAATAATCAATGAAAGAGTTTTACTATCACCTGACATTTATATGGAAATGAGGAAGTACGTACTTACTCATATGTTTGTCTGGATGAAAGAAATCTATGGAAACGAAATTTACATCATTGAATATTCGGAGAAAGAAAAGCTGATAGAATTTGAAATGTGATGCTGTTGACGAATGTGAAAGGGGACATATTCAAAAAACGCCAGGTAAAGAACTGAAAAAAAAGTCACGTGATAAGAAAAAAGAAGAGTATGTAAGCTCTTTATCAGGAGCGGGCCACACCCAGGATGCTGGAAGGAGCTGGAAAGAGAAAAAGCAATAGGTACAGACAAAGGCTCCCTATACTGTGTGTTCGGATATTCCTGTTACGAACTTCGAGGACTTGTAGAGCGGAGTGAGCACATAATATTTTGAACAGGAACCCGTCTCGGAAAACATACCGTTTCCGTGCTACAGCCGTTTGAAGACTTGTTTGCTACGTAGATATGCTACAGGGTAGCCATGGTGGGGGTGGTTACGTCGGATCGGCTGGTGTCATTTGCTCTGAGCTGCTGCGAGCCTCATTCATGCGTCAGAGTGTTAGAGCATCATAGCTGAGTACACGTTTGCAGAATACAAATACACGATCCTTGCGAATGGCGAAGTTCACGGTAACGGAAAAGCGGCTCTTCGCCTTCATCAATCTAGTTTTTCGTAACGTCTGACTCCATCACATACCCTTTCCGCCACAATTACGTAACGGCTTCGAGAAAGGGTACCTTCACCATCAACAGGAGTGATTGTTGGCATCTAAGGAGACGCCGCACACCCGAATCGGAAGAGGTATTACTGCAGCACATTGAAGAGACCGCATCAAGGAGTACATGAGGATATTCTTTGCCTATTAATGAGTGGAACTGTGAAACAAGTGACGTACTGGGACACTCTTGATCAATTACTTGCAAAAAGGTGGCCGCGTTAGTAACATATTTTCAAATGGTTGTAGCTCGGAAACAGAACGTTTCCGGACATGGGTTCCATTCCAAAACATTATCTACTCATTCGCCTCCATAAGTCATAGAAGTTTATAATGGGAATTTTCGAACACCCTGTAGAAGTTAGCGACCACTGTAGTTTGATACTCAGTGAAAACAGAATGTATTGATCACAATTATTTTTATTCCCTGTTCATGATGCGTTTCGAATACACTATGAACAGATAAATGTAACATCAAAATTTCCGTTTACGAGACACGTTAAAATTAGCCAAATGACAACATTCTCAAAATATTTACACGGTATGGAAGCAAAGTGCCAACTGTCCATGTAGATCCACCCGCATACATATTTGATGTCCACACGTAGTTTTAAGTAATTTTTATTTACCACTAGTGCACTTACGTACTCAACCACTGTAGACGTACACACAGATGTCGGTATCAGAGCATTCACAATTTAGACATTTGTTCCCAGTTTCCCGATAGACATGCAGGCACTGACAAAATTGCCCGCTGTGTTAGAAATCGGCTGATTGCGTGTAAGGTGTAGCCATACTTCTAATGAACACAGCCAATAACGGAGCAATATCTTAAGTTACTAGTGATGTGTATTCTATGGACCAGAAGACCAAAGTAATTACTTTAAACACTGAACTGATTTTTTGTCAGTGTAATTAAATCACTACATTAACAAATTTGTCCACTTCCAGTAATTTTTTCCCACAGCTGAGGCCTAAAAAGAATTTCACAAACAAATCTTACGATACCCTTCATCGATTGTGACTGATTTCATATACTGAACTATGTACCTGTTACTAACAGTGAGCCGGCAGTCGTTATTATTCAAAGCAAATGAAACACACACAAATAACAATAATAAGAGACCTTGTTAAGGGTAAAATTACAACATTCGTTGCCTTTAATAGCTGTCTGGCTCCAGCTTTGACTTCTTTACTGTAATTCTAATCCACTCTAAAAATTTTCTGTTAGTGTAGACCATCAGTTGATGACAGTTTTCTTCAACTTTTTTGGATATATTTTTACACACTAAGCTACATTTTTGTGTGGCAGACGGTACATCGTTTCAATCACAATTAATAAAATATTCCGTGCTGTTATGATGTGGTCGAAGAGATTTCGTTTCAAAACCCCATCTGCGGAGGACATTTTCAAGGGGGATCTTAGCTTTGTCACATCCTGAATCGCTACTGACTACAGTAAAAATTCCGTCTCCGCGAGCTTCCGCGCAGTGAAGTGGCGTCAAGCGTTTTGAATACGGGAGCGTAGTTGGCCGTTGACTGGCGTCATCCGCTGTTACTAGAGGTATCATCCCGTGGTGGAAGACTGGTACACATCTTCTCCCGCACAAGAATCCAAATTTTACACCCTCCTCTTTCCTACTGAAATTCCCAGGTTGTTTCACAATCTCTATGGCTTCTGTGTACGGCCTTTCGTGGTATCCGCTTGTGGCTGTCAGTACTTGAGTCCTATCAAAATGAAGGTGGTGGTCTCCTGGCTGTAAAGCATGTGCCACTACAGCTGATCTGTCAATCTCACCTATTCTGAAATTGCGCTAATACTCTTAGAGACGTTTTTTGATAGTTCGTTTTGTAGTACCCATGCACACCTCCCCACAACTACGGGGAATCCTATAAATTCCAGCTTCTTCCAGCGATTTGCGAGCATCCTTTGCCGATTTTAGGTGATCTAGTATCTCCAGTGCGGGGTGTCTAAATCACCGCGATGTTCCGCTTTTTCAAGATTTTCCTATGCAGTCAGTCATATTCTTAATGAGAAAGCAGGAAAACTTCCGATTTCACCGTGCTTGAGCATCACCATTATTTCTACGAAGTGGTCTTAACGCTCTTTTCTCCTCAGCCAAAGAATAACCATTCTTGAGCAGTGCATTGCTGAGATGTGTTAATTCTGCGTCAAGAGGCTCTGGTTCACAATTTTTCCGTGCTCTTTCCACCTATGTTTTTATGACACCTCGCTTTTGTCGTGGGTAGTGGTTAGAATCCCGGTGTAAGTAACGGTCAGTGTGATTGAGTTTACGGTAAAACGTGAGGCCCAAACTATCATCTTCTTTCTTGAAAACTAGTATATCAAGAAAGTTTAATCTTCCGCCTGCCTCATTCTCCTTGGTAAATGAATTTTTGGACTGATCCTGTTCAAATGTTTGTGAAAACGATCCAGTTCTTCCCTGACACACATCACAAATGCCGTCCTACAACACCAACACTACCCTGCCTAATGGCTAAGGTACTGATGTTCAGGAAGCTAGGGAAAGAACATTCCTTTCCACGAAATTATCGTCCCATCATCCTGCTGAGCTCTCTCAGCAAGGCTTTTGAGGTTACAGTGAAACAGTTCACTCGATACTGCATTGACAGTAACACCCTGCACCCTGAGTAATTCGGCTCAGGAATCACCATTCCACAACACAACTCCTATGAGTGGTAGAGTACGTGATATATGGCTACAGCACGAAAAATGCAGCTCGGAGTGTTCCTGGACATCGAATAAGCCTTCGATTGTCTCTGGAACATCAGCCTCACTCGAAAACCCATAGATGCTGGGTTCCTCGAAGGAGTCATGTGTTTCGCACACTCATACCTCACAAACCGATGTTGCAAACAATCAGTACAACATGTTATCCAAGCAGGGGTACACCAAGGCAGCATGCTCGGGCTCATTTTGTTTAACCTCGCCAATTATGATAATCCAACAACACGTAACACAATGGTAGTCATCTATGTGCAAGACTGGAAACTATCGCACAATAACAACAGACTACAGACAGCACTCAGAACTGGTGAGCATTGAAACTTCTAGGCAGATTAAAATTGTGTGGCAGACCGAGAGTCGAACTCTGGACCTTTCCCTTTTGTGCTGAGCTACCCAAGCACGACATACGACCCGTCCTCAAAGCTTCAATTCTGCAAACACCTCGTCTCCTACCTTTCAAACTGCACAGAAGCTCTCCTGCGAACCTTGAAGAACTGGAACTCCTGAAAGAATGGATATTACGGAGACATGGCTTAGCCACAGCGTGGGGGATGTTTCCAGATTGAGATTTTCACTCTGCAGCGGAGTGTGCGCCGATATGAAACTTCCTGTCAGATTACAATTGTGAAGTTTGGAAGGTAGGACGCGAGGTACTGGCAGAATTGAAGCTGTGGGGATGGGTCGTGAGTCGTACTTGGGTAGCTCAGTCGGTGGAGTACTTTCCCGCGAGAGGGAAAGGTCCCGAGTTCGAGTTTTGGTCCGACACTCAGTTTTAATCTATCAGGAAGTTTCATATCGGCGCACACTCCGCTGCAGAGTGAAAATCTCAATCTGTTGAGCATTGGTTGGAGCGATGGCGTGTTAAACGTCGCCAAGTGCGAGGCATTTCTGTTTACTCGCAAACCGAAACAAAGACTGTGGACATACAACACTACATAAACGCCCAATTCGCTAGTGTGCAAAAGTCAGATACCTCGGCGTGTGGTTGGACCAGAAGCTCACTTGGGGGACCACAGACAATGCCTGATCAACAGAGCTAATGCGTGGCTCAGACAACTATATCCACTGCTCAAAAGAAACAGCACACTGAGTAGGAGGATGTCTAGGGCCATGCACACGTCACTGATTAGACTACTGATGGCAAACACACAGCTCCTGCCTGGGGATACACAGCGGCCAAACACCTGAACTGCCTTCAGAAAATACAGACAATAGTTCTATACATGATAACCAAGGCTCCCAGATATACCCGTAAATAAAATCTTCGCAATAAATACCGCCTGAAGGCTCTCTCAGAGATATTCAAAAAACACGCCACACGACAATACAGAAAATCTGGTCACTCTATCAACCAACACATCCTATTCACGTGGAACTGCGATCACACCCTAGATGGACACATAAGCGCACAAAGAAACTGCTCCTTAGGGGCTGACGATCTGTGGTATTTATGAAATCACAATAAAGGCTAGTCACTGAATAACAGCCATCGACTAACACTATTAGCTGAGCCTCAGCCAAAAGAACTGCCAATCACAGGGAAGTCGAACACAATGCACAAACCAACTCCCAGCGCAATCTGCACCGGCCATTACTTTCAAGGACCATAGAACTGACTAACACGTGACGACAGTGCCAAGTTACTGGAGCAGACGCAGCAGCTGGTCCAGTGGTCTTCGTCGCTGCGCTGCAGCAGCGGTGCTCCCCTCTTCAACAGGACCGATTCATTTTATGACAGATCTAGCCACGAGTTCGGATACCTTTGCACGATGCCCAACCACTGTCACAATCCGACCCTTGCATGATCTGTCGCAGAGAGCAGGAGACCGCAAATGCTCCAACTACCCGACCCGACTATTGGAGAGGTTATTTTTTCCTTTGGCACTTACCTCGGCACTTTTTTTCCCTCTGCTCTTCAGAAGTGCTATCCTTCGTTCGCTTTCAACCAACCACTACCTCCCGATTGGCCTGTATTAATTGGTAATCCTACCCAGACGTACGGATAACATCACTACTGCGTCCGGTGAACTGCTCGATTAAGCACTAACAAACGCAGAGGTAACAGTAGAACTTTTGTGGCTGTCACCATGCCGGTGCGAGCTTGGAGGGGCTCCACCCTTAATAAAAAAAAGAAAATAAAAATGAAAACGGCTGAATGGGGCACGTGACCATCGGCATCGGACGTTGGAGCAGTGGTAGAGCGCTGCGTGGCCTGATGAATTCCGATAACTTCTTCGGAATGCCGATGGGCGGTGCGAATCTGTCGTCTTCCAGGAGAACAGCTACTTGACACCTCTGCTGTGGGGTGGAGACAAGCTGGCAGTGGCTCCGTCATGCTCTGGGGAGTATTCAGGTGAGCATCCATGGATCCAGTGCAGCTCGTGCAAGGCACTGGTTGCAGACAATGCACACCCCTTCATGACGATCATGTATCCCGAAGGCAGTGGCGTTTTTCAGCTAGATAATGCACCATGTCACAAGGCCAGTAATGTGATGCCACTGCTTAAATTTTGATAAATAATCAGCATTGGCGGCCGAAGACTTCCCGGCATAAGAAGTCAGCCTCATTCTGCCAACGGCCTTGTCAAAGAGGGCGGAGGAGCGGATAGAGGTTCAGGGCACTCTCTTGTCCTAGGGGTGGGAAAGTGCCCCTAAAGGCGGAAGAATCAGCAATGATCAACGACATGAGGATGCAGAAGGCAATGGAAACCACTGCATTAAAGACACGTAACGCGTATCCACAGGACATGTGGCCTGTAATTGAAGAAGTGTCATGATGATCTCTCCATTGGCAAAAGATTCCGGAATAGTCGCTCATTCGGATTTCCGGGAGGGGACTGCCAAGAGGGAGGTTACCATGAGAAAAAGACTGAATAATCAACGAAAGGATAACGTTCTACGAGTCAGGCCGTGGAATGTCAGAAGCTTGAACGTGGTAGGGAAACTAGAAAATCTGAAAAGGGAAATGCAAAGGGTCAATCTAGATATAGTAGGGGTCAGTGAAGTGAAGTGGAAGGAAAACAAGGATTTCTGGTCAGATGAGTATCGGGTAATATCAACAGCAGCAGAAAATGGTATAACAGGTGTAGAATTCGTTATGAATAGGAAGGTAGGGCAGAGGGTGTGTTACTGTGAACAGTTCAGTGACCGGGTTGCTCTAATCAGAATCGACAGCAGACCAACACCGACAACGATAGTTCAGGTATACATGCCGACGTCGCAAGCTGAAGATGAACAGATAGAGAAAGTGTATGAGGATATTGAAAGGGTAATGCAGTATGTAAAGGGGGACGAAAATCTAATAGTCATGGGCGACTGGAATGCAGTTGTAGGGGAAGGAGTAGAAGAAAAGGTTACAGGAGAATATGGGCTTGGGACGAGGAATGAAAGAGGAGAAAGACTAACTGAGTTCTGTAACAAGTTTCAGCTATTAATAGCGAATACCCTGTTCAAGAATCACAAGAGGAGGAGGTATACTTGGAAAAGGCCGGGAGACACGGGAAGATTTCAATTAGATTACATCATGGTCAGACAGAGATTCCGAAATCAGATACTGGATTGTAAGGCGTACCCAGGAGAAGATATAGACTCAGATCACAATATACACTCCTGGAAATGGAAAAAAGAACACATTGACACCGGTGTGTCAGACCCACCATACTTGCTCCGGACACTGCGAGAGGGCTGTACAAGCAATGATCACACGCACGGCACAGCGGACACACCAGGAACCGCGGTGTTGGCCGTCGAATGGCGCTAGCTGGCAGCATTTGTGCACCGCCGCCGTCAGTGTCAGCCAGTTTGCCGTGGCATACGGAGCTCCATCGCAGTCTTTAACACTGGTAGCATGCCGCGACAGCGTGGACGTGAACCGTATGTGCAGTTGACGGACTTTGAGCGAGGGCGTATAGTGGGCATGCGGGAGGCCGGGTGGACGTACCGCCGAATTGCTCAACACGTGGGGCGTGAGGTCTCCACAGTACATCGATGTTGTCGCCAGTGGTCGGCGGAAGGTGCACGTGCCCGTCGACCTGGGACCGGACCGCAGCGACGCACGGATGCACGCCAAGACCGTAGGATACTACGCAGTGCCGCAGGGGACCGCACCGCCACTTCCCAGCAAATTAGGGACACTGTTGCTCCTGGGGTATCGGCGAGGACCATTCGCAACCGTCTCCATGAAGCTGGGCTACGGTCCCGCACACCGTTAGGCCGTCTTCCGCTCACGCCCCAACATCGTGCAGCCCGCCTCCAGTGGTGTCGCGACAGGCGTGAATGGAGGGACGAATGGAGACGTGTCGTCTTCAGCGATGAGAGTCGCTTCTGCCTTGGTGCCAATGATGGTCGTATGCGTGTTTGGCGCCGTGCAGGTGAGAGCCACAATCAGGACTGCATACGACCGAGGCACACAGGTCCAACACCCGGCATCATGGTGTGGGGAGCGATCTCCTACACTGGCCGTACACCACTGGTGATCGTCGAGGGGACACTGAATAGTGCACGGTACATCCAAACCGTCATCGAACCCATCGTTCTACCATTCCTAGACCGGCAAGGGAACTTGCTGTTCCAACAGGACAATGCACGTCCGCATGTATCCCGTGCCACCCGACGTGCTCTAGAAGGTGTAAGTCAACTACCCTGGCCAGCAAGATCTCCGGATCTGTCCCCCATTGAGCATGTTTGGGACTGGATGAAGCGTCGTCTCACGCGGTCTGCACGTCCAGCACGAACGCTGGTCCAACTGAGGCGCCAGGTGGAAATGGCATGGCAAGCCGTTCCATAGGACTACATCCAGCATCTCTACGATCGTCTCCATGGGAGAATAGCAGCCTGCATTGCTGCGAAAGGTGGATATACACTGTACTAGTGCCGACATTGTGCATGCTCTGTTGCCTGTGTCTATGTGCCTGTGGTTCTGTCAGTGTGATCATGTGATGTATCTGACCCCAGGAATGTGTCAATAAAGTTTCCCCTTCCTGGGACAATGAATTCACGGTGTTCTTATTTCAATTTCCAGGAGTGTAGTAGTGATGAAGAGTAGGCTGAAGTTCAAGACATTAGTCAGGAAGAATCAATACGCAAAGAAGTGGGATACGGAAGTACTAAGGAATGACGAGATACGTTTGAAGTTCTCTAACGCTACAGATACAGCAATAAGGAATAGCGCAGTAGGCAGTACAGTTGAAGAGGAATGGACATCTCTATAAAGGGCCATCACAGAAGTTGGGAAGGAAAACATAGGTACAAAGAAGGTAGCTGCGAAGAAACCATGGGTAACAGAAAAAATACTTCAGTTGATTGATGAAAGGAGGAAGTACAAACATGTTCCGGGAAAATCAGGAATACAGAAATACAAGTCGCTGAGGAATGAAATAAATGGGAAGTGCAGGGAAGGTAAGACGAAATGGCTGCAGGAAAAATGTGAAGACATCGAAAAAGATATGATTGTAGGAAGGACAGACTCAGCATACAGGAAAGTCAAAACAACCTTTGGTGACATTAAAAGCAACGGTGGTAACATTAAGAGTGCAACGGGAATTCCACTGTTACACGCAGAGGAGAGAGCAGATATGTGGAAAGAATACATTGAAAGCCTCTATGAGGGTGAAGATTTGTCTGATGTGATAGAAGAAGAAACAGGAGTCGATTTAGAAGAGATAGGGGATCCAGTATTAGAATCGGAATTTAAAAGAGCTTTGGAGGACTTACGGTCAAATAAGGCAGAAGGGATAGATAACATTCCATCACAATTTCTAAAATCATTGGGGGAAGTGGCAACAAAACGACTATTCACGTTGGTGTGTAGAATATATGAGTCTGGCGACATACCATCTGTCTTTCGGAACATCATCATCCACACAATTCCGAAGACGGCAAGAGCTGACAAGTGCGAGAATTATCGCACAATCAGATTAACAGCTCACGCATCGAAGCTGCTTACAAGAATAATATACAGAAGAATGGAAAAGAAAATTGAGAATGCGCTAGGTGACGATCAGTTTGGCTTTAGGAAAAGTAAAGGGACGAGAGAGGCAATTCTAACGTTACGGCTAATAATGGAAGCAAGGCTAAAGAAAAATCAAGAGACTTTCATAGGATTTGTCGACCTGGAAAAAGCGTTCGACAATATAAAATGGTGGAAGCTGTTCGAGATTCTGAAAAATGTAGGGGTAAGCTATAGGGAGAGACGGGTCACATACAATATGTACAACAACCAAGGGGGAATAATAAGAGTGGACGATCAAGAACGAAGTGCTCGTATTAAGAGGGGTGTAAGACAAGGCTGTAGCCTTTCGCCCCTACTCTTCAATCTGTACATCGAGGAAGCAATTATGGAAATAAAAGAAAGGTTCAGGAGTGGAATAAAAATACAAGGTGAAAGGATATCAATGATACGATTCGCTGATGACATTGCTATCCTGAGTGAAAGTGAAGAAGAATTAAATGATCTGCTGAACGGAATGAACAGTTTAATGAGTACACAGTATGGTCTGAGAGTAAATCGGAGAAAGACGAAGGTAATGAGAAGTAGTAGAAATGAGAACAGCGAGAAACTTAACATAAGCATTGATGGTCACGAAGTCAATGAAGTTAAGGGATTCTGCTACCTAGGCAGTAAAATAACCAATGACGGACGGAGCAAGGAGGACATCAAAAGCAGACTCGCTATGGCAAAAAAGGCATTTCTGGCCAAGAGAAGTCTACTAATATCAAATACCGGCCTTAATTTGAGGAAGAAATTTCTTAGAATGTACGTCTGGAGTACAGCATTGTCTGGTAGTGAAACATGGACTGTGGGAAAACCGGAACAGAAGAGAATCGAAGCATTTGAGATGTGGTGCTATAGACGAATGTTGAAAATTAGGTGGACTGATAAGGTAAGGAATGAGGAGGTTCTACGTAGAATCGGAGAGGAAAGGAATATGTGGAAAACACTGATAAGGAGAAGGGACAGGATGATAGGACATCTGCTAAGACATGAGGGAATTACTGCCATGGTACTAGAGGGAGCTGTAGAGGGCAAAAACTGTAGAGGAAGACCGAGATTGGAATACGTCAAGCAAATAATTGAGGACGTAGGCTGCAAGTGCTACTCTGGGATGAAGAGGTTAGCACAGGAAAGGAATTCGTGGAGGGGCCGCAGCAAACCAGTCAGTAGACTGACAAAAAAAAAAAAAAAAAAAAAAAAAAAATTGTGATGGAGTGGTTCGAGAAGCACAGTGGCGAGTTCCAATTCATGTGCTGGCTCTTCAGCTCCCCAGATCTGAACCAGATCGAAAGCATCTGGGATGTAACTGAACGTGACATCAGAGATCATCGCCTCCGTCCTCGGTATTTAAGGAAATTAGGCGACCTCTGTGAGCGAATGTGGTGCCAACTTTCACCAGCGGCCTACCAAGGCCTCATTCCTTAGATCAAAAGACATGTCGCCACTATTATCCATGCCAAAGATGGATGTGGAAGCTATCAGGCAGGTGGTCATAATGTTCTGGCTGATCGGTGCACAGTAACAGCTTACGGCGATAACACAGAGTTGGGGATTAGTAAAAAATGTAGCAGAAATAAATAATAATACCGATAATGTTATCTATTATTTCACATAACGCTTTCGTACTAGGTTTTTTTCTTCTTGTTGTCTTTTTTTTCTTGAAAACCTAGCTCTCAGAGGTATGCACTGTAAAATACGTACTACCACCTTATCCTCTTTCTGGGCTCAAGGTCTAAATCAGTAGGTTTAGATGTTGGCTGATTTTTTCAAGCTATTGTTCTGATGTCAGCTGATAATGTGCATGTGTTTCACAATATCTTTGATGCATGTAAGGTATGCATTGACTGTGGGTGAGAAAAGAAGAGTGCAGCACTTGCCATTTACATTGCAAAATCAAATAGGGGTAATGCAGGAGTAGGTTAAATAATGAACAAAAAAATAGGAGTGCGGGTAAGCTACTACAAACAGTATAGTGAACGTATTATAGTGGCCAAGATAGACACGAAGCCCATGCCTACTACAGTAGTACAAGTTTATATGCCAACTAGCTCTGCAGATGACGAAGAAATTGAAGAAATGTATGATGAGATAAAAGAAATTATTCAGGTAGTGAAGGGAGACGAAAATTCAATAGTCATGGGTGACTGGAATTCGACAGTAGGAAAAGGGAGAGAAGGAAACATCGTATGTTTGACAGAGCACTGAAAGACCTGAGTCGAAACAAGGTCGCGGGAGTAGACAACATTCCATTAGAACTACTGACGGCCTTGGGAGAACCAGTCCTGACAAAACTCTACCATCTGTTGAGCAAGATGTACGAGACAGGCGAAATACCCTCAGACTTCAAGAAGAATATAATAATTCCAATTCCAAAGAAAGCAGGTTCAAAAAATGGCTCTGAGCACTATGGGACTTAACTGCTGTGGTCATCAGTCCCCTAGAACTTAGAACTACTTAAACCTAACTAACCTAAGGACATCACACACATCCATGCCCGAGGCAGGATTCGAACCTGCGACCGTATCGGTCACGCGGTTCCAGACTGAAACGCCTTCAGCCGCACGGCCACACCGGCCGGCAGAAAGCAGGTATTGACAGATGTGAAAATTAGCGAACTATCAGTTTAGTAAGTCACAGCTGCAAAATACTAACGCGAATTCATTACAGGCGAATCGAAAAACTGGTAGAAGCCGACCTCGGGGAAGATCAGTTTGGATTCCGTAGAAATGTTAGAACACGTGAGGCAATACTGATCTTACGACTTATCTTAGAAGGAAGATTAAGGAAAGGCAAACCCTCATTTCTAGCATTTGTAGACCTAGAGAAAGCTTTTGACAATGTTGACTGGAATACTCTCTTTCAAATTCTAAAGGTGGCAGGGGTAAAACACAGGGACCGAAAAGCTATTTACAATTTGTACAGAAACCAGATGGCAGTTATAAGAGAATCGAGGGGCATGAAAGGGAAGCAGTGGTTGGGAAGGGCTTGAGACAGGGTTGTAGCCTCTCCCCGATGTTATTCAATCTGTGTATTGAGCAAGCAGTAAAGGAAACAAAAGAAAAATTTGGAGTAGGTATTAAAATCCATGGAGAAGAAATAAAAACTTTGAGGTTCGCCGATTGCATTGTAATTCTGTCAGAGACAGCAAAGGACTTGGAAGAGCAGTTGAACGGAATGGACAGTGTCTTGAAAGGAGGATATAAGATGAACTACCTGTCCCATCTTCGTAAAACTACATTTTAAGTGCGTAAATGCCTGCATATATGTAGTAGATTACTTTAGTTGATCTTCAATTGTAATTCTATGAAATAGCCAATATCGTTGTAACAGTGATAGTTGTAGAAGCAGAGGCAGCCGAAGAGAGTAAGTAGCCAGGCAAGGCTAAGCAAAGTTACCTGCATCAGTTGCTGACGGAATCCTAGTCGTTTTAGCTAGAGACTCCTCCGTGTCTTGTCGTGGGTGCGGCCTCCCTTAGTACTGGCAGTTCCATTTTAAATAGACGGAACGGTGCTAGTGACTCATTGTCTCTGTCTAAAGTGCTGGCCTCTTCGTGGGTGTAGTACCTTTCCAGGAAATGTATAAGGAGTCAAATGCTGTAAAACGCCCATAGTGTTTGTCATTTCAGTACTTACTCTAAGCAATTCCTCTTGTAATAAGCCAAATTTAACAACATAATCAAGTCAAAACCCGCTCTCATTTGTCCAACCCACTGTTTCCTTTCTTCCCAAACCCTGTCACCCAACCCCAAGCAACGCTCACATCTCGGACGTGACAAGGCAAAATCAAAAATTATATTACATTCATAAACGAAAAGGTTAGTACCTGTTGTACAGTTGTTTAACAATAAGAAAAACAAAAATAATAAAAGACCGACGAAGCGTTTTATCAAGGCACAAAGAGAATAGCCCGAGGCCACGTCTACCAACAAGTGAGCACCACGAAATATTTAGAACGCTTGCTAAGGATTGTCTCATGTCTCCCATTACAAATGGATGTCAAAGATACTACGATTTAGTTGCGAAAGCGTTCCTATAGACAGGATATGCCTCTTAACTGTCTATATACTCTTGCAGATTCTCTCGAGTGTCTGTAGACACCCTCTAGGTACAAATGTGTACAAGGCTTTACATTGACACGCCACACTACCTGTGACAGTGAAACTGCAGCCCCCAGGTGGGGTGTATTTTAAAAGATCATTTTATCTTTTTTACTTTTAAACAGTCTGCTATTTCTAAAATCTATGTTGTTATCATGTGTCACTCTTGTTTGTTGCATTACTAAATTGTTATTTTTTCCCTTCTTTAAGCATTTCTTCTAATTTGTAGACTTTCCTGACTTTAGAAGTGAATTAATGTTGTTTGTTCCAAAGACAGTTTTGATACTGAGCGTGGCTTCGCTCTGATTTCCTCTGAATTGAGATGTGTCATCTCAGCCTATTCTCCACAGAACAGACTAGTTATGCCATTGGTGGCAGAGGATTTGTTACCTCCTAAGGTAGTTTGGTGATTACTACATCGTTGTCTAAAAATCGTCAGTAGTTAATCTTGGAGGAGGTAGTTTCAAAATTTTAAGATGCAGCTGCAGATCTAGCGAACAGACGTCGGCCAAATTGTAATTTAATCCAAGTGTTATTCTTACAGAGTGAAGTACACAGTAATTTTTGGGAGAGCCCGTTGTCATCAGTCTTCTCAATACATTTCGTTGATTCTGGTAATCGAGAATTACTTCGAACACATCAGTATAAAATGAGAAATCAGTGTCGTTGTTAACATCAGTAACAGAGGGACTATAATCCGATTAAAATTACTTGTACGCTGACATCTATCATTCGTATCTACAGTTTGCGATATCGGCTGCCAGCTGCCGCTCGGTTATAGGTGATACATAAAAAAGGCATGTGGCTCCACAGGTATGATGCCGAACAATCTGTTAGAGGTGACCTTGTGGCATGGCGGGAGCGCGAGACGTTTTGTTGACAGCTGCACTTAAGTGACCAGTGGCTGATTTGTGACAGGCCACGTGATTTGTAACACTGACTTTACACTCATGCTCTAACCTGACCACAACCTCCTCAAATGCTGTGTATCTGAGAAAATGACGGTCAACAGCCTGCAGTGAAACCAGTGCTATGTTCACGCAATCAACGCTAATTCTGCGAACAAACTCAAGACAGAAAAATTTCAGTTTCAGGGCCGAAAGCAAGCTGTAAGTTTTCGCCTTCATTGGTTGCATGAAACTATCCTCACACTGGCTGCACGAGCTGACGCACTACCAATCTATAACAGTCCTGATTGGCACACGGTTACGGGCTTTAGGCGACACAGACGGATCCCAAACGAAGAAGGAATAACAGAAAGAAAAAAAATATGACCAATTAAAAACTTAATACGATGATGAAAATTGTGTGGTGCTGGATTCCAAATAAAAAATTACACTTCAACAAATTTACTGAATAAAAATAATAATCAAAGTCATTTTGATAAAGGCTGAAAAATAAAAATACAATGCATCCTGTGAGATCCGAGCCCACGACCATCTGCAAATACGGAATGGATGTTAAACATTTTTTTAATCTCATTTTATTCGTTATTGTGCGTTCTATTCGTTCGGGCCGAACGTCCCATGACGCTTGTCCAAGATCATCATTGATGGTTCAAATGGCTCTGAGCACTATGCGACTTAACTTCTGAGGTCATCAGTCCCCTAGAACTTAGAACTACTTAAACCTAACTAACCTAAGGACATCACACACATCCATGCCCGAGGCAGGATTCGAACCTGCGACCGTAGCTGTCCCGCGGTTCCGGACTGAGCGCCTAGAACCGCTAGACCACCGCGGCCGGCATCATCATTGATCCATTAACTCAGTTTTATACTACAGAGGGCAGCTAACTCTCTAACCGAACACGCTGAGCTACCGTGTCGGCATAACCAGAAGCATCGGTACCAATCTGCAATGCACTGCTATGTTTATAACCCTACAGAACCGGTATCCATGATCGTTGGGCTTCAAATGGGAACATTTTAGGTTAGGCTTTACCGTGACTGTTATTGACATTAAATGAAACAACAAGTTTACTGTTACCAGTCACTGTTTATGTATCTCCACGACGCATTTCGAAGGTTAAAACCTCCATCATCAGGTGGATTCACATATGTGTATATGAAATTTGTGCTTGTGTTGTGTTACGATATTTTGGAGGAACTGTCTAGTGGAGAAACAAAACACTATTTCAGAACACGGTTTTGGGTTTCTTTTGACAAATAATGAAACGTGTATCTAACGTTAAACATAAAAACTACTGGAGGTAGTTTATTTTACTTATTTTTATGTTTTACGTTAGATACACGTTTCATTATTTGTCAAAAGTAACCCAAAACCGTGTTCTGAAATAGTGATTTGTTTGTCCACTAGAGAGTGCCACAAGTTCCTCCAAAATATCGTAACACAACACAAGCACAAATTTCATATTCACAAATGTAAATCCACCTGATGATGGAGGTTTTAACCTTCGAAATGCGTCTTGGAGATACATAAACAGTGACTGGTAACAGTAAACTTGTTGTTCTATTGAATGATTGGGCTTTAAAAAGTTAGATCTGGCACACAAACGTAAGAACAGTACTTAATGTACGCCAATCTCTGTGATGATAACAATTGTACGTGTGACCCCAAGTCAGGTCTTCTTGGAAGGGATCCAGTAGTCCTTGGCTAGTTATGTGTATGAAACATTTATGTCGTTATCATGGTTGTGTGTACATTGTGTTTGGTGCGGTCATCATGTATGATTAAACGGTGAAAAAAAGGGGTAGACCCAGGCTTCGAGTTCCCAAGACATCAAGAATGAAACCTGGACAAGGAAGTGGAGGTGAGCTGGCCGTTTGATGTAGCAGTCTGGCAACTGCGAACTGTTCTGGCGTGACGTTGAGCGCTGTGCTTGGAGGAAACCAGCTACAACGCGCGTAGTGTCAACCGACAAGTAATTTTACTCACACTACAGAACAGAGCCCTTTGGCGCGTTAGCGACGTTAACTGCAAACTGGCCTCGCCTGTACAAACGCGTGGGGAATTTACGGGTGCCCGGCGCGTAAGTGGAGCGACGCTAGCGCTCCGTTGCGCGCGGCTGCGGACGCGTCGCGAGTTAATTCCCGGCCGGCGCCATTGTGTCGCGCGGCGCCGTAATTGTGACGCCCCCGTCAAAGCGCGTCTCTCTGGCTGCTGGCTGGCTGGCTGGCTGGCTGGCTGCCTGCCTGCGTGGCCGCCGGCGTCGTCTGCGGCCGCGACGCAATTTGTCAGCCGCCCAGCGGCACGGAAACTGCAAAAATACCCACACCACAGCAGCGGCTAAGTGGCGGCTGGCGGAGGGTGCTCTAGACAGCAGGGTCACGCGCGGTCTCCGTTACTCGTCCTGGGGTGCGGCCGAGTCGCAACGAAAGCGCAAACAGATTTCGTGTGTGTTTTGTATCCTTTTACTTTCTCACCTACTTACTACTACACTACTGGCCATTAAAATTACTACACCAAGAAGAAATGCAGATGATAAACGGGTATTCATTGGACAAATATTGTTGGGACTCACTCCAACTGCCATCTAGTGGCAGCTTCAAACTGGGCAGGTCAGACTGTCCAGTGTAGTCTGCTCCCTGTCGGAAGAATTTGCAACCTATGTGCGGAAGTGGACCTCCCAGGTCCTTTGTGCGCGCAGGTAGGATTAGCCGTTGTAACGGCCAAGCAGGTAGCTGCGAGACCTCGTAGCGAACGGGCGTGTACGTCTTCCTGCAAAGCCAGGAGGTGCAGTTGGCGCACTGCCTGTGCAAGTTGTAAAGTTTAATGTAATAAACACTTTATACCAGACAACTTGTTTCGTCTAGTTATTGTGAGTGGAAACAAGGGGAGGACAGTAAGTCCTCTCGCACTATACATTCACACTCGAATGTGCCCTCACGGGAGGAAGAGCCCGCGCGCACACATATACTATACTAGAACATACGTGTGATTACATTTTCATGCAACTTGGGTGCACACATCCTGAGAAAGTACCCAGAACAACCACCTCTGGCTGTAATAACGACCTTGATACGCCTGGGCATTGAGTCAAACAGAGCTTGGATGGCGTCTACAGGTACAGTTGCCCATGCAGCTTCAACACGATACCACAGTTCGTCAAGAGTAGTGACTGGCGTATTGTGACGAGCCAGTTGCTCGGCCACCGTTGACCAGAAGTTTTCAATTCGTGAGAGATCTGGAGAATGTGCTGGCCAGGGCAGCAGTCGAACATTTTCTGTATCCAGAAAGGCCCGTACAGTACCTGCAACATGCGGTCGTGCATTATCCTGCTGAAATGTAGGGTTTCGCAGGGATCGAGTAACGGGTAGAGCCACGGGTCGTAACACAGCTGAATTGTACCGTCGACTGTTCAAAGTGCCGTCAATACGAACAAGAGGTGACCGAGACGTGTAACCAATGGCATCCCATACCATCACGTCGGGTGATACGCCAGTATGGCGATGACGATTAAACACTTCCAATGTGCGTTCACCGCGATGTCGCCAAACACGCATGCGACCATCATGATGCTGTAAACAGAACCCGGATTCATCCGAAAAAATGACGTTTTGCCATTCGTGCGCCCAGGTTCGTCGTTGAGTACACCATCGCAGGCGCTCCTGTCTGTGATGCAGCGTCAAGTGTAACGGCAGCCTTGGTCTCCGAAATGATAGTCCATGCGGCTGCAAACGTCGTCCACTCTTCGTTCAGATGGTTGTTGTCTTGCAAACGTTCCCATCTGTCGATTCAGGGATCGAGAAGTGGCTGCGCGATCCGTTACAGCAATGCGGATAAGATGCCTGTCATCTCGACTGCTAGTGATACGTGGCCGTTGGGATCCAGCACGGCGTTCCGTATTACCCTCCTGAACCCACCGATTCCATATTCTGCTAACAGTCATTGGATCTCGACCAATGCGAGCAGCAATGTCGCGATGCGATAAACCGCAATCGCGATAGGCTGCAATCCGACCTTTTTCAAAGTCGGAAACGTGATGGTACGAACTTCTCGTCCTTGCATGAGGCATCACAACAACGTTTCACCAGGCAACACCGGTCAACTGCTGTTTGTGTATGAGAAATCGGGTGGAAACTTTCTTCATGTCAGCACGTTGTAGTAGTCGCCACCGGCGCCAACCTTGTGTGAATGCTCTGAAAAGCTAATCATTTGCATATCACAGCATCTTCTTCCTGTCGGTTAAACTTCGCGTCTGTAGCACGTCATCTTCGTGGTCTAGCAATTTTAATGGTCAGTAGTGTATAAGATTAGTGCCAGAAAGCATCCCCTTAGGGGCTGATAATTGCTGAACAATATGAAGAAAAAGTAAATTAGTTAGAAACTACGGAGTGCACACTCTTCATTCAACATGTCAACGTCACTATAGATCTACATCTACATCTAAATCATACTCCTTTAGCCACCTAATGGTGTGTGAAGGAGGGTACTTTCGTTACAACTATCTGATCCTTCCAACCCTGTTCCACTTCCGAGTAGTGCCTGGGAAGAATGATTGTCCGTAAGCCACTGTACTGGCTCTCGAATTTTCTCCTCGTGGTCAATACGTTAGATATATGGGAAGGGGGGATTAATATATTGTCCGACTCCTCCTGAAAAGTGCTGTCCAGAAATTTCAGTAGTAAATATCTCCTTGCTGCACAACGCCTCTCTTGTAACATCTGCCAGTGGAGTTTGCTTAGCACCTCCGTAATGCTCTCTCGCCAGCTACATGATCCCGTGACGAAACGCGCCGTTCTTCGTTGGATCTTCTCTGTCTCCTGTACCAGTCCTACCTGATAGGAATCCCAGATAGAAGCGCCTTAAAAGCTACTTCTTTCATGGATGAGTTACATTTCCTTCCGATTCTTCCGATAAATATGGGTCTGGTACCTGCTTTTCCGACTACCCGTTTTATATGGTCATTCAACTTAAGATTGCTCTGGATAGTTACACCTAGATATTTTACGGCAGACGCTGTCTCCAGGTCTTTGTCGTCAATAGTGTAGCTGCACAGTAGTGGATTTCTTTTCTATATATGCGCAATATGATACATTTATTTATGTTGAGGGTCAACTGCCATTCGTTACTTCTCTGCAGGTCGTTCTTCATGTCCTGACTATCTTCATGCCTTGCTACTTTGGTATAGACAACTGCATCATCTGCGAATAGCCTTAAAGAGCATCCGACACTTTCTGGTAGATCATTTACATATATTGTAAACAGCAACGGCCCTATCACACTTCCCACTCCGGATATTACCTTTACACCAATCGATTCTGTTCAGTTAAGAGCGACGTGTTGAGTTCTGTCTGCAACAAAGTCTTGAATTCAGTCGTAAGTCTGCTCCCATACTCTGTAAGCTCGTATTTTTTTTCATTAAACGACAATGCGCTACCGTGTCAAATGTCTTACTGAAATCAAGGATCACGGCATCAACATGAGATATTCGAATTTACGTTATGACATGTTCGATCATTTGTGATGATGTGGCGCAGATGAATAGCGAAATTCTGCATTACCCGCTCAAGTGTGGGAACATCGACGCTGTCGATGACCTCCTGAATGGCTGTATTCAGCTCAACAGTGGTTTTGAGGTTATTGCCCCACATAAAGGAGTTGCATGTGTTCAGATTCGGAGAATATGACGGCCAATCGAGGCCTATGCTAGAGGCCTCTGTGTACTCCAGAGACAGAATGCGGTCCCCAAAGCGCCCCTCCAGGACATCAGACACTCTCTTGCTTCGATGGAGCCGAGCTCCGTCTTGCATGAACCACATGTTGTTCAAATCAGCGTCACATTGGATAATAAGCATGAAAGGATCTTCCAAAACCTTCACGTACCATTCGGTACTTACCGAGGAATACCGCACCGATTATTCCGTGACTGGACATTGCACACCACACAGTCACCCGTTGAGGTTGAAGAAACTTCTCCATCGCGAAATGCGGATTCTGAGTCCCCCATACGCGCCAATTTTGCATATTGACGAACCCATCCGAATGAAAGTGGGCTTTGTCGCTAAACCAAACGATTCATGTGCATAATAACTGCAATCATTCCCTGCGCCCAACCGTGCAGTTTTGAAGTCCTAACGCAAACCATTCAGATGTTATGACGATTTTGTTTCATATAGTTCAATAAGTGTCACCCTGTATGTTGAACTTATCGACATATCTTACACAATTGTTTCACAATTGAAACGTAAAATGTTATTTGAAACTGCAACGACAAAACACAAGAGTGAAATATGATGTAATAACTAATATCATCTATTATCTTTTCACCGATCCGTACCTCAGTCGGTGAAAACGGAACACTTTTAGGAACACTTCATTGTCCTTCTATCTGCCCGACTTGTGAGACCCATTTTCTCAGGAATGGACACAGGTATGAAGTTGAAAGTTATGTCACATACTAATGTATACGGTTACTTGGTGGTATGAAAAGATTAAGCTTTAAGTCAATGTAGCCAAATGAAATGACCATTTCTGCCACGTATTTCGGTATTCGCAAAACTCATTGGCCAAAATTCATAGGATAGGCTATTCGCAGATGACGCAGTTGTCTATACCAAAGTAGCAAGGCATGAAGATAGTAAGGACATGAAGAACGACCTGCAGAGAACTGATGAATGATGCAGGCTCTCGCAGTTGATCCTGTGCGTGAATAAATCTAACATATTGCGGATAAATAGGAAAAGAAATCCACTACTGTAGAGCTACACTATTGAAGACAAGCAGCTGGAGACAGCGTCTGCCGTAAAATATCTAGGCCTAACTATACAGAGCAACCTTAAGTGGAATTACTGTACAAACGGGTAGTGGGAGAAGCAGATACCAGACTCAGATTCATCGGAAGAACCTTACGGAAATGTACCTCATCCACGAAAGAAGTGACTTATAAGGCCCTTCTTCATCCGATTCTTGAGTATTGTTCATCAACCTGGGTTCCCTATCAGATACAGGAGATAGAGAAGAACCAACGAAGAGCGGCGAGTTTCGTCACGGGACCGTTTAGCTGGCGAGAGAGCGTTACGAAGATGCTAAACAAACTCCACTGGCATACGTTACAAGAAAGACGGTGTGCGTCACGGAGAGATTTGCTACTGAAATTTAGGGACACCACTTTTCAGGAGGAGTCGAACAACATATGACACTATTTGATCAAAAGTATCCGGACACACGCAAAAATAGGTGCATTGTGCTGCCACCTACTGCCAGGTACTTCACATCAGCGACCTCAAGATTCATTAGAAATCGTGAAAGAGCAGAATGGGGCGCTTCGCGGAACTCACGGATTTCGAATGTGGTCAGGTGATTGGGTGTCACTTGTGTCATACGTGCGTACGCGAGATTTCCACACTTCTAAACATCCATAGGTCCACTGATTCCGATGTGATAGTGAAGTGGAAACGTGAAGGGATACGTACAGCACAAAAGCGTCCAGGCCTACCTCGTCTGTTGGGTGATGGAGACCATCGACAGTTGAAGAGGTTCGTAATGTGTAATAGGCAGACATCCATCCAGCAGGAATTCGATAGTAGGAAAAGGGAGAGAAGGAAATGTAGTAGGTGAATATAGACTGGGGGAAGAAATGCAAGAGGAAGCCGCCTGGTAGAATTTTGCACAGAGCATAACTTAATCATAGCTAATACTTGGTTCAAGAACCATAAAAGAAGGTTGTATACATGGAAGAATCCTGGACATACTAGACGGTATCAGATAGATTATATAATAGTAAGACAGAGATTGAGGAACCAGGTTTTGAATTGTAAGACATTTCTATGGGAAGATGTGGACTCTGGCCGCAATCTATTGGTTATCAACTGTAGATTAAAACTGAAGAAACTGCAAAAAATTGAGAAATTGAGGAAGGGGACCTGGATAAACTGAAAGAACCAGAGTTTGTAGAGAGTTTCAGGGAGAGCATTAAGGAACGATGGACAAGAATGGGGGAAAGAAATACAGTAGAAAAAGAATGGGTAGCTTTGAGAGAGGAAATAGTGAAGGTAGCAGAGGATCAAGTAGGTAAAAAGACGAGGGCTAATAGAAATCCTTAGGTAACAGAAGAGATATTGAATTTAATTGCTAAAAGGAGAAAATATAAAAATGCAGTAAATGAAGCATGCAAAAAGGAATACAAACATCTCAAAAATGAGATCGACAGGAAGTGCAAAATGGCTAAGCAGGGATGGCTAGAAGACAAATGTAAGGATGTAGAGGCACATATCTCTATGGGTAAGATAGATTACTGCCTACAGGAAAATTAAGAGACCTTTGGAGAAAAGAGAAACCACTTGAATGATTATCAAGAGCTCAGATGGAAACCCAGTTCTAAGCAAAGAAGGGAAAGCGGAAAGATGAAGGAGTATATAGAGGGTCTATACAAGGGCGATTATCTTGAGGACAGTATTATAGTAATGGAAGAGGATGTAGATGAAGATGAAATGGGAGATATGATTCTACGTGAAGAGTTTGACAGAGCACTGAAAGACCTAAGTCGAAACAAGGCCCTGGGAGTAGGCAACATTCTATTAGAACTACTGACAGCCTTGGGAGAGCCAGGCCTAACAAAACTCTACCATTTGGTGAGCAAGATATATGACAGAGGCGAAATACCCTCATACTTCAAGAAGAATATAATAATTCCAATCCCAAAGAAAGCAGGTGTTGACAGATGTGAAAATTACGAACTATTAGTTTATAAAGCCACAGCTGCAAAATACTAACGCGAATTCTTTACAGACAAATGGAAAAACTGATAGAAGCCAACCTCGGGGAAGATCAATTTGGATTCCGTAGAAATGTTGCAACACGTGAGTTAATACTGACCCTACGACTTATCTTAGAAAATTGATTAAGGAAAGGGAAACCTATGTTTCTATCATTTGTAGACTTAGAGAAAGCTTTTGACTATGTTCACTGGAATACTGTCTTTCAAATTCTAATGGTGGCAGGGGTAAAATACAGAGAGCGAAAGGCTATTTACAATTTGTGCAGAAACCAGATGGCAGTTATAAGAGTCGAGGGGCATGAAAGGGAAGCAGTGGGTGGGAAGGGAGTGAGACAGGGTTGTAGCCTCTCCCCGATGTTATTCAATCTGTATATTGAGCAAGCAGTAAAGGAAACAAAAGAAAAATTTGGAGTAGGAATTAAAAACCAAGGAGAAGAAATAAAAACTTTGATGTTCACCGATGACATTGTAATTCTGTCAGACACAGGAAAGGACTTGGAAGAGCAGCTGAACGGAATGGACAGGGTCTTGAAGGGAGGATATAACATGAACATCAACAAAAGCAAAACGAGAATAATGGAATGTAGTCGAATTAAATCGGGTGATGCTGCAGGAATTAGATTAGGAAATGAGACGCTTAAAGTAGTAAATGAGTTTTGCTATTTGGGGAGCAAAATAACTGATGATGGTCGAAGTAGAGAGGATATAAAATGTAGACTGGCAATCGCAAGGAAAGCATTTCTGAAGAAGAGAAATTTGTTAACATCGAGTGTAGATTTAAGTGTCAGGAAGTCATTTCTGAAAGTATTTGTGTGGAATGTAGCAATGTATGGAAGTGAAACATGGACGATAAATAATTTAGACAAGAAGAGAATAGAAGCTTTCGAAAAGTGGTGCTACAGAAGAATGCTGAAGATTAGATGGGTAGATCACATAACCAAAGAGAAAGTATTGAATAGAATTGGAGAGAAGAGAAATTTGTGGTACAACTTGACTAGAAGAAGGGATCGGTTGGTAGGGCATATTCTGAGGCATCAAGGGATCACCAATTTAGTATTGGAGAGCAGCGTGGAGGATAAAAATCGTAGATGGAGACCAAGAGATGAATACACTAAACAGATTCAGAAGGATATAGGTTGCAGTAGGTACTGGGAGATGAAGAATTTTGCCCAGGACAGAGAAGCATGGAGAGCTGCATCAAACCAGTCTCTAGACTAAAGACCACAACAACGACAACTATCCAGACCATCACATAGGAATTCCAAACTGCATCAGGATCGACTGCAGGTACTATGACAGTTAGGCAGAAGGTGAGAAAACTTTCATGATCGAGCGGCTGCTCATAAGCCACACATCTCGCCACTAAATGCCAAACAACCCCTCGCTAGGTTCAAGGAGCGTAAACATTGGACGACTGAACAGTGGAAAAACGTTACGTTGACTGACTGATCACTGTACACAATGTCGACATCCGATAACAGGGTGTGGGTACGGAGAATGGTCGGTGAACGTGATCCGCCAGCAAGTGTAGTGAGAACAGTAAAATTTGGAGGCGGTGGTGTTATCGTGAGTTCGTGTTTTTCATGGAGGGGGCTTGCAACCCTCGTTGTTTTGCGTGATAATATCACAGGACAGGCCTATGTTGATTTTTTAAGCACCTTCTTGCTTCCCACTGTTGAAGAGCAATTCCGGGATGGCGATTACATCTTTCAACACGATCGACCACCTGTTAATAACGCACGGCCTGTGGCGCAGTGGTTACACAACAGTAACATCCGTGTAATGGACTGGCCTGCACAAATTCCGGACCTGAATCCTACAGAGCAACTTTGGGATGTTTTGGTATGCCGACTTCGTGCCAGACCTCACCGACCGACATCGATACCTGTCCTCAGTCCAGCACTGCGTGAAGAATGGGCTGCCATTCCCCAAGAAAACTTCCAGCACCTGATTGAACGTATGCCTGCGAAAGTGGAAGCTGTCATCAAGGCTTAGGGTGGGCCAACACCATATTGAATCCCAGCATTACCTATGGAGGGCGCCACGAAATTGTAAGTCATTTTCAGCCAGGTGCCCGGATACTTTTGACCACGTAGTGTACTTCCCCCCACATTCATCTGGCGTATAGCTCACGAGGAGAAAATTGGAGAAATTGAAGCTAATACAGAGGCTTACCGATAATCATTGTTCCCACGCACTATTCACGAGTGGAACAGGATAAGATAGTGGTACCGAAAGTACTCTCCGTCACACACCATTAGGTAACTAGCGGAGTATGATGTAGATGTAGATGTAGATACTTCATGTCGTCCTAAAATCATGAAATTTGGCAAGAAATAAAATTCCGCAAAAGGAAAAAATCCGATAATTATTTGCAATTTTTTCTGTCTGCCTGCCTCTTTGTCTGTTAAGACCCCATTTTTTTCTCAGGAACATGTAAACATATCAATTTTAAATTTATGTCAGGAACTAAGACCTACTTTCCCTTGGTCGTGTAAATAATTTAAGCTTGTAAGTCAGTGCAATTAAAAGATAACGCCATTTATGTCTCATATTTTGATAGTTTCAGACCGTCTTACCAGAACCTGTAGATGAACTGCTTATGTACCTGTCGTTCGTGCTCTTCTGGCGGTAAAGCGCGTGCGTGTAGACCTAGAGGTCGTAATATCGAATCTCGGGCCGCGTATTTTTCAATCTTCCTTATAACCTAGACTTCACCTTTCAATGGTGTGAGGTGTCCACATTAATACAATAATACTCGCTGGATTTATTTTCATTTATATCGGCGTTTCTTCTACCTGTAAAACATATTTTCTTGTCAGCTGCAATTAGCAGAGTTCATTGCAAGTGATGATGTTTTTGTAGAGGTTACGATTTAGCATGATGTCAATGAAGAAATCGTTATAATAACTCAAAATGTATAAAGAATTATAGAAGACTTCATTCTGAAGAACCCACACTGAACACAGACGCTGTTAGTGAATTTATTTTCTCTCTATTATATTACGAACAATATTTATTACTTCAGGGAACCGTGGACGGTAAGAACTGTTGTGGAAGACAGAGATTGGAAAACGTTCAACAGACAATTGGGGACGTTGGGTGGAACTGCGACACTGAGACCCACTCAGAACAATGACGATCCAAAACAAATTTAGTGACTATCTGATCACCCAGTGTGGACCATCTGCCCTATTTTCTTACAATTTATCCCTTTGCCTTCCCACTCCTAATTACAGACGTGAAATAGCATCTGGATTATTATCAGTCAGCCCTGTCGTCTACAGATTGGACACCAATATCGACGATTCCGATTACTTCATGTCACCGCTGTACTATACCCACAGCTGCTAAAGTTATTTTACTCTTTTCGGCATCTTTGCTCCAGTTTTAAGTCATATATGTTCCAAGAGTACTAAGTGATCCAGCCGTCGCAGAGTTAGAGTAGGTGGAGATGTAGTACGCATTTTTTATTTTAGTAAACATTTTTAAAAACTAGCAGCAGTATCAATTATGCTTGCAACAACTAGTTCGACATGTCGGTGACATTGTCTACAACTTTTGTTGTCATCCATTTATTATTAACCTTTTTTTTTGTGTATCCCCAGAGTTGCTCACTACCTATGCCGGCTCTAAGGCGTTTTCTTACGGCAGTCCATTTCCAATGAGGCGTAGAGTTTGACAGTAGATCGGCCTTGTTAATGACTGTCGAGATCTTCTTTGTCGGTTTCTGGAAAAAAATTGCTACTATGGACTATTTGATTGTATTCACAGTGTGTCTGAGAGTTAAGTGTGCTTGAAAAAGCCACTACCAGATGGAAGAAAAACTACAGAAAAGAAGATAAGTTCTGCAATGTGAATAATGAGGCATCAAAAACCAACAAAAAGCCCTTGAATACGCTAGAAGGGGCTATACAGGTCGCGCTATAGGCTATGGTATAAAAGTTCGCAAAAAGTTTCTTGATATGGTAATTGCACATCCTGCGAACTTCTGCCCCATTAGAGCAGCGTACTTTAACTCCATTCGAGTATTTTCCATTTCGGTATTCTACTGATAAAGCACACAACTGAAGTTATGGAGATGAAGGAGGATATTGGAAGCTTATAGCCGCCGGTTCCGGTAAGGAGTTTATCTAAGTTTTAAATATATTTACATTCACCTAACACTCAGTCAAAACGACACAAATCTTACATGGAAAACGTACGAAAGTGACTTTCTGCATTTTATCCAGCTATAAGCGTCCGACTACCGCGAGAATTCATAACAGAACTGAGGCGTATGCGCTGCCTGGTGGGGGGACGCTTTAAGGACCTGGACAGCTGATGTGCTATCTTGGTCCACGGGTACTTGTACCCCCACCTACCCTACGCTTATTTTTACGTTTTACTCTCATCTCACCACACCCTATCCCTATCGTTGTTACTGGTGTCTTATACGAAAATTCGTTTTTACCTGAGTAAATCGTATGATTTAAATTGCTTCAAGTTTTGTCGTAGGCTCCTCCCGTTATATTGTTTCGCTGTACCAAATTTTATCCTCCTCGTAATACGCTCTACTTGCATACGGAGTGATCCCACAAACTTTGATTAATAATTGGTTACTGTTCTGCGAGGTTACATAATAAGGTGTGTGACGTCGCAGGTTACCAAAGAAACAGTCCAATACGGAAAAACGTAGCATTTATTGTAACGGTCCCGTCTTCACACAAAACAACCATTGTGACGGTTATTATGTGCTCTAAATATCATGCCGCTAATGTAATGACAGCCATACTCAGAACACAAATCGTACTGGGCGCGCCAGCATGTGCGGCGACCAGCTGCTACACATCAAACCAGGCCATTGTTGTAGCCAGAAACGAACATCATTGTACTATTACAATTACACGACGACAGAAAGTTTATCGAAATAACAAACCTATAGATGTTGGCTATAATGTAAGTCCAACGGACTGAAATGAAACCTTTTAACTGACCAACAGTGCCCATTTGGCATCTTTTTCAATATTATATAGAATTGTTGGATATGCTTTTATTTTCATTCTGATTGTTATAAATTCAGAGGTCTGACGTAAAAAGTTTGTTCTCTTAAGATGGAGAGTATATAAGGAAACTGGATCCGTGGCAGTTGGGGAGAAAATGAATCGTTTAATGAGAGGATGAGTGAAGAAGAAATCAAAGAAGCTGCATAACAAACGGAATTTAGTCCATCAAGTAAGCAGTTCGAGGCCATTAATAAAATGCTACTATATTTCCCATCTGCACCATGTCGTCACTGTTCCATTCGCCAAGGATGCATCCAAAGAAGTTTGTGAGCCTCCGTTTGTTGTGATCTTCAGTGCAGAGTCTACTTCGACGCTAGCCTATCCTGAGCAAGTCTCTTGAAATCTACATAACTACGGCAACCTGCTTACCCCTATCAGGACTTTAACCCAATACTCAACTTGTACCCAGGCCCTCTCCCACTTTCCGCGTTTGCCAAATTTACGTTTACAGATACGTTTTCCTGAATACAACCTCCCTGGGTTTTATATTACTTGTACTTCAGCCATCGTCAGTTACTTTTCCTGCAAAACACCAAAACTGAAACACGAATAATGTCTCAATTGCTAATTTAATTCCCTCGGCATTTAATATGACTACATTCCATCATACTTCTTTTCATTTTCTTGATATTCATCTCATATCCTTTACAAGAATCCATCCACTCATGTAACTACCCGCGCGGTCTGTCGCTCTATGTCACGGTCCGTGCTGCACCCCCCCTCCCCCCCCCCCTTCGGAGGTTCGAGTCCTCCCTCGGGCCTGGGTGTGTGTGTTGTCCATAGCGTAAATTATTTTCAGTTAGATTAAGTAGCGTCCAGGCTTAGGGACCGATGACCTCATCAGTTTGGTCCCATAAGACCTTACCACAAATTTACGATTTTTTAAAATTATCATTGCTAGCCACTGACAAATCATGTCTGTAGCAAACCTCTACGTTTTTATTTCTTCTCCCTGTAATTTAATTACCCTTCCAAATTTGCTCTTGCGTTTCTATGCTCTTTACTCAACTTACAGATTAAATATCATCGGCGATATGCTACAACCATGTCTCACTCCCTTCATGTCCTATGACTCTTATAACTGCAGTGCGGTTTCTAAAACTTCAAACCTGTATTATTTCACATCCTTTTTTTAAATTCATCCGTCTTTTGACTGGTCTGATGTGATCCGCCACCCGATTCTTCCCCTGTGCCAACATCTTCATCCCAGAGTAGCACTTGCAACCTGACTCCTCAGTTATCTGCTGGATGTGTTCCAGTCTATGGCTTCCTCTACAGTTTTTGCCCCATACAGCTTTCTCTAGTACCATGGAGGTCATTCCCCGATGTCATATGAGATGTACTATCACCCTGGCCCTGCTCCTTGTCAGTGTTTTCCACATATTCCTTTCCTTTCCGATCCTGCACAGAACCTCCTCATTCCTTACCTAATCAGTCCACCTAATTTTCAGCATTCGTCTGTAGCACCACATCTCAAATGCTTCAGTTGTCTTCTGTTCCGGTTTTACCGCAGTCCAGTTTTCACAACCATACAATGCTGTGCTCCAAACGTTCATTCTCAGAAAATTCTTCCTCAAATTAAGGCATATCTTTGATACCAGTAGACTTCTCTTGGCCAGGAATGCCCTTTTTGCCCTTTTAGATACCTCATCTATCTTCAAAATTTCAAAAAATGTATCCCAGTCTACATTTTGAATGTACAAGCTTAGGTTAGGCTTTCTGCAGTCTACCTTGTAACATATGCTGCAGGATCAATGTAGCATCACGTGTTGCCATAAAAGAGAATCAAATGGAAACGAGACACATGGAAAAAGAGTCAGCAAACTGTTTATTTTTTCAAACTTGACCTCCACAATTATTAATACACTTATCCAATTATGAGACAAGACGGTCAATACCTTCATGAAAAAGTGTTTACGAAATGGTTCAAATGGCTCTGAGCACTATGGGATTTAACTTCTTCGTCATTAGTTCCCTAGAACTTAGAACTACTTAAACCTAACTAACCTAAGGACATGACACACACCCATGCCCGAGGCAGGATTCGAACCTGCGACCGTAGTGGTCGCGTGGTTCCGGTCTGTAGCCCCTAGAACCGCTCGGTCAAAGTGTTTACATTTGCCTGCAAAACTGATATTGCACACAGACGTGCACAACTTCGTCCGAAGCAATATACGACCACTAGTGTCTTTCCTTGAGACTCCAAAACATGGAAATCACTTGGGAAAAGATCGGGATGTGTGAAGTATGTGTAACGCTACAAATGAAAAATCTGCAGCGTGTAAACAACCATGACAACATCTGGGCCCGCCCACAAATTTAGACACGTTGCAGAAGTTCCGCTGTAAAGCGTTACACATTCTCTCCACAGTCCCTACCTCTCCCCATGCGATATTCATATTTTTGGAGTCTGGAGAAAGACATTCGCAACTGTCGATTTGCTTCGGAGGAAGACGGGCGCGCCTGGGTACAGTCATGGTTCCGTAAGCAACCGAAAACGTTTTCCCATGAAGGGATTGACCGTCTTGTCTCACAGTGCAGAGGCGCTCTGCATCGTGGTGTAGCTTGCTGTCCAGGTTTCGAGAGGGTGCGTTTCTGGATGAGGTACCGATTATATTGCTTCCCCCTACTTATACCTCCGGAGCAGATCACGAATGTAAAATTGGAGAGATTCGAGCGCGCACGGAGGCTTTCCGGCAGTCGTTCTTCCCGCGAACCATACGCGACTGGAACAGGAATGACAGTGACACGGAAAGTGCCCTCCGCTACACACCGTTGGGTGGCTTGTGGAAAATAAATGTAGATGTACAGATAGATGTAGTGGGATAAATGTGTCAACAGGTATGGCGATTACATTTGAAATAATAAACAGTTTAATTACATTTTTTTCCAAGTGTCTCGTTTTTATTTTCTGTCCCTTATACTTTTCTACAGAACGTAACCTGTTGTCCCCGAGATCGACTTCTGTTTGTCTATCCATTCTTCAGTAAAGTATTTTGTAATCAATGTCGGGACCTTTCTTTTGTTTCGTTCTGTTGTTCTTCCTCCGATTTTCTCATTGTTTTCGTTTCACGAGACGGATTTGGGAGGACGATATGTAATTTCGGGACAGATTGTGTCGCAGATAAGAGCATGGTATTGCAAAATGGGTTGAATGCTTAGAAAGGAATTTCGTGATAGCTACTTTGCGTGTCAGTGTCGTCGCGTTGTTTGAAGCTGCTGAGACTCTTGGCAGTTGTAGCTGATTGGTGGGTGTCGGTGGGGAGGAGCCGCCTGTGTCCTGACTGATTGGCCCGCATGTCCTCAGGAGGAGGGGGACTCGCAGAACGCAGATGGTCCCATTTCCGGGAACAGCGCCGCCATCCGGCGGACAAATCGTCGTCCCCCCTGGGACCGCTGGCGTCTGGCGTCACGCCATCCACACTCCGACCTGACGCTGTCTGAGGAAGCTGCTGGTACCGGCGTCCGCCACCACCCTGGGGCCATTGCTTTCACAGTATTACCGGTTCTTGTAGAAGCGATAAAATAGATGAAATAACATTCTTTCTCGCAGAAAAGTTACAGGAGCGTCAGCTGCTCAGAATTGACGAAAGATAACTATTTTCTTTCCTCCCTTTACCCTCATCTTTTGTTAATCATGGCCATAACCTTCAGGTGGATTTCTAGGACGCGTGGACCAGTCGAGATCTGCAGATTCGTGCCGTTCCACGTGAACCCATGGTATGTGTCCCCATCCAACATGTGCCAATGAGAGACCTTAACTTTTACCGATGAATTGAATGTTCAAATAACTCACAGGTTTGCTGCCGCGTAACATCGTCGAACACCCTGCCACTCTCAAGGCACAAATGCGAGGAGGAAGAAATGTGGAAGGAAATTTAATACCTCGGTTCACAGAGGAAAACCAAGGATGATACCACACACGGAACAAGTGTTTTTTGATGAGAGACAGAGCCGGATTCCAAGCAGACTATCAAATCCGCTATTACAGAACATTGCCTTGACACCGGTCATCCTATGGAATACAACAACACGGAGATTCTGGCTTGCACGTCCAGCTATTGGGATAGTGTTATTAAGGAAGCTGTTGAAATCAAGCTATCAAGAAACCTTACTTACAGAGATGGTGGATTTTGTTCAAATTCTGTTTGGAATCCGGCTCTGTCTCTCATCAAAAAACTTGTTCGCTGATCATTCCACCTACTGTCCAGCTTTCCTACAGCGACAGTTGCCGTGCGACTCTGTAGCCCATCTCTCCTTACCACTCTATTCAAAGTCGCACACAAATAACTCTTTACTCCCCAGATTTATTCAGCGTCTCTACATTGGTTACCCCATCTACCCATGAATCTTCGGCGTACTTCTGTAATACCACGTTTAAAAATCCTCTATTGTCTTCTTGTGTGTACTGTTCGTAGCCCACATTTTGTTTCCATATGGAACGACATCCGAAACAAATACTTTCAAAAACAGTTACCTGTTACTTAAGTTTATATTTTATTTTGATATATTTTTCCAAGCATGATTTCCTTTCTAGTTCCAGTCTATTCTTTATATCTGGTTTACTTCTCGCTACGTCGCTTATTTCGTTGCCCGAGTAGTAGACCTTGTTCGCTACTTCTAGTTTCTCAGTTTCAAACCTAATTCCGTCAGCATTAATTAAAGTCAACCACCCTCAGCCAACGTAAATTTATTGATGTTCATCTTACGACCTGTTTTCAAGACACTCTCTATTCAGTTCAACTCATACCCTTTGTCATCTTTCACAGGATTATAAAATGGTCGATAAAAATTAAATTTACTGAAGTTTTTTAGAAATGACTGGCATCAGTCTCAGTCCAGAACTTTAATTTATTTTCAGATTCTCTCCGTGGTCATCTTTACTACTGCTCTGCGCTCAGACTGCATAATACGTGCAGTAAGCTACTACCCTGTCTCACTTGCGTCTCATCCAGTGCTACCACTCTGTTCCCTTACTCTCATAAAACTGTAGCGATTTACTAGCAAGCTGTAAATAATCTTTCACTGCCTGTATTTTATACCTGAAAATTCAACATAAACACCCTTCGTTGGTTTCGCAATACAACACTAAGACTAGTATCGCCGAATCAAGCGAATGTGCTCGATGTATTCCTTCGAAGACCAAGTTTATATGCTTCTCATTTACGGTCAAATAAAACACCTACAGCCATTCTTATGAGTTTACTTTATTTCGTTGCAACCAGTTTCAACGCTTCATTGTGTCATCTTCAGGCCTGTATGCATAAAACAGTAACGGTAGCATTACCAACTTATCGATCAAGTTTCATAGAAACAGGTTAAAACAGAATGAGAAAAAATGGAAAGACTCTACACGTGAATTTACACCGAACATTTGATAGGACGAAGAGTTACATCCATTGTCACAACAAACTTTCAATAGGAAATTGAAAATGAATGTAAGAAAGTCATCGAAAAGGAAGAAAGTTTTGTTGTTAGGCGGTTCTCATGCCAGAGGTGTAGGCCAATTTCTGCAGGAGGAATTAGGACCAGAATACCAGGTCACAATTTTTTTCAAACCAAGTTCTAGTCTGTATCAGGTCACAGAGGATTTAGGTTCACTCTGTAAAGGATTTACCAGGGAAGACACCGTGGTTATTGTGGGAGGGCCAGGGAACAGTATGAACAGAGATCCTGGGTACAGTATAGAGTGTGACCTGGTAAAGATTGCGTCGGCATCGAGACACACCAATGTTGAATTTGTATCTATCCTGAGACGCCATGACCGGCCTCATTTGAACTCTTCTGTTGGGAGAGTAAATTTGGAGTTGGAACGGCTGCTTGGGTCGGGTGCGGGGGCTCATATTGATGTGGTTCCTGTTGATTCTCTCAATAGGTGGGACTATACCAGGCACGGCCTACATCTCAACAGGAAAGGGAAGGGTAAACTGGCTGGGGCTATAGCAGGAAATTTAAGGGGGCGAGGCACTGCCATGAATGGTAAAATACCAGTGGTTACAGGTGTTGGATCAGCACCTTTTTTAGAATAGGTAAGACAGAAAGATGTCAAGTTCGACGAGAGGTCAGGATTGAAACAAATCTTCAGTTTAGGAAAGAAATTAAACAGCACAATTCTAGAACATTGGATCACCAATCACAGCTGTCAATTATAAATTATCACCAATCACCAGAAGTTTTATCTCCACCAAGTTGTATCTCAGTCCTAGGCAATTGCACTGATGAATTAAAGTCACCCAACCCAGTTGACATAATCTGTCTCTCTGAACACCATGTGACCACTGGTACAGGAACTAGGCCTAAGCACAATGAGAAACTCAGACAGGAGAGTACTGCAAATGTTAGAATAGGAAAGGTTCTCATAATAGTATAATTAAAAATAATGTAAGTATGTTTCATCAAAATATTGGGAGTTTAAAGAATAAAATATATGAGCTTCTGGTTTGTTTAGAAGATTTAGAAGCTGAGGATGAAATAGATATACTATGCCTGTCTGAGCATCGCATTGTTACTGATATGGATAAGGTAAATGTAAGTGGATATAAGCTCTCTGCACATGTAATTAGAGAGAATTTGGAGAAAGGAGGAGTTGCCATATATGTCAAAAGTTATCATTGTGCAAAAATTATAGAAACAACAAAGTTTTGTGTAGAGAAACATATAGAAGCATATGCCTGTGAGATTAAATTAAATAAAGGCACATTTATAATTGTAACTTTATATAGGTCCTCATTGGGAAATTTTCATCTATTTCTGAAAAATTTGGACTCCTTGTTGTGCTATCTGTCAGAGAGGGGAAAGCAAATTTTTATTTGTGGGGACTTAAATGTAGATTCTCTGAATGAGGGTTATAGGAAAAATAACTTCTTTGTAAAGGATTTACAGAGTGATCTCCCAAAGGCTTTTGATTGTGTAAATCACGAAATTCTGCTACACAAGCTCAAGTATTGTGGCATGAGTGGGATAGTGCACAAATAGTTTAATTCATACCTAACTGGAAGAGTGCAGAAAGTTGAAACAAGCAGTTCTCATAATATGCAAAGATCAGCACATTCCTCAAACTGGGGAACTATCAAGAATGGGGTTCCACAAGGGTCGGTCTTGGGTCCTTTGTTGTTCTTAATATATATTAATGACTTCTATATAGACCAAGATAAGTTTAACCAGATAAATGCTCAGCCTGTTGAGAATGGTCTTTCTGATCATGGTGCACAGCTAGTTACAATATATGACATAGCCCCATTCAGCAGTACTAAACAGTCCTCCAGAGTAGTACGTTTAGTCAACGATTTAACAATTGCAAATTTCAGGGAAAGCCTACAGCAGTTAGACTGGGATGAGGTGTACCGTGAACCTGATGCTAATTTAAAATATAATTTATTTCATGACACTTTTGTAAATGCATTTGAAAACTGCTTCCCCAAGAAAATAGTTAAATATACTCATAAGAAACCATGTAACAAACCATGGCTTACTAAGGGTATAAAAATATCTTGTAACCAGAAAAGGGAAATGTATCTGACAGCAAGAAAGAGTAGTGACCCAGAAACTATCAAACATTATAAAAACTACTGCTCTATATTAAGAAAAGTTATTAAGAAATCCAGAAGTATATGTATCATGTCTGAAATCAGCAACTCTGATAATAAAATTAAAACAATTTGGAAAATTATTAAAAGAGAAACAGGTCAACCAAGAGTACAGGAAGACAGTATTACCATCAAATTGAATGAAAACTTTACGAACAAAAAGTCAGAAGTTGAAAATATTTTTAATAATCTTTTTCTAAATGTTGTGGATATAGTAGGATCCAAGTCTTCATTAGAAGATGGTAGGCTATTAATGGAAGAGGCCATACCTATGCAATTTGATACAATTGAAATCTCATGCACTTCTCCCTATGAAATTAGGAAAATAATAAACTTGCTTATAAGCAAAAACTCACATGGAATTGATGGCATTTCCAGCAAAATACTAAAAGCTTGTTCTCAACAGATAAGTAAGATTATCAGCGACCTGTGTAATAGCTCTCTGGAACAGGGCATTTTCCCTGATAGACTGAAATATGCTATTGTTATACCTTTGCATAAAAAGGGGAGAAATCTGATGTCAACAATTACCGTCCAATCTCCCTTCTAACAGCTTTATCCAAAATTTTTGAGAAAGTAATGTATTCAAGAGTAGCTTCACATATCTGTAAAAATGAAGTACTAACAAAATGTCAGTTTGGCTTCCAGAAAGGTTTTTCAAAAGAAAATGCCATATATGCTTTCACCAATCAAATTTTGAATGATCTGAATAGCCGAACACTACCAATTTGGATTTTTTTTATCTCTCAAAGGCTTTTGATTGTGTAAATCATGAAATTCTGCTACACAAGCTCAAGTATTGTGGCATGAGTGGGACAGTGCACAAATGGTTTAATTTGTACCTAACTGGAAGAGTGCAGAAAGTTGAAACAAGCAGTTCTCATAATATGCAAAGATCAGCACATTTCTCAAACTGGGGAACTATCAAGAATGGGGTTCCACAAGGGTCGGTCTTGGGTGCTTTGTTGTTCTTAATATATATTAATGACTTGCCATTCTATATTCATGAAGAGGCAAAGTTAGTTCTCTTTGCTGATGATACCAGTATAGTAATCACACCTGACAAACAAGAATTAACTGATGAAATTGTCAATAATGTCTTTCAGAAAATTACTAAGTGGTTCCTTGTAAACTGACTCTCACTGAATTTTGATAAGACACAGTACATACAGTTCTGTACAGTAAATGGTATGACACCATTAATAAATATATATCTTAATCAGAAGCATGTAGCTAAGGTAGAATATTCGAAATTTTTAGGTGTGTCCATTGATGAGAGATTAAATTGGAAGAAACATATTGATGGTCTGCTGAAACGTTTGAGTTCAGCTACTTATGCAATAAGGGTCATTGCAAATTTTGGTGATAAAGATCTTAGTAAATTACCTTACTACGCCTATTTTCTCTCATTGCTTGCATATGGCATCATATTTTGGGGTAATTCATCACTGAGGAATAAAGTATTTATTGCACAAAAGCGTGTAATCAGAATAATAGCTGGAGTCCACCCAAGATCATCCTGTAGACATTTATTTAAGGATCTAGGGATATTCACAGTAGCTTCTCAGTATATATACTCTCTTATGAAATTTGTTATTAGCAACCAAACCCAATTCAAAAGTAATAGCAGTGTGCATAACTACAATACTAGGAGCAAGGATGATCTTCACTATTCAAGATTAAATCTAACTTTGGCACAGAAAGGGGTGAATTATACTGCCACTAAAGTCTTTGGTCACTTACAAAATAGTATCAAAAGTCTGACAGATAACCAACAAGTATTTAAGAAGAAATTAAAAGAGTTTCTGAATGACAACTCCTTCTACTCCATAGAGGAATTTTTAGATATAAGTTAAGAAAAAAAATAAAAAAACAAAAAATAAAGTTGTTATATTAACTTAATTATGTTGTTAAATTAACTTAATTATGTCATGTATTGGCAAATTTGACTCGTTCCACATCATTACGAAATATCGTATTCATGATCCATGGAACTAGTATTAATCTAATCTAAAATACACCATCACGAATTTCCACTCAATTCTTTGTACCATTATACCACTTATTAAAAGTATTGGTTAAAAACAGTCATGGCTGCGATTTAGTTTTTTATTTTTCATCGAAGCGTTTCGCCTTATGTAGGCATCTTCAGGTTATCTTTTCTAGATGGACGCGAGAGGCTCCAAGATTTGCATAACGCGTTCCCATTCACGGGAGCGAGTAACAGAGTAAGATGGGGGCTCAAGTAGTAAGCATATTATGAATGGGAACACGTTATACAGATCTTTGAGCCTCTCGTGTCCATCCAGAAAAGATAACGTGAAGATGCATAAATAAGGCGAAACGCGTCGTTGAAAAATAAAAAAACTAAATTGCAACCAAGTCTGTTTTTGACCAATACTGTTAAGCACTGGTTTGCTGTATGCCACATATTGAATGGAATAATTTCTACCTATTAATAACTTCTTTAAAACACTATTCATGATCTTTATTGAACAGTCGAACATAGAGTATCAGCACAACCCTGAAATAACCTACTGTCAGACAAGGTAACTGTAGAAGGAGATAAATGGAAGGGAACAATACCTCACAAGTAAGTAAAAAGAAGGAACATGACCTATGTGTCGTGTCAAAGTATAAAATGCTGATCAGGAAGGTGAAGCAAACGTTGCTGCCACTAGCCTCTAGTTACGTGTTTGCTGGTAGAACTGTGTGTGTTAAATGTCGCTTTCGGTAACATGCAATTACTTATGACACATTTAGAGATTATGTATCTGTCTTCTATTTCGCATAGATTTGCATCACATTACCTAAGTTACAATACACACGAATCGTGGCATTGCCAGTGTTTTTGTTGTAATAGTGTATGCATTGCCAACTAACAGACTGCTGTCACTCGTTAACAGTTTACATATGACAAAAATTTCAATTACTTACGTTTTAATTATGAGCATGGTATGTGGCCTCCACACTGGTCAATTATTAATGCGGCTTGACGTTGACACGATTTGAATGACTGGAAATTTTCGACTAAAGAAAAAACTAAGTGTATACTGCTTACATTGCATTTATTCATATTGTTGAGTCATCCTTTATGATACACTGCATCCTTGTGGGCTACTTAGTATACCTGTATGTGATTATTTCACGGCAGTGCTCGATATATGAAGCATTCGCTATGAATGTTTGCATCATGAAGAGTTTCCTTGTGGGCGTCTTTCAGTCGTTCTACATATGTTATGAACTGAGGTGGGTTATACATTCTGTTTATCACACATCTTAGACGTTCACTTTATAGATATGACACACTGTATTCCCCTCATCTGGGTACAACTAAGCATTTTATACTCTGACACGACACATACGTCACATTCCTTCTTCTTACTTGTTTGTGAGGTATTGTTTCCTTCCATTTATCACCTTCTACGGTTATTTCGTCTTACAGTAGGCTAATTCAGGTTTGTGCAGATAATGTGTGTTCGACTGTCCAATAAAGATCAGGAATAGCGTTTTAAAGAGGTTTTTAATAGATAACATAATTGTACAAAGTATTGAATAGAAATTTGTGATGGTATATTTTAGATATGTGACAGTAGATGTACCTGTTCGTCCTATCAAATGTTCGGTGTAAATTCACTTTTAGAGTCTTGCCATTGTTTCTCCCTGTTTCTATGTAACTTGATTGATAAGCTGGTAATGCTATCGTTACTATTTGATGTGTAGAGGCCTGAAGATGACGCAATGAAGCGTTGAAACTGGTTGCAACAAAATAAAATAAAATCATGAAAACGTCTGTAGGTGTTTCATTTTGTCACAATAGTAAACGGCCGGCGTCCCAGAGACCTCCTGCCAAAAGGATGGACATACAAAAACTGAAAACTTGAGATTTTCCAAGTGTGTTCTAGAGTACGTTGTCCATATATGTTTCTAACACTACATACTAAAACGTGGGTTTACTGTTCTTCAGCCTACTCTGTAAGGTAAGTCATAGGGAAGTATTGACAAATGTGTCCCTCAATTTCTCTACTGCCGAAAATGACCTTCCCACATATTGAATACTATTAGCCATTTCATTCTTCTGTAGATCATTCGTGTTAAGTTCCTAATATAACTGTAGATAAGATTTTTATATGCTGAGACAATTTTTCTGCCACATTATGTATTACCTAGCCATGGAATGAATTATAACTCTTGCCAGACAATCTCACTAATCAAAGTAAGTTATGAAAGGGAAATAGAGTTAGTGACTTTACAACTGGACGTTAGGAAAAACGTATAAAAAATAAAGATTGTTGACATCTATAATGCATGAGAGGATATTGTTTAAATTTAACACAATTCAAGATTTTTTCCTCTGGTAAGAGCTGTTTCTCAATTAAAATTTAAATGTATCAACAACGAATAGGTGATACCATGAAACACTAAAGGGATTAAAGTATAGCACTAGTGAAATTTAAAAAACGACCCTACTTTTCCATAGTTTTTATTGAAAAAAGGCTATGTGCACATTTAATAATAACAAATTAAATTCAGGCCACACGTGGAAATAGGAATGCATAAGCTCGCAATACGAAATAATAAAAAGAATGCTATGACTAATTCAATTTTCAGAATTTCAATTAACGTTATTTACAAAGTCATTTTTTATTTCAAGTACTTATTTTCAGTAAATGGAGGAAATTGAAAAAAATTCGTTTAATAACTAAGCCAACGTACAAAAATTGTCTAAATGCCAATTTTTTTATTTATGCCTTAGTGCTTATTAATTTAGAGCTCGTCCTACCGGAAACCATTTCTTTCTTTCTTTTCATATTGAATATTGTAATTCATGACGCGTGTTTTGCAGCTGCATCAGGCACACAACTGACTTTTGTTCGAGTTTTGAAAATTAATCTTTAATACCGACAATGCTCCTGGCGCTGTTTCGACTGACGTGCTTTTATTGTTGATGTGTATTATTTCACGCGGATTACGGGACCAAGTTAACCGGCATCCCATTCTGCATTTATATCTCGCGCGAATAATGGGATTAATGTTATATGTGGCGCGAAAAAAGCGATGGGACCACGGGTGGTGGGACAGCGGCAGAACAAAGGGAGCCACGGGGCATTGTGGGCCACAATAGCCGGATCAATTGTCTGCGAGTCTCCACTGTGTAGCTGCCGACTCCAACACGCAGAAACTCTCGCTGACAGCGGTCTGTAGGGAGAACCTTGCTGCCGGTCTTCATCTACATGCATACTCTGTAAAACAACTGTGAAGTGAACGGCACAGGGGGTACTCCCCACCGGACGACTATTGCGGTTTCTTCCCGTACCATACAGATATGGAACGCGGAAACATTAATTGCTTCATTGTCCCCATCGGGATTTCTACGGGAGCGATACACAGGAGAAAGCAGCATTTTCCTAACTTTTTCATTAGATACCAAAGCTTGAAACTTTTGTAAATAGACTTTCGTTGAACAACTGTAGCAGACCCTATATTCAGAATTCGGTTTTGAGTTTAATTAAATGTCTCTCAAGATGTCTGTGATGCAGAAGACTAAAATCAATGTACACTACCGGCCACTAAAATTGCTACACCACGAAGATGACGTGCTACAGACGCGAAGTTTAACCGACAGGAAGAAGATGCTGTGATATGCAAATGATTAACTTTTCAGAGAATTCACACAAGGTTGGCGCCGGTGGCGACACCTACAACGTGCTGACATGAGAAAAATTTCCAACCGATTTCCATACACAAACAGCAGTTGACCGGCGTTGCCTGGTGAAACGTCGTTGTGATGCCCCGTGTAAGGAGGAGAAATACGTACCATCACGTTTCCGACTTTGATAAAGGTCGGATTGTAGCCTATCGCGATTGCAGTTTATCGTATCGTGACATTGCTGCTCGCGTTGGTCGAGATCCAATGACTGTTAGCAGAATATGGAATCGGTGGGCTCAGGAGGGTAATACGGAACGCCGTGCTGGATCACAACGGCCTCGTATCACTAGCAGTCGAGGTGACAGGCATCTTATCCGCATGGCTGTAACGGATCGTGCACCCACGTCTCGACACCTGAGTCAACAGATGGGGACGTTTGGAAGACAACAACCATCTGCACGAATAGTTGGATGACGTTTGCAGCAGCATGGACTATCAGCTCGGAGACATATGGCTGCGGTTACCATTGACGCTGCATCAGAGACAGGAGCACCTGCCCTGGTTTACGATCCTGGGTGCACGAATGGCAAAACGTCATTTTTTCGGATGAATTCAGGTTCTTTTTACAGCATCATGATGGTCGCATGCGTGTTTGGCGACATCGCGGTGAATGCACATTCTAAGCGTGTATTCGTCGTCGCCATACTGGCGTATCACCTGGCGTGATGGTATGGGGTGCCATTGGTTACACTGTAAGTAGGCTGTTTAGGTTCTTATATTGGTAACGCCACCGCCACGTAGCGCTCTGTATCAAAATCACTGCATGAGTTGTGTGCAGTCTGTGGCTGGGTGGCATTGTTGGAGTTTGCTATTGTAGTGTTGAACAGTTGGCTGTTAACAGAGCGTAGCGCTGCGCAGTTGGAGGTGAGCCGCCAGCAGTGATGGATGTGGGAAGAGAGATGGCGGAGTTTTGAAAGCGGATGATCTGGACGTGTGTCCATCAGAGACAGTAAATTTGTAAGACTGGATGTCATGAACTGATGTATATTATGACTTTTGAACACTATTAAGATCTGGACGTGTGTCCATCAGAGACAGTAAATTTGTAAGACTGGATGTCATGAACTGATGTATATTATGACTTTTGAACACTATTAAGGTAAATACATTGTTTGCTCTTTATCGAAATCTTTCATTTGGTAACTATGCCTATCAGTAGTTAGTGCCTTCAGTAGTTAGAATCTTTTATTTAGCTGGCAGTATTGGCGCTCGCTGTATTGCAGTAGTTTGAGTAACGAAGAGTTTTGTGAGGTAAGTGATTCATGAAAGGTATAGGTTATTGTTAGTCAGGGTCATTCTTTTGTAGGGATTATTAAAAGTCAGAATGCGTTGCGCTAAAAATATTGTGTCGTAACAGTTTAGTGTTGATCAGAATAAGTAAAGAGAGAAACGTGTGAGTACGATCAGCTTTGCGCAGCTGTTTGAAAATCAAATAACGTAAGGGATTTACCAGCACAGCAATTCAATAATTTTTCTAAGGGGACGTTACAACACGTCTCGGTCACCTCTTGTTCGCATTGACGCCACTTTGAACAGTGGACGTTACATTTCAGATGTGTTACGACCCGTGGCTCTACCCTTCATTCGATCCCTGCGAAACGCTACATCTCACCAGGATAATGCACGACCGCATGTTGCAGATCCTGTACGGGCCTTTCTGGATACAGAAAATGTTCGTCTGATGCCCTGGCCAGCACATTCTCCAGATCTCTCACCAGTTGAAAACGTCTGGTCAGTGGTGGCCGAGCAACTGGCTCGTCACAATACGCCAGTCACTACTCTTGATGAACTGTGGTATCGTGTTGAAGCTGCATGGGCAGCTGTTCTTGTAAATGCCATCCAAGCTCTATTTGACTCAATGCCCAGGCGCATTAAGGCCGTTATTACGGCCAGAGGTGGTTGTTCTGGGTCCTGATTTCTCAGATTGTATGCACCCAAATTAATCAGATGTCAGTTCTAGTATAATATATTAGTCCAATGAATACCCGTTTATAATTTGCGTTTCTTATTGGTGTAGCAATTTTAATCTGATGAATCACCACAGTGAGGGACCTGTACAAATATTCCCCTGCTATAATTAATTTACAAGTATAAAAAACATAAGTGCCGGCCTAGAATTCGCATTGAATAATGTTCCGCCGATAGGGGCATCTGTAACTAAAGCAAAGAATACAAATGGCAAAAAAGAAAAAACTAAAAAGGTGTTCTTATCTCCATATAAAGATTTAAAAAAGAAACTGCACACTTTGCGAAATTACTGAGGGTAAAATTAGAATGCCCTGGGTTGTTAGGCCGCGTCATATTTCCCCTAAAATAATCGACGTTTCGATCCCTGTGCTGGGATCCTCTTCAGGATCTGTCGGTGTCCACTGCCACTAGAAAACTTCAGCAGTTAACACCAGCAGATCCTGAAGAAAATCTCAGCAGAGGAGTCGAAACGTCGATTATTTCAGAGGATATATGACGCGGCCTAAGAGCCCAGAAGATTTTAACTTCAGTGACAATGGTCACGAAAGCCTGAAAACCTACAAAAATGTTGAGATGTGTATGAATTCCTAAAGGGATCAAACTGCTGAGGTCATAAATTTAACTTATGCTAAGAACAACACACAGACTCAAGCCCGACGGAGGACTCGAACCTCCGGCGGGAGGGACCGCGTAATCCGTGACATGGCGCCTCAAACCGCGCGGCCGCACCGCGCGGCTGCAGACTTACATAACATTAGAATACTTTCATATCGCTTCACTGTTTAAAATGACTCATTGATCACTGGACAAAAATCACATTAGATTCTTCAAATACAATTATTGGCATTGCGCCTCACAGACATAAATTCGTGGCAATCTTTGAAAAATATGACTGATAACTGCAATAGTTCTGGGGTAGTTATAAATCGCTCAGTCGAATATAAATACAATATAATTAATGACTATTATAATCACATATTTGTCTTGCTTTTTTTCAAATAACCACCGGTCGTGGATTCCGTGGTTCGTAGATCATTGTTCCACGCCCCTACCTCATTTACGTCACTCCCCCCCCCTCCGCCCCCCTGAGTAGTGGTCGCGTCAGTTAACATGGTCCCTGCGGAAAAGCGCATTGTCCTCTTGGCCGCTCGCTATGGACTCCTTTTCTTAGTTTGAAGGGATGGCCGCGTTAGGCATGGGAAAAACGACCCAGTGAAAACCGATACCTGTATTCTAGTCCTGAATAAATGATATTTTTCGGTATTTTATAGGTGTTTTTCTATTTTTTATTAATAACCGAGAAAAAACCGAAATATCAGTTAGACGCAGGAGCAGTGCTGAAATTTTTCGTTTTTAAATAGATCTTTTAAAAAAATGGGTTTGAAAGATTTCGTTATTATAGAAAATGGGATCCGCATATGCGGATGACTTAGTTGTGATGGCAGATTCGATTGAAAGTTTGCAAAGTAATATTTCAGAGCTAGATCAGAAATGTAAGGACTATGGTATGAAGATTAGCATCTCCAAAACGAAAGTAATGTCAGTGGGAAAGAAATATAAACGGATTGAGTGCCAAATAGGAGGAACAAAGTTAGAACTGGTGGACGGTTTCAAGTACTTAGGATGCATATTCTCACAGGATGGCAACATAGTGAAGGAACTGGAAGCGAGGTGTAGCAAAGCTAATGCAGTGAGCGCTCAGCTACGATCTACTCTCTTCTGCAAGAAGGAAGTCAGTACCAAGACTAAGTTATCTGTGCACCGTTCAATCTTTCGACCAACTTTGTTGTATGGGAGCGAAAGCTGGGTGGATTCAGGTTACCTTATCAACAAGGTTGAGGTTACGGATATGAAAGTAGCTAGGATGATTGCAGGTACTAGTAGATGGGAACAATGGCAGGAGGGTGTCCACAATGAGGAAATCAAAGAAAAACTGGGAATGAACTCTATAGATGTAGCAGTCAGGGCGAACAGGCTTAGATGGTGGGGTCATGTTACACGCATGGGAGAAGCAAGGTTACCCAAGAGACTCATGGATTCAGCAGTAGAGGGTAAGAGGAGTCGGGGCAGACCGAGGAGAAGGTACCTGGATTCGGTTAAGAATGATTTTGAAGTAATAGTTTTAACATCAGAAGAGGCACCAATGTTAGCACTGAATAGGGGATCATGGAGGAACTGTATAAGGGGGGCTGTGCTCCAGACTGAACGCTGAAAGGCATAATCAGTCTTAAATGATGATGATGATGATGATGATGATGAGAAAATGGGAAAAGGGATCAGTGCTATTCTAATAATAGTACCTACAGATACGAGCAAAAAACGCATACCATAAGAATTGGTACAGAACTGCTAAGACAATCATGTCCCTGTTGCCGTGTGTCGGAGCTTACGCTACGCGGGTACGAGACGTATACAATACTTGCCTCCCAGCTGGCCTATACGGTTGTTTCTCGCTATCGACGCTGGAAATGCGTTGTATTGAAGAATAGTACCAACCCTAGTCTGGAAATATTAATTCAAAGTGAAGTAGCAATTTCTGTGAAGTAACGGAGGAGGTAGGAAATTATAGTAACAGTACTAAATTAAAAACTTAACAAAAATTCATTTGTAATAAAAAATAAAAATAGAAAGTAGTTGATCTGTTGCCTGTGTTTACATAACACACCTTTATGAGCTTCATGCCACTGGAAACGGACAAATTAAGACAAGGAAAGAAGTTTTTTAACCTCAGGTTTTCACTCTTCAGCTGTGACTATTCGTAGTGGCCAAATAGTGGTGTGATATTCGAATACAACAAGATTTTTGAGCAGTTTCAAAAAATTGTCATCGATATGGCAATACCGGTGACTTTTTTCAGCATTCAACCATTTTCAAGAAAAGCAGTGAATGGTGAACATACTAAATTTTCTTTTGTTTACCTGTTTATTCTTATGTTTTGATATTATTTATGTTAAAATTGAGAGAGTCAAAATTTTTCAGTCTTTCTGCATCTACGTTCATTACAGGAAGTAATAGGAACAAAAACCGAAAACTGGTTATTTCATAAACCTGTTATTTTGAGGGGCTTTAATAAACTAAACTGGGCGAAAAATGCGAAACAAACGAAAACCGGTTGTTTCAGCGATAACCACCATCTCTGGGCCAAGTCAGTCGCGTGTCACCTGCTGAAGACGCTGCTTCATCTGTCAGTTATGAACTGTGTATCGCGCGTTCTAGCTCTCTTTTTTATACAGCATGACGTCATAGTCTCCACGAACCGTAGGTGGAGGGCAGTACTTCATAGTCAGGCACGGGAGATTGTTTGCAACGTCATTAAATTTCTGGGGGAACGGGCAGATGAAGGAGTACAAGTACGATTAAGAAGTGCGCTAGGGGGTGTGGCAGCAGTCATTGATTTTTGTCATCGTACAATGATGAAAATAAAGAAAGAGGGGAAAAACGTGGCTACAGGTATTTCCCAAGACTACTCCATTCCAGTGAAGACACGGAAGAAATCTCTACATTTAAGTAATTATGATGAACAGGTTGTCAGGGGACGGACCGAAGACCCCCTCAAGGCGTATAAACAGCGCCCGCCGTTACAATTACTACATCTACCTCCTACTTCCTTAATCAGGGCAAGATACTGAATTTTTTAGAAGGCATTTCATCATTACGATCCATAACGTGACGACCACCTACCTAATAGCAGGCATGTCCACATTTGGCAAGGATAACAGAGGTGACGCCCCTGTGGCATGGGAGCAATGAGGCCTTGGTAGGCCGCTAGAGGGAGTTGGCACCACATCTGCACACAAAAGTCAATTCCGCATAAATTTCAGGGAGGGTGGCGATGAGCTCTGACGGCACGTTCAATCACATTCCTGACGTTTTCAATGAGGTTCAGGTCTGGCACATCATTGGAACTCGCCACTGTGTTCCTCGAACCACTCCATCACACTCCTGGCCTTGTGACACGGTGCATTGTCTCGTTGAAAAATGCAGCTTCCGTCGCTAAACATGATCGTCATGTCTGCAACCAGTATCTGCAACCAGTGTACAATACCTCTTGGCCGTCATCGTACCTTGCACGATCTGCATTGGTTCCACTGATGCGCACGTGAATGTTCCCACAGACCATAATGGAGCCGCCGCCAGCTCGTCTCCGTGCCGCAGAACAGGTGTCAAGGAACTGTTGCACTGGAAGACGACAGATTCGCTCCAAAAAATGGTTCAGATGGCTCTGGGCACTATGGGACTTAACATCTAAGGTCGTCAGTCCCCTAGAACTTAGAACTACTTAAACCCAACTAACCTAAGGACATCACACACATCCGTGCCCGAGGCAGGATTCGAACCTGCGACCGTAGCGGTCGCGCTGTTCCAGACTGAACCGCCTAGAACCGCTCGGCCACAGCGACCGGCGGATTCTCTGCCTCGTATCGGCATGATGAGGAAGGTATCGGGATCCATCAGACCTCGCAACGCTCTGCCGTTGCGCCATCGCCCAGTGTTGATAGTCACGTCACCATTTCAGTCTTGGCTGCCGATGTCGTGGTGCGAACATTGGCACATGGATAAGTCGTCGGCTGCGGAGCCCTCTCTTTAGGAGTGTCGGTGCACCGTGTGTTCAGAGACACACATACTCCACCTAACATTAAAGTCTGACGTTAATTCCTCCACAGTTCGGTGCCTGTCCTCTTTTACCAGTCTACCCAGCCTACAACGTCTGACATCTGTACTGAGGGGTGGCCGCCCAATCTGACGATGTGTGGACGTGGTTTTCACCTTGGTTTCTTCACGCGTTGAAGACACTCTTCACAGCACTCCTCGATCGCCCAAAACATCGTGCAGTTTCGGAAATGCTTTCGCCGAGCCTGCAGGCCATCTTCCTCCAGTCAAACTCGTATAGATGGAGCGCCTTCCCCGCTCTACACACGAACAGCACGCTCGCTGAGAGTACCTGCACCGTGCCTATATCTGACTATCCGTCATTCCTAGCCAGGTGAAGCTGTTATCGCCTGGACGGGTTTGTATCGATAGTAGATCGGTGGTCACAATGGCGTGTATACAGTGATCAGCCAAGAGATTATGACCACTGCCCGTTGCGACGGTGGGTACTGCCTGGTGGGGTTGTGAGCACGTGACAGGGTAACAAAAGTATGTTAAGTGGAGCAGACAAGGACGGGGATCGCCCTAGAGAACATATGGGCAGCAAATGGGGAATTCAGTTGGGATAAAAAAAAGCTCTGACAAAGTGCACATTATTATTACAAGCCTGAGAACGAGTATCTGGGAAACGGCGAATGTAGTAGAATGTTCACCTGCTGCAGCCATGGGAGTGTGTAACAGTGTTGTTGAAGAAACTGATCTAGCACACTCTTGAAGACAGACGTAAATTATCCCGAGAAAGACTATTAACGAAGTTTCAAGAACTGACCTTAAATAATATACACTGCTGGCCATTGAAATTGCTACACCACGAAGATAACGTGCTAAAGACGAGAAATTTAACCGACAGGAAGATGCTATGATATGCAAATGATTAGATTTTCAGAGCACTCACACAAGGTTGGCGACGGTGGCGACACCTACAACGCGCTGACATGAGGAAAGTTTCCAACCGATTTCCCATACACAAACAGAAGTTGATCGGCGTTGCCTGGTGAAACGTTGTTGTGATGCCTCTTGTAAGGAGGAGTAATGTGTACCATCACGTTTCCGACTTTGATGAAGGTCGGATTGTAGCCTATCGCGATTTCGGCTTATCGTTTCGCGAAATCGCTGCTCGCGTTGGTCGAGATTCAATGACTGTTGGCGAAATATGGAATCGGTGGGTTCAGGAGGGTAATACTGAACGCCTTGCTGGATCCCAACGGCCTCGTATCACTAGCAGTCAAGATGACAGGCATCTTATCCACATGGCTGTAACGGATCGTGCAGCCACGTTTGGATCCCGGAGTCAACAGATGGGGACGTTTGGAAGACAACAACCATATGCACGAACAGTTCGACGACGTTTGCAGCAGCATGGACTATCAGCTCGGAGACCGTGGCTGCGGTTACCCTTGACGCTGCATCACAGACAGGAACGCCTGCGATGGTGTACTCAACGACGAACCTGGGTGCACGAAACCCAAAACGTCCTTTTTTTCGGATGAATACAGGTCTGTTTACAGCATCATGATGGTCGCATCCGTGTCTGACGACATCGCGGTGAACGCACATTGGAAGCGTGTATTTGTCATCGCCATACTGGCGTATCACCCGGCGTGATTTTATGGAATGCCACTGGTTACACGTCTCGGTCACCTCTTGTTCGCATTGACGGAACTTTGAACAGTGGACGTTACATTTCAGATGTATTACGACCCGTGGCTGTACCCTTCATTCGATCCTTGCGAAGCCCTACATTTCAGCAGGGTAATGTACGACGGAATGTTGCAGGTGCCGTACAGGCCTTTCTGGTTACAGAAAATGTTCGACTGCTGCCCTGGCCAGTACATACTCCAGATCCCTCACCAACTGAAAACGTCTGGTCAATGGTGGCCAAGGGAATGGCCCGTTACAATACGCCAGTCACTACTCTTGATGAACTGTGGTATCGTGTTGAAGCTGCATGGGCAGCTGTACCTGTACACGCCATCCAAGCTCTGTTTGACTCAATGCCCAGGCGTATCAAGGCCGTTATTACGGCCAGAGGTGGTTGTTCTGGGTACTGATTTCTCAGGATGTATGTACCCAAATTGCGTGAAAATGTAATCACATGTCAGTTCTAGTATAATATATTTGTAAATGAATACCCGTTTATCATCTGCATTTCTTCTTGGTGTAACAATTGTAATGGCCTGTAGTGTACTTCAACCACCTAAGTATCACTCAGACGGGGATGGTGAGGACAACATTAGAATAACTACTCCTCGCAGGGAGACATTCAGACAGTCACTCTTGCCCACTCCCTATACGTGAATGGTATGTGAAGATACCCTGATAACTGGTACAATTGGATGTACCCTCTGCCATGGAACTCACGGTGGTTTGAAGGGTATAGATGTAGATGTAGAAAGAGGTAAATGGACGGGGAAACTCCCAGTAGGCGCTAAATGGTTGGAGGTCCACAACTCTTCACAGAACATGGGGTTCGGTGGCTTCTCCCCTCTGTAAAGTAGGATAGATGGTGATATGTGGCATCCCAGCCGATAGAACACAATGCTGGTGCACGCACAAATGTCTCGGAGCACACCGTTCATTGTACATTGTTGAACATGGGGCTCTGCACGAGACCACCACTAAGTGTTCACGTTTTGACCCAACGACATCCTCAATTACGATTGCAGTGGGCACGGGACCATCGGCATTTGACCGTCTGTCAATTGAGAAATGTCGGCTCTTAGGGTGAATCACATTTTTGCTACGCTAGGTCGATGATCGTCTCCACAAATGCCGTCATCGAGGTGAATGGGGGCACGAATGTGCAGCTCGCCTTTAACGCAGGCTGATGAGAGCAATATTATCCTATGGGAGATCCTCTCCTGCATTTACATGGGAGCTGTGGTAGTAATAGAAGATACGCCGACGGCTGCGAACCACCTTGTTTCCTTTATGCTTGATGTCTTCCCCGACGATGATGTCATCTTCCAACAGTGTAAATGTCCATGTCTCATAACCAGATTCGTGATACAGTGGTTTGAGGAGCATATAGTGAACTCTCGTTAATGTCTTGGCGTCAAAATTTGAGTGATGTAAAACATAGGGATGCCATGTGGGTCGCTATATGCGGCGTCACCGCGGACGCAAATCAGCAGCCCGTTATTTCCGTGAATGATATGACCTGTGTGTAGACATTTACTGTCACGTACCTCCTAAAACCTACTACCAAACTGTCAGATCCCCGTTATGCAGCAACAGTGGTGTACAGGGTGGGTTACTAACTATTGACCCCAAGAATAAAAAAATGATTCAAATGGCTCTGGGCACTATGGGACTTACCATCTGAGGTCATCAGTCCCCTAGAACTTAGAACTACTTAAACCTAGCTAACCTAAGGACATCACACACATCCATGCCCGAGGCAGGATTCGAACCTGTGACCGTAGCAGTCTCGCGGTTCCGGACTGAAGCGCCTAGAACCACCAAGAATAACGCCGAAAGTATGATAAAAAAATGGTTCAAATGGCTCTGAGTACTATGGGACTTAACATCTATGGTCATCAGTCCCCTCGAACTTAGAACTACTTAAACCTAACTAACCTAAGGACAGCACACGACACCCAGCCATCACGAGGCAGAGAAAATCCCTGACCCCGCGGGAATCGAACCCGGGAACCCGGGCCTGGGAAGCGAGAACGCTACCGCACGACCACGAGATGCGGGCCAAAGTATGATAGTAGCTGAAAAGTTTGCGGGACAAAAGTTGCATAGGACAACGGGGGCCATAATATGACGTTGGTTTTTTGTTGCTAAGTGGGGTCGCGTCTGAGATATGAAGGTCAAGTTTGTTTTTTTAAATAAGATGATATACAGAGTGATTCAAAAAGAATACCACAACTTTAAAAATGTGTATTTAATGAAAGAAACATAATATAACCTTCTGTTATACATCATTACAAAGAGTATTTAAAAAGGTTTTTTTTCACTCAAAAACAAGTTCAGAGATGTTCAATATGGCCCCCTCCAGACACTCGAGCAATATCAACCCGATACTCCAACTCGTTCCACACTCTCTGTAGCATATCAGGCGTAACAGTTTGGATAGCTGCTGTTATTTCTCGTTTCAAATCATCAGTGGTCGCTGGGAGAGGTGGCTGAAACACCATATCCTTAACATACCCCCATAAGAAAAAATCGCAGGGGGTAAGATCAGGGCTTCTTGGAGGCCAGTGATGAAGTGCTCTGTCACGGGCTGCCTGGCGGCCGATCCATCGCCTCGGGTAGTTGACTTATCCGCTGCAGACAGTGCTTGTACCAATTTCAGACGATAAGGTTTCATAACTAACCTTTTTTGTAGGACTCTCCATACAGTTGATTGTGGAATTTGCAGCTCTCTGCTAGCTCTGCGAGTCGATTTTCCTGGGCTGCGAACAAATGCTTGCTGGATGCGTGCTACATTTTCATCACTCGTTCTCGGCCGTCCAGAACTTTTCCCTTTGCACAAACACCCATTCTCTATAAACTGTTTATACCAACGTTTAATACACCACCTATCAGGAGATTTAACACCATACTTCGTTCGAAATGCACGCTCAACAACTGTCGTCGATTCACTTCTGCCGTAGTCAATAACACAAAAAGCTTTCTGTGGGGCGGTCGCCATCTTAGCATCAACTGACGCTGACGCCTAGTCAACAGCGCCTCAAGCGAACAAATGTACAACTAAATGAAACTTTATAGCTCCCTTAAATCGCCGACAGATAGTGCTTAGCTCTGCCTTTTGTCGTTGCAGGGTTTTAAATTCCTAAAGTTGTGGTATTCTTTTTGAATCACCCTGTAGTTTGGTACTTATTTTCTGATAGCGGCTATCCAGACGAATCCAGTGATGTGTAGCAGTAAGTTCTTTAAAGGTCAGCGAAGGTCACAAAAGTGGCATGAACGTCCATTTACAGAAGGTGTTCGAAGTGTTGACCATTGGTATCAACGCAGTGCTGCAATCTTCTTATCATGGATTGAGTGGTATTCTATCACATCGGAACACATCGAAGAACATGTTCTGACAATTCTCTCTCGTGTGTCGTGAAAATAGTAAATATTCACCGAATACGGCCTATTCATCAAACGTGCCATTAACTTGTAAACACCATTCGTCGGTTTCGCAATACAAAACTAATAGGAACAGTACGACTAGTATCGTCGAATCAAGCGAATGTGATCGATGTATTCCTTCGAAGAACAAGTGGATATGCTTCTCATTTACGGAGAATGCCAACGAAATTCAGCGAGAGCAGGAGACTTATACGCTGAAAGATATCCTCAGCGTACTCACCTACACGTCCTACTTTTAAATATATACATGATAAATGGAGAACAACTGGATCTTTAACGCATCGGAAACATATCCGGCAAAGGAAAGTTACTAACGAGCAATCGGAAATTGGTACTCTTGCCACAGCGGTTCGAGATCCTTGCGTTAGTTCGCGTCAAATCGCAAGAGAATCTGGCGTGGGTCACAGTAGTGTTGTTCGTTTTCTGCATCGCCATGAATATTGTCCTTACCATATCAGTCTCCACCAAGAATTAACTGGTATGGACTCTATGCGTCGGATTGAATTCTGCCGATGGGCTCAACTTCAGATTCTGGAGGACAGAATTATAGGCCCCTATTTCATCGAAGGAAATCTTAATGGTAGGAAGTGCAGCACAGTCCTGCAAGAAACATTATGTCTGTTATTGGAAGAAATACCTTTAGGAACAAGGAACAGAATGTGGTATCAACACGATGGGTGTTCGGCACATTTTTCACTGATGGCTAGGAATGTGTTGGAGAGACAGTTCCAAAATCGTTGGATTGGACACGGAGGAGATGTGACGTGGCCGGTTCGATCGCCAGACTTGACGCTTCTGGATTTTTTCTTGTGGGGATTAGTAAAAGAGATTGTTTATAAAGACGTTCCTACTACGCCTGAAAATATGGGAGACAGAATTGTCAGAGCATGTGCTTCGATAAGTGCCGATGCGATAAGGAATACCACTCAATCCATGATAAGAATATTGCAGCACTGTATTGATACTAATGGTCATTACTTCGCACACCTTCTCTAAATGGACGTCCAAGCCACCTTCGTGACCTTCGTTGACCTTCAAACACCTTACTGTTACAAATCATTAGATTCGTCTCGATAGCCGCTCGTCTCGATATCCCCCCATGAACCATGGACCTTGCCGTTGGTGGGGAGGCTTGCGTGCCTCAGCGATACAGATGGCCGTACCGTAGGTGCAACCACAACGGAGGGGTATCTGTTGAGAGGCCAGACAAACATGTGGTTCCTGTAGAGGGGCAGCAGACTTTTCAGTAGTTGCAGGGGCAACAGTCTGGATGATTGACTGATCTGGCCTTGTAACATTAACCAAAACGGCCTTGCTGTGCTGGTACTGCGAACGGCTGAAAGCAAGGGGAAACTACAGCCGTAATTTTTCCCGAGGACATGCAGCTTTACTGTATGATTAAATGATGATGGCGTCCTCTTGGGCAAAATATTCCGGAGGTAAAATAGTCCCCCATTCGGATCTCCGGGCGGGGACTACTCAAGAGGATGTCGTTATCAGGAGAAAGAAAACTGGCATTCTACGGATCGGAGCGTGGAATGTCAGATCCCTTAATCGGGCAGGTAGGTTAGAAAATTTAAAAAGGGAAATGGATAGGTTAAAGTTAGATATAGTGAGAATTAGTGAAGTTCGGTGGCAGGGGGAACAAGACTTTTAGTCAGGTGATTACATGGTTATAAATACAAAATCAAATAGGGGTAATGCAGGAGTAGGTTTAATAATGAATGTAAAAATTGGAGTGCGGGTTAGCTACTACAAACAGCATAGTGAACGCATTATTGTGGCCAAGATAGACACAAAGCCCATGCCTACTACAGTAGTACAAGTTCATATGCCAACTAGCTCTGCAGATGATGAAGAAATTGATGAAATGTATGACGAGAAAAAAGAAATTATCAGGTAGTGAAGGGAGACGAAAATTTAATAGTCATGGGTGACTGGAATTCGTCAGTAGGAAAAGGGAGAGAAGGAAACGTAGTAGGTGAATATGGATTGCGGGGGGAGGAATGAAAGAGGAAGCCGCCTGCTAGAATTTTGCACAGAGCATAACTTAATCATAGCTAACACTTGGTTCAAGAATCATAAAAGAAAGTTGTATACCCGGAAGAATCCTGGAGATACTAAAAGGTATCAGATAGATTATATAATGGTAAGACAGAGATTTAGGAACCAGGTTTTAAATTGTAAGACATTTCCAGGGGCAGATGTGGATTCTGACCACAATCTATTGGTTATGAACTGAAGATTGAAACTGAAGAAACTGCAAAAAGGTGGGAATTTAAGGAGATGGGACCTGGATAAACTGAAAGAACCAGAGGTTGTACAGAGTTTCAGGGAGAGCATAAGGGAACAATTGACAGGAATGGGGGAAAGAAATACAGTAGAAGAAGAATGGGTAGCTCTGAGGAATGAAGTAGTGATGGCAGCAGAGGATCAAGTAGGAAAAAAGACGAGGGCTAGTAGAAATCCTTGGGTAAAAGAAGAAACATTGAATTTAATTGATGAAAGGAGAAAATATAAAAATGCAGTAAATGAAGCAGGCAAAAAGGAATACAAACGTCTCAAAAATGAGATCGACAGGAAGTGCAAAATGGCTAAGCAGGGATGGCTAGAGGACAAATGTAAGGATGTAGAGGCTTGTCTCACTAGGGGTAAGATAGATATTGCCTACAGGAAAATTAAAGAGACCTTTGGAGAGAAGAGAACCACTTGTATGAATATCAAGAGCTCAGATGGCAACCCAGTTCTAAGCGAAGACGGGAAGGCAGAAAGGTGGAAGGACTATATAGAGGGTTTATACAAGGGCGATGTACTTGAGGACAATATTATGGAAATGGAAGAGGATGTAGATGAAGATGAAATGGGAGATAAGATACTGCGTGAAGAGTTTGACAGAGCACTGAAAGACCTGAGCCGAAACAAGGCCCCGGGAGTAGACAACATTCCATTAGAACTACTGATGGCCTCGGGAGAGCCAGTCATGACAAAACTCTACCATCTGGTGAGCAATATGTATGAGACAGGCGAAATGCCCACAGACTTCAAGAAGAATATAATAATTCCAATCCCAAAGAAAACAGGCGTTGACAGATGTGAAAATTACCGAACTATCAGTTTAATAAGTCACAGCTGCAAAATACTAACGCGAATTCTTTACGGACCAATGGAAAAACTGGTAGAAGCGGACCTCGGGGAAGATCAGTTTGGATTCCGTAGAAATGTTGGAACACGTGAGGCAATACTAACCTTACGACATATCTTAGAAGAAAGATTAAGAAAACGCAAACCTACGTTTGTAGCATTTGTAGACTTAGAGAAAGCTTTAGACAACGTTAACTGGAATACTCTCTTTCAAATTCTGAAGGTTGCAGGGGTAAAATACAGGGAGCGAAAGGCTATTTACAATTTGTACAGAATCCAGATGGCAGTTATAAGAGTCGAGGGGCATGAAAGGGAAGCAGTGGTTGGGAAAGGAGTGAGACAGGGTTGTAGCCTCTCCCCGATGTTATTCGATCTGTATATTGAGCAAGCAGTAAAGGAAACAAAAGAAAAATTCGGAGTAGGTATTAAAATTCATGGAGAAGAAGTAAAAACTTTGAGGTTCGCCGATGACATTGTAATTCTGTCAGAGACAGCAAAGGACTTGGAAGAGCAGTTGAACGCAATGGACAGTGTCTTGAAAGGAGGATATAAGATGAACATCAACAAAAGCAAAACAAGGATAATGGAATGTAGTCAAATTAAATCGGGTGATGCTGAGGGGACTAGATTAAGAAATGAGACACTTAAAGTAGTAAAGGAGTTTTGCTATTTAGGGAGTAAAATAACTGATGATGGTCGAAGTAGAGAGGATATAAAATGTAGACTGGCAATGGCAAGGAAATCGTTTCTGAAGAAGAGAAATTTGTTAACATCGAGTATAGATTTAAGTGTCAGGAAGTCGTTTCTGAAAGTATTTGTATGGAGTGTAGCCATGTATGGAAGTGAAACATGGACGATAACCAGTTTGGACAAGAAGAGAATAGAAGCTTTCGAAATGTGGTGCTACAGAAGAATGCTGAAGATAAGGTGGGTAGATCACGTAACTAATGAGGAGGTATTGAATAGGATTGGGGAGAAGAGAAGTTTGTGGCACTACTTGACTAGAAGAAGGGATCGGTTGGTAGGACATTTTTTGAGGCATCAAGGGATCACAATTTTAGTATTGGAGGGCATCGTGGAGGGTAAAAATCGTAGGGGGAGACCATGAGATGAATACACTAAGCAGATTCAGAAGGATGTAGGTTGCAGTAGGTACTGGGAGATAAAGAAGCTTGCACAGGATAGAGTAGCATGGAGAGCTCCATCAAACCAGTCTCAGGACTGAAGACCACAACAACAACAACAGCCGCTATTAGACGTCTGCCACACCAACAGTTATTATAAGCTACACCTTTCCAATGAAATCATGCTTCAATTCTGTTTCAGCCAACAAGTCCTCCTCTGTCTCACGTGTGCAACCTTTAGTCATGGTGCACACCTGATCTTCACTAATAGAGTCAATATTCTTATCCCCTGGAAATATTAAATCAAATCATTTTTGCCCTGGCTACCCAATCATCAGAATCAGAATCACTCTCTGCCTTATTATTCCATGCTTCCTTAAAAAAGTGTGTCTGCTCAGCTTCTTCTGTCATACCATTAGCAACAGACATACACTTACTTGAATCAACAGAATCCCTCACAGTTTCAACCACAATATCAACAGCAGCATCTCCATTCTGCACATTAAAAACTTCACCCACAACTACTGCTCATTCGTCGGTTACAGGAACTATAGGCTGCTCACTGGTACATTCCCTGTCATTACTGGAGTCAGTGCCTCCACATAAACAACACATTCTGCAGCCTTGTGCCGCATATCAACATCATTATCCATGACAACATCTGTTACAGGATCTTATGATGTTATAAGGTAGCAGCCACATTTTACAGGACAAATTAATAATAGTATAATATACAGGGAGTTACAAAAAGGTACTGCCAAACTTTCAGAAAACATTCTTCACACACAAATAAAGAAAAGATGTTATGTGTCAGGAATAGCTTAATTTCCATGTTAGAGCTCATTCTAGTTTCGTCAGTATGTTCTGTACTTCCTCGATTCGCTGCCAGTTGGCCCAATTGAAGGAAGGTAATGTTGACTTCGGTGCTTGTGTTGACATGCGACTCATTGCTCCACTGTACTAGCATCAAGCACATCAGTACGTAGCATCAACAGGTTAGTGTTCATCACGAACGTGGTTTTGCAGTCAGTGCAATGTTTACAAATGCGGAATTGGCAAATGCCCATTTGATGTATGTATTTTCACGGGGCAATAGCCGTGGCGCGGTACGTTTGTATCGAGACAGATTTCCAGAACGAAGGTGTCCCAACAGGAAGACGTTCGATGCCATTGATCGGCGTCTTAGGGAGCGCGGAACATTCCAGCCTATGACTTGCGACTGGGGAAGACCTAGAACGACGAGGACACCTGCAATGGACGAGGCAATTCTTCGTGCAGACGATAACCCTAATGTCAGCGTCAGAGAAGTTGCTGCTGTACAAGGTAACGTTGACCACGTCATTGTATGGAGAGTGGTACGGGAGAAGCAGTTGTTTCCGTACCCTGTACAGCGTGTGCAGGCACTATCAGGAGCTTATTGGCCTCCACAGGTACACTTCCGCGAATGGTTCATCCAACAATGTGGCAATCCTCATTTCAGAGCAAATGTTCTCTTTACGGATGAGGCTTCATTCCAACGTGATCAAATTGTAAATTTTCACAATCAACATGTGTGTGCTGACGAGAATCTGCACGCAATTGTGCAACCACGTCATCAACACAGATTTTCTGTGAACGTTTGGGCAGGCATTGTTGGTGATGTCTTGATTGGGCCCCATGTTCTTCCACCAACGCCCAATGGAGCACGTTATAATCATTTCATACGGGATACTCTACCTGTGCTGCTAGTACATGTGCCTTTACAAGTACGACACAACATGTGGTTCATGCACGATGGAGCTCCTGCACATTTCAATCGAAGTGTTCGTACGCTTCTCAACAACAGATTCGGTGACCGGTGGATTGGTAGAGGCGGACCAATTCCATGGCCCCCACGCTCTCCTGACCTCAACCCTCTTGACTTTCATTTATGTGGGCATTTGAAAGCTCTTGCCTACGCAACCCCGGTACCAAATGTAGAGACTCTTCGTGCTCGTATTGTGGACGGCTGTGATACAATACGCCATTCTCCAGGGCTGCATCAGCGCATCAGGGATTCCATGCGACGGAGGGTGGATGCATGCATCCTCGCTAACGGAGGACATTTTGAACATTTCCTGTAACAAAGTGTTTGAAGTCACGCTGGTACGTTCTGTTGCTGTGTGTTGCCATTCCATGATTAATGTGATGTGAAGAGAAGCAATAAAATGAGCTCTAACATGGAAAGTAAGCGTTTCCGGACACATGTCCACAGAACATATTTCCTTTCTTTGCGTGTGAGGAATGTTTCCTGAAAGTTTGGTCTTACCTTTTTGAAACACCCTGTAAATATCCTAAGCGCCAGATCAATAGCGTAATTATTTGTAGTGGCGTTGATGAAACATGCTTTAAATCTAAAGAAACTTATATCTAACATAAATTATGAATTGCGGTATATTAATTAAATGACAAATATAACTTTACATTGACCAAAATCGACTGTCTCTTGAAATGCCACAGAAACATCAGCACCACTGAGCTCACTTTCAAAGAACCTTTTCGTCACAACAAAGTCTTCAGTGGCGCTCCCCAGATTCGGAAATTATGTATGGCTCTGCATTTCAACGCCATCGTTTTGGGGGAACAAATCTGTTGAAATTCGAAACGGTGTAGATACCAGAAAACATATACTTTCCAAAACCATCCAGGATCTGCACTGGAGACAACCCCTAGTGGAATCGATACAAACAGCTCTAAACTACACAGTAAACAATTGATTTACAGCGATTGAAAGATGCATGTAAACTCTTCAATAATTCTGACATGTTATTCAAGTCCCACTAGAGACATACATCTCATGCAGATTCCCAATCGACTTCATCGTCAAATTAACATTTTCTTCTAATTTAAACAACTCCCTTAGACTCAAAACTAACAACAAATATGGACTAACCTCACCCCTTATTTAATTCCATGCAGTGAAGTTGCATACACATATCGTTACTCCATGCAACAATGAACTATTCCCCCAAAATAATCTCAGCTACGTAGATAATCATACATCTGTCTTCGCAGGTAAGGTTATTAATTTTCATTTTCCAAATTTCTCCAACCTCCATGCATACAAATTGGCATGACCATAACTCATAAATTGGAAATTACAACAACCATAAAACTATCCAAAAACTTAAGTGTAACACATACATACGCATAAAAAAATCTCGTATATACCCCCAAATACCTAATTGATATGCATACTGTGCACTGATTTTGGACCTGATACCGTTCACCAAATAATTGAGTTCTCCTCGCACAAATATGAAATGTGCGTCTAAACTATCTCTTTATAATTGCCAGAAGAAAATCCTTATGCAATGAAACAACAAATAAGCTAAAATACATCCTGAAATAAAACATTGAAAATTACCCCTCCAAATTATCTTATAATCTAAAGAGAGACACACTTATTTATTAATCTTCTTTTCCCTTCCCTTCCATCTCTAGAGTATGCATATCCTTTTCGATCTACAGCTCAATTTTGGTTCAAATGGTTCAAATGGCTCTGAGCACTATGGGACTTAACATCTGTGGTCATCAGTCCCTTAGAACTTAGAACTACTTAAACCTAACTATCCTAAGGACATCACACAACACCCAGTCATCACGAGGCAGAGAAAATCCCTGACCCCGCCGGGAATCGAACCCGGGAACCCGGGCGCGGGAAGCGAGAACGCTACCGCACGACCACGAGCTGCGGACCCTCAATTTTGTATTCATCCCGGAAAACTCATTAAATGCTTCTTTGGCTCCAATTTCATTTTTTCTCCATTCTAGGCCTCTTGCTATCTTCTGTCGAGTCCACAAATCATAATGCTCTACCGCACCATCGCCAATCAATTACAGTAAAATCACATTCCTCCTTATCATTCTGTCCAAATATCACTTTCTATATTAGAATCAAACTCACTGTATTCTCCCTTAAAGTTATCGACATTAGTAGCTACAACATCATTATCATGAAATAAAGCATTACTTTCTACATCCACGTCATTACAAACACCATCACAAACAGCACTTTCAAGAGCCACGGATACATCATACAACTCACTACATAAAACCTCATTTATCTCCGTTGACAAATCACCAGTATGAGAACCGTTCATAATTTCACCATCCTCTGCCTTTACATCATATGAATTATAGCTACAGCCACGTGCAATGTCAGAAGCAACAGTACCACTAAATTCCGCTGCGTTTTGATTTACACCTGAGCATAACACCTTTTCCTCTCCTACACGCTCCTGCGCCACATTAATTGCAGAACGCTAACCGAATTCAGATCCACATTCATTCTCAAACAAACATTCAAGATCCACAAATCCATCCAGCGTTTCGGGTTCACCTCCATTAGTAGAAAGATATGCACAGATTACTTCCTCTGAAGTATCAATGCCAGCAACTTCAACTTCCGTATCTTCAGCACATAAAAGATCATTACTACCTTCCTTCAAAAATAATTCAGCAATATCCGTCGATATACACACAAATTCATCAACAGCTGGCGAGACTAATGCTATGCCGCCATTATTATCCTCCTGAACAACTTTCGCCGTCACAATATCACCTGAATCACCATCACCTTTATCACTATAATCGTTTGCGCTGGTTAGTACCTATTCAGAATTTTCTATACCATCTAACTCTACAAAATTCAGCTCCACCTCAGCCTCATGTTGGCACACAGAATCTTTCATTGTATTAACATTCACACACTGTTTCGTCTCACATTCATAAAACAGATCATTTAGCCCTAAATCGTCGTCATAGTCTTTATCGTTATCTTTCATTATCTTAGGATTACTTTTTTTATGTACGATCTGATTTGAAAATTTACATATTTTATTCTAAGCTCTTACTAATTTCATTTCAAAATTATGATGTCTTTCTGCCGATTTATTAACACCTATCACATTTCCTTTTATTCGCGTCCTATTCATCGCCGGTTTATTTTGCCATCTCTGGACCTGAGATGTGGCGAAACCTACTTTCCCAATTTCCTATCACACTGGTTCATTTCGCCAGGTGCCAGTCACTCAAATCTATGTCCATAGTGCCGGTCCTTGTCATGAAAGTATCTGTTCCCATTACTCCTTTGAAATTTATCATTGGATATGTTCCTGTTACCGTTTCCCTTGTCAAAATTTCTGTTTGCTTTCCGTTCATAACTTCTCGGATGTCTTTCATAGTAGTTACTCTGCCTGTTATTATGATTTCTACTCTGAAAATTATTTGTCTGCTTACTTTTCGGTTTGAATTTCAACTCCCGTTCTAATTTTTCTACAAAGTCCAAAAATTCATCTCTTGAGTTGCTTAGCCTGTGCACAAGATCACACTGCAAAATGTCCGGTAACCACCTTTTCAACGACATAATTTCAGTAAGCACTCCCAATGGACGTTTCACATGCATTAATCTCGCAAGTTCACGTTTACAAAATTCTCGCATCGACCCGTTCTCGTATTTAAATGTTGACCCGTTCGAAAACCGATTTTTGAGTCGCGTTTGCTTCGCTTCACTCCAGAACTTGTTCAGGAAACGACTTTCACATATTTCGTAGGTAGTGAACGTATCACTGTGTATATTTACCCACGATTGCAGCTCACCTTCCTAATGTCGTTTCACGAATTTTATCGTCGGCTCGTTGGACATTCCCCTTATAAAACCATCCCTGCATGCTGCTAGAAAATTTACTGGGTGATATTTCCCGTCGTCTCCATAACATTTCACACATCCGGAGTTCATCACCGAACACTGATCACTGTAGAGGTTTGATATGCAGCTAAAGAATTCAATTCGCTTTTTGTATCATTGATTTGCTTTTTAACTTCACTATTTTCAATTTTAATGACAGATTCTAGTTGTTCCTTTATTTTATCTACTTCTTTCTCCACTTTACCTATTCGAACGGAAAAGTTGCTAAAAGCCTCTCTCGTCTCAGCCATTAGAGCATCTTGCCTACTCATACAATTTCTTACGTTGCCTCATAGATCTGCCTAGAACGTCCCCACCTTATCACTGAAATTTTTCTCCGCTATATCTATCTCAGAGTCAAGTATCCCATCTTCATCAGAAACTTTGCCCATTTCATCCCGAATGCTTTTTAGTTTTCCATCGATTAATTCCTCGATTCCACTAGCCATTTTACATACTTCGTCTTTCACAATCGAAGCTATTTCGGACTGAACCGAATCAATTTTTAAATTTACGTCACACATATCGGTTTTAACAGAATCACTATTTAAATTTACGTCACCCATATCGGTTTTAACACACACAATTTTTAAATTTGCGTCACCCTTACCGGTTTTAACAGATTCGATATTGGATGCCAATCCCCTTATCATTTGCATTAATTTCGACATCACGTCTCCCCCAAATTCATCTGCCGTGCCTGATTTCGGACTATTTGCCCTACTAAATTCACTGCCGATCACGTTCTCCCGCTCCGATTTCGAGCTAAGCGGCTCGCTATAATTTTTGGGCCCACACGAACTGGCCGACTGCTTCATATTAGCGAAGTCTATTATTGACGATTGAACCACAGAACATACTTAATCCCGCTGTCAGAGCAGGTACTTTGGTTTGTCGTGCTGGATCCTTCTGACATGCTATTGCTGCCGATGTTGCAGTTAAAGCCGATGCTGAAGATCTCGAGGCCTCTGCTGTGGTACTGCGACCACCACTGCTCGATTAATCGCCTTTGAAGATGCCGCTGCTGGTTGGAACCACGTGCTTTCGATTTCGCCTCTTCTTCCGTGTTACTTTTTTTTTTTTCGCTCTTAACCAGTGCTAAAACTCGGTGGACACAACTGCTGAAAAATTCGTAGCTCAGAGCCCCAACGCCAACAGCCTAATCTGCGACAGTCTTGGGACCTAGATCACAGAATGTCATTAACTGTGGGAATTACAATTGTAATTTCACAACTATTAAAGTTACTAATATTCAGTACGGAACCGATCTCACATTCATCTTTTGCGAGAGATTCTGAATATCGACGTTCAGATAGTATTCTTTTGGAACACTTTACAGAATTCAAATCCTATTCAAAATTTTCCAGAGTTCATATTCCGCAACTAACACTTTCCAAAATCCAATCCTGTTCCATCACTTTCCAAGATGCTTATCCTTCAACTAACATTTTCCAAGTTTCTGTCCCGGCTGTGCCCCCAGTTGCGAGCTAACATCCCACAGATGTTCGGGATCGGTTCACCTTCGTCGAAATGTCTTGGCTCAAACTCGTCTAGGGGTTGAACCGCACGTGTCGCATTACACGCCCTAAATTAGACACTTGCGACTCTCTGGTTAAATTGTCTGGCTGATGGCAAGTTTGCGAAGTTCTGTGAAACATGTTGTTGTTGTTGTTGTTGTGGCCTTCAGTGCAGGGAGTGTTTTGATGCAGCTCTCCATGCTACTCTATCCTGTGCAAGCTTCTCCATCTTCCAGTACCTACTGCAACCTACATGCTTCTGAATCTGTTTAGTGTTTTCATCTATTGGTCTCCCTCTACGATTTTTACCCTCCATACCGCCCTCCAATACTAAATTGGTGGTCCCTTGATGCCTCTGAATATGCCCTACCAACCGATTCCTTCTTTTAGTGAAGTTGTGCCACAAATTTCTCTTCTCTGCAATTCTATTCAGTACCTCCTCATTAGTTACGTGATCTACCCATCTAATCTTCAGCATTCTTCTGTAGCACCACATTTCGAAAGTTTCTATTCTCTTCTTGTCCAAACTATTTACCGTCCATGTTTCTCTTCCATACATGGCTACACTCCGTACAAATACTTTCAGAAACTTCCTGACACTTAAATCTATACTCGATGTTAACAAACTTCTCTTCTTCAGAAACGCTTTCCTTGCCATTGCCAGTCTACATTTGATATCCTCTCTACTTCGACCATCATCAGTTATTTTGCTCCCCAAATAGCAAAACTCGTTTAGTACTTTATACGTCTCATTTCCTAATGTAATTCCCGCAGCATCACCCGATTTAATTCGACTACATTCCATTATCCTCGTTTTGCTTTTGTTGTTGTTCGTCTTATATCCTCCTTTCAAGACACTGTCCATTCCATTAAGCTGCTCTTCCAGGTCCTTTGCTGTCTCTGACAGAATTACAATGTCATCGCCGAACCTCGAAGTTTTATCTCTTCTCCATGGATTTTAATTCCTACTCCGAATTTTTCTTTTGTTTTCTTTACTGATTGCTCAATACACAGACTGAATAACACCGGGGATAGGCTACAACTCTGTGCACTTCCTTCCCAACCACTGCTTCCCTTTCATGCCACTGGACTCTTATAACTGCCACCTGGTTTTTGCACAAATTGTAAATAGCCTTTCGCTCCATGTATTGTACCTCTGCCGCTTTCAGAATTTGAAATACGGTTTTCCATTCCACATTGTCATAAGCTTTCTCCAACTCTACAAATGATAGACCCGTAGATTTGCCTTTCCACAATCTGTTTTCTAAGATAAGTCGTAGGGTCAGTATTGCCTCACGTGTCCCAACATTTTTACTTAATCCATACTGATCTTCCCCGAGGTGGGCTTCTACTATTTTCTCCATTCGTCTGTGAAGAATTCGTGTTAGTATTTTGTAGCCGTGGCTTATTAAACTGACAGTTCGGTAATTTTCACATCTGTCAACACCTGCTTTCCCTGGGATTGGAATTATTATATTCTTCTTGAAGTGTGGGGGTATTTCACCTGTCTCCTACATCTTGCTCACTAGATGGTAGAGTTTTGTTAGGCCTGGCTGTCCCAAGGCTGTCAATAGTTCTAACGGAATGTTGTCTACTCCTGGGGCCTTGTTTCGACTAAGGTCTTTCAGTGCTCTGTCAAACTCTTCACTAAGTATCATATCTCCTATTTCATCTTCATCTACATTCGCTTCCATTTCTATAATATTGTCCTCAGGAACATCGCCCTTGTATAGACCCTCTATATACTGCTGCCACCTTTCTGTTTCCCCTTCTTTGCTTAGAACTGGGTTCCCATCTGAGCTGTTGATATGGTGCAAGTGGTTCTCTTTTCTCCAAAGGTCTCTTTAATTTTCCAGTAGGCAGTATCTATCTTACCCGTAGTGATATACGCCTCTACATCGTTACATTTGTCCTCTAGCCATCCCTGCTTAGCCGTTTTCCACTTCCTGTCGATCTCATTTTTGAGAAGTTTGTATTCCTTTTTGCCTGCTTCATTTACTGCATTTTTGTTTTTTCTCCTTTCATCAGTTCAGGTCAGTAGCTCTTCTGTTACCCATGGATTTCTATTAGCCCTCGTCTTTTTACCTACTTGATCCTCTGCTGCCTTCACTATTTCATCTCTCAAAGCTACCCGTTCTTCTTCTACTATATTTCTTTCCCCCATTCTTGTCAATCGTTCTCTAATGCTCTCCCTGAAGCTCTCTACAACCTCTGGTTCTGTCAGTTTATCCAGGTCCCATCTCCTTAAATTCCGACCTTTTTGCAGTTTCATTAGTTTTAATCTACAGTTCATAACCAGTATATTGTGATCAGAGTCCACTTCTGCCCCTGGAAATGTCTTACAATTTAAAACCTGGTTCCTAAATCTCTGTCTCACCATTATATAATCTATCAGAAACCTGTCAGTATCTCCATGCTTCTTCCATGTATACAACCTTCTTTTATAATTCTTGAACCAAGTGTTAGCTATGATTAAGTTATGCTCTGTGCAAAATTCTACCAGGCGGCTTCCTCTTTCATTCCTTACCCCCATTCCGTATTCACCTACTACGTTTCCTTCTCTTCCTTTTCCTACTATCGAATTCCAGTCACCCATGACTATTAAATTTTCGTCTCCCTTCACTATCTAAATAATTGCTTTTATCTCATCAGACATTTCGTCAATCTCTTCGTCATCTGCGGAGCTAGTCGGCATATAAACTTGTACTGCTGTGGTAGGCGTGGGCTTCGTATCCACCTTGGCCACAATAATGCGTTCACTATGCTGTTTGTAGTAGCTTACCCGCATTCCTGAAACATACAACTTTAATACAGCATATAACAACAGTAATAATAATATTGGGAGCTAAATTAATTACCGCCGGCTGCTGGTGGCCGAGCGGTTCTGGCGCTACAGTCTGGAACCGCGAGACCGCTACGGTCGCAGGTTCGAATCCTGCCTCGGGCATGGATGTGTGTGTTGTCCTTAGGTTAGTTAGGTTTAAGTAGTTCTAAGTTCTAGGAGACTTATGACCTTAGCAGTTGAGTCCCATAGTGCTCAGAGCCATTTTAAATTAATTACCCATAAATGATGTAGGCCACGCAGTTGCGATTTGGTTAGAATAATGTTCGTTCAGAAAGCAAACTAATAGCGAAAGTGGTCACATTTAGAGTTACTGTTACACTCGAGCGCATATCCATTTCACAAGTTCAATACTCCACCTCGGTATTTACGCGAAAAGTTAGACTTCACACCGAGCACGCGGGTGCTCACCGCTCAGAGACTAAGTCCCGCGATACCACAGATCGCGAAATATTCCAAGTCGTTTCACTTCCTAGCTATCTTAAGACCGACTGTCCGCTTTCGCGTCGCAATCCGAACTGTGCGCTTTCGCGTCTGCACCAGCACTGTCCCTCTGGCCGTCCCCCACGTGCCGAAAATTGTCGCTCAACTGTTAGGGCAGTTCCCTTTCCTGTAGCTGTCCATCTGATTGGTTACAGCTTATTCTACATTATTTCACATTTTAATATATTTAAATAATCACAGCGTGACCACTTTCACTGTTTCTAAATAAAGTAACAGTAATATCCATTACATAATAAACGTTAAATTCTTTTACATGAGACCAATACAATTCCCCTCTTAACTTTGAAATTCACGGCCAGTAGGCTTGCACCAATGTGCTTTCTGATAAATAAATAAATAATAAAAGTAAGTGTTATGCACTAAACGTTACAACAAATATTCTGTTACCTAATGATTCAATAAGGTGTCATGCTGTCGTCGTTCAATGTGTTTTGTGTGGAGCAAATGATGATCTGATGCTTACCCGATAATACTGGTAATTTAAATATACTATAGCTTTTAAAAAATAATGTTACGGAGTAGATATTTACAACTTTTATCATTTTAATGATACCCTTATATATGAAATGTCGATCGTTAAGATCGACCAAAGCTTTCAGCTTTTAAGATTCAGGTCTTTGTCACAAAAATGGATAATTTTACGTTAACAGTAAATCTTACACTATTATAGATATAATCAATATTCAAGTTTTATTGGTATCACCGTGAAAATGTATGATCGATGGTAGCTTGAAATTACTGTGGCTTCATTCCATGAATTACTACAGAGTTAAATAGTTTTCGTAAATGTTTCCCTTTATGGCTGATCTAAGTCCTCCATATTTAACACTGCTACGTCTCTCTGGCCACAAATGGCTTCTACGGGGCTTCCCCTATGACGTAGGTTCTATTCTGTCTCACTCGCACACTACAGCGCAATAGACGCCTGTGAATTTCCCCATCTCATGGGGAATCTGTGCCCTTTTTGACACACGGTCCTGGACGACAGGGTTCGTTTCTGAATTCCTGAAGGCTAACTCTTTCGGCCATATACTTAAGAGCGAAACGCACTTTAACTCACAACTAACAACATTCATTTTCACAAAACAAACATAAATTTTCCTAAACAAGTTATAGATTGAATACCCTAAACAACTAACAGGTGATTTAATTCTTCACTGGATGGATCCTGGTTGGCAAAAACAATTCAGCCAGATGGTCAGTGAGTCAAGTAACCTGGCCCTAAAAATGTGGATAACACAAGCTGAACTGATCTGACGCTGAGCAGACTTTGATTGATCAAATTTACTGAAGTTTCTTCTACATAGGTGTGGAGGTTGAGATCTGGACGCCCAGACAATGCCGGAGTGGCAGTAGATTACCCTGTGTACTTCGTACGGCGACGTGACTTGCAGCTGGCGAGATGTGTGCAACGGCGGAGGTGAGACATGGAGGCGGCACCTGTGAATCAATTGCGGCCACGAAAGAAATGCAAAAACCTCATGCTCTAGTGATCAGGCAGACGGATCGCAATTTACTCTCTACCAGAGCCCCGAAATCACAGTAGATTTCAGTGTGTGACACATCCATTTGCTGGTTGTAGCAAGGACCAATTTAGCTCACTTATACGACACAGTGCACAAGAGTAGCAAACGTCAAGACCGGTAAACCAAAAACGAATAAGTGTACCCTTGGCAAAAGAGTAGTCCTAGACGTTTGAAGTCACGCTGTCGGTACGGTAATAACTTCACCACAGGCTCCCCAGTATAAACAACTCACAAGTGAAGTCAGTCTCAGAACAGGTCCCAAGTACCAATCAACCGCTAGAGCTTCGACTAGACCAAAGTCCGACACAGCTCTCCAGAAAAAAAAAAAAATCCGTTTTCCCGCAAAGTGCATGAACGACACCGACTTTATCCCATACTGAGCCTACAACAGGGCTCTTGAGGCGCTAAATCTCACCTGCCACGCGACAGCACAAACTCATGTCGAACCAGGGCAAGAGTTAAGAAACCTGCACCTCTGAAAAAAAAAGAAACCGCCAATTACTGGCTTTTTTAAGTTTTTGCAGAGGGGGAAGGGATGATTCTTTTTCCAAAGTCGTGTCTCTTTCCACATCAACAAGCGAAGAGATACAATCTGAATGATCTTAATCTAAAACGCCTGTGCCTTGAAACTTGTTTGTTCAAATGGTTCAAATGGCTCTGAGCACTATGGGACTTAACATCTATGGTCATCAGTCCCCTAGAACTTAGAACTACTTAAACCTAACTAACCTAAGGACAGCACACAACACCCAGCCATCACGAGGCAGAGAAAATCCCTGACCCCGCCGGCAATCGATCCCGGGAACCCGGGCGTGGGAAGCGAGAACGCTACCGCACGACCACGAGATGCGGGCGAAACTTGTTTGTCCTAGCTATGAGATGTTTCTCAGACGCCGGATTTTTTATATACAACCAAGGCCACCGGGGGAAATGGTTCATTGGTCTGTTTGCACTATCAGCGAACACGAAAACTTGTGAATTTTTATTATGCGTGGCTCTACACACAACGCCCAGTTTACGACTCCACTGTGTAGACGCATTCCTTTAGACTGTCGCCCCAGTCCAGGCCTCTGCTGGCGTTACGGCAGGTAGTGCGGCATTGTTCTGCTGGAGTCCTGTCTCAATGAGGGGCTGCCCTGTATGGCTGTGGGCCTGTCCAGCAAGGTTTACTGAGGGATGGGTTCGCCGTCAGTTGTTTTCAGTTCCCAACGAGCCGTTTCTACGAGCTAAGAATCATGAAAATACCTCATGCTTTTAGTGCACTGCCATGCTCCATCAAAGTCTACTCAGGCCATTAACTTTCTAGGGTCTCGCTCAAGGTGTGTCAGGTTGTAATGAAATCTTTAATAATGATCCGTATGCGAAAAATAGGTGAGAAAGTAACTTGGCTCTCAAACTCTCCCAGAAGTTGGAAACAGCGTGTAAACAAGATTCATCTGAACAAATCACTTTCTTCCATTACTTGGTCAGGTTTGTGGCTTTGGCACCACGTTTTTCCAGTTACGAGCATGCATCATTTAAGAGTAGTTTTGTAATTCCAGTCGCCCTGCAATTCCCTGTTTATGGACCTCCCTTCATGTTGTTGTGCTGATAGGGTTCGTGAGTGCGACTTTGAGTTCTGCAGTGACTTCCGTATCTGTTGTCCTCTAATTTTGTGCCTTGGGTGCAACTGTGATTATGTAATGTATAAATCTCGCCAGGCTGAAATTCAAAATATAACTTCTTGGAGGTTCGAGTCCTCCCTCAGGCATGGATGTGTATGTTTGTCCTTAGGATAATTTAGGTTAAGTAGTGTGTAAGCTTAGGGACTGATGACCTTAGCAGTTAAGTCCCATAAGATTTCATATACATTTGAACATTTAACTTCTTGGACATATGCACCGTCTGTGTAACCAGTTTAAAGCACTTTGTTTGTTACCACATGCGTTTCACTTCATTTGTTTGGGAACCATCATCAGTGGCCTGTAATACATATTTTTTCACATACTATAAACGTTTTATGTGGTAGTTATAACATGCTGTTATATTACATTTTGTTGTGTCTTTCTCTAGTTTTTTAGGTTAAAATCAATTTTTGTAGTACAAAGTTCGTAATGTGAACATTCGTTTGGTGTTACCATTTTCATCGCTGTTAACTCATATGTGTGGTCCTGGAGATGTATTCCATACTCAAAATGGCCGTTTCTGGCATTCCTTCAACCACATTCGTCACATGTTATATACCACTTGCACTTTCCGATTTGTGATCAACATATCTTTGTTTTTGGTGTATAGTGTTGCCAACTGGTGTCGTGTGCTTGTTTTTCTTTTGCTAGTGTTGTGGTTTGATATTTTTCATTTGTTGTGTGTGTGTGTGTGTGTGTGTGTGTGTGTGTGTGTGTGTGTGTGTATGTTTCCTGTGTGTAATTGTGTAACTGTAGTTCTCTTCTGAGAGGGTGATTTTTATGGATATTTGTGTGTGTGTGTGTGTGTGTGTGTGTGTGTGTGTGTGTGTGTGTGTGTATTTTTCTGAGTGTAAATGTTTTTATTTTATTTATTTATTTTTATTATATATAAATATATTTTTAAGTGTGTGTGTGCGGTTGGGGGAGAGAGAAGGGGGGAAGGTGATTAATTATTTATCCTGGTTACATTTCGGTTTGTTTTTGTTTTGGTGGCTAGCATCGTCAGAGAGTTGTTGGTTATATGGATTTGGTCGTTAAGTACCTTCTTTTCCGTTGCTACAGCTCTTTGTATGTGAAAGTTCTCTTGCAATATCAGGAGCTTTTTGTTGTGATTAATCACTCTTGTAATTGTCATGTCACATTCCATGTTGGATGGTTCATGTCCATGTTTTATCAGGTGTCCATGTTTTCCATCTTTCCAACTCCTTATATGTTCTTTATATCTAGTTTTGAAGTTCATGCTTGTCATCCCAAGACATCCTGATTCACATTCTTTCACTTTAGCTGGTATGTAATTGCTACTCTGCCTCGTGATGACTGGGTGTTGTGTGATGTCCTTAGGTTAGTTAGGTTTAAGTAGTTCTAAGTTCTAGGGGACTGATGATCGTAGATGTTAAGTCCCATAGTGCTCAGAGCCATTTGAACCATTTTTTGTAATTGCTCCTTGATATTTTTCTGATTTGTCTACTGTTGCAAATGTGATTGTAGCGTGTTTCTTGTTCAGTAAGCTGTGTGTAATCCCTGTTTCTTTAGTATATTTCCTATATTGTGTGTTGCTCTGTGTTTGTATGTAAGAGTGCACCATTTTCTTCTGTTATTCATATTATGAGTGCTGTAGTGTCTGTGGAGTTTTTTGGAGTTTGTATTCTCCGCTTGTATAGATTTTTCTTTAGTTGTGTTTTAGTTTTTTGGTTGCGTTTCTGTGCTATTGGGTGTTGTAACCATTGTTTGTGGCCATGAGTTTTACTGTTTGTAATTCTTTTTCATAGCTTTCTTTGCTGATTGGGATGTTATTTAGTCTGTGTAACATTTGTCGTAGGACCGCTAATTTTTGATTTTGTGTATGATTGGATGAAGCATGTATACTGATGTCTGTGGCTATTGGCTTACTCAAGACATCAAATATGTGTTTATTGTATACTCTTTTTATTGTTATATCCAAGAAATGTATTTTCTTTTGTGTTCCTTTTTCCATGGTGAATTGAATATTTTTATGTATTTTGTTTATATCTGTATGAAGTTTATCAATTTTCTCTGTTGGTTCATCTACCATACAGATTATGTCATCCATATATCTGTACCAGTAAACAATTTTGTGTCCTTTCTTTGTGATGATTGTATCAAAGGTCGTGTTTTCTATGTGGTTGATGAATAGGGCCGCCAGTGTTTGTGAAATTGGGGATTTCATTGGAAGCACATCGTTTTACAATTGGAAGTAATTTTGAGATGTGATTGCTTTGAGGGCTTTAGTTATTTCATTAATATTGTCTGGAGATAGTTTGTTGTATATCAATAAGTTTTCTTCAGTTGGTTTTATTTCGTCTGCAGTGGGTACTGAGGTGTACATGTTCTCTACGTCAAAAGAGTGATGCTGTTTGTAGGATGTTTAAGTCTTTTATTTGTGTTATGAGTTCATTTGTGGTTTTCACTGTTCTGCTGTTATTCATTTCATAATGCTGAATTATGATCTTTTTCATCTATTTTGTCACATGGTATGATGGTACATTCATAAATTAATAACAGGCCCCAATAGAATGTGGGTTTGTGGACCTTGGGTTGGCTTCTGAGCGTAGGTGCTCTTGGGTTCTTCTGTGTGATGTGTTGTTTTTTTATCTGTGAATATGTACCCGACGTCTTTGAGGTTGTTTCTTATGTATGTTTGGAAGCGTGCTGTTGGATCAGATGTCTGGTTTGTGATATTGTTAGAGGAGATGACATCTTTAGGTTTTTCTATGCATTGGTCTTTATTGATCAGTACTGTGCTGTTCCCTTTATCAGCTCTTTTGACTGTGAAGTTGTTAGCTTGTAGTTTTCCTTTTAATTTCTTAGTCATGTTCTTTTCTGTTTGAAGTTTACTGTTTTGCTCCTTCTTTGAATTGGTGATTATGTTATTTCTTGCTTTACTAGTTCTCGTGTTAGCCCAATATTCATCGTTATTTTCTTTCTTCTCTTCTTCTGCGAGGATGTTTTCTGTTTCTACAATCAGGTTTTCTATGTCATGGTTATCTATTTTTGTACTGATGTTTTGTTTGAACCCTTTCTCTAATAGATGTGTTTCTTTCTCTGTTAATTCTGTATCTGAGATTTACAAATTTTGGGTAAGATTTGTGGTGGTGGGTGTGTCACACTTTGTCATGCATTTTCTTCCTGGTTATTTTTGTTACTAAGTGTTCTGATTTTTCGTTAGTGTTTGTATTGGGTAAATTGCAGTGCTCTTGCTGTGATGTGTTCAGTTGTTTGTATTATGCTGATCATCACTGTTGGGTTAGATTTCTTTCCATGGACGCAAAAAATGAGATGATTCTCTTGGTTGTGGAACATAACATAAAAGCGTTTGAATGTAATATTTGCTATCCTGATCATTTGTCAGGATATTGTCAAAATAGGTGTATACAATGTGGTAAACTAGAAGAGCTAATATTTACAGAATTAACACACTGTCAGAATGAAATGTTGTTATGCACTATTAATAAATTTATGATACAAATACCTAATCTTGAATGTTGTGACCAAGTGCTGTCAAAACTGGAATCTAACCGATAATTTTACTGAAGCTGGCTTAACAGTCTCTGTTAAGATATTCACCTATATTAACCCAGATGAAAGAAACAGCAACAACCCTCACATCACACCTCACAATTAAAAATCCTATGGCAAGTCATACACTTCTTACTCATGGCAAAAAAATTGTAGCTTCAGTCTAATTAAAAACAAGAATAACTTAGAAGGCTATTCAATTAATATATTAAATGTCTTAGAAAGTTCGGAACTGTAGTTTGGATACTAATTGAAAACTTCTGGAGAAACAAAAACGATATAACCTGTATTGTTTACATGATGACATAAAAGCCGCCTGGAGTGGCCGTGCGGTTCTAGGCGCTACAGTCTTGAGTCGAGCGACCGCTATGGTCGCAGGTTCGAATCCTGCCTCGGGCATGGATGTGTGTGATGTCCTTAGGTTAGTTAGGTTTAATTAGTTCTAAGTTATAGGCGACTGATGACCTCAGAAGTTAAGTCGCATAGTGCTCAGAGCCATTTGAACCATTTTTGATGACATAAAAAGTAAACAAAGAACTAAACGCATAGTATATAAACTTTTAAATTATTTCGGAAATTTTCAGTTCGGCTACTACTTACTAGAGAATCAAATGGATAGCGTATAAGAATAAACTAATAACAAAAACTTTACTTTATTGAAATAATCACGTAACTTACAGTATATCACAACGTAAACAAATCCTAGTCCAAAATTCGCGCCTATGAAATGTTTCTTTTTTCAGAATATAGGCAAAAAATGTGAAATCATCAATTGATAGCTTACAATTGGTACTAATTTACTTAATTATTATGTAAGATTGGCTTAATTAACTGTCATTACTCAATTAAACACTTATCTTTACGAGAGCTGTGAATGTGCACGACTCGTCGACCAAAATCCTTGCTCGTAAGTTGTACATTATATAACATCCTATTAAGTACGAATTTATTAGTATAAAACGATTTGATTTCATTTTTTAACTACGTCTTCTGCAAATGAGTCGTTATTTGTGCTGCTAAAGAGTTCTTTCTAAGTCGGAGTTACATTATTTATTTTACAGTTCTCATTGAATTTAATGTGTTGGATGGTCTTGTGGAGTTTGAGATGGAAATTCTTGAATCTGTTGTATAGCTTGACGGGAGATGCCTGAATGGCTGTGTTATCTGCATTTTTTTCTGTTTTATTTCTTTCCGTTAGTTGCTTTAAATTCTTCGAGGTATGCACCGTCTATGCAACCAATTGAAGGCAGTTTGTTTGTTGCCATACGCTTGTCGCTTCGTTTATTTGGGAAGCATCACCTGTGGCCTGTAATGCATGTTTCCGTTTCTTACATACAATAAACGTATTATGTGGTTCATACACTATGCTGTTGTATTATATTTTCTCGTGTCTTATTCTTGTTTTTTAGGCTAAAATCAACTTCTATGGCACAAAGTTCGTTATGTGAACATTCGATTTTCAATGCTGTTAACTCATGTGTGTGCTCCTCGAAATGTATTCTTGCCAAAATCATAAGGAACCAATGTAGTGATAAAAAAAATTCACAACATAGCAGAACAATAACGGATAAGCCTCTTGATATGGCAGAACGTACCTCCATGGTAAATGTTGCCTGTTTTTACTCTAAAGCTGCTGACTAACCTGTTCCGATAGAGGGAATTTATGTATATCCGTGTACTTAAGGTGCCATTCGTAATACAAGATGAAAATACTGTTTCCTGATTCCAATAAGGCGCACATGGCTTCATGGTTAATACCGTGTGGAGAAATGGAAGAGACCGCTTAGAGACCGCTCTCAATTTATTGCATCCTTTCAGCAGCTACGCCCCCTTCCTCAGTGCCGGACTGTGTTCCTGTGGCGTCAGCTGTTCTGGAATCTCTCATGCAGGACTGCGAAATCGTGAAGAAAAGCCTGGATTTACATCAGTTTCTATTGAGTCGAGTCTCACTTTTCTCGTGTCTATAAACACAGCGAGTTTTAAGAGCGGACCCGTCATCTTGATTACTGGTGTCACGTTTGTCATCATCGAAGCGAATGTTCTTTATACTTGCAGCGACGAAGAACGGTAAAGGAACCGGATTTATCGGTAGACAATGAGCGTGGACAATCTTCGTGTCGCATTCCCTTCAAAATGTAACTGACAGATTTTGCTTCAGAGATGTTCGAGCACTAGGCTGATATGACGATTCTAGCTTGTCTGATATATTCGAAAAGTGTCTCATCACGAGCCTGTACCTGGGATACAGGCTGGTTTACAAGCACGCCTTGAATCGTATTGGATCATTTCTCCTGAACTACCTTTTCAAAATCTTTGATGCAAATGCGAGAACTTAGCCACAACTCTATTCAACTACTTTAAGGTGATGGTTATACATAAAGAATAACTGAGTGAGAAATTCAAAGTATACCTGCATGGTGTTCCAGGGAAACGGAGAACCACATAGAGTTTAACAATTTATTGGCCCGTTTTAATAGATAAAACTACCAGCGCCTTGAGTCATGGGCAAAATAGGGTTGTGTAATTTATTGTATCGTTCACTCATCGCTATACCACCACCATTCAAAAACTGGGCAGTTGACCATTGATTTAAAATCCCCACCAAGTGCAGTTTCACCCTTACTATACAACGATATACTGCACCAGTCTTGTCCATTAAGGCCGAATTACAACTGCTTGACCTTATTTTCTAATTCATCAATTGCCGGCATTTGTTCCGGACTTGTATTTACTATCTTCAAGACCTTGACTCGATTACAGAAATGTTTAATCTTAACTGAAACCCGGTAAAATTGAGCCTCAGAAGGGTTACTTGACTCTAAGAGCTCAATGGTTTCCTTAACACCAGCAAGTAACACGGAACGAACACTCAAGGCGGTAAGTACCCTCGTCATAGTGGCTTCCAGAGGGAAGCCCAAAGCGTTTGAAATTGTGTCGACCGGATGGACGTGTACGGGTATGGAAACAAAGTCATGAATTCATGGACTCTGCAGGTCAGCAGGGGACTGTTAAAGCTGGTGGAGGCTCTGTAATGGTGTGGGGCATGTGCAGTAGGAGTGGTATGAGACCCCTGATACGTCTAGTTACGACCCTGACAGATGATACGTACGTAAGCGTTCTGTCTGGTCACCTGCATCCATTCATATCAATTGTGCGTTCTGGCGGACTTGGGCAATTCCAGCAGGAGATTGTGACCCCCCCCCCCCCCCCCATGTCCATAATTGCTACAAAGCGGCTCCAGGAACACTCTTCTAATATTAAACACCTCCGGTGGCCAGCAAACTCCCCAGACACGAACATTATTGAGCATATCTGGGATGCCTTGCTAAGTGCTGTTCAGAAAAGATCTCCACCTATTCGTATTCTTGCGGATTTATGGACAGCTCTGCAGGATTAATGGTGTCAGTTCCCTCCAGCACTACTTCAGACGATACTCGAGTCCATGCCACGTCGTGTTACGGCGGTTCTGCGTGCTCGCAGAGGCCCTGCACGATATTAGACAGGTGTACCACATTCTTAGGATCTTCAGTGCATAAAGAGACTTCTTGTTTTCAAAATACAGCAAATCAATATAAAATATAGATAAATAAACAAGAAATATTTGTGTTCCACTCAAACGTAAAAGGAAATTACAAAACATGTGTTAATTCAACCAAGTTACAATAAGAAGCTAGGCCCTGTCACCAACAGTCTTTATGTGCCCACTGCCCAGTAAGATGATTCACTTTTACAGGTTCTTCAGGGCGTTAAAATGGCAGATACTGTAACGCCAGATATGCATATCCTCCTATTTCCATCTACTGCACTGCAAATTTTTTCCTTATTTTGTTACCTGAAGATATAACATTTCTGTGTCTTTGTATATTGTAATTGTTTTACTATTTGTATACTCGTGTATTTATGCATTTATGTCGATGTATAATTGGTTTGTTTTGTGAATATTATTTATATTTTTACGCTGGGTCTGGCCTAGGGAAAACTATGCTATCGAACGATTACGTCGATAGGTCGTGTGGAGAACCAAAGTGTGTAGGATCTTTGGGAGTGTTATCTCTGCCGCGTGGAGCGTGGGCAGAGCAGCGAGAGTCTGGCTGGGGTAGGGGCGGTGGAGCAGGTGTGTTGTGTGACGCTACCGCGAGTTGCCGCGCTTTCGGGGTTGGGCAGCATGTAATTGCGCTCGATTTGCTATGATAGTTTCTGATACGGTGTCGCGGACGGAAAGCATTAGCTGGCGCACATCAAGAGCCCGTTTCGCCTGGTGACCCCGTCGAGAAGAAGGCGCGCCAACATCCAGCTCCTGCAACAGCGACGGCCGACAATGAGTGACTGTCGCCACCCTCCTCGATCGATGGCTTCAAACCTTCAATCAACCAACAAGGAAGACTGGAAGCACGTAAAGTTTTAGAACTGTATGGCAGACCTCAGCTTTTAAAACTGTTCAAATCACAAAATTACAGCAACGTAGCATGAACCTTTGTTGTTCATTGTTCCAATTGCATTACCAAGCAGGGGTCCCCTTCCTTTTCCGGAATGACCTCGTGTGTCGTTGAAATTCAAACGCCAGAATCATTCGATTTCACTGCTTTAATTTCAAAGTTCAGTTACGGTATTCATAGCTGGCTACAATATCTAGATTACACAGGCACATATTAAGAGTGAGAGTTTTGTTACCTTATTTTAGCTTACCTGTGACTGCAGCTCAGCTTGGTACGTACTAAATTTTACTATTGTTAATTGTTCAGAATCATTTAATTCAAGTTCAAAGCTAAATCTCTTATTTCTAAATTGCGTAGATACAAGTAGCTTTTGAAATGATTGTTGAGGTAGTCCAAGACTAACCGTATTTTACTGAATTTCGATGTGCTTCAGAAAGAAAGCTCACTATTAACTTCAGTCACTAAATTAACTTTCGATTTTCCGGTTTTATTAATTCCTTTGCTAAATTAAGTCAGAGTGTAGCGAAATTTATTACTTCTGACAAACTTTCAGTTTTCACACAACACGTGTCAACCTTCAGTTGCCACGCTTCTAGTGCTAATTATATGTGTAATAACCTTTCTTTTTCAGTTACTATAGTAATTGTCCTTAGGACTGGCGACCGTAATTTCCCCCAAATCTCAAATATCTAATTACCGCTAGTTAATTGTTAACGTAACGGCCACACATTTACTTTCTTTATTAATTTTACCCCTTTACAAAATTAATTTCCACCAGTTTCATTTGCAATTTTCCTTTCACTTAGATGTAACCCTTTCCTCCCTCTTTACCGACAAATTGACTTCGGTGACGATTGCTTTTCCCAAATTTCCATTAGGTACACGCGGTTTAATTTTTCACTGTCATTAAGGTCGATAAGTGAGGGGGAGGTTGTGAGCAAGGAGCTGCGAATCTGCCGGTAACAACTAATTTTCTCAAAAATCAATATAAAATATAGATAAATAATCAAGAAATATTTGTGTTCCACTCAAACATAAAAGGAAATTACAAAACATGTGTTAATTCAACCAAGTTACAATAAGCAGCTAGGCCCTGTCACCAACAGTCTTTATGTGTCCACTGCCCAGTAAGATGATTCACTTTTACACGTTCTTCAGGGCGTCAAAATGGCACATACAACATTCGAAAAGCTGTCATAAAATTTGGGAACAGTTGAAACATACACAATTATGAATACAGGTAATTTCGGGTTGAGAGATAGAGCAAGCTTAATGGAGATTATAAGAAAAGCTTCCAAAATTCTGAATAAAAATGACCCTAAAAGCTGATTCTACGAAATCAAAGAACTGTTACAATCATAGGCGTCGGACTTGGGGAAAAAAATAGATTACTTGAATTAAGTATTACAGATGACGCACCTGCCACTGCCAACGGAAAACTACGTTTACAATAGTTCATAAGCCGCGGTGGTCACCTCAAATGTGGCGGAAGGTGGAAAAATCCAACCTGTGTGTCTCAATGTTGACAGAGGGCACGCAAGAATATCAGGCTTCAGATACTACATAAAATGAACATGACTATGTGCGCATGGAAGCATTTGAATACGATTGCTAAGAGGTTTGCAGCTATTAAGACTCGAAGCCACTAAGCGAAATACTCTCACTGACAGCGAAACTGCACACATAACGCAGGTGGGGAATATCGCGGGATATGATAAAGGCGTTGCTAGGTTACAAAATGCAAGAGACGAGGGGCGTTCAGGCAACACATTTTTTTCTGAAAGCCGATCGATTTTACTCAGGATTCCAATACACCAAATTATTCGCAACTCTTTCGGCTACAAATCCCTGTTTTTCAACGTAGTATCCATTGAATAGGACAGTCTTACGCGGCCTTACTTGGACGGCCTGTATGCTCTCTTGGTACCTCTCTACTGGTCGACTTCGGAGCCAATGTCTTGCTGCATCAGTAATCTCCCAGTCATTCACGTACTGTTTCCCATCGAGTGCCTCAGTCATTGTGCCAGACGGATGGACTGGAGGATGGATGAGGAAGAACAACACAATGACGTTTTGTGACATTGTAAGCGTATTGTCATATCGCTGGCTTAGTTGTGCAGTATCTTTGCGGACAGCCGCGTCTGTAGTGAGTCGAGCACGGGACATGAAACTGTTATGTTGTGTAGTGTGTAGCTCTGCATGTGGGAGGCATTGTTAGTATTCAGGTTGAAGTGTTGCTACAAGTGCTATTATAGTAAAGTGATGACATACGGAAATGGTTCAGAGGAAAATGCGTCAAGAAGTAATTGAAAATGAGCAGTTGTGTAAATAACGTATTTATGTATCCTCTCGTTGCGTGTCGGAAGGCATCGATCATCCGCGCCGTGTTCGGTCTCCAAGAATGAACAAATTTGAATCAGTAATACTATTTATCACAAAAGAGTGAAATCAAGTGCCAGTGATTTGTAGCGAGCGTGAGAATGTGCGTTCGATCATCGCGTTCCGCTTCATCAACAATCAGCCGCGCCGTGACGGTTACGCGCACACTCGTACAAGTGAGAACTGAGAACTGAAAAATTAACTTCACGAGCAGTGTTATATCATTACTAGTGACAAGGAGGACTATTACCAGATATCTGTGTGTGTGTGACGAGCGTAACAACTTTCGTTCGATCATTCGGCTTCCGCATCATCAACAATCACCCGCGTCGTGTCGGTTACGCGTACGCTCGTATGAATTGTATTTTGGACTGTTAATCATCAGGATTGTTAACTGGGATAAACATTTACGATTTAGAGTGTAAACAGTGCAACCTGTGGTTTCCATACAGGGTGTTACAAAAAGGTACGGCCAAACTTTCAGGAAACATTCCTCACACACAAAGAAAGAAAAGATGTTATGTGGACATGTGTCGGGAAACGCTTAATTTCTATGTTAGAGCTCATTTTAGTTTCGTCGTCCACCTACGCTCAATGGAGCACGTTATTATCATTTCATACGGGATACTCTACCTGTGCTACTAGAACATGTGCCTTTACAAGTACGACACAACATGTGGTTCATGCACGATGGAGCTCCTGCACATTTCAGTCGAAGTGTTCGTACGCTGCTCAACAACAGATTCGGTGACCGATGGATTGGTAGAGGTGGACCAATTCCATGGCCTCCACGCTCTCCTGACCTCAACCCTCTTGACTTTCATTTATGGGGGCATTTGAAAGCTCTTGCCTACGCAACCCCGGTACCAAATGTAGAGACTCTTCGTGCTCGTATTGTGGACGGCTGTGATACAATACGCCATTCTCCAGGGCTGTATCAGCGCATCAGGGATTCCCTGCGACGGAGGGTGGATGCATGTATCCTCGCTAATGGAGGACATTTTGAACATTTCCTGTAACAAAGTGTTTGAAGTCACGCTGGTACGTTCTGTTGCTGTGTGTTTCCATTCCACGATTAATGTGATTTGAAGAGAAGTAATAAAATGAGCTCTAACATGGAAAGTAAGCGTTTCCGGACACATGTCCACATAACATATTTTCTTTGTTTGTTTGTGAGGATTGTTTCCTGAAAGTTTGGTCGTACCTTTTTGTAACACCCTGTAGATGTTCATATCAGACATAGGACAGTGTTGTGTTTAAACGTTGAGTGGCTCCCCTAAACCTGCTTGCATTTTTTCGATAGATAATATAAGGCAAGCCAGCAGCAGTGTGGAGCAGAACAGTACGACTGCCGCGGGATTACCAGGTACGTGGTGTGGACAGGGCGCACGGTCACGCAACGAGAAGTCAGTGTAAGGAAACCCCCCCCCCCCCCCAATCGTACTCCCGGACGTGTTACGACATGTTCGGCAAAAAATTGTCACTATCGGCTGAGTGGCGCGCCAAAAATTCCACACAGATGGCCGTTCGTTGGTCTTCATCGTCTTCTTTTAGGCGGCAGGATGCCAACGGGCCCACACCTCTGAGCACTACCAATAGAGACGCCCCGCTGTGCAGCGAGGTGTCTGATTGTGATCCGTCAGTCACCTCGAATGAGGGTGTCCGCACGCTCCGACACTGCAGTAGTAACAGCTGTGTGCGGCTGCTCTGCACGCGTCAGATCGGATAGGTTTGCGCGACATTTTTGCGCTGATGACAGACGCCTCGCCCAACGACTCACCGTGCTTTTGTTCGCTGTCTAGTCTCCGTAGACTTTCTGCAAGAGTCTATGAATATCTGCGATGCTGTCGCTTTCCGCCAAAAGAAACTCAATGACACCTTTCAGCTTGGAATGAACCTCCACTGCAGGCGCCATTTTCAAGGCTACGGATAGCGCCGCCACCAATCGAAACTTGATGAAATTCCGCATTCTTTCAACCGAAATCGCCCGAGAAAGAAATATGTTGCTTTAGATTATTGAACATCTGTCGTACAAAGGAGTGAAGACTCTATCGATGAATGGTTCGCCTGCTAATAAACGGCCCATCATTTCTGTAGTGGAAAGCTGCTCCTCGAAATAGTTTATTCATTAACACTTTGTGATGAAATATTCTTACTAATTGAGATTTTCGTTATAAATAATCTAGTTGCATTTTTTACTAAAATTAATGTTTGATTTGGACTGTCGTCTGTAATATTACCTTTTTACAGCTCGTGACAACTGCTTTCTGTGACTTAACAGAAACGTTTCATAACCCGCTTTTTTTTGTATACTGAGTGTGATGTGGTTTATAGATTACAAGTGTTCATATGGTTCAAATGGCTCTGAGCATTATGCGACTTAACTTCGTAGGTTATCAGTCTCCTAGAACTTAGAACTACTTAAGCCTAACTAACCTAAGGGCATCACAAACATCCATGCCCGAGGCAGGATTCGAACCTGCGACCGTAGCAGCAGCGCAGTTCCGGACTGAAGCGCCTAGAACAGCTCTGCCACAGCGGCCGGCATTATAAGCGCGATTCCGATTACATAAAAAACCATTAGTAACACAGTCACGGTCAAAATGTTGTAAAGTAACAGCATGTGACTTACGCAGTGAGGTTGTGTTATAATCAGCCATGTTCCTCCCCGTGTGTTTATGCGCAATACGCTACTTGCTCGTATTTACCTTGAACGCCGATTGATACCATGGAGGTCTTCTAGGAATTCTTTATAGTCTTCTGGCACTCATACCTGAGAATGGGCTTCCAGATTATCCTGGTTCCATCATGTTTTTATTGCTCTATTTCATACCGCGGTGACAAATTTGTGAAACAGTACAAAACCGCCGATTTTTGGACTTTCGTGTGTTGTCGCTCTGTGATGTCAAGTGTCACGTGGTGTACTGAAATTGCTGTTGCGCGTATACTGTGAAGGATAAAAGCGAGTTGGCAACATTTAGAGCAATCGTTGACGGTCGTGGCTTGGAGACTTCCATCTTCGGCTTCGCTCGCCTAGAGTACCGTACGGTACAGCACATCGGCCGTGGTCGTCGCGTTGTCATTCGTATTAGCTCTTGTGACCGTAGGCAACGTTTCGAACATATAGATAGCGGTGAATGCAAATTAAGAGAAAATTACGTGAACTAATTTTTACGAGAAGAAAGAACTGTATATGAGGCAGAATGCTCAATGTTCAGGTACTTCCAAGATATAAATAAATATAATTGTGTGTAAGAAAAAAAATGTCTACAGAGCCTGGAGCTGTGCGCCTTGGGTGACCGGTATTTCATATATAGCTCATTACTATCCTCATTATAAGTTGATTTGCTTCTAGATGTTTATTCTCTACATCACACGGTGCGAGAGCAGATATTATGGGTCATATTAATACTACAAGGATAAAAACGTAATGAAGCAGAAGGCAGATCGCGAAGAATCGGTGAGTTCTTTCCGCAGACTTGCAGCGAAATTGATGTAAGATAGCAGCAGGCAGGCAGCATGTGCATTTCATACCATAAAACGCCGTAAGAGTTTTAGCTCGATGGATGGTACCGTCAGGTTGGCTGAAATGGCTTTCGAAATTCTGCAATACTGTTTTTCAATTCCTGTTCACAATGTAGCTGTGGAAAGGATATTTTCATTGTAAAATAAACACTGGACTGATAAAAAAAAACAGACAATGTGTACGGTGTGTAAATTATTTGTTGATCGTGAGTTATAATTAGAAAGGTGTCACTTGTTCTCACTACTAGGATAACATCAGTGTTACTTAAGATGGATCGAGGAAGTGAGAAATATACACTACTGGCCATTAAAATTGCTACACCACGAAGATGAAGTGCTTCCGACGCGAAATTTAACCAACAGGAAGAAGATGTTGTGATATGCAAAGGATTAGCTTTTCAGAGCATTCACACCTACAACGTGCTGACATGAGAAAAGTTTCTAACCGGTTTCTCATACACAAACAGCAGTTGACCGGCGTTTCCTGTTGAAACATTGTTGTGATGCCTCGTGTAAGGAGGAGAAATGCGTAACATCACGTTTTCGACTTTTATAAAGGTCCGATTGTAGCCTATCGCGATTGAGGTTTATCGTATCACGACACTGCTGCTCGCGTTGGCCGAGATTCAATGACTGTTAGCAGAATATGGACTCCTTGGGTTCAGGAGGGTAATACGGAACGCCGTGCTGGATCCCAACGGCCTCGTATCACTATCAGTCGAGATGGCAGGCATCTTATCCTCGTGACTGTAACGGATCGTGCAGCCACGTCTCGATCCCTGAGTCAACATATGGGGACGTTTGCAAGATAACCACCATCTACACTAACAGTTCGACGACGTTTGGAGCAGCATGGACTATCAGCTTGGAGACCATGGCTTCGGTTACCCTTGACGCTGCATCACAGACAGGAGCGACTGCGATGGTGTACTCAACGACGAACCTGGCTGCACGAATGGCAAAACGTCATTTTTTCGGGTGAATCCAGGTTCTGTTTACAGCATCATGTTGGTCGCATCCGTGTTTGGCAACATCGCGGTGAACGCACATTGGAAGCGTGTATTCGTCATCGCCATACTGGCGTATCACCCGGCGTGGTGGTATGGGGTGCCATTGGTTACACATCTCGGTCACGTCTTGTTCGCACTGACGGCACTTTGAACAGTGGACGTTACATTTCGGATGTGTTACGACGCGTGGCTCTATCCTTCATTCGATCCCTGCGAAACCCTACATTTCAGCAGGATAGTGCACGATCGCATGTTGCAGGTCTTGTACGGACCTTTCTGGATACAGAAAATGTTCGACTGCTGCCCTGGCCAACACATTCTCCAGATCTGCCACCATTTGAAAACGTCTGGTCAATAGTGTCCGAGCAACTGGTTCGCCACAATACGCCAGTCACTACTCTTGATGATCTGTGGTATCGTGTTTAAGCTGCATGAGCAGCTGTACCTGTCCACGCCATCCAAGCTCTGTCTGACTCAATGCCCAGGCGTATCAAGGCCGTTATTACGGCCAAAGGTGGTTGTTTTGGGTACTTATTTCTCAGGATGTATGCACCCAAATTGCGTGAAAATGTAATCGCATGTCAGTTCTAGTATAATATATTAGTCCAATGAATACCCGTTTATCATTTGCATTTCTTCTTGGTGTAGCAATTTTAATGGCCAGTAGTGTAGAAAGTTCTCACTTGCTCTCACTACTGGGATAACATCAGTGTTACTTAAGAAGGTTCGAGGAAGTGAGAAATAAATTTTTGTAAAGAAGTAAACCATTGTGATTCACATAAAGACTGTTTGTAACATTCTCCTGTCTTTTTTTTCTCTTTTTTCATTTGGAATCATGGTAACGGTGTTTGTAATTGTTTTCTTCGACTAACTCGATACTCAGCTTTTGATTCACTGAGCTAATTGCATTCGGTGCACAGCTTGTACTAGAGGACTGGTACGTTTTAGCCTCTAGAGACGTCCCCGTTATTAAATAAACTTCCTCGGGAGCAAAGCAGAGCGGCTTCATGGAGAGCAGCAAGCGAGGCCAGCCGGCCATCTACTCAGACGGGCAGCCGCCAGCGACGGACTGCTGCCGCCACACCCCCACCCAGCTGCCGCCGCAGCTGGGGCCCTCAGCCCAGACAGCACGAGACCAGCGATGCGCCGGCAGCTGCGACGCGCCGCCTGATGGAGCTGCCTCCACGTCTCCGTCTCGTTTAGCAGCGCAGCCAGATAATGCCCGACTCCCTGCAGCGGGCGCACAGCCTGCGACGCAGCCGCTGCATCCGCTCTCTGCTAATGCAGGGAACTCTGTGACTCTCGTGAGTTAATGATTAAAACAGCACTCAATATCAGGCGGGACATTCTCGAGCTCTCTCTCTCTCTCTCTATCTCTCTCCTGTGTTAATAAACTACTGGCCATTAAAATTGCTACACCAAGAAGAAATGCAGATGATAAACGCTTATTCATTGCACAAATACTCGTATATTATACTACAACTGACATGTGATTACAATTTCACGCAATATGGGTGCATAGATCCTGAGAAATCAGTACCCAGAACAACCACCTCTGACCGTAGTAACGGCCTTGATACGCCTGGGCATTGAGTCAAACAGAGCTTGGGTGGCGTGTACAGGTACAGCTGCCCATGCAGTTTCAACACGATACTACAGTTCATCAAGAGTAGTGACTGGCGTATTGTGACGAGCCAGTTGCTCAGCCACCATTGACCAGACGTTTTCAATTGGTGAGAGATCTACATCTACATCTGCATCTACATGATTACTCTGCAATTCACATTTAAGTGCTTGGCAGAGGGTTCATCGAACCACAATCATACTATCTCCCTACCATTCCACTCCCGAAAAGCGCGCGGGAAAAACGAACACCTAAACCTTTCTGTTCGAGCTCTGATTTCTCTTATTTTATTTTGATGACCATTCCTACCTATGTAGGTTGGGCTCAACAAAATATTTTCGCATTCGGAAGAGAAAGTTGGTGACTGAAATTTCGTAAATATATCTCGCCGCGACGAAAAACGTCTTTGCTTTAATGACTTCCACCCCAACTCGCGTATCATATCTGCCACACTCTCTCCCCTATTACGTGATAATACAAAACGAGCTGCCCTTTTTTTGCACCCTTTCGATGTCCTCGGTCAATCCCACCTGGTGAGGATCCCACACCGCGCAGCAATATTCTAACAGAGGACGAACGAGTGTAGTGTAAGCTGTCTCTTTAGTGGACTTGTTGCATCTTCTAAGTGTCCTGCCAATGAAACGCAACCTTTGGCTCGTCTACCCCACAATATTATCTGTGTGGTCTTTCCAGCTGAAGTTGTTCGTAATTTTAACACCCAGGTACTTAGTTGAATTGACAGCCTTGAGAATTGTACTATTTATCGAGTAATCGAATTCCAACGGATTTCTTTTGGAACTCATGTGGATCACCTCACACATTTCGTTATTTAGGGTCAACTGCCACCTGCCACGCCATATAGCAATTTTTTCTAAATCGCTTTGCAACTGATACTGGTCTTCGGATGACCTTACTAGACGGTAAATTACAGCATCATCTGCGAACAACCTAAGAGGACTGCTCAGATTGTCACCCAGGCCATTTATATAGATCAGGAACAGCAGAGGTCCCAGGACGCTTCCCTGGGGAACACCTGATATCACTTCAGTTTTACTCGATGATTTGCCGTCTATTACTGCGAACTGCGACCTTCCTGACAGGAAATCACGAATCCAGTCGCACAACTGAGACGATACCCCGTAGGCCCGCAGCTTGATTAGAAATCGCTTGTGAGGAACGGTGTCAAAAGCTTTCCGGAAATCTAGAAATACGGAATCAACCTGAGATCCCATGTCGATAGCGGCCATTAATTCGTGCGAATAAAGAGCTAGCTGCGTTGCACAAGAACAATGTTTTCTGAAACCATGCTGATTTCGTATCAATAGATCGTTCCCTTCGAGGTGATTCGTAATGTTTGAATACAGTATATGCTCCAAAACCCTACTGCAAACCGACGTCAATGATACAGGTCTGTAGTTCGATGAATTACTCCTACTACCCTTCTTAAACACTGGTGCGACCTGCGCAATTTTCCAATCTGTAGGTACAGATCTATCGGTGAGCGAGCGGTTGTATATGATTTCTAAGTAGGGAGCTATTGTAGCAGCGTACTCTGAAAGGAAACTAATCGGTATACAATCCGCACCTGAAGACTTGCCCGTATCAAGCGATTTGAGTTGCTTCGCAACCCCTAAGCTATCCACTTCTAAGAAACTCATGCTAGCAGCTGTTCGTGTTTCAAATTCTGGAATATTCCATTCGTCTTCTCTGGTGAAGGAATTTCGGAAAACTGCGTTCAGTAACTCCTCTTTAGCGGCACAGTCGTCGGTAACAGTACCATCGGCACTGCGCAGCGAGGGTATTGACTGTGTCTTGCCGCTTGTGTACTTTGCATACGACCAGAATTTCTTCGGATTTTCTAACAAATTTCGAGACAATGTTTCGCTGTGGAACCTATTAAAGGCATCTCGCATTGAAGTCCGTGCCAAATTTCGCGCGTCTGTAAATTTTAGCCAATCTTCGGGATTTCGCGTTCTTCTGAACTTCGCATGCTTTTTCTGTTCCCTCTGCAACAGCGTTCGGACCTGTTTTGTGTACCATGGGGGATCAGTTCAAAAAAAATGGTTCAAATGGCTCTGAGCACTATGGGACTCAACTGCTGTGGTCATAAGTCCCCTAGAACTTAGAACTACTTAAACCTAACTAACCTAAGGACAGCACACAACACCCAGCCATCACGGGGATCAGTTCCATCTCTTACCAATTTATGAGGTATGAATCCCTCAATTGCTGTTGCTACTATATCTGTGAATTTGAGCCCCATCTCGTCTACATTTGCATAGTCAGTTCAGATTTGGAGACTGTGGTGGCCAGGGCAGCAGTCGAACATTTTCTGTATACAGAAAGGCCCGTACAGGATCTGCAACATGCGGTAGTACATTATCCTGCTGAAATGTAGGGTTTCGCAGGGATCGAATGAAGGGTAGAGCCACGGGTAGTAACACATCTGAAATGTAATGTCCACTGTTCAAAGTGCCGTCAATGCGAACAATAGGTGACCGAGGCGTGTAACCAATGGCACCCAATACCATCAACAATGGTTCAAATGGCTCTGAGCACTATGGGACTTAACATCTTAGGTCATCAATCCCCTAGAACTTAGAACTACTTAATCCTAACTAACCTAAGGACATCACACACATCCATGCCCGAGGCAGGATTCGAACCTGCGACCGTAGCAGTCCCACGGTTCCGGACTGCAGCGCCTACCCCATACCATCACGCCGGGTGATACGCCAGTATGGCGATGACGAATACACGCTTCCATTGTGCGTTCACCGCGATGTCGCCAAACACGGATGCGACCATCATGATGCTGTAAACAGAACCTGGATTCATACGAAAAAATGACGTTTTGCCATTCGTGCACCCAGGTTCGTCGTTGAGTACACCATCGCAGGCGCTCCTGTCTGTGATGCAGCGGCAAGAGTAACCGCAGCCATGGTCTCCGAGCTGATAGTCCATGCTGCTGCAAACGTCGTCGAACTGCTCGTGCAGATGGTTGTTGTCTTGCGAACGTCCCCATCTGTTGACTCAGAGATCGAGACGTGGCTGCACGATCCGTTACATCCATGCGGATAAGATGCCTGTCATATCGACTGCTAGTGATACGAAGCCGTTGAGATCCAGCACGGCGTTCCGTATTACCCTCCTGAACCCTCCGATTCCGTATTCTGCTAACAGTCTTTGGATCTCGAGCAACGTGAGCAGCAATGTTGCGATACGATAAGCCGCAATCGCGATAGACTACAATCCGACCTTTATCAAAGTCGGAAACGTGACGGTACGCATTTCTCCTTCTTACACGAGGCATCACAACAACGTTTCACCAGGAAACGCCGGTCAACTGGTGTTTGTGTATAAGAAATCGATGCGAAACTTTCGTCTTGTCAGCACGTTGTAGGTGTCGCCACCGACGCCAAACTTGTGTGAATCCTCTGAAAAGCTAATCACTTGCATATCACAGCAACTTCTTCCTGTTGATTAAATTTCGCGTCTGTAGCACGTCATCTTCGTGGTGTAGCAATTTTAATGGCCAGTAGTGTAAATGCCCAGTCTGCAAGTTTTCGTCATTATCAGTAAAGAGATTCAAGCAAATGGCAATCTGCATCATGTTCATAAATCTAAAACAGTCCACGTCACAAAATACGAAAGCATTGCATCCTATGATTATAAAATGAGTCAGTGATAGTAAAAACCACTCTACTGGCACATATACCCGCGTGTAACAGTTTGTGGCGGTATGAAATGGACAGTAAATGGCTAAAAGGATCCGCGGTCTCAGTTGCAGCTTGCCTCTCTAAGGACTTCCAAAGGACAACAAAATTGCTTTTCAGTATTTCATATCATTATTATGCAAGTCGTAGCTTGCTTTAAGCATATGTCTGAGTGATGCTAAATGTTGTTATCTTTACGTAAAGGAAAGTGTTATCTTCTCAATAACATTCAAATCATGAGCTACACCCTTAATTTTTATAAATGAAATTAGTGAATTTTCTTATGCCAACTTTGTTGTCTACACCTGCGGTCACTTTCAGAATTCAATAATCAAATTAATTTATTTAATAAGATCGAACTTTAAATTGCTAGTGTATCCCTGTACCAGTACAACAAAATAAAAACAGTGAATAGTTGAAGGAGTATGAATGGGAACACTGGCGTATTTAAGTTTACAAAATAATGACAAGTTCTGTTAATCCTTTTATAGCCACAACAAGTTGATAAACATCACACAACAAAATAAACAACGCGAATCAGAAAACGAATTGTTTTTCATCGGCAAAGCATACATTGGGGTGGAAGCTATACAAATTCTCCCCTATTAACCCATTTTAGAATGCAATCTGATTTTACATACATGAAACCACTGTGGGGCAGATCTCTATTCAAATGGAATCAACTACGACTACATCTACCGCAAACTGTAGTTCATCGGAGAACAGGGATTTGATTTTTCCCTTTCTACCTAAACAGGACGATAGTTCCTCATTTACGGAGAGATCTAATCTTTCCAGGCCGACCATTGCCATTGATGGAAGAAGGCTGTTAAGTTTCGTAGACAGTCATACCTGCAAAAAAATTTTTTTGTCGCTCACTAAAAGAATGAGGTGACTTCCTGACATCAAAACACGCTCACCAGCCACTCTGTCTGCATCGCCACAGCTTCTAACATGAGAATGCATGGAGTTTTTTGACCTTCCCGCTGTTTGCATAAAGGCTCAGTTTAATGTAATAAGATCGAGCCTTAAATTGCTGGTGTACCTATGTACCATCACAACAAAATAAAAACAGTGAATACTTGAGGGTGTACGAATAAGAACAGTGGTGTATTTAAGTTTAAAAAATAATGACAACTTTTATTAATCCTTTTATAGCCACAACAAGGTGATAAGCTTTACAAAAAAAAAAAAACAGCAACAAACACCAATCAGTGGACAAACGGTGTTTTATTTTCAAACCAGACATTGGGGCGGAAGCTATACAAATTCGCCCCTGACTTAACCCGTTTTCGAATGCAGTCTGGCTTTGTTTAAGTGGAAGCACTGCGAGGCCCATCTCTATTCAAATGGAATCAACTACGACCACATATACCACAGACTATAGTTCACCGGAGAACAGGGAACTGTGAATATCATTTAACAACCAGACGTCAGCGCACCAGTATTTTACCCTTTCTAAATGGTACCATAGTCCCTCATTTATGAAGAGATCTAATCTTTGTAGGCCGACCATTTCCAATTTCTGGAAGATGGCTGTTAATTTTCCCAGACAGTCGTGCCTACGAAAAATATATGTTTTTTGCCACTCGCTAAAACAACCTGACGACATACTGACATCAGGGAAGTTAAAGTCTTTCCTGCACTAAACACATGCTCCAGCCACTCTGCCTGCATCACGACAGCTTCTAACATGAGAATACATGGAGTTTTATGACCTTCCCACTGTTTGCACAAAGGCTCTGTTTACAGCAGACTCTTTTCAATGGCTTCATCCAACCACTTTTCATAAACTGGCCACCTTCACGATAGACTGCCACCTGGCCCAGGTGAAACGTTTTGCAAACCGGCGTCGTCCTATCCGACACTAAATGGAAGGAGAGGACTGCTACAGCCAGAAGTAGCTTTGGAGGTACGAACCACTGACTGCTGCTTCCCAGAATCACTATCACACAGCCTGGTCGCTGCACTCGGGATTTATGGCCCACAGTCCATCTCTCTCCCTCCCCGTTCTCCAGCCCCTCAGGTACAAGTTTGTAACGTGCGCGTGGGGCACACAATACTCGTTAAAGCCTGTACTATGGTAAGTGAGCGGGGTTCACCTTATGGGAAAGGATTTTTTGTATAGATATCGACCGCGTGTACCTGAATGGTGGCAAATCAGACTTACACCCACTCTCTAATAACAATGATCCGTCAAGTAAGTGCAAAATGGAATTACACGTCAAGATGAACCAAAAGCAACACTGAAGATGCAACCAATTTGATAATAATACGGTCGCCAGCCAAATTAGGCATTAACTGAGTTTATTCTCTGTACAAGTTGGTAGATATTCATGCAAAACAACAAGCAGTAACACTGCATAATATAGTAGAATTTTAGAACCAGAAAGTCTATTGAACTGATAGTTTCACGTTCTGTACTGATATGGAAAAACCATGAATACATAACACTACACTATAACGTATACTAAAAAACTTCGTACTGTCTATTGATCTGATTAAAATCGGGCATAAGTTACCCTAGAAATAGCACTTTCGAGCCACACACAAAATGTCAATTTTGATAAAGATAAAACACTGATAAATTTTGGCTTTTATATTGACTTTGACTTTTGCTGGTCAAACCAATTTAGAACACTTCAGAATTCAAATGAAAAAAAAAGGTGGGGGGGGGGGGGGGGGGACTGAAACTGTTATGATCACTGTATTAAAAAAAAATTAATTACTAAAATTATTATGCGTTCAAGATTTGCAGTATATGAGTTACTACTCTTTATATCTTATTTACTGCTCATTTAAATACTGTTGTGTCTAGACAAGACAGTCTAGACACAATGAGAGGAAGCCGAAAGGCACGCGCTTAAACTCACGCAGGCTGGCGTGAGGTCTGAAACAGGATACGTAATGAATGCTATAAAGAAAAGTACGTAGCTTCTGGAATACTTAACTTTAATCCACATTTGTAGAACATCGCTCTTGATGATAGGTCGTAGCAAATGTAGCTGAAGGCTATGCTAACTATCGTCTCGGCAAATGAGAGCGTATTGGTCAGGGTAGGTTCGCTAGCAAAGTCGGCTGTACAACTGGGGCGAGTGCCAGTACGTCTCTCTAGACCTGCCATGTGGTGGCGCTCGGTCTGCTATCACTGACAGTGGCGACACGCGGGTCCGCCGTATACTAACGGACCGCGGCCGATTTAAAGGCTACCACCTAGCAAGTGTGGTGTCTGGCGGTGACACCACATTCCTCCCCCGCAAATCGGCGAACGGTTGTGTTATACGGCTTCCGCCCGCCGTGGGGAGGACCACATGTTGACGTATGCGACGAGGTAGGGAGCCTAACAACAGGCGAGGCTGTGCCACCCGCACCCGGCCATTCGGTCTGAGGGGAGCTAGGAAACGCCTGAAAACCTGGTCCAGGATGCACGTCAACATGCGGTGTATGCGCCCTAGAGAAACAGGATGGGCGGAAGGGTCGACCTCTATTGCGTCGGGGTACCCGACGGGCGTAGACGACATGTGGTCCGGAGCGGGCAAGAGTTCCATGTCGAAGGACAGCTGGTCACGGGAAGCGATCGGCAGCGCGTGACCCAGGGAGGCGCCTGGCGGTTGCAGCGAAGCGTCCACTGCGGGCGTCGCCGGCGGGAGAACAGGCGGCGGCGGCGGCGGCGGCGCGTCGCCATGTGGCAAAATGGAAGGCAGCGTCGGTAACACCTGGGGATGAGGCGAGCCAGTAGATGGGTCCCCATGGCGCTGACCGGACGGCACCGTCGCTGAAAGCAGACGGGGAGCAGCAGAACCCAGGCGATGACAGAGGCGCAGCTGATTGAGATGCCGACGCACCTCACCAGAGGCTCCCAAAACCAGATACATAGCGCGGCCGAGGCAGCGAAGAATGCGTCCTGCGAGCCAACGCCGTGAACCGCGATAGTTGCGATAGTATACAACGTCGTCTGGAGCAAAAGCAGGTGGCTGCTGCTGCACAGGAACCTGATGCGGCGGATGCAGCAAAGACATCAAGGTTCGATGAGGACGACCGTGGAGCAACTCAGCCGGCGAGCGACCATCTCGGGGCTGAGAGCGATACGAAGACAAAAAGAGCAACAACGCGTCCTCCCGAGAATGCGACTCTTTCAACTTCAACATCTGTGACTTGAAAGTCCGGACCAATCGTTCAGCGGCACCGTTTGACTGAGGCAAAAACGGCGCGGATGTCAGATGTTGAATACCATTGGCCTTGCAGAAAGACTGAAATTCTGTGAACATGAATTGTGGGCCATTGTCGGAAACAATAGTCTGTGGAAGACCTTCAATGCAAAAGATAGCAGATAACGCTTGGATGGTGGCAGATGACGTCGTGGAAGACATCCAGACAACAAAAAGGAAAATTACTGAACGAATCGAAAGCTCTATCCTCAGCAACAGGCAAACGGGACAACACATCGGCGTTTCCGTGCTTAGCAGTGGACCGATACAAGATATCGTAGCGATACTGCGAGAGGAAAATAGACCAGCGAATGAATTTCTGCGCTGTACGTGGAGGTACAGGCTTGCTCGGATCAAAACGCGATGTCAAAGGTTTGTGGTCTGTGATGATGGTAAAGTGACGACCATACAAGAAATCATGAAACTTAGTAACACCAAAGACGAGAGCCAAAGCTTCTTTCTCGATCTGGGAATAATTTCTTTGCGCAGACGAGAGCAATTTGGACGCAAAGGCAATAGGGCGATCGTGCGACCCATCTTTGTGCACAAGCACAGCACCAATCCCGAATTCCGATGCATATACCATCAACAAAAGGGGTTTCTGGGGATCGAATGGCGTAAGCCAAGTATTAGAAAGCAACGCCGATTTCAACTGGCGAAAGGCGCGTTCGCGTTCCGTCGTCCAGACGAATGGAACACCTTTACGGCATAAGCGATGAAGCGGAGCTGAAATGGAAGAGGCATGGGGAACATAGTGATGATAATAGTTAATTTTGCCCAGCACACTCTGTAGCTGCTTCAAATTCTGCGGCGAAGGCAAGTCGTGTATGGCACGGAGGTGCTCGGGACTGTAAACAGCCCTCGCGCCCGTCCGCGCAGCTGCCGCCACGATCTCAAACACGTGTCCCATGGCAGCACGCAAATGCAGTGCTAAAATCATGCCCGCAGTGTGCAACCAGACATTCGCGTGAGAATTGCTGGTTCAAATGGTTCAAATGGCTCTGAGCACTTTGGGACTCAACTGCTGTGGTCATCAGTCCCCTAGAACTTAGAACTACTTAAACCTAACTAACCTAAGGACATCACACACATCCATGCCCGAGGCAGGATTCGAACCTGCGACCGTAGCAGTCGAACGGTTCCTGACTGCGCGCCTAGAACCGCGAGACCACCGCGGCCGGCGTGAGAATTGCCCATCACGCCAAGCTATTTGCTTTTTCTGTAATAAAAAAGACATGTTCAGAGTGTTTGCCAGAAAAAGCTCAGATTGGACACTCACAACCATTCCAGGCCCTTTGCTTCGCACCGGAATCGAACCAAGAATACTCAGGCTCGTGAACCTTCGCCCATGGACGTTCATGTAGTTAATTCCACTCCGCCCAGTGCCACTCTCTCTAACAGTGACTGTGTTCGTCCCACAAATAGTGTGCGTCGACGTCGCCGGAAATCACGTCAATTAGCAAGTGATTCTGTACCAGTGTCTGTTCAAATTGCACGAGACAGTCGCTCTTGTCGTCAGCAGGACAATAAACTTTTTGTAGACTTGGACATTAATGGCAACGTGGTCCCATTCCAGCTCGATACCGGAGCTGCAGTTTCATTGATCAATAAAGACACGTACAAACAACTGGGCAAATACCTTTATATCTGTCTCGAAATAATTAAACTTCCTTACTATATCAATATTAAAGTCATCTTTCAACTTCGTTAGACCTTCGTTATTCATTTACTGTTTCATTAACAAAATAGTTCTTTAAACACCATTCTAACATAACTAGGTCTGCAAGTAATTATTATTAACACAAAATATAATTTTTCATTTCGGGACACTCGGATTGGACAACATTTGGAAAGGACCCCGTCTAGGTTAGTTGCGAGGATAATTAAATGAGGGGAAAGTTCTGGTAAAATTTAGGTTATTATTGAACAGTTCACTCTATGGTCCATACGAATACAGTACTAAAAGTTTAAACCTGCTTGCATCGATGCGGCGGTTGGCGGGCGGCGAGATGGCGAGGCACAGAGCACACATACAACCACAGCTATGACTCTTGACGTATCGGCACTTTACTTCATAGCGTCGCAATACATTTCCATTTAGTGCATATGGAATTTTGCCATGCTGTGTGGGCGTTGGAATGGCATACCCGAGGCTCAGTGAAACTACGTCTTCCAGGAGAGCCTCCTCGCTCCAGAAGGTGTTGCTCAAACCAGTGCCAAACTCCGACTACTACTGTGCCCGTTGTACCGTGCAGTGCCCGCGTGCATTTTCCCGCGCTCGCCTGCCATCCACCTTTCACCGCTCCCTGACAGACCGGGTATTCACCCGAGGTTTTGCATTCTACATATCCTAATACATTGCCTACGTATGGACCAGACGCACAATTACAATTTTAAACATCTTACAATAGTCTCAACATTTGTTACATTTCAATTCTATTACAATATTGCTTGACATTTGACATACACATTAATATTCACATTGAAACTTGTTTACAGTTTTCTTAACACAATGACATGAAACAAAAAAGAAATGAAATCAGTACATCAATTACACTAGCTTATCGAAAAATCAGATGAAAAAAAAATTTACTTATATGTACAATAGTACAGTGTCGTTGTTGTTACAAGTTGTTTACAGGTTACACATGTAGCTATAAGAAAACTCTGCCTGCAGTTTCCTCATGTAAAAAGGTCATAAACCACACATACAAAATGTAGTACTGGGGAACACTGAGATCATTATCTAAAATATGAACATTAATCTAACGGATAGTCGGACAGTGTGGCCGAGCGGTTCTAGGCGCTTCAGTCTGGAACCGCGCGACCGCTACGGTCGCAGGTTCGAATCCTGCCTCGGGGATGGATGTGTGTGATGTCCTTAGTTTAGTTAGGTTCAAGTAGTTCTAAGTTCTAGGGGACTGATGACCTCAGAAGTTAAGTCCCACAGTGCTCAGAGCCATTTGAACCATTTGATAATACCGGGCGTTTTCTGGAGCTGCCCGACATAAAGATGCAAGTTCATCTTAAGTTGCAGCTACAGAAAAATGTAGCAAAATTCAGGAGGAGCCGCCTGCTGATCAACGGATCTGTAATAGGAATGACACTTGAACGTAAACGTGAATAGATGTAACGAGTCACGCATGACTATTCGGGAAATTCCACAGCGCCTCTAACACCAGCGGCGGGCGATAAATCACTGGAAAAATTTACAGCTGTTAAATGGCCAATAGGCAAAATAAAACAATTGCGACTAAAATAATTGCTTTTTTCTAATTGTGTTATTCGCTGTTCCATCGGCAGTATGTCGGATACACGTAACAGCTGTAAAATATTTGAGAGTAGCTGCCCGGAGCGACATCAAATGGACTGACGATTTAAAACCTATATTATGAAAGTCAGCTTCGGGTCCCAGTTTATTTTGCGAATACTATGAAAGCTGCTCTCATCCACGAAAGGCGTGCTTCTCAAAAAGCAGTCGTTCGTCACGTGTTCGTTTAGTAAGGAAGTGAGGGATATGGTAATCGTACACGAAGCGCGCTTAGACGCACATTGTACGGTGGTTTCTAGAGCTTACATCTCAGAATTACCCAGTTTCGAATCGTCCCACGCATCCGGACATTCAGTCTGCTCATTAATCCGGCAGACTGTAATCTCGGTAATTTTTCTCATTTCATTTGCTAGTTAACGCTGTAATTTTCTTTTCTTTTGTTCAGTGAAGTCGTAAAACAAAAAGATATTCCTTAGCCTTGTATGAGCAGCTTAATACTACGGAGTTTACTTGCGTGCCGCTCGGCTTTCCGTACTGTAATAAGAAAATGTAATATATCTGGAGGACTCATAAGGCGGAATAAGGGCGCCATCTTTGTGCGTGGGGCTTTCTTCAAGGAGAGGCCACGGGGAACGAAGTCGGAGCGGCGGCTGGGCTGTTATTACGGACCAGTGAAAGGCCACACCGTCGTGTTTCTGGGATATTAATGCCTCCTGCGAGAGGCAGACACCTTATTGTGGCACTCTGCTGCAGCCCGTGATAAATTTCACCCGAGAGACTAAACAGAAAGCTCAGAGTAAACACTCATAACCCGTGAAATTGCGGCAGACTGTAAATAATTTCATTAGCGCTCTCGGAACTGCTCTTGACAGTTTTAACAACATAGATGTACTACAGCTTATGATAAATGCGACGCCGTGAATATGTCATCGGAAACATTTAGTTTATTACTTGAGTGGGTTCGCATTCAGATGAAACTTTTTAAAACACCTAATGCTGGACATTTTATGTACACTCATGTTCATAAATTAGGAATAAATGCAGAATGTGATGCCCCACAACGTGGCACTACACAAAACTGGCGCTAATAGCATAGGCACATAGGGAACACACAACACAGGTCTGTAAGTCCACGTTATTGGTGATAAGTTCAGAAAATCTTCTTGAAAAACATGTGCTACAAAACGCCACTGTTCCCTGCGCATGTACCCCGACATCAATATGGGATATGATCACCATGCACACGTACACAGGCTGCACAAAGGGTTGGCATACTCTGGATCAGGTGGTCGAGCAGCTGCTGGGATACAGCCTCCCATTCTGGCACCAGTGCCTGTCGGAGCACCTGAAGTGCCGTAGGGGTTTGAAGACGTGCAGCTATACGTCGACCGAGAGCATCCCAGGCGTGCTCGATGGGGTTTAGGTCTGGAGAACAGGCAGGCCACTCCATTCGCCTGATATCTTCTGTTTCAAGGTACTCCTCCACGATGGCAGCTCGGTGTGGGGTCGTGCGTTATCAACCATCATGAGGAAGGTGGGACCCACTGCAGCCCTGAAAAGGCGGACATACTGGTGCAAAATGACGCCCCGATACACCTGACCTGTTACAGTTCCTCTGTCAAAGACATGCATGGGTGTACGTGCACCAATCATAATCCCACCCCACACCATCAAACCACGCACTCCATATAGGTCCCTTTCAAGGACATTAAGGGGTTGGTATCTGGTTAATGGTCCACGCCAGATGAAAACCGGCGAGAATCACTGTTCATAGTATACCTGCTTTCGTCCTTTAACATAACCTGGGACCACTGTTCCGATGACCATGTACTGTGTTCTTGTCACCAGGGTTTGGGTTCAAATGGCTCTGAGCACTATGGGACTTAACATCTATGGTCATCAGTCCCCTAGAACTTAGAACTACTTAAACCTAACTAACCTAATGACAGCACACAACACCCAGTCAGCACGAGGCAGAGAAAATCCCTGACCCCACCGGGAATCGAACCCGGGAACCCGTGCGCTGGAAGCGAGAACGCTACCGCACGACCACGAGCTGCGGACCAGGTTTTACGGGCTCTCCTGTGACCACGGTTCAGTGGAATGCACCTTGGAGGTCTCCGGGCGAATAAACCGTGTCTGTTCAGACGTCTGTAAAATGTGTGTCTGGAGACAACTGTTCCAGTGGTTGCGGTAAGGTCCCGAGCAAGGCTAACTGCAGTACTCCGTGGCCGTCTGCGGTCACTGATGGTGAGATATTGGTCTTCTTGCTGTGTTGTACACTGTGGACGTTCCGTACTGTAGTGCCTGGACACGTTTCCTGTCTGCTGGAATCGTTGCCATAATCGTGAGGTCACACTATGTGGCACACGGAGGGCCCGTGCTGCGACCTTCTGTGTTTGACCACCCTCCAGTCGCCATAGTATTCTAACCCTCATAACGTCATCTGTATGTGTTGTTTGAGCCATTTTCAACACACAGTCACCATTAGCACGTCTGAAAATGTCTGCACACTTACTCGCTGAACCGTACTCTGTCATGCACCAACACACCTCTGCGTGTGTGGACTGCTGCCAGCGCCACCGTGCGACGACTGCAGGTCAAATGCACCGCACGGTCATACCCTGAGGTGATTTAAACCCCCAAACCGCCCACCAGAGCGTTGTTTCACCATGTATCACGATTATCCTTAATTTATGAGCATGGGAGTCCTTCTTCAATGCGCCATTCCACTTCCAGGCTTTAGCCATTTTCAGGTGGAACACAGCGAAACTTCAAAACGAGGGTGTACATACAGAATGGTGTAATATCACTCTCGTAGTGCCACCAGCTGAAGCTGATGGCAGGAAAGATATATTCAGAGATGGAATAATTTTAAGTGCAGTTACTAACGTAGGTTCAATGTGGGCTGCGGTTATCGCATGGCAGCGAAACTTGACAGCTACGCTAATGAGTTAATGTGGAACCGATATCCGCTGGGAAAAAATCGTCTCCAATTTTATCCATAGGTGCAAATCTGGCGTTGCACACCGTTTGTGTGACGGTATGACATCCATGCTGTCATTTGACAAGCCATAACGTAAATGAACAGTATGGCTATGGGGAAGAGAGACAGTGAGCTGTTAGTGAAGCTGTTTGATGTGAACGGCAGCAGTTATAGTGGTGCACTGAGAGAGTATCGCCGACTGAATGGTGTGAGGAAAGCCCCTATGTCATTAATTGGTTTAAAGAAGGTGGACCTGGTGTGGCACCTGCAAGAGGAAGGTGCTCTATCCCGGCGGGAGTTATTGATGAGGTTGCTGCTGCTATCACGTGTCCCGTGTAGTGCTAGATCTTGTGCAGTGTCACGAGAATTGTCCATCCTCTGGTGAGGAGCACGGGAAGCTTCGCGGTGTATATGACGCTGGTAACCATTCAAGATCCAGACGGTGCAGCATGTGAAGCTTCATGATTCGCAGCAAAGTTCTGAATTTGCTCTTCGGTTTCTGGCACGGTTCGAAGTGTGGCTGGTGTGAGTTAACGAGGATTTCGCTCTCACGTAAGTATATGACCGAAAGAGTCAGCCTTCAGCAATTGTGAAACGAACCCTGTCGTCCAGAACCACGTGCCACAAAGACCGCAGATTCACCACGACATGGGAAAACTCACAGGCGTCTAGTGTGCTGAATGAGGTCTAACCGTTGTGGTGTGCGAGTGAGGCAGACGAGAACCTACGTCATAGGAAACCCTCATAGAAGCTGTTTCTGGCCAGGGAAACGTAGCAGTGTTAAATATGGCGGACCTAAGATTAGCCATAAAGGTAAAGTTATAGGAAAACTATTTAATTCTGTAGTAATTCAGGGAATGAAGTCACAGTAATTTTAATCTACCATCCTTCACAAATTTTCACGGTGATTCCAGTAAAACGTGAATATTGATCGTATCTATAATAGTTTAGAATTTACTGTTAAAGTGAAATTAACAAGTTTTGCAACAAAGACCTGAATGCTAAAATCTGAACGCTTTAGTCGATCTTAACGATGACATTTGGTATAGAAGCGCATCATTAAAATGACAAATGTTGTAAATATTAACTTTGTAACTTCATTTGTTTAAAAGATACAGTAAATTTAAATTATCAGTATTTTCAGTTAAGCATCAGATCATCATTTGCTCCACACAAAACACATTGAACGATGACAGCATGATACCTAATTGAATCATTAGGTAATAGAATATTTGTTGTAACGTTTACTGCATAATACTTACTTGTATTATTTATTTATTTATTTATCAGAAAGCACTTTTATGCAAGCCTACTGACAGTGAAATTCAAAGTCAAGAAGGAAATTGTATTAGTTTTATGTAAAAGTATTTAACGTTTATTATGTAATGGATATTACTGTTCCTTTGTTTAGAACCTGAAAGCGGTCAAGTTTTGATTATTTAAATCTGTTAAAATGTAAAGTAACGTAGAATAAGCTGCACCCTATCACATGGACGGCTTCAGGAAAGGGAACTGCCCTAGGCAGTGGAGCGAGGATATTCGGCGCGCGGGAAACGTGGCCGGAGACGGGCAGAGGGCACAGTGCTGGTGCAGACGCGAAAGCGGACAGTTAGGCTGGAGACACCAAAGGGTACAGCACGGCTGGAGACGCGAAAGCCGATAGTCGGTCTTTAGGTAACTAGGTAGTGAAACGACTTAGAAAATTTCGCGTTGTGTGGTATCGCGGGGCTGAGTCTCTGAACGGCGAGCACCTGCACGGCTGGTGTGAACTCCACTTTTCGCGTTGTTACCGAGGTGGAGTATTGGACTGGTAATTCGCGATGAGATTGTGAATGATCGAACTGTGTCAAATGGTTATGAGCTCGAGTGTAACTGTTGTTGTTGTTGTCTTCAGTCCTGAGACTGGTTTGATGCAGCTCTCCATGCTACTCTATCCTGTGCAAGCTTCTTCATCTCCCAATACTTACTGCAACCTACATCCTTCTGAATCTGCTTAGTGTATTCATCTCTTGATCTCCCTCTACGATTTTTACCCTCCACGCTGCCCTCCAATGCTAAATCTGTGATCCCTTGATGTCTCAGAACATTTCCTACCAACCGGTCCCTTCTTCTTCTCAAGTTGTGCCACAAACTCCTCTTTTCCCAAATTCTATTCAATACCCCCTCATTAGTTACGTGATCTACCCATCTAATCTTCAGCATTCTTCTATAACACCACATTTCAAAAGCTTCTATTCTCATCTTGTCCAAACTATTTATCGTCCACGTTTCACGTCCATACAAGGCTACACTCCATACAAATACTTTCAGAAACGACTTCCTGACACTTAAATCAATACTCGATGTTAACAAATTTCTCTGCTTCAGAAACGCTTTCCTTTCCATTGCCAGTCTACATTTTATATCCTCTCTACTTCGACCATCATCAGTTATTTTGCTCCCCAAATAGCAAAACTCCTTTACTACTTTAAGTGTCTCATTTCCTAATCTAATTCCCTCAGCATCACCCGACTTAATTCGACTACATTCCATTATCCTCGTTTTGCTTTTGTTGATGTTCATCTTATATCCTCCTCGAGTGTAACAGTAACTCTAAATACGACCACTTTCGCTATTAGTTTGCTTTCTGAATAAACATTATTCTAACCAAATCGCAACTGCATGGCCTACATCATTTATGGGTCGTTAATTTAATTCCTGACATTATTATTACTGTTATTATATGTTATGTTAACTTTGTATTTCGCAAAGTTCCATGAGCCAGACAATTTAACCAAAGAGTCCAAGTGTCTAATTTAGGACGCGTAGTGCGACATGTGCGGTTCAACCCCTAGACGAGTTTGGGCCAAGACATTTATCACATTTTGTATTACAGGGTGCAGCGAATACACAGAACTGCCGAATCTGAGGTACTGTTAAACCGCTTGTTGTCCACTTACCTTGTGTGACTCTGTGGCGTGGATTCGCGACCACCTTTACTCTCGGTCTGTCCTTCGTTGAAGAGAACACATCCAGAGGGCCTGGTACGCGTACCATGACGTCTGCACGTTATCGAGACCGCCATGCACAGCACGTAATTCCTGCTTAGGAAGAACGCAGCTGCGAGAAAACCACTTTTTATATACCCGGTGGGACAACACTTCGTGTCCCTCGCCCAGTGAAAGAACAGCTTAATGCAACGTTCCACGAACGTGTTATCTCCAGACGTTTCGCAAGATCAGTTGATCTAAATCTAGGTGGCTTTTGGCACTGTGGATATCTAAAAGAACGCGTTTGCCAGGGACTCGTACGGTCTCCACCTTAACTGAATACCACTACACAGGAGCACTTTGCTCAGATTACACCGAAACTGCTGCGGGCAACCGCTGATCACGTCGTTTTACGGATGCAACATCTCGATGACTCCGGTGGTCATATGGAACAAAATTTGTATCGATGTTTAATAATAAAATCAACAGCGTGCCTTTATCCCTCGCTTGACCTTTTCTGCCCACGTTCCGTTCCTAATTAATTACCTTGCTTTCCCTTCAGATTAGTGACCAGTCTGAAGCGGCCTCCCACGAATTCCTCTCCTGTGCTAAATTGTTCATCTCAGAGTGGCACTGGGAACCTATATTCCAATCTCTGTCTTCCTCTGCAGATTATACTTCTGAGTCTGCAGAGAAGAACCTGATTCCTTCCCTTATCAGTCCACCTAATTTTCAAATGGTTCCAATTGGCTCTAGGCACTATGGGACTTAACATCTGAGGTCATCAGTCCCCTAGACTGAGAACTACTTAAGCCTAACAAAACCTAAGGACATCACACATATCCATCCCCGAGGCAGGATTCGAACCTGCGACCGTAGCATCAGCACGGTTCCGGACTGAAGCGCCTAGCACCGCTCGGCCACAGCAACCGGCACATTAATTTTGAAGATTCTTCTGTAACACCAGAACTCAAATGCTTCCATTCCATTCTGTTCCTGTTTCCTACAGTCTATGTTACGCTACCATACAATGCTGTGCTCCAAACTTACATTCTCCGAAATTTCTTCCTCGGATTAAGGGGTGTGTTTGACACTAGTAGAGTTCTCTTGGCCAGGAATGCCCTTTTTTCAGTGCTAGTCTCCTTTTGGTGTCCTCATTTCTCCCTCCATAATGAGTTATTTTGCTGCCTAAGAAGCAGAATTCCTGAACTTCATGAACTTATCTTCAATACTGACATTAAGCTTCTTTCGTTTCTCATTTCTGCTACTTCTCATTACTTTCGGTTTTCTTCGATACATTCTCAATCCATATTCTGTGCACAGTAGACTGTTCATTCCATTCGGCAGATCTTCTAACTCTTCTTCATTTTCCCTGAGGATAGCAGAATCATTAGCGAATCTTATCATTGATATCCTTTCACCTTGAATTTCAATTCAGCTTTTGAAGCTTCATCTCTACATTGCTTCTTCGATGTACAGATTGTACAGTTGGGGCGAAAGATTACATCCCGCTCTTACACCCTTTTTAATGTTAGCGCTTCGTTCGCGATAGTTCACTCTTATTGTTCCCTCTTGGTTCTTGTACGTGTTCTGTATTACCCGTCTTTAACCTACAACTTACCACTATTTTTCTTAGAATTTCGAACATTTTGCGCCATTTCACTTTGTCGAACGCTGTTTCTGGGTTGACAAATCCTATGAGTGTGTCTTTATTTTCCTGTGTCTTGCTTACATTATCAGCCGCGACGTCAGAATTGCCTCTCTGGTGTCCACTGTGGGCCGAACCGCACAGTAATACTGTGTTAGGTGTGGGTCGGCGGTGGGGTGAGTGGACTGCTGTAGCCTGTTGTGGGGTTGTGGACCATTGAGGGCTACCGCGGGGACGAAATCTCTCCGTCGTTTATAGGTCTCCTGTTCAGTACATACATACATACGTACGTATATACTGCCTATGAAAATTTAAATGTTAAAAATTCTGCTTATTTGCAGTACACAGACAATGAGTTGTTGGTACTGTTTATATTATTTATACGTCTGTTTGTACCTTCCATGCATTTCGTTTTTATGTGATGCACAATCATTTTAGTGTGAAATTTATAATAAATGCGACGTCCCACCCGCAACACAAGAAATCTGAGGAAACATCTGCATCGGGAATTGGGGCTAAATGCTGAGAAAGGAAAACCATTCATTTAAACAAAAAATGTTAGCATATTTTAAATCTAACATTCGTTGTCTGTTGTAGGGGATCAGTTCTGAGCCTTGCTGAATGAGATTTTAGCCTTATTGTTTCTTCTTATTGTAATCATTTTTCATGTTGATCTGTGGATATGAAACAAATGTGCATCTTCAGCCTTTTACGAATAATAGTTGAATAGCATGTGTTAGATTGTCGTTGAGCGTCGAACCTATAAAAAGCTTTCTCTTACTTAAAAACTCCGGTGGGCAGCCCCCCCCCCCCTCCTCGCCCCCCCCCCCCCCCAGCTTACAAACTCTGCTACCTGCTTGACCGCTAACTGAGAGAAGTTTAAACTTGGAGAAAAACGATCATATTAACCAACTTGCAATAACCATGGTAGCACATAACCCCCATTGTAAATTAGACATCAAACGAGGGAGAAATGTCATCTTTCACCTACTTTCTTTTTCATTTTCGCTGACGATTTCCAAAAATTGAAATCCGAGAATTCTCCAAAAAATAACTTAGATAATCACATTAAACTATTTGCAGATGATAAAATAATAACTGAAGTAAATGAATACGACGTCCAACTAACAGCCCATCAGCTAAACTAAAATACATACTGCAACAGAAAATAGTAACTAACGAGGAAGTAATGAAGCAAGTTTCATTTCCTGCATCTGATTCCGCCAGTAGTTATGATTATAACGATAGACGGAATACTATGCGGAACAGTTAACTATAAATCCCCCAAGAGGTGCAAATCAAATTTCTGAAACCATTGCCATACCATTACTGTTGGATGCAAGCGAGAGTTTGAGGAATAAAAAGAAAGATGGCAGAAGAGCAAGTAGTAGAGTTGAGGTTCTGGGCGAAAGATACCACTTACACATGAATACATACAATGAGGGATAAAAACATGAATTTTCAAGCTATTGATGAGAAAAAAATGAGTACAGACATAAATGAAAACAATATGAACAGACAATCTGAGCAATACGAAATGAGAGACGTAGGTCAAGCCAGGAAACGGCTGACATGGACTTTGTGAAGACGAATCAGCAAACGGCTGTCACACATCCCATACGAGTGCTAAGCATGCCAGCGGAAGTCATCCAGAATAGGTTAATGAGTATGAAATAACTTAGAAATACAGCTTTTAAGCTTTGAATTAACTTTACTCTATAACGAAAGCAATAAAAATACAGGAGCAAACCGAAAGGTCTAAATGGCCTTATTCTAAGAGAATTCGAAATAAGGAATGTGGTGTTTTAATGATATATACAGGAAATGTAATTTAGCCAAACAGTTGTCATAAATATTCGTTTTGTAAATAAAAAACGCCTCTTTCTTGCTGCAATGTACACTCCTGGAAATTGAAATAAGAACACCGTGAATTCATTGTCCCAGGAAGGGGAAACTTTATTGACACATTCCTGGGGTCAGATACATCACATGATCACACTGACAGAGCCACAGGCACATAGACACAGGCAACAGAGCATGCACAATGTCGGCACTAGTACAGTGTATATCCACCTTTCGCAGCAATGCAGGCTGCTATTCTCCCATGGAGACGATCGTAGAGATGCTGGATGTAGTCCTGTGGAACGGCTTGCCATGCCATTTCCACCTGGCGCCTCAGTTGGACCAGCGTTCGTGCTGGACGTGCAGACCGCGTGAGACGACGCTTCATCCAGTCCCAAACATGCTCAATGGGGGACAGATCCGGAGATCTTGCTGGCCAGGGTAGTTGACTTACACCTTCTAGAGCACGTTGGGTGGCACGGGATACATGCGGACGTGCATTGTCCTGTTGGAACAGCAAGTTCCCTTGCCGGTCTAGGAATGGTAGAACGATGGGTTCGATGACGGTTTGGATGTACCGTGCACTATTCAGTGTCCCCTCGACGATCACCAGTGGTGTACGGCCAGTGTAGGAGATCGCTCCCCACACCATGATGCCGGGTGTTGGCCCTGTGTGCCTCGGTCGTATGCAGTCCTGATTGTGGCGCTCACCTGCACGGCGCCAAACACGCATACGACCATCATTGGCACCAAGGCAGAAGCGACTCTCATCGCTGAAGACGACACGTCTCCATTCGTCCCTCCATTCACGCCTGTCGCGACACCACTGGAGGCGGGCTGCACGATGTTGGGGCGTGAGCGGAAGACGGCCTAACGGTGTGCGGGACCGTAGCCCAGCTTCATGGAGACGGTTGCGAATGGTCCTCGCCGATACCCCAGGAGCAACAGTGTCCCTAATTTGCTGGGAAGTGGCGGTGCGGTCCCCTACGGCACTGCGTAGGATCCTACGGTCTTGGCGTGCATCCGTGCGTCGCTGCGGTCCGGTCCCAGGTCGACGGGCACGTGCACCTTCCGCCGACCACTGGCGACAACATCGATGTACTGTGGAGACCTCACGCCCCACGTGTTGAGCAATTCGGCGGTACGTCCACCCGGCCTCCCGCATGCCCACTATACGCCCTCGCTCAAAGTCCGTCAACTGCACATACGGTTCACGTCCACGCTGTCGCGGCATGCTACCAGTGTTAAAGACTGCGACGGAGCTCCGTATGCCACGGCAAACTGGCTGACACTGACGGCGGCGGTGTCCAGAGCAAGTATGGTGGGTCTGACACACCGGTGTCAATGTGTTCTTTTTTCCATTTCCAGGAGTGTATTTTATTCGCTCCGAAAGCGTTTCGCCTTTTACTTTAAGGCATATTCCGTGGAATCTAGAAAGATACTGTTTTGTTTTGATTTACAGCATATGTAGATTTTAAAACTGTTCCCGTCCTATTATCACATAAGTGACTACTTACAGTTACCGGCACTGGCATTTCCTCTCGTGAGTGAAAAATAAGACGTAAACCATTTTATAAGCTACAAATATCGCGTATCAAAACAAAACAGTATCATTTTAGATTCTGCTGAAGATGTCTTGAAGTAAAAGATGGAACGCGTCTGGAACAAATAAAATACATTGTAGCAAGAAAAATTCATTATTATTCACCAAAGGAATATTTCTGTCTTTGCTGCCGTTGATGGCCATGTAAACAAAGTTCTCATAAATGTTGTTGTTGTGGACCTCACTCCGAAGACCCGTTTAAGGCCCCTCTCCATGCTAGTTGCTAGTCTATCCTGTGAAAGCCTCTTCATTTCTGAATAACTACTAAAACCTACATCTACTTCAGACTGCTTACTGTGTTCATGTCCACACCTACCTCTACAAAATTCGCCCCATCCCCGTCCCCAATTAAACTGATTTTCCACCTATTCGATTCAGTAACTCCTTAGTTTCTTTCAGGAGTGCTTGTCGTCCATGTCTCACTTCCGTAAACTTCTACAGCCCAGAAAAGGCTCCCTAACATTTATAGTTATGTTCATTGTTAACAAGTTTCCGTATTTCAGAAATTATTTTCTTTCCACTGTTAGTTTGCATTTAGTATCCGCTCTACTTCGTCCGTCAACAGTCTCATTTTTCTCCACAAATAGCAAAAACTCACAGAATAATTTTCCGTTGCTGTTTCTGACACAGTTACAATGTCTTCTGTATACCTCAAACTATTAATTCATCTCTTGAACTTTCAATACCTTTCCAAATTGCTTATTGATTTCTTTTACTGTTTGCTCGATGTACAGATTAATACAGGGAATAGGCTACAGCCCTCGCTCAGCTACTTCTCAACTACTGCCCATCAGCTCTTAGGACTGCAGCCAGTGCAAGCTGTAAATAACCATCCGTTCAATGTGTTTTATCCCTGCTATCTTGAATATTTCAAAGTGTGTAGTCTACATTGTCGAAAGTCATCTTCAAATAGCAATTGCTATAAACGGAGGTCTGCCTTCCCTCAACCTATATTCTCAGGTAAATGATAGGGTCAGTATTATCTTTCGTGCTCCTATTTTACCTTGGAATGTGAACCGATCTTCTCCAAGATCGGCTTCAACCAATTTTTCATTCTTCTGTAAATAATTCGTGTCAGCATAGTGCAACCAGAACCAGTTAAACTAATGGTTCGGTAATATTTGCACCAGAAAATATACTTTCATTAATGAGGTTAATTATAAAATTTCCTGATTTCCTGAGAAAATTCATTTCTATCGAAATGGATTGTAAAATTGTAAAACATTGACGAATGTTTCTAATTTCTATTCTGTGAGTATACATTACTGAAGCCCCGCAGAGGTCCAGAAACATAACGGGACACATCTGAGAACACTGATCAACATAATGTGGAATTAGGTAAATACCACAGTAAAATAAAGATTAGGTGGTGGAGATACGCCCCACTTGTAATATCTACACAGTAACTTTCGCCTGAATAAATCCTAGTATTGTCCGACTGCATGGAAAAATAAGTCCCCATAAAGAAGTTAAAATACAGAAAATATGGCGTGGCAAGTTATTAGAAGGTATATAACGTGTGCACAAAAATACATTGAGAGACGTAAAGAAAATATTACAATGCGGCAAAAAATACACATTCGAATGTGGCAGAAACTGGGTGACAAGATAAACTAAGTTATTTACACAAGAGGTAACGGTTGTCGATTAAGAAAATTTAACAGCTAATTTTTTCAGTTACATAGAAGTATTGTTTATTCTGTATATAACTTACCTGAACAAGGCAATGTTGCGGATACTATTTGAATAGTTCTTTACCTTCGAATGTACAGCTATTCATTACTACAAAATGAAACGATGAATGTTTCGTTGCGAGTTTGTACCCACATATTTCCTGTAACAACGTACGAGACAGACCTTTTTTTTTCTAAGAAGCAGAAACTGTTTGATTTAAAATTATCGTATTTTTTTTTCGCTCTGTCAAATAACCGCCAAAGGATAGCAACGCAAAATGAAGATGTTTCCGCGAATAGCGAACTGCATTTAATTAAACTTCAGACTGCAGTTGCTTAACATTGCTGTTAATGTTTGTAACTTTGCAACACGATAACTTTAATTAAGGAAGAGTCACACAATTTCGACGCGAAATGAGTGTCTTGAAAAGAAAAATTCATGGAGCAGAAACTGTTTATCTGTACACTACAAAGTAGCAGCTACAACTTACGCATCATTTTAACAGTCTTGCTGCCTTTCAGCGCGTAGGGTAGTTCATTTCTTGTTTATTTCCTTGGATACTTCTCCATGCACTTTATGGAGTGGATAGGTGTTATCATCAAAGGACATTTAATGGTTCTATCGACTTTTTACTGCATAGTATACCTCGGTATTGTCATGAGAAGGGTTCATGTTTGATCCCTAGTGCGTGGAATTTTTCTTCGCTGGGCGGTCTGGAACTGTCTCCAGTTAGCTCGTGATGCCAACTGAGGAACTACTTGAGTGAGAAGTAGCAGTTGAATGTTCACATTTCTTCCACACCGATGATATGTGCTGTTGTCGTCTTGAAAACAGAAGTATCAAGAAAATACTATCATGCATATTTTGACTGAAAGGCAATACCTGATAATTCAGAATGTTTGCAGAACATTCTGGTTTATCGTTAGTGGCCACCTCACCGAGTAGGCCCATTTCATGATAGAGAAGCGCCCCTCAAAACATGAGAGACCTCCATTCATTGCCCGCGAAAATTCCTGTCGCCTTTGGAAGCTATTTTGATTCACAAGCCGTTAAACGTGGTTCTGGTCCCTCTTATACACGACTGTATTCCGACCAAAATTGTGACCATGTGACCAGTTTTACACTGTGGGGCGGCGGGTGGAATTATTTGTTATATAAAATGAATGTAGAGCGTAATGTAGAAAATATGCATTTCCCGGCCGATTAGCAACATATGTGGGGCGGTGGGTGGAATAATTGTTATTATATGTTTTGTATTTATACTGTTGTTTTGCCGTTCTCAACACTGGCACCAGAAAGTGATTAGCAAAACGTGAAGCCTGTAATTAGAATTCCTAGTGCCCACTTCATCTGAGAAATACACTTATAACTACAGCTTATAGCTCTGAGGAATTAGGAGATTGTCTGGGATTCATAATCAAAAATGATTCTCTAAAAATGTTCACTATATTCTGAAATTCACAGGCCAAAAATAATCCACACAATCCAACTAACAGAGCAGTTTAGAGTCTAATGCGGTGATGCAACTATAACTATTCAAACTAAATGTTTAAGTGAATGCTCGCCATAATTTGATGATAATATTCATCAAACGCCACGCTAAATAATGGTAGTATGTCTGTCCCGCGACGGCACGTGAAAATACGACATACGCAAACTGAAGATAGATCATTAAAGTCATCCCAGAATTAACACTTCACTCGAAAACGATTTCATGGTTACGCTTATCCCGAGTAACTTATTACGGCATCCGAGGCTGTTTATAGCAATGATACCGACGCGACGCGACTCCCTGCACAGGTGTTGTGCTAATCAGCGTCTGGAGAGAACTGGGGCCTTCATCTCTCGCGCAGCGTTCTTATGTATAAAGCCGCGGTGCGGACGGCTAAGGGAACGCCTGATGAAAATTGCTCTCCCGACTAGCCGCTGGGCTAGTAATGCACCACTTTAAGTTATTGAATAAATCATTGCTTCCTTTGCTGATGACCAATGAAGCTCTCAATTTAACTGTGCATTCAGCACACAGGTAAGTAATCATAATAAAAGTCTGACGTGGGTAAGTCAAGTATTTTGGGCGAGAGAATTAATTTAATTACACTACACGCAGTAGACGAGCTCTGAACTTGCCCTTTGGAGATACGCTATCGCTATAGTTTTATAATTATTCAACTGAAACTTCTCACGTCTTTATGATTATAGCGGATCTCCCTTCTACTTAAATTTAAACATCCTAGCCTTATTTATTCTCCTACTTAATCTATCTTGCTTCTTTAATTTCCAAGACAAAAACCAGAAAATCGTAAATTTCAAAAATTTTAATTTATGAGATCCAGAATACTGTTTCTACTAAATTATTATGCAAAAGGACTCTAAATACAAATTTTTAAGTTTCTAGCTTTTTTCTGTTGCGCCAATGATTTTTACAGAGAAACGTCCAAATTTCGAAAATGGTTAAAGTTATTGAACTGATATTCAACACATATTGATTTAGTATTACTCCTGACATGCTAGAATCGTTTCAAGTTATTTACTTGATTTTTAAAGTATTGTGCAACATTTATGACGTCAGAGCTAGTTACAGTGGACTAGGCTGGCACACAATGGGAAGACTGATGTGAATTTTATAAGGCATGAGTAGGCTGCTTCCCTACACCACCCTCTACTTAATTTTTTTTAATATAATTGAGAAAAAAATTAATTACAAAAAGGGAAGCAAGAGTGCAGCTTAACTCCCTATGAAAAATTGAAATTTAAATGTAAACATATAGACATATTAAAAGAAAACTTATTGCCTACTTCAATTATTTAAATTGCTGGCATGTTCACTCCCTCTTAGGCAACATTATCACTCAAAATTTAAGCAAAATCAATGATACACTTTTGCATACATTTGCCTTAGACAAACAAACACATAAACATAAGTAAAATTATGAAAATCTTAAATACATTAAAAACATTTTTACATACACAAATTCAAAGAAAATAACACAGTTATTCATGATACATAAACAGATAATTATATCTTAGCAGTCTTTTCTAAACCTGAAAGAAAATTTCACAAATCATGACAATTTTATTTTTACACACGTGGTTGTAGCCGCTTTGGCTGGCGTTCTACGCTTCCATTCACAGGGGTAGGGGAGGGGAAGTTGCTATGGTGTGCGTCCTTCACGTGCACTCTAAATTACATGGGGAAAGGGGAGCGGGCACTGTGAGTTGTGTCGAAGTCACTCCACGCTTTCACGCAGCTACCAGGCTGCCATTATCTGGTTTGTCCTGTAGAACAAACAAAAAGAGTGCCTCAGACTCTGTTCACTTAATATCTAAGTATGGGTCACAATGTAATGGGGATATATACATTTCATCTTTCAATATGTTACTGGAACAAAGTTAACAGAACTTTTTCAATTTTACTCTCGCGGTTACTTAACTGTCATAAAATAGGTAAACAAATGGCTCCAAACGCCGTTAGTCACGTACTAGAGCAAATTTATGCTCAAGGCAAACAATCATAAATCCTACTTAATTTCAATTTATTATTTCTGGGTCGGAACGCTGACCCAATGCTCGGTACATTCCTGACAAATCTGTATATTATTTACTTAACTGACTCATCTTTGATTACCTTATTCTTAGAGATAGAATGAGTATATTTCATTAGTAGTTGTCTTCTCAGCTGCTTTGTACATGTGAGTAACTTGTGGTAAAAGTACAGTTCTGAGTGTTCAAAACACACTATGTTTAGTTGACTACTAAATCCACTTATTGGTCCTCTGCTGCTGTGTCAGTTCCACATCTGCAATTATGTACTTACTTCATCGAAGTGTATTTATGCTGAGCTATAAATAATGTTTCACGTCTGCCATTATGTTACTCACTTATGTTGCTAATGTATGTACTTATTTAACACTCACTCTATTAACATTAAACGCATAGGATAGCACATTTATTTCATATCTATAGTGTATTGCAGCTGATCAGTTCGCTCACGTGTCAATCCATTTCCACTCGATCGGACGCTGAAACCACAGGTAGTCTCTCTCGACCTAACACTAAAGTGCATTAAGTAATTATGGACGAGCGTAATGCTAAATTCCTTAAACCTATAGGACACCATGAGCTGCTCTGTCTCATCTAACATAAGGTACCTATGGCCGCATTCACGCCTCCAACTCATAACCTCAATACGTGTAGGTGTGTCCTGTCACACACTACACCAGATGACGGCCAGCTCCAACCTTATAAATATTTCAAGGACGTATCCTTCACGTCTCAACCAGAAACACTGTTCAATTCTATTACACTGCCATTCCTTGCTACACAAGGTAAGTTTATTCTTACAACTTATCTGCATATTTTTCATAACACTAAGCAATCTCTTTTACTATTAATTAGTTAGCTCTACAGCATACAATAGATTTCACTGCCACTTCAGATCCTGCTTGTACACGAATTTGTATATCTTTTTAAATTACTGTTAGTGGACCATTTTCAATAAAACAACACTTTGTACTTACAATATTACCAGGGTACTATACATACTTGTTACTCAAATACATTTGTATCTTAATTACATCATACTTCTCTGTTGTTTATGTCACAGTTAGGTTTGTCACAGTAGGTATATATATTTTTTTCACTAATCGGTGGACAGACTGGTTACAGAACTCATGGCTTGATAACCATGACGAAAATTTTTGTATTGCAAAGAAGGAGTCGAAACTTTGGTAGATAGGAAAGATGAAGAATGAGTGAGACCTGAAAAGGAAAGAAGATCTCACACAGCTGGGACTGCACAGCTGCCACACTGTGGAGAGGTTACAGAACAACCTCCTCCCTACAGAAATCATTAGCTTAATGCTGGCTTGATAACCATAACGGAAAATTTAATGTGTTGGAAAGAAGAGGTCGAAAATTTAGGTGGATAGAAAAGATGAAGAGAGAGTGAAATCTGAAATGGGAAAGAAGATCTCATGCAGCTGGGACTGCATAGCTGCCACACTCTGTAGAGGTTACAGAACAACCTCCTCCGTGCAGAATTCATTGGTTTCAGAAAATTTTCGTATTGGAAACAAGGGGTCGAAATTTTTGTAGATAGGAAAGATGAAAAATGAGTGAGACCTGAAAAGGAAAGATCTCACACAGCTGGGACTGCACAGCTGCCACACTGTGTAGAGGTTACAGAACAACCTCTTCCCTACAGAATTCATTCACAACTTATGAATTTCTTTAGGTCGATCACGTTCCTGAGACCTAATAGCTTTTTACTCTTAGGGTATTCTAGCCTATATGCATTAGCATGTGGTTTTCCTATGATCCTGAAAAGTCCTTGGTATTTACTAAGATTAACACCTTCGTCCCAATATCTCCTATTTTTCAGAACTCGTATAGGCAGCTCCCAAGTTTCATCATTAGTTACTACATGTTTATCAATAAAAGGTACCGTAATTACTCCGGTTATCAGCAAGACCATTTTTAACTGGCCTCTTTCAAAGTCAACAATAGTCTGATATTTTGACAAGAAATATATGCCAATTACAACCTCAATACTGAGATTACTTACAATTAAGCATGGATGATCAATTAAATTACCATTAATGTTAAAGGGCAGCAAAGCATCTTGTTTTACCGATTTTGACAACTTGCCAGTAGCACCAATTATTCTTAGTCCTGATACCCTCATTACTGTAAGGTTGTCTTTACCAGGTAATGCATCAAAGAAGGACTGAGATATCGGACTCACCTCACTTCCACTGTCTAAGAGACAACGTACATTAATACCCAACATATTCACTATCATTATAAGGTGGCTTATTCTAGTTTGTACAGGTGGTTCCTCAAACTCATCCAATAGTTCCTTTTGGATTTGTCTCCAACTAAAGTGATCGACATCTGTCTTCGTTACATTTAGGTCAAGGTGTGTAGGGGTTTCCTGAATTACATTTTCAGCTGCCTTTTCCAATCGATCTATTAATTTCAAATCGAAACACCGCATGACTTCATTACATTTAGTTTGCTGAACATGACCCAAATTACTGTAGTCTGAGCGATACTGCGCCTCCAGACCGGGCATACCACTAGTTACAGCTAAACCACTTTTACTATTATCGTCGGGTTCCTTCTCAAGTGACAACTGGTCACAGTTATTGAGTTCATCGACCCCCAACAGGCTACCCTCTATATTCTCACTTACCTCCTGTCCTAAATCTATTAGTACAGTATCAACCTCCTGCACAGGCACTTCAGATAAGAGCACATCATCCTCATCGTAAATATAAGCATGAGTTTCTTCTGCTTCTTCACCTGACAATTCAGTATTATGTAGCTCTTCCCTACTGTTACATTGCTGCGCCTTCTCTTTCTCTTCCCACTTAGAAAGCGTCTCTAACACGGTATCTATCAAATACTATGGGTGATCTAATATTTCTGCTGTGTCCTTAGATGCTACCGACCCCTCATCCACATGTTCGGTCTGAGTATTCTGATCTGTCTTACCAATTACTGTAATTATTGGCTTAGGAAAAGTAACCGCCTGGTGAGCGCCAGTGTCCTCATAGACGGGAACTAGTTTTCCTGCCTCGGCCTACTACTGTTTCCTTTAATTCCATTATAATTAACTGGCACAGCATTGCTTTCCGCACTGTTGTTTACCTGCATAATTTTGTTTGGAACAAAATTGCTATCATTTGGATGCCATTGTTGGTTCTGGTAATTATTTCTCCAATTCCTACCTCTCTTAGGATGGCGAACACCTACTGTTCTGATGTTTACATTGCCATCCTGCTCGTTCTTAAACTTACTACTAGTGTTATTAGCATTTCTGTTATTACGTGCTTGCTCCTCATTGGCACCCACATGCTCTACACGTTCCAAATATTCAATGAAACGATCCAGATTGTCTCTAGGGGCAGATATAATTCTAGTTTGCCAATACCATGGCAGTTTGGCTTCAAGAACTAGTATTATCATTTCAGGTTTTAGCTTTTCGGCCAAATGTGACAAACGTGAGATCCATGACCTAGCAAACTCTTTAATAGTTTCCTTGTCTGCATTGTAGCGTTTTCCACTCTAAGATTCTCTCAACACATCATTTTGCTTATTACTAGACCAATACTCATTAATGAAAGCTGTTTTAAATTCCACTATTGTTTTACACTTCAACATAACATCAGCTGACCAACGCATGGCGTCACCTGCTAAATGGCTTCTAATAAATGAGATTTTCTCTCATTCAGACCAAGTTGGTGGAATCACATCTTCAAAATCGTTCCAGAAATCTAGCGGGTGGATATTTTCATCTGGATCGAACCGCAAGAACTGCCGACACCCGATAAAAGCGGCGTTTGCAGCTACAACTTGATGCATACTACCCGTACCAGAAGTTACTGAAGCTACTTTATTCTCAATGTTAGCAATCTTAGAACTAATATTTTCCACTCTCATTTCAACATTATCTACCTTTTGCATAATATGAGTAGTATCAGTTTTGATTGCGTCTACTTCTGCTTGACATATGTTTACATTTATATTAACATCTTTAAACCTATCTGAGCACAGTTCAGATTCAGCCTCGATCTTTTCTGTTAACTAGTGCTCCAGCTTCATATCTTCCATTTGGAAGGCTTTGCGAACCTCAGCAACTTCGGATATTACTGTTTTATACATTTCAGAAAATTGTTGAGCATCCTTTTTCTTAATATCCTCATGATTGTAATCCATTTTATAATTCAAACTGTCCAGATCCTCTTTCAACTTATTGCAACCAGCCTTCAAGGTATTGTCCACTACCTCCAATCGTTTATTAAAATTAGTTTGGCTGGCCACAATCTCATATTTTAATTCAGCATTATTGGATTCTAATTTATTGTCCATTACCTCAAACCGTTTATTAAAATTGGTTTGGCTGGCCACAGTCCTGTTATTTACCTCAATTACATCAGATTTTAACTCAGCTGTCATTCTAGCATTACTGGTAGGTATTGCTTGTAATATTACATTTAAATCACTAGCTCCAGTATCTTTGGGTTGCTCACTAGCTGGCTTTTTATCACACTCATGTGACGAAAAACTAGCCCCAACACCAGAATCATCAAAACTAAATGAAACTTCTGATTGATCAGTCATATCTAACTTCTCCTGTTTAAACTCTACCAACTCTGATGACTGTTTCGTCTTTAACTCATCAGATAAATTATCAGCCAATAAATTAACAATTTCTGCTTTCTGCTTTACTACAGGGGTCTCTATTGAATCATTGCCCCTTTTCACACTACTGTCAGGAGACAATACTTCATATTTCACTTTAACATTACTATTTTCATGCATATTTACACTTGAATCGTTGTCTGGATTTACAGTTCCCTCAACAGACATAGGTTCTGATTTAAGTTTAACATCGGTTTCTTCTGGCAGTTCCATCACCGACAGTCTTTTAGTGCAAGTTAGTAAAATTTTTAACACCTTTTCACGTAACTTAATTTCTTCTGCACGACGTATGGCATTGCCGGCGCGGCGTACTTGGATTACTGATGCGACGCGGCGCGTTGAACTGCAGATGGCACTTCGATGGCTGCTGTGTGTTTGCGTGGCACGCAAATGCAGGCATGGCTCCGGTTGCTCCGGCGGATGACTGCGGTGAGGCGAAACTGGCTTCTCACGATGCCGGCAGCGCTGCTAGACTCAGTGCCAGCTCCGTCAATCCAGATGCGTTGTTAATCCAATTGCGTCGCCCACATGCACACGTAACACTATCACTGTTCTATTACTCAGTTGCGTGTCGCATTTCACCCCCGAAACCGAATATTTAAAAATCACTTTCACTTTTACTCAGTTTCTTTTCCTGGCTGATGCACCATATGTGGAGCGGCTGGTGGAATTATATGTTTATAATAATGTTTTGTTTTTCCGGCGGATTAGCAACATATGTGGGGCGGCGGGTGGAATTAATGGTTGTTAAATGAATGTAGAATGTAATGTAGAAAAGATGCATTTCTCGGCCGATGCACCATATGTGGGACAGCGGGTGTAATTATTTGTTATATAAAATGAATGTAGAGTGTAATTTAGAAAATATGCTTTTCCCGGCCGATTAGCAACATATGTGGGGCGGCAGGTGGAATTATTGTTATTATATGTTTTGTATTTATACTGTTGTTTTGCCGTACTCAGCACTGGTTCACTAACTACAACATTGGCAACCAGAAAGTGATTAGCAAAACGTGAAGCCTGTAATTAGAATTCCTAGTGTCCACTTCATCTGAGAAATACACTTATAGCTACAGCTTATAGCTCTGAGGAATTAGGAGATTGTCTGGGATTCATAATCAAAAACGATTCTCTAAAAATGTTCACTATATTCTGAAAGTCACAGACCAAAAAGAATCCACACAATCCAACTAACAGAGCAATTCAGATTCTAATGCGCTGATGCAACTATAACTATTCAAACTAAATGTTTAAGTGAATGCTCGCCATAATTTGATGATAATGTTCATCAAACGCCACGCTAAATAATGGTAGTATGTCTGTCCCGCGACGGCACGTGAAAATACGACATACGCATACTGAAGATAGATCATTAAAGTCATCCCAGAATTAACACTTCACTCGAAAACGATTTCATGGTTACGCTTATCCCGAGTAACTTATTACGGCATCCGAGGCTGTTTATAGCAATGATACTGACGCGACTCCCGGCACAGGTGTTGTGCTAATCAGCGTCTGGAGGGAACTGGGGCCTTCATCTCTCGCGCAGCGTTCTTATATATAAAGCCGCGGTGCGGACGGCTAAGGGAACGCCTGATGAAAATTGCTCTCCCGACTAGCCGCTGGGCTAGTAATGCACCACTTTAAGTTATTGAATAAATCATTGCTTCTTTTGCTGATGGCCGTTGAAGCTCTCAATTTAAATGTGCATTCAGCACACAGGTAAGTAATCATAATAAAAGTCTGACGTGGCTAAGTCAAGTATTTTGGGCGAGAGAATTAATTTAATTACACTACACGCAGTAGACGAGCTCTGAACTTGCTCTTTGCGGATACGCTATCGCTAGAGTTTTATAGTTATTCAACTGAAACTTCTGACATCTTTATGAGTATAGCGGATCTCCCTTCTACATAAATTTAAACATCCTAGCCTTATTTATTCGTCTACTTAATCTATCTTGCTTCCTTAATTTCTAAGACAAAAACCAGAAAATCATAAATTTCAACTAAAATTTTAATTTATGAGATCCATAATACAGTTTCTAGTAAATTATTATGAAAAAGGAATCCAAATATAAATTTTTAAGTTTCTAGCTTTTTTCTGTTGCGCCAATGATTTTTACAGAAAAACGTCTAAATTTCGAAAATGGTTAAAGTTATTGAACTGATATTCAACACATATTGATTTTGTCTTATTCCAGACGTGCTAGAAACGTTTCAGGTTATTTACTTGATTTTTAAAGTATTGCGCAACATTTATGACGTCAGAGCTAGTTACAGCGGACAGGCTGGCACACAATGGAAAGACTGATGTGAATTTTATATGGCGAGAGCAGGCTGCTTCTCTACAACACGTTCGGAAGTCCCCCGCGAAACACCAACAATTCCAGCAGCTGCACAGTCAGCACATGTCCATTAGCACAGACAAACACAATTTCCCCTTTTGACACTGTCAGGTCCTTACATTGTACCATGCTTACGAACAGTGTCTGCTCTAAACGTAAATGACTCACTGATTGCTATTGCCATACGCTCACGTAAAGGCAGTGTGTGCGCCGTTCGGTACGTGACTCGATCGCTGCGCATTGATCTGTGCTTACTCTGTGGGACTACTAGATTTTTGGTCCGGCGAGCTTATATTCCACTTATGTGACTTTAGAAGCCTCATTTCTCTTCGACTCGGAATATTTGGCGCTAATCATTATTGATGTCTGTAAGTGCCACATAGATGAGTCCCACATTTGATCAGGGCAACAGGAATTTAACTGTCCGCAAAAAATGAATGTAAATCTCTGAACAGCGGTGCATCTGATTTACCTAGACCAGTATCAACCAGCACGTATTGAGTCACTAGACCATAGATTAAAAAAGAGATTATCAGAGAATTTTGGATTATCAAGATTAATCTCAAAAAAAAGAAAAAAAAGTTCAAACAACCACCCATAAGGACAGGTTTGTCAAGACATAAATATCCCTACTTACCCAGCGCTTTAGAAATAGCAATAGAAACGACCTATCCTGGGTCTTACACCTTTCAAGGAATAATGGATGAAGAAGACGTCTTGTAACATTTGGAAAAGTCTGAAGATTAAGTGAATCAACTCCAACTGCGGTTTTTAAAGGGTATATGCAGCGGTTCTTAATATTCCTGCAGTTGGAAGACAAATTAAGAAATAAACAATAAGTTGAAACAGAACATCACCCAGTCTCATATTTTAATAAATATAAAGAGTCACATAGAGGGTCACCACATTAGAACACATAACCATGGGCTCCAACGAATCCACCGATTGATCGAAAGTGGGCCCACCATCCTCGTCAGGGACGAAATGAAAATTACAGAAGGAAAACAAAAAAGTTTGAATGCGATTGAGATTATGGTTTTGAGGTCTAGAAAGGAGGAGTCGTATTAACGAATAAAAATTCAGAGCGCTATTTTAAAAAAGATCCAGTGCTATTCATATCTTTGCAACTAGCAAAGTTACAAGAATGACAAGAAACTGAGTTAATGCTTCAGTGATTCACAGACGTCGCGCCGGATACTGTGAAAACTCCATAACGCTACGCGACGGGACGTCTGTGAACTGCTGAAAATCTCAAACTGCTCATGCTTCTTAATATCCCCCTGGCAGCTAAACAACATTTGCTTAATATTTTTTTTACTCCATTTTGAACGTTGCGGTGGGAGATTCTGTAGTGAGACTTCGTTATGGAAATGCCAACAACCAAAACTATATATCACCTGGATAAATTTTAATTCTTGTCTTGATCTTCGCAGCGGCAAATTCTGTAATGAGACTTAAGTGTAGAAATTTCGTTCTAGTTATATTGACAAATAACCATAGCTTTAACGTGCCGAATTTAGGTAAGTGTTTAGTTGATTGTAATGCTTCGAACTTTTTAGAAAATTTAGAAAGATATGGTAGTGTACGTAATGTACAGGAGCTAGATGAAAATATGGAAACACCGTGAGAAATGCGTTGTTGGAGATGCTAGCCAAGCCTACCGGTTGCGCTGTTGTACACACATCAAAAAATGTTTTGCATCACCTCGGTTCCGAAAGTTCCGGAACCGGTACAAAAAATTGGAACAGAGGTGAACATAAACATCATTTCCGCCATTTCTATTGCCTATGAAAACCACACATTGCGTATTTTACCACCATACAGCGAGAACGTCAGAGGTGGTGCTCCAGATTGCTGTACACATCGGTACCTCTAAAACCCAGTAGCACGTCCTCTTGCATTGATGCATACCTGTATTCGTCGTGGCGTACTATCCACAAGTTCATCAAGGTGTGTGTGTTGTCCTTAGCGTAAGTTAGTTTAATGACTCTGAGGACTATGGGACTTAACATCTGAGGTCAACAGTCCACTACAACCTAGAACTACTTCAACCTAACAAACATAAGGGTACCACACACACATCCATACCGGAGGCAGGATTCGAACCTGCGACCTTAGCGGTCTCGCGGCTCCAGACTGAAGCGCGTAGAACCGCTCGGACACACCGGTCGGCTAAGTTAGTTTAAGTTAGATTAAGTAGTGTACAAGCCTAAGGAGCGATGACCATAGCAGTTTGGTCCCGCGGGGAATAAAAAAAAGACCGCAGCTGGGACGTTATGGGTTCAATAGAAGGTGGCCTCTTCTTGTGTGGAGACTTTCATTTAAATAGCACTGACATTCTCGCACTTGCCATACCATCATTCATACTTGACTGCGTGAACGACTAGAGACACGACCTGCGGTGGTGAACACCAACTGGGACATTGGGACAGCTCTACAAGACGTGAGATAAGCAAACCACTTAATAACGAATTATGGAATTTGCGGTTGAGCTGGACCATCTGTCTGCGAGATGGTGAACGTAGTCCTCCATACGGAACAATTGGCAAGAAACAACTTGCGCTGTTAAGTTGCTCGAGGCAGTAACGTGTCACACCCCTTAAGTTGCACTAGTTAATTAATTAGTTAGGCAGTGGAATAAAATATAAAAAAACTACTCCGTCTACAGGCCACAAGTGGCCGATCGGGACCATCCGACCGCCGTGTCATCCTCAGAGGAGGATGCGGATAGGAGGGGCGTGTGGTCAGTACACCGCTCTCTCGGTCGTTATGATGGTATTCCTGACCGAAGCAGATACTATTCAGTCGTGTAGCTCCTCGATTGGCATCACGAGGCTGAGTGCACCCCGAAAAATGGCAACAGCGCATGGTGGCTTGGATGGTCACCCATCCAAGTGCCGACCTCGCCTGACAGCGCTTAACTTCGGTGATCTCACGGGAACCGGTGTATCCACTGCGGCAAGGCCGTTGCCACTGATAAAATATGAGGAGCTGCTAAAGAGGGACGCCACTGAAGGCAGCCGAGAGGGATTAAGTAATTCAGTTATCTCAGTAAAGAGGTGGTAGGTCGCAAATGAACTTTCAACTCGCAGACTATTGTACTGATTCCAGTTATTCGAAGCATCAGGCAGATAGCTCAGTAACGTGAGACGATTCCTTGTGGACCACTTGAGAGCTATACAGCAGAAGACGCCCGAGAGTGCCTTTACGACTGCTACTCGCCTGCTCGCGGCAGTCCTCGACCGCTGTGTTCCAAGAAGAAGGGTGTCTTCTCGGCAAGGGTTGGAGGTCCCCTCCCCCCCCCCTCCCCCCAACAGGCCACTGAATTACGCGGGACGTAACGGTGCGGCGGAGGCAGAGCGGCCGATTCCTGATTCCTCGCCAGTAGATCGCTCTTCTCTCCTCGCCCACGGCGGAATCCATTTATCTGGGCAGGGCTGGGAATCTGTGAGCCCCGCGGCAGCGCCTGTGGGACTCATGAATAAGGAAGGAAGCGCCCGCCGCAAATAAATAAAGCCAAGCGGTGCGGGGCGGTGTGGGGCGCAGGCGGTGTGCCCCGGGCTGCCCTGGCGCTCTCTGATCCCGGCGGGCCGGTACTCGGTCTGGAGGAGGCCGTCCTGAGCCTACCTACCAGGAACCACACACACTGCCCGCGCTTCGGGCGCCACGGCGGGAACTGAATCTGGCGCCCTGTGCGTGAACAGGAAATGGCCCGTCTCCATTCCATTCCAAAAACACGGTTACGTATGCCCCTGCCTGACAGACAGGATTTCCTACTCTATCCGTTCTGTTCTCTCCGATAGCAACCTCTGCGCAGCTGTCGAGCCTCCCGAGCATTTGTATCAAAGAGACGATACTGGAATCTTGTAGACGCTGAATTTCGGTTGGCGGGATGAGATTTGCGAATGTCCTCTGGCCGTTCGAGGCCACCAAGTGGAAACCGCCGTCACCAGTTCTGAAATGGAATGAGATGATATCTCACACAAGGGAACGGACTCTACTTGCCTGAGCGAGATACTGGCTGTGGGGGAGGGGGGGGGGGGCGGGGTAGAAAGGGGGCAGCCTCAGTATCGCTTCTCAAGAGGAGTGGCATTCTAAAAGCGTCCCAACTGTGCGCGATTAGCCGAGGCGCTGCAGTCATGGACTGTGCGGCTGGTCCCAGCGGAGGTTCGAGTTCTCCCTCGGGCATGGGTCTGTGTGTGTTTGTCCGTAGGATAATTTAGGATAAGTAGTGTGTATAGTGTGTAAGCTTAGGGACTGACGTCCTTAGCAGTTAAGTCCATAAAATTTCACACATTTGAACAAAAACTTCCCACCAAATCAGCCTGTGTATCTACTATACACGCGGTAATGTAATCGATATCAAATTATAAATAACTAGGCTCCAAGTGGGTACTATAGCGAAAAAGGATTCCCTCCCACAATTAATTTTCCTACTAGAAATGGCCAAGTTCACGCAAAAAATCCAACAAAAATGCAGTCGTCAGTTGCACAATAATTTGCTCCACGGGTTACAAACGACTCATCTCTCGTCGTCAGAAGTCTACAAAATTTAGTATATTGTAAGTCATTAGAAATTTGCATGCAATGATGTTAATTATGAGAAGCACTTTACAAAAACTTACTTTTGAACATAGCCAACTATTGCACTAGCAGCATATTCACTGAAGCGCCAAAGAAACTGGTATAGGCATGTGTATTCACATACAGAGATATGTAAACAGGCAGATTACGGTGGTGAGGCCGACATCGCCTATATGAGACAACAAATGTCTGGCCCAATTGTTAGATCGGTTACTGCTGATACAATGGCAGGCATTCAAGAGTCAAATGAGTTTCAACGTGGTGTTATAGTCGACGCGCGAGCGATGGGACCCAGCATGGTTCAAATGGCTCTGAGCACTATACGACTTAACTTCTGAGGTCATCAATCCCCTAGAACTTAGAACTAATTAAACCTAACTAACCTAAAGACATCACACACATCCATGTCCGAGGCAGGATTCGAACCTGCGACCGTAACGGTCGCTCGCTTCCAGACTATAGCGCCTAGAACTGCACGGCCACTCCGGCCGGCCGGTCACAGCATGTCCGAGGTAGCGATGAAGAGGGGATTTTCCCGTACGGCCATTTCACGAATATACCGTGAGTATAAGGAATCCGGTAAACATCAGATCTCCGCCATCGCTGCGGCCGGAAAATGATTCCGCAAGACGACTGAAGAGATTTGTTCGACGTGACAGAAGTGCCATCCTTTCGCAGACTGCTGCAGAATTTCGGCGCTTGTCCATCAACAAGTGCCAGCGTGCGAAGCATTCAACGAAACAAAATCGATATGTGCCTTCGAAGCCGACCGCCCACTCGTGTACCCTTCATGACTGCACGACACAAAGCTTTGAGCCTCGCGTGGACCCTTCAACACCGACATTCGACTGTTGATGACTGGAGACATGTTGCCTGGTCGGACGAGTGTCGTTTGAAATTGTATCGAGCGGATGGACGAGTGCGGGTGTGGAGACAACCTCGTGAATCCATGGAACCAGAATGTCAGCAGGCGACTGTTCAAGCTGGTGGAGGCTCTGTAATGGTGTGGGATGTCTGCAGTTGGAGTGATATGGGACTCCTCGTACGTCTAGATAAGACTTACAGGTGAGACATACGTAAGCATCGTGTCTGATCACCTGCATCCATTCACGTCCATTGTGCATTCCGACCGACTTGGACAGTTCCAGCAGTAGAATGCGACAACCCCACACGTCCTGATTTGCTGTAGAGTGGCTCCAGGAACACTCTTCTGAATTTAAACATTTCCGCTGGCCACCAAACTCCCCATGAACGTTATTGAGCATCAAAATGGTTCAAATGGCTCTGAGCACCATGGGACTTAGCGCTCGCGCGGTTCCGGACTGAAGTGCCTAGAACCGCTCGGCCACGCCGGCAGGCGTATTGAGCATATATGGGATGCCTCGCAACGTGCTATTCAGAAGAAATCTCCACCCCTTCTTACTCTTACGGATTTATTGACAGGCCTGCAGGATTGATGGTGTCAATTCCCTCCAACACTACTTCGGATATTAGTCGAGTCCATGCTACGTCGTGTTGCGGCACTTCTGCGTGCTGCCGGATGCCTTACACGATATTAGGCAGGTGTACCAGTTTCTTTGGCTCTTCAGTGTGTAAGCATATATGAAGTATAACTGAGAAATAAAAACTATGAATAAAAGCATAACAAAAATTAACTGACCTGTTAAACAGAGGTGAGACCAGGTAAACAATATTAAAGAAAGAGGAAGAAACCTAATTGTTCTGTAATGAAACGAGTAAAAGTCTGTCATATTTGATCTTGGAATACCTAAAAAAATTATAAAACTTCCCTACCCAGAATTTAGCAAATAGTAATGTCACTGGAAGAATAATTAACGCAAGCAAACAGTTTAAATAAGTGGTTCTGGAATACTGCAATATGGTAAGTTCTTAACATAAACAGAGTTTATTCAGTGAGAAACTATCGAGCTTACATATACCACACTGTCGAAAAGATCTGCAAACAGGAGTTCACCCGTTCTGCTGATGTTGTTCAAAAGTAACTGCCGCCATTGCGATCTTACTACTAAGCGTGTATTTTACTAACATTTCGAATGAGACATTGAATAAACCTCTGCAAAACCTCACTAAACGTATCAAAGAAAGAGCAATACGTGCAAAAACTACTGATCCTAATCTACAAATAATAAGACAAAAAGGGAAAGTAAAATAGAGCGTTCTATACTACAGCGCGAAATCGAGAATGTGTTCTGCATACAAGTACTAAAAGAATTTAACGTATTCGAATACTATTTGCGTTAATATTTCACTGTGAGAAGTACTGCAGAGAGAATGTGGGTTTAGTTGAGTGCGTGAAATTAACGGAAGAATTATTAAAATTATTTGATCACTGGGTTATATGTGATAGATAACAATAATTAAGCATGCATTTGACTCTAGCATAAGGATATGACGTTTTATTTTATAAAACATTAACAAAAAAACAGGGAGAGGAGAGTTGTCCAGCAACTGTTAACTTCGTCGAAAGAAACTTAAGTGAGAGATACATCTAGTTGTTGTCCCACATTTGCCAAACCGAAAGGATATTCCAGTGGTTGTGATTCTTGCAGCGGCTGCCGTTGGTCATGTGCTAATGTGCTGCCACACTATAAATATCGCACTAAAGCTATTCCATATTTTCCCTTCGTATTCGAGGCGAAAGTTGCACTAAAATCACACCATTTCTCTTAGAAACACGTGCTGGTAGGATACTGAAATTGACGAAAACATGTTCTGTAGCGCTCTCCCTGGGATAACTAGAAACCAGCGTCAAGTGCTGAAATGCTGGTCATCTGCGCTACCATCAACTCAGAGAAGGGACGCAGCTGTCTATTTTCCACTTTGCATGCTCTAATGTGACGCCATTTCCACCGGCAGTACGGATGCCACGTTGCTCACGGCACCGGGTCAGTATCTTTCTTTGAAAGTGCGTGTAAAGAATTGTGCAAGTGACAATGGTGAATCTTGTAGGTGATCTGCTTAAGAGGCCCTTTTCCAGTAGATTTTAGGAGAAAATGAGTGTTCAAGAGTTAGGTAAACCAACTCCAAATTTAAACTTAACAAGGGGAGGGCTTTCGACAGGGTTCAGATTATTTGAGTTAAGTGGATACGAACCTCTTTCAAGTTCCTAGAATATATCGCCCAAGTGGGCCGTAGAAAAAGCTAAAAAGCTTACTAAACATCTTGAAGTAGAGTATTAGGGATTTTTGAACAATACTTGATTTATAGCTGCTGTGGCGCATTGGTCAGATGTACCGCTTGGCAGCTGGTCGGCTCGGCTTCAATTCTCGCTGCTATCACCATTTCGTTTTGTTTTCCTCGTTTTATTTTATCCTCATGACGTTAAACTGTTAATTGTAAAACTTTAAATATGTTTAAGCAATTCAATTAATACAATGTGTCTCCCCTAAGGGTCGCCAGGGGCATTTTCTCTGGTCTTTCACCAAATATTTCTAGTTTCTTTTTTGCGTTGTATAGCTGGAGTCAGCGCAAACAAATGCCGCTCGTCACGTCTTTATGCGACGCCCAGTATCAGCGGAAAGGGACGGTTTGTTTGTCGTTGCAAATAAAATGATTTTTAAAGCGGAATTTTACGAGTCCGTCCTATACAGCGGTCGCAGATTAGTGTAATGCGATATGTGTTTTATCGTCATGTATTGACCGGGACAGTAAAACTAGAAAAGTAACCAGTATTCCAGCGGCCACAGCAACGCCCTGGCGCGCGCTCACTTCTAGAACCAACCATGCAGCACTAATAAGTTGTTGCTGGGCAGCTGTCTATTCTTCGCGTTTTACTGTACCTGTTAGTACATATTCATAAAAGTAGACTATTTAGGCAGCGCTCTATCGAATGCGCACGTAAAATCCAAATTTCTTTTTTCTGTTGGCTCTGAGCGCCGAATGAAACGCATGACGATAATAATTGTTTCATCTGATTCCAGATACACAATGGAGAAACGAAATTGGAAATATTTGCCGAAGCATAAGAGAAAATGCGCTTGGCGGCTCTTAGGAGAGACACCGGATGTATGTAATGATATATTCGATTTAGTAATGATTAGTACCGCCGTAACTCAAAAGTCTTTCGGTGATGGTTAAAAAATCGAGTATAAAAGGATATTTAAGCATGAAAGAGAAGCAAAAGAGTGGATCTGTTGGTGTGATGTTCGCAATGCAATGTTTTGCTTTCCATGTTTGTTATTTGGGATCAGTGTCGTGTGGGCTGTAGGGGGAGTGAAAGATCTAGGACATAACATTCCAGCAATAAAAATACAAGTATCTGAAAAGTGTTAAATCGCCAATTTATTTAAAATAATGTAGCACATGAGTAAAATTTTGCTCAAGCTGTCATGGACCATTGTTAAATAATGCCGCTTCAAAAATGGTTCAAATGGCTCTGAGCACTATGGGACTTAACATCTGAGGTCATCAGTCCCCTAGAACATAGATCTACTTAAACGTAACTAACCTAAGGACATCACACACATCCATGTCCGAAGGCAGGATTCGAACCTGCGACCGTAGCAGTCGGGCGGTTCCGGACTGTAACGCCTAGAACCACTCGGCCACCTCGGCCGGCAATACCGCTGCAGTTTTCTTCTTGAAGGAGGCAGAGGGTGTGAAGATCCGGTAAAAGATGCGGATCGTTTTATTGTTGGTGGTAGCGTTGATGTTTAACGGCGGTGCAAAAGAAATGTAATTCTTACCAAACGATGTAATGTCTACCTACTTGACTGTATGTGTAACTAATCCTGACCACAGTTCGACCTATACAGATCTTGTACAGGCCTGTGTTACGTATTTCATAATATTGTGGTCGATACTGAAATCAGGTATTAGATCAACATCAACAAAAGCAAAACGAGGACAGTGGAATGTGTCGAGTTAAATTAGGTGATGCTGAGGGAAACAGAGTAGGAAATGAGACAATTAAAGTAGTAGATGAGTTTTGCTATTTGGGGAACAAAATAACTGACGATGATCGAAGTAGAGAGGATACAAAACGCAGGCTGGCAACGGCAATGGAAGCGTTTCTGAAGCGGAGAAATTTGTTGACATCAAGTATAGCTTTAAGTGTCAGGAAGTCTTTTCTGAATGTATTTATATGGAATGGAGCCATGTATGGAAGTGAAATAGAGGAAAGGGGAGAGAATAGAAGCTTTCGGAATGTACTCCTACAGAAGAATGCTGAAGATTAGATGGGTAGATCACGTAACTAATTAGGAGGTACTGAAGAGAATCGGAGAGAAGAGGAATTTGTGGCACTTCTTCACTAGAAGAAGTGATCGGTTGGTAGGACATGTTCTGAGGCATCAAGGGATCACCAATTTAGTTTTGGAGGACAGCGTGGAGGGTAAAAATCGTAGAGGGAGACCAAAAGAAGAATACACTAAGCAGATTCACAAGGATGTATGTTGCAGTAGTTACTTGGAGATGAAGAAGCTTGCACAAGATAGAGTAGCATGGAAAGCTGCATCAAACCAGTCTCTGGACCGAAGACAACAATAACAACCACAACAACAACAACAACAACAACTGAAATCAGTTCACTCGGCAAAGTCATGATGTTACTGTGACTGGTTTAGTATTCCTCCATCATATGTTAATTCATAGCAAGGTTGTGTATTGACGCTGGTACACATTTCGCAGTACATGCTGAATATTGAAATCAGTTCACTCGATTAAACTGCTCTAATTTTTTCTGCTATACATCAGTTCATTATAAAGGGCACATCGACATATTGTGATTTTAAATAGGCATTTCGCGTGGGCTCCGTAGACCGTCCCGATAATAAACGTGTCTGTGCAGTATTCTCATGTCGCAATATTTATACCATTGAGTGGACGATTAATCCAAGACGCATAACATTTAAAACACCTTGTCCACTGTTTTTTCAGTCCACAGTACCATGGTGAACAGGCTGTATGTCCACGGTTATAAATCCGCTACTTATGCTCACGTACTGGTCAACAACCAACCCACAATAACTGCCTCATACTCATTGTTCCATCAAAAATCCCAACCGGCAGATATAATCTAAACTCCCAGTCTTGCAGAATATTATCCACAATTATATTCTACTAAACATTTTCAATTTTAACATATACAAGCCGTTTTAAGATTAACAGCAAATATTAAATAAAAACAGTGAATACAACAAAATTAAACCCACAGATACGGGAATCCACAGTAGGTGTCACGCGGAAGTGGGCTGTGAGCTGCGACATCACTGTGAACCCACTCATACGTAGATATGAATATAGCCCTTCCTATGTTTTAGTGTATTATTATTGTTTTTGTATTAGACTATTTTTTTTGTACGGTAGTGAACTGCTAGTGTAAAGCCTCCAAAGGACATCAACCTTTTTCGCCACTTTAATTTACCTTTTTTTTGAGGGGGGGGGGGGTTTCAGGGAGTTGCTCTTACAGGCTTAGGCTACATAGTAATATCATTTTACATTCTTTAATTGTCAAAAGTATTTCTTTTTCAGCTCTGGAAAGTTATATTACAACTTTCTCAATTCTTTCCAGTTTTTGTCTTACGTTTGCTTACTACTTTCGCATATGCTCGACGACTTGCGTTCAAGTGATTACTTCTTGACAGGAATTCACGTGCCAGACAGAGCCGTGTTCAAAACGAAGCCGCTGCGATAGGTCTTCAGTAGAGGAGACTGGTCGCTTTGCAGCAAGCTTGTTGTGTTTGAACATGTGACAGCGTACTGTAACGGGTGAATCGTATTATCCAAATGATCTACTGCGCTGCTCAAGCATCCATTCTGGAATCTTAAGGTCAGCTAAAAAGGCAACTCTGTCCCTTGGTAGCGCGACGACTTCAGGAACAGGGGACGGCTCAGAGTAGGTTCAAGTGCCGGCCAACTGCAGAGGACCTCGCAGCCTTTCGGGTAGCGAGGACGAAATTACGCGGAACTGATAGAGGAAGGATGAAGAGACAATGGCAACATTTCTTGATCACCATGGATCGTTCCACTAAGAGAGCAGTCGTATGTGAGGTGATGACGAGGATTTCTGGGAGAGGAGGGAGGTGTCCCATGGCTGCTGTAATGAGGACTGGAAGTTAGCAGACGAATCCACAAGATGTTGCCCATTTTGACTCAATTACATCCCTTGCCACCCAGAATTCAGCTTTCCGACGCTACTTCTTGGCTGCTGAGAGGGGCAGTTGGGAATTCAGTTGGAACAGACTGCTCCTTCTCGATGTGGGACACGAATTCTGCGTTATCTGCTAGTCGTACCACGTCACCTAATCACGACTGAGTCCATTATAGGATTTTAGAGCACCTGACAGGGCGAAGCAAAGAAATCACCGTCGCCCTTTTAGACTCGTTTGGGCGTCAAGTCGCTTTCCCGACTCGTAGAGAGAAGCAGTTTCACTTACCTGTTTAAAATCTGTAGAGACTGGAGATACGCGGTTATCATAACGTTGTCCTCACTAGCTGCGTGGGAAAGACCTTGGAGCGAATGGTCAACCATCCCCCTGCCTGGAACATAGTACCCAGGTAGCTTCTTAGTGTAATAGGATGACCGGAGCGGGTGACGTGGTCTGGGTTGTAGGGCGTGGCTGGGTAGAAGAAGGTGACTGTTTTTAGCAATCTTCCTCCTTATTGTTGGTTCTTCCAATACATTTTCCGGTAGCTCAGCCCCACCGCTCGTGTCGTGGTGGAGGCGTGCTGATGCACGAAGCCCGGGGAACGCGACGCTGCGCTCGGTCAGCGGCTGCGCAGGCGGTAGGAGGTTAGCGGCGCGAGGTGCGGCCAGGATCACAGACGCGGTGGCTCGTGACGACACCGGGAGTCGCTGGTGCAGCACTGGGCAACGCCCTCTGCCGGCCAGTCCTCGGGCACAGCGTCACTGATGACGACGATGTAACAGCGACCGAACGCCCAATCGGTCGAACCGGTGCCGACGCCCACCTCTGATGCCCTTAAATAGTGCAGACCATTACTGAATGAGCCGCTTGCCCGGCGCCGTGTTTATTAGAGTGTTCTCAATGAGTTGGCTAACACAACCGCGCCACACGCGGCCCGCGCCTGCTTAATTCTGCTAACGCTGCGTTCTGGCTGTTGATGGCTGCCGCGCACGCAAGCACATACCGACGCTCGTTGCAAAACTGTGTCACCTGCATACACGCCGGCTAGCCTTCGTCTGCCATGAGTCTGGTGCATCGCGCACTGAAACACACTAAATCACAATTTCGCAATATATTTCCTAAAAATAACCCCTTGTCCTCTACATTAGTAACATATCGCTCCACCTTCGACAACTTGGCCCTCATGGAAGCGACTATACGACAGCCTTTCCTGCGCTAGCATCGCTTCTTGTTTTATATTTTTTGACATGGAGATGTCCTAAGACACCACTTGGAGGCATGTTATCCTTGGGAAGCTTCATGAATGGGCTTTTCGAAGATGCCTTCCAATCTTTAAATGGTCCTTCCTGTAGCCATGCTATCGTGACACACCCTCTGATCACTTTGAGCAGGAGAATAGTGTCCCTCACGAAGGCTCTTTAAGTAGCACTGTCGTTGCGATAGGTGTTAACATCATCATGCCAGCAGTGAAAATGGTAAATTTAATTGTTGACCAACTAGTACATGCTACAGAGGCGGGGGAAGCAAGTGTCATTCCGCTGGGTAATGGGGCATATGGAAAATGTATATGCAGACAAAATCACCAAGGAGACCTGCAAGGCTGGCTCATCTCTTTATTCCAGTAATCAGCCAGCCTCAGCTTTTTGCAATGCTATTTATTTTTTTCCACCACTCTTTCCTTTTTTAGTCTGTGTAGTAGACCTGGCACAGTACACTGCTCTCGTATCATTGTGTCTGAATGTTTGTGTGTAGTTATTCTGCTGCGATTTTATTCTTTTTCATTGTACCTGAAGTTTTACTACGAAATTGCCGTACGTGTCGTAGAATTTCGCTGTCACGCACCCATACCCCACATATTCATCACCATGCATGAAGTGGGTTCAACCATCTGTCGGAATAAGGGTTCTTCCTCCGCTCACATTGCCAAATTTCCTTGCTGTTATGTGGGAATTAACTCGTACCTGTATTTTTGGGGTTTATGTGAAGAGAAGTTTGTGGCACAACTTGACCAGAAGAAGGGATCGGTTGGTAGGACATGTTCTGAGGCATCAAGGGATCACCAATTTAGTATTGGAGGGCAGCGTGGAGGGTAAAAATCGTAGAGGGAGACCAAGAGATGAATACACTAAGCAGATTCAGAAGGATGTAGGTTGCAGTAGGTACTGGGAGATGAAAAAGCTTGCACAGGATAGAGTAGCATGGAGAGCTGCATCAAACCAGTCTCAGGACTGAAGACCACAACAACAACAATGTGATTGTAATGGATGTATGTATAGTGCAGTGTTGTGTTTGTATTTTGTGATATGATGAAAGAAGGGAGAGTTTGAAACCCAGTGTCAGCACATATCCTACTCCTGTAGAGTAGCGCCAAGGGTCTACCAAGGTTAACCTGTCCAAGTGAAGAACAGATCATCATCAACAGTGTCACGTAGCCTCACTTCATGAAACACTACGAACATGTTTGGAATTTAATCCAGGACACTGGAGCAAAGACAGTTGATTGGAAACTTTACACCACCACCTCTCCTTCCCTGACCGGGAAAAAATTGGCAGTCCAATTTCTATCCACCACCAGGATTCGAACTGACTTGTCTCCAAGTCGAGTGGCGACTTACAGGAGTGCGTTAGAGACCTAGGCTATGCAGGCGGATGGTTTAACTACTGTCTAAGTACTAAAACTCATTTATTCCTTCCAGTGTGTCATTGGTAATTACTGCACAAACACCTCTGTCCATGATCATGGAACAAGAGCTAGACTCAACTTACATTTAGCAAGAAAAAATGAACATAAAACTCAAAACATTTTCTACCGAGGAATAAAACAATACTATAAATTATCAAAAGAGATTAATGAAATTGCGAAAATACACTTATTGAAGAAGGCAGTTAAAAAGTACCTGTTACGCAATACATTTTATTCACTGAAAGATTACTTAGACAAAACGTTTCACATAGCTCCTTCACACTATGTTTTTTCCTTCTTTTCCCCTTTTCTACAAAAATTTACACCCAAGCTATGCATAGCAGAGTGCTAACACCTCTTCCTCTTTCTGAGCTCAATGGCTCACTCATTATAGAGGTATGCTTACAGTTTTTCAGAGTAGCGAATGGGAAGTTGCGGTACAGAAAATGGCCCAGAGATCATCAGTGTGTGTGTGTGTGTGTGTGTGTGTGTGTGTGTGTGTGTGTGTGCGTGTGTGTGTGTGTGTTTGTGTGTGTAGTGAGTGAAGTGTCACGAAACAATGTGTGTATAGTGCGTGCAGTGACTGACAGTGAAATATGAGTGAACAGTGTGGCATTACATTATTTAATGAATTATCTGAAAAAAAAGTATTCTATACCAGGGGTAAACCTAATGATTGTCTCTAACTACAAGTCTGTAAATATATGTGTATACGAATTAGCTAATTTTAAATTGTAAGTAGTTTCACATGCCCTATATCCTTGTGAAAAGATATCTACGGATGAATAAAGCTGCTACTACTACTGCTACAACTATTTCCTAATCTAATTCGCTCGCTATCGTCCGATGTAATTCGACTAGATTCCATTACGTTTTTGTCAGTTTTGGTCGTGTTCATATTAATAAATGTTTCTGTATTTATGTTTTTTTTCTGTTTACTAGTAATTTCTTAGGCAGCTGCAGGCTAATGCACGCTTTCAGAATTTCCTCATCCAGTGCAGTAGGTGCCCACAGTGAGAGTCGCAGTTGTCGATAAGGCTTTTACACTGGCTGTCCCTGGCTCTAACGTCCCACGGCGGCGACGCTGCATCGGATGGCCAACGGCGGCCAAAAATTAATAAGACCGCCGTCCCAGGGTGGTGTGGGATGGCGGCTGGCGGTGTCCGGTTAGCGGGACAGGTTGGTGATTAACGAGGCTACGGTGGCGGTAGGCGATTCCCCGCAGGCGTGTGACGCGGCGTTGCCTACATACAAGGGGCGCCGACTGCGGTGGGTCAAAACATTTTGTTTACTTTAGTGATAACAATGCAGCGCGTAGCCATTGATGCACGTCTTTGGTACCATGGAATGCTACATCTTACTGCTTAGAGATTATAACGTTCTAGAGTCATTTTTGATGTAAAATGCTTTAACTGGGACTAAATGGCAATAAACATTGAACAAGTGCAAGTCAGTGTTATTACCGTGTTTCCACGTCGGAAGGATACTGACTCAAACAACCAGAAATTCATAGCAAAATTAGTGTGTTATAGTTTTGAAAGGAACAAGCTTAAGTCAAACCATAGGTTTCACGTTGTATGAAACTTTTATCATATTCATTTCCCTGGCTGTCATTCAAGGAGTCTTACATTTTCCAGGGCTTTCCGCACATTATTTTCAAATTACTTACGTCGTGGCTACTCCACATGTACCTGTAAAGACCAGTAACAATTAAGTTTTTATAGCATTTTCTTTGTCTGTTCACAACAAGAAATTTCTTTGTTTGATGGAAGCTGCACTGGCTGCTGTGGTATTTTAATATTTCCATAGTTATTACCTGGTATAGACAGTAAAATAGGCTATAACATAGAGATATACAGGAAGTCCAACAGTCTGGGAATATTTTAGAATTCGTAAAAAAATTTTATTCAAAAGTTATTCTGATACGCCTCTGAACTAGGCTACAGCAGTGCCTACAAGCCGGTGAGAACCGTAGCATCAGCATCACGCTATATTTTCTGTTGTTTGTTAAGTAAAGCAGAATCACGCCTACATTGTGCTCTAACAACTGCCCACGTGAGGTCGTAGTTTGCCAGTAGGGAGACATGAGAAACGGATCACGCACTGTTTGATGGCATGTCTTGGGGAGCAGAAGACAGTCGAGTCTGTCTCTGAAATTCCAATTTTTAGACCAAGCAGACGACTCCTTGCTCATCGGTCCCTGTTTATGCTCCCCACGACCCGGTCACCTGATAGTGTGAACTCGATTCACCTTCTCTCCCTCTGCCTATTCCGGTATTTAACCATCAGTTACACTAGCAGACACCCATGCAGTCTTGCCTGGACAAACTATGTAACAAAAATTTGAGAATATAGTCCAAGAGTATTTAATTTCTCTCTTCAATTTCTAAACTCTCTCTTCCGATACCTTCCTCTTCCTTCCTGCCGAGGCTAATATTTTTTATTACTGAAGAGACTGGTGTCGGAAGTTTGGATCTCTTACCATTCGGTCGAAAGGGAGGGAGCAAAATTTTGGTTCACATTTGGGGTTGTGTGTGAGCCGTGGTAAATTTGCTGTTTTGAAGAGCGCGCCGCAGCGCGTAGTGTAAAGCAGTCGCCCTCCGTTCCTGGCGATGGTGCCGCTGTGGCAATCGCAGCTTTGGTGTCTCCCTCTGGTCTGAAAGGGGAAAGGTTGCCTGTTCACGTGCATTTAAGGGGCGCGAGAAGCTCGCCAGTCGGCGAGTGATCAGTCTGTCAGTCTCGGGGAGTCTGGTCAGTTGGTTACTTGGAGTGAGTCTGGGCGAGTCTGGTCAGTTGGTCAGCCAAGTTAGTCTGGGTGTGTCTCTCGTCCGCATTGGTGAGGCGGTTAGTGTCTGTCTGTCGTCCGGAGTGCTAGTATGTGTCAGGCCACCAGTCTGCTCGAGTTTAGACCGAGCGAGGTGGCGCAGTGGTTAGACACTGTACTCGCATTCGGGAGGACGACGGTTCAATCCCGCGTCCGGCCATCCTGATTTAGGTTTTCCGTGATTTCCCTAAATCACTCCAGGCAAATGCCGGGATGGTTCCTCTGAAAGGGCACGGCCGACTTCCTTCCCCATCCTTCCCTAATCCGATGGGACCGATGACCACGCTGTCTGGTCTCCTTCCCCAAAACCAACCAACCAATCTGCTCGAGTTTGTTCAGGCAATGGGCATTGGCGGTTGGATCGATCGGTTGGTCGGGCGCGCACTGGGACACAAGATGACTTGTCCGCCTGGAGCGTCGGCGCATGTGAGGTCGCCACGTCAGTACAGTGGGCCGCGCCGCATAGCGAGGGGGAGTGGCCGGGGCGAGCTGCGATGCCGTGAGTCGGCAGATCCACGCGCCTTCCTGCGTTCGTTGTAGCGGCTGGCAGCGGACGGTTCGGGAGAGCGTTTTGGGGGTGCTGCGCCAGGTCTTTGCCAGACATCGCCATTTATTACAAGTTAAGTGATTGCTGATATGTTGTTTCATTTACATGTTAAATTCTACTTGTTTTCTTGGTCAGTCTCTCGTCCCCAGCTTGCTCATCTGTCTCCCGTCCGCATTCGTTAGGCAGTTAATGTCCGTCTATCTATCTGTCAGTCTGTCGTACGTTAATAGCTGCCTCTATCATGTCTGTCTGATCCGGCGTTAACGAATTTGTTGCTTAAGGTGTAAAGGCCGAATTCCTGAAATATGTTTTTATCTTGTCTATCATCTTGCGAGGTGGTATATGTGTAATATAGAGCATGTTGGTACATATTATGTAAAACTGCATTTCATGGATTTTATTTAAATGGTCATTTTAGTATATAAGACTGCCACACTTACACCGTAAGGGTTCTTTTAAAAACAGGTTGCACTTTCGGTGGCAAATAATTTTTAATGTGAGTGTTTTGTACCATTTCCATCCCTCTTACGGGGTGCATAGTTTATGTGTTTGTATGAGTTGTTAAAATTTTTAGTTTAAAGTCATTGCCAGCCATAGTGGCCGAGCGGTTCTAGGCGCTACAGTCTGGAGCCGCGTGACCGCTACGGTCGCATGTTCGAATCCTGCTTCGGGCATGGATGTGTGCATTGTCCTTAGGTTAGTTAGGTTTAAGTGGTTCTACGTTCTAAGGGACTGATGACCTCAGCAGTTAAGTCCCATAGTGCTCAGAGACATTTGAACCATTAAAGTAATCTGATGTGTTGCAGATTTGCACCAGTGTAGTCTTTTAGAGGTTGTTGTGAGCCGTCGTGACTACGGCCGTGTTAAAATGGAAGGCTCCTATTGTCATAATAAAAAAAAAATTGTTATTTCTGCCTCTGAATAATTGTAACGTGATATTTAGATGGTCCTTTTGTAATTTTAAATCTGGTTTTTTTTTTTTTTTTTTTTTTTTAAAGAAAGCTTTATAGGAATGAAATTTCCATTGGTTGAAATTTAATTTTGTTTCCATCTGTTACTCCCTGGCAATTAGTTCCACGCTCACGTAGTGTGATTAAACGTGTCAATGTACTTGGTGAATCGCTAGTAAATAAAGTAAAATTGTTTAAGAAATGGTTTTGAAGGTAAATTCACGGTTCAGTGTAGTGGTTAGCACACTGGACTTGCATTCGGGAGGTGATTTCCCTAAAATCGTTTCAGGCAAATGCCGGGATGGTTCCTTTGAAAGGGCACGGCCGATTTCCTTCCCAATCCCTCCCTAACCCGAGCTTGCGCTCCGTCTCTAATGACCTCGTTGTCGACGGGACGTTAAACACTAACCACGGTTCAGTGTGGTTGATGAAAAGCTCGTCGCTACGACGTCCCTTGTACTTCACAGGGGCGGGAGATGCAGCCATGCCTTGCCATATGTTCCTTAGTGTGCCGCACGGGTACATCCACGGCTGCAGCAGGCCAAAGTCCAGCCTGCAGGTCTCTGCCTGCCTGCTAGCATCGCCAGGGAGCAACACCGACTCAAAGGAAGGCCTCGGCACTTGTTCGTGACGTCACATCAGCTAGGCACGACGAACGCCAGATCTGTTGCAGGCATACTCATAATGGTGGTGTCTCCCTCCCTGACACAGGAAAATGCTAAACTATTGGCGGTAGTTGACCAACACACATTGTTCTGAGAGATTTCTGCAATCAATTAGTTGTGCAATTCATTACACTTCTTAACAAATAGTGCACTCCTGAACTTAAATTTCCACCTGTTTTAAGGATTGACATACAGAAACAACTTCATAGTCCAGCAGCAAGAGAATTCGTGCTTTGACCATAAGTCATCCAAAGCTCTTTTAAATTCCGATTGTAATACTGGATCCCCTATCTCTTCTAAATCGACTCCTGTTTCTTCTTCTATCACATCAGAAAAATCTTCACCCTCATAGAGGCTTTCAATATATTCTTTCCACCTGTCTGCTCTCTCCTCTGCATTTAGCAGTGGAATTCCCGTTGCACTCTTAATGTTACCACCGTTGCTTTTAATGTCACCAAAGGTTGTTTTGACTTTCCTGTATGCTGAGTCTGCCCTTCCGACAATCATATCTTTTTCGATGTCTTCACATTTTTCCTGCAGCCATTTCGTCTTAGCTTCCCTGCACTTCCTATTTATTTCATTCCTCAGCGACTTGTATTTCTGTATTCCTGATTTTCCCGGAACATGTTTGTACTTCCTCCTTTCATCAATCAACTGAAGTATTTTTTCTGTTACCCATGGTTTCTTCGCAGCTACCTTCTTTGTACCTATGTTTTCCTTCCCAACTTCTGTGATGGCCCTTTTTAGAGATGTCCATTCCTCTTCGACTGTACTGTCTACTGCACTATTCCTTATTGCTGTATCTATAGCGTTAGAGAACTTCAAACGTATCTCGTCTTCCTTAGTACTTCCGTATCCCACTTCTTTGCGTATTGATTCTTCCTGACTAATGTCTTGAACTTCAGCCTACTCTTCATCACTACTATATTGTGATCTGAGTCTATATATGCTCCTGGGTACGCCTTACAATCCAGTATCTGATTTCGGAATCTCTGTCTGACCATGATGTAATGTAATTGAAATCTTCCCATATCTTCCGGCCTTTTCCAAGTATACCTCCTCCTCTTGTGATTCTTAAACAGGGTATTCGCTATTACTAGCTGAAACTTGTTACAGAACTCAATTAGTCTTTCTCCTCTTTCATTCCTTGTCCCAAGCCCGTTTTCTCCTGTAACCTTTTCTTCTACTCCTTCCGCTACAACTGCATTCCAGTCTCCCATGACTATTAGATTTTCGTCCCCCTTTCAATATCCTCATACACTTTCTCTATCTGTTCATCTTCAGCTCGCGACGTCGGCATGTATACCTGAACTATCGTTGTCGGTGTTGGTCTGCTGTCGATTCTGATTAGAACAACCCGGTCACTGAACTGTTCGCAGTAACACACCCTCTGCCCTACCTTCCTATTCATATCGAACCCTACACCCGTTATACCATTTTTTGCTGCTGTTGATAATACCCGATACTCATCTGACCAGAAATCCTTGTCTTCCTTCCACTTCACTTTACTGACCCCTACTATATCTAGATTGAGCCTTTGCATTTCCCTTTTCAGATTTTCTAGTTTCCCTACCACGTTCAAGCTTCTGACATTCCACGCCCCGACTCGCAGAACGTTATCCTTTCGTAGATTATTCAATCTTTTTCTCATGGTAACCTCCCCCTTGGCAGTCCCCTCCCGGAGATCCGAATGGGGGACTATTTCGGAATGTTTTGCCAATGGAGAGATCATCATGACACTTTTTCAATTACAGGCCACATGTCCTGTGGATACACGTTACGTGTCTTTAATGCAGTGGTTTCCATTGCCTTCTGCATCCTCATGTCGTTGATGATTGCTGATTCTTCCGCCTTTAGGGGCAATTTCCCACCCCTAAGACAAGAGAGTGCCCTGAACCTCTATCCGCACCTCCGCCCTCTTTGACAAGGCCGTTGGCAGAATGAGGGTGACTTCTTATGCCGGAAGTCTTCGGCCGCCAATGCTGATTATTTATCAAAATTTACGCAGTGGCGGGGATCGAACACGGGAACGAAGGCGTTTTGATTATGAATCAAAGACGCTACCCCTAGACCACGGGTCTACCTTGTGAATCAAAGACGCTACCCCTAGACAAGGGCGTTTTTAACAATATTATTTGTAATGTTCAGTGGCTTAGTTTCCACAGTTTATCCTTGCCTGTGTCCAACAGCGCTTCACACGGAATGTTTATTACGCGACATCCACAATAACCTTTATTTTAAAATTTCCACGACCGACTGAATAAAGATTTTTCTAACAATAACAATAGCAAAACATAATAATATAAGAGTACACGTTAAAACCTATAAGACAGTCAGTATTGTAACTGATTTGTGTTTCCACTAGCGAGCCACTAATGGGAGACATTGACAACAAGTTGTGCTTTTGTTTGAGAATTTTCTTTCATTACTCTTCACATAAATATTCTGAGATGGTTAAGGTGTAGACTAAACACAAATGAGAATAGACTGGCACTGAATACCCTGTGAATCTGTCATTTCGAAGAGGTTCGTTACTTACTAATTGAGAGCTGCACTTATTTTGTATGTCTGCAGATATTTTGCACGTTTGAGTCTCTATTGCACTAGCAACATTGCTCCTTTGCCAGCTGGTTACAAATATGAGGAGTAAGAGGGCAGACACTGTCGTTATTTGTAGACACTGTTATTATTTGTGTTTGTCAAACGTTACTTTTTAAGGTGACCCTTGCTGGAGCCACATATAATTTCCAGGAACTTGTAACTTCCAAGCTGTGTGTTAGAACACATAGTGTGTCCAAGCCAGTCATTGCATGTCTTCAGTTTCACTTTCAGTGTCCCGGTCTATGCTATCTCTTCCATCTTTCGTATTAACACCCTATGTTGCTATACTGTGTCTAGGGCTGGACTGAAATAATCCGCCTTTAAGAAATGGCTCGAATCTTCGAACCTTAATGGGAGATAGTTCTTGTTTCAAGGCCAGAAACTGACAGAATACCAATCTTCAGGTATTTAAGGGAAAGCTGTACACGGTTAAGCTTTTCCGTCATTGCAGTCCTATCAGGAACAGGTTACTGTAGGCCCCAAATGTATACACAGTCAATATACATAATTAGCGCTTGTGTCGGCGGAACCACTAAGACGCTCTGTGACCTTCTGGGTTGCGGGACTGAAGGATTAAATTCTTCCCCACCACATTCTATTATTCTTTTTCTCCCTGTTGATTCTCAGTATGTGGTTGAGTAATTTCCCAATATTTTACAGGTGTGAGACATGCCTCACACGACTAGAGAGAAAAAAAATGGAAGTGAAACTCGACGCTAGTGATTATGGAAGATTATGGGACGATAACATGCCACAATGCCCGTATCCTTTATGTACGCTGAGGTTAATAATTTGATTAGTACTGTTATGATGGTGTTGTTGCTGTACCTCAAAGTGGCAGCAAAGCAGATGAAATATATGTTAATATGATGATGTATAGGGTGTTAGTGGTGTAAGGGCAGGTATTGTGATCATTGGTACCGTAATACATACCTATTTCAGTGGGTTACTTTTTTTTCTCTGCATCTAGCAGTTTTCCCACAAATACGTCACACAATTTACTGCATGATGTTTTCTGCACGATCGCAACTGCACCACTAAATGACTACGCTTGTCAGTATACACTAACCGTTTTATGTGACAGCGTCCACACTGCATCAATTGACCTGCTGCCCAGGATGAAAGAAGTATCGATGGCTTGCTCTTGCCACGTGTACGTGCAAGTACTAGCCAAGCTAAAAACATGCTACACCTAACATCTGTAATTATGAGTCAACAGATGAAGTAAATACTGATGCAATATTGTTCAGCACACTGCCTTCTGTCATCAATAATAACATCTGGTTTTATATCTATAACACCCTCTATACATGACATACACTCAGGGTAATACGGTTATTATGAAGTATAGTTATATTTGTTGTTGTGGATGTTAAAACCGGTTTTCCCGTAACGACTTCCCTGTAAAAATAATTATAGTAGAGCTCAGGGCTACGTCACGGCCCGCAACAGCACAAAAAGCGCCACTGTGCCACGAAAGATTAACTTCCCCCTCTTGGCCTTGATTGTCATGCTTTTCCTGTAATCGTAACTCTGTTCCTATTGCTTTAGGTTTACAAATTTATGTTCATGTGCTACCTGAACGATCTTTTGTGTACGACATGTATTTTAGTTTGTAATTTTTCTCTAGCTGAGAATTTAAATAGATCAATGCACTTGTTTCATTGACTCTCACACGTTGTGCGTGTTGTAAGTGGTCGTAAACGTTTGTGATCTTCGAAGTAGTCTTAGGCTCCTATAAATTGACAAATACTTCATACACCTACGGTGCCAGTTGCCCTCATGAAGGCTCCTAAAACAACTTTGAAGATTTTTTTTTTAGAGGCACATTCTTAAAATCTTAATAAATGGTGGCAGGTGCTACTGAGGTTACTGCCGAACTGTGGGTTTCTTAGAGGAACACTTTGCGTTTTGTTCACGCACGTGTTAATGTCACATCCGTAAGTGATTACGACACGAGACGACATGAAAGAGGAGCACTGAAAAAGCGTAAGAACCCTTTGCTGCTTCGGGTCACATTCAGATTTCTTCGAACGGTGTTGAACGGCCGCTAATAGTGTACAGCAGAGCAAGACTTGGTGTCGCACTGCATTCCAGAGGGGTGAGATCACGTTCAATGGGGCTGCTAGCCCACGGTGTCCTTAGAGAAGGTTCGAAGGGTCAGCGAGATATCAGCTGTATCAAAGATTGTCAAGAACGTGTACCTGTTGTTCATAGCATTCTAATCGTATCTTTATACCGTGAAATTTGTTGGAATGAAAGTCCAAGGAAAGGGGTAGTTTGATTGACACAAAATACAACATCTTAAAAACCGCCTACCCCTCCAATCCTGTCCTTCAGAAGCTGTGTCTTACTGCCAGTAGGAGCATCCCCTCGTCTCAGCTTTCTGGCTGCCATCGAAGTCGGTCACAACTCTCTCCCTCTTATCGCACGGCTGGTCCTGGCTGACACGTGCCTTTAAATGTTATCTGTCTGTTCCAGGTCACGCCCGACTTCTCAAACCGCAACCTGTCACCTTTTGCACATAAGATGGCAGTTTAATAATTCGTGCACGGATTATAAGCTAGATACATTGTTTTCTTGCCCATGTAATGGGTTTACACTGCTATTTTCTCATTCATCCTAGTGCTTTAAGGAACCCAAGAAGGTGTATATATATATATATATATATATATATATATATATATATATATATATATATATATATATATACACACCTGGAAATTGAAATAAGAACACCGTGAATTCATTGTCCCAGGAAGGGGAAACTTTATTGACACATTCCTGGGGTCAGATACATCACATGATCACACTGACAGAACCACAGGCACATAGACACAGGCAACAGAGCATGCACAATGTCGGCACTAGTACAGTGTATATCCACCTTTCGCAGCAATGCAGGCTGCTATTCTCCCATGGAGACGATCGTAGAGATGCTGGATGTAGTCCTGTGGAACGGCTTGCCATGCCATTTCCACCTGGCGCCTCAGTTGGACCAGCGTTCGTGCTGGACGTGCAGACCGCGTGAGACGACGGCTTCATCCAGTCCCAAACATGCTCAATGGGGGACAGATCCGGAGATCTTGCTGGCCGGGGTAGTTGACTTACACCTTCTAGAGCACGTTGGGTGGCACGGGATACATGCGGACGTGCATTGTCCTGTTGGAACAGCAAGTTCCCTTGCCGGTCTAGGAATGGTAGAACGATGGGTTCGATGACGGTTTGGATGTACCGTGCACTATTCAGTGTCCCCTCGACGATCACCAGTGGTGTACGGCCAGTGTAGGAGATCGCTCCCCACACCATGATGCCGGGTGTTGGCCCTGTGTGCCTCGGTCGTATGCAGTCCTGATTGTGGCGCTCACCTGCACGGCGCCAAACACGCATACGACTATCATTGGCACCAAGGCAGAAGCGACTCTCATCGCTGAAGACGACACGTCTCCATTCGTCCCTCCATTCACGCCTGTCGCGACACCACTGGAGGCGGGCTGCACGATGTTGGGGCGTGAGCAGAAGACGGCCTAACGGTGTGCGGGACCGTAGCCCAGCTTCATGGAGACGGTTGCGAATGGTCCTCGCCGATACCCCAGGAGCAACAGTGTCCCTAATTTGCTGGGAAGTGGCGGTGCGGTCGCCTACGGCACTGCGTAGGATCCTACGGTCTTGGCGTGCATCCGTGCGTCGCTGCGGTCCGGTCCCAGGTCGACGGGCACGTGCACCTTCCGCCGACCACTGGCGACAACATCGATGTACTGTGGAGACCTCACGCCCCACGTGTTGAGCAATTCGGCGGTACGTCCACCCGGCCTCCCGCGTGCCCACTATACGCCCTCGCTCAAAGTCCGTCAACTGCACACACGGTTCACGTCCACGCTGTCGCGGTATGCTACCAGTGTTAAAGACTGCGATGGAGCTCCGTATGCCACGGCAAACTGGCTGACACTGACGGCGGCGGTGCACAAATGCTGCGCAGCTAGCGCCATTCGACGGCCAACACCGCGGTTCCTGGTGTGTCCGCTGTGCCGTGCGTGTGATCATTGCTTGTACAGCCCTCTCGCAGTGTCAGGAGCAAGTATGGTGGGTCTGACACACCGGTGTCAATGTGTTCTTTTTTCTATTTCCAGGAGTGTATATATATATATATATATATATATATATATAATGGTTCAAATGGCTATCAGCACTACGGGACTTAACATCTGAGGTCATCACTCCCCTAGACTCAGAACTACTTAAACCTAACTAACCTAAGGACATCACACACATCCATGCCCGAGGCAGGATTAGGACCTGCGACCGTAGCGGTCACGCGGTTCCAGACTGAAGCGCCTAGAACTGTTCGGTCACAGGGGCCGGCAGAAGATCTCATCAAGACTGAAGTACTGGTGAGCCAAGAAAAGGAAAATTACATGACGTCATAAATCGGCTGTTTCATGTGATCCTCATTTGGCCATAATAACAATTACTTACTTGCGAACAATACAAAACACTACAAAGTTAAGTTTGTGAACCTAAAATCTCTCTAAAAACAATAACTTTTTGCCACTCCGGAATGCACTGTTGTTTTGATTCAAAATTTTGTGAGCTGTGTTTGTCCTCCATAGCTAAAACTGCAGGAGGACTTCAGCTGCTTCCACTAGCGCTAGAGTTTAGAAGCAGATCCTATCTGATACAATCCGCTGTTCAATACTACCCGTCATTGCCCTAAGGAAAATGTAAGTTGTGAGAACTTTACGTCTTATACAATGTATAATTAAGTACTCTGCGTGACACATTTAACGCCTGACGAAGCGAATACAGGCTTATGAGATTCCGTGCAGTCGGGGATTCCGTGCAGTCGGCGCTTAGCCTCAGTGAACAGAGTCGCGGTAAGGGCGTTCCAGAAAACGATTTTGTTTTCCCGTAACGTAAGCGTGCGCTGGAAGCTTCGGATGAAGACGGATTGTGCGCCGGGACTGGTAGGGCCTCGCGCTAAAGCAGGCGATCAGCAGGTGATGGATTGATGTCGTGGTGGATGAGTGGGTGGGAGGGTGAGGGCTCTGCTACGGCAGAAAGCTGAAGGGACAGCAGGGGTTCTCCCCTATCCGCGCTCCATACTCTGCTGGGGACGTCGTCTGGGACTTTGATGCCTCTTGGGAGGCGAAGACGCGGCTTTAGGACAGCTGACAGGCAGGGAGGTCTGCTGTCCACCGCTGGGACGTCAGCTGGCGACACTTGAGGACAACGTGAAGCGCTGTTAGCGTAAATTAGGTTCTAGAGATGTTTCTGGTTGCCACGGCGGTGACTTGTGGCTAGGACGGTGTCACACAGTGTATGGATGCTCCTGCCGACGGCAAAAGACGAGCGTGTAGGTGGCTAAAAGGACCCTAGTCCAACCTTTGACCCTTCGCAACTGGTGATGGACTGTACACAAGGTGGTAGCATACGATGACAGACGTTCATGACTGCGCCAGTGGACGGCCGTTCAGTGGCGATGGTCTTCCGGTTCACACAGTAGTATTCTGAGCCACAGCAATCATCCATTCGATGCCTTTGCTGGCTAGACAGCCAGTACCTACATGTGCCAGTCCCGAGAATGCACGGCGGAGGGGGGGGGGGGGGGGGGGGAGGAAGGGGCCTGGAAAAATTTTACCAACTCTCATTTCAATGGTAGGAGGGAGAGGAAAACCACTTGTCAACTTTTCAGTTCAGAAAATATACTTTCCCATAAAACATACAACTTTATAGGAGATATCCCGCCGGAGGTTCGAGTCCTCCTCCCGCGGGCATAGATGTGTGTGTTGCTCTTAGCATAAGTTAGTTTAAGTAGTGTCTAAGTCTAGAGACCGATGACCTCAGAAGTTTCGTCTTTACGACTTCACACACAATTGTACATGTTTTTTTTTTCTTTTTTTTTTATAAGAGATAACATTTTGCTTCATAAAATCCATCCCTAGCATTACGGTGCCCACCAGTCTTTACGGTCTCCCTGAAGTGGACTGAATGCTTTACACGTGTGCTTGTCCAGGAGTCTCCATTTCCAATCAAGTGCCGCACAAGTGTCAGATTTCATTCGGGGAGTTCTCTGCCCTGTCGGTCGAAATCACTGTATGCCAGACAGGCAGGCGTGATATTCTGCAGCACATATAAAGCCGATGTTGTTGCGTTCAACAAGAATTTATGCCACAACTTTTACAAAGCGCATGTTAAATGACATACGGACAAGTCGAAACACACGTCTGAACAAGAATACATTTCGTGATACCTAAATCAAGAGACTGAAAAACTACTGATCGTACAGTTCAGAGGAAGGTAGAACAATGTTTTAAGTGGGGTTCAATGACATTTAATGTATATAATATATTGATAAAAAGTCAAATTTTTTAGGGATTCGTCTAAACGGTTAATACTACTATATTTTCGTGCAACCATTTTGTCCGTCTGTCCGTCCTAATACTACTCAGAGCTAGCATATTTAAATAAGCTGTTTTTAATCACGTTAAAAAACAAATTTTAATTGCTTTCTAAATAAAATATGTTTTTATTAAGGTGTTTTAAAAAGTGTTTAAAACAAATAAATAATTTTTATTTCTGTATCTTTTTACCAAGCAATGAGGTAAATCTCAAGTGATGGTGGAGAGTGGAGGTTCTCACGACATCTCAAACTAAAAAACATCCTCACACAATTAACGAACGTTTCCATACCGCAGCGGCGGCATACGGAGGTCAGCGCTATTACACTTCAGTTCACTTACGGGTTTTTTCATTGGTACAATCAGTCTGCAAACGACACTGCTAACAAAACACTGGCGCGGGCACCCTAGAATTTTTGCATAAAGATGTGGTACCTGAAGCAACAGATCTAAAAGCGGACACCGATTGTATACAAGGAAGAGCAGCGTGAATGTTCAACAGGTTTATTCGACTAATTGGAGACCGCCGCGGAAATGCTATGAAGTCTTAAATGTGACCCGCCTGAAGAAAGACGACGACTTCCCCTCGAAAGCTCGCTTACGATATTTCAAGAAACAGTATTAAACGAGAAATCTAGGAATACATTGCAGCCCCCAACTCGATGGTCCCATTGAGACTGCGAAGACCAAATTAGACTAATTACGGAGAGCACAGAGGCATTTAAGCAGGCATTATCCAGTGTTCCATACGCTAATGCAGTAGCAAGAAAACCTAATACGTGATGCAATCGTTCTTACCCTCTGCCATCCATTCCCACTTTGTTCTACAGAGAATATATATGCCAATGTAGACGCCAGTATAGACGTTCAAAGAATGGAAAAGTGTAGGGTAATAACAGTAATTTTTCTGACGCTATCTTTTTTTTCCCTTTTTTGAATACTTTGTTCTGCAGAGTAGCCGAAAATGATCTCTGGACGTCTCATTTCATTTTTTCAGGGTGTTCGAAAAAGTGTGTAATAGTTTGAGAGGTGGTAGTACTCATCGAAACGACAAACATAAGTCCACTAAACATGGGTCTCTAAATGCATATCTTCCGAGATAAACACGTATTTATAGCAAGGGCTCCGCGACGCCTGGTTGCGGACATTAGCACAGTCTTTGCATTGGCGGTCCGTCGAATGTGTCGGCAGGATATTATTATGTTTTACTCACGTTACTCTACCTACCATAGATGGTCTGCAGTCAGTTGTGTGGTTAGAGCTGTGTTGCAGGCTACTTTAGTTTTCGTCGTGTTTGCGTGCCTTAATATACAATATTGTTAACCCAGGTTACGTATCATAGCTTCTTACCTCCTTCCAAGCGCGGTTTCAGTTACGTGTTTACTGTTATTGCGCTGTTTGTACCTACAGATGGTGTAGTACACTTACATTTTCTTTCATCCACCACATGTTAGCAATGGAAGCCTATTACGAGTGTTGGAATTTCAATAGTGGCAACTGTTATTTACAGCTCGTACAAGATAGATACGTGTTTCAAAGGTTTACTGACCTTCAAAGTAGTCACCAGCATTGTGTATAACCCGTTGCCAGCGATGTGCAAGTCGTAGGATACTCCCAGCAGTGCCAGTGGTGTTGACAGTTCGAGCGGTGCGCTCTATTGCCCGACGAATTTATACCAGCTCTGAAGCGCATACCGTGAAGTGTTTCCTTCAGTTTAGAAATCGAGTTTAATTTACTAGGGCTAAGTTAGGGGAGTGCAGCAGGTGGTATAGCAATTAGCAGCCCCACCAGTCAAACAAATCTGTAACAGCTTGCACTGTACGTACTTGAGCGTTGTCCTGCAGAAAGTGTCATCACTTCTGTCTCCAAGCTGGTCGTAGATTGTGTTTCAAAAATGAACAGCATAGAAACAGGAGTGATGAAAGTTTCTGCAGGACCTGACCGTCATGGGGCTGCTAAGTGATATACCACCTACAGCTCTCTCCTGACGTGAGCTCTCGTCAGTGCAACTCGATTTCTAAACGGAAGGAAACACTTCACGGCATTCGCTTCAGAACTGCTAAAAATTCGTCGGGCAATAGACAGCGGCGGTCGAACTGTCAACATCACTGACACTGCTGAGTGAATCCTATGACTTCCACATCGTTGGCAACGGGTTATACACAATGCTGGTGACTACTTTGAAGCTCAGTAAAACTTTGAAACACGTATCTATTTTGTACGAGCTGTAAATAAATAGTTGCCATTGTGGAAGTTACAACTCTCGTAATTGACAGGTGAAATGCCGGATATGATATTGGGCTGTGGTTTAGCAAATGGAACTAGCCTGTGGGCCCGTGGCCTCTACGCTGGAAAATATCCACAGCGCAGAGTGCCCTCTGACAAGCTGTCCGGCAGACTTTCCCAGCGTGTGAGGAACACAGGTACGTAAAGTTTGCACATCGGAAGACTGCCAGTGGAAGGCCCTGCACAGTCGACACGCCTGACATGGAGGAGCACGTCCTACGTTCGGTGTTAGAAACCCCCGGTACCAGTGTGCGACGATTAGCAGCAGCACAAGTCGTGTCTCACTCTTTTATGTGGGGAGTACTACGCGAACAGTTGCTGCACCCGTGTCATCTACAGCGCTTTCAGACCCTAAGTCCACAGGATCATCATTGCAGGCGAAGGTTCTACCAATGGCTGTCGCAGAAGTGTGCCGCAGACCCACTGTTGACATTCAAGATTTTATTTACAGATTACGCAGGGTTCACAAAAGACGCTGTTGTGAATTTCCATAAGCAGCATGTATAGGCAGATGTACATCCCCATCCAATTCAGGGAAGAGGGCATCAAAACCGATTCTCAATAAACGTATGAGCAGGAGTACTTGGCGATAGATTATAGGACCTACGTGCTACCACAAAGGTTAAGGCAGCAAAGAATACAACTCTGGTTCATGCATGATGACGCACCAGCACATTTTCACCCCAATGTGCGCGAACATCTTAGGCAGATAATTCAGGACCGCTGGATTGGGTGGGACCCCCCACACCTTGGCCTTTTGGTTAAGGGGACACTTGAAGAAATTCTACTATGCCGCGTCAATCAACGATGTGCGGACGCTACAGGGTCGTTTCTTCAGTCTGTGCCAGCACATACAACAACAGAGTATACTTCAAAGAGCGCGTCATTTCTTACGCTGGAGGGTAAAGGATCGAATTGTTATGAATAGATTCCACGTTGAACTCCTTCTGTAAACACGTGTTTATAACAGAAAGTATGCGTTTCCAGACCATGTTTATTGGACTTATCTGAGAAAGTATGCATTTTTGGACTCATCTTTGTTGGACTTTCGATGAGTACTACGACCTCTCAAAGTATTCGATACTTTTTTTGAACAACCTGTACATATGTTCTCTGTTATTGAAAAAAAGTTGTATTAAATGGTGAAAATCCAGTTCCACAGTACTAAACCCTGTAAAAGGAGTCGAAGTTTTCAAACTTGGGTAGTCGAACCTCCTATTGTCTCTGAACAGTGTTGGCTGAAGTGCTTGACTGTATTTAGACAACGGCATCATGGCAACCCTAAAGCGGCCGTAAGCGTATTTATCCTCAGAAAACCAATTTCGAGAAAGTAATCATCTTCAAGACGTAATCTATTATAAGACTCTGTCCAAACAGTATGCTGAACACTGCAATGGACTGTCGATTTTCGCACTGTTGAAAAATCTGTGACGTAATACAAGCATGTGTGTGTAACAGGTACCGTAAGTGGTTGCCAAGGAATCTTCCTTTAACTTGACATATTGTTAGCCCTTGACTTGAAGATTCTCGTTTGACCGAAAAACTATGAATGAATACATATTACAGCAGCTTTGGGTGGTGCCATGATGCTGTTTCCTAACAGCTATTTTTAAAACAGAGACGTAGTTAGCCAGTACATGGCACAATTATTAGCAATATAAAATTTAGCAAAACATAGAAATAATTGCCAATTCTACAAACCAATAGGCATAGTGCCATCGAGATACACTACTGGCCATTAAAATTGCTACACCACGAAGATGACGTGCTACAGACGCGAAAATTAATCGACTGGAAGAAGATGCTGTGATATGCAAATGATTAGCTTTTGGGCCCCCCCCCCCCCCCCCCCGTGAACCATAGGCCGTTGGTGGGGAGGCTTGCGTGCCTCAGCGATACAGATAGCCGTACAGTAGGTGCAACCACAACGGAGGGGTATCTGTTGAGAGTAGACAAACGTGTGGTTCCTGAAGAGGGGCAGCAGCCTTTTCAGTAGTTGCAGGGGCAACAGTCTGGATGATTGACTGATCAAGCCTTGTAACACTAACCAAAACGCCCTTGCTTTGCTGGTACTGCGAGCGGCTGAAAGCAAGGGGAAACTACGGCCGTAATTTTTCCCGACGGCATGCAGCTTTAATGTATGGATAAATGATGATGGCGTGCTCTTGGGTAAAATATTCCGGAGGTAAAATAGTCCCCCATTCGGATCTCCGGGCGGGGACTACTCAAGTGGACGTCGTTACCAGGAGAAAGAAAACTGGCGTTCTACCGATCGGAGCGTGGAATGTGAGATCCCTTAATCGGACAGGTAGGTTAGAAAATTTAAAAAGAGAAATGGATAGGTTAAAGTTGGATATAGTGGGAATTAGTGACGTTCGGTGGCAGGAGGAACAAGACTTTTGGTCAGGTGAATACAGGGTTATAAACACAAAATCAAATAGGTGTAATGCAGGAGTAGGTTTAATAATGAATAAAACAATAGGAATGCGTGTAAGCTACTACAAACAGCACAGCGAACGCATTGTTTTGGCCAAGATAGACACGAAGCCCACGCTCACGACAGTAGTACAAGTCTATATGCCAACTACCTCTGCAGATGACGAAGAAATTGAGGAAATGTATGATGAGATAAAATAAATTATTCAGGTAGTCAAGGGAGACGAAAATTTAATAGTCATGGGTAAGACATTTCCAGGGGCAGATGTGGACTCTGACCACAATCTTTTGGTTATGACCTGTAGATTAAAACTTAAGAAACTGCAAAAAGGTGTGAATTTAAGGAGATGGGACCTGGATAAACTGACTAAACCAGAGGTTGCACAGAGTTTCAGGGAGAGCATAAGGGAACAATTGACAAGAACGGGGGAACGAAATACAGTAGAAGAAGAATGGGTAGCTTTGAGGGATGAAGTAATGAAGGTAGCAGAGGATCATGGAGGTAAAAAGACGAGGGCTAATAGACATCATTGGGTGACAGAAGAAACATTGAATTTAATTGATGAAAGGAGAAAATATAAAAATGCAGTAAATGAAGCAGGCAAAAAGGAATACAAACGTCTCAAAAATGAGATCGACAGGAAGTGCAAAATGGCTAAGCAGGCATGGCTAGAGATCAAATGTAAGGATATAGACGCTTATCTCACTAGAAGTAAGATAGATACTGCCTACAGGAAAATGAAGGAGACCTTTGGAGAAAAGAGAACCACTTGTATGAATATCAAGAGCTCAGATGGAAACCCAGTTCTAAGCAAGGAAGGAAAAGCAGAAAGGTGGAAAAAGTATATAGAGGGTCTATACAAGGGCGATGTACTTGAGGACAATATTATGGAAATGGAAAAGGATGTAGATGAAGATGAAATGGGAGATATGAGACTGCGTGGAGAGTTTGACAGAGCACTGAAAGACCTGAGTCGAAACAAGGCCCCGGGAGTAGCCAACATTCCATTAGAACTACTGACAGCCTTGGGAGAGCCAGTCCTGACAAAACTCTACCATCTGGTGAGCAAAATGTATGAGACAGGCGAAATACCCTCAGACTTCAAGAAGAATATAATAATTCCAATCCCAAAGAAAGCAGGCGTTGACAGATGTGAAAATTACCGAACTATCAGTTTAATAAGTCACAGCTGCAAAATACTAACGCGAGTTCTTTACAGACGAATGGAAAAACTGGTAGAAGCCGACCTTGGGGAAGATCAGTTTGAATTCCCTAGAAATATGGGGACACGTGAGGCAATAGTGACCCTACGACTTATTTTAGAAGCTAGATTAAGAAATGGCAACCCTATGTTTCTAGCATTTGTAGACTTAGAGAAAGCTTTTGACAATGTTGACTGGAATACTCTCTTTCAAATTCTGAAGGTGGCAGGAGTAAAATACAGGGAGTGAAAGGCTATTTAAAATTTGTACAGAAACCAAATGGCAGTTATAAGAGTCGCGGGACATGAAAGGGAAGCAGTGGTTGGGAAGGGAGTGAGACAGGGTTGTAGCCTCTCCCCGATGTTATTCAATCTGTCTATTGAGCGAGCAGTAAAGGAAACAAAAGAAAAATTCGGAGTAGGTATTAAAATCCATGGAGAAGAAATAAAAACTTTGAGGTTCGCCGATGACATTGTAATTCTGTCAGAGACAGCAAAGGACTTGGAAGAGCAGTTGAACGGAATGGACAGCGTCTTAAAAGGAGGATATAAGATGAACATCAACAAAAGCAAAACGAGGATAATGGAATGTAGTCGAATTAAGTCGGGTAATGCTGAGGGAATTAAATTAGGAAATGAGACACTTAAAGCAGTAAAGGAGTTTTGCTGTTTGGGGAGCAAAATAACTGATGATGGTCAAAGTAGACAGGATATAAAATGTAGACTGGCAATGGCAAGGAAAGCGTTTCTGAAGAAGAGAAATTTGTTAACATCGGGGATAGATTTAAGTGTCGGGAAGTCGTTTCTGAAAGTATATGTATGGAGTGTAGCCATGTATGGAAGTGAAACATGGACGATAACTAGTTTGGACAAGAAGAGTATAGAAGTTTTCGAAATGTGGTGCTACAGAAGAATGCAGAAGATTAGATGGGTACATCACATAACTAAAGAGGAGGTACTGAATAGGATTGGGGAGAAGAGGAGTTTTTGCACAATTTAACTAGAAGAAGGAATCAGATGGTAGGACATGTTCTGAGGCATAAAGGGTTCACAAATTTTGTATTGGAGGGCAGCGTGGAGGGTAAAAATCGTAGAGGGAGACCAAGAGATGAATACACTAAGCAGATTCAGAAGGATGTAGGTTGCAGTAGGTACTGGGAGATGAAGAAGCTTGCACAGGATAGAGTATCGTGGAGAGCTGCATCAAACCAGTCTCAGGACTGAAGACCACAAGAAAAACAATTGCTTTCGAGAACATTCACACAAGGTTGACACCTACAACGTGCTGTCGTGAGAAATGTTTCCAACCGATGTCTCATACGCATACACAGCTGACCCGCGTTGCCCGCTGAAACGTTGTTGTGATGCCTCGTGTAAGCAGGAAAAATGCCTACCATCACGTTTCCGACTTTCATAAAGGTCGGATTGTAGCCTATCGCGATTGCGATTTATCGTATCGCGACATTGCTGGTCGCGTTGGTCGAGATGCAATGACTGTTAGCAGAATATGGAATCGGTGGGTTCAGGAGGGTAATACGGAAAGCCGTGCTTCATCCCAACGGCCTCGTATCACTAACAGTCGAGATGACAGGCATCTTATCCACATGGCTGTAACGGATCGTGCAGCCACGTCTCGATCCCTGAGTCAACAGATGAGGACGTTTGCAAGACGACAACCATGTTCACGAACAGTTCGACGACGTTTGCAGCATCATGGACGATCAGCTCGGAGACCATGGCTGAGGTTACCCTTGACGTTGCATCACAGACAGGAGCGCCTGCGATGGTGTACTCAACGACGAACCTGGGTGCACGAGTGGCAAAACGTAATTTTTTCGGATGAATCCAGGTTGTGTTTACAGTATCATGATGGTCGCATCCGTGTTTGGCGATATCGCGGTGAACGCACATTGGAAGCGTGTATTCGTCATCGCCATACTGGCGTATCACCCGTCGTGATGGTATGGGGTGCCAGTGGTTACACGTCTCGGTTCGCATTGACGGCACTTTGAACAGTGGACATTACATTTCAGATGTGTTACGACCCATGGCTCTACCCTTCATTCGATCCCTGCGAAACCCTACATTTCAGCAGGATAATGCACGACCGCATGTTGCAGGCCATGTACCGGCCTTTCTGGATACAGAAAATGTTCGACTGCTTCCCTGGCCAGCACATTCTCTAGATCTCTCACCAACTGAAAACGTCTGGTCAATGGTGGCCGAGCAACTGGCTCGTCACAATACGCCAGTCACTACCCTTGAACTCCATGCACAGGCGTATCAAGGCCGTTATTACGGCCAAATAAAATGGTTCAAATGGCTCTGAGCACTATGGGACTCAACTGCTGTGGTCATCAGTCCCCTAGAACTTAGAACTACTGATACCTAACTAACCTAAGGACATGACATACACCCATGCCCGAGGCAGGATTCGAACCTGCGACCGTAGCAACAGCGCGGCTCCGGACTGGAGCGCCTAGAACCGCACGGCCACCGCGGCCGGCTTATTACGGCCAGAGGTGGTTATTCTGGGAACTGATTTCTCAGGATCTATGCACCCAAATTGCGTGAAAACCTAATCACATGTCAGTTCTAGTGTAATATATTTTTCCAATGAATACCCGTTTATCATCTGCAATTCTTCTTGGTGTAGCAATTTTAATGGCTAGTAGTCTACATAAAAAACTAGATTGCCATAAAAGGATAAACGTGTGACAAGAAGAGACCAACAGAGGAACGGAGAGATCAGAAGACAACTCGGTGAAGCTGCTGTGAATGGCGAAATAAGGAAGTCACCAATGTCGCAACTCGACCTATACTTCGTGGCATAACTGGATTTCAGCGACAGAACGGCTATCATCAGTGTTGCAAAATTCAGTACAAAGGAATGAGATACTAAATAGTATAAAACGATATCATTATGACACTTACACCGAACTGGAGACTTCATATTAAGTAACATACAATTTTGAGTGAGTCGTATGGAGTCAAACGGCTTTATAAGAGCACATATGATAACACGACCTTAGAATGTGCGCAGCTTGATAGAGACTGGGGCTGCTGTTTACAGACGTATACAGCCAATCACAGTGCACTTGATAGAGGATGAACAGTGTCCTATCTCCACTGAAATACGTGTGTAACTTGTAGTTGATAAAAATTTTGTATTATAAAATGGAAGAAGACAGATAACAGTATAGTGAAATAACAGTTTTGTATTGGGTAAATTACAAAGTGACCAGCTGTAAAGACGTAATGGAACAGTGCGCTGATCCGGATGTGTAAACTGTGGAATAACATTAATGTTAAAACTTTGTAAAAACTGCCTTAACCACGTTTGAAAGCTTGGTGTAATCAGGTCACAATTATCAAATGGGATAAAACTTTCTGATTGCAAAATTAGCTCATTTTTCGTGTAGCTGTTGACAGTATCACGACAATAATAAATTGTTAACATCAATTCAGGTCCTTATAGGTTTCACAAAATTGTCAGTAAACATTTAATACTGAGTTCCATAGTGTGTCACTTTTGTTCAGCAGCCATGACCCCGACATTTGTGTGATATTACCTGCTGTGCAAGTGCGTAGGTTTTGGTATTTAGTACAAGCCACGGTAAAATAAAATAAAAGATAACAATTATGATCTGATTACAGAAAGCTTTCAGTGTGAGAAGATGGTCCTTTTGATATGTTTTATTATAATCAAAATTGTTTAAATACTGATGATGATAATTTTAATGAAAATTCTGTAGCAAGTCTTGAATTTGACTAGTGTGGTATGCTTTCTGGAGTTTGGGACTGGCGGTGCTGGACGCCTCGTTGTCTTTGGTTGGTCGGCAATCGACGGAGAGGGCCGGACGTGAAGATCCTGGGAAACTTTTGGCCGGGAGTTGGACTGGGTTTACTGAGAGACTGTGCAGAAACACTTTCAACACTTGGAAAATTCACAGGTGACAGAATTTGACAAGCCGTGAGAACTTAGTCGATGTCACACTGCTTTAATTTGTCTTTTTCTCGCGACTGCAGGACTACAGTTTCGTGCGAGTGACTGGGTATCCTGGGTACTTTTATGAATAGAAGGGCAGTATAACTGAGAAATTTCACTGTACTATTTTGTCGACATTTGGACTCCTATATTAGAGATGGGTTAATTGAATGTATTGGGGATTCTGCGAAACAGTTCGCTATTTTACGCAACTTAGTTTCTCTCAGAACAATTTTCGTTATTCAGCTTGAGACCGAACAGGCACGCTGCAGTAACCTTTGGTGAGGTCATCGTCGTATGTGTGTGAGTTTTGCTACTCAGATGAGGTACAGTGGCTAGTCCACTTTGGGAGTGACTGAGCTCTTCTGATCAACCCATTTTGCTGTCACTGCTTCGGTATTGATAACGCAGCAGCCCCCACTTGCTTTTATTCTCGTGGGTCCGCTTCGTGTTACTTGTAGTGTTCAATTCCACATTACATTGGATACTTTTGACCAGATAGTTTAAATTTAGCTTTGGATGTAATAACAGCAGATGCTGAGCCTAATGTAAGGTTCAGAATGACTGGCGTGGAAAGACGAAAAAACGTTTACACTCATCTTGATGTAATTATCATACAAACTTTAATAGCCCGCCCGGTTAGCCGTGCGGTCTAACGCACGGCTTTCCGGATAGGAAAGGAGCGCCTGGTTCCCGGCACGAATCCGCCCAGCGGACTTGTATCAAGGTCCGGTAAGCCGGTCAGTCTGTGGATGGTTTTTCAGTGGTTTTCCATCTGCCTTCTACAACACGCACTCTTGACTCAACTCTCGCTCTCGCGATCCGACACACTAATCGATAGTTGCCCTGTCGACCTGTGTGAGTGCAAACCTAGTAGTAAGGGCCTGCGCACCCCTTACATCCCCGCCCTCGAAAACTTCTTTAGAGCCGCAGGCGAAAAAGAATCGGCAAGGGAATGAAACACTGCTACATTTGAACAAACACACAGTGTAAATAATTAGTGAAATTACAATTCATCAAATAATCCCTCGACTCCGGTAGTGGGCTGCCTCCACAATAATTTTTACAAAAGGTTATACATCTCATAAACATGGCATTGTCCAAATTACAATTTTTATATCAACCAGCAATAGTCCTCTCTAGTCCAATATTGAATGAAACACACAACATATACACTCAAAAATTATTGCTTAAACACAGGACATATGAATTACTATACTACAAATTAGTTATTACAGGTTTTATACTCATTCTTAGATAATCTTCGACATGAAATATGCAATTATAATTGTAATAATCACAAAACACAATATAAATAAACCTTTCCCTCTTTCAAATGTCCATTTTACAGCTAAATGTTCTAACCATGTCCTTCCCCACTACATCAAGGAGCTTGAACACTCTCAGTTCAGACATTGGCCCTAATCGAGTTCCTCTTCCTTATCTGGGTCATTTCTGCTCTCGTGGGAGTAGTACCTTTTTATGTTTTCCACATGCTCCTTACCATGCACTCTCTTTGTCCGTGCATATTCCAACTCCACAGTGTTAGGATGACCAATTTTTATAATCCTGTACGGTCCCTTATAAACGTGGTTAAACTTATGTATTTCAGAGTTTATTTTCTTTGATCTAGCATGAACTTTTACTAATACCAGGTCTCCCACTCGGTAAGTTATCGGTTTCACTAGCTTGTCGTGTCTTTCCTGTCTTTTCCTAGCCTTCTCCTTCATACTTCATTCCACCAGCTCCAATTTCCTTTCCCAGGTCAATGAACTTCCTGGTGGGTAGACTACCAACTCACGAAAAATACTATCGGGTTCTTGATTGAGCAATACTTCACATGGGGCAAACCCTGTAGAATCATGTGGGAGGTGATTCCTAACCCGCTCAAATTCTTCCAGTTATTCTTTCCATGAACCATGTTTCCTATGACAGTAGGTTCGGCATAAACGGTTCAATTCCTTCATTGTTCGTTCCGCTGGGTTAGAAGCTGGCCTATACCTAGAAATGGCAATTTGCTCTATTCCGTGCTCACTTAGCATCTCTGTCCATTCCTTTGACCTGAACTGTGACCCATTATCACTCAAAATTCGCTTAGGAATACACACCTTTTGAAAATAGTCTTTCTCAAAATGGTTAATGATGGCTCTACTAGTAGCTTTCTTCAATGGGTAAAATTTTATGTACTTGGAAACCAGTTCTTCCACTACTAAGATTTGTGTGTAATTCCCTCGTGAGGCAGGAAGTGGCCCAAAGAGATCCACTGCAACTATGTCCTTAATTGCTGTTGGTACAATTGGATGCACATATCCCTTGTGCTGTACTGTAGTCGTTTTAGATTTTTGACAGGTGTCACATGTACTTTGTATTTTACGTATACGCCTTCCCATGTTGTTGAATGCACAATGTAATTTCAACTTTTCCAGGCACTTCTTCGGTACATAATGCGCATTACTATAGTGCGTATACCAAATTAATTTTTCTACCACATGCTCAGGCACACAGAGTTTACAGTTCTCCTCACTCTCCTTGTTACTTTTATAAAGTATCCCATTGTGAATATAATAAAATGTGCGAATTCTTTCCTCTCCTGCACACCTGTATTTGTTTTTAATTGTCTTTAATTTCTCGTCCTCGTTCTGTTCCCTACGCACATTCTTTAGGAACTTCCTTATGCATTCTTCATACTGTACTCCCCTCATCAGGTTAATTCTAACTCCTTCTCCTTCCGGCCTGTCCACCAACATTCCTCTTGAGTCAGCTGGTAATCATGACAGAGCATCAGGTATTATGTGTGTTGCTCCTGGTTCATAAATTATCTCGAAGTCATAGTCCTGTAATGCCAGGGCCCATCGCGTTAGTCTGCTATGCCTCAACTTGCTTGTAGAAATGTAAGGGCCTTATGGTCAGTCACGACTTTCACATGCCTCCTGGCCAAATAGTACCGGAAACGCTTAAACCCCCACACAATTGTCAATGCCTCCCACTCAGTAATCGAATGTTTCCTCTCCCAAGCATTTAAACTTCTGCTACCGAACGCTATTGTTCTTACACTCTCACCATTTCCGCTCCTCTCTATTTGGTACAAATGTATTCCTAGTCCATAGTCAGAGCTGTCTGCTCCTAAATAAAAATCTTGGAAAAATCCGGGTGGTACAATATATCCGCACTATATAGTGCTTCCTTGATATTCTCAAACTCGGTTTGGCACTCTGCACTCCAATGCCACGGCATCCTCGCCTTAGTCAATTCCCTCATACTCGGGGCATTAAGTACAGATCCTTTGAGAAATTTTCTATAAAACTCACAAACCCCGAAGAATGCTCGCAACTGTTTCTTACTATGGGGGGTCGGAAAATTTCTAATAACCTCCATTTTACTAGGATCAGGATAGATACCCTTCTCGGATATTATATGGCCCAGAAATTTTATCTTTGATTTGCCAAATTCCGACTTGTCCAGGTTTACAGTTACCCCTGCGGTTTCAAAAGCTGCCAAGATTGCATCCAGTCTATTCAAATGTTCTTCCCATGATTCGCTTGCTATCAAGAGGTCATCCACGTAGACGGTGACCTTCTTAAGTAACTCCTCGCCTAGTATCTTATCCATCGCTCTTATAAATTCAGACACTGACACATTAAGTCCAAACGGCAACACCCTAAATTGATAGCACCTTCCTCCATAAGTAAATGCCGTATGCTGGCGAGACTCTGTGGCCAATGGTATCTGCCAGTAACCAGCAGTCAAGTCGATACTAGTAAGCACCTTTGCTCCTCGGAATTTTTGAATCAGTTCTTCTATAGTCTCTGGTTTGTCCCTCTCCGGTTCGATGATTTTTTTCACTGTTCGTGCATCCAAGACTATCCTCACCTTTCCATCCTTCTTATCAACGACAAATAGGGGGTTGTTGTGTTGACTATTGGTCCTTTCTATAACACCAAGGTCCATCATCCTCTGTATTTCATTCATCTACTGTTCTTCGTTTCACCTGGGGAATGGAATACTGTTTTATATTGAACGGTTTATGGTTCTTTATCTTTAGCTTACACTCCACCCCTTTCATGATACCTGGCCGTTGGGAAAATACTTTACAACGCCTGTATAAAACTGTGGCTAATTTCTTCTTAGTCCTCTCATCTAGGTGTGTCATCTCCTCCAACTTTTTCCTGATCTTATCCTCTTTATGCCTATCCTCTCGTGCTAATCCCTCAAGGTATATCAACACTTCTCCTCCTAGTTCCTCTTCCCCGTATCCCGTGGTGGGTTCCTCTTCATGACACAAATTTACTCTTCTGAATTCTTCCTCTTCTTCGATTGCACTCCCCTCAGCAAACTTTAACCTCTTCTCTTCTCCCTTTCTTCCTTTGACCTTGATAGTACCTTCATCAAAACTCACTACTGCATCAACTTCATTCAACCAATCTATCCCTAAAATAATTGATGTGTTCAATCCAGCCACCACCAAAAATGTTGCTTCGTATTCTTCTCCCTCTATCTCGAAGGTAATCAACACTTGTTCTTTAATAGGTTTACTCCTTGCACCCAACGCGTTCACAATTCTCACTCCACTCACTGGGATACTAGGCAAGCTAATATTTGCTTTTAGTATCTGTTCATATAACCTTTTGGATACTGCACATGCTTCACTTCCTGTATCGACTAATGCCTCGATATTCAGTCCACATAACTTGATCCCTATCATGGGTAGCATGGGTTCTTTGGGAATCCCACTTCTTTCCTCCAGTAGATCTTCTCTTAGGTCTCCACCATTGTCGTGTCTTAGTAGGTTTACCCTGGTCCTCGTAGCTCTCACTCCCGATCGGACCTCATCTGGAGTGTCATTCAGTTTTCCGGTCTCTCCACCTCTTCTATATGCACCGTGTCATTCATTCGCCTATCCCATCTTCTCTCATGATCTCTTGGTTCTTCACTCCTTCTCCAATCATTTCTCCATTGACGTTCACCACCATGGTTCCTGTACCTATGACCACCACCTCTTCCTCTATAATTAGACGAATTACCAAAATGATTCCTTGGGTCATTATCTCCCCCTCGGTTTTGATCATTAGCTTGATTGTGTCCCTGTGATCGAACAGATTCCAACTGTTCCAGTATCTCCATCAAAGCCTCCCTATTTTTAATTAGGCTCCCAGATACAGTTTCTTGCATTTTCTGATTCAATCTTCTTTTTATCGCAGATATCATTACGTCATCACTCAGGGGTTGTTCCAGGGTCTCGTTCAATTCCCACAAATGTTCGGCAAACTCTCTCAACGTTCCTCTCCATGTACTATGTGACTTGCGATGGAGTAGGTCCTCAATTGCTGCACATTGATGGCTTTTGGACCAGTATTTCTTCAAGAATTCCTCTTTAAACTGATCATAACTAGTAGTCCCTTCCTTCTTCCTGACCCCCCAAGTGAAGGCCTCACCTTCCATTCTATCTATTGCAAATTGAATCCTGTCTGAGTCCTTAAGATGTGCTGGGAAAACTCCTTTTAGCCATTTCATAAATACCATTGGGTGCAACCCTCCTTTCGGTCTAAATTTCTGCCCTGTATTATTTTGGACGCACCGATTATCACTGCTCATCAATGTAACGACCTTACCTCCCCCAATGGCTAAGGTGGCGTTGCTAATTCGTTTATCAATTTCTTCTGTCTTGCTCTCCAATTGCTGCACTCCCTGTTGTAACTGCCTGACCTCCATTTCAACCCTCTTGTTATCCTCTTCTCGTTGCACGGCTATGGCATTTCTCAGATTGACAGCTAGTGGGTTTTGCCTATCTCCTATCCCCTAAACCACATCATTGCATTGTTTCTGCATCTGCGCCACCTCGGCGATTCGATGATTGCAATTCGTTTCCACTTCGTTGATTCTTTCTCCCAATTCGGTTTTCGTTTCTTCAATATCGTCTTCCATCTTTTTTGTTAACTTTCCTTCCATCTTCTCCACGTCCCCCTGGACTTGGTCTATGCTCTTCTGTAGCTTCCTCTCTCTCTCGTCGACGTCCATCTTCAGTCGTTCTTGTAACTCCTGCATTTCCTTCTTCAGATTACATTCCATTTTCATTTGCGATGTTTTGATCTCTTGTAAACCTTTCTCTAATGATGCGTTAGTTTCTTGTAAATCCTTTTGTGATTCTCTTGTTTCTTGTAAACCCTTCTCTAATGATGCGTTAGTTCCTTGTAAACCTTTCTCTAATGATTCTCGTAAATCTTCCTTTAGTGATTCTCTAGTTTCTTTTAGCAAGGCTGCCAACATCGATCGTATATCTGCATCCTCTGAAACTGACTTATTCCTCGTCGTCTGTCCCGGTGTCTCGGGGTAACTAATTGAATGTGCGAATGGGCTATCTAATGACAATCATAATCACTGATTCCTGAATCATCTCTGTCTTCCTGTCCTACCCCTTTCCTTTCAACTACTGCCTCACAAACCTGCTTATCTTCAGTAGACATGTTTGTTTATTTTTAACACACAGGAAGTAATATAGAATAACCTCTAGTAACCCAAAACACTCCTAATTACCATGAAACTAATCAAACAGTACCTGCAGTCTTTTCAGTTAATCCCCAAAATGACACAACATGAATGAGTACTGAACATTACAACTCTCAAAAACCTAATAATTTCCAATAACAACTTCCACATACACAGTTTATGTAAAAATGTTCTAAACAAGATAATCACAACACTCATAAAATCTATAAATGTAAAATCCCCAAAACAATGAGCATATCTGTATAATTACCATTTAGACAGTGCAGTGTGCATAAATAAGTATGCTATATTTCAGAGTATGCTTCGCAAATTTTTCAGAAATTACTACAATTGGGCACTTGTCCTAATGTAAATATCAGTTAAAAATTGTTCATTTATCGCGAAGACTGCACACCGCAATTTAATGTTATGTCAACCAGTCGTCTTCACTCACCAACTGACGTTACCGCGAGTCGCGATGTTTTGACGTTTGAGGTGCGCGTGGCGCTGTACTGCCGCTGGAGCTGCGTGAGGTTGCGCTGCTGTTGCAAGTCATCGTAGTTCTCCGTCGGTTGCTCCGTGGCGCTGCAGGCGGGCGTAGTTTGTAGTTTGGCCACTAGGTGCCGGGACTGCGCTCGGTGTCTCGAAGTCGCGTCGCTCAGCCGGCCGCTCCGTGGTGCGATGTCGTGTGAAATCACCAGGCAGATCGAAGCTCTTTGGTGCAACTGCTACACGGGTCTGCGTGACGTCACTCAATAACTGCATCGCCACAATACATTGTCGTCCGCATAGCAGTTTATGGGTCCACACAAAGCTGTCCGATTTTCACTATTCAAGAAGCAATTTCAGTCAAAATACTACCGCTAAACACTTCTTTAAAAACTTTCGTGACGAATTCTTGGCTCGTTTTGCTATTTTACTGTTCACACGTGTCTTTCTTTGGCGCTCACTTTTCACAGTTTTTCGCGCGGATTTATGCATTTGCGCATTATAACACAGTTTATTGACACTATTGTTCTATTTAATATGCCAAGAAAAAACAGTTTAGTTACAATCATAAGATATTATTACTTCGTATTGTTCAAAAATGCACTGTTCCTTGTCGCGATTTTACAGTTCCTACTCTGTCTCGATCCAAATTGAAAAAACACTTTCTTGCGTTAAGCAAGGTAAAATTATCTATTGTTCTTTACTATTGCACTAGTCCTGTCACGGTCGCCAAGGGTGTAACACTCAGGTTTGATCTTCTGACTTATCCCGCTCGATCGGAATCTGATAGCAGCCCAAATAGATATTAATTAATGTGACCGTGTACCTAATGGGGCTGGCAATCGGATTGGACTGCTACGGAGTTGTTACATTCCATTTTGTCCTTCGCAAATACTGTAATAATGTACTGTTTGGTGGCAAGAAGAACAACAAACACAGCTCCACTAAACAAAACCTATATTCTTATCAAAAACCACAAGATAAGGAGACAGCCACTGCCTTCGTCAATACATTGTTAATAACGGCTAATCTCAGCACAGGCTTCCTCGCTATTCATAATCGTCACACGCAACATACAATCACTGTAATCCAACACTGTAATCCAAATAATGCCGGTGCGGTAGACGCGGAATTTCAATAACGGCACATAAATATCACTGAATCACTCTGTTAATTATACTTTCTCACTTTCCCGTATAATACTAACACAAAGGGGTTGAACCGTGGCGATGGCCACTCCCTTTGTCGGTAATTTCTATCAATTGCTGGCCCGCCTCGCGGGAACGTACAACACGCATTTACTTGACTCAACTCTCGCTCTCGCGACCCGACACACTAATCGATAGTTGCCCTGTCGACCTGTGTGAGTGCAAACCAAGTAGTAAGGGCCTGCGGACCCCTTACAACTTGAACACAGTTCATTTCGGACAAATGAACATTTCTCATAAGACAATTTTCAGCGAAACTATGTGCCTTTAACTTATTAAATGTGAGAATCATAATTCAGAGTTTCCGAAACTATTCCTCTGACGGAACGCTTTGGAAATCCTGGAACATTGATGGAACACCTTCTTTATTTTGAAGGTAATGAAATATTTAAAAAATGGGAAAAACTTGTTTTAATCAGATACATTTTAAATTGAAACTAATAACACAGAAATTGTACTAAAATCTAGAAGAAAATAACTGGTATCGTCCAACTGTCGAAAACAACAGCGTTTGGTCAATTGGTTTTTCGCAGAGCTCTTACTCACTTCCCGTGAGATACCAGTGTTCCATTGAACACAGTTTGGTTAACCCTGCTCTAATTACGTGGCCGCTTGTGGCTGAGCGGAGTCCAACACCAACGAACACTCTTCGTTTCCTGCGCGCGCTACAGCACATTGTTGACGTCAGCGGTATTCTGTTCAGACAGGTAATGGTACTGTTCCCATACAGGTGGAAGCAAGTTAGCTGAAGTTAGCAGATAGAGAGCCTATTTGTGGCGGCGCAGTCGGTGCCTCCTATGTTCTCTTGTCATTGTTCTGGCTGCTGGAGCAGCGTGTGTGAGGATCGCAGTAGAACGAAGCTCCTGCAGCACGGGTTGTTGCGTGGTTGAAATTAGAAATTATGACGAGTGTCATATCATTACGAGTGGCTGCGACAACGCTAACTTTTCGAGAGAGATGGAATCCATGTAGACAGCAGTCTTTAATGTTGCGTATTTTTTATGTATGGAGGTATGATTCCAGTTGCGTTGTATTCGCAGCCAGAGGACAGTAACTGAACTTCAGCATCTCACGATACTATTTCTGAAGCTATGGTCTGTGACTACATCACAAGCTTTATACAATGTTACGAAAATTTATGCTCACTAGATATTTCGGAATAACTTTGTACTATCGGAACGTGACATAGTCCAAAGAAACTACCACTTCATGACTTGTAATCGAGTGTAATTACAGCGTATATTTGACCAGAATTTTCTGAACTTACAAGATGTAGGCGTTGTTTGACGTTGTATAACTAATTTATAAAGTTAGTTATTCATTCAAGCTGTTCACGCTGTACCGCCAGCGCTTACAATTGTGGGCTATTGTTTATAGAAAAGATCCAATGAAGATATTTTGCAAAGTACGTGGATCTCCTGATAAGAAGAGGAATAAATGGAAGTGTATGTGATACGAGGCTACAATACCAGCTGATAACCAGTTAAGTAGTACACATGTTAACCCGGGAGCGTTTACGGACAGAACGTACATCATGGTGGCACATTGTTAGTAGATTAACTTTTCACACAGATCCTTGTTCCCCCACACTATGCAATTATTCCATTTTACCGAGTGTTCCCCCAGGAACAAACGCTTCCTAAGTGATGCAGACGCGTGCAGGTTCGGGGCTTGCTCTTAAGGTTATTGAAGTTGAATGGCTGCCAGGGTAAGAAATGAATGTGCGACTATGGGAAAGGAGACAAAGTTTTGTAGCAAGAATTTGAAGTACCATTGCATAACGGTGTGTAGGTAGTGGAAGGATACAGCCCACTGGTGAGATGAACTCAGGCATGTAATTCAGAGGAGAAGAAGACAGATCTTTACGCATGCACTAAACCGTTTCGTGAAAATTATTTTCTTGCGTTTATTTGCTTTAGACAATGGGTCGGCTTGTAAGAGTTACAGAAAGATTTGCTGTTGAAGTTCCAAGAGGTGGCACGAAACATATTTCTTATTCCACGTACGTCTTTCAAAATGACAACGGTGAAAAGATATCAGAGGCTTGCCGCCAGCTTTACTTCCAGCATACCATTCGCGAATGAAACAGTAAATGGAGAAGTGGTGGATTTACCAGAAGTACCCTCGACCACGGACTCTGAGGTGGCATGCAAAATAATTATGCAGACGCAAAAAGCAATTAAGGAATGCTTTACTTTTTCCTTTTGAATATCGAGGCAAATATAGGTAGCATGGTAGCAATAGTTTACTTATCTCTTAAACACACTCTTGCTCCTTCCACGTAAAACTTTTATAATTAGGTAATCCCTTGCCTTTATCTCTTTTCACACCACAGTCTCGTTCTTATTATCTTCATGTCTCCTCTCCCTTCCATTCTTTTTTATGATTTTTTTTTCATTTAAATCTTACCTACAGCTAAGTACAATAATGTGGTGTTGGGCTGCTGAAATAATTTACAAGATACGCTAAAATTATTATTATTGTACTGTTCTTTTTAATAATAATAACAGGGAACGGCGATTTATGGGGCGACAGGTAGTATGGGCCACTTGGTGTTTCTCGGGTTTGGCACAAAACAGCGGATGAGTTCAATGCTTGAAATCAAGCATTCGCTAGAAACTGAAAGCTGTTGAGTTTGTGTCATACGAAAATTTTATTTGTTTTTGAGAACCGAAGCTTGTGAACGCTGTCATTTTCATTATCGATTTATACTTTTAAGGTTAAGAAGTAGTATTATCATACAAGGATTAATATTTAAATAGTCTAATGTAGACTGTAACGTAATAAAGAAATTCCCATCACTCTAGCCTGTTTCTGTTTTCACGATTTTTAATGTGCAGTCCTATCGGGTAATCTGTATCCCGGCGGAGGTTCGAGTCTTCCCTCAGGCATGGGTGTGTGTGTGTTTGTCCTTAGGATAATTTAGGTTAATTAGGGACTGATGACCTTAGCAGTTAAGTCCCATAAGATTTCACACACATTTGAACATTTTTTTGGTAATATGTATCAAACCAAATTCGTGTGGTATGGGCCATATCAATAGTTTTTGTTTTGTTTTTAAGGCAGAATGCCAAGGTTGCAGAAAAAGCGTGGCAGTGAAGGTCGAGAGGCTGTGGTCTGAGTCTTTAACGAAACAAATGGTTTCAAGTGCTTTGGAAGGCGAAATGACCGAAAGGGCTTTAACGTTCTTAGAACTACACTAGAACGGGGATTAAAATTATTTCACAGAATCAGCAGATATATATGAAACCTTACGTGGGGCTTTTCAAACCAACATTTCAAGAAAATTACGAAGACGTGCTTGTAACGCACATGAGATTTACACTCCTGGAAATTGAAATAAGAACACCGTGAATTCATTGTCCCAGGAAGGGGAAACTTTATTGACACATTCCTGGGGTCAGATACATCACATGATCACACTGACAGAACCACAGGCACATAGACACAGGCAACAGAGCATGCACAATGTCGGCACTAGTACACTGTATATCCACCTTTCGCAGCAATGCAGGCTGCTATTCTCCCATGGAGACGATCGTAGAGATGCTGGATGTAGTCCTGTGGAACGGCTTGCCATGCCATTTCCACCTGGCGCCTCAGTTGGACCAGCGTTCGTGCTGGACGTGCAGACCGCGTGAGACGACGCTTCATCCAGTCCCAAACATGCTCAATGGGGGACAGATCCGGAGATCTTGCTGGCCAGGGTAGTTGACCTACACCTTCTAGAGCACGTTGGGTGGCACGGGATACATGCGGACGTGCATTGTCCTGTTGGAACAGCAAGTTACCTTGCCGGTCTAGGAATGGTAGAACGATGGGTTCGATGACAGTTTGGATGTACCGTGCACTATTCAGTGTCCCCTCGACGATCACCAGTGGTGTACGGCCAGTGTAGGAGATCGCTCCCCACACCATGATGCTGGGTGTTGGCCCTGCGTGCCTCGGTCGTATGCAGTCCTGATTGTGGCGCTCACCTGCACGGCGCCAAACACGCATACGACCATCATTGGCACCAAGGCAGAAGCGACTCTCATCGCTGAAGACGACGTCTCCATTCGTCCCTCCATTCACGCCTGTCGCGACACCACTGGAGGCGGGCTGCACGATGTTGGGGCGTGAGCGGACGACGGCCTAACGGTGTGCGGGACCGTAGCCCAGCTTCATGGAGACGGTTGCGAATGGTCCTCGCCGATACCCCAGGAGCAACAGTGTCCCTAATTTGCTGGGAAGTGGCGGTGCGGTCCCCTACGGCACTGTGTAGGATCCTACGGTCTTGGCGTGCATCCGTGCGTCGCTGCGGTCCGATCCCAGCTCGACGGGCACGTGCACCTTCTGCCGACCACTGGCGACAACATCGATGTACTGTGGAGACCTCACGCCCCACGTGTTGAGCAATTCGGCGGTACGTCCACCCGGCCTCCCGCGTGCCCACTATACGCCCTCGCTCAAAGTCCGTCAACTGCACATACGGTTCACGTCCACGCTGTCGCGGCATGCTACCAGTGTTAAAGACTGCGATGGAGCTCCGTATGCCACGGCAAACTGGCTGACACTGACGGCGGCGGTGCACAAATGCTGCGCAGCTAGCGCCATTCGATGGCCAACACCGCGGTTCCTGGTGTGTCCGCTGTGCCGTGCGTGTGATCATTGCTTGTACAGCCCTCTCGCAGTGTCCGGAGCAAGTATGGTGGGTCTGACACACCGGTGTCAATGTGTTCTTTTTTCCATTTCCAGGAGTGTAGATTGCAGGTTAACACCGCTACCTGGGACTGAGTTTCTGAAGCTGGCTTACGTTTTGTCAGAAAATTTAAAATTTTTGCACAGATTTAACAGAGAAAATAAACTGGTAGGTAAAATTTTAAAATAAAACCTAATGAAGAAGCACGCAGAACTGTCTTCCACAAAACCACATTTTACTAGTTTATTGCGTTGTGTCACCTTCAATCGACAGGCTGAGAGGTTTTTCAAATGCTATTTTTTATGATTTTTACTTTTGATATATAAACAGATTAATTAATTTGTGAACTAAATAATATATTTTTTATTTAGAAACCTACATTTCGTTGTACAGCCCATAGGACCCGACACTTTTCTTAGCATCTCAAACTCAGGCTTTCAACGAAACATGAAAAACAACCACAGAAATTACCAGACAATCCAAACGAAAATTCATGAAAGAACAGTTGGACTCCATAGAGGACAACTTCCGTAACTACAACACAAGAGATTTCTACAGGACGTTTGCAAGGCAAATCCGAGGATACACACCACCGAACCTCTGCTTCAGGAAAAGTGATGGAAAAATACCACTGACAAATAAGAATAACTGCAAGGTGCTGGCACAGTATTTCTCAGAACTTCTGAGTTGCCCAGAGCACACAGAGGAAGAACCGACAGAGAGGCAAACAGACTCACTAACCCCGAGACAAGAGGAGGTTCGCAGACGCATCCTCAAACACAAAAACAACAGAACATCTGGTGAAGACGGTATAGTGACCGAACTACTGAAAAACCTCGGATAAATCTGACTTAGAGGACTCACACAGATTATCACTGGCATCTGGACATCAGAAAAGCTGCCAGATGGCTGAAAATGCGCAGTGATTCATCCATTACATAAGAAATGCGACCGCGTAGACATAAACAATTACAGGAGCATTTCTCTGCTACAAGTCACATACAAGATCCTTTCAGCATGCCTACTCAAAAAGGACACAGGACCAGCTGGAACACAAGGACAGTGAGTACCAGGCGGGCTTTCGAACTGGTCGCTCCCGCGCAAAACAAATCTTCAATTTGAAGAGTACGCTAAAAACAATGCCAAACAACGCCAGTCATATGCATTTTCGTTGACTTCAAGAAAGCTTATGACACCGTTGATCGCCAGTGATTGTTCAACATCCTATACGAACAAGGTTTGGACAACAAGACACTGCGACTGATCAAACAGACATTAACAAACACATCAAAAGTGAAATTTAGGGGGGAAATCTCTGAACCCTTCGAGATCATTACTGGCGCCCGCCAAGGTTATGGTCTCTCACCATTCCTCTTCAATCTAGTATTGGACAAATTCATTAAGCAGTGGGATAAAGGGCTGAGATTACAAGGATACTGGAAGCCAGTGCGACTAGGACGACCCAAGGATGAACTGGAAGTTGGCTGTTTAGACTTCGCGGATCGCGGACGACCTGGCACTACTTGTATACCAGTATACCACGAAACCACAGCAATCAGGCAGATAGAAGTGCTCAAAGAGTGAGCAGAAATAGTAAGGCTACAGATCTCCTTAAAAAAAAAAATCTTCTCCACGAAGTTCAACATATAGAATTTAAACCAAAATTATAGGAAGATCAACAGAGTAACACAGTTTAAATACCTAGGCGAAGAGTTTGAACCGACAGGAAAGGAAAAAAATCACGCAGAACACCAGGTTACTTAAGATGAAGAGAACCTTATACAAAACACAGGGTATCTACAACAAAAAATGTCTACAATACTGTAATCAAACATGAGGTGCTATACGCCATCGATACACTAATGCTACACACCATGGGCAACATAGAGATTATCCTCACAAAGGAAAGAAAAAGTATGAGAAAAATTATGGACGAAATCTCACAGACGAAAGATACCGCTGAGACACCACGGAGAAGTTGTCCAACCTCGCAGAGGACATCAGATGAAGGCGACTAAAATTTTACAGCCACATCAGCAGACTCCCACAGGCCAGATTCACTAACACAGTACTCAGATACATACAGAGGCTAAAAACAACTACACCTTGGATGGCAAAAGCCAAAACTGATATGGAAAAAGCACAAGTAGAGTTAGCGGACATCACAGACAAAACCGTCTATAGAGACAAAATACACAAGCGGGTAGTAGTTTCAGAGAAGACAACACCTAAAGACACAAATTTACTCTTCTGAATTCTTCCTCTTCTTCGATTGCACTCCCCTCAGCAAACTTTAACCTCTTCTCTTCTCCCTTTCTTCCTTTGACCTTGATAGTACCTTCATCAAAACTCACTACTGCATCAACTTCATTCAACCAATCTATCCCTAAAATAATTGATGTGTTCAATCCAGCCACCACCAAAAATGTTGCTTCGTATTCTTCTCCCTCTATCTCGAAGGTAATCAACACTTGTTCTTTAATAGGTTTACTCCTTGCACCCAACGCGTTCACAATTCTCACTCCACTCACTGGGATACTAGGCAAGCTAATATTTGCTTTTAGTATCTGTTCATATAACCTTTTGGATACTGCACATGCTTCACTTCCTGTATCGACTAATGCCTCGATATTCAGTCCACATAACTTGATCCCTATCATGGGTAGCATGGGTTCTTTGGGAATCCCACTTCTTTCCTCCAGTAGATCTTCTCTTAGGTCTCCACCATTGTCGTGTCTTAGTAGGTTTACCCTGGTCCTCATAGCTCTCACTCCCGATCGGACCTCATCTGGAGTGTCATTCAGTTTTCCGGTCTCTCCACCTCTTCTATATGCACCGTGTCATTCATTCGCCTATCCCATCTTCTCTCATGATCTCTTAGTTCTTCACTCCTTCTCCAATCATTTCTCCATTGACGTTCACCACCATGGTTCCTGTACCTATGACCACCAACTCTTCCTCTATAATTAGACGAATTACCAAAATGATTCCTTGGGTCATTATCTCCCCCTCGGTTTTGATCATTAGCTTGATTGTGTCCCTGTGATCGAACAGATTCCAACTGTTCCAGTATCTCCATCAAAGCCTCCCTATTTTTAATTAGGCTCCCAGATACAGTTTCTTGCATTTTCTGATTCAATCTTCTTTTTATCGCAGATATCATTACGTCATCACTCAGGGGTTGTTCCAGGGTCTCGTTCAATTCCCACAAATGTTCGGCAAACTCTCTCAACGTTCCTCTCCATGTACTATGTGACTTGCGATGGAGTGGGTCCTCAATTGCTGCACATTGATGGCTTTTGGACCAGTATTTCTTCAAGAATTCCTCTTTAAACTGATCATAACTAGTAGTCCCTTCCTTCTTCCTGACCCCCCAAGTGAAGGCCTCACCTTCCATTCTATCTATTGCAAATTGAATCCTGTCTGAGTCCTTAAGATGTGCTGGGAAAACTCCTTTTAGCCATTTCATAAATACCATTGGGTGCAACCCTCCTTTCGGTCTAAATTTCTGCCCTGTATTATTTTGGACGCACCGATTATCACTGCTCATCAATGTAACGACCTTACCTCCCCCAATGGCTAAGGTGGCGTTGCTAATTCGTTTATCAATTTCTTCTGTCTTGCTCTCCAATTGCTGCACTCCCTGTTGTAACTGCCTGACCTCCATTTCAACCCTCTTGTTATCCTCTTCTCGTTGCACGGCTATGGCATTTCTCAGATTGACAGCTAGTGGGTTTTGCCTATCTCCTATCCCCTTAACCGCATCATTGCATTGTTTCTGCATCTGCGCCACCTCGGCGATTCGATGATTGCAATTCGTTTCCACTTCGTTGATTCTTTCTCCCAATTCGGTTTTCGTTTCTTCAATATCGTCTTCCATCTTTTTTGTTAACTTTCCTTCCATCTTCTCCACGTCCCCCTGGACTTGGTCTATGCTCTTCTGTAGCTTCCTCTCTCCCTCGTCGACGTCCATCTTCAGTCGTTCTTGTAACTCCTGCATTTCCTTCTTCAGATTACATTCCATTTTCATTTGCGATGTTTTGATCTCTTGTAAACCTTTCTCTAATGATGCGTTAGTTTCTTGTAAATCCTTTTGTGATTCTCTTGTTTCTTGTAAACCCTTCTCTAATGATGCGTTAGTTCCTTGTAAACCTTTCTCTAATGATTCTCGTAAATCTTCCTTTAGTGATTCTCTAGTTTCTTTTAGCAAGGCTGCCAACATCGATCGTATATCTGCATCCTCTGAAACTGACTTATTCCTCGTCGTCTGTCCCGGTGTCTCGGGGTAACTAGTTGAATGTGCGAATGGGCTATCTAATGACAATCATAATCACTGATTCCTGAATCATCTCTGTCTTCCTGTCCTACCCCTTTCCTTTCAACTACTGCCTCACAAACCTGCTTATCTTCAGTAGACATGTTTGTTTATTTTTAACACACAGGAAGTAATATAGAATAACCTCTAGTAACCCAAAACACTCCTAATTACCATGAAACTAATCAAACAGTACCTGCAGTCTTTTCAGTTAATCCCCAAAATGACACAACATGAATGAGTACTGAACATTACAACTCTCAAAAACCTAATAATTTCCAATAACAACTTCCACATACACAGTTTATGTAAAAATGTTTTAAACAAGATAATCACAACACTCATAAAATCTATAAATGTAAAATCCCCAAAACAATGAGCATATCTGTATAATTACCATTTAGACAGTGCAGTGTGCATAAATAAGTATGCTATATTTCAGAGTATGCTTCGCAAATTTTTCGGAAATTACTACAATTGGGCACTTGTCCTAATGTAAATATCAGTTTAAATTTGTTTATTTATCGCGAAGACTGCACACCGCAATTTAATGTTATGTCAACCAGTCGTCTTCACTCACCAACTGACGTTACCGCGAGTCGCGATGTTTTGACGTTTGAGGTGGGCGTGGCGCTGTACTGCCGCTGGAGCTGCGTGAGGTTGCGCTGCTGTTGCAAGTCATCGTAGTTCTCCGTCGGTTGCTCCGTGGCGCTGCAGGCGGGCGTAGTTTGTAGTTTGGCCGCTAGGTGCCGGGACTGCGCTCGGTGTCTCGAAGTCGCGTCGCTCAGCCGGCCGCTCCGTGGTGGGATGTCGTGTGAAATCACCTGGCGGATCGAAGCTCTTTGGTGCAACTGCTACACGGGTCTGCATGACGTCACTCAATAACTGCGTCGCCACAATACATTGTCGTCCGCATAGCAGTTTATGGGTCCACACAAAGCTGTCCGATTTTCACTATTCAAAAAGCAATTTCAGTCAAAATACTACCGCTAAACACTTCTTTAAAAACTTTCGTGACGAATTCTTGGCTCGTTTTGCTATTTTACTGTTCACACGTGTCTTTCTTTGGCGTTCACTTTTCACAGTTTTTCGCGCGGATTTATGCATTTGCACATTATAGCACAGTTTATTGACACTATTGTTCTATTTAATATGCCAAGAAAAAACAGTTTAGTCACAATCACAAGATATTATTACTTCGTATTGTTCAAAAATGCACTGTTCCTTGTCGCGATTTTACATTTCCTACTCTGTCTCGATCCAAATTGAAAAAACACTTTCTTGCGTTAAGCAAGGTAAAATTATCTATTGTTCTTTACTATTGCACTAGTCCTGTCACGGTCGCCAAGGGTGTAACACTCAGGTTTGATCTTCTGACTTATCCCGCTCGATCGGGATCTGATAGCAGCCCAAATAGATATTAATTAATGTGACCGTGTACCTAATGGGGCTGGCAATCGGATTGGACTGCTACGGAGTTGTTACATTCCATTTTGTCCTTCGCAAATTCTGTAATAATGTACTGTTTGGTGGCAAGAAGAACAACAAACACAGCTCCACTAAACAAAACCTATATTCTTATCAAAAACCACAAGATAAGGAGACAGCCACTGCCTTCGTCAATACACTGTTAATAACGGCTAATCTCAGCACAGGCTTCCTCGCTATTCATAATCGTCACACGCAACATACAATCACTGTAATCCAACACTGTAATCCAAATAATCCCGGTGCGGTAGACGCGGAATCTCAATAACGGCACATAAATATCACTGAATCACTCTGTTAATTATACTTTCTCACTTTCCCGTATAATACTAACACAAAGGGGTTGAACCGCGGCGATGGCCACTCCCTTTGTCGGTAATTTCTATCAATTGCTGGCTTCTGCTCAGCTCTGCCCGCCTCGCGGGAACGTACAACACGCATTGACTTGACTCAACTCTTGCTCTCGCGATCCGACACACTAATCGATAGTTGCCCTGTCGACCTGTGTGAGTGCAAACCTAGTAGTAAGGGCCTGCGGACCCCTTACAACTTGAACACAGTTCATTTCGGACAAATGAACATTTCTCATAAGACAATTTTCAGCGAAACTATGTGCCTTTAACTTATTAAATGTGAGAATCATAACTCAGAGTTTCCGAAACTATTCCTCTGACGGAACGCTTTGGAAATCCTGGAACATTGATGGAACACCTTCTTTATTTTGAAGGTAATGAAATATTTAAAAAATGGGAAAAACTTGTTTTAATCAGATACATTTTAAATTGAAACTAATAACACAGAAATTGTACTAAAATCTAGAAGAAAATAACTGGTATCGTCCAACTGTCGAAAACAACAGCGTTTGGTCAATTGGTTTTTCGCAGAGCTCTTACTCACTTCCCGTGAGATACCAGTGTTCCATTGAACACAGTTTGGTTAACCCTGCTCTAATTACGTGGCCGCTTGTGGCTGAGCGGAGTCCAACACCAACGAACACTCTTCATTTCCTGCGCGCGCTGCAGCACATTGTTGACGTCAGCGGTATTCTGTTGAGACAGGTAATGGTACTGTTCCCATACAGGTGGAAGCAAGTTAGCTGAAGTTAGCAGATAGAGAGCCTATTTGTGGCGGCGCAGTTGGTGCCTCCTATGTTCTCTTGTCATTGTTCCGGCTGCTGGAGCAGCGTGTGTGAGGATCGCAGTAGAACGAAGCTCCTGCAGCACGGGTTGTTGCGTGGTTGAAATTAGAAATTATGACGAGTGTCATATCATTACGAGTGGCTGCGACAACGCTAACTTTTCGAGAGAGATGGAATCCATGTAGACAGCAGTCTTTAATGTTGCGTATTTTTTTATGTATGGAGGTATGATTCCAGTTGCGTTGTATCCGCAGCCAGAGGACAGTAACTGAACTTCAGCATCTCACGATACTATTTCTGAAGCTATGGTCTGTGACTACATCACAAGCTTTATACAATGTTACGAAAATTTATGCTCACTAGATATTTCGGAATAACTTTGTACTATCGGAACGTGACATAGTCCAAAGAAACTACCACTTCATGACTTGTAATCGAGTGTAATTACAGCGTATATTTGGTCAGCATTTTCTGAACTTACAAGATGTAGGCGTTGTTTGACGTTGTATAACTAATTTATAAAGTTAGTTATTCATTCAAGCTGTTCACGCTGTACCGCCAGCGCTTACAATTGTGGGCTATTGTTTATAGAAAAGATCCAATGAAGATATTTTGCAAAGTACGTGGATCTCCTGATAAGAAGAGGAATAAATGGAAGTGTATGTGATACGAGGCTACAATACCTGCTGATAACCAGTTAAGTAGTACACATGTTAACCCGGGAGCGTTTTCGGACAGAACGTACATCATGGTGGCACATTGTTAGTAGATTAACTTTTCACACAGATCCTTGTTCCCCCACACTATGCAATTATTCCATTTTACCGAGTGTTCCCCCAGGAACAAACGCTTCCTAAGTGATGCAGACGCGTGCAGGTTCGGGGCTTGCTCTTAAGGTTATTGAAGTTGAATGGCTGCCAGGGTAAGAAATGAATGTGCGACTATGGGAAAGGAGACAAAGTTTTGTAGCAAGAATTTGAAGTACCATTGCATAACGGTGTGTAGGTAGTGGAAGGATACAGCCCACTGGTGAGATGAACTCAGGCATGTAATTCAGAGGAGAAGAAGACAGATCTTTACGCATGCACTAAACCGTTTCGTGAAAATTATTTTCTTGCGTTTATTTGCTTTAGACAATGGGTCGGCTTGTAAGAGTTGCAGAAAGATTTGCTGTTGAAGTTCCAAGAGGTGGCACGAAACATATTTCTTCTTCCACGTACGTCTTTCAAAATGACAACGGTGAAAAGATATCAGAGGCTTGCCGCCAGCTTTACTTCCAGCATACCATTCGCGAATGGTGGATGTACCAGAAGTACCCTCGACCACGGACTCTGAGGTGGCATGCAAAATAATTATGCAGACGCAAAAAGCAATTAAGGAATGCTTTACTTTTTCCTTTTGAATATCGAGGCAAATATAGGTAGCATGGTAGCAATAGTTTACTTATCTCTTAAACACACTCTTGCTCCTTCCACGTAAAACTTTTATAATTAGGTAATCCCTTGCCTTTATCTCTTTTCACACCACAGTCTCGTTCTTATTATCTTCATGTCTCCTCTCCCTTCCATTCTTTTTTATGATTTTTTTTTCATTTAAATCTTACCTACAGCTAAGTACAATAATGTGGTGTTGGGCTGCTGAAATAATTTACAAGATACGCTAAAATTATTATTATTGTACTGTTCTTTTTAATAATAATAACAGGGAACGGCGATTTATGGGGCGACAGGTAGTATGGGCCACTTGGTGTTTCTCGGGTTTGGCACAAAACAGCGGATGAGTTCAATGCTTGAAATCAAGCATTCGCTAGAAACTGAAAGCTGTTGAGTTTGTGTCACACGAAAATTTTATTTGTTTTTGAGAACCGAAGCTTGTGAACGCTGTCATTTTCATTATCGATTTATACTTTTAAGGTTAAGAAGTAGTATTATCATACAAGGATTAATATTTAAATAGTCTAATGTAGACTGTAACGTAATAAAGAAATTCCCATCACTCTAGCCTGTTTCTGTTTTCACGATTTTTAATGTGCAGTCCTATCGGGTAATCTGTATCCCGGCGGAGGTTCGAGTCTTCCCTCAGGCATGGGTGTGTGTGTGTTTGTCCTTAGGATAATTTAGGTTAATTAGGGACTGATGACCTTAGCAGTTAAGTCCCATAAGATTTCACACACATTTGAACATTTTTTTGGTAATATGTATCAAACCAAATTCGTGTGGTATGGGCCATATCAATAGTTTTTGTTTTGTTTTTAAGGCAGAATGCCAAGGTTGCAGAAAAAGCGTGGCAGTGAAGGTCGAGAGGCTGTGGTCTGAGTCTTTAACGAAACAAATGGTTTCAAGTGCTTTGGAAGGCGAAATGACCGAAAGGGCTTTAACGTTCTTAGAACTACACTAGAACGGGGATTAAAATTATTTCACAGAATCAGCAGATATATATGAAACCTTACGTGGGGCTTTTCAAACCAACATTTCAAGAAAATTACGAAGACGTGCTTGTAACGCACATGAGATTTACACTCCTGGAAATTGAAATAAGAACACCGTGAATTCATTGTCCCAGGAAGGGGAAACTTTATTGACACATTCCTGGGGTCAGATACATCACATGATCACACTGACAGAACCACAGGCACATAGACACAGGCAACAGAGCATGCACAATGTCGGCACTAGTACACTGTATATCCACCTTTCGCAGCAATGCAGGCTGCTATTCTCCCATGGAGACGATCGTAGAGATGCTGGATGTAGTCCTGTGGAACGGCTTGCCATGCAATTTCCACCTGGCGCCTCAGTTGGACCAGCGTTCGTGCTGGACGTGCAGACAGCGTGAGACGACGCTTCATCCAGTGCCAAACATGCTCAATGGGGGACAGATCCGGAGATCTTGCTGGCCAGGGTAGTTGACCTACACCTTCTAGAGCACGTTGGGTGGCACGGGATACATGCGGACGTGCATTGTCCTGTTGGAACAGCAAGTTCCCTTGCCGGTCTAGGAATGGTAGAACGATGGGTTCGATGACGGTTTGGATGTACCGTGCACTATTCAGTGTCCCCTCGACGATCACCAGTGGTGTACGGCCAGTGTCGGAGATCGCTCCCCACACCATGATGCCGGGTGTTGGCCCTGCGTGCCTCGGTCGTATGCAGTCCCGATTGTGGCGCTCACCTGCACGGCGCCAAACACGCATACGACCATCATTGGCACCAAGGCAGAAGCGACTCTCATCGCTGAAGACGACGTCTCCATTCGTCCCTCCATTCACGCCTGTCGCGACACCACTGGAGGCGGGCTGCACGATGTTGGGGCGTGAGCGGACGACGGCCTAACGGTGTGCGGGACCGTAGCCCAGCTTCATGGAGACGGTTGCGAATGGTCCTCGCCGATACCCCAGGAGCAACAGTGTCCCTAATTTGCTGGGAAGTGGCGGTGCGGTCGCCTACGGCACTGCGTAGGATCCTACGGTCTTGGCGTGCATCCGTGCGTCGCTGCGGTCCGGTCCCAGGTCGACGGGCACGTGCACCTTCCGCCGACCACTGGCGACAACATCGATGTACTGTGGAGACCTCACGCCCCACGTGTTGAGCAATTCGGCGGTACGTCCACCCGGCCTCCCGCATGCCCACTATACGCCCTGGCTCAAAGTCCGTCAACTGCACATACAGTTCACGTCCACGCTGTCGCGGCATGCTACCAGTGTTAAAGACTGCGATGGAGCTCCGTATGCCACGGCAAACTGGCTGACACTGACGGCGGCGGTGCACAAATGCTGCGCAGCTAGCGCCATTCGACGGCCAACACCGCGGTTCCTGGTGTGTCCGCTGTGCCGTGCGTGTGATCATTGCTTGTACAGCCCTCTCGCAGTGTCCGGAGCAAGTATGGTGGGTCTGACACACCGGTGTCAATGTGTTCTTTTTTCCATTTCCAGCAGTGTAGATTGCAGGTTAACACCGCTACCTGAGACTGAGTTTCTGAAGCTGGCTTACGTTTTGTCAGAAAATTTAAAATTTTTTCACAGATTTAACAGAGAAAATAAACTGGTAGGTAAAATTTTAAAATAAAACCTAATGAAGAAGCACGCAGAACTGTCTTCCACAAAACCACATTTTACTAGTTTATTGCGTTGTGTCACCTTCAATCGACAGGCTGAGAGGTTTTTCAAATGCTATTTTTTATGATTTTTACTTTTGATATATAAACAGATTAATTAATTTGTGAACTAAATAATATATTTTTTATTTAGAAACCTACATTTCGTTGTACAGCCCATAGGACCCGACACTTTTCTTAGCATCTCAAACTTAGTTCTTGGAAAATCTTTTCTTGCTGTCCGACACTTTGGTAAGAAATTTCTTTTTGTCATCACTTACACCAAAACAAATGCTCAAGTAAAGGTTTTATGCATTTGTACATTACTTCAAAATAGCGAGAAAAGTTCTACATCAATTTTGGCTAAAGTGGGCCATTCTAGCCGTACCATAATAATGAAAATAACAATAATAGTAATAAAAGTTACAAAGAAGATCGTAGAATCTGGAGTGAAAGAAGCCTGGGAAAAAGAACATGCAAATGACTGGCAATATTTCCACCGAAAAATAACAGAAGAAGTGCGAGTCCTCATTCCTCTGAAGAAGAAAACCAAACAACCTTGGTGGGACACCGAGTGGGGGAATGCTCTAGTCACTAGTAAAGTTGCACACCAGAAATGAAATAGCAAAAAATTCCCGGAAAATTTACAGGCTTTCAACGAAACATGAAAAACAACCACAGAAATTACCAGACAATCCAAACGAAAATTCATGAAAGAACAGTTGGACTCCATAGAGGACAACTTCCGTAACTACAACACAAGAGATTTCTACAGGACGTTTGCAAGGCAAATCCGAGGATACACACCACCGAACCTCTGCTTCAGGAAAAGTGATGGAAAAATACCACTGACAAATAAGAATAACTGCAAGGTGCTGGCACAGTATTTCTCAGAACTTCTGAGTTGCCCAGAGCACACAGAGGAAGAACCGACAGAGAGGCAAACAGACTCACTAACCCCGAGACAAGAGGAGGTTCGCAGACGCATCCTCAAACACAAAAACAACAGAACATCTGGTGAAGACGGTATAGTGACCGAACTACTGAAAAACCTCGGATAAATCTGACTTAGAGGACTCACACAGATTATCACTGGCATCTGGACATCAGAAAAGCTGCCAGATGGCTGAAAATGCGCAGTGATTCATCCATTACATAAGAAATGCGACCGCGTAGACATAAACAATTACAGGAGCATTTCTCTGCTACAAGTCACATACAAGATCCTTTCAGCATGCCTACTCAAAAAGGACACAGGACCAGCTGGAACACAAGGACAGTGAGTACCAGGCGGGCTTTCGAACTGGTCGCTCCCGCGCAAAACAAATCTTCAATTTGAAGAGTACGCTAAAAACAATGCCAAACAACGCCAGTCATATGCATTTTCGTTGACTTCAAGAAAGCTTATGACACCGTTGATCGCCAGTGATTGTTCAACATCCTATACGAACAAGGTTTGGACAACAAGACACTGCGACTGATCAAACAGACATTAACAAACACATCAAAAGTGAAATTTAGGGGGGAAATCTCTGAACCCTTCGAGATCATTACTGGCGCCCGCCAAGGTTATGGTCTCTCACCATTCCTCTTCAATCTAGTATTGGACAAATTCATTAAGCAGTGGGATAAAGGGCTGAGATTACAAGGATACTGGAAGCCAGTGCGACTAGGACGACCCAAGGATGAACTGGAAGTTGGCTGTTTAGACTTCGCGGATCGCGGACGACCTGGCACTACTTGTATACCAGTATACCACGAAACCACAGCAATCAGGCAGATAGAAGTGCTCAAAGAGTGAGCAGAAATAGTAAGGCTACAGATCTCCTTAAAAAAAAAATCTTCTCCACGAAGTTCAACATATAGATTTTAAACCAAAATTATAGGAAGATCAACAGAGTAACACAGTTTAAATACCTAGGCGAAGAGTTTGAACCGACAGGAAAGGAAAAAAATCACGCAGAACACCAGGTTACTTAAGATGAAGAGAACCTTATACAAAACACAGGGTATCTACAACAAAAAATGTCTACAATACTGTAATCAAACATGAGGTGCTATACGCCATCGATACACTAATGCTACACACCATGGGCAACATAGAGATTATCCTCACAAAGGGAAGAAAAAGTATGAGAAAAATTATGGACGAAAACTCACAGACGAAAGATACCGCTGAGACACCACGGAGAAGTTGTCCAACCTCGCAGAGGACATCAGATGAAGGCGACTAAAATTTTACGGCCACATCAGCAGACTCCCACAGGCCAGATTCACTAACACAGTACTCAGATACATACAGAGGCTAAAAACAACTACACCTTGGATGGCAAAAGCCAAAACTGATATGGAAAAAGCACAAGTAGAGTTAGCGGACATCACAGACAAAACCGTCTATAGAGACAAAATACACAAGCGGGTAGTAGTTTCAGAGAAGACAGCACCTAAAGACCAAAGACCGAAGTGGACCGAAAAACGGAAGAGAGTCTCTAGCGAACGAATGGAAGAGCACTGGAACACCAGGAAGAACAATTTATCATATCATTCGCGTGATCTGATAAAGACCTGTGACGTGTGTAATACTAAAATAATAATAATAATTATTATTATTTTTATTATTATTATTACTATTATTATTTTACGTTATTAAATTTTCCTGAAGATGTATTGAGCCTATCTTTATCGAAGATTATTATTATTATTACAATGGTGAAACGAGGCCAACATCAGCTTTTTCAGGCCAGTTTCTGCTTTGGTGTCGCACTGTACAACTTTATTATCACGAGATTGCTTTGGCGGCACACGGGTGCTGTTCCTCTGCCCGTAGCCTCTCGCTGCCCATCCCGGAAAAGGGGATGGGATGGGATTTGCGGAACTCAATTAGCGAGAGTGAAGAGGCGGGTATTGGAGCAGCGACTTAATTGTCCGCCCTCCTCAGCTACACCGTCGTACCTTCTCCAGTCGCGGCCACGGCAGCCAGAAATAATTTACAGCCAGAAATTCATTTTAATATTGTCGATTTACAATTTGTAGAATTAAATTCCTCCTCTACGTCGCGCAACACGGCTCATAAAATCTGCGTATTACAAAGGAACTCATTATTACGGGAGGATCGCGATTGAAAGGTTAAATTAAATATTCGTGAAATGCAGCGAGCAGGCAAATACCCGCCGGAAAAGCGTTGCGTTGCTGTTACAATAGCTCATATCTAAATCCAATCGCCCAAATGTGTTCTGAAAACGTAAGTCCAATACAAACGTACTCTTTGCCGAATGGGAATTATCATTTAAAGTCAACAGTACAGCACTGTTTTGCGCTCTATCCGTTGAACAGCTTCCTCCTGAGCGAAATTCTACATCTCTAGCAAAAGCGTCATCGATAACTCACAGCCGGCCGGAGTGGCCGTGCGGTTCTAGTCGCTGCAGTCTGGAACCGAGCGACCGCTACGATCGCAGGTTCGAATCCTGCCTCGGGCATGGATGTGTGTGATGTCCTTAGGTTAGTTAGGTTTAATCAGTTCTAAGTTCTAGGCGACTGATGACCTCAGAAGTTAAGTCGCATAGTGCTCAAATCAATTTGAACCATTTGATAACTCTCAAATACTACGTAGTTCTTTACTTGAAGGAAAGAAATGTCATCTGTTTGTCTTAGTGTTCGTGGTAGGGGAGAAGGTGGTATGGGGGGTGGCGGCGTCGGCGATAAGTGTGTCTGTGAGTCGTAGTTGGTGGTGGGTATTCTTGTAATGGTGATCCTAATAGTAAGTAAAACAATCGTAGTCATCGTCTAAAAATACGTAAAAAGTATCCAGTCAGCCAGGACCTAAGTACTGAGGAAACCAAAGGAAACGTGAAATTTGGAATATGTCGACATGTTTAGTAATGAATATTTATAGTCCACACCATTAGTGATAAAATAACAAAGTAATCATCTAAGTCTGATAACTCATCACCGTAACATGTACTGGCATAACTTAGCTTATCGTTTCACGAATAAGTACGAGGGTTGGAACTTAAATAGTGGCAACTATTTATTCACAACCGATAGAAAAGCGTTACGTATTTGCACCTGTTACTGTCCTTCAAAGTAGTCACCAGCGCTGTGTAGAACCCGTTGCCAGTGATGTGGAAGGCGTAGTATACCAATAGCAGAACCTGTTCTGTTGATGGTGTGAATGGAGCGGTCTACTGCCTGTCGAATCTCTGGAGCAGATCTGAAGCGAATGCCGCGAAGTGGTTCCATCGTCTTCGGAATCTAATGAAAGTCACAAGGACTTAAATCCGGGGAGTATGGTGGATGGTATAGTACTTCCCAGTCCAATCGACCGAACAGAGCAGCCACAGCTTGTGCTGTATCTGCCCGTGCATTGGCGTGCAAAATGATGGGTGGGTTGCACGGAAAGTTCGCAAAACTAGTGGCAAGCGATGCTCCTAAAACGAACAGTAATACTGTGCACTGAGGGTCAGCCATGGAGGAACGTAATGCATTAGGATAACACCATCACAGTCGTACACGAGGATCGCCTTAACTTTCACCAAACGGGGGCTCTGACGCCCTTTCGACATCCGCGGCGACCCATAATACCACCATTCGTTGGATTGGCGTTTCAATTTTGGCTCGTACGATGTGGTTCATGTCTCATCCAGTGTTACGATACGGCGTGAGAAAGCCTCTCCTTCGCGCTCTCAGTGTCCAAATGCGTCTAAGCAGCGTCGCAACGCATCCATTTCTGTCAAGTCATGCGGAACCCATCGTGATGCAGTTTTTCGCATGCCCAGGCGTTCCTTCAGGATGCGAAGCACGGTTGTATGCGCAAATCCAGTTTCGTGGGCGAGCACACGAATCGTATGGCGTCGACCACTGTCCACTAACGTGGCAACCGCATGCACATCTAGTACCACCTGCCCGATGCATGTCTGACACAGTTTGCCGACCTTCACTGAAGGCTTTTACCCAACGTGCCACTGCACGCCTCTTGAAGACCTTGATGACAATGTCGTACTGTACGACCTTCGGTACACTCAATCTTGATCCAACTCAGATGTTCCTGTTTCGACAACATAGTGACACCGTTACGTTAGACCGCTCGCTCACAAGTGACTGTGTTTCTCTCGATTGTGCGCACGCCAGTAACGTCGGATGGGCGAGTCCATTTGCTCGGAGGTAAGGTAGGTATGTCAACAACGTGTGCTGTCAGCGACAATAGTAGATTCCATTGCATAGTGTCTCCACAGCAGTGTTGTCACTATTTAAGCTCCAACCTACGTATAAGGATAGACTTAACTGGTATCGTAACCCTTCATTAATGTCCAAGACATCGAATGGACGCTGGAAGCCGATCCCCCACTTGAGAAATTAATTTACAACGTGTTGTGTCATTCTTCCTGAATTCGTTCTGGGGATTTTATTGGGGTTCTGAGTAGTAAACGACCCTGGCAACTAAGTATACCTCTTCTGTCATAAGCTTCGTTGTCCACATTTCACCTAATGACAGGACCAGCTGTCTACGAAAAGGTTGTCATACATCGCAGTAATTAATGAATAGTTCAATAACTTAAATAAAAGCTGAACACGAAATAAAACTGTCATTTATACAAATTTAAAGATATCCTATTGCAAAAACATTCAACCCGCGAAGGAAGCGTGAGAAGTCCAAGTTCTCACGCAGTGCTTCAAAATTCTATCTCTCGTAAAATTTTTAAGTACTGAAACGTTGCGGGTATATTGTCGTTCAGACACCAAGTGCAAATCCAGTCGAACTCTTTATCGTTACTCCCCAATACCTGTCCACTGCACACGAACGCACGAAAACGTCTGACTGGTGCAGACAGACCGAAAATACCTGAAGGTTCTACAGCGTCGCATACTTAAAACCTCGGGAAACCGTACCAGGCTAGATATGTTAGCAATATCTTGCAAAACTACGTTAAAATGACCATCATTGGGCCGGCAGTTGTGGCCGAGCGGTTCTAGGCGCTTCAGTCTGGAACCGCGCGACCGCTACGCTCGCAGGTTCGAATCCTGCCTCGGGCATGGATGTGTGTGATGTCCTTAGGTTAGTTAGGTTTAAGTAGTTCTAAGTCTAGGGGACTGATGACCTCAGATGTTAAGTCCCATAGTGCTCAGAGCCATTTTTTAGCCATTTTTTGACCATCATTGGAAGTATATTGTTTCTCGTAAAACTCAATGTATTGATTACGTACCCATATTGGCCATTTTCTGACTTCAAGAAACCTTCTAACACACACATTACATTAAATTTTTACGATGATATGATGCTATCATGGAACATTTTCGAAAAAAGAAAATACAGATAAATATTTTTATACACAACGAACGTGTCATACGAAAACTTGGCGCAATTTTCTGCACGCTTTGTGAGACTGTTGGTTTTTATGCAGCACACCAAATTTGAATTACGTCCGGTTTCAGTATTGACCCGTCACAAACACTGCATAATATGTAATTAGGGACTGAAATGTCTTACGTCCCAAAACATAAATATGACTGGCAAAAAGGTAAGGTGACCTGATGAAAAATGTGATTGTGAAGTATGTTTAGTTCTGCTCCATTTCATTCAGTGGTCGTAATCAACCCGTTGATGTCTGCATCCCATTACGTTGTTGACAAACTGTGTCAGTATGTACTCAGTGTACAGTTCAGATCATGTTTGCCCTTCTTCATCGCCCTCACGGTGGGAGGGAGCTTTTAAAATAGCAATACTAGACGAGACTATGTTCGTGATCTCATTTTGTGCCGTTAGCAACTCTTTCTTATTCTGACCGGGCGTTATTAATAAAACTATGGTACCTCTCTGCACTACCCTTTGGTTTGATCTCGCGAACTACATCGACTGTCTCTAACTTCAGCCTATCCACTTCCCTTTTCAAAATCTCTACTGTATCTACGCGATTAGGGTACCTATCATCGCACATTCCGATTCGTACGATGCCATTTTTATTGTTCCTGATGACAACGTACACCTGAGAAGTTCCGACCGGAGATGAGAAGCGGTGATTGATTTCTCTGCGGAGTGCTTTACCCAAGAGAAATTCATCATTGCCCCATCCACTAGAGCTGCATGACCTGGGGGAAATTAGTGACTGTAGTGTCCCTTCACTCTCAGCCGGTCCCAGCACAAACATAGGGGGACCATGTTGACTAATGACACAACGCCAGATGAGCCAGTCATCCATGCTGTTTCCCCTGCAGCTATTGATAAAGCTGGTTCCCCTTTCAGGGACGAACTGTTGGCCTCGCCTCTCCCTAGATGCCGCTACGGTTTGTTATCTGTTTCGTTGAATCATGCGCGAGCCACTCCACACCTGCAAGGCTTTCGGTTTATGATTCATGGTTCATTACAGTATCAATTCGACATAAAACTTGACTAAAGGCTTTCTAAAATTGTATCGCCTGCTTTTACATCCGCATCTTACACTTTGGTTGCTACTAAATGTGTCTTATTTCAATAGCAATTTTGCCAGGTTGTAAGATACCATGTTCGGTTGATATTGCTCCAGGTATTCCAGAGACGAAGGGGATTGCATAAGCCGATCGAAGCAACGAAAAAATCAGAAAAGCATTGACACAGGCGGAGAAAACTCAGTTCAATAATCTAACCCTATTAATATGAGTTACTGATGGGGAAATGAGGAAGTGTACGCCTGCTACGTCTCCATCACAGCATTTTGTGGAAATAAAACGTAAACCATCGAAACCCTAGAAGTGCAGTGTCAAAGTAGAAAAACCTGAAATCTGTTGTTATGGAAGAATGTTTACATATTAACGAGACATATAAAGTGCGAAATGAGGAGAGGCGATAGTGAATGGGCTAGGAAAGAAGCCCACGTCAGTCTCTTACCAGAAGGAGAGACACGTACGGCGTCCAACAGTAGCTAATATCTTAGAGCTGAAAGAAGTAAAAAATGACACAGGCAGAAGAAGAATAGAAAGCGTTGAACAGTTTATATTGTTGTGTGTGGTAGTAAGTAGAGACGAAATGATGACCACAGGATGAGAGTCAGCATTAAACTAATTGAAAGACTGTTACCTAGAAGAAAAGGGGACGCTCAGTCGGCTGTAATTGTACTCAAATATTTTCGCCAGGGAGAAGGCCCCATTGTCATTATGCAAAATACACTGAAGAGTGAAAACATTATGAGCGATGGCACTGCAACACTGAATGACGACTCGTGGCGCTGCCGGACCTTGACGCAAGGAAAGTCAGAGGGCATGTCAAAAATTATCTACCCATTTGCCATAGCGTTTGTTACGTTGTGCACGTTTTCTGTTCTCGCACATGTCATGTTACACTTTTGTGGTAATATTGTGACAGTTTGACCTTATTTCCGCCTGTGTTCTTCCTTCTGTTGCAGATATAGCGTGGCAGTTCCATTAGAAGTGTGCACCAAAGAGGAACAACGGACGGTGACGCGATTCCTCTGGTCGTAGGGTGTCAAAGGGGCAGACATTCATCGCGGACTATCATCGCAGTATGGTAAAAGTGCACTATCACGTAAAATTGTGTTTTTGTGGCTCGAGAGGCTTAAAAGTGGTCGAACAAGTGTCATGTATAAAGAGGGAACGGAACGGCCATCAACCTCCACTACAGATCGCAACATTCAGCAGGCTCGAGAGATGGTTCTGGCGAATAGGCGAATCACTGTCAATGAGGTGGCATCCGCTTTGAACATAAGCCATGGCTCCGCCCATCAAATCATCCATGACGAGCTCGGTTTCCATAAGGTTGTGTTGATCACAAAATATTGCTCCAGAAGTTGGACCATTACGGAATACAGGGAGTAGCTAGCAATTGGTTCACCTCTTACTTTAGCAACAGTCAGCAAAAGGTCATTATTCCCAATGTGGATAACGGCTGTGATGTGGGGTCTGAGTATGGTACTGTCCAGTGGGGGGTGCCCCAGGGATAAGTGGTGGGGCCACTCCTGTTACTTATTTATGTGAATGATATGCCCTCCAGTATTACGGGTAACTCTAAAATATTTCTGTTTGCTGATGTTGCTTGGTAGTGAAGGATGTTGTGTGCAACACTGGCTCGGTTTCAAATAGTGCAGTACATGACCTAAGTTCACGGCTTGTAGAAAATAGCCGGCCGGGGTGGCCGAGCGGTTCTAGGCGCTACAGTCTGAAATCGCGCGACCGCTACGGTCGCAGGTTCGAATCCTGCCTCGGGCATGGATGTGTGTGATGTCCTTAGGTTAGTTAGGTTTAAGTAGTTCTAAGTCCTAGGGGACTGATGACCAAAGAAGTTAAGTCCCATAGTGCTCAGAGCCATTTGAACCATTTTTTTGAAGAGTTTCCTCATGCGTCACTCCTTCGATTGTGTCGAGCAGTTCTTTGAAAAATGAAGCTGATTCTTATTGTATTGTTGATTGCGTCTACTTAAACTGAATTTTTTCGGGATCCTGAACATTTATGTTTATCTGTTATTACTTTTATGTTGTAATTTCATGTACTGACAGGTTCCGTGACCTTGGAGATTTGCTCCTCAATTTGGCCCTATGGAACTTGACGTGTAAATAAAAACAAGCATAACAAAAAAACGGTCTGTGCACGGAAGCAGAATTGTCACCGGAGATGAAACATGGCTGCATCTCTACGAGCCTGAGTCAAAGCGCCAGAGTATGCAGTGGAAACACCCTGGATCGCCGACGGGGAAAAAATTAAAGACGGGGCGATCCGCAGGAAACGTTATGTTCACCGTGTTTTGGGACTCGCAGGGGTACATACTGGCAGAGTTCATAGAAAACGGACCGACTATCTACAGTGCGGAGTATAGTGAATTGTTGGAAAAGATACTGAAGCCAGTGATTTGCACCAAACACCGAGATTTCCTGTCAAAGAAAGTGTCGCTGTTGCATGACAATGCACGGCCACACACGGCCCATCAACAAGATGTAATCTGAGGTACTGTAACACCCTCCCCACAGCCCGGACCTTGCTCCAAGTGACTTTCACTTGTTTGGGCCACTCAAGGATGCTTTTTGTGGTCGCCGATTTGCCTCAGATGTGGACATACGAAACGCGGTGTAAAATTGGCTTCGCGATCGACAGAAAACCTTTTATTTGGAAGGAATGCGTAAGCTCGTTGATCGTTGGCCCAAGTGCATGGAGAAGGAGGTAGATTACGTAGAAAAATGATGTGCAATGTATACCCCTAGGTTCATGTTAATAAAAGGTAGAGTGAAAACTGTAGATAATTATTGACTTGCCTTCGTATATAAGCGGAGTAGAGACGATTGGGGAACCGTTCGAGCCACGATATGGATCCCAACCCTCAAATGGACAAATTCACTGACATAAGAGGTTTGGGCAAACGGCATACTGTTAGGGCCAGAAGTCTGGGAGAGCGCATCTCGGGGACAATGAAGCTGATCTGCTATTCCCCTGCTGCTGCTGTGTAAAGTGGCTGAAGGATGGTGAAACCACGAGTACTCAGCAAGGTGTTGACTATCCCTGTCACATCACAGAACATGGAGGTTTGACTGCTCTGCAAAGCAAAATAGGTGGTGATCCGTGGGAGCTCTGATGTATTGCAATACTTGTGCAGGCCCAAGAGTTTCGGACCACCTATTCAGAACACATTGTTGAGTGTGGGTTTCTACAGTGGCTACCCCTAAGGTTCCCATGTTGAACCGACGACATCGTCAGTTCGATTATCGCGGGCACGGGAACAATGAGATGAGATCTGTATCAATGTGTCGGATGAATCACGTTTCTTGTCATCAACATCGGTTGTCGTATCAGGGCAAGCTGTCATTTAGGCGAACAGTTGTCCCCACCATGGACGCAGGTGTTGGGGACAATATTATGCTATTGAGGACATTTACCTGGAAATCGACATGATGGACTATGTGGACATTATCACAGGCTGTCTGTTTCCCTTCATGGTTAGTGCCTCTCACCGCGGAAACGACATTTCCAGCAGGATAACTGCCCATCTCAAAAGACTAACATCGCGTGACAGTGGTTTGAGGAGCACCTTGATGTTTTCGCTTCCAAATTCAACTGATCTCAACACCATGAAACGTTCCTGGAATGCTAGGTCCAAGCCACGAACGACTGCCCTGTAATTTAAGGGAACTGCTTGATTTGTGCGTAGACATTTAGAACCACATACCTTCAGAAACCTAGCAAAGAACTGTCGAATCGATGTCACGCAGATTCGGCCCTCTGTTATAAGTGTGCACCAACTCGCTATTAATTAGATGGCCATAATGAGACCGGGCACCAAGGAAGGCAGGATTGGGTTACGATTGTGGACGATGCCATAATCAATTACTGTTGGTTAGTTTATTTTTCAATCACGTACACTTTATTTGGAAACAACAACAGATAAAAGGTGACAATAAATTAAGAAGTGTTCCACGGCTGAAGGCCTTAATGACAACAAATTCAAAACTATTTCTCGGTTGAAGGCCCCAATAGATAATTTAAAAACTTTCATGGCTGAAGGCCTGAATAGCAAGCCCTTAAGAACCAGTTAAACATCTTCAAACTTGAAATTACAGTTATTAAATTTAAAAATAATCATCAAATCTGACTAAACCAAGGAGGGGGTGGGGGGTGGGGGGGTGGAGGGTGGGGGGGGGCGGACGTTGCTCGGAGGATCGACCTGGAAAAGTCCCTCAAAACTTCGTAGGCGATGACACAGACAGCCAAGATTTACATTTACTTCGCGAGATGGTAATTCAGACTAGTGGCAGATTAAACGCATGACCAACAATCATTTGCCGAATCTACCTAACGTCCAATGACCAATGCAACGATGAAATAACACACCCAAGCCGGAACCGGCGGTCAGCAGTACGTCTTCAGGCACCGGTGTTTAGGGCATGCAGAAGCAGAAAGGAACCACTACTGCCACAGTAGGAAAAAAAACACCACCCGGCCCACAAGTCAAGGAAGCTGTCGAACTGCATGCCTTACCAGACAGCAGTGGCAAGGCGAGGGAAAGTACGCTGCTGTAACATACACTAAGCTCCAGGGCAGGTAATTGGGGCGTTAGCGGCCACTAGGCAGGAATCATACCACTGGCTGAACTTCACAAATAATAATATTTAGAATGCAGCAATTGATAATAAGAAGTGGAGGAAGGCTGATTCGCTTCGCCTTCCCCAAATGCTCCACTCGGTGCTCTTCATCTCGGAGACAAAATGGTTCAAATGGGCCTGAGCACTATGAGACTTAACATTTGAGGTCGTCAGTCCCCTAGAAATTAGAGCTACTTAAACCTAACTAACCTAAGGACATCACACACATCCATGCCTGAGGCAAGAATCGAACCTGGGACTGTAGCGTTCCAGACTGAAGCGCCTAGAACCGCTCGGCCACACCGGCCAGAATCTCGGCTACACTGCGAGCAGCATCACACAAGCAAATGGCGAGATCTGACAATGGTGGAGGTTTCATTACTTGAATTAAGGCCCACTCAACTTAAACTTCCAGGTTCCAGTTGACAACGAGGTTGTACCCATCGCGACCACAGCCCTTCCATACGGCAATGCATGCATGCCGCCAGTGGTCCTGGCCTGTTCTCTCGTTGCGCGGACCTGGCTGCTCGTCCGTCCCCAACCGAACTGCCAACTCGCCCAACACGGAATCACCACAATGTCGCCCCAAAGATAGTAACACCATTACTACACTCCTGAAAATGGAAAAAAGAACACATTGACACCGGTGTGTCAGACCCACCATACTTGCTCCGGACACTGCGAGAGGGCTGTACAAGCAATGATCACACGCACGGCACAGCGGACACACCAGGAACCGCGGTGTTGGCCGTCGAATGGCGCTAGCTGCGCAGCATTTGTGCACCGCCGCCGTCAGTGTCAGCCAGTTTGCCGTGGCATACGGAGCTCCATCGCAGTCTTTAACACTGGTAGCATGCCGCGACAGCGTGGACGTGAACCGTGTGTGCAGTTGACGGACTTTGAGCGAGGGCGTATAGTGGGCATGCGGGAGGCCGGGTGGACGTACCGCCGAATTGCTCAACACGTGGGGCGTGAGGTCTCCACAGTACATCGATGTTGTCGCCAGTGGTCGGCGGAAGGTGCACGTGCCCGTCGACCTAGGACCGGACCGCAGCGACGCACGGATACACGCCAAGACCGTAGGATCCTACGCAGTGCCGTAGGGGACCGCACCGCCACTTCCCAGCAAATTAGGGACACTGTTGCTCCTGGGGTATCGGCGAGGACCATTCGCAACCGTCTCCATGAAGCTGGGCTACGGTCCCGCACACCGTTAGGCCGTCTTCCGCTCACGCCCCAACATCGTGCAGCCCGCCTCCAGTGGTGTCGCGACAGGCGTGAATGGAGGGACGAATGGAGACGTGTCGTCTTCAGCGATGAGAGTCGCTTCTGCCTTGGTGCCAATGATGGTCGTGTGCGTGTTTGGCGCCGTGCAGGTGAGCGCCACAATCAGGACTGCATACGACCGAGGCACACAGGGCCAACACCCGGCATCATGGTGTGGGGAGCGATCTCCTACACTGGCCGTACACCACTGGTGATCGTCAAGGGGACACTGAATAGTGCACGGTACATCCAAACCGTCATCGAACCCATCGTTCTACCATTCCTAGACCGGCAAGGGAACTTGCTGTTCCAACAGGACAATGCACGTCCGCATGTATCCCGTGCCACCCAACGTGCTCTAGAAGGTGTAAGTCAACTACCCTGGCCAGCAAGATCTCCAGATGTGTCCCCCATTGAACATGTTTGGGACTGGATGAAGCGTCGTCTCACGCGGTCTGCACGTCCAGCACGAACGCTGGTCCAACTGAGGCGCCAGGTGGAAATGGCATGGCAAGCCGTTCCACAGGACTACATCCAGCATCTCTACGATCGTCTCCATGGGAGAATAGCAGCCTGCATTGCTGCGAAAGGTGGATATACACTGTACTAGTGCCGACATTGTGCATGCTCTGTTGCCTGTGTCTATGTGCCTGTGGTTCTGTCAGTGTGATCATGTGATGTATCTGACCCCAGGAATGTGTCAATAAAGTTTCCCCTTCCTGGGACAATGAATTCACGGTGTTCTTATTTCAATTTCCGGGAGTGTAGATACCGATTACCGCGGCTGCTGCCACTAGCGGACAGACAACGTAGTGGCGCCAATGAACAGAAGAAGAAGACGACGACCATAGCCATACCAACTAAACGATGTCAACCTAGCAACGGCGCCAACGCGAGCCGTAGCACGGCTCACATAATACAAGGCCGTTGACACATTTTTTTTTATCTCGGCCAACTTCGATTGAAAATATGCGGGCATTTGTTGTGGGACATCATTGAATATTTCCGCCGTGGTCTCATGAAGTTCTGCTACGTGGTGTTGCTCTATGTAGCCTTCAAAATGGCATCTGAAACAACGGTGCGTTCGTTGCAGAGAGCAGTCATTGAGTTTCTTTTGGCGGCAAACCACAGCTCCGCTAATACTCATACCGCCGTCCAGAATGTCTAGGGAGACATCGCACTGAACAAAAGCACGATGAGTCGATGGGCTAGGCGTCTGTCATCATCGCAAGGAGCTCGCGTAGACCTGTCCGATGTATCTCGCGCCGCCCAGCCGCACACATCTGCTGTTCCTCCAGCTGTGTTGGAAAATGCGGACACTCGCACTCGAGGTGATCGACAGATCACAATCAAACACCTCACCGCTCAGCTGGACGTCTCTGTTGGTAGTGCTGACACATTCGTCCACCGGATGGGGTACTTAAAGGTGTGTGACCGGTGAGTTCCTCGCCGTCTAACAGAAGACCATAGAGAGCAGCCGAGGACCACCTGTGCGCAATTGCTTGCCCGTTACGAGGCTGTCGTGACAATTCCTTTTTTTTCCCCAACACCGTCGTAAGCGATGAAACATGGGTTCATCACTTGAAACCAGAAACAAAACAGCAATCCATGGAGTGATGCCACACCACATCTTCTCTGAACAAAGTGTTGAATGCCAAAAGTCACGGGGATGATCTTCTGGGAATGTGAAGGGGTCACTTTGGTTTATGTCTTCCCGCATGGTGCAACATTCAACTGTGAGTGTACTGTGCTAGCCTAAGGAAATTGAAGAAACGCCTTCACCTCGTTTGTCACCACAAAAATGCTAAAGAAACTTCTCCTCCATGACAATGTAAGGCATCACACAACTCTGCGCACCTGAGGGGACATCACAAAACTTCACTGGACTGCTGTTCCTCATCCACCCTGTAGAGCAGATCTCGCACCTGGCAAGCTCCATATGCTTGGCTACGTGAAGGATACTCTCCCCGGAAGCACTAAGCGAATGACTGGGAGGTTACTGTGGCAGCAAGACGCTGGCTCCAACATCGACCAGTAGAATGGTGCCATGGGGGCAATACAGGTCTCCCCAATAAGGTGGCGTTAAGGCCGTTGCGTTCAATGGAGGTTATGCTGGAATAGGGTTTTGTAGCTGAAAGACTAGGGAATAATATAGTGTACTGGAATTCTGAATAAAACCAACCCCCTCCCTCAGTATCGTCGGTGAACAAAGGAAGGTAGAACTACAGCTCTGCCACAGTACGACGTCCAAAAGATTCTTTCATGTAATCAGGATAGGTGTCGCGGTAAGGTTGTCCTGCGAGGCAGCGTGCCTTTGACCAGGAGCTGCTGTTTGTGCAGCCGCGCTGTGACACAGGAAGCCGCCTCTTCAGCGCGTGAATTGAAGCCCTCTGTGGAGTGTTTTGCGGTTGCCTAGCAACGCCTTCTGTTGCTCGAATTGCCTGTCGATTCGTCGCGAGCTCGCAAAACGTACTAGGGGTCCGCCATTATCTCAAAGCGCGCCGGCGGGTCACGCTTTTAATTTTTATTATCGTTTCCGGCGGTTCCGGATTTCTCCCCCCTCGCAAAATACTGCCGTATGCCTGTTCTTTCGCCTGGCTCGGCGGCTCGTAAAAATTCATAAGCGGGCGGTGCGTGGCTTTTAACGACAGCGTGCAAAGTTTTGTCAGAGCTGTAAAGGGGGAACAGATTTAGGGTGTCGTGCGGAAGCCGGCAGGGAACTGTGCGCTATTTCGCTATTTCGCAGACGGCGCAACTAATCCGGAGTGAACTTGCAGTCTGTTGCAAATTCTGAGATATGAGGTCGCGAGCTGTTAATATGACAGTTTAGTGTAATGACCAAGTCTAACGCAGTGGGTCACGTTGTGAATATCGCAATTCTGTCGCCCGTTTTGTCTGCCATATGTGCAGGTTTACTGGAAGTACCAGGTGGTTATAATCAAAGTGCATCTACTCACAGAGTTCCAGTGTGTAATTATCGTACGACAACAGAAACTGGTAGATATGCTAATGCGTTAATGCGGAACCGATTTATGCTCGAAAAACTTAGTTCCTATTTTGGCCAACAGGTCCTAATGAGGCACTTTGCAGCACCTCGTCGAGTCCTGTGGTGCTCACATTTAATAACTTGCGTGAGCGGCGGTTGATTATAAGCACAGCATAATGCCTTTCTCATTTGTTTGACTTTCTTTCTCCACATCCCGTAACTAATCCATCTTGCACGGAAACATTTCTATACGTCTTTCCTGCATTCAGTGGCTAGATTTACATCTGGTGGGCAAAACTGGAACAAAGTTTTTTTCGGCGTAAACCGGTTCCGTATTAACACATTAGAATAGCTACTAAGTTTCGCTGTCACACGATAGTTAAAGCTCACTCTGGATATTCGTGGGTAGCTGCATTTTAATTATAACTACCCATATTAAAAATCCTGTGAACTCACTGATATAAATAGTTCACTTCAGTGTTTCCTTTCACATTTTTCTGTTTCCACGCCGACATCTGCGCTCCGCAAGTCACCGTGAGGTGCGTGGCAGAAGGTACATTGTTTTCCAGTATCGTTTTCAAGCCTTTCTGTTCTGTTCGCTGTCGTCACTCGAGAAGAAAAACTGTCGTACAACTGTAAGCGTGAACCTTTACTTTCAAAGCACTGACTCTTGGAACTTTGTGAGTAAGGTTTCTAGTAATGCACAACATCTCTCTTGCAAAGTTCCCAACTGCAATCTCTTGAGCAGACCAACGACATTGTCAGGCTGGCTAAACAAACCTGTGGCAAACCGTGCAACTTCCCTTTGGCTCTTTTTCCCTCTCTTCCGCTACTGCAACTTGGTTGGTGATTCATGTGCCACGGCCATCGCCGATTTTATGGTGCTCTGGAGGTCATTCTGTACGCACTCTGTTTTGACAGACTCCGTGATGCATTTAGAGGTGACCAGTGTTTGCAACATTCACTCTAGGGCACAACTATGCCTCGCCGTCTAGTACGTACTCATGTAGAACATCTTCAGTCATTTAAATGGGGTCACACTATGCGAGAAGCTGGATGCACGGTGTAATGGTACTTGAATTAACGTAAACATTACGCCACCTCACCTCAACCTCTCGATACCAGCAATATTCTACTGTGTTTCTGTAAAGTAGTTAGCATATTTCTGAGACAACATTCAGATTTGATTTCATTAATATAGAGGTACTTCGATACGTCGATATGTATATATTGCAATGATATTATTCTTATGTGTATTCCTTCTTTTGTCACTATGATCTTTAACGTACTTGTAACTCTGATTTTTGGGCGCGTAAGCGGTTATTAGAATTAGAGAGTCGGACCTTGAGAAAGTCAGGTCTTGGATGTCATGTTGAAAAGACGCATATTGTAGTCAGCATATAAAATGTGAACTTTAACAGTGAGGAAAATGTTTTCAAGTATGTTTTGTATTGTGAAGTGATGTTTTGTGAGTTACGTGATACTGCAACAAAAGTAATAAAAAAGAAGTGTAACTTAAATTCGGAATGGTGATTACTGTTTTACATCACCATTATGTTAACTTTCAAAGGTTTAATCTTCAACAATGGTTTATGAAACACATCTATAAAACTTTTTAATATCGCGTAATAACACCTAGGCCTCTTTGCATCCGAGCTTGGAATCATCACCAGTTAGATTTTCGACGATTGAGCCATGAGTTCACAACGAGACCAGCGTGGGAAACACGAAAAGATGAGTGCCTAGTTTATCCATTATTTCATGAAATGACTTCATTGACTGTGCTCTAATGACACCTGCCACATAATATAACTTTGTTGTTGCCCGAAAATGCAATATTTAGCAGCGTGAGCAACCCCACAATCATAATTAATTTTGACCTTTGTTGTGGTAGGGTTGTCAGAACGTATCGGGAGATTGCTGCACATGTTGCGCACAGTGTATCAGTGGTGTTGCGCTGTTTTAAACGGGGTCTGTGTAATATGGTCTGTCGAACAAAACGTTATAAATTTAGCGATGCATTCAGTGCAATAGTTGGATACTGTCTGCAGAATGTGTTATCAATAGATTTAGCGTTAAGCAAGCAATAATTCAAAATATCATGGCTGGGGCTGAAGCTTCATTGTCTGATCGACGAAAATATAGTAGGCGATAAACTTTCTTGCTTTCATAATTTTGGACGGATGTCAGCAAATAAAAGTTTCAGAGAGGTTTGAAATTACGTGTGATGCAAGTGGGACGTCGGTAACTGTTCTCTTTCCCAAATATTAGACGAATACACTGGATAATGTCCGTGCCGTGAGTTATACTGCCTTAGGACACGTACACAGTTTCTATCTTTAACGCACAAATTATTGTGTTTAAACATCAACGTAAGATTAAATCATTTTGTTCATATCTCTTACAGCATAATTTCAATTCCTTTGCCGCTTTGCACTAAAATACCGTCCAAATGATTTATTATTTGACGCAGACATCGACTGGTAACATATAGGTTTGGTACGTTCTGAAATTTTGGAAAAATAGGTAGAGAGCAAAAAGTATACGTTTTTACATGTTCATAGGGTTTCTCAAGCGAAGTAAACTTCTATAGATTTTTTCTGTGTTGCAGACCGTGTCAGATTGTAAAATGAAGAACTATCGCTTCGGCCACATGAAGCTCCTTGGCAAATATCAACGGCATTAGAGACAAAAATATTTATTCAAAATCTCGCAGTATCTCACGATGTATAGGTCGCAAGAGTACATTGTGTGTAACAGCACTATAAATTTTCTTACGTAGTCTTGTCAAATTAGTGTGAAGTAAGTCAGGGCAATGTGAATGATTTTCCTAATTTAGCCAGTCCAGCTAAAAGAAAATTTCTTGGTATTTTGGCAGTTAGTTAAATTATGTGTTATATTTGCCTGGAGAGCATACTGTCCACTTGCGACGTCCCAAGTAATTTCTTGAGCTGCCACAACCAATCGTACTCTCAAGTCATGTAATTTCATTTAGAAGTGTCAGAATTTTCTGCTAAACGAACTTAATGAAAGACGTGCCCAAAAATGGCTGAAACAATGTAACATTTTACAACCTATTTTACTGACGTCGGTTTGCAGTAGGGGTCTGGAGCATATACTGTATTCAAACATTATGAATCACCTCGAAGGGAACGATCTATTGATACGTAATCAGCATGGTTTCAGAAAACATCGTTCTTGTGCAACGCAGATAGCTCGTTATTCGCACGAAGTAATGGCCGCTATCGACAGGGGATCTCAAGCTGATTCCGTATTTCTAGATTTCCGGAAAGCTTTTGACACCGTTCCTCACAAGCGACTTCTAATCAAGCTGCGGGCCTATGGGGTATCGTCTCAGTTGTGCGACTGGATTCGTGATTTCCTGTCAGGAAAGTCACAGTTCGTAGTAATAGACGGCAAATCATCGAGTAAAACTGAAGTGATATCAGGTGTTCCACAGGGAAGCGTCCTGAGACCTCTGCTGTTCCTGATCTATGTAAATGACCTGGGTGACAATCTGAGCAGTTCTCTTAGGTTGTTCGCAGATGATGCTGTAATTTACCGTCTAGTAAGGCCATCCGAAGACCAGTATCAGTTGCAAAACGATTTAGAAAAGCTTGCTGTATGGTGTGGCAGGTGGCAGTTGACGCTAAATAACGAAAAGTGTGAGGTGATCCACATGAGTTCCAAAAGAAATCCGTTGGAATTCGATTACTCGATAAATAGTACTATTCTCAAGGCTGTCAATTCAACTAAGTACCGGGGTGTTAAAATTACGAACAACTTCAGTTGGAAGGACCACATAGATAATATTGTGGGGAAGGCGAGCCAAAGGTTGCGTTTCATTGGCAGGACACTTAGAAGACGCAAGTCCACTAAAGAGACAGCTTACACTACACTCGTTAGTCCTGTGTTAGAATATAGGTGCGCGGTGTGGGATCCTTATCAGGTGGGATTGACGGAGGACATCAAAAGGGTGCAAAAAAGGGCAGCTCGTTTTGTATTATCACGTAATGGGGGAGAGAGTGTGGCAGATATGATACGCGAGTTGGGATGGAAGTCATTAAAGCAAAGACATTTTTCGTCGCGGCGAGATCTATTTACGAAATTTCAGTCACCAACTTTCTCTTCCGAATGCGAAAGTATTTTGTTGAGCCCAACCTACATAGGTAGAAATGATCATCAAAATAAAATAAGAGAAATCAGAGCTCGAACAGGAAGGTTTAGGTGTTCGTTTTCCCCGCGCGCTGTTCGGGAGTGGAATGGTAGAGAGATAGTATGATTGTGGCTCGATGAACCCTCTGCCAAGCACTTAAATGTGAATTGCAGAGTAATCATGTAGATGTGGATGTAGATGTAGATGTATATGGGGTGTCCTAGGTGAGCTCATAACTCTTCAGGTACTGATTTTGGAGGCCATGTTCATCGGACATGTTTTTCTTTGTTTTGATCGGCATTACACCCTCCCGAAATATGGAATTCGAACAGCTTGCAGTAGGAAAAAGTCATTGTCAGGGGTATCAGAATGATTTTCACGTACAACTTCCGACTCTGTCGTTTCTGGATCAGAGTTCCTTACCTCAAATTGACACATTCATTCTTCTTCGTCAATCCTGAAAATATGTAACAACAACAAGGAATCATCATGCGTATTTTAGTGTTGTTGCCTCATTCGTGTAAGCATTAAAGAGAGAGAGAGAGAGAGGGGGGGGGGTGACAGGGGGAGCAACTTTGCTGTCGTCTATAGATCAGATAAATTTGAAAGATTGGTATGATGATGATGAGGCAGACATAACAAATTTCGTACATATCTTTTTGATATTTTCTGCCCCCATACACTGTATCATATTGTTAGTTTCTTCATGTCCGGATGATGACGCTGTTTATGATGATCAGTTGACCCTCTGGCAGGCGCGCCTACAACATCGCGATGAAGAATTTACAACATGGTCATCTGTCAGTAAAAACCAACTTTTCTTAAACAAACTGTAACATTTATTGAAGAAAGCGATTCATATTCACTATCTTCAACTTTTATAACAAAAGCTTTAGCTCTTTCAGTTCTTTAAATAACAATCCAGCCCGTTTTTCTGGCATATGTTCACATTCATAAAACCTTTCACAGACAATTTGCTTACGAATTAATTCCGGAAATGTTCAGAAAAATGAAAAAGTACCCAATAGCCATCACCTTGTAATTCTTGAAATGGAGTATCATTCGCACAGTTTAGCTACAATGTCAACTCCACCTTTTGTCATGTTGCACTCAATTATGTTCTCAGGTTTCTGTGTTTTTTCATCCAATGTCGCCATGTCATGCACAGCAGACTAAATTATTATAGCATAAGAAACTTTCTGGCAGATTAAAACAGTGTGCCGAACCGAGACTCGAACTCGGGACCTTTGCCTTTCGCGGGCAAGTGCTCTACGAACTGAGCTACCCAAGCACAACTCACGCACCCTCCTCACAGCTTTACTTCTGCCAGTACTTAGTCTCCTACCTTCCAAACTTAACAGAAGCTCTCATGCGAACCTTGCAGAACTAGCACTCCTGAAAGAAAGGATATTGCGGAGACATGGCTTAGCGACAGCCTGGGGGATCTTTACAGAAGGAGATTTTCACTCTGCAGCGGAGTGTGCGCTGATATGAAACTTCATGGCTCATTAAAACTGTGTGCCGGACCGAGACTCGAACTCGGGAACTTTGCCTTTCATGGGCAAGTGCTCATTCTGGAAACATCCCCCAGGCTGTGGCTAAGCCATGTCTCCGCAATATCCTTTCTTTCAGGAGTGCTAGTTCTGCAAGGTTCGCAGGGGAGCTTCTGTGAAGTTCGGAAGGTAGGACACGAGGTACTGGCAGAAGTAAAGCTGTGGGGATGCGGCCTGAGTCATGCTTGGGTAGCTCAGATGGTAGAGCACTTGCCCGCGGAGTCAAAGGTCCCGAGTTCGAGTCTCGGTCTATCACTCAGTTTTAATCTTCCAGGAAGTTTCATATCGGCGCACAACCGCTGCAGAGTGAAAATCCCATTCTGGAAATATTATAGCATAGTTTTTACAAGGAACACATGAAACTAAGGTGTTATCCTACTGAAATCCAAACATTGCACTTCTAATTTATTTTGTTCAGTTTGGATGAAATTCTGGAAGAATTCTTCGTTATTGTACCAATGCAAGTGACAGTCTTCTGCAGCAAATATTTAGAAAGGAGTTAGCTTGTGTATCAATTGTCAGTTGTAGGGTTCCTGTTAGAATTTTCTAAAGGCATCACATATCTTTTCAATATGTCCTCAGGAGCATTACATACCCGATATTGTCCGATAATGAATTACCAGATTTTCTCCTGTCGTTCCTCGTTTCCATATCAACAAACCACATACAGCTTAGAAAAAACAGAAACATATTGTAACTCTCTGCAGTCCCAAGCAGCAGCATTCCTGTTCCGTTCCAGTACATTAACATGAAGGCATTTCCTTCTTCGTCTTCTTCTTCTTCTTCTTCTTCAAAGAAAAAAAGAAAAATCCTGAACACAGCTATTATTTCGTCACTTTATTACCTCTTTTGCACCAGAATTAATGTGTGTTCAAAATGACTCCAAGCACTATGGGACTTAACATCTGAGGTCATCAGTCCCCTAGACTTAGAACAACTTCAACCTAACCAACCTAAGGACATCACACACTTCCACGCCCGAGGCAGGATTCGAATCTGCGATCATAGCAGCAGCGCGGTTCCGGACTGAAGCGCCTAGAACAGCTCGGTCACAGCGGCCGGCAATCGATGTGTGTCTCGCTGTTCCTTTGTATACGTATTTGTATAGTTTCCGGTTTCATCAATGAAGTCAATTACTTAAAAAAAAAAAAAAAAACACTAACTTCATCAGTTATACCCATCACATTTCTCTTCGGATCTGGTAGAACTTGCACAATGTTTTTTTTTCTGTTGGCTTTTGATGTTTTAGTACACTCGCTTTTACACCAACGTGAAACTTCGCCTTTTCAATGAAGAACCCTCGAACATCTGCTGTCTTTTCGGGATCATCACCATCCTCACCTTCAACTTCAGATTCACTGATATGGTCCTATGCAGTGTTTTCTTGACTTAAACCTTCTTTACTTTCTTCCAAGTCTGAAAAGTCTAGCTGTACTTTACTATCACTTCCTTCGGGCAATGTGCGAATTTCTTCGTCTGATACACCCTTTCAGTTGTAACAAAACACCAAAGAAATGAAATCTATAAGTACATACATTTGTCAGTGTGACCAAAGTAATGTTTAATGTGCATATACAAAATCGAAAAAAAGCAAGGAGCAAGTATATTTAACTTTTTAGTACACTTTCCTCTGGACATTAACTGCTGGAACAAAGCTTGAAACTGTCACGCCAGTAGGCGCGCGTTGTGCTATTTACAACATTAGACACGTCTTTCCTTACAATTCTGAAAACAAACTTTATCAACTCGCCTGTATATACATCAACGTGCTCCAAAAGTCTTTTACCCTGCCCCAAACAATTATGAACTTGCCTGAGTACTGTATCAGTTTGTCCCCAAACTGTTTCACCTTTCCACAAAACTGTATCAACTTTGCCTCATGAAAGTAGCAATGCGCCCTGGAACTGAGTCATGTTGGCTCACAGATGTAACAACTTGCCCCTCTCAAACTATACAAACTTGCCATAAAACTGCAACCACTTGCCCCAAAACTGGTGATATTTTTCACAAGAGATGAGTTGCTACAGTTGCAGAGCAAGGTGTGCCCAGCAGAGAGATGTAATACAATTTCATGGACAAGTTGTTACAACTGTGTGGCATGCTGTTACAGTAGGGGGAAGTTAATAGGATTTTGGGGCAAGCTGTTATAGTCGTAGGGCAAGTTGTTTCTTGGGAAAGTTGTTTCAGTTGCAGAGCACGTTCTTCCAGATGTGGGGCAAGTTACCACACTTGTGGAGGGGGCAAGTTTATATACTTGTGGCGCAATGTATCACTGTTTCACTACACAAATTGCAACAAAAAGTCTCACTTTCCTTCTTTTACTTCATGGTTAGACTTTCTGATACCTGTGTCAGTGTTGTTTGTGAACAATAACATTCCTGAGTCTGAACCTGTATCTGATGAATAGGTCTGGGATGAGTTAGGAAGATTATTTCACTCCAGACCCCAGAATAAAACATCACTACCTTCTCTGGTTTCCGTCCTTGAGGAAAAAAGGGGCAGCACTTTACCATTATGGTATCTAAAATGTTTATGGGCCATTCATTATAGTTTGTTTCAATTTGTTGTGGTGTAGCAAGCTGATTTTCGTTGTGTCAGTAAAACGACGAAATACAACAAGAAGACGGACAGACACATAACACGAACAGAAACGTATACAATAGAAGTAATAGGTGGTTCTTCACTGAAGAAGGCTGTTATTGAAACTACAGATATTCTGTCAAAAAATAAATAGAGTTTCTACCGGTAATAGCATTTATGGTTACAGATAATTCTAGAATTTAATTACCTGAGTGAACGTTGTGTAGTACAAATAATGTAAATAATAATTTTTAAGTTTCAAATTCATTGATATCATCCACAACAAACACAGTGACTCAGTATGAAAAAGAACATTAAATACAATATTTTTTAATATCTTGTGATCACTTGTTTGAGGTATTGTATTGTTCTCTGTTTCAGACTCTGATGCAGCTGTGCCCAATGCTAGATGCAAAAAATATAAGCAGGTACTTTTCAAATACCGACGAAACCGTGATTGTTCCGATGAAGGCGAGCTGAAGCAGAGCCTTTGCTGGAAAAGGGATTTAAACAAATTAGTAAACTGCTGCAGAGAATGTGGCAGCTATTCCAAATAGAGTTGAAGAATAACAATAAGACAGACTTAGAAAAATAATCAATATGTTAACCGTGAAGAACGAAATGTATTTATGATAACAGGTTATAGGGAATCCCATATTTGTAGGAAAAAAATGGTAGCTGCGAGTAGAACTCACCCACTTACGGATTTGTACAGATTCAGTTATGTAAGTCGTCAGTTCATCTATTCTGGAAAGAACCTCTTCGATTTTTGACTGTTATTGCCACTGGTACTCGAAAGATACTGGTCCCAGAGATTCCAAGACATTCGAGGATGTTTTACTTTCTACCATGAAGTCGGGTAACGAATGACAAAAGAAATTATTTTTCGACTGATGCATTTAAAATTTAACAATTTTTAAATTTTTTTCCTGTAGTTAAACTCTGAATCTTCTTGTCAAATTTCGTGGTTCTAGTTGAACAGGAATACCCTTTAGGCTCCGATGAGTGAGTTAGTGAGTATCGAAATATGTGACGTATTTGGCTATATATTTTGATAGCATTGGCTTAGAAGCTTCAGTTTTTTCACCACCAGGAGACCTTAGTAAGTGACGTAAATTTCAACCTGATACGTCTACCAGTTCTCGAGAAAAAGGATTTTTAACAGTCAAACAGACATACAGACAGATGGACAACAAAGTGATCCTGTAACGGTTCTGTTTTAACCGACTGATGTACATAATCCTGAAAACGTTGTAGCTAATGGCAGGCATTGTAGTCACACTGCAATGGTCAATGATTTGTGAGCATGAAAAGACAGGTGAATGAAAGGTGAACAAGCTGCTGCTGCTTTTCGCAAGCATAAGATGTCAGTATTGTATGCTTGCCTAATTCTCGCCGATAGCTGCATTTTAAGCTATTTGTAGAATCAGCAGTAGTACCTATTCGTGTTTCAATGTTACCGAAACAAATATTACACATTTAAATAAATTTAACACGTCAGAAAGAATCGGTTAAGGCTTGTCTACTTACCCTATAGTTGAGTAGTTCTAATAAGTCTGCTTTGAGCTGTGTGAACTTCAGTAATTAATGCTTGCAGGTTAGATGCATAAACATTTAATTTGATGGTCATTCTGCTTGAAAATTGTGGTACAACAACTGCACTTACGTCGATACCAAGTGCTGCTTAACCTGCAATACTTTATCAGTAGTACCAGCACAAGTTGCGCATACTTTTTAATTTTATAGATTAATTTAATTACAACAGTAGTTGTAGTTGTAGCAGTAGCAGCTTTAGCCATCTGTAGAACCTTTTTTTCAAGGATATAGGACATGTCAAAGTATTTACAAATTTAGACCAATATAAAATAAGCTAATTTACAGACTTATAGTTAGAGACAATCATTAGATTTACTCCTGGTATACAATATTTCTTTCACAAATAACTTATTAAATAATGTAATGCCACACTGTTTACTCTTATCTCACTATCAGTCAATGCACACACTATACACACTTTTTTTCATAACACTTCACTCACTACACAAACACACACATACACACACACACACACACACACACACACACACACACACACACACACACACACACACTGATGATATTTGTGCCATCTTCTGTATCGCATCTCCCAATTTACTATCCTGAAAAACAGAGTCACAATGCCTCTATAATGGTGATCTTTGTGCCATCTTCTGTATCGCATCTACCCATTTACTATCCTGAAAAACTGAGTCACAATGCCTCTATAATGGTGATCTTTGTGCCATCTTCTGTATCATATCTACCCATTTACTATCCTGAAAAACAGAGTCACAATGCCTCTATAATGGTGATCCGTGTGCCATTTTCTGTATCGCAACTTCCCATTTACTATCCTGAAAAAGAGAGTCACAATGCCTCTATAATGAGTGAGATGTTGAGCACAGAAAGAGGAAGAGGTGTTAGTATTGTGCAAGGCCTAGCTTTTGGTAATTTTTTCTAGAAAAGGAAAAAGGAAAGAAGAAAACATAGTGTTTAGGTGTCGTGTGGAGTATTGGCTGTTTTATAATCACTATTATTATATATTTGAATAACAATTTTTTAACAAACTATAAAATAAATAAAATAAAATAAAAAAATGTTATTTTAAATATGTTAATTATTCTATCTGTATGATGGTGATTGTGATTGCAATTGTATTTGCTTATCTGGAACGTGGACGTTTAATTATTCGGTATCAGACGCTTGACAATGGCTTTTTCGTAAAGGCAATGTTACTCGTAGTTGACCGTGAAATAAAACTGAATAATCAGACTTCGTAATTAAATCGTTTCCAAAGACTGCTGCGGTAGGTGCGGACTCATAATCTAAATCTCAATATTACAATAATTTGCCAGCCATGCCAATACGTCGTACAGAGGTGATTGTCTACTAAACATAAAAAAGTTACACAGTTAGTTAAATCAGATATATTCAATGAATAAGCCTACAGTTCATAATCCTACTTACTTTTATAAATATAAATTCTTTACAGAATCGAGTGCCTAGTGTGGTTGCAACTCGCAGTATTCTTCTATAACATGAAATATGGCAGTGTGCCAGACAATAAAATAAAATACGTGCTTCTCGCACCACTTCAACCAGAGCTCTCTCTTTCTTAATCAAACATAAGAGTAACGTAATTGTGCTTTTGTTTTATCAGCGACACAGCGCTGCAGTTGTGTGCCATAGGCTTTATTTATTTGTCACTGATTATTTATTTAATTAATATTTCGCGTTTCCGAGGAAACTCACGCTCGGCATACAAATGTGCCTTTATATTGCCCCCTGAATTGCGAGGCGAAAGGACACACCTGCAGGCGAGCAATTCACCTAAAGGCACAAGAAAATCTAAGTTATCTACAACTATTTACATGACTTACATTACACATTATACACATTATATACAAAATTTGAATAATGCGGGTGCGCCCTAAAAGTTCTAATGTTGGCAGATAGAGTGCGCGCATGCGCAGAAGCGTCTGTGTAACTGCGGCACTGCCATTATATCGTACAGTTAGATCACGCGGCACAGTATTGCAGATCATATTGTTCGTGTGCGCGCGTTTTTCAGTCGTTGCACAAAGAAAATATTCAACCAAGATTACATATGAAGACTACATTCTATGACAGGTAACTTAGTTTTAAATTTACAATATTTGTTATAACACAATACAACTTAGATTGTTGAATGTTCTTAGTTACATAGTATTGTTTTGAAATACTTCAAAGAAAAATGCCCGTATTTTTCAGGTGCGTTGACCTATACACATCGTGTCGTTATTACAGTTCATATTCATCCGCTGCACAATAATTTTTTACAGGTTAGTATCGTCGTGGTAGAGTTTTTTGATCACAGTAACATCGTTGTATAACAACGTGATTAATACATAAGCGTGTCCATTTCTCATTTCCATTATAGTCGTAGTGATGCAGTTCGTTGTGACTAAAAGCATTGCTTATTACAGATCAGACGTGACCCGTCGAGTAATTGGTCCACGTGCAGTTCGTTTTTTACATTCCGTGGAAGCTTGGTTGCAGAACCTCGGACGGCACATAGCTGGCGTCGATCCTTGGACAGTCCAGGTAAGAGTGTCCGTCACATTTCGAGAACACTTCATTCCCTGAAGTTCCAACCAAAATTCTTCCACCCGTCGTGTTGTTTTCTGGACAGGCACTTTGTGTCCATTTAATCCAGTTAACATCTTGACGTTGGGTACTGTAGTAATATCACTAGACGATGCACGAATTATGCACTTCACATTTTCAGTTTTTTGCTGAATATAGCTCACCTAAATGTTCGTAGTTATTAATCAAGGAAATCGTTCATCGCGTTCACATAGATACGCTGCATAATGAATGGCATTAACAGTTTCTTTCACATAGGTTTCCGCGTAGTTGCAGAGTTAGTAATGTTCGTTAATGTCCGTGAACAGTGGTTCACTATGCAATGTCTTTTTGGCACTCGTTTTGTTCAAATTTTTACATAGTAACAGTGACACTATACATCAGTTAAAAAAATAAGTAATTATACATACACACGTCACATATTTTCTTAGCATAAACATAATATAGTTGCACATAAACATGTTTACATCATCATTACATCGCTATAGGTTATTACGTTGTGTCACATTTGATTACATGAATTGCAGATATTTACATCCTCTTTAGCGGTTTTGCTGGGATATTATCGATGTTTTTTGTGATGTCATCTGAAATTAAGATAGGTTAGACACAACATTCATTACATCAGTAGGCAAGACCAGGCGTTTTGACTACTCAATAAATATTCAAAATAGTAAGAGAGAGAAAATGTTCGATTCCTCGCGTTTTGTGCGTGTGTGTAGAGTGTCTGTGTGGCCTTGACTACTGATAGATGCTTTTCGTGTTGAGAGATGTGCGTCTAATCTATTTCTCAAAGTAAAAGATCGCTTCACAGATGACGTCTGTCAGTTCGTCAGGTGTCACACCAAGTCAGTGGTACCTTCAGTAACAAATGTTCCGTGAAAAATTAATATGTCATCTACTGCTACGTAATCATAAATTTTACTTTAATATTCCGTCTTTCAGGTGGAGGCGCGCGCTGAAAGAAGAGTTCTGTCTTCAACTGCGTCACTGGAACCGCTGAAATGAAAATTTCTATACTACTTATTATCTGTGTTGTAACAACAGAGTTTTTCGAGTTGCTTAGCAATATTTTGATGGGTATGACTTTGACATTATTCAGCATGAAATGCTCTAAGATCTCGGTGTGCGTATAGCCCAATAATTTTGTTAGTTCTAGGATGTTGTAACAGATACGCACCAGGATGCGGTATGTTAACAATTATATAAGGTCCTTCATATAGCAGACGCCACTTAGCGTTGCGTCGTTTGAGTGCTACAGATTTATGATGAGTACGAAGTAGTACAAGCATTCCTACCTCGAATTTTTGTTTTCTTTTTATTATGTTTCTGTGATGTTTGTTTCGTATTTGTGCGTGATGTGTCAATGTAGTCAATACTTCTTTTATTTTCTGTTCAGGTGTGATTTCCTTGTCTGACAACTTAGGTAATGGTTCTATCCACTTATCGTTCTGTTTGCAATTGAACATGATCTCGTTAGGTGTGTAATTCATATCGTAAATATTTAAGTTATTGTGTACGTCTTCGAAAAGACTTAGGTAGGACACCCAATTAGTATGTTTTGATGAAATATAGGTCCTCATGAATCGATTTAATTCTCGGAAAAGTCTCTCAGTCGCGTTACATTGTGGACTAAACCTCGAAATAAATATACTTTTAATGTTATTGTCCTTCAAGAAATTTCTCCATTTGTACCCAGAGTAGTATGCTGCATTATCTGATAGAATTGCTTTAGGTTTTCCCACGTGCGTCAGGTAATCACTTGAGAATCTTCGTATTACAGCATTTGCAGTGGCGGATTTTAAAGCATAAAGTTTTACATGTTTAGAAAATATATCGTAAAAAGCTAAGATATATTTGACGCCTCAAGAGCTTGCTGGATGCGGTCCACTGATGTCAGTACACAGAATTTCCAGGGGTTTACTAGGTAAAATAGAATGTAAATCTGTTTTTGTGGATAAATTCTGAGGTTTTGATTTTTGACATATGACACATGTTTTCAGTTCCCTGTAAATTTTTCTTCTCATATTGCTAAAATAACAGTATGTACTGAGCTTTGCCAAACACTTTTTCGTCCCATAATGACCCCAAACTAAGTGTGTGTGCCAAATTAGATTACGTTCAGACTCTTTGGGAATGCATACACACCAGTTAGTAGCATTTGGATGTCGGCGGTAAAATAACACATCATTGTGTAACTTGTAATACTTAGTCAAAGGATGATTGTGTTTTTCTACCAGTAATGTTATTATCTTATACCAGTGAGGATCAGATTTTTGTAATTCAGCCATGTTTCTGCACATATCAATATAATATTGGTGATACTGCTTGTCTTGCATTAAGAGAATCTTGTAGTCATTTATATTTTCTAAGTCACTGTTGGTATCATTCATACCTTGTGGAAGTCTAGACAAAGTGTCTGCAATGGTGTTGTCCTTACCTCTTATGTACTTAATTTCAAAAGAGTAGTTCTGAAGTGTAACTGCCCATCGTGATAGTCTAGGATGTACAAGTTTACAAGTTAACAAAAATGTCAGGGCCTGGTGATCGGTGTAAATTACCGTATGTTTTCCAAATAAATAATAATTGAATTTCTTGAATGCCCATACTATGGAAAGTGTTTCTAACTCAGTAGTGGAGTATGTACGCTCACATTCAGTTAGAGTGCGACTCGCAAACCCAATAATTCTTATCTGTTCCTCCTCTTTATTCTTTACAACTTGAAATAAGCAACAGCCCAAGCCAGTACGTGAAGCGTCACAAGTCATACAAAAATCTAAATTGAAATCTGGATGGCTCAATATGTTAGCATTCACTAAAGCATGTTTAATTGTAATAAAGTCATTCTGGCACTGTTCCGACCAGATCCAAACTTGATTCTTTCTGAGTAGATTTAGCAGACGTTTACTGTTCAAAAGTGGTTGTGGCAAAAAACGTCTGAAAAATGAACATAGCCCAAGGAATGATTTTAACTGCTTTTTAGTTCGAGGGCTAGGAAAGTTTCTGATAGCATCTAATTTACTGGGATCCGGACGTATGCCCTGTGAATTAATGATATGTCCTAAATACTTTATCTAACTGCAACCAACTTTGATTTTCTTAGGTTGGCTGTGACTCCAGCTTGTGCAAATTTTTCTAAAATTCTTTGAAGAGTGTCAACATGTTCATTCCAAGATTGTGTAGCTATCAGTATATCATCTACATAGTGTGTGACTGTCTCAACTAAATCGTCGCCAAGCACGGTATCCAGGGCTGTAATGAATACCCCAGAACTGACATTCAGTCCGAAGGGTAGAACACAAAACTGATAGGTTCGCCCCCCGAACATAAATGCAGTATATTTCCGAGAATCAGGAGTGATACCCACCTGCCAAAACGAATTAGCGAGATCTATTGTGGAAAAATATTTTGCATCTAGAAATTTCAGTAATTGCTCTTCTAAATTTTCAGGTTTTGTGTGAACCGGTAAAATTATTTCATTAATAGCTCGTGCGTCTAACACTAACCTAATGCTTCCATTTGATTTTTTGACAACAAGTAGAGGACTACAATAAGGTGAGGTGGATGGTTCAATGACCTTCCAGTCTAACATTTGTTTTAATTCTTGCCACACAGCAGGTCGTTGAGATAACGGTACGTTACATGTCTTATGGTAGAAGATCTTGTGAGGCTTAACTTCAATCTTGTACACATACGTGTTGATAACACCTAATCGTTTGGTAAAAACTTGTAAATATTTGGATAACACTTCCTGTAGTTTTATACGTTCATGTACACTGAGAGCTGTAGCTTCACTTATCTTATGATCAAGCAATGTTTTCAAGTCCATTAGCTCTGTGTCAGATGAGTGTGTTTGCATGTCTTGAATGTCATTGTCAAGTACTAACTGAACCTTGTACCGTGTACAGTGTTTGTCATGCTTTAGAGTTCTCCTGTCCAAATCAATAATAATTACACTGCCTTTATCGTTTAAAATACATTTACCTTTGGAGAAGTCTATAATGCAGTCCTTCTCGCTCATAATATCTATTCCTAATATGCAATTTGTCACAAGGTTTTGTACAACCAGGAATGGCCATTGTACGGTTCCATTACCTATTTTAACGTTTACAAAAACTTGCTTCGTAACCCTACATGACTTATTACCTAGTGCAGTAGTTATTTTACAGTTTTGGGCAGGAAACTCAGGCACAGGTTCCAATTCACACATCTTTTTATAGAAATTAAAAGACAAAACGCTCACAGCTGCACCTGTATCTAGGATAATAGTAGTTGGAATCCCACCTACTACACCAGTAGTAGATGCTAAAACAATTTCATTTGTGTTTAAACGACATTGTGTACTGTCTTGTAAAAGTTCATCTGATATATTGTTATTGTGGTTGTATCTTATAAATAAAACAGGTAGTTTTTGTTTAGAATTACTCGGCATATCATTATTCTGTTGTTCAAGTGTGGTGTCAAATAACTGATTAACATTGAAGTCGCCCCCCAAGAATTCTTCAGCCACGACCTGGGGCAAAGTAGTGACTGTTTCTAGTTTGTTGGATTATCATTTGTACTAGGTACTGACACAGATTGAGGTTGTGCATCAGGTGTCGTTTCTATTATATTCACATTCGGATATTGCCTATTATGATCTCCAAACTTTTGCGGTTGTTGTTGCTGTTGCGCATTATAACTTACCTGTCGGTCGTAAGGTATGCTCCAATTTTGTCCTGGTGGCTGCTGTGGTAAAGCAGAGTTTGAATGAAAGTACTGATCGTTACGAGTCCAACCTTGATGCTGTCTTGGCTCGTAGTTATTATTATTTATATTTCTGTTTGTGTTTTTGTTATTACCTTTGTATCCGTTGTTACCGTTGTAGTTATTACCGCGGTGCCTTTTGTATGGATTGCCGCATGAAATGTTATTACTGTTGTAACTATTGTTTGTATTGGAATACGCGTGTTGATTTTGATTTCCGTACTGAGACGGCATGTGAGTTTGCTGTTTTTGTTGTACCGCGTATCCAACTGTGGGCGCGCCAGAATTGTGTTGGCAAGCCTGCATGTTTTGCATACCACTAGTGTAAACATTGTGGCTGCTGTTTTGCCGCGCGAAGCGCTGATCTTCAAGTAACATGTCAACCGAATCTAAAGATGTTAAAAAATAATCTGAATCGTCATCCGGGATATGTAGAAGTTTTTCCTTAATGTTGAAAGGCAATTTGGCCTTCAACGCTCGGAGTATATCACGCGTTGCGACTGGTTCGTCTAAAAAATGTCCCATGTTCAAGTATTTTTCAAAATATCTGCGTAAGTTACCATTTTTACTGTTAAAAGTTTCAGGTTCTAAAATTTGTCTTCTGAGTCGCTCCTGGACGGATTGCGACCAGAATTTGTTCAGAAAAGCACGCTCAAACTCACTGTACGTGGTACATACGTCAGCTTGACTGTATGCCCAGACAGCTGCATCGCCTTGGATGTAACCGACAATATATGAAATCTTTTTCCGGTCACTCCAAGTGCGTGGAAATGCGTTACTGAAAGATTTAAGAAAAATCACCGGATGAATGGTTCGTTTTTCTGGGATAAAAATCTGAAATTGCCTGTGTTTCATTAAGCTTTCATCTTCCTTCGCATTGTGATATGGATTTATTCCACTGTAATTACTGGTATATTCAGCTGGCGAGTAATTACGATAATGTTGCTGTGGTTTACCATGATAATAGCTTGTGTTTGTGTTTCCACATCGTGGTATGTGTTGTAGTCGTGGTGTGTTTTGTTCTTGCGTATTTGTCGTGTGCGGAATGTGTGTATCATACTCGAATGTATATTGGTTTCTGAACTGTACATTTTGACTGATATTTTCGTTACATTCAGACTGTAGTTGATCGGTGAATTGTCTCATGGGTGCAGTGACGGATTGTACTGCGTCACTGATCAGCTGTTTGTTATTAGTAATGTATTGCGCTACGGAGTCGTGCACAATTGTTGGTAAATTTTCACGTAAGCATCTATCAAAATGTTTGTCTTTGTTCTCAACCCAATCATGAAATTCTTTATTAATATTTTGAAAATGAGCTGTGGCATCTGATTGTAAGATGTCAGTCAGGTGTTGTTCAACATTGTCAAATTTATTCTGTACGTCAGTAATTCGTTTTTCAAGATTGTCATGTACTGAAGGATATGTTTGAATTTGTTCAGTAAGAACTTCACACGTGACATTAAGGTTTTTTACTTGTGTCTGTAAAAGTGCTACGTCAGTTGTAGTCTTTTCTTGTCTCGTATTGAGCTGGGAAAATTTAGTACTGAGTTCGGTCATCTGTTTGGTCAGTGTGGCGTCTATAAGTTCCACACGCTTACATAAAGTGTCATTACCTATCTTGATTGCTATGAGATCAGATTTGATTTCGTCATTTTGTGTTTTTAACTGTTCATTTTGTGTCTCTAATTGTGCCTTTAAGGTTGCCATGTTTTCGGCGTTTTGTTTCATTAGCATTTGTAACATGTCGGCAATGTTTACCGTTTGCAAGGTCTCTGCCCCCGCCGCGTCATTAGACGTGACGTCATGCATTAACATGGGCTCTGATTGAGATTTTGAAATTTTTGTAGTGGACGGCCTATCGTCAAAATTTTCGTCAACACTTGCGTCAATGTTTGATGAATCGTCACTACCGGTTGCTGTCGTAAAGTCATTTTCTAACACTTGTCTCATGTCCGAGTCGGATTGCGTCTGAATAGTACGTCCTTGCTGTTCCATTTTTGCGTATTGTTTTCTAGTTATTACCATGCCACACGTGATATATGTTTCAAGAAAATTTTTGACACTGATTTTAAAATAAAATGTAGTTGAGCATGAATCGCTCGTAGCAACAATGGCTGTCTGTTAATTTAAAAATATAAACTGAATTTGAGATTATTGGTAATGGCTGCTGGCCATGTTACATGATATCGTACAGAAGTCGGCCATATTGTACACTCATGTATTGGTATTGTTGCATACGTTATTGTTTAGGGAAAAGTACTGAGAATGAAATTTATCACTGAAACTGTTATGCAGAAAAGAAACACTACAGAATTTACTGAAAAGCTAATACACTGAATTATACGTCTGGTCAAGCCTACCAATGCAAAGATGCTGCGTCTTACCTTATTTTGCTGGAAGTTTCATTGCGTCTTCCCGCAAAATTTCAGAATTGGAAAATATCTTCAGATTTTGTTATCTCTCATACATTGACGTCCAGGTCCAGAAAGTTGATTTTTTACATGAAACAAAGAGAACAATGTAACAAATGACAAAATAACAAGTCCTGTCACGGTCGCCAATATAAAATAAATAAAATAAAATAAAAAAATGTTATTTTAAATATTTTAATTATTCTATCTGTATGATGGTGATTGTGATTGCAATTGTATTTGCTTATCTGGAACGTGGACGTTTAATTATTCGGTATCAGACGCTTGACAATGGCTTTTTCGTAAAGGCAATGTTACTCGTAGTTGACCGTGAAATAAAACTGAATAATCGGACTTCGTAATTAAATCGTTTCCAAAGACTGCTGCGGTAGGTGCGGACTCATAATCTAAATCTCAATATTACAATAATTTGCCAGCCATGCCAATACGTCGTACAGAGGTGATTGTCTACTAAACATAAAAAAGTTACACAGTTAGTTAAATCAGATATATTCAATGAATAAGCCTACAGTTCATAATCCTACTTACTTTTATAAATATAAATTCTTTACAGAATCGAGTGCCTAGTGTGGTTGCAACTCGCAGTATTCTTCTATAACATGAAATATGGCGGTGTGCCAGACAATAAAATAAAATACGTGCTTCTCGCACCACTTCAACCAGAGCTCTCTCTTTCTTAATCAAACATAAGAGTAACGTAATTGTGCTTTTGTTTTATCAGCGACACAGCGCTGCAGTTGTGTGCCATAGGCTTTATTTATTTGTCACTGATTATTTATTTAATTAATATTTCGCGTTTCCAAGGAAACTCACGCTCGGCATGCAAATGTGCCTTTATAAAACCCCTACTCTGTTTTATCTAAGTAACCCTTCAATGTATAAAATGAATTGCATAACTGATACCTTTAAGCTGCCTTTTTAAATAGATGTATGTATGGAATTTCTTTATTCTCTTTTGGTAATTTATTGGACAGCCTTATTCCTTGGTAAAAATGCTGTTTTAAGTTTTATGTTTATTTCTTCTTGCTAAATGTAAATTGAGTCTAGCTGTTGTTCCATGGTCGTGGACAGTGCTGTTTGTGTGGTAATTACCAATTTAGTTTTGATATGTACAACTGATTGGTAAATGTATTCATATGGAACAGTTAAAATACCCAGTGGTTTGAACAGATCTTGACATTGAGCTCAACTACTATTTTTGTTTATTATTCTCATGGCTCTTTTCTATAGTTTGATAACTGTGTTCATATTTTGTGCGTTCTACCGTATCTTCCTTCGCCGTCTGCGTTGTCGTGGTTACCGTGAGACACTGTTATACCAAGAGGAAAGGCGCGTCGATCTTAGAGCATGAGATATGATGACCTTAAGCCATAGACAACACACAACGGTCACGGTAGCACCTGATTCCAGAATAGCTGCAGTAGTTAAGAACTATCCCCTGTTGACCAGGTCCCCAAAACTTAACTCGTAACGAGATCCCTTCAAAGCAAATTGTCATAACGATCGTCTATAAAGGCTTCGTACAACGAGAATAAATGTTACGGTTTATGGAATAATAACAGATACGACCAAACTGTCTTGTCTCTTCTGCTTTATTTAACATAACTTCGTTCACAGTTTCATTTCGCATTCACCACTCATTCACCGAAACCCTTTGATGAACAGTTTTGGTTGCATAACACCAACAGTCAATGATAATGATACAGCTTTTCTCCTTTTTATAAATTGAAGCCCGCTCTCCGTGATGTAATAAAAAAAAACCGGTCTCAATTCCGCGTGCCTCGTGAGACGCGAATAGACTTATCCTGGGATTGACCGCCCTGTAGGTGTACTCAATTTAATGACCACACTTCACTGTCCGCTATTTCGCGTAACTGAATGTCCATTTGTTAGTCTGATTATACACTGTAGCTATTTAAAATTCGCCCCTATATTTTTCACAACGCACAATTAGCACTTCGTTACTGTTTTTTTTTTCTTCTAAGAGTAAACGGAAAAAAAAGACGCCGTATCATCGGCTTAGTCGATATAAAGCAAAACACCTTAATATGCTCAATTTTACCTCTTCTTATAGGATCGGCTACCTTACTCATTAATTTATTACATATTATTTCCAATAACGCTAAACAGGAATCGCCGTTATATTTTAATTGTATTCAAAAGCATGTTACTACTATTATGACCGACCAAATCATAACAAATCGCGCGGCGTGCGTTTTTAACGATAACTTTACGCTATTCAAGTTCTGTTACAGCTGTCTTGACTCGTAATGTTACACAGCCCCCCAGACTGTGATGTCTTGAAGAGGGTTCCAGACAGAACAGGCTTTTTTTTTTTTTTGTGTACTGTGATGGGAGAGGGTATTTGTTTCGGCGGATACACTCACTCTCAGATTCACTCAACAAGTCAGTACATACATTCTACAATATTTGAGTTAATGGGCCTAGACAAAATGCCCTTAACTAAATTCCACATTTGTTTATAGGTTGTCTTAGAAGCACTTCGCACTAATCACTTCATATTCACACCACATTTTTTTTTCTTGATGAAGCCCTCAGTTCTTCAACCGACTGTGCAAGGCAGGGATCACAGCCGGGTTCGACGATTGGCATCCTAGGCCAAAACCCTTATTAGGCCACTTGTTTAACCAGAGAGGATTTGGTCCTTTTCTTTTCCTCTTAATTCCACTTTCAAATCATCCATCCCCGTCGTTCAGTGAGAGGATAAATCGTATTTCAGCGTCGTCATTGTTGCTGATACCAAGAAGGTATCTCATGGAAATCATCGGTACATTCTTTAATTTTCTTTGTAAGTTAGTATAAGTACGTATTTATCCATTGGTGCTTTTATTTAGTCCACTGAGTGTAGTCTTGGTATCATTCAGTGTTTCTTGAATCTATATTTTGCTCATTATTGATAATACTTCTTCAGGTCTATGTGAGGGAATAAGACTTTAATTACATCAGTATCACAATCTGCCAGGAGGTAGCTCCCTTCATGAGGTATTTTCATTATTTTATGTGGACCTGTATATAAATATTGCCATTTCTTATTCAGTCTTTTCCTGGTTGATGCTTTTGGGTGATTTCTCAATAAAATTTCTTCCCCTACATCATATGTGACTACTTTCTTCACATTTTTATCAAAACGGGTTTTTCTCAATTGTGCTTGATGCTTCAGGTTTTCGTAGACCTTCTTCACCATATCTTCTTTCCTGGTAATCTTTTGTTCTATTGCAGGTAATTTCTTCATCCATTCTGGCACAATACTTTCACCAAATACTATTTGGTTAGGTGAATAACCTGTCGATAAGTTTGGTAAGTCATTATACACTTTCTCAAATTCATAAATCCAATCGATCCATTTATAATGTTGTTTGGGTATGTACGTCCGTAAAAATCGGTTCAACTCTCGGAAGATTCTTTCAACCGGATTTCCACAAGGGTAAAATCTTGAGATGTAAATGTGCTGGATTCCTTGTTCTTTCATAGTGTCTCTCCATACTTTGCTTGTATAATAAGCAGCGTTGTCTGTCAAGATCATTATAGGTTTGCCAAGCTCAGTTATATAGTTGTTGATAAATTTGCGTAACATGGGTCGAACGTGGAGATTTTTCAAAGGATATAATTTCACATATCTTGAAAAGAGATCATAGAAAGCCAATACATATTTGAACCGTCCACGTGTCATGGGACATGGCCCACAGACGTCACATGACACCAACATTAAAGGTTGTTGTGGGATGATAGGATGTAATTCTATCTTCCGACAATAGTTTATGGGTTTCGCCTTCTGACATATTTTGCACTTCTTAATAATATTTGTAGCTATACGTCCCAAATTTGGATGATAGCAGTATGTGCTATTTTGGCTGTACATTTTGCGGCACCAAAATGACCCCAATTCAAGTGAGTGTACCATACTAGTGATTCTAAATATTTATTTGGAACACAAACTTTCCAAACATCTTCTTCATCCTTCCTCCGATACAATATTCCGGATTTTAATTGATACTGTTCTTGAGAGTGACTTAGCGTTTTGCTTTCAACAGCCTGCCTAATGGCTTTCCACAACTTATCATCTTCTTGCAGTTGTGGAAGACTTCGAGATAGCTGTGAAATCTGCCTCTCACAATATTGCCTTGATAAATTCATGACTTTAAAGTCAATAGTCCGTTCTTCACACTCGTCAGCATTCTTTCTTTTCGGTAATCTTGAAAGAGCATCGGCTATGATGTTGTCTTTCCCTCTGATGTATTTGAGCATAATATCATATTCTTGCAGTAGCAAGGCCCACCGGGTTAAACGTGAATGGAACATCCTTCCTGTTAAAATAAAAGATAAAGCTTTGTGGTCGCAGAATACAATGATCTTCTTTCCATATACAAAATAGCGAAAGTTTCTAAGTGACCAGACCACGGCCAGTACTTCCAATTCAGTAGTACAATATGCACGTTCACAGCTAGAGAGTGTTCTGCTGGCAAACCCAATTATCTTGATGGTACTGATATCTTCTGGATTGTCCATCTGGAAAAGAGTGGCACCCAATCCTGTTTCAGAAGCATCCGCAGCAATATAAAAATCTTGATCAAGTCTCGGATGATGTAACAGTGGAGCATTAGTCAAAGCATTGCGAATGTTATCAAAAGCTTGCGTGCATTCGGAATTCCACTCCCACATGACATTTTTTCTTAACAGCCGTAACAAACAGTCTTGACTTCCTAACTGATTGGGTAAAAATCGTCGAAAAAATGAAACTAAGCCGATAAATGACTTTAATTCCGTTCTATTGTTTGGATAAGCACATCTGTTAATCGCATCCATCTTTTTAGGATTTGGTTTTATCCCTTCAGGAGTGATTATATGTCCAAGAAATTTCAATTGGTTATGAGCAAACTTGGATTTGCTCAAATTTACAGTAACTCCGTATTCCAAAAATTTCGCAAAAACTCTTCTTAATAAGTCCAAATGTTCCTCCCAAGTTTCAGAAGCAATTAGCAAATCATCCACACATACAGTAACTTCATTCAAAAGGTCTCTGCCCAGTACGGTATCTAATGCCGATATGAAAACACCACCGCTTATTTTCAACCCAAATGGCATGACAGTAAACTGGTAACTTCGGCCCAGAAAAACGAATGCAGTATATTTTCTAGATTCTTTCGATATTCTAGTTTGCCAATATGAACTACGCATATCCAAAGAAGTTAAGAAGCGGGCACCATAAAACTTTTGTACTAACTCTTCTAGGTTCTCCGGTCGCGTTTGTACAGGTATAATGATCTTATTGATCTCTCTGGCATCCAACACCAATCTGATGTCACCATTGGGTTTAATTACCGCCACAAGAGGGTTACAATATTCAGAATCTGAGGGCTCAATAATACCCCATTCTAACATTTTATTGATTTCCTTTCTGACTACTTCTTTCTTTGTCCATGGGATAGAATAGGAAGTACGACAAAAGGGTTTATGTGCATACGGCTTTATATGGTATTCAAAGTCTTTTATTATACCCGGACGTTTACTAAAAATTGACTGATATGCTTCCAACAAGTAGTACAGTTCATCCCTTTGGATAACAGATAAATATTCTGATTCTAACACCTTTTCCTGCAATGACATTTTATCCATCATTTCTTCAGAACATTCAATAAGGCATATATCATACACATTTTCATCATCAATACTGACATATTTTGCCATTAGATTCATACACAATTGATTTGGAATTACTCGGCCCTTTTTCAGGGTAGTTGTCAAAACATTACCATTTGAATTAAATATACATTCACCTTTCTCTAAATTAATGATTGCACCAGTCTCACATAAAAAATCCAAACCCCAGATACATGGTACTGTCATTTTAGGAACAACCAGGAATGTACTTTCTATTTGAGCCCCCTGTATTGTAACGTCAACACGTACCTGTTTCACAACTTTTTGCATTTTTGCGCTGAACGCGCCAGACACGGTACATCCTGTAATAGGAAAAGTGGGCATTTTTACCCCTCGGCTTATCTGTTTTAAACAGTCCAACGTCATGACACTAATAGTTGCTCCAGTATCAATTAATATTTCAACATCAACATTATTTATACTTGTTGGAATTATTGCCTGTAAAATTTGTCCACATTTATTAGAAACTTCAGGTTTTTCTTCAATTAATTCATTCCTTATATCCTGATCATTATTATACCTTAATACTCTCAGTTCAAATTGATGCCTGCCTTCCTTCTCCTTTCCAGTCATCCTAGGAAGGCATTTGGTGACCGGTATTAGTTTAATCTATCTCGTTGAGTCATCGGTGGGGGTTCATGAACTTCCACAATCCGTACAGTATGATCTGAGTTATGGTATTCACCCCGTCGCACATTGGAGGCTCCTTCGCCCATTGGTATAACTCCTTGTGCTGGATGAGGACTCGAGGCATTTGTTCCATCCTGCCGATGAACATTATGCTTCGAATTATCTTCCCAAGGTCGAATGCAATTGGGTTCATCACTTGGGTACCTGTTACCCTTATTAATATCACTACTATGCACATTCGCGTCACCATATCGAGGTTTACCTCTAGCACAGTAAGTATCTCTTCTATATTTATTATAATCATTGTTTTTATTGCAACCGTAGGATGAAGATTGTCCACGCTCCTGTGATGCGGGTTTGACCTGGTTTTCGGTATAATTATTATCATACGTTAAATTATTATTATAATTATTCGTATTACTATGAGTGTGAGTCGACATTTGATTACTACTCATTTGTCTTGCGTCTTCCATAATCATATCTATAGAGTCAATCACCGACAAGAATTGTTCCAAATCGTGGTCAGGAACATGTATTAACTTTTCACGTATATTTATGGGCAACCTTCCCTTCAAAATTCTGATCACTTCCTTGTGAGAAATTGGATCACTCCAGTAACGTGTCTTATTTATGTACTTTTCAAAATACTGCCTTAAAGTACTCCTTTTACTGTTAAAATACTCAGGTTGGTAAACCTCTTTTCTTAATTTCTCTTGTTTACTCGACGACCAGTATTTAGCCAAAAAAAGTTGTTCAAACTCAGCGCAAGTGTGGCAACTTTCACTTACTTCGGCGGCCCATAATGCGGCTTCTCCGGTAATTTTGGATACTATAAATTGAAGTCGGTCGTGTTCTGACCAGCTACGCGGAAATATTCTTTTGAAATTATTGATAAAGAATTTCGGATGCAGGTTGTTCTTTTCAGTGGAGAATGTTGGGAATTGTCTACTTTTAAAAATGCTGTTCTCCACCTTTAAAGAAGACAAATATCCTCGCTGACCAAAAGAATCATCATCTTTACCAACCGAATCATCAACTTCCCAATGCAATTTTTCACCACAATTGTACTTCGTATTATCACATGTTCGGTTGTTCTTCGACCTATTCTCCGAACGTTCGTCCTCTGTCAACAAATTTTGTGATGACTTTCGTTCTAACTCCGCCAATTTATGATTGGTTTCCTTTTGCCATTTAGGTAACTCATCAACTATTTTGTCTTTTATTTTCTGAAATTCGCTAGTGAAGAGCTTAATTAATTCATCATTTCTACTTAGGTGCTCATTGATATTTTCATTTGGCTGTGATCCAATAGTAGTCTTAACCTTGTCTACAATTTCATTTCCTTTTATTTCTATCCATTCAGATAGATCTTCGTCAAGTCTTTTAGTTTGATCTACTAAATACTTGTCAATCCCCTTACGAGCATCAGACTCAAACTCGACTATTTGTTTCGAAAGCTCTTCTATCTATGCGCTAGCATTGAAACAGCTGCTTTCACACTTAACCATCCTGTTGGACAGGCCATCATAACTCTTCGAAACTACCTCATATTTCTTTTCTACGTCATAAAGTTTTCCCATTAAATTATTATACTGCTTTTCTAAGGTGTTAGAAAACTCTACATCTAGTTCTCCAAATTTCGCATTTAATTGAGTCTCCCAGTCCGCCTTTAATTCTTTCTTAGTATTTTCCAGTTTATAATCAAAGGTGTTCAGTTTGCTTTCCAAAGAATCCATTTTAACTTCTAATGAACCAAATTTGGCCTCAAATTTTTCATTTAACTTTTGATTGTCCTCTTTTAATTGCTTATTATCTTTTTCTAGTGAACCAAGTCTTCCATTCATTACACCCATTTGAGTATTTATTGATACCAGCATATCAAACATTTTTTGATTAATATTTCCATTTTGAGGATCAACTTGCTGATCCACATCCGAAACTTCAAGATCTTTATGTTCTCCCACGCTGCTTACCTTACTTATCATTGTATTTGAATCTCCTAACGGCTCTAAATCAATAACTGTATTATTATCTGTACATGTCTCCTGTCCCACATTGAGCTCATGGGATGCATCCTCCCTATCCTCTTCACTTTTCTCACTCTCTCTACTCATTACTCTACTCAACTGCACATTATCATGTATTCTTTTCGTTCGTTTTGACATGATTATTCACTACCAAGACATACACTTATTTTCACTATGTGTTTATATATATTTATCTTCCGAAATCACAAGTCTCAACTTCCTTTTTTTTATAATTATACAGTTATTTTAATCATACCTGGTAGTATCACTCACTTTTAGCGATTATTGAAGAATACCTCTTTCATTGGACAGACTCACTGGCTGCTACAATATTTTCCAACTCGAGGGTTCGTGAATCCGGATGACACTCGACTCGATGCAGCAATCCTCCTCGATCGAGCCCCACGTTGGGCGCCACTTCTACCGTATCTTCCTTCGCCGTCTGCGTTGTCGTGGTTACCGTGAGACACCGTTATACCAAGAGGAAAGGCGCGTCGATCTTAGAGCATGAGATATGATGACCTTAAGCCATAGACAACACACAACGGTCACGGTAGCACCTGATTCCAGAATAGCTGCAGTAGTTAAGAACTATCCCCTGTTGACCAGGTCCCCAAAACTTAACTCGTAACGAGATCCCTTCAAAGCAAATTGTCATAACGATCGTCTATAAAGGCTTCGTACAACGAGAATAAATGTTACGGTTTATGGAATAATAACAGATACGACCAAACTGTCTTGTCTCTTCTGCTTTATTTAACATAACTTCGTTCACAGTTTCATTTCGCATTCACCACTCATTCACCGAAACCCTTTGATGAACAGTTTTGGTTGCATAACACCAACAGTCAATGATAATGATACAGCTTTTCTCCTTTTTATAAATTGAAGCCCGCTCTCCGTGATATAATAAAAAAAAACCGGTCTCAATTCCGCGTGCCTCGTGAGACGCGAATAGACTTATCCTGGGATTGACCGCCCTGTAGGTGTACTCAATTTAATGACCACACTTCACTGTCCGCTATTTCGCGTAACTGAATGTCCATTTGTTAGTCTGATTATACACTGTAGCTATTTAAAATTCGCCCCTATATTTTTCACAACGCACAATTAGCACTTCGCTACTGTTTTTTTTTTTTTCTTCTAAGAGTAAACGGAAAAAAAGACGCCGTATCATCGGCTTAGTCGATATAAAGCAAAACACCTTAATATGCTCAATTTTACCTCTTCTTATAGGATCGGCTACCTTACTCATTAATTTATTACATATTATTTCCAATAACGCTAAACAGGAATCGCCGTTATATTTTAATTGTATTCAAAAGCATGTTACTACTATTATGACCGACCAAATCATAACAAATCGCGCGGCGTGCGTTTTTAACGATAACTTTACGCTATTCAAGTTCCGTTACAGCTGTCTTGACTCGTAATGTTACAGCGTGTTTCCCCAAAAAAGAATACCATAGCTAAGAATTAAGCGTACATATGAATGGTATGTAACTAAAAGACACTGCATGTTACACACTGTTGACAGGATTCTAACATTCTGATGACATTCTGTTTGCAAGTACCTTTGTGTGTTCACACCGCTTCAACTGAGAGTAAATATTCATTCCTAGAAATTTTACATTTGTTACACAGTCTGTAGATGTGCCATCTACATTTATTTTAACATTTTCATTTTCCCTCTTCAAACTAAAATTCATGGCATTAGTTTTCTTTATGTTCAATGTTACTTTATTGCCTAATGGCCAAGCGTAAACTTCATTGAGACTTCCTTTTGCTTTCTCTGCAAGGAGTTCTCTTCTTTTCTCAGTGACTATAATATTGCTCTCATCAGTGAAGTGAATTTTTTCACCATGAGTAGTACTATGGGGAAATTATTGGTCCTAATATTCTACCTTGCAAAACCCCTATATTAATGAATTTTGGTTCTGATAAGTGTTTTAATAAATGTTTAGATAAAGAAGTGTGTGTTTCCCTAGTCTTTGTACCATGTCTACTAGATATGATCGAAACCAGTCATTAGCTACCGCTATTATTCCTGATGCTTCTAATTTATGTAATAGAATCTTGTGGTCCACTGTATCAAAGGCCTTTGAAAGACCCAAAAAAAGCCTGTGACACATTCATCTTCGTCAAGAGCATCAAGTAAAAGTTTAGTGAATTCTACTATGGCTGACTCCGTATTTTTGCCACTTCAGAAAGCAAACTGTGATTAGCTAGAAAGGTTGTATTTATTCAGTTAATTCATTAACCTGTCTTTCATAATCGCTTTTATTATTTTTGAGAATGCTGAGAGCAGTGAAATGGGCCAACAATTTTCTGTCTTGTGCATTACCTTCCTTAAACAAATGTACAACACATGATTGTTTTAGCTGCTCTGGAAATGTCCCTGCTGTGAGGGATTCATTTATTATTTTTGATAAGGGGCCTTGTATAATCTTTATGTATTGTTTCATTACACACACTGGTAGTTCATCTAAGCCTATTGACGTTTTATTTTTTAGTTTTTGAGCAGTTTTACTGACTTCATTCTCTGTGGTTGGAAGTAACAGCATTGTTTTTAATGCAACATTATTTATAGGTGCTATATTTGTTTTGGGGAATTTTTGTCTCTGCAATACTTCAAAAATGCTCGTTTACACAGTTTGCTAAGTGTTGTGGATCATTTATTACCTTATTTCCTCTCTTAGCAGCATTTTAATTCAGCATTTGTTTGCCTCTGTCTGTTTCCTTCTTCATGACATCCCAGACTGCTTTGCTTTTATTCTCTTCATTGTATATTATTTTGTCATTAAATGACTTTTTTGCAGCAATCAGCACCTTCTTATAGATCCTTTTGTATACATGATAGAAATTTAAGATTTCTGGGCCACTGCGACTCTTTTTTTAATGGAACTAATGTATTTAAGTGTTTGGGAGACTTTTAATACCTGCTAATGTCCATCTGTTTTTGAGAGAAATTGATACAGGCATGCATACTTTTGGAAATGCCTTTTCAAAGTTCAGTTTAAATAATGTGGAGAATTTAGAGAATTTCATATTCACATTGGTTTCCTTATGCATTTCATCCCAGCTTTGTTTTGTTAGTTCTTTTGAAAGATCTTTTATTTTGATTTCTGATAAATGTCTTTTGTAGGCTTGTAGTTTAGGGAATGATTCGATGTCCAATTTTATTGTTGTTATTTGAGAGAGATGGTCTGATAGTCCAAGATATTTTACAGCTACATCACATATTTCCCTGTCCATATTTGTGGCCATATGGTCAATTACTGATGCAATAATTGTAATAGCCCTTGTCGCAGTATTGACCAAGAGGGACATGCCAAAACTTTGAGGGATATTCACGAGGGTGCTGGTGGATTCATTTGTGGTATTAGTGTTGATGTGGATGTCCCCACGCAGAATTATGTTTACCTTAGTACTTGAGACTTTATCTAGAACTTCTGTTAATTTATTAAAAAAAGTGTCCACACTACCACTAGGAGATCGATACACACAAAAAATGATTAACGTCTTTGTGATATCGAGCCCTGTCAATTGAATAGCTGATATTTCAAAGGGTTTGTCTTCACTTACTGTACTTAGGTCATGTCTTGATTTCAACTGTTTTCCTTTTCTGATATAAATGCATGATCCTCCACCTCTTGAAACAGTTCTGAAGTAAGAGTTTACCCTTTCGTGTATAGCATCTCGTGTCTTTTGTACTGGACGTCTTTCATATTTTGAGAAACAACATAATTATTTCGTTTAGCTACCAAGTTGGAATATTCGTTTATGATCACAGATCTGGAATTATACTTGCATATTACAATAAACCTGTGTGTGTGTGTGAGTGAGTATGTGTGTGTGTGTGTGTGTGTGTGTGTGTGTGTGTGTGTGTGTGTGTTTGTACTCAATAAATAACGAATAGTTTTGTACTGGTGCCAACTCTTGTTTCCGATTTATCGACTTTCCATCTCTCTTTTGTTAAATTTCATCTCTGTCTTATTCAAGCGCTATCTTTGGTCGTGTGCTGAAAAATATAAACATAGAAGAACTGCTCTATGTATATTAAGGAAATACTATAAACTTAAGTGATGCATCATATTTAAAAAATCTGAACAGGACCATTTCTACCTCCCCTCCTAAAATTGCGTATTGTCTTTTTCTCTGTCTTTTTAACTACGTTGCACGTGAGTGTATGTCTTTTTCATTGGGTACTTTGATTAGAGTTTTGTTTTATTAATTTGCTGATTGTGGCAAATACAAGTTTAGAGAGCTTTTCCGCTACATTTCTGATTTTTACATGTTGCTGTCATCCTTAGAAACGGCTTTCGTCTACTAGGCCCAATCAATTTTAATACAAAGTAATTATTACTCGTCAATATCGTCGACTATATTGCGTACTGAAAAACGAGAACCATGGAACCCCTTCCTGGTTTGTTTAGCAGAAACGTTACTCAAAAGCTTTTAAGGCGGACAGGTGATTACCGATCTATGAACCTCAGAATAAAATGAGAACACCCCTAACATATTTTGGATGTTGAAATACTACTGTAACGCTCGCCAAGCATAACAGAACTTGTGAGATGCAGAAATATTTAATTTTAAGATGCACTGTATCTTTCACAAAGAGTAATCCAAAGTAACGGAATTATTTACCATCTTCCAGTTGCTGATCGTATATCTGACTGTCTATTTGGTATGTGCTTGCCTGCTTACCGTAATATTTTATGCATCATGCATTTCCTGGATCATTAGTTAGGCCTAGCTTCAAATGTCAGCGGTCTGATTAGCCTGTTATTTTGGCCACACGTGTTCATTGTCTTACTTTCAGAGCGCAAACTGATGTTTTATGCATCAATTTGACGGGTGTGTGTTCCCCATCACTGCTTAATTTCATGTTGTAACATTTTGTGTGTGTGTGTGTGTGTGTGTGTGTGTGTGTGTGTGTGTGTGTGTGCGCGTGAGTGTTGACACATTTTTGAAGTGGGTACACTGCTAGATACACCCCTCATGAAACATTCTGAATAAAAACTTTTGAACATGCTTCAAAAATTAAGATAGTTCAGATGTTTCTGAGAGCGTTCAAGATGCATACTCTGTGGATTTCAAATGAATGCCCACTGAGATTCTATGTCCTGATTGTTTCATTTTTGTGCTTCGTGTACAATGGCTGTAGACAGGAGGAGGATTAAGAGGAGTTTATGTCAGAAGGCACCAAATCAAAACTGGGATTATTTAGTAATATTTCTTTTTCTTTTTAATTTCTGCACCACCACCATATCCGGCTTTCATTTTCCTGCCATAACCATTTTGACCTTTTCCGCGACAGCAGAGCCCAGTAGTGGCGGGTTCTAGAACTACGTCCAAGTGTCAGCAAAAGATATACAATTTCCTATGACCAGCAAAATCCCCATGTCTGCCTCTATTGGATCCTGTGTGAGACCAACTCGGGCGTCAGTTTCTACTCAGTACCAGCCCCTAGGACATCAAGGACCTGACACAGCATTTGTGTGCCATCTTGACTGAGTTGATGATTCAATGGTTTTATGACGCAGTTTCCAGGAAAAGTAGTGCATATTTACAGGTCAGAGGATGTAAAAAGTCAACTGAAAAATGCGGTAGTACCGGCAAATTCATCGTAAATTTAACTCGTTTCCGTGATCGCTGAAATAAAACCAGACGCGCTCTCAACCCGTGAGTGTCATTTCGTTTTCGGCTCCATTCCTGGGTGCTTCACTTATTTGAGCATCGAAGTAACTGATGATGGCCGAAGTCGAGACAATATAAAATCTAGTCTGCCAGCAGCAAGACCCGAATTTCTGGAAAAAAGATAAATTTGAGTATTACGAAGTTTTTTTCGTTGTTTCTCGTTTCTAGTTCAGTCATGTAAGGAACTGAAACAATCACTATGTATTGGTCAGTTGAGATGAGAGTTGATGCTTTTGAAGTTCGCGCTTCAGAAGAATGTTGTAAATTAGTTGAGAAGATCGAGTAACTAAGGGAGACGTACTGAGTGCAACTGGGGAAAGAAACTTGTAGCGTAACTTGACGAAAGGTATTGAAGGGGAAGCCAAAATCTTGAGTACAATATGTAGGCGCATATGGATGTAGAGGATGTTGATTATGCAGAGATGAATGGGTTCGCACAGGACAGAATAGCGTGGTAGGTTGGACTGAGGACGACAGCCATCTGTTTGTAGCGAAACGTACTCCTTTATGAGCAGTGCCCACTCGGAAGGTAGACTTCCTTGCATTGTAGAGCTATTGCAGCGCTTGTTGAATAACACTAATCTTAAAGTGAGCAGAACTATTTATAATAACATAAATATTGCGGTTTATTTGAATCTAGATGTGGGAATTCATAAAAGGCACTGAATCACCGATTCCATTTCTTTGCGCCATATAAGCGTCAGGCGCCCTGCAAGACTACCTTTCGATCATGTTCTTTAGTTTTGAAAGACGTCTATTTTGAGTCTCTTTTCTTGTATTTCATTATGTTCGTTTTAGGGCTTAGATTGATATCTCCTAATACGTAACAGAAAATGGTTCCGATGCTTTTGTCACCAGATATTATGTGGTTAAAATTTAATGGTACCACTAAGTGAGTTTTAGAGAAAAAATCAGCTGTACTTTCCATACGTCCTTATTTTAAAAAAGGCCATGAAAAACCAGGTCATTCTACTTCAGCCTTGAAATATTAGTTTTCGACTGTAGGCGTGGCACTACAGAATATTATTACCTTGCATTTCTCTTCTGTCATAATAGTCTAGACATCGAAAATTTTGTTCATACACATTATAAGTGTAGCGACTATTCATAGAATAATTTGATGCGAATATGTTAACAGCACTATTATCCAGTACAAATATTTTTTTTTACAGAATACTGGATCAGAATTATCAGTTACCTATTTTTATCTATGCAGGGTAAATTAACATGTTCGCAGCTACAGCAATTCCTATGAATTGCGTGTGTTCGTGTCTGTGTGTATGTGTATGTCACGAGCGAATTGGTTGGTATGTGGTCCTACGGTGTGTTGTTAGGTGGCTACCGAAAAACCTAAGTAGTTTACTTGCGCTTTGGTGCGAATTAATTTCTGTGAAATGTCACGAATCACTATACGGTCTGGAAAAACATCACTAGTGTTAGTATATTCATTTCGTATAATTTGCGTTTCTGTTCCATAATTTATACTATACATACCCCATGAATGTATCGCATCTGATCATGAGGCGGGATACATACCAGCTACACTAATGTGTACACAAATCCGGCTTTCCCCAAGGAAGTGTTATGGGCCCTCTATTGTTCCTGATCTATATTAACGACATAGGAGACAATCTGAGCAGCCGTCTCAGGCTGTCTGCAGTTGATGCTGCCATTTGCCGTCTTGTAAAGTTATCAGATGATCAAAATGAGTTGCAAAATGATTTAGATAAGATATCTGTATGGCGTGAAAAGTGTAAATTGACCCTGTGTAAGGAAAAGTGTGAAGTTACTCACATGAGTACTAAAAGACTATATTTCGATTACGTGGTAAGTCACACAAATCTGACGGCTGTAAACTCAACTAATTACTTAGGGATTACAATCACAAATAACCTAAATTGGAAAAATCACATAGACAACACTGTGGTAGAGCAAACCAAAGACTGCTATTCATTGGCAGAACACTTAGAAGGTGCAACAGGTCTACTAAAGGGTCTGCTTACACAACGCTTTATCGCCCTATTCTGGAGTGTTACTGCGCGGTGTAGGATCCGCATCAGGTGGGACTGTCGGATGACATCGAAATAGTGCAAAGAAGGGCTGCTCGTTTTGTATTATCGCGAAATAAGGGAGAAAGTGTCACGGATATGACACGCGAATTTGGATGGCATTCATTACGACAAAGGTGTTATTAGTTGAGGCAGGATCTTTGCATGAAATTTCTATCATCAATTTCCTCTTCGGAATTCGAAAATATTCTGATGGCGCCTCGGGACATAGGGAGAAGTGATCATCACAATAAAATAAGAGAAATTAGGGCTCGCACACAAATATTTAAGTGTTCGTTCTTCCCGCACTAGGGCAGAGTTGAGCAGTGGAGAAATGGCTTGATAGTGGTTCGACGAAACCTCTGCCAGGCACTTAATTGAGATGTAGATGTAGCTGTATCATACTTGTGCGATAACTTTGAATAATTAATTTATTTCCATTGACCCGTAGGGACTCTTCACGTTTGTTTTGAAGTATAGATATCTTGTATCGTTCTACAATTTTCAGTAATACCTTCATTCTATACATTTATGTGGTTTGTGCCAAATTTCTAACTCACCGAAAGATTTCACTATATGTTAACAGTTTTCTGATAGTGAATTGATAGTGATCCGCCAATTTCTGAATTTCTTTTTCTGAGTCTAGCATCAGCAAGTAACTGACAGGTCGTGTCTTTACACACATTCTCAGCTACTACTTATAATGGTACATCAGTATTTTTTCTTACGTTTTCTGTGCTAATAAGATTACTTCAGTAAACATCCTGAATGAATTATACACCATCAAGAAAGGCGTCTTATTTGTGAAACAAGTCCATACTGTTTCTAAAGGAAGGTGTCGAGTTTATGTATTTGACGTTATGTTAATCAGTTGCCTGTCTTCCTTCTTATGTCAAGTTCCCTCGATATCTTTCCTCCTCTTGACAATGATGTGTTATGATGTACGTATCTTTGAAAATGTACTGGTGCGAATAATTATCTGTGCCAAACCAGAAATGACTGGTATTTTATCTTTAACATTATTCTCTCTCTTAAGTCATTAAGTGATTACCAAATGAAATGTGGTGAGTGCTGTTCTGGGAATAACTGGCTTGGGAAAAATTTGTATAGCCGCTATTGCGGCCATCTTATCGAGATAACTGCGTATTTTAGTAATTGTTGAGAAAATTCTCTTCATTTAATTGAACTTAATGCCGACAGCTGACTGCAGATTATATTATGACACTTGAAACATTCCAAATTCATATAGGTGCGAAAATACGAAGCCAAGCCAGTTATTCCGAGAGAGTGATATTTTGTGTCCTAGCATCTTTAAAACCGTAGACCTTCCGTCCGTTTAACTGGAGAGTTAAACACTAACTCACAGAATATTCAATAGCAACACACTGTCATAAACAGCCAATGCTGTAAGAATGTATTAATAATTTTACAAAAACCAAGAATAAATAAACTTTGATGTTGTATCACCATTAAAATTTTATTGGGTGTTAAACAAATGGTTTGTTAATACAGAAAACATTGACTTTAGTAACATCAATTTACATGACCCCCCCCCCCACCCCCCCCTGAAAGCGGCTTCTTTTCAGCAACACCAGACGGACCACTGCACCAATTTCCTTCGTTAAACTGCTTGCTGTATATGCGAAAGCTAAACTGTTAAGTTGTTGTTCGGATTTAATGTCTTCCGTGACTGGTTTCCAATAACGTCACGAAAGGCAAACAACGAACCGGTGAGAAACAGTTCAGAAAATCACCGTTTGTTCCGTCGATAACATCTTTTCAATTTGCACGATAAATCGAAGCTGAGTAGCGAAAAAGTTGTTCTCTTCTTCGACAGCGTTTCTTATCCTAACATTTAGTCGGTTTCGACCTCGACAGGCTGTTGCTGTTCCAGTCTTCCGATTTTCCAATTCTTCATGTCGGTATTCTTCCCATTTTAAAGCTGGTCTTTCCTGTTTCTTCCGCGCTGCTCCCTGTTTAAAACCTTCCTTGGCGACAAATTTCAATCAATCTTCGGACGGTACTATCGAAACTCTGTATTGTGCAAAGATTTTGCTTCAAGCACGTTATCTCCTTTGGCTTCCACACTTCATTTCGTAATTTATCTTGTCCCGTTACCTGCAGACGTCTTATCAAATAGTCCTTTTAAAATGTTCTAATTATCTCGATAACATTCCCCGATTCAGACCACATCTCTGCCCCTTACAGAACTATGTTCTCCACCACAATGCAAAATTTTCTTTCATAGCATCCTGCTGAATATTATTATTTCGCAATATATGGAAAGATTTAGGAACTCTCTTCCCTGTTGTTGTGAACTGTATCATTTTCACACGACCAGAAATTTGCGGTTTCTGCAGGATTTCAATTCTCCTTCCCCATGACAAAGTTTTATCTCCTATTTAGGCGGTAGCCCTGGCGACCGTGTGGCAGAACGACCACCTTCTCGCCCAGTCTTTCCGCCCAGCAACGGCGGCAGCCGCGTCTGCGGCGAGCTGGAGACGGCACCTCCCCCTCACTGGAAGCGCCATCGTCGGGGGCGGAGTGCACCACGGCGACGGTCGAGACAGCAGTCGCGTCACCCACCTGCACAGAAAACGAATACTCACATTGAAATGCGTAAAAGTGGACTGTTCACGAATATGAAATTTTATGTGTGTACAGCATAACAAGCGTTTTGGAAAAAGTTTATGTCGGTCGAACATTGTCTTTGCAATAGGACACTGCCGAAGATCTAGTTCAGATTAGCAGTGAGAGCTCATCCAGGAGCGAAAGTTTGTATTTAGAATAAAATACGCAAATCTTGTGTTATTAGTATCAGTTGATTAGACACTATTAATGTCTCCAGATGTTGACAACTGTCTCGTAGTTCGGGATTGTTGTGTGGATTATCATGCATTTCACTGCACTCGGAGATACTGGCCATTTAGTTCCCAGTGCGAAGTAGCGTGCAAAAGATTGTTTCGCAGTTCAGAACGGAATCGGAGGAGGAGGAACAGCAGTAGATTAGTACTTAACGTCCCGTCGATAACGAGGTCATTAGAGGCTGAGCACAAGCTATGATTAGGGAAGGATTCAGAAGGAAAGCGGCCGTGCCATTTCGGAGGAACCACCCCAGCATTTTCTTAAGCGATTTAGAGAAATCACGGACAACCCAATGCGGGACGGCCGAAAAGGGGTTTGAAGCGTCTTCCTCCCGAAAGCGAGTCCAGTGTGCTAACCAATGCGCTCCTCCGTTCTTTAGAACGGAATCGTTAACGGTCAAGTGATGCAGACCCTGTCTGAGTGATGAGTGATGTTCAAAATGTTCAAATGTGTGTGAAATCTTATGGGACTTAACTTCTAAGGTCATCAGTCCCTTAGCTTACACACTTCTCAACCTAAATTATCCCGAGGACAAACACTCACACCCATGCCCGAGGGAGGACTCGAACCTCCGCCGGGATCAGCTGCACAGTCCATGACTTAGAGCGCTCGGATAATGTGATGAGTGATCAACATTGTGTATAGTCTGTTACTTCGTAGGCGAATAGCGCAAGGTCTGTTTCAAATTAGTGCTGTTTCTGAGAAAGGAATGCAATGCCGGTCAGCCTTTGATCTCATTTAAATACTTGTAAGTGGTCGACTTCGTTACTTTTTCCTGTTTTGTTATAATTCGTTACATTGCATGGACACTGTTATCGAAAACTACTTGGTCATACAATGAGGTACATCCAAAATCGCTTAAAATGGAAGAAATAAATCCCGTAGAAGATTGAAATGCGGTATTACAGAAAAATGATGAAGATTGGATGGGTAGATCACGTAACTAATGAGCAGGTATTGAATTGGGGAGAAAACAAATTTGTTGCACAACCTGTCTAGGATAATTGATCGGTTGGTAGGAGGACACTTCCTGAGAAATTAAGGGATCGCCAATTCAGCACCAGAGTCGAGCGTGCGTGATTGGGGGGGGGGGGGGGGGGGGGAATAGGTAAAAGACGTAGAGGAGACCAAGAGACCAATATGACTAGCAGATTCAGAAGGATGTAGGTTTCTGTAGTTACTTGGAGATGAAGGATCTTGCACAGGATAGTGTAGCAAGGAGGGCTCCATCAAACCAGTCTTCAGACTGAATACCACAACAACAACAAATATCGAAATAGTAAATAAAGTAAAACCCCGTAACTATAAGATGACATTAATATTATTAATACATTGCAGTGCAAGGTTCCAAACCACTACGAAGAACTTCTATAATGAATAAAACCAATGTTCCACAAAGTGCGCTTTCAAACAAGGGATGTGAATGTGAAGTTGTTGGCCCTCTTCCTTTTTCTAATTTGTGCTCTAAGCCACTGAAATTATTTGCTCTAGGACAGTGCATACAATTCCGTACAACTGTTAAAGAACCATTGAGTAAGTGCAAGAATTTCCTCCGTTATGCATTGACGGAATGCATCATTGAATGAATGACTCCGTCCTACTAACTGTAAATTTCATGAGGTTGTACAAGTGCATTCTGATGGTATCGGCTCCTTACATGCACATGATGTAAGGAAAAATGTCATCCGTAAAATTCCGAACACAGGAAGGGTAAATAGCCCGCCCGACTACCCCCGTGGTCTAACGCGCTGCTTGGCTCAAATGGTTCAAATGGCTCTGAGTACTATGGGACTTAACTGCTGTGGTCATCAGTCCCCTAGAACTTAGAACTACTTAAACATAACTAACCTAAGGACTTCACACACATCCATGCCCGAAGCAGGATTCGAACCTGCGACCCTAGCGGTGTCGCAGTTCCAGACTGTAGCGCCTAGAACCGCTCGGCCAATACGGCTGGCTATTTTCTACAAGCGACGCAAGACATTCTAAATTCTGAGAGAGATAAGAATAAATCATAATCCAAAATTTGAAGACGAAGCTTCAAGGTCCCGGGTTAGAGTGTAAGAAAGGACGCAGTCTTTCATCCCTACTTTTCAATCATTACAGCACAGAAGAAATGATTGAAATTAAAGAAAGGTTCAAAAGTTGGTCTAAAATTCAAGGTTAAGGGATATGAATAATAAATAATATTCGCTCATGACAATGCTATACTAAGAGAAAGTGAAGAAGGAGAACAGATTTGTTGCATGGAATGTACAGTCTAATGAGGACAGAACGTGGATTCAGAGTAAACCAAACAATGAGAAAAATAATGAGAAGTGGAAAAATGAAAATACCAAGAAACTTGATGGCAAAATTCGTGATTAAGACGTAGGCGAATTTAGGGGGTTCTGATAGTTTGAAAGGGAAATAACCCAAGATGGAAGACTCTAGGAAGACATAGAAACCGAAGTAGCACAGTCAAAGAGGGATAATGTGGCCAAGTGAAATCTACTGGTATGAAACAAAAAGAATGTTTCTTTGGAGCACATCATAGTCATGTTTGTGAATCAAACACCGTACGAAAACGGGAACGGAAAAGAATTGAAGCGTTTTACATGTGGTGCTAAAGATGGAAGATAAGAATTAGGTGACTGATAAAATAAGAAATAAGTTTGCACACAGAATACGCAAAGGAAGGAGCATATCGAAAACAATGAAAAGAAGTGACAGGATGACGGACATGGGTTAATGTATCAGCAAATAACCATTGTGGTAGTAGAGGGAGGTGTAGAAGGTAAAAACTGTTGGTGAGGGCAGAAGATGGAGCACATTCAGCATAAAAGTTTGCCCGTAGGAGGCATATTCCGCTTCTTCATGAATAGCTTACAGCAATTTGGGGAATTCGTCGATCGCCGCAGCAAAGCAGTCAGTAGACCATTATGTCAGTTCTGTAGAACACGCTTGGGACGTGTTGCAACGTGCAGCGACCGTTTTTAGGTACTGTCTTCAAACACTACATGACGCCTGGATGAACAATTTTAAGACTGCAGGAGGTTTGTGCAGGTATAATACGACCATCCTCAGGACAGCATACCTAGGATGTCCCAAGCAAGGTAAAAAAGACAGGGTTCAGCTTCGCCGTGGAGACTTTTACTCAAAAGCACATTTGATTTCAGTGATGCACATTTGCAAACATAAAACACTTGCTTTGGTTCTCTTCTAGGTTTTATCTCACATTACATCGTGTGTTTTAGATTTAGAAACTGTATTCCTTCAGTCCCTGCTACCCTGCAGTACAAGACTATACACACTCAGAAATAAAGAACTGGTGCCAAATTTCTCTCTTAAATTTGTACCCTGTCCTAAAAGAAACTTCCATAATTGTCTCATGACGTTGCTACATTAGAATGTTGCGTCAACAAGATGGTCCCGACAGTGTCATTGAACTGTACTTCCATGGATACTTTTTTAACGCTAGTATGTTTACGAGGGCTACCAACGCTCATATCGAATGACGTGGTCGTGACCCAAGCGATAGGCACTCACTGTACGTATGAGATAGAAGAACAGCTTACTCCCCGACGTGCACAAATTCAGAGTTGCAATTCCACTGCCCTAACTTTCCGTGCACATTCAGTACTCTTGCCCTCCCTGGTAATCACAATGTCGTCTTACCTTCCCCATGGTGCGCTCCTCCTGCTCAGGCCAAGGACTGACGTCTGCAGCATCAGCTGACATCAGCGTCTTCTGCGGCTCTTCTGACCTCGGAGGACCACCTTCCTCTTGACCGGGGCCCAAATGGAACCGCATCCACACCACGTTGAAGTCCTGTGGGAGTTTTGTTTTCGTCGTCATGTTTTCATTTATTGCTTTACTTTATTTCTTTAACCGGTATTTAACCAGAATCTAAGACACTCATATATTCCAGTACAAGATACTGTTATTTTATAATTATGTATCTAGAGACATGTAGTTTTCTCAGTGGGTACCACAGAGTCCGACTTCCTGTGTAAGACATATACCAGGTTAATACGGCATGCTGACGGGTTTTCATGGCAATGTGAACGTGAGCATCCGCTCGCTGTCGCCGTGAAGTACTTGACAGCAACACGAAGTTTTAAACGCCGAGTATTCTGACTTGCTAATATTAACTGTGGACACAGTACTCATGTCATTCTACGGTTAGGTTCAATTGTGTCCATTTATACGTCGTGGCTTGGAGAGGAAACCGAAACACGAATCATCTGTGTCACGATTTGCAGTTTAGTTCGGACAGGAGGGTCAATGGCCAAACCATGGCGGAGGTCACACGGCAGGATGTGCTGCTCTGCAGAAGAAACTAATCAGCAAGGGAACGTGCAGTCATTAGTCCACGAAGTAATAAAAACACTCACTCTCGCGTAAATGGGTCCATTGCCTGTAAATATATCTTTCAAGGACTACTACACGTGCTTGATATGTGTTCTGTCCACAAAGCAAAATGATAACTAAAATAAATGGTAATTCTCTTCAGCTATTTAACGTGCCTCACTCCCCCCTCCTCAAGATTTATCCGTTTATCCGGCAATAAATTCTGACCATGTTTCAGGAAGAGCGTTTGTAATTAGTGCTCTGTTGCATCACAATTTAGATGAGACTAACACAGGCAGTGAATAACGGGCTTCAAGTTAAAGATGTGTGGCTAGTTGACAATTACGTGCGCAAACAGCTAGTCTTCCTCACGCATTCATTTCATAGTCCATCTGGAGCTAAGATGAAATCTAACAGGAGTGGGAGAATGTTGTAGGAATGGTAAAATCGAAGCTTGGGGAGTAATATCAACGCCAGAGGCCATAAACGACTGCATACAAAATAATGTATGGTTCGGTGTTATAACAGACGGAGGTTCCATCAAGTCCGACCCTCCTCCGTGCCGACACAGAGCGAATACAGTAAAAATGCTGACTCCGCTCACAGACCATGGATACCGTCCAATCGCCGGGAAATCCTCAGCCATTGACGTCACTGAATGCGGTACGGAGGGGCGTGGGATCAGTACACCGTCCTCCAGGTCATTGCCAGTTATCATGTCTTGGAGCCGTCACTTCTGTCACAGTAGTTCCTCGATTTGTCTCAGGAGGCTGAGTAACTCGTTCACGTCCTCCCACAAGAAAAATAGTCGTAATTACTACAAACTGAAGCGAAGTTTTACGTGTGACTCTCACATCTACTGACCCACTAGCCGCGGTGATAGTAACAAAGTACACTCCTGGAAATGGAAAAAAGAACACATTGACACCGGTGTGTCAGACCCACCATACTTGCTCCGGACACTGCGAGAGGGCTGTACAAGCAATGATCACACGCACGGCACAGCGGACACACCAGGAACCGCGGTGTTGGCCGTCGAATGGCGCTAGCTGCGCAGCATTTGTGCACCGCCGCCGTCAGTGTCAGCCAGTTTGCCGTGGCATACGGAGCTCCATCGCAGTCTTTAACACTGGTAGCATGCCGCGACAGCGTGGACGTGAACCGTATGTGCAGTTGACGGACTTTGAGCGAGGGCGTATAGTGGGCATGCGGGAGGCCGGGTGGACGTACCGCCGAATTGCTCAACACGTGGGGCGTGAGGTCTCCACAGTACATCGATGTTGTCGCCAGTGGTCGGCGGAAGGTGCACGTGCCCGTCGACCTGGGACCGGACCGCAGCGACGCACGGATGCACGCCAAGACCGTAGGATCCTACGCAGTGCTGTAGGGGACCGCACCGCCACTTCCCAGCAAATTAGGGACACTGTTGCTCCTGGGGTATCGGCGAGGACCATTCGCAACCGTCTCCATGAAGCTGGGCTACGGTCCCGCACACCGTTAGGCCGTCTTCCGCTCACGCCCCAACATCGTGCAGCCCGCCTCCAGTGGTGTCGCGACAGGCGTGAATGGAGGGACGAATGGAGACGTGTCGTCTTCAGCGATGAGAGTCGCTTCTGCCTTGGTGCAAATAATGGTCGTATGCGTGTTTGGCGCCGTGCAGGTGAGCGCCACAATCAGGACTGCATACGACCGAGGCACACAGGGCCAACACCCGGCATCATGGTGTGGGGAGCGATCTCCTACAGTGGCCGTACACCACTGGTGATCGTCGAGGGGACACTGAATAGTGCACGGTACATCCAAACCGTCATCGAACCCATCGTTCTACCATTCCTAGACCGGCAAGGGAACTTGCTGTTCCAACAGGACAATGCACGTCCGCATGTATCCCGTGCCACCCAACGTGCTCTAGAAGGTGTAAGTCAACTACCCTGGCCAGCAAGATCTCCGGATCTGTCCCCCATTGAGCATGTTTGGGACTGGATGAAGCGTCGTCTCACGCGGTCTGCACGTCCAGCACGAACGCTGGTCCAACTGAGGCGCCAGGTGGAAATGGCATGGCAAGCCGTTCCACAGGACTACATCCAGCATCTCTACGATCGTCTCCATGGGAGAATAGCAGCCTGCATTGCTGCGAAAGGTGGATATACACTGTACTAGTGCCGACATTGTGCATGCTCTGTTGCCTGTGTCTATGTGCCTGTGGTTCTGTCAGTGTGATCATGTGATGTATCTGACCCCAGGAATGTGTCAATAAAGTTTCCCCTTCCTGGGACAATGAATTCACGGTGTTCTTATTTCAATTTCCAGGAGTGTACAACGAAGTTCTAGCCCGCTAGAGAAAATAATTTTAGAGCCATCAGTAAGTGATGGCTCGTTTTTAGCTACCACTACCTCTGCAAACCTTAGAAAATAGAGAAGATGTCGCGGTAATCTGTAATGTGATGTGTTAATTAATGACCACTAGGGTTATGTAGAATCTGTTTTCCGCTAAGCCTCAGTGTTATGTTCTTCACACTCCTCGACGCTGCTCACCTGTGGGTCCAATGGTACAGGGTCTGCGTCGTCATCGCAGACCGCCACGACACGAAGATCTTCGGTGTCTGTCTCCCGCCCACAAGGGAGACAGAAAAAGGCGAGAGCTCTGCGGAACACCTACGAAGATAAAAGAAGTGTATACATGTATGAAAGGTGGTCCTACATTCATAAATTAGCCGAGCAGAATGCCTGCGGCACAAATGTGGATTGTGAGGCTATTTCAAAGTTTGGGTTGGATGCTGCGGCTGCGTTTTACGCAAATTGCACGCCACATCAAGATGCTACCTAAAGCTCCGAAAGCTCTGAAAATTAAAGTTTGTCTGGCAATGTATGATTTTCGTCGACATTAAATATTTTCTTACAAAAACCACACCTTGATTTCAGAGCAAATCAACAGAACTTACTACCAAAGTTACACGCATTTACTGAATATGGAAATCAGTACTTCAAGCAGAGTGAGTTTTTGTACCCTATACTGGCGAATAAATGGAAAAACAAACGATTTCACGTAAAGAGAGTTTGGTGCTATCGTTCGTTTAGAAATGTTGTATGAACGATATATTTAACGTGAAACACAAAGGAGTCAAGGATGCATCCTCATACCTTATTTTTCAGAAAGTAGGTATTCTTCAATTTGAATGATAGATCAGAGGCCATGGACACTGTAATGGATCGATTGTCGCCATTGCTGTAATTTACTACAAAGATAAAAAGATCAGTCGTCAGCTGCACAGGGAAATCATATTTGGTTCTCTTTACCGATTTCGAGTCTCATATCAGTGTTGCGTCAACGTCAAAATAAGATTAACACGATAGATTCCTTTGAAACAGAGTCAATAAAATAGGGTGACATCTAAAAAAAAAGAGTCATGCTTGTCACGAGTGGCAAACAAATAACTGACAAATTTCACATCGTACATAGTATGCGCGAGAAAAGTCAACCACCAAACTGACGTAATTTACTTTTTAAGCCAACCCAGCGACTTGCTCGTTTGGAGATGATGAGTGGTAAAGGGATAGTAGAGAGCGCAGCCAAGGTCAAAAATGCGGGGAATTCCATGTTTAATCAATGCGAAATATTCGTTGCAGAAAGCACAGTTTGTATCATTAAGCACGGTTGTCGGTCTTATGATCGGCAACTGCGCACCATCCGCGGGTAGCCCACGGCCGAGCGAGAATGTGGCCAGCGTTAAAGAGCAAACAATCGCTGATGCCAAAGATTGGACTTCACAATGTCCAAAAAAATATAATTCATTTCTGTGTTGCATTACGTCATGTTCGAATCCATACAGAGCCAAACTACAAATATGGGTTTCTTCTTTAATGTCGAACTGAAACTAAAATATAGTTAGGATTTTCTGTTCCACGTTGATGTATTCACGGCCAGAAAATAAAGAAATGTTGATATTTAATTCTACTCGAAGTGATTAATAGCTTGGACTTGGGTGGTATCTACTGATGAATGATTGCGTGCTTAACTAGAAATATTACTCTTTGACTTTCGTGAATTTTGGGTAACACTCATGTTACAAGGCGTTCTGCAGATACACCACACGCAATATCGACAACCGCAAGAACAGCTATCGTCTTTGTCACAAGGAAGAGTATAAATGTTAATGCTCCTCGTTTCACTCCCAGCAATTTTGATTGTTTTCTTCTGCTCCTGCCTAACCACGCATTAGGAAATCGCCAAATATTTACTTCATCTTTCGTTCTTTAATCAGACACTACAAAACATGCTTGCACTAAAAGTCACAAAATGAATTGACATCACTAAGATGAAAAATATATATACATATATTTACGTGCAGTGGGATGGGCACCTACATTCTTCGACTCCACATACCGCCAAATTGTCTATTACGCTCGCACTTTGTCATGCAGAATTAGTCTCCTTTCCTGGTTATCTTACTATTTCTTGAAGGCTTATATTGTTGGTGCATTATTAACTCTCATTTAATAATAATGGTGACATGTTTGTGATAAAAATTATGAATGGGCCGTTTCCTCTAACACAAATGGTTTAAATGGCTCTGAGCATTATGGGACTTAACATCTATGGTCATCAGTCCCCTAGAACTTAGAACTACTTAAACCTAACCAACCTAAGGACAGCAAACAACACCCAGTCATCACGAGGCAGAGAAAATCCCTGACCCCGCCGGGAATCGAACCCGGGAACTCCTCTAATACAGCAAGTTATAATAAACGTTTGTCTCATTTGTAAATCATTAATGATAATAGCTTATTTCCTAGAGAGAACTCTTGCGTGTAGGAGATAACCTTCGATAAATCATTGTATGACGTTTAACGGCAACAATAATTATAATAAATAGTACCAAGAACGTCGTGTTTTCTTAAATCTCTAATACACGTACGTGATGTCCTGTGAGAGGTCCGTATCGAACGCTAACGAAAGTCGACAGCAGTTACTACTGTTTTCGATATTGCGCGTTTGCAGAAAGTGTTCTGAAATGAGTTTTAGCCGTGAATTTTCCGCATCCTGTCATAGTTATCACATTTCTCCCCGTCCACTTCTTCTGATAAGGCACATTTCAATAACTCAAGTCAGATCTAGTTAACAATTAGAAATATCGTAGTAGTCTCGGGAATTTATAATAAGGCGCCTATTTGTGTGGCTTATCCATAACTTGATGACTGCATCTCGAAGCACCCAGGTTTCCACTGGCCAGTCGGTTGAACGAACCAAAGAGCCTGTACAATAGGAGAACCGCCACAACAAGGACCAACGTTGGTTTTTGTTCGTTAAGGAAAAGGAAAGATTCATTTCAGTTAGACTTGCCAGTAAGCAGCAATTATGACATGTAAATGCACTACGGTCAGTCTGTCCGCAAATGACCCCAAAACAAAACCGAGACACCTGTTGCAACCGCACCACCCTCGTCCCATTAATGAATCAGTACCAAGTTGTGGTGGATTTCTTGTGTTGTGATTGATAAGACACAGCGAGTAGTGTGGTAAAGCGTTTGGGACACATGTATCTTATTAATTTAGAGCTGGGTTCAAAACAGATATGGCCGATTTACTGCCAATTCGTTGTCCAGTCAGACCATGGATGTGGTACTCATCACAGTTTCCCTTGCGGTTGTCAAGGGATTTGTGCTATGGCTGTAGTTCTAAGAAAGCTGAAGAACGTCTATAATGCACGTGGCAACTTTTGAAATGGCAATCAACGTTGCTTGAAGTTATCCCTAACTAAAACTTCCCAATTGCGCGTTCTCTTCTCGGACTTATCCCGTGTCATTATTGTGTCGGCGAATTAGTCTGAATATGGCAAAGGTCGGAGGCACCTGTGGCCTAGGGGCAATGTCTTTGAGTAGAAATCAAAACGTTATCCGTCCAGGCTTCGAAACCAGTTACCGCTTAAGTTTTGATTTATAATCAACTTTGGCAGCCGAAGACTTCGGCAAAAGAATTCACCGCCATTCTGCCAAGGGCCTTGTCATCTTTGGCGGAGGAGCGGACAGGGGTAAAGGGCACTCTCTTGTCCTAGGGGTGGGACATTCCCCCTAAAGGGAGAAGAATCAGCAATGATCAACGGCATGAGGATGCAGAAAGCAATGCAAACCATTGCATGATGGATACATAATCGGTATACACAGGACATGTGGTCTGTAATTGAAAAAGTGTCATGATGATCTCTCCATTGGCAAAAGACTCCGGAAAAGTTCTCCATCGGTATCTGCGGGTGGTGTCTGGACTGTCAAGGGGGAGGTGACTATGAGAAAAAGGCTGAATAACCAAAGAAAGTATAGCGAGATGGGGCGTAAAATATCAGAAGCTTGAATGTGTTATGGAAGCAAGAAAATCTGAAAAGGGGAATGCAAAGCCTCCATCCAGATATAATAGGGGTCTGTGGAGTGAAATGGACAGATGACAAGGAATCCTGGTCACATGAGTCCAGGGTAATATCAACAGCATCTGAAAATGGTATAACTGGAGTAGGATTCGCTATGAATAAGAAGGTGGGGCAGAAAGTGCGTTGCTCTCAGCAGTTCAATATTAATATAGTTCTCGTCAGAATCGACAGAAAACCAACAGCAACAACGATATATTGAGGTATACATGCCGACGTCTCTGAAAATGAAGACATTAAGATGTTATATGAGGATAATGAAAGGATAATACAGTACGCAAGGGGAGATGAACACTTCATAGTCATGGGGGTTGGAGTGCAGTTGTATGGGAAGGAGTAGAAGAAAAGGGTACAGAAGAATATGGGCTTGGGAGGAGAAATGAGAGAGGAGAAAGATTAATTGCGTTCTGTAATAAATGTCAGCTAGTAACAGCGAATACTTTGTCCAATAATTACATGGGGAGGAGGTATACTTGGAAAAGACACGGTGATACGGGATCATTTAGGTTAGATTACAACATCGTCAGCAGATATCCCGTAATCACATACTGGGTTATAAGGCGCAGGCAGCAGCAGACAATGTAGCAGTGATGAAAAGTAGGCTGAAGTTTAAGTGTTTAGTCAGGCAGTATCAATATTCAAAGAAGTATGACACGGAACTTCTAAGGAATGACGAAATACGTTTGACATTCTCTAAGGTTATAGGTACAGCAATAAGAAATAGTTCATTATGCAGTTCAGCTGAAAACGAATCGATATCTCTGACAAGGGCATTCGCAGAAGTTGGAAAGAAAACCATAGGTACAAAGCATATAACTGCGAAGGAACTATGGGTAAACGAAGAAGTACTTTGGTGGATCGATGAACGAAGGAAGTACAAAAATGCTCAGGGAGTTTCAGGAATACAGAAAAACAAGTCGCTGAGGACTGAAATAAAAACAGAAAGTGCAAGGAAGCTAAGACGAAATGCCTACATGAAAAGTGTGGAGAAATCGAAAAAGAAAGGACGGACTCAGCTTATAGGAAAGTGAAAAGAATCTCCGATGAAATTAAAATCAAGGATTATAACATTAAGGATGCAACGGGACTCCACTGTTAAATGCAAAGGAGAGAGCGGAAGGATGGAAAGAGCACATTTAATGTATCTATGAGGCAGATGATTTCTCTGATTTTATAGAAAAAGAAACAATAGTCAATTTAGAAGAGGTAGGGTATCCAGTATTAAAATCAAAATTTAAGAGAGCTTTGGATGACCTAAGATCAAATAAGGCACAAGGGATAGATAACATTCCGTCAGGAGCAGCAACAAGACGAGTATTGACGTTGGTGTGTAGAGTGTATGAGTCCGAGTTTCGGTAAAGTATCATTCGCACAATTCCGAAGACTGCAAGAGCCTACAAGTGAGAGAATTATTGCACAACCTGGTGAACAGCTCATGCATCCAAGTTGCTGACAGGTATATTATAAAGAAGAATCGAAAAAGAAAATCAGGATGTGTTAGATGACGATCAGTTTGGCTTTAGGAAACGTAAAGGCGCCACACAGGTAATTCTGACGCTGCGGTTGATAATGGAAACAAGGCTTCAAGAAAATCAAGACACGTTGTTTGAATTTGTCGACCTGGAAAAAGCGTTCGAGAATGTAAAATGGTGCAAGATAGTCGATATTCTGAGAAAAATTGGTATAAGATATAGGGAGAGTCGGTAATATACAATATAGATGAGCCAAGAGGGAATTATTGTAGTGGACAGCCTAGAGCGAAGTTCACATGGCTCTGAGCACTATGGGACTTAACATCTGAGGTCATCAGTCCCCTAGAACTTAGACCTACTTAAAAGTAACTAACCTGAGGACATCACACTCATCCATGCCCAAGGCAGGATTCGAACCTGCGACCGTAGCGGTGTCGCGGTTCCAGACTGAAGCGCCTAGAACCGCTCGGCCACCCCGGCCGGCAACAACGAATTGCTCGGATTAAAAAGAGTGTAAGACAGGGGTGTAGTCTTTCGCCGATATTGTTGAGGCTGTACATCCAAGAAGGACTAATGGAAGTAAAAGAAAGGTTCGGTAGTGGAATTAAAGTTCCAGATGAAATGATGTCAGTGATAGGATTCGCTGAAGACATTGCTATCCTCAGTGAAAGTGAAGAAGAATTACAGAACCTGCTGATTGGAATGAACATTCTAACGAGAATAGGAAATAGGCTGAGGGTAAATCGAAGACAGACGAAAGTAATGAGAAGTGCCAGAAATGACAACAGCGAGATCCTTCCCATCAGGACTGATGGGCACGAAGTTGATGAAGTTAAGCAATTGTACATAGCTCGATAGCAAAATAACCAATGGCGGACGGATCAAGAACGACATCGAAAGCTGACTGACACTGACAAAAGGGGCATTCCTGTCCAAGAGAAATGTAATAGTGTCAAACATAGGACTTACTTTGAGGTAGAAATTTCTGAGAACGTACGTTTGGAGTACAGCACTGTATGGTAGTGAAACATGTTTTGTGGGAAAACTGGAACAGAAGAAATCGAGGCATTTGAGATTTGGCGCTACAGAAGAATGTTGAAAATCTCTTTACGTATCAGTTAAGGAATGAGGAGGGTTCTGCCCAGAATGAGAGAGGAAAGCAGTATGTAGGAAACACTGTTAAGTGGAAGTGAATGAGTTCGATGTTTCTAGAGAAAGCTGAAGAGTTGAGAAACTGTAGAGGAAGACAGAGATTGGAATATACTCTGCAAATAATTAAGGGCATAGTTTGCAAATGCTGCTCTGAGATGAAAATTTGGGCCCAGGTGAGGAGTTCGTAGTGGGCCACATGAAACCAGTCAGAAGACTGATGTCCTTCGTCCTTCGTCCTTCTCCACGGCACCTCTCCCCCCCCCCCCCCCACTCACCATCCTCCTTCCAGGGAAAGGAAAATGTGCACTCTACCTGCCTATATGTCGTATTATCGCACTTCAAAGTGTGAGAATGTTAACGAAATGTTTGAGATACGTGTGAGCGAGACGAAACGGGGGGCAGCCAAGTTTGATGTGGGAGAACCTTCCGCATGGCACCGATTACTTCATTTGTAAAATGAATCGCAGTGATGCCATATTCTGCACAACGGCTCTCCCCATACCTTACATATCTCCAGCAGTGAGTAATGATCGGAATAAAGAGGTTGCAGTGGAAGAATGAAGCTATCAGGGGTCCTTCTAGAATTAGTACTGATGCCATTACTATTCCTATTATACGCTAATGACGTGAAGACCTTTTTTTCCCATTGACAATATAATTTATTCGCTGATGTCCATGAACTGTACCTACGTCAAGCCAAAAAATCTGCCCACAGCCATCCAGAACGTGAAAGTCGATTTACTTGCTTTATCAGAAATGGCGCACAACATAGTTTTGAAACTTACCCAGCTAAGATGCAACTAATCTTAGTCCCTCAAGAAAGAATTATCACTCCTCAGCTCAGAGAATCTACTTTACTTCTAACCCTCAAATGCAGAAAATAAGCTTTTCTTCTTCTGCAGAGAATTTGGAGTAATTCTGGACTGCGCTGAAACCCCAACTGTGTTCTGTAACAAGGTGTCGGCATCACTTAATTCATTACACAAATATGGAAAAATATTTTCTCTCTAGTTTAAAAGACAAACTCGATAGAGAACACTAATACTCCCCATTCTTGTTTATGGTGACCCTATTCTCCAAGGACTTTTGTATGAGAGCTCACAACATTTGGAACTGGCAATGAGTGCTTGTATTTGATACATTTGTGAAGTACGATATTTCGACCGTATCACCCCTGGCTATGAACATGACTAGACGCTGTGTTTCTTGCATCTACTTGTCAATCACTGCGCACCTTTCTATTTGTCTTCGACCCTTAGACTAAAACAACACAACGGCAATACTCGTTCTCAGCACAGTGCAATCCACTCTTTAACATTACACAACACTGCCAAATTCTCTAAATAATTTTTTATATCAGGAAACCGGCTTTGTAACAATCTTCCTCAAAATATGACAGAAATTAAAGTCCTTTCAAACTTAGAAACACAGCTAACGGCCCATGTTCGGTCAGAGTGTTCATCTTATACTCATCAATGCACCCACCTACATAACTTTTGTATTCCCTTGTCTACGAGTTCCCTATTGTAATGCTCTTCATTCCTAGCAGCCAGTGACACTTTCATTTCAACTCTCTTCTTTCTCATTATCCCTTAGACCTCCTCTAATACCAAATAAACTTTCAATATCATTTTAACCCCTGCATTATTTTTTTAGTTTTTCGTGATATTATTATTATTATTGTTATTACTAATTATTATTTTTTGTTGATAATGCGAATTGCTGTTATTGATTTCGTTGTCTAACAACTAATTAATATCATTCCTAATTCCTCCATAATTTGATCATCCTTATTACTTACTACTACTATTATTAGCATTCCAATAATTACTTTTTAATAACGTATTAATGTTGTGATTTTTATGTAATTTTTTGTTTATGTTTACCTTCTCAGATGTAACTGAAGGCCTTAATGATCTGATCTGGTAAGGCTAGTAGGAAATAAATAAATACATATGGATTAAGTGGTCCATGTTTAGCATCAATCTCCATCCGCTGTCCTATGTCAAGCGTATTTGAGAAATTCTTTGTCTTTGAAACCGCTGTAATATGATCGTAATCATACCTGTAAGTTGTTAACGGTACGAATGTGATCATGTTCTAGACCTGTCACCCTTGTACCTTGTTCATTGCGAAATGCAATATGGAGCATAAATCACCCAATAGACAGCGCAGACTCCTGAGATAATACGACACCAAGAAGTAGCAGTCCACTGCAAGAGTCCACCGACGGCCGATTCTAATAGTTAATGGAGTGTCAAAAGACGAAGTTGTACTGTCCGTTGGTGAATTTTGATGGTTTTCTATTGAATTTAGCATGGGAGCTAAAGAGTTGTTCGCTAGAGCTGAGCGAGAGAGGTTTTTAACGTAATTTCGTAGAACTGCGTGTGTGGCTAATCATAGGCGGAAGTTCAGTACAGATTTGGAGTTTGACATCTATTGGGGTCAGACAAATTATAGTGCAGATTCAGTGTGTGGTAAGTCGATATCAAGATGACTACCACGGATTTTAGTGACTTGGATTGATATTGCGTGAATACCAATATTTAATTTTTGTGTCTACGTTCTAAGAATAAAGTTCAGCTCCTTGTTATTGGAGTGGTATTTTATGGTGTCGGAATCGTCCGATTTTCTGTGATGAACTTTTAGGTCGCCTTTTCACACTGCCAGAGGTAACTGGGTGGTTGTAAATTTTCGTTACTGGATTGTGTAGTGTATTGACGCATCGGGAGATGTAATGTCTCCATTACGGTTGTGTCTTAGGTGTAGCACTAACAGAAATATTCACAGATTTTTATTACTCGCGTTCAAGTTATTACCCTAAAGAAATTGTAATCGCAACTCAGCCAGATATTGTTTGTTGAAAGTTGATAGACCTTAGGGAACCATCAATACACAATGCATAGCAGTTCTGAGACATGGAAATTTAAAAAAAAAGTCAAGTTACTGTTAAAATGTTTCACTGCGGACTATAAGGGGATGCATATCGCCAACGGTTGAAGATGTTCAATATCGCACTTTTTGAACGAATGTTAATGTAAGGTTATGATACAAAGAGGCGGTTGCATTTAGTACTTTATTTTATTTTTGTTGTTTTGTTCTTACCGTGTCGTGAGAAAGGATGTTTCCCTTCGATCATAGCACTCAGAATTTAAAACCTACGAAAATCTGTGGTAATGTAAGTTTACTAAATACACAGACTGCAACGCTGGTAGGAAGACAATTATATCTGCTCTATAGCTGTGCAGTATTACTTAGTAGTGATCGGTATTATTCAGTTTGGTGTGAAATAATAGAATGATATATTCTGCCGGATAAGTAAAAAATTTAAGAGGGACTTTATCTTTAGATGGCAGAGATACTGATTTCATTTCATAATTAACGAAAGGTATTCAATCTTGTTAAATGATATTACTTTGTTTTTATTTGAAAAGAGACTTTATGAGAGTGTTTAGAGATAATGCTGAATTATTACAACGTCTATAAACGCTGATATGTTAATATTCTGCCAGTTAGGAACTTGAATTCGAAAGAAACGATCGAAGGACTGTGAGAGACTGTTCTAAGCAGATCGAGAAGCAAATACTTTGACGTAATTAATTCCCACTGATAAAGGGAGATCACTTTATCTCGGCAGCTAGTCCATTACATGTTATCTCGACTGTGTCAGAAGTTTTATCTTACTACAAGGAACTCTAATATATTTGTACGCAAGGAATTCAGTCCCACTTAAGAGCACATTACTGAAGAATTTATTATACATACAGTATACTATACGCTTATGATCGTTAACCAAGATAAAGAGATTTTGTTGTCAGTCGAGAAGCTCAGGAAGTTAAACAGTTGAAAGACTTGTCTGTATCATTTACGGAATTATTTTGCAAGTTACGAATCCTGTTTGATTTTTTTTTCGCAAATATGAGCGCTTATCTCGCTTTTGCCTGTTAATGAAGGGCCTACAATACAGATCGATATAAAAGGTTGTATGAGGCGATGGCAGCCTACATATACTTACGCTGACGTTGACTGGAGTACTAATGCACACTGCAGGAAGCAACTCCGTTTTTTTTTTTTTTTGGTCATCAGTCTACTGACTGGTTTGATGCTGCCCACCACGAATTCATTTTTCTTTATCTCAGAGTAGCACTTGCAACCTACGTCCTCAATTATTTGCTTGACGTATTCCAATATCTGTGTTCCTTACAGTTTTTGCCCTCTACAGCTCCCTCTAGTACCATGGAAGTCATTCCCTCATGTCTTAGCAGATGTCCTATCATCCTGTCCCTTCTCCTTATCAGTGTTTTCCACATATTCCTTTCCTCTCCGATTCTGCGTAGAACCTCCTCATTCCTTACCTTATCAGTCCACCTAATTTTCAACATTCGTCTATAACACCACATCTCAAATGCTTCGATTCCCTTCTATTCCGGTTTTCCCACAGTCCATGTTTCACTACCATACAATGCTGTACTCCAGACGTACATCCTCAGAAATTTCTTCCTCAAATTAAGGCCGGTATTTGATATTAGTAGACTTCTCTTGGCCAGAAATGCCTTTTTTGCCATAGCGAGTCTGCTTTTGATGTCCTCCTTGCTCCGTCCGTCATTGGTTATTTTACTGCCTAGGTAGCAGAATTCCTTAACTTCATTGACTTCGTGACCACCAATCCTGATGTTAAGTTTCTCGCTGTTCTCATTTCTACTACTTCTCATTACCTTCGTCTTTCTCCGATTTACTCTCAAACCATACTGTGTACTCATTAGACTGTTCATTCCGTTCAGCAGATGATTTAATTCTTCTTCAATTTCACTCAGGGTAGCAATGTCATCAGCGAATCGTATCATTGATATCCTTTCACCTTGTATTTTAATTCCACTCCTGAACCTTTCTTTTATTTCCATCATTGCTTCCACGATGTACAGATTGAAGGGTCGGGCGAAAGGCTACAGCCTTGTCTTACACCCTTCTTAATACGAGCACTTCGTTTTTGACCGTCCTCTCTTATTATTCCCTCTTGGTTGTTGTACATATTGTATATGACCCGTCTCTCCCTATAGCTTACCCCTACTTTTTTCAGAATCTCGAACAGCTTGCACCATTTTATATTGTCGAACGCTTTTTCTAGGTCGACAAATCCTATGAACGTGTCTTGATTTTTCTTTAGCCTTACTTCTAATTATTAGCCGTAATGTCAGAATTGCCTCTCACGTCCCTTTACTTTTCCTAAAGCCAAACTGATCGTCACCTAGCGCATTCTCAGTTTCCTTTTCCATTCTTCTGTATATTATTCTAGTAAGCCGCTTCGATGCATGAGCTGTTAAGCTGATTGTGCGATAATTCTCGCACTTGTCAGCTCTTGCCGTCTTCGGAATGGTGTGGATGATGCTTTTCCGAAAGTCTGATGGTATATCGCCAGACTCATATATTGTACACACCAACGTGAATAGTCGTTTTGTTACCACTTCCCCCAATGATTTTAGAAATTCTGATGGAATGTTATCTATCCCTTCTGCCTTATTTGACCGTAAGTCCTCCAAAGCTCTTTTAAATTCCGATTCTAATACTGGATCCCCTATCTCTTCTAAATCGACTTCTGTCTCTTCTTCTATCACATCAGACAAATCTTCACCCTCATAGAGGCTTTCAATGTATTCTTTCCACCTATCTGTTCTCTCCTCTGCATTTAACAGTGGAATTCCCATTGCACTCTTAATGTTACCACCGTTGCTTTTAATGTCACCAAAGGTTGTTTTGACTTTCCTGTATGCTGAGTCTGTCCTTCCGACAATCATATCTTTTTCGATGTCTTCACATTTTTCCTGTAGCCATTTCGTCTTAGCTTCCCTGGACTTCCTATTTATTTCATTCCTCAGCGACTTGTATTTCTGTATTCCTGATTTTCCCGGAACATGTTTGTACTTCCTCCTTTCATCAATCAACTGAAGTATTTCTTCTGTTACCCATGGTTTCTTCGCAGCTACCTTCTTTGTACCTATGTTTTCCTTCCTAACTTCTGTGATGGCCCTTTTTAGAGATGTCCATTCCTCTTCAACTGTACTGCCTACTGCGCTATTCCTTATTGCTGTATCTGTAGCGTTAGAGAACTTCAAACGTATCTCGTCATTCCTTAGTACTTTTGTATCCCACTTCTGCGTATTGATTCTTCCTGACTAATGTCTTGAACTTCAGCCTACTCTTCATCACTACTATATTGTGATCTGAGTCTATATCTGCTCCTGGATACGCATTACAATCCAGTATCTGATTGCGGAATCTCTGTCTGACCATGATGTAATCTAATTGAAATCTTCCTGTATCTCCCGGCCAAAAAGGTACCGTCAAACTTTCTGGAAACAATCCTCACACACAGAGAAAGAAAATTTGTTATGTGGACATGTGTCCGGAAACGCTTACATTCCATGTTAGAGCTCATTTTATTACTTCTCTTCAAATCACATTAATCATGGAATGGAAACACAAAGCAACAGAACGTACCAGCGTGACTTCAAACACTTTGTTACAGGAAATGTTCAAAATGTCCTCCGTTAGCGAGGATACATGCATCCACCCTCCGTTGCATGGAATCCCTGATGCGCTGATGCAGTCCTGGAGAATGGCGTATTGTATCACAGCCGTCCACAATACGAGCACGAAGAGTCTCTGCATTTGGTAGCGGAATTGCGTACACAAGAGCTTTCAAATGCCCCCATAAATGAAAGTCAAGAGGGTTGAGGACAGGAGAGCGTGGAATTGGTCCGCCTCTACCAATTGGTCCGCCTTTACCAATCCATCGGTCACCGAATCCGTTGTTGAGAAGCGAACGAACACTTCGACTGAAATGTGCAGGAGCTCCATCGTGCATGAACCACATCTTGTGTCGTAAAGGCACATGTTCTAGCAGCACAGGTAGAGTATCCCGTATGAAATCATGATAAGGTGCTCCATTGAGAGTAGGTCGAAGAACATGGGGCCCAATCAAGACATCACCAACAATGTCTGCCCAAACGTTCACAAGAAATCTGTGTTGATGACGTGATTGCACAATTGCGTGCGGATTCTCGTCAGCCCACACATGTTGATGGTGAAAATTTACAATTTGATCACGTTGGAATGAAGCCTCATCCGTAAAGAGAACATTTGCACTGAAATGAGGATTGACACGTTGTTGGATGAACCATTCGCAGAAGTGTACCCGTGGATGCCAATCAGCTGCTGATAGTGCCTGCACACGCTGTACACGGTACGGAAACAACTGGTTCTCCCGTAGCACTCTCCATACAGTGACATGGTCAACGTTACCTTGTACAGCAGCAACTTCTCTGACGCTGACATTGGGGTTATCGTCAACTGCACGAAGAATTGCCTCGTCCATTGCAGGTGTCCTCGTCGTTGTAGGTCTTCCGCAGTCGCGAGTCATAGGCTGGAATGTTCCGTGCTCCCTAAGACGTCGATCAATTGCTTCCAACGTCTTCCCGTCGGGACACCTTCGTTCTGGAAATCTGTCTCGATACAAAAGTACCGCACCACGGCTATTGCCCTGTGCTAATCCACACATCAAATGGGCATCTGCCAACTCCACATTTGTAAACATTTCACTGACTGGAAAACCACGTTCGTGATAAACACTAACCTGTTGATTCTACGTACTGATGTGCTTGATGCTAGTACTGTAGAGCAATGAGTCGCATGTCAACACAAGCACCGCAGTCAACATTACCTTCCTTCAATTGGGCCAACTGACGGCGAATCGAGGAAGTACAGTACATACTGACGAAACTAAAATGAGCTCTAACATAGAAATTAAGCGTTTCCGAACACATGTCCACATAACATCATTTCTTTGTTTGTGTGTGAGGAATGTTTCCTTAAAGTTTGGCCGTACCTTTTTGTAACACCCTGTATATTGGTGTAGTGGGATGCGTACCTAGATCTATCGACTCCACATACCACCACATTAACTATTACGCTCGTACTTTGTCATGGAGTAGTAATCTCCTGTCTGGGATATCTTACTATGCCTTGAAGGCTTATATTGTTGATGCACTGTTAACGGACGTTTAATAATAATGGTGACATATTTGTGATTAATTATGAATGGACCGTTTCCTCTAATACTGCAAGTCATAATAACAGTTTGTCTCATTTTTAAATTATTAATGATAATTACTTATTGCTGAGAGAGAACTCTTGTATGAAACAGATAACCTTCGATAAACCGTAGTATGACGTTTAATTGCAACAATAATTACAATAAATCGTACCAATAACGTCGTGTTTTCATAAATCTCCAACACACGTACATGAAGCCTTGTGAGAGGTCCCTATCGAATGCTAACGGAAGTCGACAGCAGTTACTACTGTTTTCGATATTGCGTGTTTGCAGAAAGTGTATCTGAAATGTGTGATAGCTGTGAATTTTCCACATTATGTCATAGTTATCAAATATGTCCCCGTCCACTTCTTCTGCTGAGGCACATTTCAATATCTCAAGTCTGATCTAATTAATAATTAGAAATATCGTAGTAGTCTCGGGAATTTATACTAAGGCGACGTTTTGTGTGGATTATCCGTAAGTTAATGACTGCATCTCGGAGCACCCAGGCTTCCACTGGCCAGTCGGTTGAACGAACCTAACAGCCTGTACAATAGGAGAACCGCCACAGCAAGGACCAACGTTGGTTTCTGTTCGTTACGAAAAAGGAAAAATACATTTCAGTTAGACTTGTCAGTAAGCAGCAGTTATGATGTGAATCTGTCCGAAAATTACCCCAAATGAAAACCGAGAAACTTCTTGCAAAGGCACCAGTCTCGTCTCATTAATGAATGAGGACCACGTTGTGGCGGCTTTCTTTTGTTGTGATTGATAAGGAACAGCGAGTTGTGTGGTATAGTACTTGGACACATGTGTCTTATTAATTAAGTGCTGGGTTTAAAATAGATATGGCCGACTTACTGCCACTTCGTTGTCCAGTCAGACCATGAGTGTGGTGCTCATCACAGTTTCCCTAGCTGTTTTCAAGACATTTGCGATGTGGCTGAAGTTCTAAGAAAGCTCTAGAACGTCTTTAATGCAAGTGGCAACTTTTGAAATGGCACTCAACATTGTTTAAATTTATCCCTAGCTAAAGCTGCCCAATTTCGCGTTCTTCTGCATTTGTCTCGAACTTATCCCGTGTCGTTACTGGGTCGGCGAATTAATCTGAATATGACAATGTTTGGCACCTGTTGTCTAGGGGCAATGTCTTTGAGTAGATATCAAAACTTTGTCGGTCCAGGCTTCGAAACCAGCTACCACTTAAATTTTGAATTATAATCGGCATTGGCGGCCGAAGACTGCGGCTAAGGAATTCACTCCCACTCTGCCAAGGGCCTTGTCAAATTTCGCGGAGGAGTTGACAGAGGTTTACGGCATTCTCTTGTCCTTGGGATAGGAAATTGCCCCTAAAGGCAGAAGAGTCAACAATGATCAACGGCATGAGGATGCAGAAAGCAATGAAAAGCATTGCATGAAACACACATAATGGGTATCCATAGAACATGTGGTCTGTACTTGAAAAGGTGACATGATGATCTCTCCATTGGCAAAAGATTCCGTAAAAGTCCTCCATCCGGATATACGGATGAGGACTGTCAGTGGGGAAGTGACCATGAGAAAAATACTGAATAACCAAATAAAGGATAGCGTCCTCCGTGTAGGGACGTGTAACATCAGAAGCGTTAATGTCGTAGCGAACAATTAAATCAGAAAAGGGACATGCAAAGGCTCAATCTAGGTATAGTAGGGGTCAGTGAAGTGAAGTGGAAAGAAGACGATTCCTGGTCACATGAGTATATGTTAACATCAAAAGCATCAGAAAATGGTATAACGGGTTTATGATCCGTTATGAATAGGAAGGGAGGTAAGAGATTGCGTTGCTCTCGACAGTTCAATGATAGGATAGTTCTTATCAGAATCGACAGTATGCCAACACCAACAACGATAATTCACGCATACATGCCGACGTCGAGAGCTGAAAATGAAGAGACAGAGATAGTATATGAGGGTATGAAAGGGTAATACAGTACGTAAGAGGAGATGAAAATTTCAGAGTCATGGGGGACAGGAGTGCAATTGTAGGGGAAGGAGTAGAAGTTAAGGTTAGAAGAGAATGTGGGCTTGGGACAAGGAATGACAGAGGAAAAAGACGAATTGCGTTCAGTAATAAATGTCAGATGGTAATAGTGAATACTTTGTCCAATAATCGCAGGAGGAGAAGGTATACTTGGAGGAGACGGGGTGATACGGGAAGGTTTAAGTTAGATTACAACATCGTCAGCAGAGATTCCGAAATCACATTCTGTATTGTAAGGAGCAGCCAGGAGCAGACAATGTAGTAGTGATGAAGTGTAGGCTGAAGTTTAAGTGTTTAGTCAGGAAGAATCAAAATGCAAAGAAGTACGGCACGGAATTACTAAGGAATGACTAAACACGTTTTGAAGTTCTCTAAGGCTATAGGTACAGCAATAAGAAATAGTTCAGAGGCAGTACAGTTGAAAACGAATGGACATCTCCAAAAATGGCAGTCGCAAATGTTGGAAAGAAAAACATGGGTGTAAAGCATGTAACTGCGAAGAAATTGTGTAAAACGAAGAAACAGGGAATTTCTGGAAACAGAAATACAAGTCGCTGAGGGATGAAATAAACAGGAAGTGCAAGGAAACTAAGACGAAATGGCTACGTGAAAAATGTGTAGAAAAAAAAATGAAATGGTTGTCGAAAGGACTGACTCAGCTTATAGGAAAGCGAAAACAAGCTTCGGTGAAATTAAAAGCAAGGATGGTAACATTAAGCGGGCTACAGGAACTAAACTGTTAAATGCAGAGGAGAGAGCGGACTGAAGGAAAGAACGTATTTAATGTCTTTATGAGGCAGATGATTTGTCTGATTTGATAGAAGAATAAACAATTGTTGATTTAGAAGAGATAGGGTATCTGGTATTAGAATCAAAATTTAAGGGATCTTTGGAAGACTTACGATCAAATAAGTCAGAAGGGATAAATAGCATTCCATCAGAAGTGGCAACAAAACGACTATTGACGTTGGTGTGTAGAGTGTATGAGTCTGGTGACATACCATCTACATCTACATCCACATTTATACTCCACAAGCCACCCAACGGTGTGTGGTGGAGGGCACTTTACACGCAACTGTCATTACCACCCTTTCCTGTTCCAGTTAAGTATGGTTCGCGGGAAGAACGACTGCCGGAAATCCTCCGTGCACGCTGGAATCTCTCTAATTTTATATTCATTGTCTCCTCGGGAGGTATAAGTAGGAGGAAGCAATATATTCAGTACCTCATCCAGAAATTCGCCCTCTCGAAACCTGGACAGCAAGCTCGCCGCGATGCAGAGCGCCTCTGTTGCAGAGTCTGCCACTTGCGTTTGCTAAACATCTCCGTAACGCTATCACGCTTACCAAATAACACTGTATCGAACGCGCAGCTTTTCTTTGGCTCTTCTCTATCTCCTCTGTCATCCCGACCTAGTACGGATCCCACACTGATGACCAATACTCAAGTATAGGTCGAACTAGTGTTTTGTAACCATCTGAGTTTTGGAAAAATATCATTCGCTCAATTCCGAAGACTACAAGAGCCTACAACCGCGAGAATTATTGCACAACCAGATTAATAGCTCATGCACCCAAGATGCTGACAAGAATAATGTACAGAAGAATGGAAATGGAAATTGAGGATGTGTTAGATGACGGTCAGTTTGGCTTCAGGAAACGTAAAGGCACCAGACAAGTAATTCTGACATTGCAGTTGGCAATGGAAACAAGAGTAAAGAAAAATCAAGAGACCTTCTGAGGATTTGTCGACCTGGAAAAAACGTACGCCAATGTAAAATGTTGCAAGATGTTTGTAATTCTGAGAAAAATTGGTGTAAGATATAGGAAAAGGAGGGTAATATACAACATGTACATGAGCCAAGAGGGAATTATAAGAGTGGACAACCAAGAGCGAAGTACTCGGATTAAAAAGGGTGTATGACAGGGGTGTAGTCTTTCACCGATATTGTTCAATCTGTACATCCAAGAAGCAATAATGGAAGTAAAAGAAAGGTTCAGTAGCGGAAGTAAAGTTCCAGATGAAATGATATCAGTGATAGGATTCGCTGAAGACATTGCTGTCCTGAGTGAAAGTGAAGAACAATTATAATACCTGTTGAATGGAATGAACAGTCTAGCGAATACAGCGAATGGACTGAGAGGAAATCGACGAAAGACGAAAGTAATGAGAAGTACCATAAATAAGAACAGCGAGATACTGGACATCAGGACTGATGGTCACGTAGTAGATGAAGTTAAGGACTTCTACATACCTAGGTAGCAAAATAACCAATGGCGGACGGAGCAAGGAGGACATCGAAAGCTGACTGACACTGACAAAAGGGGCATTCCTGTCCAAGAGAAATGTACTTGTGTCAAACATAGGACTTAATTTGAGGTAGAATTGTCTGAGAATGTACGTTTTAAGTACAGCACTGTATGGTAGTGAAACATGGACTGTGGGGAAACCGGAACAGAAGAGAATTGAAGCATTTGGGATGTGGTGTTACAGAAGAATGTTGAAAATTTGGTTTGCTTATCAGTTAAGGAATGAGGAGGGTTTGCGCAGAGTGGGAGAGGAAAACAATACGTGGAAAACACTGACAAGTGGAAGGGAATGAGTTCGATGTTTCTAGAGAAAGCTGTAGAGTTCATAAACTGTAGAGGAAGATACAGGGTGGAATACACTCTGCAAATAACTGAGGATGTAGATTGCAAGTGCTATTCTGAGATGAAGGGTTAGCGCAGGAGAGGAGATCGTAGTGGGCCACATCAAACCAGTAAGAAGGTGGTGACTCAAGAAAAATCAATGTTGGAGGTAGAGGGTGACTGGATGTCCTTCTCCTCGGCACCTTTCGCCGGCCCTCACCACCCTCTTTCTACGTAACGGAATATGTGTACTCTACCTGCCTGTATCCAGTATTATCTCACGTGATAGGGTGTGAGCGTTTACGGAATATTTGCATTACGTGGAATTCAGACTAGGCTGCCTGGTTTGATGTGGGGAAAGCTCTCACATGACACCGATTATTTCATTTGGAAAATGAATCGCAGGTTTGCCATATTCTGCACAACGGTTTTCCCCATACCTTACATACCTCCACCATTGTGTAATGATCGGAATAAAGAGGTCGCAGTGGAAGAATGTAATTATCAGGGGTCCCACTAGAATTAGTACTGAAGCCATTACTATTCCTATTATATGCTAATTATGTGGAGACCTTTTTTCCCATTGAAAATATCATTTACTTACCGATAACCTGGAATTATACGTACGTGAAAGCCAAAAAACCTGCGTACAGCCATTCAGAACGTGAAAGTTGATTTACTTGCTTAATCAGAATGGCCTCAGAATATAATTTTGAAACTCACCAATCTAAGATGCAAGCAAACTTAGTCCCTCAAAAAAGACTTATCACTCCTTAAGCTCAGAGAATCTCTTTCAGCTCTAACCCTAAAATGCATAAAATTGGCTTTTCTTCTTCTGCAGGGAAATTGAGGTAATTTTGGACCAATACCTGGACTGGACTGAAACCACAACTGTGGTCTATAAGAAGGTGTCTGAATCTCTGAATTCATTATATAAATATAGAAAAATATTTTCTCTCTAGCTTAAAAGAGAAACGCGGTAGAGAACACTAATGTGTTTATGGTGATCCTATTCTCCAAGGACTTTCATATGATGGCTCACATCGTTTGGAACTGGCAATGAATGCTTGTATTTGATGCATTTGTGAACTACGGTATTTCGACCGCATGACCCCTGGCTATGAATACTGATCATGACTACAAGCCGTGTTTGCTGCATCTTCTTGTTAATCACTGCGCAGCATGCTATTTATATTCATCCCTTAGGCTACTTTTCCTGCGGGTGGTTCACAAACAATTTTAAAAAGACACAACACATTCAGTTTTGAACATTTAGGGTTACTATAACATTTATAAATGTAATACATGGTAAGGAAATAGTAAACAGGGTAGAAACTTCGAAGTTATTAGATGTCCTTTTTGATGAGAACTTAAGCTTAATAAAAGCACAACTTGGAACTCTTAATCAACTGCGTTCAGCAGGCCGTAGTGGCCGTGCGGTTCTAGGCGCTTCAGTCTGGAACCACGCGATCGCTACAATCGCAGGTTCGAATCCTGCCTCGGGCATGGATATGTGTGATGTCCTTAGGTTAGTTGGGTTTAAGTAGTTCTAAGTTCTAGGGGACTGATGACCTCAGAAATTAGGTCCCATAGTGGTCAGAGCCATTTGAACCAATTTTTTTTTTCAACTGCGTTCAGGCACATTTGCACCTATAATCACCGCAGATCTTGGTGAGAGATTAATCAGTAAGTTCACAAATTTTGCACAGTTTCATTCAATAAAGTAATGTGGAATAATGTTCTGGAATAGCTCATCTTTAAGAAATAAAATCCTCGTTGCTCAATAACATGCTGGATGAATAATATGTGGTGTTCACCCAAGATCACGTCGTAGCCATTCGTTTAAGGAATTCTGACTAATGCTTCACACTCATGATGTCTGATGTAAGTAATCAACTACAGTTTATAAAGAACAATGCCGTACGTAATTACAGTACCAGAAGAAAAGTAAATAACATTCATTACTCCACATTAAGGTTGGCTGTAGCACAAAAAGGGGTGCACAGTGTTGAAATAAAAATTTTTGGTCACTTACCCAGTGATACAAATCAAAGTAAAATTTGAAAAGAAGCGAAGACAACTTCTCCATAACAATTATTTATATTTCGTCGGACAATTTATGTTATTGTAATGTGTAAAAGATCGTTGGTAGGAGCTACTAACTCCCATATGAAAATCTTTCTTGTGTTAACAAACTTACAAACATTCAGCATGTAACCATATGTACAAATAAATTTTCAATTTGAACGTAAAATGAAATGTATCACATCATCATGATTTATCGCGCAAAATGTTACGTGGAACATGAAACAAACAAAATAAATTGCTAACTAAGTAACTTGAAAGTAATGATCAGAGTCTGAGAGACAAATGTGTGAAAAAGTCCTGCACTAGACCCATGATGTTTACTGTTTCGCAGCTCACATGTTACTATGTAGCAGGACCACGTACGGAAACATCAACTACACGCATAAAGGAAATATTTCGTTGAAGTCTATGGGAAAATGGAAGACTGTGTCACGAGACCATCGTCGGGATAGAAAATAGTGGTCGTATCTCTGGTGACTTGACATTACTGCATTGAATTCTACGCATGTTTACATTCACGCATTCAGTAAGTGACGCAAGTCTGTAAAAGAAGGCAAAAGTTTTTGGTACTGCAAGGCATATTAAAACTGCGAATGCCTTACTATTATTTAAACACAAATACTTGACGTTTGACCACGACGGCGAGTAAGTGTACTAAGTTTAGCCAGGATCCTAGTCGGACAACACAACTGGTAACATTGTCGACGGCGGAAACACTGCCGTAGTTTTGAGTTAGAGCTTTGTAAATGGTTTCAGCTTGACCGATTATTCTATTACAGCAAACACATGGCGGCAGATTTGCAGATTCATTCTTGACAGCTGAACACTGGCAGCACAGTCGACAAGACCGATTTCGTACCTCTGGTACAGAGCCGTGTGGAGGGTCTGAATCACAGGCTCAGACGGTACTGCGACCGTGTAGGCCGCAGATTCCTCGACTTACACCAAAGGGTGGTTGGGTTTCGGGTTCCGCTGAATAAGTCAGGTGTGCACATTACGGAAGAGGCGTCTACACGGGTAGTAGCGGCTGTGTGGCGTGGACTAGGCGGTTTTTTACTTCAGAGGGCCTCGGGAACAGTCACAAAGGGTGCAGGCCGGACACAGGAAGGTCGTAGATACAATAACCATCGGTATAACAGTTGTAAAATGTTGTGACTGTGTTGGGAAAGTACGAGATCTCCAACCGCTAATAGAAAGCACTGATGCTCAATTCATTTTACGCAATGAAAGCTGGCTAAAGCTGGATTCTACGGTCAGCGGAAGCTTTTGCCAAGAACCTAACGGTGTTCACAAAGTATAGGCTAAATATGGTTGGCTGTGGCGTGTTTGTTGCTGTTAGTTTATCTTGTCGCGAAATTGAAGTAGATACTTCCTGTGAAATATTATGGGAAGAAGTCATTGTTGGCAGCCGGAGTAAAATAATAATTGGATCCTTTCACCGACGTCACAATTCAGATGATACAGTTGTTCAAAGGGTCAAAGAACTCTTGAGTTTGTTTTCAAACACGTACTCGACTCGTACAATAATAGATAGTGATGACTTTACTTTACCCTCGATATGTTGATGAAAATTCATGTTTAATTCCGGAGGTACACATTAAACATCATCAGAAATTGTGCAAAACGCATTCTCTTAAAATTATTTCGAGCAGTTAGTTCATGAGCCCACGTGAATAGTAAACCGTTCTCAATACAAACTTGACCTCTTAGCAACAAATAATCCTCAGTTAATAACGAGCATCAAAACGACTACAGGGATCAGTGAACACAGGGTTGTCGTAGCGAGACTGAATATTGTAAGCCCTAAATACTCCAAAAATAAACGAAAAATATACCTATTCAAAAAAGCAGATAAAAATTCACTTGATATCTTCCTGAGAGACAATCTGCACTCCTTCCAAATTAATAAAATAAGAGCCGACCAGATGTGGCATGAATTCAGAGAAATAGTATCGGCAGCAATTGAGATATTTATACCAAATAAATTAACAAACGAGGAGCTGATTCTGCTTGATACACAAAACGGGTCGGAACACTTTTGCAGAAACAACGAAAAGAACAAGCCAAATTTAAACATGCCAGGAATCTCCAATATCGGCGATCTTTTACATAATCTCGAAATTTATCGCGGACTTCAATGCGAAATGCTTATAACAGTTTCCACAACGAGACTTTGTCTCGAAACCTGATAAAAAATCCAAAGAGATTCTTGTTGTATGTAAAGTATGTTAGCGGCAGGAAACAGTCAATGCATTCTCTGCGCGATAGCAATGGAGATACTGTTGAAGACAGCGCTGCCAAAGCAGAGTTACTAAACACAGCCTTCCGAAATGGCTTCACAAAAGAAAACGAAGTAAATATTCCATATTTCGAATCAGGAACAGCTGCAAACATGAGTAAAGTAGAAGTAAATACCCTCGGAGTAGGGAAGCAACTTAATAAAACATTTAATAAAAGCAAAACTTCTGCTCCAGACTGTATACCAAATAGGATCCTTTCGGAATATGCTGATGCATTAGCTCCATACTTACCAATGATATAAAACCGTTCTCTCGACGAATGATCCGTACCCAAAGACTGGAAAGTTGCACAGGTCACAACAATATTCAAGAATGGTAGTAGGAGTAATCCACTAAATTACAGGCCCAAATCATTAACCTCGATATGGAGCAGGATTTTGAAAGATATATAGTGTTCTAACATTATGAATTACCTCGAAGAAACCAGCCTATTCATACACAGTAAACATCCGTTTAGAAAACATTGTTGCTGTGAAACACAACTAGCTCTTCATTCACATGAAGTGTTGAGTGCTACTGACAAGGGATTTAGGATCGATTCCGTATTTCTGGATTTCCGAAAGGCTTTTAACACTGTACCACACAAGGGGCTCGTAGTGAAATTGCGTGCGTATGGAATATAGTTACAGTTATGTGACTGGATTTGTGACTTCCTGCCAGACAGGTCACAGTCCGTGGTAACTGACGGAAAGTCATAGAGTAAAGCAGAAGTGAATTCTGGCGTTCCCAAAGGTAGTGTTATAGCCCTTCGCTGTTTCTTGTCTATATAAACGATTTGGGAGACAATCTGAGCAGCTGTCTTAGACTGTTTGCAGATGAGGCTATCATTTATCGACTAATAAATTCATCAGGAGATCAACACAAATTGAAAAACAATTTAGAAAAAATATCTGAATGGTGTGAAAATTGGCAGTTGACCCTAAATAACGAAAAGTGTGAGGTCGGCCACGTGAGTGATAAAAGGAATTCGTTAAACTTGAGTTACACGATAAATCAGTTAAATTTAAATGCCGTAAATTCAGTTAAATACCTAGGAATTACAATTACGAACAACTTAAATTGGAAGGAACATATAAAAAATGTTGTGCGGAAGGCTAACCAAAGACTGCGTTTTATTGCGAGGACACTTAAAAAATGTAACAGATCTACTAATGAGACTGCGCTTGTCTTTGCTTCAGTCTGGAACCGCGAGACCGCTACGGTCGCAGGTTCGAATCAAGCCTCGGGCATGGATGTATGTGATGTCCTTAGGTTAGTCAGGTTTAAGTAGTTCTAAGTTCTAGGGGACTGATGACCTCAGATGTTAAGTCCCATAGTGCTCAGAGCCATTTGAACCATTTGCGCTTGTCTTTCCTCTATTAGAATACTGCTGCGTGGTGTTGGATCCATACCAGACAGGACTAACGGAGTACATCGAACAAATTCATAGTAGAGCAGCACGTTTTGTATTATAGTGGAATATGTGAGACAGTGTCACTGAAAAGAAACAGGATGTTAGCTGGACATCATTAAGAGAAAGGCGTTTATCGTGGCGACGCAATCTTCTCACGAAATTCCAATCACCAACTTTCTTCACCGAATGCGAAAGTATTTTGTTGACACCGACCTACATAGGGAAAAACGATCACCACAATAAAATAAGGAAAATCAGAGCTGGTACGGAATGATATAGGTGTTCGTTCTCTCCGCGCGCTATACGAGATTGGAATAATAGATAACTGTGAAGGTGGCTCGATGAAGCCTCTGTCAGGGACTTAAATGTGATTTGCAGAGTATCCATGTAGATGTAGATGTAGATTTAGGTGAGAGAAAATCGTAAGTCTACACACTGTTGAATATCTGCCGCATAAGATTTTGAAAATTCTGTTTTTTGTAATCACGTAGCACATAGAACTATATGTCGAATTACAGTTAAAGAAGCAGATACAGGTTATGAAAATCGTTCAAGTACCACTAAAATTTAAAGAAATGCGGTAGCAAAGAATGAAACAAAAGAACATTTCCATAAAGTGAGTAACAATCGGCATAATGAGTAGAACATAACCGGTTACCGGGCGGGCGTTTGCGGATTCCCGGAGTTTGCCGGTCTCCCGGTCTGACACGGCGTGGCTTTACTGGGGAGTTACTGCACGGTACCTATGAGACTTTCGCCGTTGTTGATAGTGCCGTAATCTCGTTTACTTGAGTGAAGTACGTGACCTGTGGCCTATTTCGGTACGAAGTGATTTGTTCACAGTATTTTCTGAGTGAAATTGGCAAAGACACTTCCGGTTGTGCTGTTGTTAAGTGTAGTAACTCTATGCGTAGAACCGAGGGCGTTCTTTACCATCGGTTTTTGAAAGACTTTATTCCCCTTCGTGAATGGTAGTCTCGTTCTAAATGTGAGGACAAGATCAGTATAAAAAATGCAAGGATATGTTCCGAAAATTGTCGTCCATAGGATTACAAACGGGACATGCAAAATGTTTTACTGGGTTTACCTCGAAATAAGTTGCTGAAGTCACATGCAGTTCCATCCCAGAAGATATCCAATTAGTATCGAAATGAAACTGGGTGCTACTGGTATTGCCCGCGTGGAAGACGATGTAATAGATAAGGTATGTGGTAGTGCGGAAGAGGCGTCCCAAAACGCTGGAAGTTTTGTCTTCCACGAAAAGAAAACTGTACAAGTCAAGTAGCACAGAAATTTCCTCTGGTCCGATCGGTACTAAGCAAAGAGGAAGAAATTAAGGACTTGAACAAAGACTTGGCTATTACAAATAGAAGAAACACTTAAGTAGAGCAAAAATTTAAACTCTGAAGAAAGCTAGGAAACAAGGTTCACCTCTCAAAACATCGCTGTATTTTATTAAGGCAACGTCTTCAATGTTTACATCACTTGAGGTCAGGGCTGTACTAAGCGTTGATGCTACGAACACTGACAGTCGCGTGAGCTACGATTCATCTAACGATGTCATACTTGAACCATACAAGAACGTTCAGGTAGCCATGATTAGAACTTTTTTTCAATGGGGAAACGGTCAAAATATTACGATTTTGATGTCACAGTCACATGCAGTTTGTTTCATACAATCTTCCTGAACTTGAAGGAGTTGGGGTTCGTGTGGTAGCTGTTACATGAGATATGGGAGCGAAACAATAGAAGATCTTGCGCACCGCCAAACAAGTGATGTTTCGATCACCTATCACAACGACGAATTCCGTATGTTGAACTCGTGGTACACTCAAAATGATAATGCACCTCTCAGAAGTGGTCGTGGTTTCAACGTCAGAAGTTATGAGTGTTTCCTGAAGAGGTTTTTGGAAACTTGCTCGAATATGCGATTAGGTTAGTTTCAAACCGTATCAAAAAGGATTTGCTTCATAAATGCCTTAACTTTTTGGGCTTTTCGCAGATGTGGAAAATGCCGGGGCAACCTACATCCTGACTGCCAGACTGTGCCGGAAATGTCTTTTCTAGAATTCGTGTTCTTGAAACCTTTTCTAGAGTTCGTTAACTTGGTACATTTTATAGTAGTCCCACGCCCCTTGAGGTGAAAAATAGATTACGCCTACTGCTTCTGACTGGCAATGCGAACAATATAACTTCTCCCCTTGGAGCTTCCATTGCAGAGGACAAAGACACAAATTCTGCCGAAGAAATAGTGGACGAATTCGAGAATTTTATTTCTAAAGATTTGCGAAACAAAATAGCCGAGACGTCACATCACGATATTACAGATGAAGATTTGTTTGGAGATTACGATCTTAGTGATTCAGCGAGATCCAGTGAAGACGGTACTCAGAATCCTTTAAAACACTTGGTAGGACGCATCGCATTTAAGTACAAACACAATAACATTTTATTAGGAATTACAACAGCAAACTGCCACGTCGATGCAAAATTAATAGCGAACCAACACTGTATAAGTGTACTTTCGAAATGTGGGCTTACTTCTCCATGACCTGAGTGGTCTTCAACAATATCACACTTCGAAATTATTGTTGTATGTTTTCTTGGAGCAAATATCTCACTTTGAAAACGCGTGAGATAGTCAGTAGCACTACCATAATAAAGATTTCCATAACGTAAGAGAAAGGAATTGATGTTTATGCAAGTAGGAGACGTTTCACCCGCAATAGATTTTTGAACAAAAGAGCCAAATGGAATGCAATGAAGCTGGCTTCTGCGAAAATATATATTCTCTGGACTGATTCCTCTTTTCTATAAATATGTCTGAACTAAAGCAGCACATAAAACTCAAAAATGTTCGGCGTATTCACTTTCTGAAGCTGGAAGTATTAGTGACGACAACCTACAGTGACCTTTGGAGACCAAAAAGCGTTGGCGTCAGAGCATTTTAAAGTCTTACATTTACATTCGAATATTTCGTATACTAATTCTTTCGAATAATATTGAGCCCCATCAATGAGATGCTCAAAGTCGAATGAAAAGGGACGTGAGAATCCCATTAGCGAGTGCGCTAATGCGCCAACGCTGGATATCCAAGTGACGTAACACATCACCGACGAATGAGAGCGAACTCGCGGAATGGCCGACGACTTTAGGATATGGTTCAAATGGCTCTGAGCACTATGGGACTTAACATCTGAGATCGTCAGTCCCCTAGACTTAGAACTACTTAAACTTAACTAACCCAAGGACATCACACACATCCATGCCCGAGGCAGGATTCGAACCTGCGACCGTAGCTGTCGCGCGGTTCCAGACTGAAGCGCCTAGAACCGCTCGGCAACACCGGCCGGCCGTTTAGGATATGTAAAAACAGTTGATACAGTTTTACAACAGCACGACGACTGCCAAATATACCTGACAACAATAACGTTCAGTATGGCAAAAACGTGGTATTTGCTAATGTTCAAATGATTCCGGACTATATAACGTAACCGTCAATGAAGGACGGAATCAGATGGTTCTGTAAAACTGTTCTCGTAACTTTAACTCTGATCAGCACAAGATATCGCTTTATCAGTAAAGTGGAGTTGAATGAAGTGAACCTCTGAAAAGGTGAAGAAGATTTATACTTTTGATTGACCAACTAACATCACAACGTTCTGCAGTAAATGCGTATAGGGCATGCCAACTTGTGAACATCACTGTGTGCATACGAGAAGTCTGAGAAGAGATGATTACTGGTCACTTACTTGGTCCTCAACAGAATCTCGTCAGATACTGGTTTTCTGTCTGCTTCTTAGAACTCGAGAAAGTTCACACACCCTTAGAAACCAAGTATCACTGTAAGATGTTAGTTAAATAGCGCACGACACTTAATACAGCACAAGCAGCAACACAGAAAGCGTTCACTCGCCGCGAATAAGTATCGCAATGATGCCAGGCAACTGCTCGTGACGTGTCAAGCTATTTTTCATTGTTGAGAGTGTTGTCCGGGATCGATAATAAAAAGTGAGAATCGCTTTGACGGTACCAAAGCTTTTGCTCGATAATATGTAAAATGTAACGGATTTACCACGATCACGATTCTTCAGAATATTAATAACAGAAAATTACGAAAACGTTAAGATATGAATTTCTCGCCTGAATCACTAAACAAACTAGTACAGAATGTAACTTTTAAATTAAATTCTGTCACTTTCATATTGTATACTTGATTGTAATGACTCCACAAGCTTATCGAAATGAATGTAATGTTCAGCAGGATGAATTTACATGTCAGCACAACAGTCTTGGAATCGAGATCTGTTGCCTTAATCCAATTTTCAAAATCTACAGAAAGGCGCTTTGTCTAGAATGTACCGCTATATCATAATCAAAATTATCCGACAGACCCGAACTGCGTTCCACCTCATTCCAGTGCAACACACATAACGTAGCTTCCTTGCAAATCTTCTAATCTCTTTTTTGTACACTCGTTTCACTGTACAAAGTTTTTTCTACAAGAGACCATCAAATAATATTCCCCCGTATGGCAATGAGTCCGTATGCAAATTTACACTTCGATAATGAAAACATCAGGAAAGGACTTATTAGAAATGACGTAGTCTTTAATATTTTTTATTGACAAGTAACTGAGTGTGCAGATGCTTAACTTTAAATGAAGTGGCGTAAAATTTTGTGTTGGGCGAGGATTTGAATCAAGAACCTGATCGATTGTTAATTAAGCACCCTAAATGTAGGATATCAATATTTTTCAGCAGCACCAACTTGATTGAAACCGAAATGACGAAACAAAATTGATTTTCCTCGCCAGGATTTCAACTCTGCATCTGTCTTAGTTGTTTTCTAGTCAGAATAGGCATAATTAATTATGGGTTTATTTAAACGAAACCGAGATGTGCGTATGTTTGGAGTTCAGTGGTGAAGCGGAGTTCAGCATGTAGCACCATCGTTCTTGACTACATACGAAGAGACGGCTATCGAAATATGTTTCACCATTAGCTACGAACGGTAGGTTATAATATAAAATAATGTGATGTAAGTTTTGTATATGACTAGAAGTCGAAACTTTCACCAGTAGTTATAGTTGACAGGGCATGGAGGGACGTTAAAAGTCGTAATTTTTCCATGTGTGATTTGGTATGCGCGTGCTACATCCTGAAACGATGTGATGAAATTTTTTGTGCTGGTCCATGTTTCTCAATCAGACACTCGCCTTTCGTGGAGACCATGAGGAGTTTGGTAGCAAAGGCACATCAAATTTAATGTTGATTTTGAACCACTGCGCGACAGCCTCAGCTTATGTTCGTTAAAAATGACTTCTTGAAATGTGAAACGAATTTAGTCCTCAAGGACGTTGTGTGGCTTTTAGGAGGAGTGTAATTCGAGCTCGGTCCTGTGTAGACAGGAGGTTCAATACTTTTATTAAGTCTTTATTTGCCATGCAAAAGTCAAATTTAACAGGATGGAAACACTACTATAAACCAAAGTTCCTTTGTGGCTCGAATAAACGTGAACAGAATTTGAATAATAAGAAATAGCCCTTAAAGTAATAGCAATAAATAATACAAACAATTTAATCTATCACTACAAAGGCAACCATGTACAATTTAGCAATTCTTCGTCGTTAGAAAAAACTTGAACGGATCTACAATAAAACAAAAAGTATTCTTAAAATTGTAATAATAAGTAATACGAACAGTTCAATCTGATCCCAAACAATCAACCCTTATACAATGTGACACCATACAATATACTGTGTGCAGCCTTCAGTAATTGTGACAATAGTAGCTTACTATACCAGAAAATATTGATTTATCTGTTGCTGAAAGCTGAGTAAAATCTCTAGTAGCTATTGCTTGCCTGGATGCTCTAACGTCTCCCAATCCTTAGACACCATCTAGCAATACACTACTCAACTACCCACTCTTACGACTATGTGACCAGTATACCAGCTACATATGGAAAGTGCTTACGAAAAGTTCGGTGAATATTCGCAAAAAATACGAGGGCAGTTCAATAAGTAATGCAACACATTTTTTTTCTGAAACAGGGGTTGTTTTATTCAGCATTGAAATACACCAGGTTATTCCCCAATCTTTTAGCTACACAACAATATTTTTCAACGTAATCTCCATTCAATGCTAAGGCCTTACGCCACCTTGAAATGAGGGCCTGTATGCCTGCACGGTACCATTCCACTGGTCGATGTCGGAGCCAACGTCGTACTGCATCAATAACTTCTTCATCATCCGCTTAGTGCCTCCCTCGGATTGCGTCCTTCATTGGGCCAAACATATGGAAATCCGACGGTGCGAGATCGGGGCTGTAGGGTGCATGAGGAAGAACAGTCCACTGAAGTTTTGTGAGCTCCTCTCGGGAGCGAAGACTTGTGTGAGGTCTTGCGTTGTCATGAAGAAGGAGAAGTTCGTTCAGATTTTTGTGCCTACGAACACGCTGAAGTCGTTTCTTCAATTTCTGAAGCGTAGCACAATACACTTCAGAGTTGATCGTTTGACCATGGGGAAGGACATCGAACAGAATAGCCCCTTCAGCGTCCCAGAAGACTGTAACCGTGACTTTACCGGCTGAGGGTATGGCTTTAAACTTTTTCTTGGTAGGGGAGTGGGTGTGGCGCCACTCCATTGATTGCCGTTTTGTTTCAGGTTCGAAGTGATGAACCCATGTTTCATCGCCTGTAACAATCTTTGACAAGAAATTGTCACCCTCAGCCACATGACGAGCAAGCAATTCCGCACAGATGGTTCTCCTTTGCTCTTTATGGTGTTCGGTTAGACAACGAGGGACCCAGCGGGAACAAACCTTTGAATATCTCAACTGGTGAACAATTGTGACAGCACTACCAACAGAGATGTCAAGTTGAGCACTGAGTTGTTTGATGGTGATCCGTCGATCATCTCGAACGAGTGTGTTCGCACGCTCCGCCATTGCAGGAGTCACAGCTGTGCACGGCCGGCCCGCACGCGGGAGATCAGACAGTCTTGCTTGACCTTGCGGCGATCATGACACACGCTTTGGCCAACGACTCACCGTGCTTTTGTCCACTGCCAGATCACCGTAGACATTCTGCAAGCGCCTATGAATATCTGAGATGCCTTGGTTTTCCGCCAAAAGAAACTCGATCACTGCCTGTTGTTTGCAACGCACATCCGTTACAGACGGCATTTTAACAGCTCCATACAGCGCTGCCACCTGTAGGAAGTCAATGAAACTATACGAGACGAAGCGGGAATGTTTGAAAATATTCCACAAGAAATTTCCGGTTTTTTCAACCAAAATTGGCCGAGAAAACAAATGTGTTGCATTACTTATTGAACTGCCCTCGTAAAACAAATCTGAGTTGTAAACAAAACACTTTTATTCGTCTTCACAGTAATCAGAATTAGCCAGACAACTTCTGACATCACTTGTAAAGAACTTGGAAAGAGTCAATAAAGAATGTTATGAAAACGCTGGAAGCACATTGGTCACGCATCATCAGAGGAGATGAGACCAGCTACTAACATTATGGAGGGAGTAAGTGATTGTTAGTGATATGGTGTTCATCGCTTATCATGCCTCCCTTGGGCAGAAAGCCCTAGTCGACCAAAAGGGAAATAAGCATTACGTTAATTTGGAATTTTGTCAGCCGATACTTTTGGGTGGCAGGAAAGACGATGAAGACCATGCCACTGACTGTCTCTTTGTCTCAGGTCGGTAATGGTAGTTCCAAGATTGCACATGGTGTTTTTTTTTTAGGCTAGGCAGTAGTGCAAGGTGTCCTGATGAACACTCACCACTCGACGTGCAGGCAGAGAAATCAGGACGAGCTCAGTATAAAGACACTTCAGCTATCAAGATATTAGCAGTAAATTTTCAGAGTGTTCGGAATAAAGTTCCTGAATTTACTGCCCTTCAGGAAGCGTGTGGTGCGCAAATTATTCTCGGGACTGAGACCTGGCTGAACCCTGAGATAGGAAGTTCTGAAATATTTAGTGAGGGTTGGAACGTGTATCGGAAAGACAGATGAGACTCCTTAGGAGGTGGTATCTTCATTGCAGTTGACAAAAATATTGTGTCTACTGAGGTCGAAGTAGAGTGTGATTGTGAAGTTATCTGGACACGTTTAACAGGGCTATGGGAAATAAAGTTAATTGTTGGGTGTTATTACCGGCCACCAGGTTCTACCGTGACAGTTCTAGAATCATTCTAAGGGAGTCTACATTCTCTATCACATACTATATTAGTCGGAGGCGACTTCAGCCTACCTAGTATAGACTCGGATGTCTACGGATTCATTATAGGTGGTACAGACATGCCGTCGTGTGAATTACTTTTCAACACATTATCCGAAAACTGTCTTGTGCAGCTAAATCGACAGCCAACACGTAATGGAAATATTTTAGACCTGGTACCCACGAACAGACCAGACATCATCGACGGTGTCAGTGTTGAGACAGGGATTAGTGGTTATGATGTTGTCATTACGACTATGGTTACGAAAGTTAAAAAGTCGGTCAAGAAGGCTAGGAGAGTATTCTTACTAGAAAGATCAGATAAGCAGTTGTTAGCATCCCACTTAGTAATGAATGGACTTCATTTACTTCCGGTACGATGGACGTGGAAGAATTACGGGCAAATTTTAAACACATTATAAATCACGCAGTGGACATATATGTGTGGAAAAAGTGGGTTACGGACGGAAAAGACCCACCGAGGTTTAACAGCACAATTCAGAGAATGCTCAGGAAGCAAAGGCAGTTGCACTCGCGGTACAAGAAAGATCGGGAGAATGAGGACAGGCAAAAGTTAGTAGAGATTCGTGCTGCTGTAAAAAGAGCGATGCGTGAAGCGTTCAAACGGTACCACCGTCTTACCTTAGCAAAAGATCCTGCTGAAAACCCAAGGAAATTCTGGTCTTACGTAAAATCGGTAAGCGGGTCGAAGGCTTCCATCCAGTCACTCACTGATCAGTCTGGCCTGGCAACGGAAGACAGCAAAACGAAAGCTGAAATTTAAAATTTAGCATTCGAGAAATCTTTTACGAAGGAGCATCGTACAAACATACCGCCGTTTGAGACTCGTACAGATTCCCGTGTGGAGGACATAGTGATAGACATCCCTGGGGTTGTGAAGCAGCTGAATGGGTTCAAAATAGATAAATCGCCAGGTCCTGATGGGATTCCAATTCGGTTTTACAGAGAGTACTCTACTGCATTGGCTCTTTACTTAGCTTGCATTTATCTCGAATCTCTTGCCCAACATAAAGTCCCGAGCGACTGGATAAAAGCTCAGGTGACACCTGTATATAAGAAGGGTAGAAGGACGGATCCTCAAAATTACAAACCAATATCCTTAACATCGGTTTGTTGCAGAATTCTCGAACATATTCTCAGCTCGAATATAATGAATTTCCTTGAGACAGAGAAGTTGCTGTCCATGCATCAGCACGGCTTTAGAAAGCATCGCTCCTGCGAAACCCAACTCGCCCTTTTTTCACATGATATCTTGTGAGCCATGGATGAAGGGTATCAGACGGATGCCAGATTCCTTGACTTCCGGATAGCGTTTGACGCGGTGCTCCACTGCAGACTCCTAACTAAGGTACGAGCATATGGGATTGGTTCCCAAGTATGTGAGTGGCTTGTAGACTTCTTAAGTAATAGAACCCAGTACGTTGTCCACGATGGTGAGTGTTCATCGGAGGTGAGTGTATCATCTGGAGTGCCCCAGAAAAGTGTGGTAGGTCTATCTACATAAATGATCTTTTGGATAGGCTGGATAGCAATGTGCGACTGTTTGCTGATGATGTACGGGAAGGTGTCGTCGTTGAGTGACTGTAGGAGGATACAAGATGACTTGGACAGGATTTGTGATTGGTGTAAAGAATGGCAGCTAACTCTAAATATAGATAAATGTATATTAATGTAGATGAAGAGGAAAAAGAATCCTGTAATGTTTGAATACTCCATTAGTAGTGTAGCGCTTGACACAGTCACGTCGATTAAATATTTGGGCGTAACATTACAGAGCGATATGAAGTGGGACAAGCATGTAATGACAGTTGTGGTGAAGGCGTATAGTCGTCTTCGGTTCATTGGTAGAATTTTGGGAAGATGTGGTTCATCTGTAAAGGAGACCGTTAATAAAACACTAATACGACCTATTCTTGAGTACTGCTCGAGCATTTCGGATCCCTATCAGGTGGGATTGAGGGAGGACATGGAAGCAATTCAGAGGCGGGCTGATAGATTTGTTACTGGTGGGTTTAATCATCCCGCGAGTGTTACGGAAATGCTTCACGAATTCGGGTGGGAGTCTGTAGAGGAAAGGAGGCGTTCTTTTCGTGAATCGCTACTGAGGAAATTTAGAGAACCAGCATTTGAGGCTGACTGCAGCACAATTTTACTGCCGCCAACTTACATTTCGCGGAAAGACCACAAAGATAAAATAAGAGATATTAGGGCTCGTGCAGAGGCATATAGGCAGTCAATTTTCCCTCGTTCTGTTTGGGAGTGGAACAGGGAGGGAAGATGCTAGTTGTGGTACGAGGTACCCTCCGCCACGCACCGTATGGTGGATTGTGGAGTATCTATGCAGATGTAGATGAAAACAGTGTTGTAACACCAATGGTATTTGTGGCTCGAACAAATTTGAAGCCTCGCTGCGTAAATGCGCGGTTTAAGTCGCTATGTTACGGATTGCGCGTCCCCTCCCGGCGGAGGTTTGAGTCCTCCCTCAGCCATGGGTGTGTGTGTTTTGCTTAGCGTAAGTTAAAGTTAGTTTCAGTTGTGTGAAAGTCAAGGGATCGATGAGCACAGCACTTTTGGTCGCTAAGAAACTCATACTCATTTGAACATTTATTGAACAAATTTGAAAATTGCTTGAATATCACAAATATCGTCTTAAAATAACAACAAGAATTAATAAAATAAATTTAGTTTAGGCCCTCACAGGCAACACAGATGTTGTTATTGTTGTGTTTCTCCGTCAAGAGACTGGTTTGATGCAACTCTCCATGCTACCCTATCCTGTGCAGGCCCTTTCATCTGCGAGTAAGTACTGCAATCTACATCCTTCTGACTCTGCTTAGTGTGTTCATCTCTTGGTCTGCCTCTAAGCTTCTTGCCCTCAACGCTTCCCTCCAATACTAAATTGGTGATCCCCTGATGCCTCAGAACGTGTCCTACCAACCGACCCATTCTCCTAGTCAGGTTGTGCCACAAATTCCCCTTCTCCCCAGTTCTCTCCAGTACCTCCTCATTAGTTATGTGATATACGTATCTAATCTTCAGAATTTTTCTGTATCACCACATTTCGAAAGCTTCTATTATCTACCTGTCTAAACTATTTATCGTGCATGTGTCACTTCCTGACACGTAAATCTATACTCGATGTTAACAAATTTCTCTTCTTCAGAAACGCTTTCCTCGTCATTAGCCGGCCGCGGTAGCCGTGCGGTTCTAGGCGCTCCAGTCCGGAGCTGCGCTGCTGATACGGTCGCAGGTTCGAATCCTGCCTCGGGCGTGGGTGTGTGTGATGTCCTTAGGTTAGTTAGGTTTAAGTAGTTCTGAGTTCTAAGGGACTGATGACCACAGCAGTTGAGTCCCATAGTGCTCAGAGCCATTTGAACCATTTTTTGAACCGGCCCCGGGCATGGATGTGTGTGATGTCGTTATTTTAGTTAGGTTTAAGTAGTTCTAAGTCCAGAGGACTGATGACCTCAGATGTTGAGTCCCATAGTGCTTAGAGCCATTTGAACCATTTTGAACCTTGTCATTGCAAGACTGCATTTTATATCCTCTCTACAGCGACCATCATCAGTTATTTTTCTCCCCAAATAGCAAAATTCATCTACTACTTTAAGTGTCTCATTTCCTAATCTAAATCCCTCAACATCACCGGATTTAATTCGACTACATTCAATGATTCTCGTTTTGCCTTTGTTGATCTTGATCTTATATCCTCCTTTCAAGACACTGTCCATTCCGTTCACCTGCTCTTCTAGGTCCTTTGCTGTCTCTGACAGAATTACAATGTCATGGTTTTTAATTCCTACTGCTAATTTGTATTTTGTTTCCTTTACACCTGCCTTACTTCCTTCTTAACCACTGCTTCTGTCGTGTAATCCCCACCGCATACTCTTTTTACTTTATATGCAGTTAATATGGCATAATATTTTAATAAATTTTATATTGCTTATTGTTCCGAGTACGAAAGATAAAGTACGATTTACACTATTAGTTTCTGCAGCTGGAAATATTTTAACTTTATGCGATTTGATCTATTATGTGAGGGTACGCACAACACTGAAAGATTTCCTGCTGTGGACGTACGATCTTTAATTTGCGAACTATTTTTATATAACACTGATCTGGCTTGTTAGATATGGAACATGGCATCATTACTGTAACTAATTATGGAATTAAAAAAAGAAAATGCCCTTCGCTATTTTCATCTCTTGAACGCACTGAAAATTGCCCTTATTACCTGTAAGGAAGTTTCAGTATTTTATGTTCACTAAGCGTAGAAGCTGCTGTGGACTGTTTTTAATGTATGAACACTATTAACTGCCACGACTAACAAAAGAGCGTAAAACTAAAAAAAAATGAAATTTGATTTTTATGTTATCAGCCAGAACAGTTTTTGCACAGTAGTCTTCGACCACACACAAGTTAAATTTTATCGCTCATGAACTATTTGCGTAACTGATAACTTAATATCAGCTGCCGACGTCCACCTGAAAATGACAAAATAAAATCCACAATTTTCCTCTGAAGTCTCCAAGAAGCTGAAAGAGATAATTCTTAATGTACCATCACCTGCCCACTGCATTGCGGGAAAACTGCTTACATTCAGTTTAATTTGAATTTGAAGCGGCACAGGCTACCGCATCGCTGCACGGCTGTGCGTCATGAAAAATTCTAAATATGCTGAAAACGGCTAAGAATGTGGAATGAAATGTTGGTCAAGTTAGCAATAAACTATTACAGGTAATAATTTACACAATTTCTATAATCAAAAACACAACATAAATTGAAAGTACACACCTTTTACAAAATCAACCTCCAATGGCGTCTTTCTCGATCACGGGACAAACAAAGGCTACCTAAGCATTCAAGCGAGTGTCACAGGTTCTTACAACTTTAACGGCTACAAGAAGACAGAGAGGGTAATGTTTTATCCTCCACTATTTATAGGCAATTTAATAAGCATCTTTCTAATTATTTTTCATTGTCTGCTTTGATACATACATTCGCCGACCACAGACGTTATTTGTGAAATATAGATACATAAATATTGCACAAACATAAAAATGAAAAAATTGTTACTTCCTTTTATACATAATCTACAACCATTCTGACAGTAATGAAATAATAATAAAAATGCAGATAATTGTTTATTTTTATTATTTTTTATATATCATAACGAATTTGTAAATGTCTTGCCAGTAGATGTCACACTTCCCCTTCACGCCCCTCGACTCTTATAACTGCCATCTGGTTTCTGTACAAATTGTAAACAGCCGTTCACTCCCTGTATTTTACCCCGCCACCTTCATAATTTGAAAGAGAGTATTCCAATTCACGTTGTCAAAAGCTTTGTCTGAGTCTGAAAATGTTAGAAACGTAGGTTTTCCTTTCCTTAATCTTTCTTGTAAGATACGTCGTAGGGTCAATATTGTCTCGCGTGTTCCAACATTTCTGCCGAATCTAAACTGATATCCTCCCAGGTCAGCTTCTACAAGTTTTACAATTCACCTGTAAAGAATTCGTGTTAGTATTTTGCAGCCATGACTTATTAAAATGATTGTTCAATAATTTCACATCTGTTGACATATGTTTTCTTTGGGATTGCAATTATTACATTCTTCTTGAAGTCTTTGAGTATTTTACCTGTCTCATAGATGTTGCTCAGCAGATGGTAGATTTCTGTCATGGCTGGCTCTCGCAAGGCTATCACTAGTTATAATGTTGTGTACCCCCGGTTCCTTTTTTTGACTTAGGTCCTTCAGTATTCTGTCAAATTATTCAGGCCGTATATCTCTTATTTCATCTTCATCTACGTCCCCTTCTATTTCCACATTATTACCCTCAAGTACATCGCCCTTGTATAGACCCTCTATATACTCTTTCCATCTTTCTGTTTTCCCTTCTTTGCTTGGAACCGGTTTTCCTTCTGAGCTCTTGATATTCATACAGGTGGTTCTCTTTTAGGCAAAGGTCTCTTTAATTTTCCTGTAGGCAGTACCTGTCTTACCCCTAGCGATATATGCCTCTACACCCTTACATTTGCCTTGTAGCTATCCTTGCTTAGCCATTTTGCATTTCCTGTTGATCTTATTTTTGAGGTGTTTGTATTCCTTTTTGCCTGCTTCGTTTATTGCTATTTTTATATTCTTTCCTTTCATCAATTAAATTCAATATATTTTCTGTTACCCACGGATTGCTAGTAGCCCTCGTCTTTTTACCTACTTGATCCTCTGTTGCCTTCACTATTTCGTCTCTCAAAGCTTCCCAATCTTCTTCTAGTGTATGTCTTTCCCCTATACTTGTCAGTCATTCCCTAATGCTCTCTCTGAAACTCTCTACGACCTCTGGTTCTTTCAGTTTATCAAACTCCCATCTCCTTTAATTCCTTCCTTTTTGCAGTTTCTTCAGTTTCAATCTACAGTTCATAACCAATAATGTGTGGTCGAAGTCCACATCTACTCCGTAAATGTCTTACAATTTTAAGCCTGGTTCCTAGACCTCTGTCTTACCATTATATAATCTATCTCCAAGCCTCTTTCACGTATACATCCTTCTTTCATGATTCTTGAACCAAGTGTTAGCTATGATTAAATTATGCTCTGTACAAAATTCTACCAGGCTGCTTCCTCTTTCATTACTTACCACCATTCCATTTTCACCTCCTGATTTTAATTGTGTTCCGATTCCTACTATCGAATTCATATCCCCCATTACTATTAAATTTTCGTCCCCTTTAACTATCTGAATAATTTCTTTTATCGCATCAGACATTTCTTTAAGCCCTTCATCATCTGCGGAGATAGTTGGCATATAAACTTGTACTACTGTGATGGCGTGGGCTTCGTGTTTTATCTTGGCTACAATAATGCGTTCACTATGCTGTTTGTAGTAGCAAGGTGCATGGTTCATGGAGGGGGGAGTGGAGGCGCAACCCAAACACACCGTAGCAATTCTTCTGTAACGATGCGAAGTTTCAACAATGCGTGACTACGGTGCTTCGAGCTATTCCACAAATAAAGTCTGCTGACAGTTTCCAGTAGCTTTAAACTAATGTCGGAAGTGGTTACAATGAATGTCAGTAAAGGTTCTTTGCTTGTAGCTGTGGTTTTCGTTTTGTTTTGAAGCCGTCTGGCGAACTTCTCAAACTCTCCTTATATAAAGAAGTCATTCATACAAGAAATTATCCAACTCATAACACAATACCACTGAACTGCAGGTTCATTAAAATGATGCTTACTGAATCAACATTATGACCACCGAGTATGGAACAGATCCACAGCTTTATCGAGATTTTAAATTATATGTAATTTTTGCCTCATCATATGCGCTGTGCGTACTGTAATAATCCTGCTTTCGTTGGGACACAATATTCACTTCAGCGCACGCTGCTTCCAATACACATTATTCGCTTATCACAGTCGCATGTGCAGTAGCTACAACGTACCGTAACTCAACGCTCACAACTCTCTTATCAGCTGGACTACAATTAGCTTCACTTAATGTATCCCTGCATGTAACACTGTGACTCAACGCTCACAACTCTCTTATCAGCTGGACTACAATTAGCTTCACTTAATGTATACATGCATGTAACACTGTAACTCAACAGGAACAACAGAGCATCAGCATACCTAGATGGACTTCAGAAGCTTTCTGATTGTGCTCCTTGCGACCTGCTGAAATTTCTCCTCGCCCTCCTGCATTGCTGTGTGTGCGGCAGGAAAAGATGGGACCTGCTCCAATAGGTTGTTGTCCACACGCCAGAGATGCCCACGCTGAGCATTTTCATCTAGCCTCGATACACTCTAAAATGCGGCAAGTGTCTGAGACTTCGCTTCGTGCAGAATTCCTTTCCTTGGTGTCTCTACAGCAACACCCATCGCTCACTGTTCGTCTCCGAAAGGAGGTGAGCCTCCAACGTCAGCCACCACCATTACCCTGCTGGTCCCATGCTGAATGTTGATGGAGAGCCGCCTGACCCCAGAAATTTCAGAGCCATTTTTAATCTTGTGCTAAACAGAAAAGAAGAACTGAAATCACGCTGGAATAAAATTGACTGTATCTTGGATTTCTATACAAAACAAACTGACTGTATGTATAAACGAGGAGATATGTGAGTATAATATCCAGATTCACACAGAACCTTATTTTACTTTTTATGTCTGCATTGAGAACTGGCAACCGACGTTTCAGACAAGTCTCAATAATTTATTGTTGTGGACCAGCGGAGACATTCAGAACATTTTCCTGGATTCCATGATTTTAGCGGAGATAGAACTCCTACTACTTTATTGATGGAGAGCTGAAAGGTGTGCTTAGGAATTATGATATGAAGAAGTAACTCGTGGCTCAAACGTACGATAGTGCTTTCTTTCTGGCAGGATTGTTACGTGAATGGGGCGTGAGTCACTGAATAACACGCCTCAGGAAACCGTTTTGTTTTGCTTGCAACAGAGTTGTTTTGACTTGAATTGTTCGACATTCAGGTAGACAATGGCATTAACGACGACCGCCTGTGTTGTTTCCACTATGGTCCCTATCAGGATGCCCGTTATCATTTAGCCTTAATGCAAAATTTGCAATCAGTGTGCAAAGTACGGAAGTTAGTTGTAACGGTAGTACATGCTGTAACTGAAAGCGAGAAAACGTACTATCCGTTGAACTGGAATTCGATCTTATCTTTTCTACGAAATATTCAGAACAATTTCTACGGAAGATGCGACAATGAGTAAAAAATTTTATTTTGCTACTGGAAAACGTAATTCTATATATAAATTACAACCAGCAGAAAAAGTCTCTAATCGGAGAACAAAAAATATATTTAAGGGAGGTAGGACGTCAAACGGGCCGACTTTGAGCAGGAGAGGCATCACAGGACATTTTAGTTTCCAGTGTCTATAATTTTACAAATAAATTCATAAAACTTTGTCGGCAACACCAGGAAGGATTCAGGATTCACACCCATTGCAGTGGAAGTTCGAAAACATAACAAAATAAATTTTTTTACGTTAGAAATTTCATAATTTTTCACTTACTAATGGCTGTATTTGTTGCTGTAGGTACACTTTTCTTCCTAAGTTAGAGAGGTTCTTCGATGAATTTTGCAGAGCGTACATACCATACTCACAGGTGTATGAAAATCTAGAATTTATTTAATTTATGAAAAAACCAATGAACGGTTATAATTTAAACTTCATGTTGAGAAAAAACACAAATATTGTAGTTAATTACCTCAATTTTTACCACAGTTTTTAATAGATTTGGAAAATTCTAGAGTTTCACACACCTTTAAGTATGGTTTGTATGATGTGCAAAATTAATCGAAGAATCTCTTTTACTTATCAAGAAAAGCGTACCTATAGCAACAAATACTGCCATTAGTAAGTGAAGAAGATGATGAAATTTCACATGTAAAGAAAAACCATTTCGTTATGATTTCGAACTTCCACTCTTATGAGTGTGAATTCTGAATTCTTCCTGGTCATGCTCACAAAGTTTTATGAACTTATTTGTAAATGTATAGACAGTGGAAGTTAAAATGTCCTGTGGTGCCTCTTATAGCGTCCCCAGTGCCATATTACGAAAAGACTTTAAATTATTTATAAAGAAGACATTCATAATTTGTAAGAGATTTTTTTTTCATGTAGCCGTAAAATAATAATTTCTCTGTGTAGGTTTAGATTGCAAAGAAATAATTTATGACAGAATGATCTAAAGAGACGACAAGTTACACTCTTTTGTTAATTTTTTAGTCGAACTTCACTTCTTCGCTTGTCTTGAATGTGTCTAGAGGGACATCTTGCGTGTGCTGACAAATGTAAGCATATTTGTATGAGTTAAACATATAATATAACTATTTAATATTATTGTGCACTTTTAATTTGTAAGAGGTGATCCCGATTTCATGTCCGCCTTCCTTGAATTAACCTGCATTCAAGTAATTTACAGCTCAACAACCGCAGCGGCCGATGCAGCCAACGACGCCATTACGTGGCGATATTAACTTATGAAAAATTAGCGGAAGCGGAAAACTCGCCCGCTATTAGCATAATATTAATTTTTCTCCACAGCCGCACGAAGTTGCAGAAATACTTAGCTTTAAGATTCTTATTTTCAGTAGCATAGCCGAGACCCAGAGCCAGGACTCTGACTACAATACAATGGTTAACGGAGGTAAGAAAATACTCTCGCGCGCGTGTGGGCCGCAAATGTAATTAATAACTAAAGATCTTTTGCTTTAACGTCAACTGACTAGCCGAGGAAATTTATATGAAAAGATTATTACATTGTTCAACTTAAATATCATTTTTATGAAGGCCCACCACGTAAGTCGGCAACAATCAAAAAATAATAATAACAATAATAATATATACATTAAATTACGACGGCCGACGGACGCGAGATTGGCGCAGCAACTTTGGGGCCCGATTAATATGATTCTATTGTAATGAATGTAATTATGTATGTGTCTAATTGTTGTAAAATATTAATGCTTATATGAATTCTTTTACATGTACAACAACAAAACCACACCCTGAGGAGATCTGGAGAGGAAAAAATGTAGAAAAGAAAAAGGATTGCGAGAAAGAAAAATAAGTAAGGTAAGGCCTATTGTGCAAGCATCCTGTGTAGCTCTGCGCGGAATATCGAACCCATGTGCACATGAGATACCTTCGGTGTTTTGTGTATTTATGTGTTTATTTTTGGAGGGGATAATTATTCGTTTTGTGTATTTATGTGTTTATTTTTGGAGGGGATAATTAATCGTGTGTGTATCAGTGTTGAAGATTTGTCAGTGGCTTAAAGTGAATTTAGTATGGGTAAGATAGGACAACCTAAAGCATCCGTACCAGAAGAACAAAATTCTGTTAATATGGAAAGTGTGGATCAGCTGCAATACGTAAACGAATCTCAAGCCACCGCCTCGGATAACATAATTTCCGGAGTGGGGGGCGAGGATCTGTGGTCGGTGAATGACGCTCCACAGCAGAATGGGAATAGAGTAACAACTCCACTGCCTGGGCACGGGGGCCAATCGAGTGCTAGATTAAGCGGGGCACCAGTATGCTCACCGATTGCAGACCCTTTTGCTGAATTTCTGCGCAGGTTAGAAGAAAGAGATAGGGAAAGAGACGAAAAACTGGCTCAGATGCTGCATGAGCAGGAGAAAAAATTAACGCAAAAGCTCATTGAGAAAGAGCAGCGCAGTGAAGCAAAGCTAGATAGTATCCAAAGCGAACTTGCCGAGATGCGGGACGCTTGCAAAGAGATCCCCGATCTTGTGCAAAGCTTAGCCGGAGAGATGCAAAAATTACAGATATCGCAGGCTAGGCTTGAAGACAATGTCCAGACTTTAACCAACCGCGTGGATAATGTGGAGATAGATGCACGGAAAAGTATTGACGCATATTTGGAAGTGCAAGCTCAAAAAGTAGAAAAAGAATTAAATGAATGGCTAGAAGTAAAGGATCGCGAGATATCTGCAAAGATTGAAAGCGATGTAAAAACAGCTGTAGAACAAGCGACTGCGGCCGCGAGTGTAAATATTGACGCTAGCGCTGCCGCACTACATGCCGAATTAGCACAGATAAAGTCCCGTGTGACAGCGTAGTTGCCAAATTGGGACCAGGAGGTCGCGCGGAGACTGTCTGCGTTGGAAAGCAATGTAAACAGTGGCGGACAGATCATGAATCCGACTCCGCGTACTGATTACTGTAATAACGCTGACGGTAGGCAGGGTGCGAGTGCGCAACCGCAACCTAATGCGAATTATGAGCACGAACAACATGCGATACCGTGCAGCGCACATCACGAAGTGATGAATGTCCCAGAATGTAGCAATCAGATGTGCAAAAAAGAGGACAATGTAATAAAACACAGGACATTCCAACCCTTCAATAGCGAAAAACGAAATGTCCACCCTGTTGTATTTATTAAGAGCTTCAGGAATGTGTTTCCCAGGACATGGACGGAAAGACAAAGAATACAGTTCGTGGTCTCCTTTATTCAAGGTGACGCGGCACTGTGGGCCACCGACGTGTCCGAAAAATGTCTAACGATGCAACAGTTTGAAGGTGCATTCTTGCAAAAATTCTGGTCCGATAGCGTCCAAGAAAGACTACGAAAGGAGTTGTACAGTCCAGAAATGTACAATCCTAAGATGGGAACGTTACGCAAATATTTCGAAAAGTATATAAACAAAACCAGGTACTGGGACGAGCCAATGTCCGATCGTGACATAATCAGATTAATAAAAATGAAGTTGCCCAGTGAAATTAAAAGATATTTCATCAATGTGCCGGAATACGATATAGAACAATTCATGGAAATAGTGGATTCTGTTGACCTATTGATCGAAGATATGAAAACCGAAAACAAGTGGAACCACGCAGGCTGTAATCAACAAAAAGCCGATTACAATAGCAGCCACAGTAATGGTAGTAACTTAGTACCAAATGGTAACGGGAATAGGGAAGAGCACCGGCAACAGAATCGAGGCACAAACAATGGCAATGGTTATAACGGCAACGGTTATAATCGTGAAAATCGAAAGAGACATCATGATGGACGCATGAGTAATGGATATAATGGTAACGGCAATCCGCAATGGCGCAACAACCGAAACCAGTGGCGTGGTCGTAACGAACCGACACCACAGTGGCAACAAAACACAGCGCCACAATGGAACGCCAACCCAGGTCCGTCACAGAACATGTCAGGGAGTTACAACCGACCACCACAAAACCAGAGCCATACACAATATCAAAATACACCATCGGGTAGGCAGGGCGGCCAACCCAACAGTAGCAACAACAACAACCAGAACCACAATGTGAGGTTAGTGGAAGTGACAGACAACTGTCAACCCACTAATGCTCATCCGTTAAACTAAAGACAGCCACAATACGCTCTCCGTTGTTGGCTGCAGGATGGTGTAGTGAGGGCACATTCACGGATGACAGCCATAAACTTTGTATGCTGAGATACAATGAAGGAACAAAAATAGAAAAGGAACTTGTAGACATACCGCAGACATGTAACCGAACCGACAAAAGTGTTGTGCTGGCTATATTGCAAGCAGATATGTATGGAGCACCAATACAGATAATAGTCGATACCGGTGCGTCAACCAATGTCATGAGTGCAAATTTTTACAAGTACTTGAGTCAAAATAATAGAATACCAGTATTGCCAGTGAAGAATTGTCGTGTAACAGGTGCAATAGGTGCACAATCTCATATCATAAAGCACCAGGTGCAAGTCGAGTTTACGGTAGGAAATGAAGCAATGAAAAGCTCGTTCCTAGTAGTTAGGGGATTAGGTGTTGCTTGCATCCTGGGGATGGAATTTTTACGCCAGAGGGACGCAAAAATCGACCTCTTGTGCGGGGAAGTAAGCCTTATGAATGAGGGTAGACGTGTAGTTTTGCCGTTGTTGAGGGCACGAGAAGTGCACGGTAAATATTGCCGGAGCTTTCAAACGAGATTCGAAGGAATACAGGTAATGAATTTATATTCTGACTTAAGTACAAGACAAGCGTATTATAAAGAATTTATTACTGAAGATAAAGAGGAAAAAAGGAAACTGATAGCCATGAAAGTTAGGGAGTCAGAACATTTGACTGAAGCACAACAAAACGAATTGACTCAGCTACTTACAGATTACGAGAATGTGTTTTCGGAAAAACCCGGTGTTATCGAGGGCTACACCTATAACATCGAAGTGGTACCTCACGATACTTTCTGTCACGCAAACTACGCCATCCCGTGGTCAAAGAAGGAGGCAGTTACCAAGGAAATAAGAAAAAATACTTACAAAGACTTAAAGAAGTTCGCTCAGTAGAGCAACGTTTACATTTGTGTGTAGTAGGTTAAGTTTATAGTGTATTTTTTTCTGTGTGTAAATGTTCAGATTTTAGTGTAACATTTAAAGACAATGAGGCACACAAGATTAGTGCGATTCAATTTTGTAGATGTTAAGGAATAATAGTATTTTTAAGCAATTGCATTTTGAAGAAAAAAAATGAACGTAGGTTTAAGAATATGTTAAAAATTTCATGTTGAAAAATGCTTTAAAAATATTTTTAAAAAAATCAATAACATGTAATGATGAAAGAATTTTTCATTAGTGTGTCATGAATATTTTTGAACTGTAGTAGTAATGCAACTTATGAAATTCAATATTATAGTGTATAAGTCGTTTCATGTATTTATGTCTATACCGATCTTGAAATATGCTCAAGCATAATTTACTTAACAATGTGAGTGCAGGGTGTACATCACCCAAGGTACCTCATGTGTTGTGGACAAGGTACAAAGCAAATCAGTAAACGCGACTACCGCTTAGCAGTGTTAAAATATATTGCCATCTGCTAAGGCAGAGATTTGCACGAATTTGTAGTGCAAACAAAAGTCACAAATCTAACATTAATCTAGGAACTTGCACGCTAGGCCTAGATTATAAAATGTGTACAATAATGCGAGAGGCAAGGTTTTGTAAAGTCGAGCCTGGCTCTGGAGGGCAAGTACGTAATGAGTGGGCAGACATGACATGGGGACTGACCTCAGATGAGACGGAAATACAATTGTATAGTCAAAAAATCTGAAGGCAAGTACGACTCTAAGTGGAAAAGGAAAAGAGACAAGTAGTGCGAGAGACTGGTAAAATCCAGCACAAGCCAAAATCCAGTTCAGACTGAATGAAATACATTAGTGTTTGTGAACTAATCGAAACAGTTACTTTAAACAGTGTGAAATACTGTGAAGGTGAAACTGTGATATGGACAGTGAAGTGCTAGTATTGAACGTTCAACAGCGGTGAGGACGCCAAACGCCAATATTACGCACGAAAAACTGTGAATTTGCTTATAAATGTGAACTGTTAACGTGAAGTGAACCCACAGTCAATATTTTTGGGACAGACTGTAGTTTCAGTGAGCACAATAATGCAAGATTGGAATGCGATGCGTGGACTGTTGCAAAACAGCGACCGCAGAAACGGCGAATGTTTGTGCTAAGCTCGTATTGGGACACTCACCAGTGCCTGCGAGTGCGGCGAAAACATAAATAATTTTATCAAGACAAAAATTGACGTGTAATGGAAACAGTATTGCATCAAAACTGCATTCACGGGAGAAGGTCCATGTCATGTTTTCTGCAAGAGAGTGCTAGCTTGACACTCGGAAACTGGCGAAAACTTAACAACAACTGCCGCACTAATAAATGCTCCTTTCCCACTAGCGTAACCATCTGCAGCGGGAAACAAATATTACGTTGGTTGTGTGTGTGTTTCATGTACTACGTCGGAGATGCGTAGCAGAGCTGACTCCTGCCAACAAGAGCGGGGGGCGGATATCATCCCACTCCGCCACGCCCGGCCGAGACAGAAGCGCATCGCCAACGGTGCAGCCGGTCAGCTGATTCTGACGTTCCGCGACGGCGAGACACACGCTGGCGTCGAGCGGGCGTTGACCTCTCCGCAGCCGCCGCGAACGCCGAGCACCGAACACACCAACCGACGCCGTCGCGAGCCAAACGTCGCGGCGTAGATCATCAACGACACCGCAATCAATTGTTTTAATGACCTCATTTTTTGCATAGTGCAACAAAAATATTTGTATGCACATCCTGTACTCCAATGACATTCCAGAAACAATTAAGTGAAAGTGACCAAAGCAGTTAGTCTGTCGCTCCGCCGAGGTTTTCCCCAGGTTTCCCTACGGCCGCGCCAAATGGGGAGCGAACAGTTGACACCCCTGGGACTTCAAATATTCCGGACTAACTCGTGGTTGTATACCTTGAACCTCTTCTGTATTACACTTTGTGGACAACACACCTCAGTAATTTAACGCTTTAAATATACGATGTGAAATATGTAAACTGTGAAAGAAAAATCTGCGTGTGGACACTGTGGACATGAAAGAGGAAATATTTATGTCAAAAAACACGAACATTTTTCATGACATAAACATTTCGGGGGGCAATATAGCGTCCCCAGTGCCATATTACGAAAAGACTTTAAATTATTTATAAAGAAGACATTCATAATTTGTAAGAGATTTTTTTTTCATGTAGCCGTAAAATAATAATTTCTCTGTGTAGGTTTAGATTGCAAAGAAATAATTTATGACAGAATGATCTAAAGAGACGACAAGTTACACTCTTTTGTTAATTTTTTAGTCGAACTTCACTTCTTCGCTTGTCTTGAATGTGTCTAGAGGGACATCTTGCGTGTGCTGACAAATGTAAGCATATTTGTATGAGTTAAACATATAATATAACTATTTAATATTATTGTGCACTTTTAATTTGTAAGAGGTGATCCCGATTTCATGTCCGCCTTCCTTGAATTAACCTGCATTCAAGTAATTTACAGCTCAACAATCGCAGCGGCCGATGCAGCCAACGACGCCATTACGTGGCGATATTAACTTATGAAAAATTAGCGGAAGCGGAAAACTCGCCCGCTATTAGCATAATATTAATTTTTCTCCACAGCCGCACGAAGTTGCAGAAATACTTAGCTTTAAGATTCTTATTTTCAGTAGCATAGCCGAGACCCAGAGCCAGGACTCTGACTACAATACAATGGTTAACGGAGGTAAGAAAATACTCTCGCGCGCGTGTGGGCCGCAAATGTAATTAATAACTAAAGATCTTTTGCTTTAACGTCAACTGACTAGCCGAGGAAATTTATATGAAAAGATTATTACATTGTTCAACTTAAATATCATTTTTATGAAGGCCCACCACGTAAGTCGGCAACAATCAAAAAATAATAATAACAATAATAATATATACATTAAATTACGACGGCCGACGGACGCGAGACTCTCCTGCTCCAAGTCGGCCCGTTTGGCGTCCTACCCCCCCTTAAAAGAATGTCTCATTCTACCTTCCTAAAAACCTTTAAAAATTATCCCAAAACTTTTGGCATGCGAACATTTTGTTTTTTTTTTTTTTTAATTCAGGTCATTTCAGACTCCCACAACCTCCCCTAACTATAACTCACTCACACCCACTAATACATTGCTCTATGTCGCTCATAACTTGCCACTCCGAATTGTCCATCCTCACTCATTCATTCAGCCCAAGCAATTGTCAGTATCTCTTAGTGCCTCTCTGGCATTGTCTCCTGTGTCCTGTGTCACAGTCACAGACTCTTTCGCTCTGTTCTACTAACTCAGTCTGCTCTCACTGTCACGGTCTCCCTCTTGCTCTCTCTTACTGCTCATGTGTAGTTTTTTCCTTCATACTGCTGCAGTTGCTTCTCATTGCCACCCTCTCACGCTTCTTCGTTTTCACTGTCATATTATATTCTGTCCGTCATTATCACTGCCTCTCACACACTTTTTTTCTCTTTCGCTTTATTCCTGGGACCTACCACCTCCTCCTCCACTCCATAGCACTGTCTCCTTCACTCTTTCCCTAGCACCGATCTGTGAATGTCAACAAAGTTCCACTGCCACTGTGGCGATATCTTTCTCTCACACTGCCACTGTCTCCTTCGCTCTTTCTATAACAGAACCACTGTCTACTACATTGCAGAAGTTATTACTTTTCCGTCTCTTTTCCTCTGACACTGTATTCTTCTTTCTCAACGTCAAAGAGTGTGAATTAATTCACATGCCAAAATGTTTGACAAGTGCTGAGGAAGGTAGAATGGACTAGCACGGCGTGGCCACGCGGTTACAGGCACCAGGTCACGGATTGCGCGGCCCCTCCCGCCGGAGTTTCGAGTCCTCCATCGGCCCTGGGTTTGAGTGCTGTCCTTAGCATAAGTCAGTTACATTTCTACGTCTATATCTACATCTAAGTGATTACTCTGCTATTCACAATAAAGTGCCTGGCAGAGGATTCAATGAGCCACTTTCAAGATGACTCCCTACCGTTCCATTCTCGAACGGTGTGCGGTAAAAACCAGCACTGACATTTTTCTATGCGAGCCTTGATTTCTCTTGTTTTATCGTGAAGATAATTTCTCTCTATGTACGTGGCTGCCAACAGAATATTTTCGCAAGAGGAGGAGGAAACTGGAAATGGCCGATGTGTCCGAGCGGTTCTAGGCGCTTCAGTCCGGGGCCGCGTTGCTGCTACGGTCGCAGGTTCGAATCCTGCCTCGGGCATCGATGAGTGTGATGTCCTTAGGTTAGTTAGGTTTAAGCAGTTCTAAGTTCTAGGGGACTGATGACCTCAAATGTTAAGTCCCATAGTGCTCAGAGCACTGTGAACCCCACCCCCGTCCACCCTGTGAGAAAACGTAACTGAAATTTCATGAGAAGATACCGTCACAACGAAAAATGTTTTTGTTTTAATTATTGCCACTCCAGTTCACGTAAAGTCTGTAGCACTACCTCCCCTATTTCGTGATAATACAAAACGAGTTGCCCTTCTTTGTACTTTTTCGATGTTATCCGTCAGTCTCACCTGATGCGGATCCCACACCGCACAGCAGTACTCCAAAATAGGGCGGAAAATGTTGTCTAAGCAATCTCTTTAGTATACTTGCTGCACCTTCTAAGTGTTCTGCCAATGAATCACAGTCTTTGGTTTGCTCTACCCACAAACTATCTATGCGATCGTTCCAATTTCGATTATTTGTAATTGTAATACCTAAGTATTTACTTTACAGCCTTCAGGTTTGTGTGACATATCGCATAACCGACATTTAGCGGATTTCTTATAGTACTCGTGTGAATAAGTTCACATCTTTCTTGATTCATGGTCAATTGCCACTTTTTGGACCATACAGATAACGTATCTAAACCTGTTACTTTAAGTAGTGTGCCAGTCCAGGGACCGATGACGTCAGCATTTTGGTCCTTTAGGAATTCACACATATTTGAACAAGTTGTTTGCATGGTCATCCTCCACATCAAGCACAGAAATACATATGTAAATAAAACCACCTTTTCGTGCTACAAGTTACAGCAGGAAAAGACTGTTTTATTATTATGTACAAAAAAAATTAGATATTCAGAAATGCACAATCGAAATAAGACAAAAGAAATTTAACACCTACAGCCAGATTTTACTTGCGAAACTTTTTGGATATGGTTCAGTACTACAGCATGAGGTTGCTGTATTATAAAGACACTTTACAGCATATTTTGCTACGCTACGTCACTTTATAAACTACGACTGTGCCTCAGGCCGGAATACACGTGTGTATTTTACGTGTACTAGTAGGGTAACTTTGAACCTCTGTATCTCGAATCGGTTGAAGATATTAAGAAAATTTTCAAAGTTGTTCGAGACCGGTATCTAAGAAATAAATGGTAAGAATTGCAGCCTTTTGATACGCATAGCTCTTTGGAATTCTCGGCTGGATTTTAATTCGCTGGCGAAGACGAAAGGATAGTAAAAAGATGCTTTTTGTGAAGTTTTTCAAGAAACCACCCATGAATATTAAAGGCGTCTCCATAAGCCCCAACAAGCCCACCGTATATCGCATCAAATGCTAAAAGAACAAACTGCTTAGCTCCATTTGCCCAAGGAAGAGGAAATGTGTAATATTCATACTTTGACTCTGGATGCCGATTTCTGCTCAACACCATCTCACAATACTTGCGCCAGGCCTCTTGTTTCCTGTAGTTAATGCAGCTGTAGCCGTAGATTAAAAATTGGCGGAAATGCGGGTGTACTTAATATCAGTTTATTCTTTTTTCTCTATTGCAGCTGAAAGTAACCATAACGATATCATAAGGTCGTGGTCCACGGAACTCTACTGCTCCTAACCTTTCGTCTAGAACTGCCTTGCAAGTCTTCAGAGGCGTTCCTCCACCTTAGAATCTTGCCGACTGACGGGTCGGACGTCTGAGAGAGAGATATACACTGCAGAAAAAGGGGATTGGCCGGAGTTACACGTGGTAAACAGACGATCCCTATCAAAGATATAACCTGACTATCGATTCTCGACTTATCAAACATAAAAAACTGTTTGGTGATTCCGCAGAGCTACCGTACATTTGTCACTAAGTTCCACGGTCTCTTCTGTCCTATTAATGTTATCCAATTTTTATATGTTTCCATGGCTTCTATACACAGCCTTGGAGAGTAGTTCGTCGTCATAGATAAAATTATCTATTCAGAACATTTTACTTCGCAACTTTCCTCCTAAAAAGGTAAATCAGCCGTAGTGTAGCATGATCTTCAGTCAGGAAGTGACGAAATGATTTTTTCTGAAACAAAAAGTTTATCTACGACGATGAACTAACCTCCAAATTTTGGAATATACAAAAATAATGATAACTGTAATAGGGAAGGAGAGACTCTGAAACATAGCGACATATGGGCAGCAGCTCAGCACAATCGCTAACCAGATTTTTGTCTTTGATAGGACAACAATCGATAGTTACGTTATAACTTTGACAAGGATCATCTCTGCTTATCGCATGTAACTCCGGCTGTGGCCGTTTTTCTGCAGTATATATGTCGCTCTCAGATATTCGACGTGTCATTCGGCAAGACTCAACAGAAGAGCAACGCCTCTGAAGCCACGCAGTGCTATCCGAGACGAAACGTTAGGAACAGAAGAGTTTCGCGGCCACGGCCTTATACCTCGGAAGGTTTACCAGCACCAATGTCACCCTGTCGCAAAAGTCAACACTCCGATGTCATAAGAACGTTGCTGAGCTCGTGCTGAATTTGTTGTAGAATAAACAAGCACAATTGGATGCTAATCATCCCTCTGCGAGAAAGTCTCAATTTCCAATACTTATTACAACATTTCTATTATTAATCGGTTCACATGAGCACAATCCCTCATGACGGATCTGGAAGAATGTAACAATTGCATGTTACACACTCACAATACTGAATTATAACGTTATGTCAAAGGGTCCAGTGGAACACAGAACAACGCAGTCAAACATTGTAGTCCATAGGGACTTACCCTGCCAAATATGAGCATGACTTTTCGTTGCGCGTCCACCGGTATTGATAACTGATCGGTAGCTGTGGTGTTCAAGGGGGACTGTGTGGAGGCTTAGAAGAGGCTGATGTTATTAATCGAAGAGAAATTTGTAAAAAATAACCACTAGTGTTAGGTATTGATCTAACAACGTATCTATTAAAATTCAGCTTTTGTGTGAACCTGTCTACTGGGACAGGTCCGTTCTCTCACCACATATTGTCTGCCTGTTTCTTCTTATGTCATATAACTTCAGTTTGTCAGTTTAGAAACTAATGTTAATTCTGGATGTTGTAATTCGTTTGTTTCTTGCTGTACTACTTCCTTTCTTATGTGTAACACTCATAAGCAACCGCGAGTTCAACTGAAAAATTTAATTTCTGTTCTCCGTATTTCACTTAATGCTGTCTGTTATGGCACACAAGAGTTGCATCCATACATAAGTGCTGAGGTTATTAACGCCTCCAGCAGTGAAAACACAACCGCGTTATTCATTATACTAAACATAGCGTCTAGCTGCAGGCAATGGGTACATTGAATTTAACTGGGACAATAGACTGGAGCGCTGGAGTGCATGATTGGATCGCATGCACACACACAGACACACACACACAAACATACATACATACATACATACATATATATATATATATATATATATATATATATATATATATATATATAATCAAACAATGGAAAATTCAGGATGGAATGCAACAATACCAGAGAAGGAAAGTTGCTACGCACCACATAGTTGAGATATTGAGTCGTGATAGGCACAACAAACAGATTCACACATTTACAGCTTCTGGCCATTAAGGCCTTTGTCAGCAGTAGACACACATACATGTCCATAGGCATGCTGGCTACCGCTGTTGATATGCCACGCTTCAGATCAGCTCATGTGTGAATGTTCCCCTGGCAAACCCTGCCCTGCCCCTCAGGTGGACCCACAACCAGAAAACACAGGCACCTGATCGTGCCAGCAAAGCACTTGGAAACTATCGTCTGATAATTCGATCCTTTCTAAATGTGTTTGAGAGATGCATGTGAACTTGCGGTGGGGCCACATCTTGCGTGAAATCTGTTGAGTTCAATGTGTCTCTCTCCTGTAGGGCAGGTATGATATACTGGGGAAGCATATCGCAGAAACGCTGGCCAACCACACTGCACGTCTTTGGTCGTTGAGAGCCCACCAGTTCAGAAAAGAATGGGCCAATGGTGAACGTAACCGTTAAGCCAAACCGTACGGTGACACGTTCCCCATACATACGAAATTCATGCACAGAGACTGGAGGTGAAGAACCACTTACTCGGCTGTTCTGAGTATTCACCTCATTTGTCTGAGAAAAATGAGCTTTGTCTATCATTAGAATGGTCCAGAGCCAGGTGTCATCAATTTCCGTTCTAGCGAGAAAGTGGAGAGCGAAGTCAACGCGTTGCTGTCCATTCTGCAGTGCAAGCTGCTGTACAATATGGATCTCGTACGGATGTCATGTGAGAATGGTTCGAAGCACTTTCCGTACAGAAGACCACGGGATGTCCAACTGTGATGCCACAGCACGCGCACTGTCTGACGACCGGGAATTGTGCGCAGAGATGTTATCAACCACCTGTGTGGAACCAATCGTCGGCCTCTTCCCGGAGCGACGCCCAGTTCTCCAGTTGATTCCAACTTCTTCATCACGCTCTGCACAACTGCTGGAGAAAGAGGACCCTTCCGTAATCCTTTCAGCTGCGATATTCTCGAAGTGCAACTGCAGCCTTACTCTTCTCATGATAACCGAGCTTCACCACGATCGCCCTGCCCCTTTTGTCCAAGCTCATGTTGATACGTCAACAAGTGCACCGCTACTCGTCAGGTGTGTGACTATGAATAACGATGACAGATCACATCACCTGGTGGCCTTTGTTGGACCTGGATGGTGGTGCTGGGACCCGTGGAAATCATGCATCGTACTTTAAGAATATTATTATAGGATTCAAATAAATAATAAGCTGTTAATTATAGTAGGTCATAAATTTAACCTATTTTAAGACATACAAATATATTTTAAATAGCGTTAGCATTTAGTAAACGTAAATAGGCGTTAGTGTTCTAGATTTAAGTCGAAATGAGCGTGCAGGCCAGTCTATGCACCGAATATCCTCTCGTTCCTGGAATTCCTCCACTTGTGCAGTTCGAATGCGTCTACCATAAAAATGTCGTTCCTCGTTGCACCTCTGAATAGATGCACGTGGGGAAACAGTACAGCGTCCCAATAACGGTGACGTTGAGTGTACCACTTTCAAAAACATGGAGGTCAGTACGCACATGAAACATTATTGCTCGCCACGCCATAACACAGACCACAAATCTCATATTCGACAATGTTTCTGGGCCCATCACATGTTCCCGCCTCTCGCCATATGAGCGTACGACCAAAATCACTACTCAGGCCGAATCTGCTGTCGCCAGAAAATAGCACACGACCCCACTTCTCGTTTCTGCAGTCCCTGTGCTCTTGGAAACGTCGCAAACGGTGCCACCAGTGTGTGGTTGTCAATGGTGCACAACGTACTGGTCGTCGGGAGAAAAGACCGTCCCTCTGTCGCCCTGCTTCTGTGGGCTGTGAGACTGCGTGCCTGGCAGTCATGTTAAATTGGTCGAAACTGCTCGCACGAAGAGATTTAGCTATTCGTATTTCCCGCACGCTATTCGAGAGCAGAACGGAGCAATGGAGAAATAACTTTATGGTGGTTCGATGAAACCTCTAATAGGCGCTTAATTGTGAATTGCAGATAATAATATAGATAAAGGTGTAACTGTATCGTACTTCTCTACATCTACATCTACATGATTACTCTGCAATCCACATTTAAGTGCTTGGGAGATGGTTCATCGAACCACAATCATACTATCTCTCTACCATTCCAATCAAGAACAGCGCGTGGGATAAACGAACATCTAAACCTTTCTGTTCGAGCTCTGATTTCTCTTATTTTATTTTGATGATCATTCCTACCTATGTCGATTGGGCTCAACATAATATTTTCGCATTCGGAAGAGAAAGTTGGTGACTGAAATTTCGTAAATAGATCTCGCCGCGACGAAAAACGTCTTTGCTTTAATGACTTCCATCCCAACCTGCGTGTCATATCTGCCTTTCGATGTCCTCTGTCAATCTCACCTGGTAAGGATCCCACACCGCGCAGCAATATTCTAACAGAGGACGAACGAGTGTGGTGTAAGCTGTCTCTTTAGTGGACTTGTTGCATCTTATAAATGTCTTACCAATGAAACACAACCTTTGGCTCGCCTTCCCCACAATATTATCTATGTGGTCTTTCCAACTGAAGTTGTTCGAAATTTTAACACCCAGGTACTTAGTTGAATTGACAGCCTTGAGAATTGTACTATTTATCGAGTAATCGAATCCAAGGGATTTCTTTTGGAACTCATGTGGATCACCTCACACTTTTCGTTATTTAGCGTGAACTGCCACCTGCTACACCATACAGCAATCTTTTCTAAATCGCTTTGCAACTGATACAGGTCTTCGGATGACCTTACTAGACGGTAAATTACAGCATCATCGGCGAACAACTTAAGAGAACTGCTCAGATTGTCACACAGGTCATTTACATAGATCAGGAACAGCAGAGGTTCCAGGACGCTTCCCTGGGGAACACCTAATATCACTTCAGTTTTACTCGATGATTTGCCGTCTATTACTACGAACTGCGACCTTCCTGACAGGAAATCACGAATCGAGGCCCGCAGCTTGATTAGAAGTCGCTTGTGAGGAACGGTGTCAAAAGCTTTCCGGAAATCTAGAAATACGGAATTCTTCTCTAATAACCGTTAAACATTAATTTAATTATTTATTTACCCTTAGCAATGCACGATTTTTTTACATGAAGTACAGTTATCTTGAATCGTTCCACAATTTTTACGTGGTACCTTCCATCTATACCTCTTCTATACCTGTCTGTAAATATATTCTCAGCTAGTAATTATAATGACGTATTAACGCTTCTTATGTTTTCTGTGCTAGTAAGATTACTTTGGTAAATATATCTAATGAATTATACATTAAGCAATTGATAACTAAGAAAGGGGTCTTTTCGGTGAAATAAGTTCATACCGTTTCCAAAGGAGGGGCTCGAGTATGTCTTTGAAGTGATGTTTCTCATTTGTCTCCCTTCCTTCTCATTTCAGTTCCCTCGATATCTTCAATCAACGTTCCACTGTTGTGTTAGGATGTACATATCTTAGAAATGTATTGGTGCGAATAACTATCTGTACCGAACCAGTAATGGCGGATATCTTATTTTTCTTAACATTAATCTCTCTCTTATGTTATTAAGAGATTACCAAGTGAAAAGTGGGTGGAAGCTGTTTTATAAACCGCAATAACAGGCTTGGGCGAAATTTGAATAGCCGGCATTGGGCCATTTCAACGAGATAACTACATATTTTCGTAACTATTTAGAAAGTTGCCTTCATTTAATTGAACTTATGCTGACAGCCGACTGCGGAGTAAATTATGAGAGTTGAAACATTGCAGATTCATACAGGTGCGAAAAAACGAAACCAAGCCAGTTATTCAGATAGTGTTATTTTGTGTCCTAGCATCTTTAAATCCGTAGACATTTCCTCAGTTTAACTCGCCTACTCCTTATGAAGGAGAGTTAAATACTGACTCACAATATAATCAATAGCATCACAGTTTCATAAACAGTAAATGCTGTAAGACTCTAATACTACTTTACACAAACAAAGAAAAAATTTTGATGTTATATCACCTATAAAATTTTATTAAGTGTTAAGCAAATGTTTTGTCAATATACAAAACATTGAATTTAGTAACATCAATTTACATGACTAACCCTAAAGTGTTAGAAAGCCGAAAACGTTTTGACGTCTTTTCAGTAACACCGGACGGTCCACTGCACAATTTTCCTCAGTTCCACTGCTTGCTGGATATGCGAAAGTTCACCTCTTACGTAATTGTTCGGATTTAATTTCTTCCTTTACCAGTTCCCAATAACCTCATAAAAGACAAACAACGAACAGGTGAGAAACAGTTAAGAAAATCACCCTTTTTCCGTTAATATCATTTTTTTCGATTTACACCGAAGTCGAAGCTGAGCAGCGAAAGATTTGTTCTCTTCTTCAACAGCGTTTGGTGCTAACATTTAGCCGTTTTCGATCTCGACAGGCTGCTGCTGTTAGAGTCTTCCGGTCTTCCATTGCTTCCTGTCTGTATTCTTCCCATTCCAACGCTGGTTTCTCCTCTTTCTTCCGCGCGGCTTCCACGTTGAAATCTTCCTCGGCGCAAATTTTGATTAATCTTCGAACGTACCGGTACCAGTGAATGTCTGTATTCTTCAAAGATTTTGCTGTGGAGCACGTTATCTCTATTGGTCTCCACACTTTATTTCGAAATCTATCTTGTCCCGTTACCTGCAGACGTCTTCTCAAATAGTCCTTTTAAAGTGTTCTAATTATCTCAATAACATTCCCCGATTCAGACCACATCTCTGCCCCTTACAGAACTATGTTCTCCACCATAATGCAAAATTTTCTTTCATAGCGTCCTGCCGAATATCATTTTTTCGCTATATGTCATGGAAAGATTTAGGAACTCTCTTCCCCGTTGTTGTGAACTGTATCATTTTCACACGACCAGAAATTTGCAGTTTCTGCAGGATTTCAATTCTCCTTCCCCATGAAAAAGTTTTATCTCCGATTTAGGCGGTAGCCCTGGCGACCGTGTGGCAGAACGACCACCTTCTCGCCCAGTCTTTCCGCCCAGCAACGGCGGCAGCCGCGTCTGCGGCGAGCTGGAGAAGGCACCTCCCCCTTACTGGAAGCGCCACCGGCTGTGGCGGAGTGCACCACGGCGACCGTCGAGACAGCAGTCGCGTCATCCACCTGCACAGGAAACGAATACTCACATTGAAATGCGTAAAAGTGGACTGTTCACGAATATGAAATTTTATGTGTGTACAGCATAAAGAGCGTTTCGGAAAAAGTTGATATTGGTCGAACACTGTCTTTGCAGTAGGACGCTACCGAATATCTACTTCAGATTAGCAGTGAGAGCTCATCCAGGAGCGAAAGTTTGTATTTAGAATAAAATACGCAAATCTTCTGTTATTAGTACCAGTTGATTAGACACTATTAATGTCTCCAGATGTTGACAACTGTCTCGTAGTTCGGGATTGTTGTGTGGATTATCATGCATTTCACTGCACTCGGAGATACTGGCCATTTAGTTCCCAGTGCGAAGTAGCGTGCAAGAGATTGTTTCGCAGTTCAGAACGGAATCGGAGGAGGAGGAACAGCAGTAGATTAGTGTTTAACGTCCCGTCGGTAACGAGGTCATTAGAGGCTGAGCGCAAGCTATGATTAGAGAAGGATGCAGAAGGAAAGCGGCCGTGCCATTTCGGAGGAACCACCCCAGCATTTTCTTAAGCGATTTAGAGAAATCACGGACAACCCAATGCGGGACGGCCGAAAAGGGGTTTGATGCGTCTTCCTCCCGAAAGGGAGTCCAGTGTGCTGACCAATGCGCTCCTCCGTTCTTTAGAACCGAATCATTAACGGTCAAGTGATGCTGACCCTGTCTGAGTGATGAGTGATGTTCAAAATATTCAAATGTGTGTGAAATCTAATGGGACTTAACTTCTAAGGTCATCAGTCCCTAAGCTTACACACTTCTCAACCTAAATTATCCCGAGGACAAACACTCACACCCATGCCCGAGGGAGGACTCGAACCTCCGCCGGGACCAGCCGCACAGTCCATGACTTCGAGCGCTCGGATAATGTGATGAGTGATCAACATTGTGTATAGTCTGTTACTTCGTAGGCGAATAGCGCAAGGTCTGTTTCAAATTGGTGCTGTTTCTGAGAAAGGAATGCAATGTCGGTCAGCCTTTGATCTCCTTTAAATACTTGTAAGTGGTCGACTTCGATACTTTTTCCTGTTTTGTTTTAATTCGTTACATTGCATGGACACTGTCATCGAAAACTACTTCGTCATACAATGAGGTACTTCCAAAATCGCTTAAAATGGAAGAAATAAATCCCGTGGAAGCTTTTGAAATGTGGTGTTACAGAAAAATGCTAAAGATTGGATGGGTAGATCACGTAACTAATGAGCAGGTATTGAATTAGGGAGAAACCAAATTTGTTGCACAACCTGTCCAGGATAACTGATCGGTAGGTAGGAGGACACTTCCTGAGAAATTAAGGGATCGCCAATTCAGCACCAGAGTCGAGCGTGCGTGATTGGGGGGGGTAGGTAAAAGTCGTAGAGGAGACCAAGAGACCAATATGACTCGCAGATTCAGAAAGATGTAGGTTTCTGTAGTTACTTGGAGATGAAGGGTTTTGCACAGGATAGTGTGGCAAGGAGAGCTCCATCAAACCAGTCTTCGGACTGAAAACCACAACAACAACAAATATCGAAATAGTAAAACCCCGTAACTTTAAGATGACATTAATATTATTAATACATTGCAGTGCAAGGTTCCAAACCACTACGAAGAACTTCTATAATGAATAAAACCAATGTTCCACAAATTGCGCTTTCAAGCAAGGGATGTGAATGTGAAGTTGTTGGCCCTCTTCCTTTTTCTAATTTGTGCTCTAAGCCACTGAAATTAATTGCTCTAGGACAATGCATACAATTCCGGACAACTGTTAAAGAAGCATTGAGTAAGTGGAAGAATTTCCTCCGTTATGCATTGGTGGACTGCATCATGAATGAATCAGTCCGTCCTACTAACTGTAAATTTCATGAGGTTTTACATGTGCATACTGATGGTATCGGCTCCTTACATGCACATGATATAAGGAAAAATGTCATCCGCAAAATTCCGAACACAGGAAGGGTAAATAGTCCGCCCGACTACCCCCATGGTCTAACGCGCTGCTTGGCTCAAATGGTTCAAATGGCTCTGAGCACTATGGGACTCAACTGCTGTGGTCATCAGTCCCCTAGAACTTAGAACTACTTAAACCTAACTAACCTAAAGACATCACACACATCCATGCCCGAGGCAGGATTCGAACCTGCGACCGTAGCGGTGTCGCGGTTCCAGACTGTAGTGCCTAGAACCGCTCGGCCACTCCGGCCGGCGACGTAAGACATTCTAAATTCTGAGAGAGATAAGAATAAATCATAATCCAAAATTTGAAGACGAAGCTTCAAGGTCCCGGGTTAGAGTGTAAGAAAGGACGCAGTCTTTCAACCCTACTTTTCAATCATTACAGCACAGAAGAAATGATATAAATTAAAGAAAGGTTCAAAAGTTGGTCTAAAATTCAAGGTTAAGGGATATGAATAATAAATAATATTCGCTCATGACAATGCTATACTAAGAGAAAGTGAAGAAGGAGAACAGATTTGTTGCATGGAATGTACAGTCTAATGAGGACAGAACGTGGATTCAGAGTAAACCAAACAATGAGAAAAATAATGAGAAGTGGAAAAATGAAAATACCAAGAAGCTTGATGTCAAAATTCGTGATTAAGACGTAGGCGAATTTAGGGGGTTCTGATAGTTTGAAAGGGAAATAACCCAAGATGGAAGACTCTAGGAAGACATAGAAACCGAAGTAGCACAGTCAAAGAGGGAAAATTTGGCCAAGTGAAGTCTACTGGTATGAAACAAAAAGAATGTTCGTTCGGAGCACATCATAGTCGTGGTAGTGAATCAAACACCGTCCGAAAACGGGAACGGAAAAGAAGTGATGCCTTTTACATGTGGTGCTGAAGAAGAAAGATAAGAGTTAGGTGTCTGATAAAATAAGAAATACGCAAAGAAACGAGCATATCGAAAACAATGAAAAGAAGGGACAGAATGACGGACATGGGTTAATATATCAGCAAATAACCTTTGTGGTAGTAGAGGGAGGTGTAGAGGGTAAAAACTTTTGGTGAGGACAGAAGATGGGGCATATTCAGCATAAAATTTTGGCCATAGGAGGCATATCCTGCGTCTTCATGAATAGCTTACGGCAAGTTGGGGAATTCGTCGATCGCCGCACCAAAGCAGCCAGTAGACCATTACGTCAGATCTGTAGAACACGCTTGGGACGTGTTGCAACGTGCAGCAAACCGTTTGAAGGTACTGTATTCAAACACTATATGACGTCTGGATGACCAATTTTGAAGACTGCAGGAGGTTTGTGCAGGTATAATACGACCATCCTCAGGACAGCATGCCTAGGATGTCCCAAGCAAGGTAAAATAGACAGGGTTCAGCTACGCAATGGAGACTTTTACTCAAAAGCACATTTGATTTCAGTGATACAAATATAAAACACTTGGTTTGGTTCTCTTCTAGATTTTATCTCACGTTAAATCTTTTGTTTTAGATTTAGAAACTGTATTCCTTTAGTCCCTGCTACCCAGCAGTACAAGACAATACACACTCAGAAATAAAGAACTGGTGCCAAATTTCTCTCTTAAATTTGTACCCTGTCCTAAAAGAAACTTCCATAATTGTCTCATGACTTTGCCACATTAAAATGTTGCGTCAACAAGATGGTCCCGACAGTGTCATTGAACTGTACTTCCATGGATACTTTGTTAACGCTAGTATGTTTACGAGGGCTACCAACGCTCATTTCGAATAACGTGGACGTGACCCAAGCGATAGGCACTCACTGTACATATGAGATAGAAGAACAGCTTACTCCCCGACGTGCACAAATTCAGAGTTTGAATTTGACTGCCCTAACTTCCCGTGCACCTTCAATACTTTGGCCCCCCCTGGTAATCACAGTGTCGTCTTACCTTCCCCATGGTGCGCTCCTCCTGCTGTAGCCAAGGACTGACGTCTGCAGCATCAGCTGACATCAGCGTCTTCTGCGGCTCTTCTGACCTCGGAGGACCACCTTCCTCTTGACCGGGGCCCAAACGGAACCGCATCCACACCACGTTGAAGTCCTGTGGGAGTTTTGTTTTCGTCGTCATGTTTTCATTTATTGTTTTTACTTTATTTCTTTAACCGGTATTTAACCAAAATCTAAGACACTCATATATTCCAGTACAAGATACTGTTATTTTACAATTATGTATCTAGAGTCATGTAGTTTTCTCAGAGGGTACCAAAAACTCCGACTTCCTGTGTAAGACATATACCAGGTTTATGGCAATGCGGACGTGAAGTACTTAACGGCAACCATAGCCAACACGAAGTTTTAAAAGCCGTGTATTCTGACTTGCTAATATTAACTATCGACACAGTACTCATGTCATTCTACGATTAGGCTCAATTGCGTCCATTTATACGTCGTGGCTTGGAGAGGAAACCGAAACACGAATCATCTGTGTTACGATTTACAGTTTAGTTCGGACTGGGGGGTCAATGGCCACACCATGGCGGAGGTCACACGGCAGGATGTGCTGCTGTGCCGAAGAAACTAATCAGCAAGGGAACCTGCAGTCATTAGTCCACGAAGTAACAAAAACACTCACTCTCGCGTAAATGGGTCCATTGCCTGTAAATATATCTTTCCAGGACTACTACATGTGCTTGATATGTATTCTGTCCACAAAGCAAAATGATAACAAAAATAAATGGTAATTCTGTTTAGCTATTTAACGTGCCTAACTCCCCCCTCCTCAAGATTTATCCGTTTAGCCGGCAATAAATTCTGACCATGTTTCAGGAAGAGCGGATGTAATTACTGCTGTGTTGCATCACAATTGAGAGGAAACTAACACAGACAGTGAATAACGGGCTTCAAGTTAAAGATGTGTGGCTACTTGACAATTACGTGCGTAAACAGCTAGTCTTCCTTCACGCATTCATTTCATAGTCCATCTGGAGCTAAGATGAAATCTAACAGGAGTGGGAGAATGTTGTAGGAATGGTAAAATCGAAGCTTGGAGAGTAATATCAACGCCAGAGGCGATTTCCATCAAGTCCGACACCTCCCCCTCCTCCCCGTGCCGTCACAGAGCGAATACAGTAAAAATGCTGACTCCGCCCACAGACCATGGATAGCGTCCAATCGCCGGGTAATCCTCAGCCATTGACGTCACTGAATGCGGTACGGAGGGGCGTGGGATCAGTGTACCGTCCTCCAGGTCATTGTCAGTTTTCATGTCTTGGAGCCGTCACTTGTCAGTCACAGTAGTTCCTCGATTTGTCTCAGGAGGCTGAGTAACTCGTTCACGTCCTGCCACAAGGAAAATAGTCGTAATTACTGCAAACTGAAGCGAAGTTTTCTGTGTGGCACTCACATCTGCTGACCCACTAGCCGCGGTGATAGTAACAAAGTAAAACGAGGTTCTAGCCCGCTACAGAAGATAATTTTAGAGCTATCAGTAAGTGATGGATCGCTTTTAGCTTCCAGTACCTGTGAGAACCTTTGAAAATACAGAAATTCTTGCGTTAATCTGTAATGTGATGTGTTAATTAATGACCAATAGGGTTATATAGAATCTGTTTTCCGCTAAGCCTCAGTGTTATGTTCTGCACACTCCTCGACGCTGCTCACCTGTGGGTCCAATGGTACTGGGTCTGCGTCGTCGTCGCAGACCGCTACGACACGAAGATCTTCGGTGTCTGTCTCCCGCCCACAAGGGAGACAGAAAAAGGCGAGGACTCTGCGGAACATCTGCGAAGATGAAAGAAGTGTATACATGTATGAAGAGTGGTCCTACATTCATAAATTAGCCGAGCAGAATGCCTGCGGCACAGATGTGGATTGTGAGGCAATTTCAAAGTTTGAGATGGGTGCTGCGGCTGCGTTTTACGACAAATTCCTCGCCTCATCAACATGCTACCGAAAGCTCTGAAAAGTAAGGAATTTCTGGCAATGTATGATTTACGCCGACATTCATATTTCCGTACAAAACCTATGCCTTGAGCACAGAGCAAATCAACAGCTCTTACTACCAATTTTATACGTATTTACTCAATATGGAAATATGTACATCAAACAGTGAGTTTTTGCAACCCAATACTGGCGAATAAATGAATAAATGGCAAAACAAACGATTTCACGTAAAGAGAGTTTGGTGCTATCGTTCGTTTAAAAATGTTGTATGAACGATATATTTAACGAGAAACACAAAGGAGTCAAGGATGCATCCTCGTACCTTATTTTTCAGAAAGTAGGTATTCTTCAATTTGAATGATAGATCAGAGGCCGTGGACACTGTAATGGACCGATTGTCGCCATTGCTGTAATTTACTACAAAGATAAAATGGTCAGTCGTCAGCTGCACAGGGAAATCATATTTGGTTCCCTTTACCGGCTTCGAGGCTCAAATCATTGGTGCATCAACGTCAAAATAAGATTAACACTATAGTGTCCTTTGAAACAGAGTCAATAAAACAGAGTGACGTCTCAAAAAAAATGTCATACTTGTCACCAGTGGCAAACAAATAATTGACAAATTTCACATCGTACGTAGTATGCGTGAGAAATGTCAACCACGAAACGGGCGTAATTTCCTTTTTGAACCAACCCTGCGACTTGCTCGTTTGTCGATGATGCTTGGTAAATGGACAGTTTAGAGAGGAGCCTAGGTCAAAAACGCGGGAAATTCTATGTTTAATCAATGCGAAATACACGTTGCAGAAAGCGCAGTTTGTATCATTAGGCACCACCGTCAGTCTTATGACCGGCAACTGCCACCATCCACGGATAGTCCACGGCCGATCGAGAATGTGGTGAGCGTTAAAGAGCAAATAATCGCTAATGCCGAAGATCGGCCGTCGTAATATATTTAAAAAATAAAGTTCAGTGCAGTGTTGCATCAGGTCATGTCTTAATCCATAAAGAGCCAAATTATAAAACTGGGATTCTATTTGAATGTCGTATTGAAACTGAAATATAGTTAGAATTTTCAGTTCAACGTTGATTTGTTCATTGCCAGAAAATGAAAAAAAATTTGATTTTTAATTCTGCTCGAAGTGATTTATGGCTTGGCTTTGGGTGGTTTTTTCCGAAGAATGATTACGAGCTTTACTATAAATATTACTCTTTGACTTTGGTGAATTTTGGGTAACACTCATGTTACAAGACGTACTGCAAATACACCATGCGCAATATCGACAACCACAAGAACAGCTGTCGTCTTTGTCACAAGGAAGAGTATAAATATAAATGCTCCTCGTTTCACTCCTAGCAATTTTGCTTCTTTTCTTGGGCTCGTGCCTAACTACGCATTAGGAAATCGCCAAATACTTATTTCATCTTTCGTTCTTTAATCAGACACTGCAGAACTAACTTGTACCAAAAGTCACAAAATGAGTTAACATCACTAAGATGAAAAATATATATACATATATTTACGTAAAGTGGGATGCGTACCTATATCCTTCGACTCCACATACCGCCACATTATCTATTACGCTCACACTTTGTAATGGAGAATTAATCTCCTTTCCTGGTTATCTTACTATTTCTTGAAGGCTTATGTTGTTGGTGCATTATTAACTCCCATTCAATATTAATGGTGACATGTTTCTGCTAAATTATGAATGGACTGTTTCCTCTAATACAGCAAGTTATAATAAACGTTTGTTTCATTTGTAGATTATTAATGATAATAACTTATTCCCGATAGAGAATTCTTGCATGTGGGAGATAACCGTCGATAAATCATTGTATAACGTTTAAATGCAATTATAATAAATAGTACCAAGAACGTCGTGTTTTCTTAAATCTCTAATACACGTACGTGATGTCCTGTGAGAGGTCCGTATCGAACGCTAACGAAAGTAGACCGCAGTTACTACTGTTTTCGATATTGCGCGTTTGTAGGAAGTGTTCTGAAATGAGTTTTAGTCATGAATTTTGCGCATTCTGTCATATTTATCTAATTTCTCCCCGTCCACTTCTTCTGCTAAGGCACATTTCAATATCTCAAGTCAGAACTTATTAACAATTAGAAACATCGTAGTAGTCTCGGGAATTTATACTAAGGCGCCTATTTGTGTGGCTTATCCGTAACTTGATGACTGCATCTCGAAGCACCCAGGTTTCCACTGGCCAGAAGGTTGAACGAACCTAAGAGCCTGTACAATAGAAGAACCGCCTCAACAGGGAACTATGTCGGTTTTTGTTCGTTACGGAAAAGAAAGGATTCATTTCAGTTAGACTTGTCAGTAAGCATCAATTATGATATGTAAATGCACTACCGTCAGTCTGTCGGCAAATGACCCCAAAACAAAACCGAGACACCTGTTGCAAACGCGCCACCCTTGTCCCATTAATGAATCAGGGCCATGTTGTGGTGGATTTCTTGTGTTGTGATTGATAAGACACAGCGAGTAGTGTGGTAAAGCGTTTGGGACACATGTATCTTATTAATTTAGAGCTGGGTTCAAAATAGATATGGTCGATTTACTGCCACTTCGTTGTCCAGTCAGACCATGGATGTGGTACACATCACTGTTGTCAAGGGCTTTGCGATATGGCTGTAGTTCTAAGAAAGCTGAATGGCTCTGAGAACTATGGGAATTAACATCTATGGTCATCAGTCCTCTAGAACTTAGAACTACTTAAACCTAAGTAACCTAAGGACGTCACGCAACACCCAGTCATCACGAGGCAGAGAAAATCCCTGACCCCGCCGGGAATCGAACCCGGGAACCCGGGCGCGGGAAGAGAGAACGCTACCGCATGACCACGAGCTGCGGACCCTAAGAAAGCTGAAGAACGTCTTTAATGCAAGTGGCAACTTTTGAAATGGCAGTCAACGTTGTTTAAAGTCATCCCTAACTGAAGCTTCCCAATTGCGCCTTCTTCTGTATTTGTTTCGAACTTATCCCGTGTCGTTACTGTGTCGGCGAATTAGTCTGAATATGGCAATGTTCGGAGGCACCTGTGGTCTAGGGGCAATGTATTTCAGTAGAAATCAAAACGTTGTCCGTCCAGGCTTCGAAACCAGTTAACGCTTAATTTTTCATTTATAATCAACATTGGCGGCCGAAGTCTTCGGCAAAAGAATTCACCGCCTTTCTGCCAAGGGTCTTGTCAACTTTGGCAGAGGAGCGGATTGAGGTAAAGGGCACTCTCTTGTCCTTGGGGTGGGAAATTCCCCCTAAAGGGAGAAGAATCAGCAATAATCAACGGCATGAGGATGCAGAAAGCAATGCAAACCATTGCATGAAAGGTACATAATCGGTATCCACAGGACATGTGGTCTGTAATTGAAAATGTGTCATGTGATCTCTCCATTGGCAAAAGACTCCGGAAATGTTCTCCATCGGGATCTGCGGTTGGGGACTGGACTGTCAAGGGGGAGGGGAGTATGATAAAAAGGCTGAATAACCAAAGAAAGGATAGCGAGACGGGGCGTGAAACATCAGAAGCTTGAATGTATTAGGGAAGCTAGAAAATCTGAAAAGGGAAATGCAAAGCCTCCATCCAGATATAGTAGGGGTCAGTGAAGTGAAATGGACAGAAGACAAGGAATCGTGGTCACACGAGTGTAGGGTAATATCAACAGCAGCAGAAAATGGTGTAACGGGAGTAGGATTAGTTATGAATAGGAAGGTGGGGCAGGGAGTGCGTTGCTCTCAACAGTTCAATATTAATATAGTTCTCGTCAGAACCGACAGCAAACAACAACGATATATTGAGGTACACATGCCGACGTCTCTGAAAATGAAGACATTAAGTTATTATATGAGGATAATGAACGGATAATACAGTACGCAAGGGGAGATGAACACTTCATAGTAATGGGGGCTGGAGTGCAGTTGTATGGGAAGGAGTAGAAGAAAAGGTTACAGGAGAATATGTGCTTGGGAGGAGAAATGAGAGAGGAGAAAGATTAATAGCGTTCTGTAATAAATGTCAGCTAGTAACAGCGAATACTTTGTCCAATAATTACATGGGGAGGAGGTATACTTGGAAAAGACACGGTGATACGCGATCATTTAGATTACAACATCGTCAGCAGAGATTCCGTAATCATATACTGGGTTATAAGGCGCAGGCAGCAGCAGACAATGTAGTAGTGATGAAAAGTAGGCTGAAGTTTAAGTGTTTAGTCAGGTAAAATAATATTCAAAGAAGCATGACACGGAGTTACTATGGAATGACGAAATACGTATGACGTTCTCTAAGGCTATAGGTACAGCAATAAGAAATACTTCATTACGCAGTGCAGTTGAAAACGAATGGACATCTCCGAGAAGGGCATTCGCAGAAGTTGGAAAGAAAACCATGGGTACAAAGCACATAACTGCGAAGAAACTATGGGTAAACGAAGAAGTACTTTGGTGGATCGATGAACGAAGGAAGTACAAAAATGCTCAGGGAATTTCAGGACTACAGAAACACAAGTCGCTGAGGAATGAAATAAAAATAGAAAGTTCAAGGAAGCTAACACGAAATGGCTACATAAAAAGTGTGAAGAAATCGAAAAAGAAAGGACGCACTCGGCTTATAGGAAAGCGAAAAGAATCTTAGATGAAATTAAAATCAAGGATCATAAAATTAAGCGTGCAACGGGTACTCCACTGTTAAATGCAGAGGAGAGAGCTAAAGGATGGAAAGAGCACATTTAATGTCTTTGTGAGGCAGATGATTTCTCTGATTTTATAGAAAAATAAACAGTAGTCGATTTAGAAGAGATAGGGTATCCAGTATTAAAATCAAAATTTAAGAGAGCTTTGGATGACCTAAGATCAAATAAGGCACAAGGGATAGATAACATTCCATCAGGAGTAGCAACAAGACTGGTATTGACGTTGGTGTGTAGAGTGTATGAGTCTGAGTTTAGGTAAAGTATCATTCGCACAATTCCGAAGACTGCAAGAGCCTACAAGTGTGAGAATTATTTGCACAACCTGATGAATAGCTCATGCATCCAATTTGCTGACAAGAATATTATACATAAGAATCGAAAAGGAAATTCAGGATGTGTTAGATGACAATCAGTTCGGCTTTAGGAAACATAAAGGCGCCACCCAGGTAATTCTGACGTTGCGGTTGATAATGGAAACAAGGCTTCAAGAAAATCAAGACACGTTCTTTGAATTTGTCGACCTGGAAAAAGCGTTCGACAATGTAAAATGGTGCAAGATATTCGAAATTCTGAGAAAAATTGGTATAAGATATAGATGAGCCAAGAGGGAATTATAATAGTAGACAGCCAAGAGCGAAGTTTAAATGGCTCTGAGCACTATGGGACTTAACATCTGAGGTCATCAGTCCCCTAGAACTTAGACCTACTTAAAACTAACTAACCTGAGGACATCACTCTCATCCACGCCCGAGGTAGGATTCGAACCTGCGACCGTAGCGGTGTCGCGGTTCCAGACTGAAGCGCCTAGAACCGCTCGGCCACCCCGGCCGGCAAGAGCGAAGTGCTCGGATTAAAAAGGGTGTAAGACAGGGATGTAGTCTTTCGCCGATATTGTTCAGTCTGTACATCCAAGAAGGAATAATGGAAGTAAAAGAAAGGTTCGGTAGTGGAATTAAAGTTCCAGATGAAATGATGTCAGTGATAGGATTCGCTGAAGACATTGCTATCCTCAGTGAAAGTGAAGAAGAATTACAGGACCTGCTGATTGGAATGAACATTCCAACGAGAATAGGAAATAGACAGAGAGTAAATCGAAGACAGACGAAAGTAATGAGAAGTACCAGAAATGAGAGCAGCTAGATACCTCCCATCAGGACTGATGGGCACGAAGTTGATGAAGTTAAGCAATTGTACATAGCTCGATAGCAAAATAACCAATGGCGGACGGATCAAGAACGACATCGAAAGCTGACTGACACTGACAAAAGGGGCATTCCTGTCCAAGAGAAATGTAATAGTGTCAAACATAGGACTTAATTTGAGGTAGAAATTTCTGAGAACGTACGTTTGGAGTACAGCACTGTATGGTAGTGAAACATGGACTGTGGGAAAAATGGAACAGAAGAAATCGAGGCACTTGAGATTTGGCGCTACAGAAGAATGTTGAAAATTTGTTTACTTATCAGTTAAGGAATGAGGAAGGTCTGCACAGAATGAGAGAGGAAAATAGTTTGTGGAAAACACTGTTAAGTGGAAGTGAATGAGTTCGATGTTTCTAGAGAAAGCTTAAGAGTTGAGAAACTGTAGAGGAAGACAGAGATTGGAATACACTCTGCAAATAATTAAGGGCATAGTTTGCAAATGCTGCTCTGAGATGAAAATTTGGGCCCAAAGGAGGAGTTCGCAGTGAGCCACATGAAACCAGTCAGAAGACTGATGTCCTTCGTCCTTCTCCACGGCACCTCCCCCCCCCCCCCCCCCTCACCATCCTCCTTCCAGGGAAAGGAAAATGTGCACTCTACCTGCCTATATGTCGTATTATCGCACGTCAAAGTGTGAGAATGTTAACGAAATGTTTGAGATACGTGTGAGCGGGACGAAACGGGGGGCAGCCTAGTTTGATGTGGGAGAACCTTCCGCATGGCACCGATTATTTCATTTGTAAAATGAATCGCAGTGATGCCATATTCTGCACAATGGTTCTCCCCATGCCTTACATACCTCCAGCAGTCAGTAATGATCGGAATAAAGAGGTTGCAGTGGAAGAATGAAGCTATCAGGGGCCCTTCTAGAATTAGTACTGATGCCATTACTATTCCTATTATACGCTAATTACGTGAAGACCTTTTTTTCCCATTGACTATATAATTTATTCGCTGATGTCCTTGAACTGTACCTACGTCAAGCCAAAAAATCTGCCCACAACCATCCAGAACGTGAAACTCGATTTACTTGCTTTATCAGAAATGGCGCACAACATAGTTTTGAAACTTACCCAGCTAAGATGCAACCAATCTTAGTCCCTCAAGAAAGAATTATCACTCCTCAGCTCAGAGAATCTACTTTACTTCTAGCCCTCAAATGCAGAAAATAAGCTTTTCTTCTTCTGCAGAGAATTTGGAGTAATTCTGGACTGCGCTGAAACCCCAACTGTGTTCTGTAACAAGGTGTCGCCATCACTTAATTCATTACACAAATATGGAAAAATATGTTCTCTCTAGTTTAAAAGACGAACTCGATAGAGAACACTAATACTCCCCATTCTTGTTTATGGTGACCCTATGGTCCAAGGACTTTTGTATGAGAGCTCACAACATTTGGAACTGGCAATGAGTGCTTGTATTTGATACATTTGTGAAGTACGATATTGCGACCGTATCACCCCTGGCTATGAACATGACTAGACGCCGTGTTTGTTGCATCTACTTGTCAATCACTGCGCACCTTTCTATTTGTCTTCGTCCCCTAGACTAAAACAACACAACGGCAATACTCGTTCTCAGCACAGTGCAATCCTCTCTGTAACATTACACAACACTGCCAAATTCTCTAAATAATTTTTTATATCAGGAAACCGACTTTGTAACAATCTTCTTCAAAATATGACAGAAATTAAAGTCCTTTCAAACTTAGAAACACAGCTAACGGCCCATGTTCGGTCAGAGTGTTCATCTTATACTTATCAATGCACCCTCCTACATAACTTATGTATTCCCTTGTCTACAGAGTTCCCTATTGTAATTCTCTTCATTCCTAGCAGCCAGTGACACTTTCATTTCAACCCTCTTCTTTCTCATTATCCCTTAGACCTCCTCTAATACCAAATAAACTTTCAATATCATTTTAATCCCTGCATTATTTTTTTAGTTTTTCGTGATATTATTATTATTATTGTTATTTCTAATTATTATTTTTTGTTGATAATGCGAATTGCTGTTATTGATTTCGTTGTGTAACAACTAATTAATATCATTCCTAATTCCTCCATAATTTGATCATCTTTATTACTTTACTACTACTATTATTAGCATTCCAATAATTACTTTTTAATAACGTATTAATGTTATTGTGATTTTTATGTAATTTTTTGTTTATGTTTACCTTCTCAGATGTAACTGAAGGCCTTAATGATCTGATCTGGTGAGGCTCGTAGGAAATAAATAAATACATATGGATTAAGTGGTCCATGTTTAGCATCAATCTCCATCAGCTGTCCTATGTCAAGCGTATTTGAGAAATTCTTTGTCTTTGAAACCGCTGTAATATGATCGTAATTATACCTGTAAGTTGTTAACGGTACGAATGTGATCATGTTCTAGACCTGTCATCCATGTACCTTGTTCATTGCGATATGCAATATGGAGCAGAAATCACCCAATGGACAGCGCAGACTCCAGAGATAATACGACACCGAGAAGTAGCAGTCCACTGCAAGAGCTCACCGACGGCCGATTCTAATAGTTAATGGAGTGTCAAAAGACGAAGTTGTACTGTCCGTTGGTGAATTTTGATGGTTTTCTATTGAATTTAGCATGGGAGCTAAAGAGTTGTTGGCTAGAGCTGAGCGAGAGAGGTTTTTAACGTAATTTCGTAGAACTGTGTGTGTGGCTAATCGTAGGCGGAAGTTCAGTAGAGATTTGGAGTTGACATCTATTGGGGTCAGATAAATTATAGTGCAGATTCAGTGTGTGTTAAGTCGATATCAAGATGACTACCACGGATTTTAGTGACTTGGATTGATATCGCGTGAATACCAATATTTAATTTTTGTGTCTAGGTTCTAAAAATGAAGTTCAACTCCTTGTTATTGGAGTGGTATTTTATGGTGTCGGAATCGTCCAATTTTCTGTGATGAACTTTTAGGTCGCCTTTTCACACTGCCAGAGGTAACTGGGTGGTTGTAAATTTTCGTTACTGGATTGTGTAGTGTATTGACGCATCGGGTGATGTAATGTCTCCTTTATGGTTGTGTCTTAGGCGTAGCACTAACAGAAATATTCACAGATTTTTATTACTCGCGTTCAAGTTGTTACCCTAGAGTAATTGTAATCGCAACTCAGCCAGATATTGTTTGTTGAAAGTTGAAAGACCTTACGGAACCATCAATACACAATGCATAGCAGTTCAGAGACATGGAAATTTAAAAAAAAAGTCAAGTTACTGTTAAAATGTTTCACTGCGGACTATAAGGGGATGCATATCGGCAACGGTTGAAGATGTTCAATATCGCACTTTTTGAACGAATGTTAATGTAAGGTTATGATACAAACAGGCGGTTGCATTTAGTACTTTATTTTATTTTTGTTGTTTTGTTCTTACCGTGTCGTGAGAAAGGCTGTTTCCCTTCGATCATAGCACTCGGAATTTAAAACCTACGAAAATCTGTGTTAATGTAAGTTTACTCAATACACAGACTGCAACGCTGGTAAGAAGACAATTATATCTGCTCTATAGCTGTGCAGTATTACTTAGTAGTGATCGGTATTATTCAGTTTGGTGTGAAATAACAGAATGATATATTCTGCCGGATAAGTAAAAAATTTAAGAGCGACTTTATCTTTAGATGGCAGAGATACTGATTTCATTTCATAATTAACGAAAGATATTCAATCTTATTAAATGATATTACTTTGTCTTCATTTGAAAAGAGACTTTATGAGAGTGTTTAGAGATAATACTGAATTATTACAACGTCTATAAGCGCTGATATGTTAATATTCTGACAGTTAGGAACTTGAATTCGAAAGAAACCATCGAAGGACTGTGAGAGACTGTTCTAAGCAGATCGAGAAGCAAATACTTTGACGTAATTAATTCCCACTGATAAAGGGAGATCACTTTATCTCGGCAGCTAGTCCATTACATGTTATCTATGTCAGAAGTTTTATCTTACTACAAGGAACTCTAATATATTTGTACGCAAGGAATTCAGTCCCACTTAAGAGCACATTACTGAAGAATTTTTTATACATACAGTATACTATACGCTTATGATCGTTAACCAAGATAAAGAGATTTTGTTGTCAGTCGAGAAGCTCAGGAAGTTAAACAGTTGAAAGACTTGTCTGTATCATTTACGGAATTATTTTGCAAGTTAGGAATCCTGTTTGATTTTTTTTCGCAAATATGAACGCTTATCTCGCTTTTGCCTGTTAATCGATATAAAAGGTTGTATGAGGCGATGGCAGCCTACATATACTTACGCTGACGATGACTGGAGTACTAATGCACACTGCAGGTAGCAACACCTTTTTTTTTTTTTTTTTTTTTTTGGTCATCAGTCTACTGACTGGTTTGATGCGGCCCGCCACGAATTCCTTTCCTGTGCTAACCTCTTTATCTCAGAGTAGCGCTTGCAACCTACATCCTCAATTATTTGCTTGACGTATTCCAATCTCTGTCTTCCTCTACAGTTTTTGCCCTCTACAGCTCCCTCTAGTACCATGGAAGTCATTCCCTCATGTCTTAGCAGATGTCCTATCATCCTGTCCCTTCTCCTTATCAGTGTTTTCCACATATTCCATTCCTCTCCGATTCTGCGTAGAACCTCCTCATTCTTTACCCTATCAGTCCACCTAATTTTCAACATTCGTCTATAACACCACATCTCATATGCTTCGATTCCCTTCAATTCCGGTTTTCCCACAGTCCATGTTTCACTACCATACAATGCTGTACTCCAGACGTACATCCTCAGAAATTTCTTCCTCAAATTAAGGCCGGTATTTGATATTAGTAGACTTCTCTTGGCCAGAAATGCCTTTTTTGCCATAGCGAGTCTGCTTTTGATGTCCTCCTTGCTCCGTCCGTCATTGGTTATTTTACTGCCTAGGTAGCAGAATTCCTTAACTTCATTGACTTCGTGACCATCAATCCTGATGTTAAGTTACTCGCTTTTCTCATTTCTACTACTTCTCATTACCTTCGTCTTTCTCCTATTTACTCTCAAACCATACTGTGTACTCATTAGACTGTTCATTCCGTTCAGCAGATGATTTAATTCTTCTTCACTTTCACTCAGGGTAGCAATGTCATCAGCGAATCGTATCATTGATATCCTTTCACCTTGTATTTTAATTCCACTCCTGAACCTTTCTTTTATTTCCATCATTGCTTCCTCGATGTACAGATTGAAGAGTCGGGCGAAAGGCTACAGCCTTGTCCTACACCCTTCTTAATACGAGCCCTTCGTTTTTGACCGTCCACTCTTATTATTCCCTCTTGGTTGTTGTACATATTGTATATGACCCGTCTTTCCCTATAGCTTACCCCTACTTTTATCAGAATCTCGAACAGCTTGCAACATTTTATATTGTCGAACGCTTTTTCCAGGTCGACAAGTCCTATGAACGTGTCTTGTTTTTTCTTTAGCCTTACTTCTAATTATTAGCCGTAACGTCAGAATTGCCTCTCACGCCCTTTACTTTTCCTAAAGCCAAACTGATCGTCACCTAGCGCATTCTCAATTTCCTTTTCCATTCTTCTGTATATTATTCTAGTAAGCCGCTTCGATGCATGAGCTGTTAAGCTGATTGTGCGATAATTCTCGCACTTGTCAGCTCTTGCTGTCTTCGGAATGGTGTGGATGATGCTTTTCCGAAAGTCTGATGGTATATCGCCAGACTCATATATTGTACGCACCAACGTGAATAGTCGTTTTGTTACCACTTCCCCCAATGATTTTAGAAATTCTGATGGAATGTTACCTATCCCTTCTGCCTTATTTGAACGTAAGTCCTCCAAAGCTCTTTTAAATTCCGATTCTAATACTGGATCCCCTATCTCTTCTAAATCGACACCTGTCTCTTCTTCTATCACATCAGACAAATCTTCACCCTCATAGAGGCTTTCAATGTATTATTTCCACCTATCTGCTCTCTCCTCTGCATTTAACAGTGGAATTCCCGTTGCACTCTTAATGTTACCACCGTTGCTTTTAATGTCACCAAAGGTTGTTTTGACTTTCCTGTATGCTGAGTCTGTCCTTCCGACAATCATATCTTTTTCGATGTCTTCACATTTTTCCTGCAGCCATTTCGTCTTAGTTTCCCTGCACTTCCTATTTATTTCATTCCTCAGCGACTTGTATTTCTGTATTCCTGACTTTCCCGGAACATGTTTGTACTTCCTCCTTTCATCAATCAACTGAAGTATTTCTTCTGTTACCCATGGTTTCTTCGCAGCTACCTTCTTTGTACCTATGTTTTCCTTCCCAACTTCTGTGATGGCCCTTTTTAGAGATGTCCATTCCCCTTCAACTGTACTGACTACTGCGCTATTCCTTATTGCTGTATCTGTAGCGTTAGAGAACTTCAAACGTATCTCGTCATTCCTTAGTACTTTTGTACCCCACTTCTTTGCGTATTGATTCTTCCTGACTAATGTCTTGAACTTCAGCCTACTCTTCATCACTACTATATTGTTATCTGAGTCTATATCTGCTCCTGGGTACGCCTTACAATCCAGTATCTGATTTCGGAATCTCTGTCTGACCATGATGTAATCTAATTGAAATGTTCCCGTATCTCCCGGCCTTTTCCAAGTATACCTCCTCCCCTTGTGATTCTTGAACAGGGTATTCGCTATTACTAGCTGAAACTTGTTACAGAACTCAATTGGTCTTTCTCCTCTTTCATTCCTTGTCCCAAGCCCATATTCTCCTGTAACCTTTTCTTCTACTCCTTCCCCTACAACTGAATTCCAGTCGCCCATGACTATTAGATTTTCGTCCCCCTTTACATACTGCATTACCCTTTCAATATCCTCTTACACTTTCTCTATCTGTTCATCATCAGCTTGCGACGTCGGCATGTATACCTGAACTATCGTTATCGGTGTTGGTCTACTGTCGATTCTCATTAGAACAACCCGGTCACTGAACTGTTCACAGTAACACACCCTCAGCCGTACCTTCCTATTCATAACGAATCCTACACCTGTTATACCATTTTCTGCTGCTGTTGATGTTACCCGATACTCATCTGACCACAAAACCTGGTCTTCCTTCCACTTCACTTCACTGACCCCTACTATGTCTAGATTGAGCCTTTGCATTTCCCTTTTCAGATTTTCTAGATTCCCTACCACGTTGAAGCTTCTGACATTCCATGCCCCGACTCGTAGAACGTTATCCTTTCATAGATTATTCAGTCTTTTTCTCATGGTAACCACCACCTTGGCAGTCCCCTCCCGGAGATCCGAATGGGGGCTATTCCGGAATCTTTTGCCAATGGAGAGATCATCATGGCACTTCTTCAATTACAGGCCACATTTCATGTGGATACACGTTACGTGTCTTTAATGCAGTGGTTTCCATTGCCTTCTGCATCCTCATGTCGTTGATCATTGCTGATTCTTCCGCCTTGAGGGGCAATTTCCCACCCCTAGGACAAGAGAGTGCCTGAACCTCTATCCGGTCCTCCGCCCTCTTTGACAAGGCCGTTGGCTGAACGAGGCTGTCTTCTTATGCTGGAAGTCTTCGGCCGCCAATGCTGATTATTTATCAAAATTTAGGCAGTGGCGGGGATCGAACCCGTGACCAAAGACATATTGGTTATGAATCAAAGACGCTACCCCTCAACCACGGGTAGATTCGTCAACTCCGTTAGTTAGTGCAAACGCTGTGTCTCAAGTGACTATGCACACACTATTTAATTAAAGCTCCGGCCTCGCGTGCAACTAGTTATCGTTCTTCTGTCAGAGTGAATTTTGGTTTTCCCTACCACCAATGGAATATTTTGTGAAGTGAGATGTTGTTTCCTACGACTAGATAAAGTAACTAGAAATCACTGTCCTACAGAAATTCTGTGCTGTACTGGAGCAACAGCACAACAGTTGGTTTTACAAGAACAGAGTAACGTTTAGTGCAGTAGCTCACGCGATTAGCAGGCCGACACAGTACATCACCTGCGTTTTAATTCGGTTCACCCCCTAAATTAGTGAACTCATTGCCGTATGAATAAGGCCATAACATATTCGTATTTAGACTAACGATGCAGTGTCAGTAAATATGCATGTGAGAGCATTATCATGAAAAAATGATCACATTTCGAAAAATAACATATAATGGACTGCTAATTACACTGAAAGTTATTGTTACTGTTACGTCAGAGCACACTGTACAATGGTACCACAAAGAAGACGTCTGGTATCTCTGGAACGCATTGTAGGCTGATTTATTTTTTTGTCACGGTATGCTGTTAAGACTTGTGCTGAAAATTAACACGAAACAAAAGATGATAAAGTGTTCATTGTGTTCTCGTTTCAAGTACTCCTGCTAAAAATATTGCAAAAGATAGATAGGGTCGTAGAAGGGATGTCTCCCTGACGATGAAATCATTAATTACTTAGTGCGATCTCAGACTGAACAAGCAAGGCGTCTTAACGGTTGCTCAGTCCCCAGAAAGAAATTGGGTAAAAATATTTTCGAAATATGGCCTAATACAGGGAAACGAAGCTCCATGAAGGAAATCTCCGAATGGGAAGGAAATCGGCAGGTGTCATGTACATGTAAAGACAAACAAATTAATATGACTTCAGAAAAATTGCATCATTTAATCAAGAGAAAGATCTCCAAGTCAGTTAAGCGTTGGTCCACCACTGGGAATGAGTGAGCAGTTATTGGTCTTGGTATTAAAACTTCCTGGCAGATTAAAACTATGTGTCGGACCGAGACTGGATCTCGGACCTTTGCGTTTCGCGGGCAAGTGCTCCACCAACTGAGCTACTAAAGCACGACTCACGGCACTTCCTCACAGCTTTACTTCTGCCAGTACCTCGTCTCCTACCTTCCAAACTTTACAGAAGCTCTCATTCTGGAAACATCCCCCAGGCTGTGGCTAAGCCATGTCTCCGCAATATCCTTTCTTTCAGGGGTGCTAGTTCTGCAAGGTTCACAGGAGAGCTTCTGTAAAGTTTGGAAGGTAGGAGACGAGGTACTGGCAGAAGTGAAGCTGTGAGGACGCAGCGTGAGTCGTGCTTGAGTAGCTCAGTTGGTAGAACACTTGCCCGCGAAAAGCAAAGGTCCCGAGTTCGAGACTCGGTCCGGCACACAGTTTTAATCTGCCACGAAGTTTCATATCAGCGCACACTCCGCTGCAGAGTAAAAAAATTATTCTGGGCTTGGTATTGATTGAGAGAATCCTTGAATGTCTTCCAGAGGGATGTCGTGCCAAATTCTGCACAACTGGCGCGTCATATCGTCAAAATCCCTAGCTGGTTGGAGGGCACCGTTCATGGAGCTCCAAACACTCTCGATTCGAGAGAGATCCGGCGATCTTATTGACCAAAGTGGTGTTTGTCAGCTATGAGGACAAGCAGTAGAAGCTGCCGCCTTGAGAGAGAGCGCTTATCTTGCTGAAATGGTAACCAAGTTTGGTTTGCCATCAAGGGTAACAAGAGGGCGTAACGCTGTATTGTAAGGGAGTCGCGAATGACAACCGAAGGGGTCCTGCGACGCAAATAAATGCCACTGCAGACAACACGCCTGGTTGTCGGGGCCTTTGGCGGTTGAGAGTTTGGCATGACATCGCTGTCCGGTGCGTCCCCAGACACATAACCGCTGGTCCTCAGTTCGTAGCGGGACCTATCACTCAACACATCTGTACTCCTGTAACTGAGATTCCAGGCCGAAGTGGTGGTGAAGTACAGTATGAGTTCAACTTTTTTCGTGGCCTTTTGTTCCAGTTACCTGTTCGTATTGTTCTCATTAAGCTGAGTTTCTGGTATCATGTGTAAACCGTGAAACATGATCTTTTCGCTTTACAGATTTCTCCCATTGTTATTTCTATGTTAGTATTCGACTCACGCCCATTGGAAAGCTTCCTGTCTGTACAGTCTCATTTCATGAGTTGTCGTCTACAAGTGACTTACAACAAACATTTAGTTGAAGTAGTAAAAAAGTAAATATTTTATTCAATGTGAATTAAAACTGGCAGGAGAATTTTCTACCCACGTTATACAGAGCGTGAAGGATTCAAACTAGCAGAGTTCCTGATTAGAGAATTTCGTCTACACTTAACTTCGGGTCATGTATTTACTAACGTGGAATGCAACATGGGTGTGTTGCGACTGCTTTGACATTTCTCTCCACTGTAAACAACTATAGCTTGGAATAATTGATTAATGGTGTAGTTCTGCGTTGTTGTTCAATGTTATGCATGAAAAGGAAATAGCTCGGGAGAACTCCCTGAAGTACACCATCAACAAATTGGTCCGTTCGTCGTAACTTCTGTTACATAACAGGTGATTCATGGTTGAAACAACGAATTTTTTGCCAGACAGTAGAAGCAACGGGGTCTCTTGGATTCATCGGAATTTACGAGCACCCTTATCTGGTACTGATGTTCAACTCTTATGCACTGATGTCTACGCGTCTAGAGCACTCGAGAAAAGATGAGCAGAGACGTATTCAGGCAGCACAGTAAGTGATTACCCTTCTTTCCTCACAGAAATACGTGTAATTATCTTCATTTGGTGGCAGCCTAGCGCGAGGCGAGACGTCCGATTTTTTGCGCTCTCATAAAGGTTAAGTTTCATAGAATGTCATATCAATTAGTTTAGTACAAAACACTCCTTAAATACGTATATTAGGTCGTTTTTATGTTTACTACTAAAGGCATCACTTCCATTTACGTACTAGTCCACATTTTTATTTACGTTTTGGAACGATTAATGTAGAGATTCCCGTAGAATGGTTCTGTTTTTCTTTCCAACAATTTAATTTGAGCGCATCCATTCATTATTAAGTTTGTATTTCAGGAAAGTAGCGTGAATCCTAAGTTGTCTGATTTAGAAAATTTCTTACTATTCGTTTGTTTATATACTGGTTGTCTACAGTAAAATTACATCCTGTTGTGACTAATTAACAGATACTGCAATCAGGTGAGTACCAAGCCCTTAATGTAAAAGGAAATAAATAATTTTTTTCCTTATACATCTGAAGCGCTAACATGCTGGTAGTGTAGTGTGAAGTGTGTTAAGTGATTTCATTCTACCTTTAAGCGTGCAATCTGTGTTGTAGCTTATGAAAATTATGGATAATGAAGTAGGATACTCAGAGACGGAGTGTTATATATAAACTGTTATTGGAATTTCACTGGGGTGACTGTAGGAGGGAAATTAATGGGAAGCTCAAGGAAGCTCTCTTATGAAACTGTTGGCTCTCAAAAAAGAGAAGAGAATGACTGCACAGGAGGCAAATATTTGCGACGTTCAAGCTCAAGCAGATCGCGCGAAATATGATCAAGATAAGTTAAAGGGCGAAAAAAATTATGGGGACTGGGTAAAGGTCACAAGCACTGGGGGAAAAGGGAAGAGCTCTTCAACTTCATCTACTCAACGTTGGTGAATACCAAAAAATAGTAGGAAGGAAATAAGTCTTACTGCTAGGTAGTAAACATGGGATGGATATAGGCCAGATGGTACACGACAAATTATTAAGAGGGTACCATGTGACAAACAATGTGAAGCCAAGTGATAGCCTTAGGCATGTAACACGGACCGTACTGCATTTTTGCAAAGGTTTTGGTAAAGAGGTTCAGCGTATTCTAGGAGGCAGATCAGGGAAGTGGCTGGCTAAAAACGGTAATTAAAGCGTTAGGGGTGACTTGGATGAAATAGGAGTAGCAACCACTCTTGCAAATGAAAACAAAAGCTTTGTGGAGGTCCTGCAGCGCTATATCATGGCCTGAGTTGATACTATTGAGAGCTGTGTGAATACAGATGTGGGCCATGCTGTTGACTGTAATGAAATCTCATATTAGTGCAATGCCTGTTCTTGTGAGTTTGGAAAATTTAGAGAACTATGAAAAGATTGACATCCTGTCCCCCTATCAGCAAATTATGTCATATACAAAAAAACTTACAATCTGGTGACATACTCATGCAGAACTAAAATAGGAAAAAATAGTTGTTAGATATATTAAAACAGAACGCAAGTTCAAAAATAGAAAAAGATTCACTAGCAACTGTAACTGCATATAGATCCACACTGGAAAATTTAGAAACTTTTGTGAGGAGCCTGGATACCTTACTGTGCTGTATATCAGACAACAGTAATCAATTAATAGTCTTTGGTGATCTGAGTGTAGATTTTGTAAAGGATTCTATAAAAAATGACCTGGAAACCTGATTTGGATCCTATAATTAACTTGCCAACATGGTTGGATAAATACAATAGAACACAAATTGATTGCCTTTTCTTTTGTGAAGTTAGAAGGAAGAATGTACTGTTCACCCAGTAACAAAAGCTTTCTCTTATATGATGCACAGTTAGTTAGGATAAATATTATAGCACCCTAAAGTATCGATACAGCTCAGTGGAAATAAGAAAAGCTAATGACTCGAGGACAAATGTTCATGAGAACAGTTGAAGATAACATGTGATGAAATTTATAATGAGCCAAATCGTAAGATTAAACTTAATTTATTCCTTAATGAAGTCATATGGTTGTTTTAAATTAACTTTCTGCATAAGCTTATCAGAAATGACACTAAACAGCAATTAAAAAAAAAAACAGAGACCACTAGATGGGTGCAAGTACCTTCTCAAAGGAAAAATGAAATGCATCTTCTGGCAAGAACAAGTAGAGATCCAGCAAGTGTTGCACACTGCAAAAACAACTGAGAATTACTGAAAAAGCTTGTAAAAAAACCAAGGAACATGCACATAATTAGAGAAATCAGTAATTTCAGCAACAGACTGAAGGCTGCATGGAATGAATGGAAAAGTGTGAGAGGACAACCAGCCACAGAACGGGATAACACGACCATTGAACTGAATAGATGGGCTATGAATTATGTGTCACAGGTGGCAAATGTATTCATTTCTTAAATATAGTAGGAAGTTTGGGGTCGAATAGTTCAAGAGAAAAATCGCAGCAGCAAGCAGCAAACTAACTCTCATGAAATTGTATCACCAACTTCACCTTCTGAAATTAAGATAACTATACATTTTCTCAAATATAAACCCCATCACGTTTTGGTGGCGATTACAGTAGAGTACTACAGATTCTCTTCTGTAAACTAAGCAGGTCTCATGTGAAGTATGCAAAGCCCCATAAGTCAAGGTATTTTTTTTAGAGAGACTGAAATATGCCAGATTGGATTAGATTAGATTAGATTAGTACTTGTTCCATAGATCATGAATACGACTCTTCGTAATGATGTGGAATGTGTCAGGTTAATAAAAGGTGTCTATACAAGATATTACATTAGGCAAAATATTACATGACACTTAATTTTTTTTGTGGAGGTTGGGAAATTACCCACTTATTATATCCAAAAATTCATCTAATGAGTAGAAGGAGTTGCCATTAAGGAAATCTTTTAATTTCCTTTTAAATGCTATATGGCTATCTGTCAGACTTTTGGTGCTATTAGGTAAGTGACCAAAGACTTTTGTGGCAGCATAATCTACCCCCTTCGGAGCCAAAGTTAGATTTAACCTTGAGTAGTGAAGATCATCCTTTTTCCTAGTGTTGTAGCCATGTGCACTGCTATTACTTTTGAATTCGTTCGGATTGTTAATAACAAATTTCATAAGTGAATATATATAATGTGAGGCTACAGTGAAGATTTATAGCTCTTTAAATAAGTGTCTGCATGATCTTGAATGAGCTCCAGCAATTATTCTGATTACACGCTATTGTGCAATGAATACTCTGTTACTCAATGATGAGTTACCCCAGAATATGATGCCATACGAAAACAGAGAATGAAAATAGGCGTGGTAAGCTAATTTACTCAGAAGTGTATCGCTAAAATTTGCAATGACCCTAATAGCATAAGTAGCTGAACTCAAACGTTTCAACAGATCCTCAGTGTGTTTTTTTGCAGTTCAACCCCTCATCAATGCATAAACCTAGAAATTTTGAATATTCTACCTTAGCTACCGATTTCTAATCGAAGTCTATATTTATTAATGGGATTATTCCATTTGCTGTGTGGAACTGTATATACTGTGCTTTGTCAAAGTTTAATGAGAGGCCATATGCAGAGAACCACTTAATGATTTTCTGAAAAATATCGTTTACAATTTCACCAGTTAATTCTTGTCTGTCGGGTGTGATAGCTATACTTGTGTCATCAGCAAAAAGTACCAGCTTTGCATCTCCGTAAATACAGAATGGCAAGTCACTAATATATATTAAGAACCGCAGAGGACCCAAGACCGAACCTTGCGGCACCCCCTTCTTGATTGTTCCCCAGTTTGAGAAATCACCAGTTTTTTGCATATTATGTGAACTGTTTATTTCAACTTTCTGCACTCTTCGAGTTAGGTATGATTTAAACCATTGTTAAACGTTTTTACAGAAATGTGCTAAGAGAGCTGTTAATAGTTAGAGAACTATTTCACTGCTGACATCATTTGCAAAAATATTTCAGGAGGAGATATATTCTATTACATTAATAAAATAGAACCTTACCAACATTAATATCCTCATCAAAACACAGTATGATTTTCAAAAGAGTTTCTCTACTGACAAGGGAACCTCCCCACCGCACCCCTTCAGATTTAATTATAAGTTGGCACAGTGGATAGGCCATGAAAAACTGAACACAGATCAATCGAGAAAACAGGAAGAAGTTGTGTGGAACTATGAAAAAACAACCAAAATATACAAACTGAGTAGTCCATGGGCAACATAGGCCACATCAAGGATGATGTGAGCTCGAGAGCGCCGTGGTCGCGTGGTTAGCGTGAGCAGCTGCTGGACGAAAGGTTCAAGTCTTCCCCCCAAAATGAGAAGTTTAAATTTTTATTTTCAGACAATTATCAGAGTTCAGGCACTCACACATAATCAACTTGCTCTCCAAAATTCCAGGACATGTTCAGATTTGCTTGGACATATGCAGGATTTGACGGTCTATACACGAAAAATTTGAAAACGTTAAAAACATATGTTTTGACAGAGCACAGAGAAAACTATGCGACTGTGAAACTTTTGCATTCATTTGTTGCAGTTTATGTGGAACACTCTTCTGTTTTCATCACTTTTTTGGGAGTGATTATCACATCCACAAGAAAACGTAAATCGGGCAAGGTAGAAGAATCTTTTTACCCAATCACCAAGTGTGCAAGTTAGGTGGGTCGACAACATATTCCTGTCATGTGACGCACATGCCGTCACCAGTGTCGTATAGAATATATCAGACGTGTTTTCCTCGATCAAATGTTATCGGTTCCCTTTGGAGAGGCACGTCCTTTCGTCTACTAATCGCACGGTTTTGCGGTGCGGTCGCAAAACACAGACACTAAACTTATTACAGTGAACAGAGACGTCCATGAACGAATCGGACAGATCATAACGTTGCAAAAATAAAGTAAATAAACTTTTCGCTCGAGGGAAGACTTGAACGAAGGACCTCTCGCTCCGCAGCTGCTCACACTAACCACGGGACCACGGCGCTCCTGTGCTCAAATTCTCCTTGATATTGCCTATGTTGTCCATAGACTACTCAGTTTGTATATTTTGCTTATTTTTTCATAGTTCCACACAACTTCTTCCTGTTTTCTCGATTGATCTGCGTTCAGGTTTTCAAGGCCTACCCACTGTGCCAAATTACAACTAAATCTGAGGGGGTTGCGATGGGGAGGTTCCCTTGTGAGAATACCATTTACATGTTCACTCACCAGATGTTGCAAGCATTAAATAATAAAACAGGTGTTTTTGTGACCTATCAGAGGCATTTGACTATGTGAATCACAGTATTCTCCCACATAAAATAAGTTCTTTTGCACTGATGGTATAGCCAACCAATGGATAATATCATATTTTACTAAAAGAATATAGAAAGTTGAACGTAGTAATTCATCCAGTATGGTTTGAGGATATAATTCTCATATATGTAAGCGATCAGCCATCCAGGGTACAACAAACAAAAGCAGTTCCTTTTGGAGATGTCACTAGTATTGTAGTCAATTCAAGCATGCATCCAGAAAAAGAAGAAATCTTAAGCAAAGGTATTATAAGAATTATTAACAATTTTCCTGCGGGTGGTGTCACAATCAATTTTAAAAAGACACAACACATTCAGTTTTGAACATTTAGAGGCACTATAACATTTATAAATGTAACACATGGTAAGGAACTTGTAAATAGGGTAGAAACTTCGAAGTTCTTAGATGTCCTTTTGATGCGAACTTAAGCTGGAAAAAGCACATCTTGGAACTCTTAATCAACGTCGTTCAGTGACATATTCACCTAGAATCACTGCAGACATTGGTGAGAGGTAAATCAGTAAGTTGACAAATTTCGCACGTTTTCATTCAGTGAAACAATATGGAAAAATGTTCTGGGATAACTCACATTTCAGAAATAAAATCCTCGTTGCTCAATAACATGCTGAATGAATAATATGTGGTGTTCACCCAAGATCAAGTCGCAGACATTCGTTTAAGGAATTCTGACTACTACGTCACACACATGACGTCTGTTGTAAGTAGTCAACTACAGTTTATAAAGAACAATGACGTAACAATTACAGTACCAGAAGAAAAATAAATAACTTCATTACTCCCCATCAAGGTTGGCTTTAGCACAAAAAGGGGTGCACAGTGCTGAAATAAATATTATTGGTTACTTACCCAGTGATATAAATCAAAGGAAAATTTGAAAAGAAACGAAGAAAACTTCTCCGTAAAAATTACTTATATTGCGTAGGACAACTTATATTATAGTAATGTTTAAAAGGTGATTGGTAGGAGCTACTAACACCCATATGAAAATCTTTCTTATGTTAACAAACATACAAATATTCAGCATGTAACCATATGTACAAATTAATTTGCACTGTGAACGTAAAATGAAATGTGTCACATCATCGTGATTTATCGCGCAAAATATTACATGGAACATTAAACAAACAAAATAAATTACCAACTTAGTAACTAAGTAACTTGAAAATAATGATCAGATTCTTATAGAGAAATGTGTGAAAAAGTCCTGCATCAGACCCATGCTGTCTATTGTTTCGCAGCTCACATGGTACTATGTAGCAGGACCACGGAAGGAAACATCCACTGCACACATAAAGGAAACATTTCGTTGACGTGTATGGAAAAATGGAGGACTCTGTCACGAGACAATCGTCAGCATAGAAAATATTAAAACTACGAATGTCCTACTATTATTTGAACACAGATACGTGACTTTCGACAACGACGGTGAGTAAATGTCTTCTAGCGAAAAGGGATGGAAACTAAAAGAAAATTTGCTCTCTATGACAAAATGTCGGAGTAAGGGAGACTGAATCTGAAGTACTAAGTTTAGCCAGGATTCTAGTCGGACAACACATCTGGTAACATTGTCGACGGCGAAGACACAGCCGTAGTTTTGAGTTAGTGGTTTGCACATGGTTTCAGCTTGACCGGTAATGCTATTACAGCAAACACATGGCTGCAGATATGCAGTTTCATTCTTGAGAGCTGACCATTAGCTGCATAGTCGACAGGACCGATTGCGGACCTGTGGTACAGAGTCGTGTGGAGGGTCTGAATCAGAGGCTCAGACGATACTGCGACCGTGTAGGCCGCAGATTCCTCGACTTGCGCCAAAGCATGGTTGGGTTTCGGGTGCCGCTGAATAGGTCAGGTGGCAACTATACGTAGGAGGCGGTTACACGGGTATCAGGGGCTGTGTGGCGTGGACTGGGCGGATTTTTAAGTTACACGGTCTTGGGAACAGTCACAAAGGGTGCAGGCCCAACACAGGAAGATCGTAGATACAATAACCATCGGTATAACAGTTGTAAAATGTCGTGGCTATGTTGGGAAAGTACAAGATCTCCAACCGCTAATAGAAAGCACTGATCCTCAATTCATTTTACGCAAAGAAAGCTCGCTAAAGCCGGATTTTACGGTCAGCGGAAGCTTTTGCAAAGAACCTAACAGTGTTTAGAAAGTATAGGCTAAACACGGTTGCTGGTGGTGTATTTGTTGCTGTTACAAGTAGTTTATCTTGGTTCGAAATTGAAGGAGACACTTCCTGTGAGATAGTATTTGCAGAGATCAGTGGTGGCAGCCGGAATAAAATAATAATTGGATCCTTTCACCAACGTCACAGTTCAGATGATACAGTTGCTCGAGTGGTAAAATAACTCATGAGTTGGTTTTCAAACACGTACTCGCCTCGTACAATAATAGTTGGTGGTGACTTAAATTTACCCTCGATATGTTGGTGAAAATCCGTATTTAATTCCGGAGGCACACATCAAACAACATCCGAGATTGTGCTAAACGCAATCTCTAAAAATTATTTCTAGCAGTTAGTTTACGAGCCCACGGAAATAGTATACGGTTGTGAAAAAACATACTTGACATCTTGGTGACAAATAATCCTGAGTTAGTAACGAGCATCTAAACGGATACAGGGATCAGTGAACAGAGAGCACAGGGTTGTCGTAGCGAGGCTGAATATTGTAACCCCCAAATCATCCAAAAAAAAAATTATATATATATATATATATATATATATATATATATATATATATATATATATATATATATATATATATTCAAGAAAGCAGATAAAAATTTCACTTCACGTCATCCTGAGAGACAATCTGTACTCCTTCCAAATTAATAATATAAGTGCTGCACCATATGTGGCATGAATTCAGAGAAATCGCATCGGCAGCAATTGAGATATTTATACCAAATAAATTAACAAACGAGGAACTGATTCTACTTGGTACGCAAAACGGGTCGGAACACTATTGCAGAAACAACGAAACAAACATGCCAAATTTAAGCGTACCAGAAATCTCCAATATAGGTGATCTTTTACATGGGCCCGAAATATAGCGCGGAATTCAATGCGAGATGCTTATAATAGTTCCCACGAGATTTTGTATCGAAACCTGCTAGAAAATCCAAAGAGATTCTGGTCGTATGTAAGGTATGCTAGCGGCAGGACACAATAAATGCATTCTCTGCTCGTTGGCAATGGAGATACTATCGAAGACAGTGCTGCCAAAGCAGAGTTACTAAACACAGACTTCCCAAATGGCTTCACAAAAGAAGACGAAGTAGATATTCCAGATTTCGAATTAGGAACAGCTGCAAACATGAGTAAAGCAGAAGTAAATACCTTCGGAGTAGTGAAGCAACTTGATAAAACACTTATTAAAAGCAAGACTTCTACTCCAGACTGTATACCAATTAGGTTCCTTTCAGAATATGCTGATGCATTAGCTCCATACTTAACAATCATATAAAAGTGTTCGCTCGACGAAAGATCCGAACCCAAAGACTGGAAAGTTGCACAGGTCACACCAATATTCAAGAAAGGTAGTAGGAGTAATCAACTAAATTGCCAGCCGAAATCATTAACCTCGATATGCAACAGGATTTTGGAACATATGTAGTGTTCGAACATTATGAATTACCTCGATGAAAACGGCCTATTGACACACAGTCAACATCGGTTTAGAAAACATCGTTCCTGTGAAACACAACTAGCTCTTTATTCACATGAAGTGTTGAGTGCTACTGACAAGGGATTTCAGATCGATTCCTTATTTCTGGATTTCCGGAAGGCTTTTAACACTGTACCACACAAGCGGCTTGTAGTGAAATTGCTTGCTTATGGAATATAGTCTCAGTTATGTGACTGGTTTTTGACTTCCTGTCAGACAGGTCGCAGTTCGTGCTAGTTGGAGAGTCATCGAGTAAAGCACAAGTGAATTATGGCGGTCCCAAAGGTAGTCTTATAGGCCGTTAGCTGTTCCTTATCTATATAAACGATTTGGGAGACAATCTGGGCAGCCGTCTTAGATTGTTTGCAGATGACGCTGTCATTTATCGGCTAATAAAGTCGTCAGGAGATCAACACAAATTGCAAAACAATTTAGAAAAGATATCTGAATGGTGCGAAAATTGGCTGTTGACCCTAAGTAATTAAAAGTGTGAGGTCATCCACGTGAGTGGTAAGAGGAATTTGATAAACTTCGGTTACACGATAAATAAGTCAAGTTTAAATGGCGTAAATTCAATTAAATACCTAGGAATTACAATTACGAACAACTTAAATTGGAAGGAACATATAAAAAATGTTGTGCTGAAGGCTAACCGAAGACTGCGTTTTATTGGGAGGACACTTAAAAAATGTAACAGATGTACTAATGAGACTGTACTTGTCTTTCCTCTACAAGAATACTGCTGCGCGGTGTGGGATCCATACCAGACAGGACTGACGGAGTACACCGAACAAATTCATAGTAGAGCTGCACGCTTTGTATTATAGTGGAATATGTGAGACAGTGTCACAGATACAATACAGGATTTTAGCTGGACATTATTAAAAGAAAGGCATTTATCGTGGCGACGCAATCTTCTCACGAAATTCCAATCACCAACTTTCTACACCGAATGCGAAAGTATTTTGTTGACACCGACCTCCATAGGCAGAAACGATCACCACAATAAAATAAGGGAAATCAGAGCTGGTACGGATAGATATAGGTGTTCGTTCTCTCCGCGTGCTATACGAGATTGGAATAATAGATAGCTGAGAAGGTGGCTCGACGAAGCCTCTGTCAGGGACTTACATGTGATTTGCAGAGTATCCATGTAGATGTAGATGTAGATGTAGGTGAGAGAAAATCGTAAGTCTACACACTGTTGAATATCTGCCGCATAAGATTTTAAAATTTCAGTTTTTTTGTAATCACGAAGCACATGTGTTGAATTACAGTTACAGAAGCAGATACAAGTTATGCAAATGTTTCAGGTAACACTAAAATTAAAAAGAAATGAGGTAGCAAAGAATGAAAAAAAGAACATTTCTATAAACTGAGTAACAATCGGCATAATGAGTAGAACATAACCGGATACCGGGCGGGTGTTTGCGGATTGCCGGTCGCCCGGTCTGACACGGCGTGGCTTTACTGGGGAGTTACTGCACAGTACCTATGGAACTTTCGCCGTTGTTGATAGTGCAGTGATCTCGTTTACTTGAGTGAAGTACGTGACCTGTGGCCTGTTTCTGTACGAAATGATATGTATATATATATTGATCCTGTGCATTATTCACAATATTTTCAGAGTGAAATGAGCAAAGACACTTCCGGTTGTGCTGTTGCTAAGTGTAGTAACATATGCTAGCGTGTTCTTTACCATCGAATTTTGAAGCACTTTGTACTCCTACGTGAATGGTAGTCTCGTTCAAAATGTGAGGACAAGATCAGTGTAAAAATGCAACGATGTATTCGTGCATAGGATTACAAACGGGACATGCAAAATGTTTTCCTGGGTTCACCTAGAAAAAAGTTGCTGAAGTCACATGTAGATCCATCCCAGAAGATATCCAACTGGTATGGAAATGAAACTGAGTGCTACTGATATTGCCCTCGTGGAAGACGATGTGAAAGATAGGGAATGTGGTAGTGCGGAAGAAGCCTCTCAAAACACTGGGAGTTTTGTCTTCCAAGAAAAGAATACTGTACAAGTCAAGTAGCACAGAAATTTCCTCTGGTTCGATCGCTATCAGCAAAGAGGAAGAAACTAAGAACTTGAACAAAGCCTTGTCTATTATAAATAAAAGAAACACTTGAGTTGAGCAAAAATTTAAACTCTGAACAAAGCTAGGAAACAAGGTTCACCTCTCAAACAATCGCTTCTTGCTACTAAGAATACAGGAAGACTAAATAAGGAGGTAAAGATTAAACTATCTCAGTGTTTCACCCAAGGGCAAATTCGGTACGCGACGAAAAAAAGAATTGTATCGTGGAGTTCGGAAGGCACCGAAAATGCAATTTCTTTGAGGCCTTCGTCTGCAAAATCATTTTCTTTCTTAAAATGAAAGCCTTATCGTATTCCCTGTCGATCAACACTCCAAAATTCGGCCAACAGTTTCAGTTTCAACTAACATTTTAAACAGTGTACTATATTTTGTTAAGGGTACGTCAATAATTTTTACACCACTTGAGGTCAGGGCTGTACTAAGCGTTGATGCTACAAACACTGACAGTCGCGTGAGCTACGATTCATCTAACGATGTCATACTTGAACCATACAAGAACGTTCAGGTAGCCATGATTAGAATTTTTTTTCAATGTGGAAACGGCCAAAATATTACGATTTTGATGTCACAGTCACATGCAGTTTGTTTCATACAATTTTCCTGAACTTGAAGGAGTTTGGGTTCGTGTGATAGATGTTACATGAGATATGGGAGCGAAACAATAGAAGATCTTGTGCATCGCCAAACAAGTGATGTTTCGATAACGTATCACAACGACGATTTCCGTATGTTGAACTCGTGTTACACTCAAGATGATAATGCACCTCTTAGAAGTGGTCGTGGTTTCAACGTCAGAAGACAAGAGAGTTTCCTGAAGAGGTTTTTGGAAATTTGCTCGAATATGCGATTAGGTTAGTTTCAAACCGCATCAAGAAGGATTTGCTTCATAAATGAGTTAACTTTTTGGGCTTTTTGCAGACGTGGAAAATGCCGGGGCAACCTACATCCTGACTGCCAGACGGTGCCGGAAATGTCTTTCCTAGAATTCGTGTTCTTGAAACCTTTTCTACAATTCGTTAACTTGGTACATTTTATAGTAATCCCAAGCACCTTGAGGTGAATAATAGATAATGCCTACTGCTTCTGATTGTCAATGCGAGCAATGTACCTTTTTACCTTGGTGCTTCCATTGCAGAAGCCAAGGACCAAAATTCTGCCGAAGAAATAGCGGACGAATTCGAGAATTTTATTTCTAATGATTCGTGGAACAAAACAGACGAGACGTCACATCACCATATTACAGACGATGATTTGTTTGGAGATGACGATCTTATCGATTCAGCGTGCCATAGTGAACACCTTACGCGTAATCCCTTAAAATACCTTGTAGGATACATCGCATTTAAATGCAAACACATTTGACAGTTCTTGAGGAATTACAACAGCAAACTGCCATGTAGATGTAAAATTAATAGCGAAACAACACTATATAAGTGTACTTTCGAAAGGTGGGCTTACTTCTCCATGACCTGGGTCGTCTGCAACAATATCACATTTCGAAATTATTTTTGCATGTTTTCATGGAGCAAACATCTCACGTAGAAAACGCATGAGGTAGACGGTAGCACTAGTACAATAAAAGTTTCCCGAAACCTAAAAGAAAATCATTGATGTTTATGCAAGTTGGAGACGTATCACCCGCAATAGATTTTTGAACAAAAGAACCAAATGGAATGCAATGAAGTGGACTTCTGCGAAAATATATGTTCTCTGGACTGATTCCTCTTTTCTCTAAATATGTCTGAACTAAAGCAGCACATAAAACTGAAAAATATTCGGCGTATTCACTTTCTGAAGCTGGAAGTATTAGTGACGAGCATCTACAGTTACCTTTGAAGACCAAAAAGTGTTGGCGTCAGTGCATTTTACCGTCTTACATTTACATTCGAATATTTCGTACGCTAATTCTTTCGAATACCTTGAGCCCCATCAATGAGATGTTCAAAATCGAATGAAAAGGGACGTGAGAATCCCATTAGCGAGTGCGCTAATGCGCCAAAGCTGGATATCCAAGTGACGTAACACATCACTGACGAATGAGAGCGTATTTGCGGAATATCCGACGACTTTAGGATATGGTTCAAATGGCTCTGAGCACTATGGGACTTAACATCTGAGATCGTCAGTCCCCTAGACTTAGAACTACTTAAACTTAACTAACCTAAGGAAATCACACACATCCAAGCCCGAGGCAGAATTCGAACCTGCGACCATAGCTGTCGCGCGGTTCCAGACTGAAGCGCCTAGAACCGCTCGGCCACATCGGCCGGCCTTTTAGGATATGTACAAACAGTTGATACAATTTTACAACAGCACGACGACTGCCAAATATACCTGACAACAAAAACGTTCAGTATGGTAAAAACGTGGTACTTGCTAATGTTCAAATGATTCCGCACTATATCACGTCAATGAAGGACGGAATCAGATGGACCTGTAAAACTATTCTCGTAACTTTAACTCTGAGCAGTACAAGAAATCGGTTTATCAGTAGAGTGGAGTTGAATGAAGTGAACCTCTGAAAAGGTGAAGAGGATTTAAACTTTTGATTGACCAGCTAACATTACAACGCTCTGCAGTAAATGCGTATAGGGCATGCCAACTTGTGAACATCACTGTGTGCATACGAGAAGTCTGAGAATAGATGATTACTGGCCACTTACTTGTTCCTCAACAGAATCTCGTCAGATACTTGTTTTCTGTCTTCCTCTTAGAACTCGAGAAAGTTCACACACCCTTAGAAACCAAGTATCACTCTAAGATGTCAGTTAAATAGCGCACGACACTTAATACAGTACAAGTAGCAACACAGAAAGCGTTCACTCGCCGCGAATAAGTATCGCAATGATGCCAGGCAACTGCTCGTGACGTGTCAAGCTATTTTTCATTGTTGAGAGTGTTGTCCGAGATCGATAATAAAAAGTGAGAATAGCTTTGACGGTGCCAAAACTTTTGCTCTATAATAAGTAAAATGTAACGGATTTACCACGATCACGATTCTTCAGAATATTAATAACATAGAATTACGAACATGTGAACATGTGAATTTCTCGCTTGAATCACTAAACAATCTAGTATGGAATGTAACTTTTATCCTAATTTCTGTCACTTCCATATTCTATACTTAATTGTAATGGCAGACACCACTAGGTTATCGAAATGAATGTAATGTGCAGCAGGATGAATTTACATACGTCAGTACAACACTCTTGGAATCTAGATCTGTTGCCTTAATCCAATTTTCGAAATCTACAGAACGTCGCTTTGTCTAGAATGTACGGCTATATCATAATCAAAATTATCCGACAGACACGAATTGCGTTCCACCTCATTCCAGTGCAACACACATAACGTAGCTTTCTTGCAAATCTTCTAATCTCTTTTTGGTACACTCGTTTCACTGCACAAAGCTTTTACCACAAGAGACCATCAGATAATATTCCCCCGTATGGCAATGAGTCCCTATGCAAATTAACATTTCGATAATGAAAACGTCAGGAAAGGAGTTATTAGAAATGACGTAGTCTTTAATATATTTTATTCACAAGTAACAGAGTGTGCAGATGCTTAACTTTATATGAAGTGGCGTAAAATTTTGTGCTGGAGGAGGATTTGAATCAAGAACCTGATCGATTGTTAATTAAGCACCCTAAATGTAGGATATCAATATTTTTCGGCAGCACCGACTTGATTGAAATGGCGAAACAAAATTGATTTTCCTCGCCGGGATTTCAACTCAGCAGCTATCTTGGTTGTTTTCTAATCAGAAAATACATAATTAAATATGGGTTTATCTAAACAAAAGCGAGATGTCCGTATGTTTGAAGTTCAGAAGTGACGCGGAGTTCAACATGTAGCACCATCGTTCTTGACTACATACGAAGAGACGGTAACTATCGAAATATTTTTCACCATTAGCTACGAACGATACGTTTGAATACTAAATAATGTGATGTAAGTTTTGTATATGACTAGAAGTCGAAACTTTCACCAATAGTTATAGTTGACAGAGCATGGAGAGACGTTAAAAGTCGTAATTTTTCCATGTGTGATTTGGTATGCGCGTGCTGCAACCTGAAACGATGTGATGAAATTTTTTGTGCTGGTCCATGTTTCTCAATCAGACACTCGCCTTTCGTGGAGACCATGAGGAGTTTGGTAGCAAAGGCACATCAAATTTAATGTGGATTTTGAAAAAATGCGCGACAGCCTCAGCTTATGTTCATTAAAAATGACTTCCTGAAATGTGAAACGAATTCAGTCCTCAAGGATGTTGTGTGGGATTTAAGAGGAGTGTAATTCGAGCTCCGTCTTGTGTAGACAGGAGGCTCAATATTTTTATTAAGTCTTTATTTACCATGCAAAAGCAGAATTTAACAGGATGGAAACACTACTGTAAACCAAAGTTCCTTTGTGGCACGAATAAACGTGAACAGAATTTGAATAATAAGAAATAGCCCCTTAAAGTAATAGCAATAAATAATACAAACAATTTAATCTATCACTACAAAGGCAACCATATATAATTTAGCAACTCTTCGTCGTTAGAAAAAACTTGAACGGATCTACAATAAAACAAAAAGTATTCTTAAAATTGTAATAATAAGTAATACGAACAGTTCAATCAGATACCAAACAATCAACCCTTATACAATGTGACACCATACAATATACTATGTGCAGCCTTCAGTAATTGTGACAATAGTAGCTTATTATACCAGAAAATATCGATTTATCTGTTGCTGAAAGCTGAGTAAAATCTCTAGTAGCTACTGCTTGCCTGGATGCTGTAACGTCTCCCAATCCTTAGACATCATCTAGCAATACACTACTCAACTACCAACTCTTACGTCTATGAGACCAGTATACCAGCTACATATGGATGGTGGGTACGAAAAGTTCGGTGAGTAGTCGCAAAAAATAAAAGAAATCAGATTTACAACCAAAACACTTTTATTCGTCTTCACAGTAATCAGAATCAGCTATACAACTTCTTACATTGCTTGTAAAGCACTTGGAAAGAGTCAATAAAACTTCTTATGGAAACGCTTTAAGCACATTGGTCACGCATCATCAGAGGAGATGAGACCAGCGACTAACATTATGGAGGGAGTAAGTGACTGCTGGTGATGTGGTGTTCATCGCTTTTCATGCCTCCCTTGGGCAGAAAGCCCTAGTCGACCAAAAGGGAAATAAGTAGTACGTTAATTTGGAATTTTGTCAGCCCATACTTTTAGGTGGCAGCAAAGACGATGAAGACCAAGCCACTGACTCTGTTTTTGTTTCACGTTCGTAATGGTAGATTCAAGATTGAAACCAGTGTTGTAACACCAATGGTGTTTGCGGCTCGAACAAATTTGAAGCCTCGCTGCGTAAATGCGAGGTTTAAGTCGCTATGTTACGGATTGCGCGTCCCCTTGTAACGTCTACGTTCTGGCGTACGTTAACTTTTTAAAGCCTGTACTATGATAAGTTGACGGGCTTCACCTTTTTAAGAAAGGATTTTAGTACATATGTTGACCGCGTGCACCTGAATGGAAGCAAAATCGGACTTATACCCGGTCAGTAACAACAATGATACGTCAAGCAAGTATAAAGTGCAACTACACGTTAGGACGGGCAAGGAATATGCACAGCAGATGCTACCAATTGTTAATAATACGGTCGCCAGCCTAATTAGGCATTACGTGAGTTTTTTTTCTTGTACAAGTGGGTGTACGTACAAGCATAACAACACGTCGTAATACTGCATTATATGGTAAATTTTAGAACCAGAAAAATCTACTGAACTAATATTTTCCCTTTCTGTACTAATTTGGACAAGCTATAAATACACAACATTACACTATAATGATTACTACAAACTGCGTTTTGTCTATTGATCTGACTGAAATCGGGCATAGGTTACCCTAGAAATAGTACTTTTGAAACACACAAACAATGTCAATTTTAATAAGGGTAAAACACTGATAAATTTAGGTTTTATATATTGACTTTAACTTTGCTGGTCAAATCAGTTCAGTACACTTCAGTCTTTAAATGAATAGAAAAGAAAAGAGTTGGAGGGGGGGGGGGGACCCTGAAACTGTTATGATCACTGTGTTGAAACTATTAACTATTGGAAACATTAAGTACTCAAGATTTACAAAATATGAGTTACTACTCTTTTAGTCTTATTACTTCCTCATTTAACTATCATTATTTTTGTCTCAAATTATTTAAGTTTCATTACTAAACCAATTCCAAAATTATCTTCCAACTTTGTCGGACCTTTGTTCTTTGCTTATATTTTCATTAACAATAAAGCTCCTTAAACATCTTTCTAGCATAGATAGGTCTGCAGGTAATTCTTATTAACATAAACTTTAAATCTTCATTTCGGATTGCACAACATGTGGAAAGGACCCTGTCTCGGTTAGTGATAAGGATAATTAATTGATAGGGCAATTCTGGTAAAACTTAAGTTATTATCGAATAGTCAGGAACAAAATTAACACTGGTCCACACGAATACAATTCTAAAGATTCAACCTGTTCGAGTCGATGCGGCGGTTGGCGGGCAGCGAGATGGCGAGGCGCACAGCACACATACAATCGCAGCTATGGCTCTTGCTGTATCGGCACTTTGCTTCTTCTTGGCGTCGCAATCCTTTTCAATTCAGTGCCTATAGAATATAGCCATGCTGTATAGTCGTCGGAAACGGCACATCCGAGGCTCAATGAAACAACTTTTTCCAGGATAGCCTCCTCGATCCGGAACGTGTTCCTCAGACCGATGCCCAACTCCGACTACTACTGCTGAGCCCGTTATGCCGTGCCCGTGTGCATTTTCCCGCGCTCGCCTGCCATCCACCCTTTACCGCTCCCCTACAGACAGGGTATTCACCAAAGGTTTTACATTCCACATATCCTAATACATTGCCTACGTATGGACCAGGCGCACAATTACAATTTTAAACATATTACAATAGATTCAACATGGGTTACACTTCAATTCTGTTATAGCATAGCTTGAAATTTGACATAAACATTAATATTCACCTCGAAAGTTGCTTACAGTTTCTTTAACATAATGACACGAAAAGAAAAAGAAATGATATCAAAACATCGATTACACTAATTTATTGAAAATCAGAAGAAAAAAATTATTATATGTACAGTTGTTGTTACACCCTCCCGCCGGAGCTTTGAATCCTCCCTCGTGCATGGGTGTGTGTGTTTTGCTTAGCATAAGTTAAAGTTAGTTTCAGTTGTGTGAAAGTCAAGAGAGCGTTGACCACAGCACTTTTGGTCGCTAAGAAATTCTTACACATTTGAACATTTTTTGAACAAATTTGAAAATTGCTTGAATAACACAAATATCGTCTTAAAATAACAAAATAATTAATAAAATAAATTCAGTTTAGGCCCACACAGGCAACACAAATGTTGTTGTTGTTGTGATTTTCAGTCCAGAGACTGGTTTGATGCAACTCTCCATGCTACCCTATCCTGTGCAGTCCTTTTCATCTGCGAGTAACTACTAGAATCTACATCCTTCTGACTCTGCTTAGTGTATTCATCTCTTGGTCTGCCTCTACGATTCTTACCCTCAACGCTTCCCTCCAATACTAAATTGTTGATTCCTTGATGCCTCAGAACGTGTCCTACCAACCGACCCCTTCCTCTAGGCAGGTTGTGCCACAAATTCCCTTTCTCCCCAGTTCTCTTCAGTACCTACTCATTAGTTATGTGATATACCCATCTAATCTTCGAATTTTTCTGTATCACCACATTTCGAAAGCTTCTATTATCTACCTATCTAAACTATTTATCGTCCATGTGTCACTTCCTGACACGTAAATCTATACTCGACGTTAACAAATTTCTCTTCTTCAGAAACGCTTTCTTTGTCATTGCCCGGCCATTGTGACCAAGAGGTTCTAGTCGCTTCAGTCCGGAACCGCGCAGATGCTACGGTCGCAGGTTCGAATGCTGCCTCGGGCATAGATGTGCGGATGTCCTTATTTTAGTTAGGTTTAAGTAGTTCTAAGTCTAGGGGACTGATCACCTCAGATGTTGAGTCCCATAGTGCTTAGAGCCATTTGAACCATTTTGAACCTTGTCATTGCAAGTCTGCATTTTATATCTTCTCTACAGCGACCATCATCAGTTATTTTTCTCCCCAAATAGCAAAACTCATCTACTACTTTACGTGTCACATTTCTTAATCTAAATCCCTCAACATCACCTGATTTAATCCGACTACATTCCATTATTCTTGTTTTGCCTCTGTTGATGTTGATCTTATATCCTCCTTTCAAGACACTGTCCATTCCGTTCACCTGCTCTTCTAGGTCCTTTGCTGTCTCTGACAGAAATACAATGTCATCGGCAAACATCAAAGTTTTTATTTATCATCATGGTTTTTAATTCCTACTGCAAATTTGTATTTTGTTTCCTTTACACCTGCCTTACTCGCTTCTTAACCACTGCTTCTGTCGCGTAATCCCCACCGCATACTCTTTTTACTTTATATGCAGTTTATATGGCATAATATGTTAATAAGTTTTATATTGCTTATTGTTCCGAGTACGAAAGATAAAGTACGATTTTCGCTATTAGTTTCTGCAGCTGAAAATGTTTTAACTTTATGCGATTTGACCTATTATGTGAGGATACGCACAACACGAAAGATTTCCTGCTGTGGACGTACGATCTTTAATTTGCAAACTAATTTTATATAACACTGATCTGGCTTATTAGATATGGAACATGGTATCATTACTGTAACTAATTATGGAAAGAAATGCCTTTCGCTACTTTCATATCTTGAACGCACTGAGAATTTCTCCTATTACCTGTACGGAAGTTACAGTATTTTATGTTCACTAAGCGTAAAAGCTGCTGTGGACAGTTTTTAATGTATGAAGACTATTAACTGCCACGACTAACATAAGAGCATGAAAATAAAAAAAAATTACAAATCAAATTTGATTTTTATGTTATCAGCCAGAACAGTTTTTGCACAGCAGTCTTCGATCACACACAAGTTAAATTTTATCGCTCATGAACTATTTACGTAACTGATAACATAATATCAGCTGCCCATGTCCACCTGAAAATGACAAAATAAAATCCACAATTTCCCTCTGAAGTCTCCAAGAAGCTGAAAGAGGTAATTCATAATGCACCGTTACCTGCCCGCTGCATTGCGGGAAAACTGCTTTCATTCAGTTTAATTTGAATTTGAAGCGGCAGCGGCTACGGCTGTGCGTCATGAAAAATTCTAAATATGCTGAAAACGGCTAAGAATGTGGAATGAAATGTTGCGCAAGTTAGCAATAAACTATTAAAGGTAATAATTTACACAATTTCTATATTCAAAAAATCAACATACATTGAAAGTGCACACCTTTTACAAATATCAACCTCCAATGGCGCCTTTCTCGATCAAAGGACAAACGAAGGCTATCTAAGCATTCAAGCGTGCGTCACAGGTTCTTACAACTTTAACGGCTACAAGAAGACAGAGAGAGTAATGTTTTAACCTTCACTATTTATAGGCAATTAAATAAGCATCTTTGTAATTATTTTTCATTGTCTGCTTTGATACATACATTCACCGACCGCAGACGTTATTTGTGAAATATAGATACATAAATATTGCACAAACACAAAAATGAAAAATTGTTTTTTTCTTTTATACATAATCTACAACCATTCATACAGTAATGAAATAATAATAATAATAACGCAGATAAATTTTTATTTCTGTTATTTTTTTTATATATCATAACGATTTTGTAAATGTCTTGCCAGCAGACGTCACACTTCCCTTTCATGCCCCTCGACTCTTATAACAGCAATCTGGTTTCTGGAAAAATTGTAAACAGTCGTTTGCTCCCTGTATTTTACCCCTGCCACCTTCATAATCTGAAAGAGAGTATTCCAGTTCACGTTGTCAAAAGCTTTGTATGAGTCTGCAAATGTTAGAAACGTAGGTTTTCCTTTCCTTAATCTGTCTTGTAAGATAAGTCGTAGGGTCACCATTGTCTCGTGTGTTCCAACATTTCTGCGGAATCTAAAATGATATCCCCCCAGATCAGCTTCTACGTTTTTCCATTCATCTGTAAAGAATTCGTGTTAGTATTTTGCAGCCATGACTTATTAAAATGATAGTTCAATAATTTTCACACCTGTCGACAAATGTTTCCTTTGGGATTGCAATTGTTACATTCTTCTTTAAGTCTGTGAGTATTTTACCTGTCTCATACATCTTGCTCAGCAGATGGTAGAGTTCTGTCATGGCTGGCTCTCCCAAGGCTATCACTAGTTATAATGTTGTGTACTCCCGGTTCCTTTTTTTGACTTAGGTCCTTCAGTATTCTGTCAAATTATTCAGGCAGTATATCTCTTATTTCATCTTCATCTACGTCCCCTTCTATTTCCACATTACTACCCTCAAGTACATCGCCCTTGTATAGTCCCTCCATATACTCCTTCCTCTGCTTTCCCTTCTTTGCTTGGAACTGGTTTTCCTTCTGAGCTCTTGATATTCGTACAGGTGGTTCTCTTTTCGGCAAAGGTCTCTTTAATTTTCCTGTAGGCAGTATCTGTCTTACCCCTAGTGATATATGCCTCTACGCCCCCTTCATTTGCCCTGTAGCTATGCTTACTTAGCCATTATGCATTTCCTGTTGATCTTATTTTTGAGATGTTTGTATTCCTTTTTGCCTGCTTCGTTTATTGCCATTTTTATATTCTTTCCTTTCATCAATTAAATTCAATATATTTTCTGTTACCCAAGGATTGCTAGTAGCCCTCTTCTTTTTACCTACTTGATCCTCTGCTGCCTTCACTATTTCGTCTCTCAAAGCTACCCATTCTTCTTCCAGTGCATGTCTTTCCCCTATACTTGTCAGTCATTCCCTAATGCCCTCTCTGAAACTCTCTACATCCTCTGGTTCTTTCAGTTTATCAAGCTCCCAACTCCTCAAATGCCTACTTTTTTCCAGTTTCTTCAGTTTCAATCTACAGATCATAACCAATAATTTGTGGTCGAAGTAAACATCTGCCTCAGTAAATGTCTTGCAATTTTAAACCTGGTTCCTAGACCTCTGTCTTACCATTACATAACCTATCTGAAACCTTCCAGCGTCTCCAAGCCTCTTCCACATATACAACCTTCTTTCATGATTCTTGAACCAAGTGTTAGCTATGATTAAATTATGCTCTGTGCAAAATTCTACCAGGCGGCTTCTTTCATTCCTTACCACCATTCGATTTTCACCTCCTGATTTTCATTGTGTTCCTATTCCTACTATCGAATTCATATCCGCATTACTATTAGATTTTCGTCCCCTTTAACTATATGAATAATTTCTTTTATCGCATCAGACATTTCTTCAAGCCCTTCATTATCTGCGGAGATAGTTGGCATATAAACTTGTACTACTGTGACGGCGTGGGCTTCGTGTTTATCTTGGCTATAATAATGCGTTTACTATACTGTTCGTAGTAGCAAGGTGCATGGTTCATGGAGGGGGGAGTGGAGGCGCAACCAAACCACACCGTAGCAATTCTTCTGTAACGATACGAAGTTTCAACAATGCGAGACTACGATGCTTCGATCTATTCCAAAAATAAAGTTTGCTGACAGTTTCCAGTAGCTTTAAACTAATGTCGGAAGCGTGCTGTAGCTAATGGCGATTACAATGAAGGTCAGTAAAGGTTCTTTGCTTGTAGGTCTGGTTTTCGTTTACTTTTGAGGCCGTCTGGCGAACATCTCAAACTCTCCTTACATAAAGAAGTCATTCATACAAGAAATTATCCAACTCATAATACATACCATTGAACCGCAGGTACTGAATCAACATTATAACCAGCGAGTATGGAACAGATCCACAGTTTTAACGAGACTTTAAATTATATTTAATTTTTGCCCAATCGCTTGTGCTGTGCATACTGCAATAACCCAGCTTTCTTTGTGACACAATATTCACATCATCGCATGCTGCGTGCAATACGCAATATTCACTTATCACAGCCCCATGTGCAGTAGCCACAACGAACCGTAACTCAACGCTCACAACTCTCTTATCAATTGGACTACAGTTACCTTCACTTAATGTATCCGTGCATGTAATCCTCTGACTCAACAGGAACAACAGAGCATCAGCATACGTAGATTGACTTCAGAAGCATTCTGATTGTGCTCCTTGCGACCTGCTGAAGTTTCTCCTCGCGCTCCTGCTATGCTGTGTGTGCGACAGGGAAAGATGGGGCCTGCTCCAATTGGTGGTTGTCCACACGCCAGAGCTGCCCACGCTGATCATTTTCATCTACAGTCGGTACACTCGAAAATGTGGGAAGTGTCTGACACTTGGCTTCGTGCAGAATTCCTTTCTTTGGTGTCTCTCCAGCAACACCCATCACTGATCGTTCATCTCCGAGAGAAGATGAGCCTCTAACGTCGCCCATCACCATTACCCTGCTGGTCCCATGCTGAATGTTGATGGAGAACCGCCTGACCCCAGAAATTTCAGAGCCATTTTAAGCTTGTGCTAAACAGAAAAGAAGAACTGAAATCTCGGCGGAAGAAAATTGACTGTATCTTGGATTTCTGTACAGAAGAAACTGACTGTATGTATAAACGAGGAGATATGTAAATATAATATCCAGGTTCGGATTGAACCTTATTTTACGTCTGAATTGAGAACTGGAAACCGACACTTCAGACAAGTCACAATACTTTATTGTTGTGGACTCCAGCGGGGACCTTCAGAACATTTTCCTGATTTCCATGATGATAGCGGAGATAGAACTCCTACTACTTTATTGGTGGAGAGCTGAAAGGTGTGCTTAGGAATTATGATATGATGAGCTAACTCGTGCTTCAAACGTATGATAGTGCTTTCGTTCTGGCTGTAGAATTAAATGGCCGCAAAGCTAAGATCTGAGCAATTGCCTCACAAGTCTTTGTACTCACTGCTTTCCACTTTGTTTCAAAATATCTGCCATTCACGAAAACCATCTGGGGCTAATTTACATTTTAACTGAAATTATTGAGCAGTCCAAACCGTGTAGCCCAACGGCTTCAAGAGGAGCTTGTGGTTTCAAAAGTAGCTTCCTAGACTTACACTTAATTTTTCTCATCTCCGTTATGAAACCATAATTTTAAAGACTGAAATGCCTATTCGGAAAAATACACAGTGAATGCTTAACTAACACGAAAAACTCGATAAATGAACAAGAATTGACCGGCTTTTTAAATTCCACGATGCATTCGACTACTTTGTAAGCTGAAATTTGGTGAATAGAGTTCAAATGATGGATGAATACATTGGAAATCCATTGATGTTAAAATACAGCCGGGGTACTTTGATGGACTGGATAATATTATATCACAACTGGAAACGAGGTTTTCGCATTGTGATAAGCTGCTTTTCCTTACATTAAGTTATACTACTCAGTTCGACAATGTTATCAGCATTTCCCTGTCGACAGCATGGACTCATTACTGCAAACATATGGCACGTTCTTCAGTCGCTCACAGTTGCTTATAGAACTAGAGACTGTATTTTCTTCCCAGTATAAACAAATATTTCACTCAGTCAGTTGGAGAGACGTTGTCAAAAGTCCAGTTGTAAGATGGCGAGAATTATACCCCCTACATGAAGTCATTAAAGATCACCTAACTCACCTTGAGCGAACAGTAGGGCTGAACAAAAAGACTGACAAGGCACAATGCATCTTGTAGAGGGTATAGTATGGACGTATTGGAGTAATTAATGTCGGGTGATGGTTTTAAAGTAATTCACACGACATGAAAACTTTGTGGAAACGCGTCGATTTACTGGACGGTAGTTTACCCCAGGGATGTATTTAGAGTTGACTGTGGCTGGCTGGGGAGTGGCGAAGGGAAGCGACAATAGGCAGCTTAGGGCGGCTCAAGCTCTGAGAAAGCGGTAACGGGGCGCAGCCTCCAGCCGCCTTAAGATGAGTGTCAGTGAGTGGATGGTTGACCCTGACCCCATGCTGCTGTACCGGAAAGCAGACGGAGAACTTGTATGCCTGTTGATAAATGTCCGTCGTCCCATTTTCAGGGAAACATGCGAGAAAGCCGTGCAAAGCTACGGTGTAACGGTCAAAAGAGGTCAAAATAGGCGTGTTCGTGACTATAGCAACTTCACGCTGAATTCACGGTCCGCAGAGTCTGAAGTAAAACAGGTGAAGAGCGACAGAATGAAATACGCCGGCCTCTGATGGGAACGTAGGACCAAGGAATGTGAAGTACTCTCCTGGGAGTCAGAATTCCGGAAAAACTGGTGTTTTGTGCAGGCACTAACCTTGATGGGTGACCTGGGAGGAGCTAAATAGCAGAAGTTGAGAGGAAGGGAAATTTTGTGGGTATTTGTTCACTTCCCAGAGCAGGCATTGGTCAGCGCTGGGAAGCGACGCACAATTAACGAGACTTGTGCTGCAATTGGCGTAAGTGATTTTGCTGGAGGGGAAACAGAGGCGAAGAGCGGACTGTGATAAGTCTCTGCAGAGGTCTTCTGTTCCCAGCTTGCCTAGAGTGCGGACGTGGCGTTATTGACTCAGCTTGCCTGAGAAAGAGTGAGCATCTCTGCAGTTTAGGACTTAGCAAAGGGTACGTTTGAGCTTGGAGATAGGAAGTTTTGGTTCTGCTACGTACTGAGAAAGATAGCTAGGAGTGAACAGACGAGCACAGCCTTGCAGCACCACGAGGTCGGCAGACGTCCACACAACGACGCCGCTCCGCCACACTGAATTCGGTGATGTTGCGCCCGCTCCGGCCACTGATTAATTTGCTGGATCACGTCCGCAAAGTTTCCACGAGGGTTTCATGGGCCATGTATTGTAGAATTTTTCTCGCACTTCGCATTACGCCTGGGTCAGTCGATAGGAATTACTTTTGATTTATCGCTCTTTACTCCATGAAAACGCAATTTATTACCACTGCCTGTTAGGAGAGTCATGTAATGTGATGATTGAAGGTCGTGAGTTAAAAGAAATCTGTGCTAATCGACTGCATACGTTTTCAATCAAGTAGTTGAAATCCCAAGTCACTTTCTTAATTGTTTAATATTCAACATTTGCATCTGGCGTTCAATAGCTGAATATAACATCAATGTGCACCCCTTTTTAATTGAAAGGGATCAATTCTGAATCAATTAATGTCAACACTGGCACCGCAGTTCAATCAGGAGTCACAGGGCCTTATTACTTTCTATGCGTTATCTGACATTGCGGCAGTTTTGCACTCTCTGTTGATCTGTTAGTCAATTACCTGGGGTGAACACACACCAAAACCAGATAAGTGACGGGTGGGGTGTTACACAGTAACAAGTATAGTGAGCTAGAATAGGATGTGCTATTTTATCGGTATTCCTGTGACAAAGTCCTGATAAGCCAGAACGTTATGACCATCGATCCAATAGCCAGTATGACCACCTTTGGTACAGAGAACAGAGACGAAGAGCCATGGCATGGAAGCAACGAGGCCTCAGTAAGTGGCTGTAGGGAGCTGGCACCACATCTGCACACACAAGTCACGTAAAATTCCTGTAAATTCCGGAGAGGGGGGCGATAAGCTCTGACATAATATTCAATCACATCCCAGATGTGTTCGATCGAATACAGATCTGGAGAGTTGGGAAAGGGGTGCGCCTTATCAATTGGATCTCGCCATTCTGTTCCTCTAAGCACTCCATTACACTTCTGGCCTTGTGGTGCATTAGCTTGCTGATAAATGCCCTTACCGTTGGGAAACATGATCGTCATGAAAGCGTGTACATGGTCTAGAACCAGTGTAACATTCCTTGGCCGTCAAGGTGCCTTGTACGAGCTCCACTGGACCCATGGTTTCCCAAGTGAATTTTCCCCAGAGCATAATGGAGCAGCCGACAGTTTGTCTCCGTCCCGCAGTTCACTGTCAAAGAGCTGTTGCCCTGGAAGACGACGGATTCGCGCCCTCCCATCGGATTTATGAAGAAGGTATTGAGATTCATCAGACCCTGCAGCGCTCTGCCACCACACCAACGAGCAGTACCAAGGGTCACGTGCCCATTGCAGCCAAAGTTGCCGGCGTCGAGGTGTTAACATTGGCACATGTAAGTGTCGTCGGCTTGTAAAGACATTGCTTTCCACGAAAGTCGATAATATTTTTTTTCATTTGTGCATTACCTTGTCATAGTACGTATGTATCATTTATTTCAACTATTCTTTATTTGTTAATACGTCACATTGTTTCTTCATTCATTTTGCTACTGTTTTATATTTTATATTGTACGAATACGAATGCTCTGGTTCTATATGCTTTGTAAATCTTTGGTTAGGCTAGGAGAAGTACTGTGTCAGAGAGAGAGAGCGAACGACTATCGATAGAGAGCGTGCGAGTTGTTGTGGTATCGTGGCCGGTTCGCGGGTGGAGAAACGTTGCAAAGTTCGGCGTGAAAGACGGTGATACGCGGAGGAACAATGATTTACAGTGCGTCCGCTGTGTTAATAGCAGATCGTGCATTATTAAGTGAACAGCAAAACAGTAAAACCTGAAAAGTATATCGAGTGTTTGTGGTGACGATTTTACGTACTTTGTGAACTTGTGACAATTGGCCGTGAAGCAGACACCATTGTCGTGTGGAGACACTAACTGTCAGAATTGCGTGAAAGTGGAACAAACCAAAATGTTAAGAACAGTGCTGTGATTTGATCAAGAAACATTTATTATATCATCCAAACTGTCTTAAAGACGACGACGTAAAGTGAACTGATGTTTAACGGACTGTTATAGCCATAAAAACACGTGACTCTTTTCCTGTGGCAACATGGTGAAGGAACTATGCGAGGTATTGGCATTAACCGACTATATATCGTAAATACTAGAGACATTGCATAAGTCTGACCTATCCGCACCGCGTGATTAATAAACTTTTAATAATAAAACGTCGCGGGCGTAACGACAACGCACACACTGGAACTATTATTATCGCGCCAGTGCTGTCAGCTGATTTGACTACATCGGAGACGTGGACCACCACCGTAATTGGAATATTAATGAAACAGGAGGATCCATCATTATCTTCACGCCACGAACCAGGATTAACTTCACACATCGTCCGCGCGGACCACCGCTGACGTCATCGCACTGCCTGCAGCAACAGTTAAGACATTAAAAGAAAATTATTACGCTCTCTCTCATTTGAAAATTAAAGACAATTGGAGTTAAATTATCTGTTTTAAAAATACTGTCACAATGTCAACGTTCAATTTTGTTTAGTTCCAATAAATATTCTTTCCATTATTTCGTCTTGTTGACAGTGTTGAAAACCCGCCAAATTCAAGTTCAATTAATAATTTTCTTTCAAAATTCTTGTCAAACATTTTGCTGCTCATCGTAATTTTATTTTAATGTTTGTGTGTAACTTCTTTCGGAGGGAGTACATATTTTATTTTTTGTGCAGTAAAATTATCTACCATAAAATTACGTATATTACCAGCTGATGCTGTCGGCCATTACTGCTTGAAAACTGACCAATAGTATTTTTGCACCTATTTTGTTATTGGCTGTCCGCTTCAAAACAAAATTACGTATTTCGTGGGCATCTAGCATATGCGTGATGTCTATATAGACCCGTACAGTATTTTTTTTTTTTTTTTACTTTTGCAGGTTTACTGGAATTATATTGACTTTAATTGTTCATTTGGCCCCTGTTTATCGCATCTACCTATATCATAATTGTACTGAATTAACTAATTTATTTTTTTTTATTACATAAACATTTGCATACCATATTTAGATGAAAATTGACGTCTTATTGGCCCCACATAAGATTCTGCACATTCTGACAAAGACGATGCAAAATTTTTGTTTCGTCCATGACTAACAGGGGTAGTCAGATTCCTTGTATAGGTCATGTTTTATTATATTTTTTTTTTTTTTTTTTTTTTTTTTTTTAGAGAACCAGTGTCTTTACAGGCTGCGAAGGCCCATCATTAGGTTAGGAGTGTTCAGTGCACTGTCCGTTCAGGCACACTTGTCCTCTGCGCAACATTGAAATCTGATGTTAGTCCCACTACAGTTCGCCCCTCTTCCTGTTTTACCAGTCTGTACATCGTCTGCGTCCGGCACCTGTAATGAGGAATGCCGCCACGTGTTGAAGACACTCACTGCAGCAGTCCTCCACCAACACACGACAAGTCATGCAGCTTCCGAAACGCTCGTGCCGAATCTCCGGGCCATCACAATCTGCCCTCCCGCTCAAACTCAGGCAGACAGCGCGCCTTCCCCATTCTACACGCGGGTACCACGCTCACTGATACTACATTTTTTTTTTTTAGTGTGTAGTGTGGACTGAAGAGATCATCCTTGATGACTGATGACTTATTCTTGTAGGATGGGATGTAAGGATAAAAGGAAAACACTTTGTTTATTACACATTCAGTTAGGCTTGGGCACGCAATGGGTCCTTTAGCCTGCTGCCTTTGGTGATGTCTATCTCCTGCGGAGGGTGAAATGTGTCAAGGCTGTTATGTGTGACTGCTTCCTCGTGTTATGGCAGATTTCCTAACGGGGGTTAAACGTTATTGACTTCGGTACTCGATACTTGTGCCATCTTTCAGGGTTTACCGTTCCTACCGATTCTAACTGTCGAACTTCGTCCCTAAGAGCATCGATTTTGTCAAAAACTCGTAGAGCCTTGTCATGGACCTTCTCTTGTATAGTGGTCTCGTCGAGTGCGGTGCGGATGTCGACGTTGCTTGTCCACCGTGGAGCTGCTGTGATCCATCGATAGCAAATGTTTTGCAGCGCTTGGAGTTTATTGTAGTTGGAGACGCACGTAGTTCCCCACGAGGTGGAGCCATACAACATTGTGGGTTCCATCGTTGCCTCATACAATTGGAGTTTAGTCTTCGGGTTGAGATCCTTACTCTTCAGGAACGGAATCAATGACCTGGCCATCTTCTGGGCTGCCGTCTTCTTGTCGTCAATATGCTGCGCAAAGAGTAATTTTTTGCCGAGGTAGACACCGAGGTACTTCACTCCCGGCGACCATGGGATAAATTGGTCAGCTGTTTGGAGTCTGTCGTTCAGAACTGGTTTCCTCCGTGTGAACAGAACGGCTGCCGTCTTCGTCGGGTTGATGGTTATCTTATTTTGCAGCGCCCAGCGTTCCATTACAGCAAGTTGCCGATGCATCCTAGCGATTAGCTGGTCCAAGTGTCGTCCAGTTGTCAGAAAGGCCGTATCATCCGCATAAAAACTCGCCGTAACAAGGGGGACTGTTGGGATGTCATTTATATATAAGTTGAAAAGCAGAGGCGAAATGACAGAATTCCTTCGGAGATCAGTTTCATTTCGGAGTTTTTATCCTCGACTCGGACATACAGTTTCCTGTCCTGCAGAAAGCTGTCTATGAGTCCAATGTAACAGTCCGCAATAGGGGTAGCCCGATGCAGTTTGACGATAAGGTTGGGCCGCCACACCTTATCGTAAGCTTTTTCGATGCCGAGGAAGACACCAATCGTGAAGTGCTGCTTGTTGTATCCTTCTTGTATCCGTTCGGTGATCCGTAGAAGTTGAAGTTTGGCAGATAACTTGTCCTTCTGATACTACATGCACCATGCGTAGGTCTGGCTAGCAGTGATTCCTCACCAGATGACGCTGCCATCGCCCGGATGGGATTATATCGATAGTAGGTCGGTGGTCGTAATGTTCTGACCAGTGTGTATACGCCAGACTGGTGCAGGGGTTCACCATTATCTTCGAAAAGGTAAACGACGTCGATTTTTATAGAGTCCGGCAGCCTTCTGATGGGAAATGTGCTCGCCCGGTGTTCAGTGGCGCCACCAAGGGCAGCTGCGCGCGGCTATCGATGAAGCCATTAAGCGAGGGCGTGACGCATCGCCACGCCGGCGACCCGGCGGAAAACTAATGGCGGGTGTTCCCCCGCACCGGCTTAACGGCCATCGCCATCGACACCGTGTCTACGGCGCCGAAGCAGCTGTCACGGCGAAACCCGCAGACAATCGTTTGAGGTGTAACTCGTTTACCACAACTCTTGGGGTGGCTAAGCAAGGTAAAAGCGTGCAGTGTTCTCACTGAACATTCAACAAATTGTACTGAAATATTTATCAAAGTGCAAAATTAATTTTAAATTGCAGTTGTTTCAAAGAAAATGCCTTATTTGCATCCTGCACATCGAAATTTTTATTTATGCACCAAGACGCGTTTCGCCTTTTTTTACAAGGCATCTTCAGTGGGTGTACTGAAATACACTCCTGGAAATGGAAAAAAGAACACATTGACACCGGTGTGTCAGACCCACCATACTTGCTCCGGACTCTGCGAGAGGGCTGTACAAGCAATGATCACACGCACGGCACAGCGGACACACCAGGAACCGCGGTGTTGGCCGTCGAATGGCGCTAGCTGCCCAGCATTTGTGCACCGCCGCCGTCAGTGTCAGCCAGTTTGCCGTGGCATACGGAGCTCCATCGCAGTCTTTAACACTGGTAGCATGCCGCGACAGCGTGGACGTGAACCGTATGTGCAGTTGACGGACTTTGAGCGAGGGCGTACAGTGGGCATGCGGGAGGCCGGGTGGACGTACCGCCGAATTGCTCAACACGTGGGGCGTGAGGTCTCCACAGTACATCGATGTTGTCGCCAGTGGTCGGCGGAAGGTGCACGTGCCCGTCGACCTGGGACCGGACCGCAGCGACGCGCGGATGCACGCCAAGACCGTAGGATCCTACGCAGTGCCGTAGGGGACCGCACCGCCACTTCCCAGCAAATTAGGGACACTGTTGCTCCTGGGGTATCGGCGAGGACCATTCGCAACCGTCTCCATGAAGCTGGGCTACGGTCCCGCACACCGTTAGGCCGTCTTCCGCTCACGCCCCAACATCGTGCAGCCCGCCTCCAGTGGTGTCGCGACAGGCGTGAATGGAGGGACGAATGGAGACGTGTCGTCTTCAGCGATGAGAGTCGCTTCTGCCTTGGTGCCAATGATGGTCGTATGCGTGTTTGGCGCCGTGCAGGTGAGCGCCACAATCAGGACTGCATACGACCGAGGCACACAGGGCCAACACCCGGCATCATGGTGTGGGGAGCGATCTCTTACACTGGCCGTACACCACTGGTGATCGTCGAGGGGACACTGAATAGGGCACGGTATGTCCAAACCGTCATCGAACCCATCGTTCTACCATTCCTAGACCGGCAAGGGAACTTGCTGTTCCAACAGGACAATGCACGTCCGCATGTATCCCGTGCCACCCAACGTGCTCTAGAAGGTGTAAGTCAACTACCCTGGCCAGCAAGATCTCCGGATCTGTCCCCCATTGAGCATGTTTGGGACTGGATGAAGCGTCGTCTCACACGGTCTGCACGTCCAGCACGAACGCTGGTCCAACTGAGGCGCCAGGTGGAAATGGCATAGCAAGCCGTTCCACAGGACTACATCCAGCATCTCTACGATCGTCTCCATGGGAGAATAGCAGCCTGCATTGCTGCGAAAGGTGGATATACACTGTACTAGTGCCGACATTGTGCATGCTCTGTTGCCTGTGTCTATGTGCCTGTGGTTCTGTCAGTGTGATCATGTGATGTATCTGATCCCAGGAATGTGTCAATAAAGTTTCCCCTTCCTGGAACAATGAATTCACGGTGTTCTTATTTCAAGTTCCAGGAGTGTATTACCTTATTTGTCCATTTTTACACATAGGTTATGGTTTCACATCTAGAATATAGATTTAAAAACAGTTCCTTAACTTTTTTTTATGAAATTGAGAGATACTTACAGGTAACTTCTAATTCATTGCATCTAAGCAAACTACTTTTTCTCATCTGGCAACCAGGCGGACATCTTACAGTTCACTTTCAGTTCACTGTTTACCTTTCACATATATACAGCTGCTGCCAAAATGGCCACTACAAGGAACGTGTTATTAATTTTAAGTTCAAGCAAGAAGTCGCAGAAGCAACAAATAATAATATTGCATAAATACTGGGTCGATGTCCACGAAAGCTGGACTAGTACCAAATAAACAGAAGCGCTTGGAGCATCTCAACCGTAACACTTAGCGCAAGTTACAGAAGTTTTGATCGTGGGTTTCAAATTTTTATCTTCATAGACTTGAATATTTCGTATAATCAAATAACACGAAAAAGCTATTTAACACAATATAACGTCAAATAATAAATAAAATCATAAGTCAAGTCCGTATTTCGCTTGACCACAGTCGATAGAAAAATATTTTTTTTCGCTTACTGTTTTGTTTGTTGGTGGTCTCCACGAACTGTGGTTTTATCTGCTTGACAGAGACCTTGCATGTGCTGATTGCACTGCACTTTTAGTGGAGACTACATTTCAGGACCACGTTTTTATAAGGAGTCAACTCTTTAGACCAGTGTCTATTACATCACAACTTTGGTGAGTAACGTCTTTCACCATATGAGTGATGTCCCTCACCACACTGTGTCCATTATCACCGTATTGTTGATTTTCCCTCGTTCGCCTGGTCTTTTATTGGTGCATGAGTTCTGACACTTCCGATACTCACCTTACTGTGTATAATGCCGAGTTTCGCCATTCGATGATAAATCTTCTTAGAGTTTATGCCATTAATCGGTATAAACCTGGATGTTGGAACATCGTACATTTTCGCTAGTCTCATGAAGTGAAAAGTTGTGAGTAAAAATCTGTTCCTGTGTTCTCACTCTTATACACTATGTATTAACAGCACTTTCTTAAAACATTTTGTATATTCAGTACAGCATATCACCTGAAGACGCACGCTAAATGATGTGAAACCGGTTGTGTTACCTAATAAAGAAACCTGAAAACTGCTGTTTTTTTTGTAGCATGGAATAATTTTCATTTATTTTGCAAAAAAATTTTTAAGATTTTTTTACGAGCTTTTGGAAATTTATGTATAGCAACCATGTGTAATCTAAGCTGTGATTAACCTAACTATAAAATAATGTATTCAGGTATACAGAATGAGATTTTCACTCTGCAGCGGAGTGTGCTCTGATATGAAACTTCCTGACAGATTAAAACCGTGTGCTCGACCGAGACTCGAACTCGGGACCTTTGCCTTTCGCGGGCAAGTGCTCTACCAACTGAGCTACCGAAGCACGACTCACGCCCTGTACTCACAGCTTTACTTCTGCCAGTACCTCGTCTGCCACCTTCCAAACTTTACAGAAGCTCTCCTGCGAACCTTGCAGAACTAGCACTCCTGAAAGAAAGGATATTGCGGAGACATGGCTTAGCCACAGCCTGGGAGATGTTTCCAGAACGAGATTTTCACTCTGCAGCGGAGTGTGCGCTGATATGAAACTTCCTGGCAGATTAAAACCGCGTGCCCGACCGAGACTCGAACTCGGGACCTTTGCCTTTCGCGGGCAAGTGCTCTACCAACTGAGCTACCGAAGCACGACTCACGCCCTGTACTCACAGCTTTACTTCTGCCAGTACCTCGTCTCCTACCTTCCAAACTTTACAGAAGCTCTCCTGCAAGGTTCGCTAAGCCGTGTCTCCGCAATATCCTTTCTTTCAGGAGTGCTAGTTCTGCAAGGTTTGCAGGAGAGCTTCTGTAAAGTTTGGAAGGTAGGAGACGAGGTACTGGCAGAAGTAAAGTTGTGGGGACAGGTCTGAGTCGTGCTTGGGTAGCTCAGTCTCGCCGCGTCAGCCGTGCTGTGCGGACGTGTGCTGAGTTTCGTGCGCCGCGGTCTGCTGTGCTTCGGCGTGGTAAGTCGCAGTGCTTCTTGCATCGTTGCAGAACTTCTACGCATATTGAAATTTGAAATATGAATCCGTGATGGCCCACTTGAACAGACAAGATACTTTGAAATTCTCGTTTGATCGTAATTACGCCCGACCTAAACTACACGAAATCGAAGATTGGTTGGAATACGAAGTGAAAGTTGATTCAGAGGATGTCATTGGAATGCATCTTTCGATAGTGAGCAGCGTTGTATTTGTGAAATTGAGGAATGCTAACTTATGTGACAAAATAGTTGAGTCTTGCGGAGGAATTATGAAATTTAAACATTGTGATGGAAACGTAGGCGAAGTCACCGTAACGCATGCAGGGTTTGGAATACGAACTATCAGGATATTCGAACTACCATTCGAAGTACCGGCGGAACAAATAAACGCAGTGATAGCGCCGTACGGTAAAGTTCTCAGCAATGTTGCCGAACGGTGGTCCAACGCGCGCAAATTCCAAGTTCTCAACGGAGTGAGGCAATTAAAGGTCGATTTGCACAAACATGTACCGTCATACATCAGCGTCTGTGGATACCGAGGTATCGTTATATACGACGGCCAGCCGAGGACGTGCGCGGCGTGCAACTCTCCCGGCCACGTCCGCGCGGAGTGTTTACAGCGGCGAGTGCGCAGCTGCCGGCTGGCGAGGCGCCGCGACCGCCTGCTATGACTGCGCTGCCGGCGACTTACGCTACGGCTGCCCGCGGCCAAGTCTTGACCCCAAGCCCTGATGTGAATTCGGAGAACCATCCAACCCGAGAAGAAGCCCAGATTGCCACCACTGACACAACAGAAGCTAGACCACCCGAACCTAAGGAAATCGTGACAGCTGTAACGGTTTCAACACAACAGACACCGAAAGATATTGGGAGCCACAGCAAATTCTCCGATTCCTCCGCTGTTGAGAATGACATGCAAGAACCATCCCGGAACGAGCAACCTCATAGTGAACCGATTTCTCTATTGACACCATCATCCACCAAGAGCACGGTCGACAATTTAGCTCGAAACACCACCCGCTTGGAAGATTTGAAGAATCCTGAGGAAGACAACATCAGACTGCAGCCGGTGAAACCTAAACGGCAAACACGACAACAGAGCCCTGAAGAGATTCAAGAACTGGAGAAAAAACTCTCCCGTACCAAAAAAATTCTTAAAACAGATCGAAGCGGAAAGCAAGGCGTGGTAGACATCGGAAAACCAGACATCCCCAACCCGAATGAGGACGTACAGATGAACCTCGCCCCTCCAATTGAAGAACCAATGGACACTGTTGACCGCTGCGGAACTGATATGGGGACAGCATGGTCTGACGACACTGAATGCGCTTAGTTCGGACTACCGAATGACGCAGGCGTATAAAATCGCCACGCTCAATGTAAACAGAATAGTTTCGGACGTAAAGTTACAATCTGTGAAGGACTACTTATATGCTGCCGACATTGACATAGCGATGTTACAAGAGGTAGTTACGACCAAAATAGCGGATGTGTACGGATATGAGGCGATCTTAAACATAGGCAATGAATGTGGAACAGGAAACACGGCATACCATGTACAGCAAAAGCAATACTTGAATCTGGACGAGGCATAACTGCACAAATATATGATCTGCTTCTTGTTAATATATATACTCCCTCTGGATCCAGCGGAAAACGAGCTAGGGGCAACCTGTTCCGGGACGAAATTGTCCCATTAATAACGGATCCTCGACTGCACATAATTTTGGGTGGAGATTTTAACTGCGTATTGCGTCCAGAAGATCAAATCCCGAACTTCAACTTTTGTGAGGAGCTGTTGCTGTTAATTAACGGGCTAGATATGATAGATGCTTGGTGCCACCTTCGCCCGCACACCCGAGGATACACGTACGTATCCAGTACTTCAGCAAGCAGACTAGACAGGCTGTATGCAACGAAAGGTTTTATCCATAATGTAACTGACTGTGAAATTTGGCCTCTTAACTTCTCGGATCACTGCGCATTTCATATAACCGCGGAGCATACTAAACAAAAAACATTCCTGGGAAGGGGCGTATGGCAGCTAAACGTGTCACTTTTGGAGGACGCAGTACTGAAACAGGAGGTCCATGCTACATGGCAGCGTTGTCTTCGGATGCAATCTAGATATCCAACACGCATCATGTGGTGGCTACAGTCTGCGAAACCGCAGATAAAAAAATGCATCGCACGATATGGTCGCATGAAAGCGTACTGGCGAAAACGCACCTTGGAGTTTCACTTTCTTTTCCTCCGTGAACTACATGATGACCCCATGGGATTAGTAGCAAACAGCTCTAGAATAAAACGCACTAAAGCAAGAATAACGGCGTTGGTACGACAATCACTAGAGGGGAAAAAAGTTCGATCGCGTCCTCCGATTGAACTAACGCAGGAGAATACGTCCGTATATCACGTGATACGGGAAGCCAAGAGAGGTAAACAAAAGTTAATCCACACTCTCAGTGATGAACAGGGGAACGAATACGATCAACAGGTCACAGTAAAAAACCACGTGGTGCAACATTATACAGATTTTTACTCCGCATCGGCGACTGACGCGACGGCGGGTGAGCTGCTTTTATCCAACATTCAATCCACGGTCCATCCGACTGACAACGCCGACCTTGTAGCCCACATAACTGAGGAAGAAGTATGTGCCATAATCAAAGACTCGCCTACAAAGAAATCTGCTGGTTTAGATGGCCTACCCATAGAATTTTATGCTTGTTTTTGGCACATCATAGGACCGGAATTCACCAAAATATGCAATGAATTATTGGGAGACGTGCAGATGCCATCTCAGTTTACCGAAGGAATGATTTTACTGATCCCCAAAAAACCACGTAGCGCTACGCTGAAGGATTTTCGACCACTAACACTCCTCAATTCCGACTATAAAATCTTCACCCGACTCATAAACTGTAGACTGAAGACGGTACTGCCGAAAGTACTTGGCCCTTATCAAATGAGTGCTGTCCAAGGGAGATCAATGTCGAATGCATTATGTGAATATAGAGACATAATATATTTGTCGTGGCTATGCAAATGCAATGTTGGTCTCATGTTTTTAGACTTCGATAAGGCTTTTGACCGCATCAACCACCACTTTCTACTAACTGTAATGCAACGGATGGGATTCAGTGCTCATTTTATTCAGATCATACGCAAATGTATAGTCGGCACTTCCTCTCGAATCAAAATTAATGGTCAGCTAAGTTCACCAGTCCCGATCAAGCAATCAGTGAGACAAGGCTGCCCTCTTTCTATGGCACTATACGCAATCGCCGTAGAACCGTTACTGTTAAACCTGCATCACAGGTTATAAGGTCTACAGGTGTTGGGTACAATAACCGTGTGTTACGCTTATGCTGATGACGTCAGTGTAGTAATTAACACGCACTCAGAAATGGAAGTCGTTCAACAAATAATCCACGCTTACGCCACTTCTTCTGGAGCCAAACTCAATGAACAAAAATCGAAAATTTTACCTGTCGGACCCCATATGGAGACCATTCAAAGAACATGGCTACAAAGAACAGAGAAGACGAACCACTTAGGTATGATTCTAATGGCCAACCCAAGAGAGATGACAGTAGCCAACTGGGACCGTAAACTACATATATTCAGGGCTACTCTCCGTGAACACAAAACTAGAACGCTCAATAGGATACAGAGAGCTCTATTGATTAACAGCTATGCGCTAAGCAAAATATATCACATCGCAGCAATGTTACCAGTACCCAAGGATACAGCGCAAAAGCTTTTAGCTGCAGCGTATTGGTTCATATGGAGCGGAAACATCTTTAAAGTCGCCATGCCAACCATAGTGTTAACCCGCGCCGCTGGTGGTTTGGGCGTCAAAGACATCAGGAACCAATGCACTGCCGTATATATGGACCGAATCCGCAAAATACTGCAGTCACCCCATCCGACAATTACAAAAACGTTATTCAACAGGTTAGCCCCAACGAGCAAAAAGGTCCCAGTCGATGTCGGTCGCATCAGCGCTCAACTCGATCACGTCCGGACTTACTACCTGGAAATGCGCTATATTCAAGATACTTCACAGCTGCTTAACACCAGAAGGACCTATTACCACCTCACGAGACACCATAGGCAAAACCCAATTGAAGCGAAATATCCAGCGGTCAACTGGAGTAACGTCTGGAAAAACATTAACAATCCCATCCTCCACTCCAAAGTAGTGTCCACGTGGTATGACATTGTGAACGAGAAGGTCCCCACAGGTGAAAAGTTGCACAATATCAAAATGAAGCAGAGTCCGTACTGCGATCATTGCCATACTGTAGATACCTTGGCACACATTCTCATCTGCCGCGACCAATACCACATATGGAACTGGACTAGAAAAAAACTCGCAATAATTACTAGAACCACAGACTCTGCTATAACGCTTAAAGATGTACTTCAACCAGACTGGCATTTCTTTCCTGCAACAAAGCACAATAGCTATGCTTGGATTATCGGCCAGTTTGCATATTTTGCAGTTACGAATACACATGCGAGTATAGACGAGTACATACAGTATATAATGGAAGAGCACCACAACCTTAAAACGAGTCGGAAATACAAAGCTTTGTTTCAAAATTTCTTACTTCACACCTTGCCATAATGAAGCGGTAATTTTTTTTTTTTTTTTTTTTTTTTTTTTGGGTCGGTACACAACACTACAGCGAGTCGATACTAATTGTGCTTGATTATAATTAAGTTGGCATTTATTTATTTATTTTTATAGTACAACAGGTGAAAGTGCCTCAGGAAAATTAATTTTGCCAGAAGCCGTAACATAAAACATATCAGAAGTGCTTGATTGATTTCGTGTTCTTCTGTTTCACGGGTGTTGGACAGAGTGTCACGGCAAGAAGATTTATTCAGTTCCTTTATATATTATTTTAAAAAAAATAATGAAAAAATCAATAAAAAAAGAGTAGGTTAAGTTAGGGTGAAAGTGGCGGTGGCAACAGATTTCTTTTTTTTACCATTATTTTCTTTTTTTAAATTTTTTAGGTTAGATAGGATTTTGGGGGAGATATGGATGATAGGGGCCAACGCCTGAAGTGGAAGAGGTCCAGGAAAATATATTTAAAAAATAAATAAATAAAAAAAAACAAAAAAAAAGTTGGTAGAGCACTTGCCCGCGAAAGGCAAAGAAAAAAAAAAAAAAAAAGTTAAGTGTCGTGACCCATAGAAAAGATGTCGCGATTTCGAGTACATTCTGTGCTTCATTTTTTAAAACGCAATTCTACTGTCTGCTTAATTTATCAACGTATTTATAAAAAAAAAAAAAAGTTGGTAGAGCACTTGCCCGCGGAAGGTAACAAAAAAAAAAAAAAAAAAAAAAAAAAAAAGAAAGGAGAGGTGCACGCGACGTGTTGCTTTCAGAGGAGTGACCGTACTCAGGTTCGGCGTAGCCTTAGATACAAACATGCAGCACATACGACGCAGTGCTTAAAGGAAGATTCCATCCAGAAATGTAACTCTTGTTCTACTTTGCCGATAGCAGCTGTGCGTTAACGAAAAAAAAAAAAAAAGTTGGTAGAGCACTTGCCCGCGAAAGGCAAAGGTCCCGAGTTCGAGTCTCGGTCGGGCACACAGTTTTAATCTGCCACGAAGTTTCATATTCAGGTATAGTTTTCATTTTACTGTTTACAGATGACTGATTTTTTGTACTTGTTAATTTTATAAAACAGTACAGAAACCCAACTACTCTAAAAGTGACAAGCATTCTTAAATAAGTGAGCAGTGTCGATATGGAATGCTAACTGTTGTAAAATATCGTGTAAAGCATAAAGGAGGGTGGTTTGTCGCTAACCGGCGGAGCGCAACGCTCAAAGACGTGATCACGATGGCTCGCACTTGTGAAATGTGACTGCAAAGTATGGCCGAATAAAACAACATCCGAAATGAAATTCGTTATTACAAAGAAGTAGCCCTTCAGTGACAAAACAGATATGGTAAAAGAAATAAAATTATCGACAGAAGTAAAAGTATACATAGTTGCTATTATGTAATTTCTCGGAGAAGTAATTCAAAGCGCAGTTAAGTGTATTATCACATGTGAAAGAATATAGAATTTGTATTTTTTAACAAAATTATAATCACATTACTTGTGCGATGACAACATCTTTGCGCATTCAACTTACGTCATGTAACGGGAAATACTTTCCTCGAAAATCCATGGCATTTGGTGCCCACACAGCTGACGCAGGTACTAATTTCGGCACGTGACTATTTTGAGATGTTGGATTTTATATAAATACTCCGCTATGACTATAAATCCTTTGTTGCCTTGTGTTCTTATTTTTTGTTGCCTTATGTACAAATATTGTATCCTTTCATTTCATGTAAATTGCATGGATGTGTTACGCATTGTGGTTACTTCACAGATACTAAAGATACTATTTAGCGAATCGTATCGTGTCCAAGGAATGATTATTAAAGCCTGAACATGTAATAAACTGAGCATGTTGTCTCAGTCAGGGTGGCAGACTTATCACCACTGACGCACTTACTCGTGACAAGGTTGCATAATAAAATGTTAATTTGGCCTGGGGACTGGCTACTGGCTCTTAAATTAAAGAGGTATGGATAAGTGTCATTATGATCTGTAAAAGAGGAAATGGTTTCTGTAAGTCGCAGCGTGAGATGTCTGTAAATGTTATAACTGGAGTAGGATTCGTTATCAATAAGAAGGTAGGGCGAAGAGTGAGTCAGCTTAAACGGTTCAGTGATAGCGAATCGGGATATGGTCATACGATGGGAGTGAAAGGCTGGATATTAGCATCGACGAGATTAATTTCACTCTGATTTATTAATTTAAGATTCAGACAGTGTAACAGGAGATCTCGACGGTGATTGGCACGTGATGTCCACCTGTTGCCCGGGATACGGAAAGGCTTCTTCACAATCCTCGTTGCAGAGATAGGACATGGCAGGAGCTCCAGCGTACTGACCCTGCCCCTAGAGAGCCTGAAACTATCACCATAACTCATTACAACACTTCTGGTGATAGAACGCACGCTGGAGTAGAGGGCGAAGATATTGGTGTTTAAAGTGACGTCAACAACGAGGTCATTCGAGACGGAGCACAACAAGCTCGGATTAGGGAATGATAGGGAGGGAAATAGGCCGTGTCCTTTGAAAGGAACCATCCCTGAATTTGTCTGAAGTGATTTAGGTAAATCACGTAAACCTAAATCACGATGGCAGGACGCGGGTTTGAACCGTCGTCCTCCCGAATCAAGTCCAGTGCGCTAACCACTGCGCCATCTCGCTCGCTAGGACGGACCCTAGAAAATGGCTCTGAGCGCCATGGGACTTGACATCTGAGGTCATCAGTCCCCTAGAACTTAGAACTACTTAAACCTAACTAACCTAAGGACACCACACACATCCATGTCCGAGGCAGGATTCGATCCTGCGACCGTAGCAGTCGCGCGGTTCCGGACCGAAGGGCCTAGAACCGCTCGGCCACAGCGGCCGGCGGACGGAACCTGATGACCGATACGAGAATTAAAGAAAATCCGCTAATGGCATTTTCATTTGTCCTTGAACGCACTCCCATTAAAAGCTCGGGGTATTTAATAAAACCTTTCCTTCGGCGAAACAGGTGCTAAGTAAGCATACAGAAAACTGTGCAACCAGCCTTAAAACTAATAAACTTTATAATTGAGAGTACTATTTAAGAAAGGATCGTGGAATTAAAGACGCGACTGGCCCATCACAGTTAGGAAAATAATTACCAAACACACTTTGAAAAGAATAACTTAGCTGTCAACCATTAGATAACCCACCAAAATTATATGAAAGTTGGAATGACCGACGCCTTTCAAATTCACACGATTTGTAACGAGGTCCACACCTCCAACATTATTCATAAGGAGTCTTGGGCACGTAGTCTCAGGCAGCAGTGTAATGTTTAAGGGTGTACAACACCAAAAGCCCTCCTTATAATATATGCTTTTAAGGGTTATGTGGTAATGTTCAGAGAATATTCCTGTTTTTGGTTTGTACAAACGATATAACATTAACATTCACTTTCTCTTTGTTAAAGAATGAAACTGGAAGAAAAGATCAAGCAATACAGAAATGCAGTTTATACCTAAATAACTACAATGATAGCAGCAATGATGCAGCTGCCTCAGCCTATGCCAACTGACAGTTACTGACCGGTAACAAACATTCGTACTGTTAGACATCACTTACTCTTAGGAAACTATCCCCTGCTATTTGTAACAACATACGCTTCTAATCATGAGGAAGTCCTGCTAAAAAAAGTTGGCAAGATACGTTCTAAGAACAACCTAGTACACCGTAGATGATGAAAAACTACGGGAAACACAGAGGCGGGAATAAGTGTATTACCCCACATTTTTACACAGTACGCAGAGCGGTACTGGGCAAGCTAGTGAATGGTGTTCGACATGCTTATTTGGAAACGTATACGCAGTTGTATTTTAGTGAGGGAGCAGTGACAGAAGAGTGTAGCCTAATAAATAACGACGTCGCAAGGAGAATAGCCAACTATCCTGATCACAATGAATACGAGCAGTGTATTTGCTGCTGGAGATACCAGATATTCGTGAAACTGAAGAAAGAAAGGAAGATTGGGTCTAACATCCCGTCTACATAGAGGTCTTTAGAGACGGGTCACAAGCTCGATTTGCATCAAGGATGTGAAAGGAAATTGGCCGTGTCCTTTGAAAGGAACCATCCATGCATTTGAACAATTTTAATAAACATTTTTGGAACAGCGATCAAAAAAAAACTTTTTTTAACTTTCTTTTTAAAATTCACTCTAGATCGCACCACATGTGCTACAAGAACATAGGTGACCGGTTTCGGCCATATCACATGCCCATCATCAGACCCATTGCATCCTTCGAAGATGGTAGGTGGAGCACTGTTCTCAGCTGCTGTGATGTCAACTCAAGCAGCTGAGAAGAGTGCTCCACCTACCATCTTCGAAGGATGCAATGGGTCTGATGATGGTCATGTGAGATGGCCGAAACCGGTCACCTATGTTCTTGTAGAATATGTGGTGCGATCAAGACTGAATTTTAAAAAGATAATTTTTTTAAGTATCCATGCATTTGCCTGGAGCGATTTGGGGAAATCACTGAAAATCTAAACCTGGCCAGCCGAATGCGGGTTTGAACCGTCATGGTCCCGAATTCGAGTCCAGTGTGGTAACCATTATGCCACCTGTCTCGCTCGTGAAGTTGAATAAAGTGCAGCCGGCCGGTCTGGCCGAGCGGTTCTAGGCGCTTCAGTCTGGAACCGCGCGACCGCTACGGTAGCAGATTAGAATCCTGCCTCGGGCATGGATGTGTGTGTTGTCCTTAGGTTGGTTAGGTTTAAGTAGTTCCAAGTTCTAGGGGACTGATGACCTCAGATGTTAAGTCCCATAGTGCTCAGAGCCATTTGAACCATTTGAATAAAGTCGAGTTCAACATATGAGATACTACTTTATTTGTACCACAATGTAGCTGTTTCATGAAAGCTCGGCGTGATTTCAAATGGAGAGATATCGCGGTGAAGTCATGAGACACCTAATAATATAGTGTCGGATCACCTTCTGCCCTGCGTAGCGCAGTAACTCGACGTGGCATGGACTCAACAAACCGTTGGAAGTCCCCTGCAGAAATACTGGGCCATGCTGCCTCTATAGACGTCCACAATAGCGAAAGAATTGCCAATGGAGGATGTTGTGCACGAACTGACTTCTCACTATGTCCAATAAATGTTAGATGGGTTTAATGTCGGGCAATCAGAATGGCCAATTCATTTGCTCGAATTGTCCAGAATGTTCTTCAAACGATTTGTGAACAGTTCTGGCACGGTGACATGCAGCAGTGTCCATGTTTGGGAACATGAAGTCCATGGATGACTGAAAATGGCCTCCAAGTGGCCGAACATAACCAATTCCAGTCAATGATCGGTGCAGCTGGATTAAAGGACCCAGAACGTTCCTTGTAAACACAGCCCACACCATTATCCAGCCACCACCAGCTTACACAGTGCCTTGTTGACAACTTGGGTCCATGGTTTCGTGGTGTCTGCGGCACACTCAAACCCTACCATCAGCTCTTACCAACTGAAATCAGGACTCATCTGACTGGGCCACTGTTTTCCTGTCGTCTAGGCTCCAGTTGATATCACAAATCCAGGAGAGTCGCTGTAAGCTGTGGCGTGCTATTAGCACAGGCACTTCAGTCGGTCGTCTGCGCCGTCGCCGTGTTCCAGAGGGTACGTTGATCGTACGTCCCACATTGATTTGTCTGGTTATTTCACTCAGCGTTGCTTGCTGTTAGCACTGACGACACTACGCAGCCGCTGCTGCTCTATCATTAAGTGAAGGCCTTCGACCACTACGCTATCAGTGGTAGGAGGTAATACCAGAAACTTGGTATTCACGGCACGCTCTCGACACTTTGTATCTCAGAATATTGGATTCGCTAACGATTTCCGAAACAGAATGTCCCATGCGTCTGTTAGATCCAATTTTGCTGCCGTTATCACATCGAAAAAGTTTTCACATCAAAGAACTCAATACAAATGGCAGCTCCGTCAGTACACTGACCTATTATACCTAGTGTACGTAAAACTACAGCCATGTGTGTAACTATGTATCGCCATCCAATGACTTTTGTTTCGTCTGGGTATACAGGGTGAGTCACCTAACGTTACCGCTGGATATATTTCGTAAATCACATCAAATACTGACGAACCGATTCCACAGGCCGAACGTGAGGAGAGGGGCTAGTGTAATTGTTTAATACAAACCCTACAAAAATGCACGGAAGTATGATTTTTTAACACAAACCTACGTTTTTTTTAAAAATGGAACCACGTTAGTTTTGTTAGCACATCTGAACATATAAACAAATACGTAATCAGTGCCGCTTGTTGCATTGTAAAATGTTAATTACATCCGGAGATATTGTAAGCTAACGTTGACGCTTGACACCTACGACGTTCAGTTGCGTGTTGTAACAAACACGAGCATAAATTGGCCAGCCCGCTCTCCTGATCTTACACCTCTGGACTTCTTTCCGTGGGGTACGTTTAAGGAGAATGTGTACCGTGATGTGCCTACAACCCCAGAGGATATGAAACAACGTATTGTGGCAGCCTGCGGCGATATTACACCAGATGTACTGCGGCGTGTACGACATTCATTACGCCAGAGATTGCAATTGTGTGCAGCAAATGATGGCCACCACATAGAACATCTATTGGCCTGACATGTCGGGACACACCCTATTCCACTCCGTAATAGAAAACGGAAATCACGTGTGTACGTGTACGTCACCCCTCATGGTAATGTACATGTGCGTCAGTGAAAAAGACCAATAAACAGGTGTTAGCATGTGGACGTAATGTGCTGTTCCAGTCTCTTCTGTACCTAAGGTCCATCACCGTTCCCTTTGGATCCCTACGTAATTCGGAGCTCTCCGATAAACACGATCGAACAGCGGAGGAGTGGTTCCCGAGCGTCAACTTTAGGTTACAATATCTCCGGATGTAATTAACATTTTACAATGCAACAAACGGCACTGATTACGTATTTGTTTATATGTTCAGATGTGCTAACAAAACTAACGGGGTTCCATTTAAAAAAACCTAGGTTTGTGTTAAAAAACACACTTCCGTGCATTTTTTTATGGTTTGTATTAACCAGTTACACTAGTCCCTCTCCTCACGTTCGGTCTGTGGAATCGATTCGTCAGTATTTGATGTGGTTTACGAAATACATCCAGCGGTAATGTTAGGTGACTCACCTTGTATATGGGATAACTTAATTATTATTCCAATATTTTTCATTGTAGTGTGTTGTCATATAGTTAACGGATCCTTTCAAATTTTGAAGTTCTTCGGTTCCACTGTAGTTAGTCTGTAAGTCAACAATTAAACTCTGAGACGGTATTTATTAAGTCATTAATTGCCCGCCCAGTTAGCCGTGGTGTCTAACGCACGGCTTTCCGGATTGGGAAGGAGCGCCTGGTCCCCGGCACGAATCCGCCCGGCGGACTTGTGTCGAGTTCCTGTGAACCGGTCAGTCTGTGCATAGTTTTTAGGCCGTTTTCCATCTGCCTCGGCGAATGCGGGCTGGTTCCCCTTATTCCGCCTCAGTTACAATATGTCGGCGATTGCTGCGCAAACAAGTTCTCCACGTACGCGTACACCACCATTACTCTGCCACGCAAACATAGGGGCTACACTCGTGTGGTGTGGGACGTTCCCTGGAGGGTCCACCGGGGGCCGATCCGCCCAGTAACCCTAAAAGAGTGGTTCCGTGTGGGACGGCGGAGGAGTGAAGTGGACTGCAGTAGTCGTCGTGGGGTTGTGGACCATTGCGGCTGCGGCGGGAACGGAGCCTCTCCGTCGTTTGTACGCCCCCGGTTAACATACAGTACGATAGAATACAAGTCATCAATTAGCGCCTTGTGGAGGCTGTTCATAGAACATGTAACTGTATGGTTACTCTGCAACTACGTTGGGTCGGAAGATGCTCAAAGTATAAAGACAAATTTTCCTGGCTGCGTGCAGACAAACGCAGAGATTCCCATACAGTCTGTCTCATCTACTGCCTTATAAATGTACACTGTCCCTCATATCTCTCCTCGTCCCTAACGCTCATGTCGGAACAACACGACAGAAACACACGTTCCCATCATAATAAAATCCTCTGTGTTCCACTGCATCGTTCAGTCACCTTCTCCAAGTCCTTTCCAGTAGCGGGAACCCGAATCTGGAATAACCTCCCTCGTTATGTTAGAGAACTTAAAAACATGTCCAGCTTCAAAAAAACAGTTAATGACGTATCTACTTAAGCAACAGTAATGCCTTCCTCTGTACATGAATGCACTTCACTTCATTACTTCCCTCTTTCCCCCTACTTAAATCTCCGTTCCCCAAAACTCGCTATACTAGTGAACATCTACTTTACACACCAAGATATTAATGTACATCTGCACGAATCTTCATTACTATTGCCAATTTTTCTCATGTTTATCATTATTATTTGATTTTTTTACTGTTATTATTTTTGCTTTTATCATAATCTGTATGTATAGCACCTGTTGTAAAAATACTGCCAGAATTTACTTTATTAGGTCTTAGTCACCATTCTTTATTCATATTGTCACTAGAGTAATCTAATTTTCTTATTTAAGCTATGGTCATGATGTAACTCTGATGTGTGAAATGCTGCATGTGTGGAACACTGGTCCGATGTAAGAGAGGGCCTGATGGCCCTAATCTGATCAGGTTAAATAAATAAATAAATGCATCAACAGACAGCAATAAAAATTTTGCATTAACTGTATCAGTTGTAAAGTGTAGTGATCTCAAACTATGGTGAAGCAAAATTAAATCTTTAAGTTTTAATGAAACGAAACTACACAGCAGTAAATTCCATTGCAGTTCTACGTCATTTACATTTATTAGACCATAGCATTAGATAACTTTCATGCAGCAAGGATGGGAAGATATGAACAAATTACTTTTTATTTATCGATTAGCATGTTTTTACTGTGAAAGTATTAATTACTTTTATTGGAACGAAATTAGTTAAATGTTTAAATACTTTAGTTCTTCTGTACTTAATAAATTACCGTTTCAGAAAGTAATAAATAATCAGGCACCATAGTTAACATTCAATTTTCTTTGTACGTTGTGGTTACTTCGACATCCGTTTTTTTTACACAAAATTATGTTGTTTGAATTATCGTTGGCTTTTGTGTCCAATATGTGCTACCAAAAGTATGTAATGACCTATAACTACAAAGCGTAACGAAGTTATACTATCAATTTTTAGAAACCCCGTGATTGTCTCCCATTGTGACTCACAAGTTTACAATTTGGCTCAAACGTGCCTACAATCTTCCTCTATAATGATGTAAGAGCGTGGTGCGCTGCGATGTCAGTCTCGTGCTCAGCTAAGCTTCAAACAGAAAGGTGTTGACACCTGCGAAAAAAAGTCCACAGTTGGGAAGTTCATGTGAGCTATAAGGTGGGTTAATAATGTCGTAAGGCCACCAAATTTCACTATAATTCTGCCCAACGCCACCCTGAACGTGGTTTTACGTCTGCGATGGAGGTCTGGTCTGCAACCCGCAGCGTTGAAATCGGGCGGTTTTACTACGGAAGGCCGAGGAAACCATTTGAGACACACTGCCGCTCAGAATCAAATGGTTCAAATGGCTCTGAGCACTATGGGACTTAACATCTGAGGTGACCAGTCCCCTAGAACTTACAAGTACTTACACCTAACTAACCTCAGGACGTCACACGCATCCATGCCCAAGGCAGGATTCAAACCTGCGACCGTAGCAGTCGCACTGTTCTGGACTGAAGCGCCTGGAACCGCTCGGCCACTCCGGCCGGCCGCTCAGAATCGACACGAAAAAGTCTCAGGGATGAAATTGTCACTGTGGTGTCACCGCCAGACACCACACTTGCTAGGTGGTAGCCTTTAAATCGGCTACGGTCCGGTAGTATACGTCGGACCGGTGTGTCGCCACTATCAGTGATTGCAGACCGAGCGCCGCCACACGGCAGGTCTAGAGAGACTTACTAGCACTCGCCCCAGTTGTACAGCCGACTTTTCTAGGAAAGGTTCACTGACAAATACGCTCTCATTTGCCGAGACGATAGTTAGCATAGCCTTCAGCTACGTCATTTGCTACGACCTAGCAAGGCGCCATTATCAATAGATATTTAACTTGTGATGCCTGTACCGTCAGACCGATGTTCTCCAATTGTGGATTAAAGTTAAGTATTCCAAGAGCTACGTTCTTTTCTTTATAGGATAATTACTTTACCTTGTTCCATACCTCATGCTAATCTACGTGAGCTTAAAAGCGTGCATTTCGGCCTCCTCTAGCAACACGGTGTTGGCTCTTCTGCCAACACTTCAATCACTTTCCCTGTTGCGTTGATTACCGCAAGTTTCACTGTTGAAACCGACAGCGTCCAGTACGACGAGCAACACGAATATGTCCTTGACAACCTTGGACACTGCCAACACCGACGAACGTTTCAACTCTTCTCTGAGGACACTGTGAAGCTGCATCCCCACTGAACGTAATCGCGCCCCTTTGGACTGCTGTGTGACCGCAATTTTTACTCCCTTGTAGAGGCTGGAACCACTTGCGAACGTTCAAAGCCATACACAAAAATTTAAACGTGATCAGGAGCAGCAAAGGATACTTTTGGTTTTTCAGCCCTCCTGTTTGGTGACCTCAGGTGGCGTGATCAGGCGGGAGTGTAACATTTACATGTGCAAGAATAAAACGACAAAGCGCTCCTCTAACAGTTACTTATCTCGGCAATACCCTTTGTGCCACCCACGCAACTTTCTTGAGCGCATTATAAATGTGCGTGTCAGAAACTTTGACGCCAGTTCAGCCTGGCGGCTTCTCTAGCGCCTGAAGGTAGGCAAACTCCAACTGCAGGGTGCCGAAAGGTTTGCCTAATGCCTAATGTTGCATTCCCACGTGATCAGGCCACAGGAAGGCGGGAAGCAGGAGGGCTGATAACATATAAATACCTTCTGCTGCTTTGCATCATGTTCAAATTTCGCTGAACGGTCTTGAACGATCCCTAGTGATTCATACCTGTACACAAGAGCAAAAACTGAGGTCGCGTTGCACTCGAAAGGGGTGCGATCATGTTAAGTTGGCTGCAACCCCAGGACATCCTCAGAGAAGAGATGAAACGTCCGAAGGTGTCATCAGTGTCAAAGGTTGTCAAGCTCGTATAGTTGTGATGGAGGTGATACTGCATATGATTAAAATTATTTTGGATATTGTACCGCGTCAATTTACACAGTACAGTCCAAGGAATAGAAAAGCAACTGGAATCACTCAATAGAGGAAAGTCCACTGGACCTGACGGGATACCAATTCGATTCTAACAGCCGTGTACCGCAAGTCTCTAGAGGAACGGAGGGTTCCAAATGATTGGAAAAGAGCACAGGTAGTCCCAGTCTTCAAGAAGGGTCGTCGAGCAGATGCGCAGAACATGTATTTAGCTCGAGTATCATGTCGTTTTTGGAAACCCAGAATCTACTATGTAGGAATCAACATGGATTCCGGAAACAGCGATCGTGTGAGACCCAACTCGCTTTATTTGTTCATGAGACCCAGAAAATATTAGATACAGGCTCCCAGGTAGATGCTATTTTTCTTGACTTCCGGAAGGCGTTCGATACAGTTCCGCACTGTCGCCTGATAAACAAAGTAAGAACCTACGGAATATCAGACCAGCTGTGTGGCTGGATTGAAGAGTTTTTAGCAAACAGAACACAGCATGTTGTTATCATTGGAGAGACGTCTGCAGACGTTAAAGTAACCTCTGGCGTGCCACAGGGGAGTGTTATGGGACCATTGCTTTTCACAATATATATAAATGACCTAGTAGATAGTGTTGGAAGTTCCATGCGGCTTTTCGCGGATGGCTGGCTCTAAGCACTATGCGACTTAACTTCTGAGGTCATCAGTCGCCTAGAACTTAGAACTAATTAAACCTGACTAACCTAAGGACATCACACACATCCATGCCGGAGGCAGGATTCTAACCTGCGACCGTAGCGGTCACGCGGTTCCAGACTGAAGTTTTCGCGGATGATGCTGTAGTATACAGAGAAGTTGCAGCATTAGAAAATTGCAGCGAAATGCAGGAAGATCTGCAGCGGATAGGCACTTGGTGCAGGGAGTGGCAACTGTCCCTTAACATAGACAAATGTAATGTATTGCGAATACATAGAAAGAAGGATCCTTTATTGTATGATTATATGATAGCGGAACAAACACTGGTAGCAGTTACTTCTGTAAAATATCTGGGAGTATGCGTGCGGAACGATTTGAAGTGGAATGATCATACAAAATTAATTGTTGGTAAGGCGGGTACCAGGTTGAGATTCATTGGGAGAGTGCTTAGAAAATGTAGTCCATCAACAAAGGAGGTGGCTTACAAAACACTCGTTCGACCTATACTAGAGTATTGCTCATCAGTGTGGGATCCGTACCAGATCGGTTTGACGGAGGAGATAGAGAAGATCCAAAGAAGAGCGGCGCGTTTCGTCACAGGGTTATTTGGTAACCGTGATAGCGTTACGGAGATGTTTAATAAACTCAAGTGGCAGACTCTGCAAGAGAGGCGCTCTGCATCGCGGTGTAGCTTGCTCGCCAGGTTTCGAGAGGGTGCGTTTCTGGATGAGGTATCGAATAATTGCTTCCCCCTACTTATACCTCCCAAGAAGATCACGAACGTAAAATTAGAGAGATTAGAGCGCGCACGGAGGCTTTCAGACAGTCGTTCTTTCTGCGAACCATACGCGACTGGAACAGGAAAGGGAAGTAATGACAGTGGCACGTAAAGTGCCCTCTGCCACACACCGTTGGGTGGCTTTCGGAGTATAAATGTAAATGTAGATGTAGATACTTTAATTATGTACTGTTAAACCAATTTATAATTGAAGTATTTTATGAAATGACGCAGCCAACTCCCAGAAGAATTTTAATCATCATGACCTGGTAATTATTGAAGGGAGGCTGTATGGACACCAGTATGTATAAGGAATAGGAAACCTTGTAGTTCTACCCTTTCTGTCCAGGGTACCAAACGGCATATATCAGTAGGATAATGCAAGACCCCTTGTTGAAATTCACTCCACAGTCACCTTAAGGAATGTGTGAATGCTTAACTCGTTCTTTGGTCCGTTGATTTTTCATCCACGGAGCACGTGTGAAGTGAGATGGGAAGACATATACTTCTCACACCTTTCTCCAGTCACTGGCAGTCATCATGAAATGACACAGCAAGCGTTTCAGCCGTGGTAATAACGTCCTCAAGAGGGTGTTTTATTTCGTGCCACAATAAACACAAAAGCGTATTAATCGATATCACATGTCAAAAAGTTGTTAATGACATCATTTCCTGATGTAATGAAAATTTAATTATTAGTTTGGTGCATAAGTTCGTAGCGTTTCTTTTTTGTGTTAATTTATCGATTCTCACTTTTTATTTGTAATTCACTGTTGCTATTTGGGTTTACATATTGTCATTTGGAGATAGTGACTAAAGCTGTGGACGCTAGGAAATGGAGTGCGAATTGGAGAAACCGGAACATTTCCGGTATTTACTTCTGACGAGGATCACCTTTGATCAGACGGAACCGTATGAAACAATTCTTAGACTAACAGTCGATCATAAAACCGATAGTGGTCTGTGTCATTCTCAAGCAAAATTCGGGACTTGTGTAATAACGCCATCAACAGCAGTGAGAAGTGCTCGACTTCCGTGAGTGGAATAGCTGCAGTACGATTGTCTCTCTTTGAGTGTTCGCATGTGGGTTACTGTATAAAATTTGTACAGTGATATCATGAAAAGAATTAATCCTACAAATATGTTCAAAATACTAGGGGCAAACTTGTGACGGGCTGAATATGGAAATGAAATCGGGGTCGAGGGTAGAGAGTACATCATAAAACATAATAAATCAGAAATATAATGGGGATGACACAGAAATACATAACGTACCGCCGAATAGATGTACAGATTTTGAAGAACAGGAAGAACCTGAACCTGAACCTGAAGGTGGCTGTTCAAACAGTACACAACGTTCATCTCCAGAGCAAAAGGAGCAGTGCAGTCAAAGTGAGTACGTACTAACTCTACCCAACCAGCCGAGGCGCAAAGTGTTAGAAGATATTGAAGACAACGGATTAGAGAACATTTATGAAATCATGAAAATCGTGGGTTCAATTCCTACAGCAAACTAATGAGGTGCTACACGTGGATTAAAAGCAAATAATTGCGGTTGGATTCTGATTTGTGTGTCCAGTAAAAGGTGAGCACGGGCTCGTTTCAAAGGAGACAGACTGTCACAATTACAAACTATAAAAGGGGACGAATGTCGCAGATTGGCAGAGCAAGGTCGGATAGATCTGCAGTTCACTAATGGTATCTGCTAATGTCGGCAATGGAAGCGTCTAAAACGGTCGGCTTCGATTTCTTTTTCTACACTTAAAACTTAAAATGACTTTGAAAGAAACCTGAAACACCCAGCCCACGAATCATTCATGTGGAGGCAAGGAAACGGGGAAAATGACTGAAGAACACATGAAACGTTTTCGAACTCCAGCCCTTGGCGAACACATAAAAAGTGAAAACAACCTATTTCTCTATATCAGAATGATTACACAGTCTCTAGGTCACGAGTGGCCTACCGGGACCGTCCAACCGCCGTGTCATCCTCAGTGGAGGATGCGGATAGGAGGGGCGTGTGGTCAGCACACCGCTCTCCCGGTCGTTATGATGGTATTCTTGACCGAAGCCGCTAGTATTCGGGCGAGAAGCTCCTCAATTGGCATCACGAGGCTGAGTGCACCCCGAAAAATGGCAACAGCGCATGGCGGCCTGGATGGTCACCCATCCAAGTGCCGACCACGCCCGACAACGCTTAACTGCGGTGATCTCACGGGAACCGGTGTATCCACTGCTGCGAGGCCGTTGCCATCAAAAAGACTACTGATTTTGTAACACTACAATGTGCCGAGCCACAAGTTTCAATTGGCTCTGAGCACTATGGGACTCAACTGCTGTGGTCATCAGTCCCCTAGAAGTTAGAACTACTTAAACCTAACTAACCTAAGGACATCACACACATCCATGCCCGAGGCAGGATTCGAACCTGCGACCGTAGCAGTCGCACGGTTCCGGACTGCGCGCCTAGAACCGCAGCCACAAGTTTCATGATCACTCTTCACTCTGTGATTTACAATCAATTTTCTGCGAAATGGTATACAACCATGTTTCAATTCGCCTGATGAAAGGCAGGTTACGACTTTCACATGCCGGTATCACCATTTGAAAATGTCACTAGTGTGACTGTTGAACTGCAGTATTTGAATGTGAAAGTGATTTTGAATGCAATGTGCTCATTGTTCTCTTTCACTTTGCTTTAACCACTTCATCGAAATCCCACATCTGCACTATGACGACTAATATGATCGCTGTCAGATGTGTGTTGAATTACGCGTAATTTCCCTCCTACGGTATTGGCATCTTATTACTTTGTTTTTCCAATTAAAACGTCACTTGCTGTAGAATGCAGCGTTTTGCATGGAAATGACGCATATAACTCGTTTTTTTTATGATCGAGTGTTATTATTAGCGTGGTTTCGTACGGTTCCGAGCGTTCGAGATGAAAGTTGTCCATAGTCCGTTCAGCAGAGGGGTGACAGCAGCGGAGACATCCATAAACATTTGCGTCTTGTATGAGGATAGCGCCATTGGACAGAGCACGGCATGAAAATGGTTTTCTCGTGTTAAGGAGGATCGATTTGACATTAGTGACTCCACATTTTGCGAGACTTCGGTGTTTTTGAAGATCATGTAAATGCTCTGAGCCACAATGATACACACCAGCGTACTTGAAAACTGGCAGATGTGATGAAGTATGATCATTCCATCAACGTGTGGCATTTTCATTCAGCGGGAAAGTTTCAGAAATCGGGGTTATAGGTACCGTATACTCTAATCCTAAATCACAAAATTCTGCGGGTGGCTTAACGTGCATCTCTGCTTGCTCATCATCATTTCGCTCGTAAACAATAACGTCCATGTGTATCCTATGTCGTTACTGGTGACGTGAAATAGTGTCTTCATGCTACATAAGGAGGAATGGTTGAGCCAAAACAAAGCAGCAACTCCCTGTACAAATCTCTACACACATCCACAAAAGATAGTGTTATGAATCTAATGGAAGAGCGACGTTGTGGTTTACTATAAATTGCTTCTGGGGTGAAACCATCTCTGCTGACAACTGAGATATCTTGCAAACGCAGTCCAGTTTCAACGACCAGGAAGACTGAGTGAAGTGATGCTACTTCAGGATAACGTCCGCCGGCATTCTGCTAGACTGACAAAATACACTATACAGGACTTGGGTTGGGAAGCTATCCCACACCTATCTTATTTACCTGATCGTGAACCTTCAGATTTTCACCTTTTCCGCTCTCTATCGAACACCCTTCGAGGAAATTCTCTCCGAACATGGCTCGATGTGTTCCTCGTTGTGGGGCAGCTGGTGGAATTATTGTTGTTATAAGATGTTTTGTTTTTCCCGGCCGATGCACCATATGTGTTGCGGCGGGCGGAATTAAATTGGTTTATATATGTAGAATGTTATGTAGAAAAGATGCATTTCCCGGTCGATGCACCATATGTGGGGCGGCGGGTGGAAATTATTTGGTTTTTATCCTGTTATTTAAATGTAGAGTGTAATGTAGAAAAGATGCATTTCCCGGCCGATTAACAATATGTGGGGCGGTGGGTGGAATTAATTGTTATAAAAATGTTCCTATTATTTATGCAGTCTTTTGCCGTTCTCAACATTGGCTCTCTAACTACAATATTGGCAACCAGAAAGTGATTAGCAAAACGTGAAGCCTGTAATTAGAATTCATAGAGCCCACTTCATCTGAGAAATACATTTATAGCTACAGCTTATAGCTCTGAGGAATTAGGAGATTGTCTGGGATTCATAATCAAAAACCATTCTCTCTAAAATGTCCACTATGTTCTGAAAGTCACAGACCAAAAAGGATCTACACAATCCAACTACCAGAGCAGTTCAGAGTCTAATGCGCTGATGCAACTATAACTGTTCAAATTAACTGTTTAAGTGAATGCTCGCCATAATTTGATGATAATGTTCATCAAACGCCAAGCTAAATAATGGTAGAATGTCTGTCCCGCGACGGCACGTGAAAATACGACATACGCAAACTGAAGATAGATCATTAAAGTCATCCCAGAATTAACACTTCACTCGAAAACGATTTCATGGTTACGCGTATCCCGAGTAACTTATTACGGCATCCGAGGCTGTTTACAGCAATGATACCGACGCGACGCGACTCCCGACACAGGTGGAGTGCTATTCAGCGTCTGGAGAGAACTGGGGCCTTACTCTCTCGCGCAGCATTCTTACATATAAAGCAGCGGTGCGGACGGCTAAGGGAACACCTGATCAAAATTGCTCCCCCGACTAGCCGCTGGGCTAGTAATGCACCACTTTAAGTTATCGAATAAATCATTACTTCCTTTGCTGATGGCCGATGAAGCTCTCAATTTAAATGTGCAATCAGCACACAGGTAAGTAATCACAATAAAAGTCTGACGTTTCTAAGTCAAATATTTTGGGCGAGAGAATTAATTTAATTCCAGTACACGCAGTAGACGAGCTCTGAACTAGCCCTTTGGAGATACGCTATTGCTATAGTTTTATGGTTATTCAATTGAAACTTCTCACGTCTTTATGATTATAGCGTATCTCCCTTCTACTTAAATTTAAACATCCTAGCCTTATTTATTCGCCTACTTAATCTATCTTACTTCCTTAATTTCTAAAACAAAAACCAGAAAATCATGAATTTCAACTAAACTTTTAATTTGTGAGATCCAGAATACTGTTTCTAGTAAATTATTATGCAAAAGGAATCTAAATACAAAATTTTAAGTTTCTAGCTCTTTTCTGTTGCGCCAATGATTTTTACAGAAAAACGTCCAAATTTCGAAAATGGTTAAAGTTATTGAACTGACATTCAACACATATTGATTTACTATTACTCCTGACATGCTAGAAACGTTTCAGGTTATTTACTTGATTTTTAAAGTATTGCACAACATTTATGACGTCAGAGCTAATTACAGCGGACTGGCTGGCACACAATGGAAAGACTGATGTGAATTTTATACGGCGTGAGTAGGCTGCTTCCCTACATCGTCTCGAAACCGAATGGTTTCTACAATTGAGGAATCGAAAAATTACCCCAGCGTTGGCAGTCTGTTATAAAAAGTGATGGAGAGTATATTATTGACGACTAAAAACTCTGTTATATGTCTCTGTTGTAGTTTCCAAACTTAGGAAAAACGCTACCAACTTATGTACCAACGTTATATTTAGCACATGTTGTGTAACGAACATCCGTACATAGCTTGGAAAATTACGGACTGGTACTTCAAAGCGCAACACTTCCTATTTCCATCAGTGCGTCTTTCAATATTTTTTTAAATCTATTGTTTCTGCTTTTATAATATTCTCACAAAGTACGCGAAATCCAAGTACAAGCCAAAACAGCAGATTTGTCATCAAGAAGCAACACTTTACAGTGAAACCACGTTTAGTGGGCGCACACGGAAAGTGCAGAGGGACCTCAGCTATCTGTCTCAGAAAGGATAACTCCTGCTTATCCGTACGTAGAACGTTCTAGCGCATTACAGTAGTCCAAGAATATACAAGTTCCAGAACCATCCGAATACCATAAAAGTTTAACGATAAATAACTGCAGGAGATAAGAACCGGTCCATTGATCCTCATACCGCCGGTTGCCCACTATGTACGCTGCATCACAGCGACGACACATAGCATGTGGTGGTTGAAAAATAAAGTTTCAAAACTGTGCCTTGGATTACTGATGTTAAGAACGGGAATCGCTATTTTTAAATTTGGTGGAACTAACAAATTACGCTCTGATGAGAAAAGAGAAGGTAGGTTTAATAAGTTTGGAAATCTGTTATTTACGTGGTCGTGCGTATCGAAAGTGTGAAATTATATCCGTTGTCGCTTCTTGTACACAGGCTCACGCCCAGAATTCCTCATTCATGAACAGTTACGGAACCAAGGGCACGAAATGAGCAATGATGGAATAGTTTTACAGGAAAAATTTACGATTTTGTGCGTCCACTGTACCTTGTCACTCAGTGGTAGTGAAGGCAACTGTCAAAGCGGCTTAGTGTTAACGTGCTGTGATGAGTTTCCCGGTACCATTTCATAACAGGCACGATATTATTTAGCATCCTACTGGCCGTATTTACACAGTATTTATCTGCACACCGATCAGGGTATTAATTGTAAATCCCTGAAAAAGTTTGATTTTCACGATAGGGAGCTTTTTTCCCCCTGGCTTTCCGTACTAATTAGTTGATTAATGTTCTGAATACGGGATGATTATACAAATAGCGGGTATATGTGACACTTTATGGCAGCCACAGACATACACGAAGCCTATTAGGTGGGTGGAACGCGGGCGGGAAAGTACACAGGGGGATATAATTAGGGTCAGGCAGAATGAGGGCTGTTGGCTGAGCCGACATTTCGCCACTGTGTAACGTATAGCAGAATCAAAACATTCATGATAAGCACACAAGAATGTTTGGTATAATAATCTGCTAATGAAGTGCAGTATGCGTAAAACTCCTCCAATATATTTCGTGTATTAATTTTGTTGCTATCGGTCTCATGTATGGAAGCTTTGCAGAATGAACACGCTTTGCTACTAAATAAAACTGACCATGCAGCCTAATACGAACACGTGGTCCTTATACTTGCAGATGTTAAGGGGGGACGTTGATGAAAAAACACACACTATTTCACAAATGCACCAAATCCACAGTTTTGGAGATATGGCAACATGGCAATGAAATTTTGTACCACGCTATACATGAAAGTAATACATTTACATACAAAGTCCTTTGATTATATATATTCAACTTTTTTTTAATGAAATTTGAAGTTTTATTTTCAAAAAATAATGAATGTTACTTTTTCTCAGAAAGTATTCAAGAGATTTCTACAAAAATTTCTCTGTTTCATCTCTCTGTATTTTGTAAGCTTCTCTCGTGAGGTTTTCGGAATAGGTCAAGTAGGAGAATTTTCAGAATTTTTTAATTATAATTCCACAAGTACAATTTTAAATTCATACAGAATTCCAAGGACTTTGCTCCATATCTCAGTTACAATCAGAATTTGAAGATTTTCTGTTGAGACCACGTTCATTAGGTTTACAGAAATATGTGTACAAAATTTCATAATTCTAGCATTCACAGAATCTGAGGAAAATGTACATAAACTTTAAAAAACAAACTTTTGAGGAAGCGTAATTTAAAGTTCAACCTAACTTTTTTCCGTATGTCACTTCTTCAGAAGGCACCACATTTGTACCCTGGATCCTCTCTCCCTTCATAGCTTCTCCTCTGGTTTCTTGTTGACTGCCTTCTTTCCTTTACTAGGTCTTCAACTGACTTGTCAGCTGCAGAGACGCGCTGTACATCTATTTTTCTCAGGATGTCTTGAGTAAAATTCCCTATCTTGAACCCGATTCTTTCTAATACCTTCAGCCTCCCGACGTTCCCATCATTAATTACAGTAACTGCATCATAAGTTCCAATTCTGACAACTGTAGCAGACGCAAATGTGTTTTAGGGCATCGTTTCCACATGAGTGAATTCAGAGACTTATTTGGATTTGAGGTTTTGCCATGAACACACTTTTTGAGAAGTGCAGGAACGGCCAAAGACGATGTATAAAACCAAAGAGTATGTACCACGGCCTTCTAGATGTATCCCGCACACGTTTGGTAGAAAATAATACACAGAAACGTTGTCCACTGAGGTGGTATCGAAGTGCTGCTTCGAAACGTGGGTGTGGCAGGGAGGCCACGTCACACTTTTAATTAATTTTCAGGCAGTTCGGATGCGATTTCAGCATTGAAACTTTGGGAACTTATTTTCCATGAGTTGCACAAACAAATAAAAACTAAATCGAAAATTGACACTTTTGGTCAATTTCATCAACGTCCCCCCTTAAGGTATCTCAATTGAAATGGAAAGAACGTCACTTTGAAATAATAGCAGTCTAAATCAATATTACTCGTTGTATTATCTTTTGACACGTAACACATTCCCTTATATTAACAGTTTCTCTTTCATGGTGAAGTAACCGTTCCTGCAATGCATTACCACATTAATAAGCTATCACTGTTCACGGAAGCCGTTCCATGTATGCTCAATCACCTAGGTATTCCATCGACGGAAAATACTGACAACCACGATGCTGCTTGCTTCCAGAATTTTCATAAATAATTTCGCACGTCTTTTCGCCAATTCATAGAGTAATGAATTACTTCTATCCTACGAACCGATGTAACAGTTTAAAACTCGTAATCGAGTTCTTTAGCATATTCTTCAATTACTGTGCGACATGGCTGCATGTGACCGCTTGGAACCCAAAAGACGCCTACGCGTGACTGGAGCTGCGATAACTCTGGCTTTTTCTGGATTTGTCTTGGTTTTGAGGGCGCACTTGGGCGTCCTCGATGAATTGTTATACAATGGTGCTGAGATAAACCCGGACATTTATCGTGTTTTGAAAAATTCAATTGAAAAAAAAATGCTTATAATAAATATTAGTTAAAATTCATTAAATGAAGACTGGCCAGTCGACGGCAAGCACTCTTAGACACCCTCCGTAACACGCATTTTCAATGCTTCTTTAATGTGTGAAAAACTGCAAGCAATCGTCGATCGTATGAACTGCGTCGTCATACCGCCCGCCAGATAGCGGCAGGCGAACAGTGCGAGTGTGCATTTATAAGCGACATCCATTCCCTTTCTCTACATATGGATTTTTTTTGTTTTCCTAGAAAATTTCTGGCTACTCTTATATTCATTATCTGCATCAAAAGCGTGCTTACTGTTACGTACCTGACACCTTCCTGTCTTCAGACTTCACTGCCATTAAGGGGCTCCGGAACGCCCTATACTTGCAATGTTAAAATAACGCTTATAAATTACATCTTTCCTCACAAAGTATTTGAGGTAGGAAGTTGAACTTTTTACAGATTATTTATTGGAATATGGGCTACAACTTAACACAGGGATTTTACAAAATTTTAGTTCAGTTATTAAAGATGATTTTTTTCAATTGTAATGAAAATTCACAACATTTTTTTGCAATTTTTTATTTATATATTCAAAAATATACAGTTTTTTGGAAAAAGGCTGTGTTAAATTATGCAGAAGGTGCTGTGTAACATTCACTGAATGTTTGAAACAAATATGTTTGGAAGATCCTTAGAAAACATGTAATTAGTATGAGAAAATAAAAGTTTTGGGAATCGAGCGACAAAGATTGGATTAACTTTTTAGTGCATTCCAGGTCCATAGGATGGATTATCTTCATCCTCTGCAAACTCCTCCTCCAGTTTCCTCTTGTTCCTCCTCCTGTTTACTCTTGCTTGTATTTCTAGACTCTTTACAGCCCTGTCTGCAGCCCGAAGGCGTTCCTTGTCTAAAGCAAGCATCGCTCGTTGTTGTGTTCGTAGATTTTGCTAACATTTTCTTCAGTTGCAGTTACTGCAACACTGTTCCAAAAGGTGGTCATGTATGAACACTCATCACATTTCAGTTGTATTTCACTAGCAAGTCCTACGTGCTTTATTATGGAGAGTTCCAGACCAACTTCACTACAATGAATACATCTTACACAGTTTGAAAAAATTCCTTTGAGAACCGACATATCAAATATTTCATTCACATCCGATTCGCCCATAAAACATTCATAGTTTTCACTCATTGAACCAAGCTTCTTCTGTGAAGTATTTTCTTTCCCACTTTGACTGCTATGGGCAGGTGTACTTGAGAGGTTAGGTTCACTCACTTGGTTACCGTCTTTATTGTTTACAGTAATAACACATACCTTTGGCTTTCCGACATTTCTCCTTTTCTTAAAAGCCTTCAGAGGATTTCTAATAACTTTACTTTTACTCATTATTATACTTCAACAAAACAGAGACTCAAGAAACAGAGACCTTCGCTGTTTAGTCCCCCTTAAACATCCCAACAACCACCACCACCACCAAGAAACAGAATTAATTACGAATATTTTCGAGATAACGACAGAGTAAATAAACATGAAGCAATCGACAATCACACCAGCGATATATATTGAACCATCACAGGTTAGCCACAACACATACTTTATCTCACATCACTAAAATGTACCTGATGAACACGAACGTTAATAATAACACCATTTTACAGCAGTTTAACAGCGCCACAGTGGGTCACGCCCATGTAGAACACACTTCAAAAAAAATTTAAAAATAGTTGTAGTCTTCGGAATTGAATAAATTATACATCTATTAAAAGGTAATAGTCTGCAGATTCAGAAAACGCAAAAAAGTAAAAATTGAACTTTTCATGATTTTGAGCCTTTCCGGAGCCCCTTAAGTACTACAAGTGTGCTCACTGTTTCTTCCATAAAGAAACAGATTCGATGTAGTCAGACGCTGTGACAAGTCTGCAACAGCACCAAGGTAAGACGGATGCGAGTATTAGCGTGAATGACACTGGCGAGGTAGAACTTCAAGAGAAAGCACGAGAATTTCTGTGGAGAAAGAGAATCACTTCCGATGGGAACACATTGAAAGGTTAACTATAAAGGGACCTAAATCAAAAGTGGGAAACTAGAGCATGTATCTAGATACTGTGATGAGTCCTCAAATAACGCAAAGATGAGATGGGTTCAGATATCCACCAGGGCGGAAGAAGCTAGGATATTTCAAGATTTCTGCTACCGCTGTGATGTATATGGGTACAAACTGTACCAAGATAATTATATGGGAAAAGTGTCGGCGTCGTGGACATAAGGCACAAGGCTGCTGGCCTTACAAATTTTCTAGATGTACAAAGTACGGCCCCAGTTTAAGGAAAAGCTGGGAAAGACGCCGGGCGAAAAGATGAAAAATTAATCACGTCGTACGTGCAGCAATCATGTGTCGCTACTGTTAAATGACCCAAAGTTAGGGTAGTGGCCTGTGAGTCAGAGAAATGCGTAATGTAGGCCAATTACAAAGAATTAGGTGAAGGCTTGAATTTTCTAATAGACCAATTGAACTTCCATGTTTTTTTTTTATCATTAAACTTTCAAAGTGTTTCCATCGGAACTTGATTCTTTTCCTTAACAGAAATTATAGAGCATTTTCTTGAAGTTCTATCTCACCTACGTCACTCAGGTTAATACCTTCGCCCCTACTATGCCCAATGGTCTGTATCAATCGATAGTAAAACATGTACATCCTAATATGTAAACCGATTCCATCGCGGCTTTCAGTTGGGCCCTTTCCGTTACTCGAGCTACGGTTTCCCTGAATGATTTGAGTAGTTCATCCATGCTATTTCTCCCTGATGCTGTTGATTCTGCTGAATTTTGACTGGCTTGAAAGATTCAACACCTCCTGCGGTTCACTTTTATTACCATGAAAATTCTCAAGATTAACACTAACGCTGTTCCAGCACTTGCACCATTTTATAACAACAGTAGCACCTCATTTTATACAGTGGAATGAGGCTTTATACTTTAATTATCGTGCTATTTTGTCTTGAAAATGTCGTCTGCTCTTCCAACCTGCTGTGCTCTTTCAGTCTTCCGTTTCTTGCTGGACTTGTCGTTCTATCTTGGGTGCTGTTACTGATGTGAGCTACTTCTCCTTCTTGCAGTAATAACCGACGAAGCTACTGACAGAAGACCCTTATGTTCCACTTCTGGATTTCTATAAAAATGTCAGATCTTTGTTATAAAACTGTCCCACTACCCCACAAATTGTAACCTCCCCCTCACATATCGACCTCAATGACAGTGAAAAATTAAACCGCGTCTACCTAATGGAAATTTGGGAAAAGCAATCATCACCGAAGTTAATCTGTCGGTAAAAGAGGGAGGAAAGGGTTACATCTAAATGAAAGGAAAATGCAAATGAAATTGGTGGAAATTAATTCTGAAAAGGGGTAAAGTTAATAAAGAAAGTAAATGTGCGGTCGTTTCGTTAACAATTAATTGGCGTTAATTAGATATTTGAGATTTGGGGAAAATTACGGTCGCCAATCCCATGGACAACTACTATAATAACTGAAAACCAAAGGTTATTGCACATATATTTAGCACTAAAAGCGTGACAACTGAAGGTTGACACGTGTTGTGTGAAAACTGAATGTTTGTTAGAAGTAATAAATTTCGCTACACTCTGGCTTGCATGCCTCAGCGATACAGATGGCCGTACCGAAGGTGCAACCACAACGGAGGGGTATCTGTTGAGAGGCCAACAAACGTGTGGTTCCTGAAGAGGGGCGGTAGCCTTTTCAGTAGTTGCAGGGGCAACAGTCTGGATGATTGACTGATCTGGCCTTGTAACAATAACCAAAACGGCCTTGCTCTGCTGGTACTGCGAACGGCTGAAAGCAAGGGGAAACTACAGCCGTAATTATTCCCGAGGGAATGCAGCTTTACTGTATGGTTAAATGATGATGGCGTCCTCTTGGATACAATATTCCGGAGGTAAAATAGTCCCCCATTCGGATATCCGGGCGGGGACTACTCAAGAGGACGTTGTTATCAGGAGAAAGAAAACTTGCGTTCTACGGATCGGAGCGAGGACTGTCAAATCGCTTAATCGGGCAGGTAGGTTAGAAAATTTAAAAAGGAAAATGGATAGGTTAGATGTAGTGGGAATTAGTGACGTTCGGTGGCAGGAGGAACAAGACTTTTGGTCAGGTGAATACAGGGTTATAAATACAAAAATGAAATAGGGGTAATGCAGGAGTAGGTTTAATAATGAATAAAAAAAATATGAGTGTGTGTAAGCTACTACAAACAGCATAGTGAACGCATTATTGCGGCCAAGATAGGCACGAAGCCCACGCCTACTACAGTAGTACAAGTTTATATGCCAACTAGCTCTGCAGATGAGGAAGAAATTAATGAAATGTATGATGAGATAAAAGAAATTATTCAGGTAGTGAAGGGAGACGAAAATTTAATAGTCATGGGTGACTGAAATTCGAGAGTAGGAAAAGGGAGAGAAGGAAACATAGTGGGTGAATATGCATTGGGGGAAAGAAATGAAAGAGGAAGCTGTCTGGTAGAATTTTGCGCAGAGCATAACTTAATCATAGCTAACACTTGGTTCAAGAATCATAAAAGAAGGTTGTATACATGGAAGAATCTCGGAAATACTAAAAGATATCAGATAGATTATATAATGGTAAGACAGAGATTTAAGAACCAGGTTTTAAATTGTAAGACATTTCCAGGGGCAGATGTGGACGCTGACCACAATCTATTGGTTACGAACTGCAGATTAAAATTGAAGAAACTTAAAAAAGGTGGGAATTTAAGGAGATGGGACCTGGATAAACTGACTAAACCAGAGGTTGTGCAGAGTTTCAGGGAGAGCATAAAGGAACATTTGACAGCAGTGGGGGAAAGAAGCACAGTAGAAGAAGAATGGGTAGCTCTGAGGGATGAAGTAGTGAAGGCAGCAGAGGATCAAGTAGGTGAAAATATGAGGGCTAGTAGAAATCCTTGGGTAACAGAAGAAATATTGAATTTAATTGATGAAAGGAGGAAACGTAAATACGCAGTAAATGAACCAGGCAAAAAGGAATACAAACGTCACAAAAATGAGATCAACAGGAAGTGCAAAATGGCTAAGCAGGGATGGCTAGAGGACAAATGCAAGAATGTAGAGGCTTGTCTCGCAAGGGGTAAGATAGATACCGCCTACAGGAAAATGAAAGAGACCTTTGGAGAAAAGAGAACCACTTGTATGAATATCAAGAGCTCAGAAGCAAACCCAGCCTTAACCAAAGAAGGGAAAACAGAAAGGTGGAAGGAGTATATAGAGTGTCTATACAAGAAAGATGTAATTGAGGACAATTTTATAGAAATGGAAGAGAATGTAGATGAAGATGAAATGGGAGATACGATACTGCATGAAGAGTTTGACAGAGCGCTGATAGACCTGAGCCGAAACAAGGCCCCGGGAGTAGACAACATTCCATTAGAACTACTGACGGCCTTGGGAGAGCCAGTCCCGATAAAACTCTACCATCTGGTGAGCAAGAAGTGTGAGACAGGCGAAATACCCTCAGACTTCAAGAAGAATATAAGAATTCCAATCCCAAAGAAAGCAGGTGTTGACAGATGTGGAAATTACTGAACTATCAGTTTAATAAATCACAGATGCAAAATACTAACACGAATTCCTTACAGACGAATGGAAAAACTGGTAGAAGCCGACCTTGCGGAAGATCAGTTTGGATTCCGTAGAAATATTGGAACACGTGAAGCAATACTGACCTTACGACTTATCTTAGAAGAAAGATTAAGGAAAGACAAATCTACGTTTCTAGCATTTGTAGACTTAGAGAAAGCTTTTGACAATGTTGACTGGAATACTCTCTTTCAAATTCTAAAGGTGGCAGGGGTAAAATACAGGGAGCGAAAGGCTGTTTACAGTTTGTACAGAAACCAGATGGCAGTTAGAAGAGTCGAGGGACATGAAAGGGAAGCAGTGGTTGGGAAAGGAGTGAGACAGGTTTGTAGCCTCTCCCCAATGTTATTCAATCTGTATATTGAGCAAGCAGTAAAGGAAAGAAAAGAAAAATTCGGAGTAGGTATTATAATCCATGAAGAAGAAATAAAAACTTTGAGGTTCGCCGATGACATTGTAATTCTGTCAGAGACAGCAAAGGACTTGGAAGAGCAGTTGAACGTAATGGACAGTGTCTTGAAAGGAGGGTATAAGATGAACATCAACAAAAGCAAAACGAGGATAATGGAATGTAGTCGAATTAAGTCGAGTGATGTTGAGGGAATTAGATTAGGAAATGAGACACCTGAAGTGGTAAAGGAGTTTTGCTATTTGGGGAACAAAATAACTGATGGTGGTCGAAGTAGAGAAGATATAAAATGGAAACGGCAATGGCAAGGAAAGCGTTTCCGAAGAAGAGAAATTTGTTAACATCGAGTATAGATTTAAGTGTCAGGAAGTCGTTTCTGAAAGTATTTGTATGGAGTGTAGCCATGTATGGAAGTGAAACGTGGACAATAAGTAGTTTGAACAGGGAGAGAATAGAAGCTTTCGAAATGTGGTGCTACAGAAGAATGATGAAGATTAGATGGGTAGATCACATAACTAATGAGGAGGTATTGAATAGAATTAGGGAGAAGAGGAGTTTGTGGCACTACTTGACGAGAAGAAGGGACTGGTTGGTAGGACATGTTCTGAGGCATCAAGGGATCACAAATTTAGCATTGGAGGGCAGCGTGGAGGTTAAAAATCGTAGAGGGAGACCAAGAGATGAATACACTAAGCAGATTCAGAAGGATGTAGGCTGCAGTAGGTACTGGGAGATGAAGAAACTTGCACTGGGTAGGGTAGTATAGAGAGCTGCATCAAACCAGTCTCAGGACTGAAGACCACAACAACAACTGACTTACTTTAGCAAAATAATTAATAAAACCGTAAAATTGAAAGTTAATTTACTGACTGAAGGTAATAGTGAACTTTGTTTCTGAAGCACTACGAAATTCAATAAAATCAGGTTAGCCTTGGGCTATCTCAACAATTATTTCAAAAGCCACTTGAATCTATGCAATTTATAAATAAGAGGTTTAACTTTGAACTTGAATTAAATGATTCTGAACATTTAACAATAGTAAAATTTAGTATGTACCAAGCTGAGCTGCAGTCACAGGTAAGATGAAATATGGTAACAAAACTCGCACTCTTAATTTGTGCTTGTGTAATCTAAATATTGTAGCCAGCTATGAATACTTTAACTGAACTTCGAAATTAAATAATGAAATGGAATGATATTACTTTAATGCTGGCATTTGAATTTCAATGGGACTCGGGTTCATTCCGGAAAAGGAAGGGATCCTGCTTGGTAATGCAATTGGGACAATGAGCAAGAAAGGTTCATGCTATGTTGCTGTAATTTTGAAACAGTTTGAAAAGCTGAGGTCTGCCATACAGTTCTAAATCTTTACGTGCTTTTAGTCTTCCTTGTTGGCTGATTGCTGTCGCCGATCGGGGAGGTGGCGACAGTCACTCATTGTCGGCCGTCGCTGTTGCAGAAGCTGTATGTTGGCGCGTCTTCTTCTAGGCACGGTCACCACGGGAAACGGGCTCTTGTTGTGCGACGGCTAATGCTTCCTGTCCGCGACACCGTGTCAGAAACTATCACAGCAAGTCGAGCGCAATTACATGCTGCCAAGCCCCGAAAGCGGGAGCGTCACACAACACACCTGCTCCACCGCCCTACTCCAGCCGGCCTCTCTCTGCTCTGCTTACGTTCCACGTGGCAGAATGAACACTCCCAAAGATCCTAAATACTTTTTTTATCCACACGACCTATCGATGTAATCGTTCGATAGCGTAGTTTTCCCTAGGCCAGAATCAGCGTAAAATACAAATAACATTTACAAAACAAATCAATTATACATCGACATATATATATATATATATATATATATATATATATATATATATATATATATATATATATATAAACAATTACAATATACAAAGACACAGAAATGTCATATCTTCAGGTAACAAAATAAGGAAAAATCTATAGTACAATAGATGGAAATAGAAGGATATGCATTTCCGGCATTACAAAATGACACCAAATTCTTAAGTTGCGCCCCAAGAAAAGCCCGATTCACCAATAAACAGTTAGTGTGGTCTGCGTGGCACGATCAGGACGCTGACGACAATACTGTCTTCTTGTGGTGGAAGGATTTCCGTCATTAACCTTCAAAGCTCAGTCGACAATGAGTAAAGCCTCCTTCCTGGGTAGGATTGGTTCCGGGAAACAGGAAATCTGGAAATTTGTGGTAAGTTCCTATGGGACCAAACTGCTGAGGTCATCGGTCCCTAGGCTTACTCACTACTTAATCTAACTTAAACTAACTTAAGCTAAGGACAAGACACACACTCATGCCCAAGGGAGAACTCGAATCTCCGACGGGGATAGCCGCACGAACTGTGGCAAGGCGTTTAGAGCGCACGGCTTTCAACAATTTCATTTCCGTTTAACTTTTTTACATGGAAGTTGTGTGACCAACAGACACACTAATAAATATACGAGAATATCAGCCGGAAGCCCTTCCACTATTATTGTGTACTATTATACGTACACCTCCCTATGAAGCGACTAGAGTCACCTAGCGTCTTATTCCAGTCACTATTAGATGCACTATCTTAATTGGTTCAAGTGCAATCATAACCACTCATTCTGCTGTTTACCAACACAATGCCCTCTTGGCTTGATTTACAGGAGACAAGTACTATGCAGCTGCCTGTTCCTAGTAACAAGTAGTAAAAATACCAACTGTTCTTGTTCAACACTACCAATGAAACTATATCAATTATTCATAATATGCTTGCTATTTGTCGATCAGTAGTGCCTTATCTCCAAAGTGTTACTGTGATGTAGATAAAGTTCTACCGCTCCATCAGTTGCTGCTGTGGTTGTGACTTCAGCCGGTGTTCTCCTTTGCCACTTGTCACTACCTCGACTTCATTGCTCGATGAACGCTTGATATTGACTGATCAGTATCACTATTTGCTGCCCTTTTATATGCTATTTGAAGGCCTTTCTCACCCGGATGTGGTGGCTTGCATCCACTTTGCCTTCATTGACAACTTGTATGGAACCTCTGGAATATTCCTTCTCTGTGTGTTCGCACTGGCTTCCTTCAAGTACGCAGAGCTCTAGTCGAAACCTACCTATGACGGTTCAGTGAGGTACAGACTTCCACTTTACAATTGTGTAGTGTCTATTCCTAGGCACCTCACTTTCCCTAAAATATCTCTTTCTTCTTAAGTAGAGTGTGCAGACGTACCTGCCCAGAGGTTTCGGCTGAATATCTCCCTTGTCAGTATGGCTGCTAATAAAAATAGTCTAAAGTCATCACAGGGGCTATGTATTGCATTTGGAAATAAATTTAGGTAAACAACTGACCTAAGACAAATTACGGGGCTACAACAGTCTCGTTGGAAGCCAGGTAACAGCAGTACCTGAATAAAAAAACTTGGTCAGTAGACGAAATATTGTGCATTAAATGGAAACAACAGTGCTGAATACTTGGAAATTCACCTTTTGTTAATCATGCCGTGAAAAAATGACGTACTGAAGATAATTCCTGTCTTCCAGGACAACGTTAAAAAAGGAAAGGCAATTAAGAGCAGAGGTTAAGAAAGCAATATCTTGATGACTTAAGGGGTGTCGATACACCCTCTATCGCCAATGTTGTATGTGCTAACATAATTTATATCTTTCTCTGGAAGTATTACACCTAGAACTTCGACATTTCGACAGCTGTTGTCAGTATGTATAGGTAGCCCTTTTTCGTTGGTATAATATTTATGAAATTTTTGCCCTTAAGCCATTCTTAATTTCTTGTAAATCCCACTAATTCAAATCACAGGGCATTTCTTACTATTATGCTAGTTCAGTGGCACCTTTTAACTATTTTAAAGCATTTCTGAAAATCTGAATGTCATTGGTCTAGTGATTTGCGAGTTAAATTTACATATAGCACTGAAAATATCAAATGCTAGAAACTGTGATTAAAGTAAAGTATTATGAAAATTCGCCAGTAGCTAATTGATTTAGAGAGATCCGCTTCAGTGCCTGGCGGCAGACACTTTCTGACAACGTGAAATGTTTGGAGCTCTTGCACTGACTGGCGCGACTGCATGTTATATGTTACCAAATAAATACAATAATTTAATACTCTTGAAGATGGGATTTAAAAATTCTGAAAATGGTCGTAGTTTAAATGAATATTAGTGCAACTGAAACAGATCTCTCTAAATTAATTGTATTGCCTAACAGTCGCGGATGTCTCACGTACCAGATTTTGTGTGACAAATATTTTTCATTTTATTATCCCAACCGTCCAACAGAGTAATCAGGGTCACCATCTGGTTCGTCTTCTTCATACGGAAGCTTTCCTCTTCTTCTTGCTTCCCTTGTTGCCTTTGTTTCAAATTCAGCTGCACACGTAGCCTTGCTTACTGACACTTGATTCAGAAAATGAAGACCTTGGTGTCAGGCCTTTGGATGACCTTTAATTTGCCAGTATGATGATCACTGTGTAAGGTGTCAGGCAAATCCAACACCTTCCATGAAAACCCTGACATGAGAAGCAAATCCAGTAGTATGTCACATAGCTCCGAATAAATCGTGACATTAAATTAACCAAAGTAATACGAGTAACGAGTGAGCAAATGGAATACCACAGACTAACACTAGAATGCCTAAATGCATGTCATACTTTCCCACTGTGAGACAGACGCAGTTCCGAGGGGAGAAACGGGAACAGAAGCCGAGAGCAGATCTGTGTTCAGCTGGAAGGCCCTACGATAAGGGACGGACACCCACGTCGCCAGCTAACCGCTAGGACCACCCCCCAGACCATGTTAAAAGCTAGAGCCCTCCAGAAGGACAGTATAGATCTTACGATAGCATTAAAAGGACCACCCCAGCCGCAAGTTTTAGCGTGAGACTTTTTCGCGTCTCTGTTACATCAGGACCACCCCCCAGCCCATGTTAAAAGATAGAGCCGTCCAGAAGAACAGTATAGATCTTACGATAACACTACAAGGACCACACTAGCTGCAAGTTTTAGCGTGAGACTTTTTCTCGTCTCTGTTACGTTGCAAACTTTAAAAACATTGCTCCACCACGAAAAGTATAACGTTTCTCATTGGATAGACAGAATTTTTGTAGGCGGAGCTTAAGGTTAATATTGAGACCCTGATTGGTCAGATGAAAACACAGCCAGATAGTTTTTGTAAACCAACTTCAATAAATTGTAGTAAGGAGAAGTTAGGAGAGAGTTGCTTCCGAGATGGCGAAGTGAGCAGAGCTGTGCTGACCGCCGCCCCCTGACGAACACCGACAAGGTAATGAACGCACACGATGCCGCATAACAGTGCATAAAGCTTCACTCAGAACTGCAGAAGTCTCATCTGTTATACCCCCTTTTTGCGTAATACTAGTGTCGTCAATTAAAGCTCATGGTGTTCACATTTGCCACTTGAAGTAAAAATCTGAAACGTGATGATTTTTCTGTTATATAGTTATTGAGAAGCCACATCAGCCACTGTAATTTACGACAAGTTAGATAAGTAATTAAAGATAATTGAGCGTCACTGTAGACCATTTTGATAGTTTTCTCTCTTGTGGAACTTAATTTACCCTAGGTTATAGATGTGATATGGCATAGGTCATCTTTCGATCCATTGTAGAACTTGGAAACCCACTCAGGGAATATTCGTTCACATTTTTGTTGACCGTAGTTGGCTTTTACCATCCTGTATTAAAATATTTCCTTTTATCAATAGTGCAATTTATAAACAATGTTTTGTGAGTAGAATAAAATTTCCAATGGTAAACTTAACCGCTTTTTCGAAGTTATTTTACCAGCTAACTAAAAATAGGAAAACCTTGAACACATTCCACTGAATTCAGTTAGTATTAAGATTCTTTTAGAGGGAGTGCAATGGAGCTGACGCTGAAATCATTAAGTATTTGGTTATATCATCGTTAGTCACACTGAACTCTTCTGAACTCTACATGTCATATGTGGTCTGGCGTCTCCTTACCAGCAACAGGTCCCAGGTTCAAACTAGTCAATTCCCTAAAATACACGCTCAGAGCGTCGTTGCGCGAAAGTGGTAGGGAGACACGATATAGAACAAACAGACACCACGCAGGATGTTAGAACTGAATGACGCCCCTTTTCAAAGTGTTTTCCCAAAAAATGCATTCTTAGGCACATGATGCCAAATTCATTCTCATTCAGGGTACAAACATGAAGACATTTATGATATTAACAGGATGCCCCAAATCTCTAGATAATGGCTTCATTGCTTCCAAACAGGCTACTGGGATAGAATTTTATGGTGATGCTGATCTCCAGTGGGCTATTATTACTGAGACGTATAATGGCAATTAGGAAGCTAATGTCTATATTGTGAGGGAGGTCAGACATTCCAGCAGAAACACTTACTCAAAATGTGTCTGTAAATCGATTCCCACGGAACTTACGCTCTTTAAATAATGCTGAACTCTTAGGCATCGTAGGAACTACGTATGTCACTCAGCACCAAAAGTAACAAGAAGACAGATAAAAGTCTCCGAACGCGGTGCTCACCATCTCAAGGTTCAAAACACAACCTCGCAGATAAAAAACTGAAGTGTAAGCACAACTCACTGCCATGCCAGTGGTGTTGTTTGTTGTTGTGGTCTTCAGTCCTGAGACTGGTTTGATGCAGCTCTCCATGCTACTATATCCTGTGCAAGGTTTCTCATCTCCCAGTCCTACTGCAACCTACATCCTTCTGAATCTGCTTAGTGTATTCATCTCTTGGTCTCCCTCTACGATTTTTACCCTCCACGCTGCCCTCCAATACTAAATTGGTGATCCCTTGATGCCTCAGAACATGTCCTACCAGCCGATCCCTTCTTCTGGTCAAGTTGTGCCACAAACTTCTCTTCTCCCCAATCCTATTCAATACTTCCTCATTAGTTATGTGATCTACCCATCTAATCTTCAGCATTCTTCTGTAGCACCACATTTCGAAAGCTTCTATTCTCTTCTTGTCCAAACTATTTATCGTCCATGTTTCACTTCCATACACAGCTACACTCCATACGAATACTTTCAGAAATGACTTCCTGACACTTAAATCAATACTGGATGTTAACAAATTTCTCTTCTTCAGAAACGCTTTCCTCGCTATTGCCAGCCTACATTTTATATCCTGTCTACTTCGACCATCATCAGTTATTTTGCTCCCCAAATAGCAAAACTCCTTTACTACTTTAAGTTCCTCATTTCCTAATCTAATTCCCTCAGCATCACCCGACTTAATTCGACTACATTCCATTATCCTTGTTTTGCTTTTGTTGATGTTCATCTTATATCCTCCTTTCAAGACACTGTCCATTCCATTCAACTGCTCTTCCAAGTCCTTTGCTGTCTCTGACAGAATTACAATGTCATCGGCGAACCTCAAAGTTTTTATTTCTTCTCCATGAATTTTAATACCTACTCCGAATTTTTCTTTTGTATCCTTTACTGCTTGCTCAATACACAGATTGAACGACATCGGGGAGAGGCTACAACCCTGTCTCACTCCTTTCCCAACCACTGCTTCCCTTTCATGCCCCTCGACTCTTATAACTGCCATCTGGTTTCTGTACAAATTGTAAATAGCCTTTCGCTCCCTGTATTTTACCCCTGCCACCTTTAGAATTTGAAAGAGAGTATTCCAGTCAACGTTGTCAAAAGCTTTCTCTAAGTCTACAAATGCTAGAAACGTAGGTTTGTCTTTCCTTAATCTTTCTTCTAAGATAAGTCGTAAGGTCAGTATTGCCTCACGTGTTGCAGTGTTTCTACGGAATCCAAACTGATCTTCCCCGAGGTTGGCTTCTACTAGTTTTTCCATTCGTCTGTAAAGAATTCGTGTTAGTATTTTGCAGCTGTGACTTATTAAGCTGATAGTTCGGTAATTTTCACATCTGTCAACACCTGCTTTCTTTGGGATTAGAATTCTTATATTCTTCTTGAAGTCTGAGGGTATTTCGCCTGTTTCATACATCTTGCTCACCAGATGGTAGAGTTTTGTCAGGACTGGCTCTCCCACGGCCGTCAGTAGCTCCAATGGAATACTGTCTACTCCGGGGGCCTTGTTTCGACTCAGGTCTTTCAGTGCTCTGTCAAACTCTTCACGCAGTATCATATCTCCCATTTCATCTTCATCTACATCCTCTTCTATTTCCATAATAATGTCCTCAAGTACATCGCCCTTGTATAGACCCTCTATATACTCCTTCCACCTGCCAGTGGTACCAAACGAAATACCAAAGTGCCTACAACAGAAGCTGAAAACCACAGCCTTCTGAGCACTAAGGGACTTAACTTCTGAGGTCATTAGTCCCCTAGAACTTGCAACTACTTAAACCTACCCAACCTAAGGACAACACACACATCCATGCCCGAGTCAGGATTCGAATTTGCGACCGTAGCGGTCGCGCGGTTCCAAACTGAAGCGCCTAGAACCGTTCGGTCACGCAGGCCGACAGCCTTCCATATCTAATATTTTCGGACAAGTGAAGGTCTGAGTATGAACAGATCGTAAGTTGGCTAACTTTCCTGAGCGAACATACAGCTCTAAAAAATGAATTACAAAAATTTTAATTTAGAAATTCTTAACGAATTTTGCACCATTTAAGGCACAAGATTACAAATTGTTTTATACGCTTAAAACCTGCCAATGTGATCTGTTATTATGCGACATTCCTACTCCCCTTAAGCTATTTATTAAGAGTGATGAACGATTAAAGCTCTGATACTCGCTTACATAAGCGCTTCAGTAAGGCCCATCGTTGTGAATCATGGTCCACTCATGCAAGAATCGTGACAGCCTCTGCCGCTGGCGCTTCCCGTTACGGCTGCTGTGTCCCAGTGGCGCCGTTCCACAGGGTTACCACATCGACACCTCCCTCCCTCCCACCCCTTAGTATCCCCACCCCCTCCCCCAACAGCCACGCCACAAATTTGGCAGCGCGTGGCGTACGCTGTTTCCACCGATATGCTTTGTTCTCTTTTTTTTCCCAGCCTTTTTTTTCCCTTTCTCTGTTTTTGCACATTAACTGCGGTTGGTATCAGTCCGCAAATTTCAGTGTGTCGGAATTTACTGCGTCGAGAGATAGCAATGCATTCAGAAAGCCACTTTCACATAACAAATTGTTATCATCACATTCGGACACCCACACCAGGATTTAGTAGATAATGGAACTGTGTGTGGGGAGGTGGAGTCGACGAAATTAACGCAGCTACTGAATATAAATTCAGACTGCAGAAGGTACACCAGAAACGTTTCCGATGCAGGCTGATTTTTCTTTGACCAGTCTCAGCAAACCGATACAAATAAATAATAAAATCTGATAGTCACTTTCTTAGTATGTATGGTCTATATATGTGCCACAGTGTAACGTTTTGTTGAAGGAGAAAACAACCCGCCACCAATATTTTTCAGAATTTTCATTTCTCTACAATGATTCGTTTCAAACAATTATGTGATCTTCAGGTGGCTACACTTCTTTTAGTACATATCAGAAATATCAAGACAGCTCGCCTGATATTTAAGTCATTATCGTAACTTTATACGCAGTGTCGCTGGCTTCTTGTTGTGGTCTCCAGTCCTGAGACTGGTTTGATACAGCTCTCCATGCTACTCTATCCTGTGCAACCCTCTTCATCTCCCAGTACCTACTGCAGCCTACATCCTTCTGAATCTGCTTAGTGTATTCATCTCTTGGTCTCCCTCTACGATTTTTACCCTCCACACTGCCCTCCAGTACTAAATTGGTGATACCTTGATGCCTCAGAACATGTCCTACAAACCGGTCCCTTCTTCGAGTCAAATTGTGCCACAAATTTCCCTTCTTCCCAATTCTATTCAATAACTCCTCATAACTTATGTGATCTACCCATCTAATCTTCAGTATTCTTCTGTAACACCACATTTCGAAAGCTTTGAAATGTCCCCTTACAAAAGTTAATGAATTACTGTGCTGATAAACCTCTTTCCAGGTTCGAATCCCGGCAGGGTCGCCATATGAAACGTCCCCTTAGGAAAATTAATGAATTACTGTGCTGATAAACCTCTTACATTATTTGATTTTCAAACAGCTGAGCAGAACTGAACGTACTCAGACATTTCGCTCTTTACCTAGTCTGATCAACACTAAACTGACAGCCAATATTTTCAGCGCAACGCAGTCTGACTTTCAATAATCCCTACAAAAGAATGGCCCTGACTAACATTAACTTATACCTTTCACAAATCACTTACCTCACAAAAATCTTCGTTACTCGAACTACTGCAATACAGCAAGCGCCACTACTGCCAGCTAAATTAATGATTCAAACTACTGAAGGCACTAACTACTGATCGCCATAGTTAGAAAATGAAATACAAGCAATGTATTTACCTTAATAGTGTTCAAAAGTCATAATATATATATCAGTCTATGATATCCAATATTACAAATATAATCTTTTTGATGGACACATGTCCAGATAGTCTGCTCTCAAAATTCCGCCATCTCTCTCCCCATATCCACCACTGCTGGCGGCTCACCTCCAACTGCGCAACACTACGCGCTGTTAACAGCCAACTGCCCAACACTACAATAGCCAATGTTACAACAATGCTCACCAGTCACAGACTGCACACAGCACAGCCAGTGATTTTCATACAGAGCGCTACATGGCGTTACCAATATAAAAATCCAACCGACCTACTTACAGCTTCTATTGTCTTCTTATCTAAACTATTTATCGTCCACGTTTCACTTCCATACATGGCTACACTCCATACAAATTCTTTCAGAAACGAATTCCTGACACTTAAATCTATACTCGATGTTAACAAATTTCTCTTCTTCAGAAAGGCTCTCCTTGCCATTGCCAGTCTACATTTTATATCCTCTCTGCTTCGACCATGATCAGTTATAGAAAAACTCATACTCATAGCAAAACTCAAACTCAAAACTCATAACAAAACTCAAAATACCAAAACTCATTTACTACTTTAACCATCTCATTTCCTAATCTAATTTCCACAGCATCACCCGATTTAATTCGATTACATTCCATTATCCTCGTTTTGCTTTTGTTGATGTTCGTCTTATATCCTCCTTTCAACACACTGTCCATTCTGTTCAGCTGCTCTTGCAGGTACTTTTCTGTCTCTGACAGAATTACAATGTCATAGGCGAACCTCAAAGTCTCTTTATCTTCTCCATGGATTTTAATAAGTACTCCGAATTTTTCTTTTGTTTCCTTTACTGCTTGCTCAATATACAGATTGAATAACATCGGCCGGCCGGTGTGACCGTGAGGTTCTAGGCGCTTCAGTCTGGAACAGCGTGACCGCTACGGTCGCAGGTTCGAATTCTGCCTCGAGCATGGATGTGTGTGATGTCCTTCGGTTAGTTCGGTTTGAGTAGTTCTAAGCTCTAGGTGACTGATGACCATAGATGCTAAGTCCCATGGTGCTCAGAGCCATTTGAATAACATCGGGGATAGGCTGCAACCCTGTCTCACTGGCTGACTTATATAATATTGAAAATTATTCTAATGTCCATGCAACTGAAAGCATGTGCAATGAGTCAGTTACGTGCACTTACATTTGTTCTAGCAAACGATGTTTTGTCTCGTTTTGGTCTCCATGTACACTGCTTTGACAAAAACAGTGAAACATTCAGAAGACGTGGTTGAGCCGTGGAACCATTGAGTTAGTTGACTGTGCTGTCTCGCGCCATTCGCTCAGGTGTAGTATCGAGTATCCCTCTTGCGGCCCAATTGCCAATATCTATGAGGAAGAGTTGATATCTGTGGGTTGTGTCTTTGCTTTCCGATATATATATATATATATATATATATATATATATATATATATATATATATATATATATATATATATGTAGGGGGTTCGCTGGCCCCAGAGCATGGAGGTAAGAATAGAGGGAGACGCCGTGACGTCACAGTTGTGAAGCTATGTGAAGCCGAGGGTAGCCATCTCAATCCGACCAAAACATTGCTGCTGTAAGCTTGTGTACATGGGCTTGTCGCTCGCTTTTGAAAGGATTTTGCGCTATTATGGTGACTTGTGTGATGTTCGGATGTACGAATCGTTCTGATTGTGATGCGAAATCGAAGAGAATAACATTTCGTGTGTAAGTTGTCTCGTTAAGTGTGATTTTACAACTTCATTGTGAATGAACGTGTGTTACATCGGTACTTGTACTATAGCGTGTTTTTCTCCTGTACGATTTTAGATTTCCTAAAAATGAAAGTCGGAAAGCTGTGTGGGAGGATGCCGTGAGGAGGAAGAATTGGCGTGCGTCTAAATGGAGCACTATATGTTCTCAGCATTTCCGAGAAGAGGACGTAGACCGAACTTCCCTTTCAACAGTAAGGCTCCGAGAAAATGCTGTACCATCAGTTTTCCCTACAAACCCAAAACATTTGCAAAAGGTATGTTAATTCAAAAAATTTAATTCTTAGTTTTCAAGTTCACGTTTCAGTATAAAACGTACGTATAGTCGATAATCGAAGTGTTGAGTAACTCACTTTGTCTTCATCATGTACCAAATTAAAAGCTAACACTACATTAACTGGCCTAAACAGGACACTGTGTAGATTTGCCATTCTATGTACCGTATTTCAGTAAATATTGGTGGTAATGAACGGTGTTTTCCAGTAGCGTAACGTAACTGAAATGCCCCAGTACGTATTAACGTATTACAAACAAGATGTATTTATGGGGCTTTGGAGGGAGGGTATAGCTAACTTAGTTTTCAGTCTCTATTATTTAGTTTGTGATACACGTTTATTACTGAATTAACAAAATTGTATCGTTTACATTGAAGGCTAGCTATTCGTAATATTACATTAAAAACTATTTTTAATCAGAAGAAACGCGGAATTTCGCCTATACGAGATTTTATTTTAAACAAAAACTTTGAAACAACCAATCTGATGACGTTACATGCGTATATGGTGCAATTAGCGACTGTAATACACGCAGCGCTACAGCACACTGGCAATGGTTTGGTCAGTGTGTCATGGCAGCGAGCCACGCCCCCATGGCTTCAAAACGTAGTACGGCTGGGATACGTAGCGCCATCTCCCCTTATTCTTACCTCCATGCCCCAGAGAGAGGCATGAGGTTTGGGGATTGGCGGTAGCATCGCGACAAGAGGTTGTCACGAGGTCCGAGCGGCCGAGGCCACGAGCTACGCAGGGAGGGCCTGCGCAGAGCGAAGATGCCGGAGGACTTCACCGGGGGCAGCGTCGGCTACAAGCAGCGGGCCGACACCCCGTCGGTTGGTTGGCAACATTCGAGTCGGACGACCGCTCGTGGCCTGGCTGCCCTCTTCTACCTGGCTTTCATCGGCACCACTCACAAGGGAACCTCCCCATCGCACCCCCCTCAAATTTAGTTATAAGCTGACACAGTGGATAGGCCTTAAAAAACTGAACACAGATCAATCGAGAAAACAGGAAGAAGTTGTGTGGAACTATGAAAAAAATAAGTAAAATATACTAATTGAGTAGTCCATGCGCAAGATAGGCAACATCAAGAATAGTGTGAGCTCAGCAGCGCCGTGGTCCCGTGGTTAGCGTAAGCAGCTGTGGAAGGAGAGATCCTTGGTTCAAGTCCTCCCTCGAGTGAAAAGTTTACTTTCTTTATTTTGGCCAAGTTATGATCTGTCCCTACGTTCATTGACGTCTCTGTTCACTGTAATAAGTTTAGTGTCTGTGCTTTGCGACCGCACCGCAAAACCGTGCGATTAGTAGACGAAAGGACATGCATCTCCATGTATTTCCTACAAAAGTAGGAAATAATCATAGAAATGTTCGACAATCGTTCGATCCCTTAAAGCCGGCCGGTGTGGCCGTGCGGTTCTAGGCGCTTCAGTCTGGAACCGCGTGACCGCTACGGTCGCAGGTTCGAATCCTGCCTCGGGCATGGATGTGTGTGATATCCTTAGGTTAGTTAAGTTTAATTAGTTCTAAGTTCTAGGCGACTGATGACCTCAGAAGTTAAGTCGCATAGTGCTCAGAGCCATTTGAACCAATTTGATCCCTTAAGGAACTTTCCGATTCCTTACAGTTCGGAAAATATTCATTGACCTTGTTATTGAAGTCGCGAACTATATTTGCTGGATTCATATTGCCCACGGAATACATCTCACGTATTTAATGCACTCTCGTCCAAAGTAGCGAACAATCAACTGCCAGCCAGGGAGCCTCGTTAGCAGGAATATCCTCTCTTCCGTGCGCTGTAGCCGATTGACGTGGTGTGTTTCGATGTTTGTTTAGGTGTAGCGTCCCAATAGTACGGCGCAGTTACCTCGCATCGGACGGACGGACGGACAGATAATAATTGTCTGAAAATAAAGAATTAAACTTTTCACTCGAGGGAAGACTTGAACCAAGGAACTCTCGTTCCTCAACTGCTCACGCTAACCACGGTACCACGGCGCTCCTGAGCTCAAACCATCCTTGATGATGCCTATCTCGCGCATGGACTACTCAGTTTGTATATTTTGCTTATTTTTTTCTTCATAGTTCCACACAACTTCTTCCTGTTTTCTCGATTGATCTGTGTTCAGTTTTTCAAGGCCTATCCACTGTGCCAACCTATAACTAAATCTGAGGGGGGTGCGATGTGGAGGTTCCCTTGTCAGTAACAGCAGGGAAGCTCCGTGGATCCATTTAACTGCTTGATGATAAAGGGGAGTAACATTCTGTAATCCTCGTGGTGATTTGTGTCATTTTCTACCCGCCCTGCTAATCATTTTCCGGATTGTACCCGATCCTCAGAGTTTTACTCGGTCGGCTCTTTGGTCGTAAATATAGGCCGTAGTATTCTACGAAGAAACTAGTTGTCGTTTGAAAACTTGTCCCGCTATTATATTGCCTTTCCTTATTATTTTCTGGTTTGTACCCGATTCTCAGAGCTTTACCCGGTCGGCAATTTATCGCAAATATATGCGGTAGTATTGTCCTAAATAATAGTTGTTGTTTGAAAATTTGTCGCGCTATTGTATTGCCTTTCCTTTCTGGTTTATTCCCGATCATTAATGTTCTAATGAATGGACTCCTGGTGGTAAATACAGCCGGAACAATTGTACTAAGGTACAGGTTACCGTTAAACAAAACAAGGGCCTTGTGGTTCAATTCTTTTATTATAATTGTGTTTCTCAGTCAGTAGTTATAATCTGAACAACCTGTTGCACTAAGCTGTGCGTTGCTGTATTTGAAAGGCCGGGTCACTGATGGAGTATTTTAGCTGGCTCTTGTGATTCCGCCGAGTGAGTTCTCTTGTAATAAGTGTTCACAAGTAATGTTTTAAGATGTTCCTTCAGAGCGGTCTTAATAACTGACTATCAGTTTAACTTTGAAGATATTAAGAGCCAACTGTCACCAGGAGCTGGCCGCGGTGGTCTCGCGGTTCTAGGGGCGCAGTCCGGAACCGCGCGACTGCCACGGTCGCAGGTTCGAATCCTGCCTCGGGCATGGATGGGTGTGATGTCTTTAGGTTACTTAGGTTTAAGTAGTTCTAAGTTCTAGGGGACTGATGACCACAGTTGTTAAGTCCCATAGTGCTCAGAGCCATTTGAACCATTTTTTGTCATCAGGACTTTAATCAAAATAAGATTGTCAGGAGGGACGGATTGGAATCCAGTTGTAATTTGATTGCCGATTGAAATTAAAAGGTTAGTTGCTTTGAAGGAGGAGGAAGAGGAGATTAGTGTTTAACGTCCCGGCGACAACGAGGTCATTAGAGACGGAGCACAACCTCGGATTAGGGAAGGATGGGGAAGGAAATCGGCCGTCGCGTTTCAAAGGAACCATCACGGCATTTGCCTGAATTGATCTAGGGAAATCACGGAAAACCTAAATCAGGATGGCCAGACGCGGGATTTAACCGTCGTCCTCCTGAATGCGAGTCCAATGTGCTAACCACTGCGCCACCTCGCACTGTTGTTACTTTGAAGTAAGCCTTATCATTGTCACATTGTTTCCTAATCTGTATAATAGGCACAGGTGCGCATCTTAACCCCGAACCTCTTGACATAGAGCTTTCAACTTAAAAGTTACGTCATCTGTTTTGAGTAATTGAATCACTCTTGTCATCAATGGTGCTTATGTAACGGGCGGCCTGCATGTCCGGCCGTCTTGTAATTATTGTAATATTTTTTGCTGCTTCGATTTCTTTTGGAAAAGCTAATTTATTTTGCAAATTTGTTCATTTTGTAGAAAAAAAATTATGGTTATATATTGTGAAACAAACAGATTGTGTGAAAAGAAAGTTATATTGATGGGTCCTCTCTTCCACGTTTATCATAATTCCAATCCGTGTCCACGTTTCAGTGGTCATATGACAAGTAACTTCATACATGTACACACCATTGGGCGTGGGATTCACGATTCTCTGTGACAGGTAGAAGAGCCACCACAGTGCACCAATGTTATCCATGTTTAGCGGTGTTACCAGGTCTCGTTAGCTACATAACAGGCGTGAGCAGTATCAGATGTTAGGTCAGCTCTTTGAAGGATACAGAGATGCACCACAATTTTGTGAGACAGGGTGATCAGCACCTGAAATAATTTTTAAGGGGCTTCATTGTGGGTCTCCATTTGGCCAACTGGTCGAAGCGTGTAGTATAGAGATTTGTTGGGCCCAGCTGTCACAGTGGCGCGATGTTGGTCTACATTGGTACATGAGAGAAGGTATATGCATCGTCGAGGATCCGGTCGACCCCATCTGACCACAAAAAGGGAGGATCACCATACTACACGACCTATCATATCAGTTCAGGCCATGAAAGAACAAGCAGTGAACTCCCAGCAACATTGTCTCTCATCGTGCCCCTGTGGCCAGATACTAGCAGTAGCTGTAGTAGGCAACTACCATGCCATTTGCTGCCATCCCCTTTGTATAGTGCCATTAACACCACAACATAAACGGTGGCACTTGTAGTGGTTCTTTTGCCCAAAATAATGGACTGCTAATGAATGGCACTGCATTTAGTTCAGCAGTGAATAGTGGTTCTGAACTACCCTGAATGACCAACACTAGCAGTATGGTGGTCACTTGGACGGAGGTCGCATTCTTCTAATGTTTTGAAGAGGCACAGAGGTTTTATTCTTCTCTTCAAAGTGTGGGGAGCCATATGGTATGATTACAGGTTACAGCTGTTAGTAACTGGGGGAACTCTAACGGCACGATGGTACATCATGCACGTCAGGCCTCCTCATGTGATAGTTTCATGCTGCTGTTTTACAACAATGCCATTTTTCAGCAATACAATGCTGGTCCACACACATCATGTGATGCTAAGAACTATCTGCGTAATGTTGAAGTACTTCGGCAGCCGCCAAGAAATCCAATTTCATCCCAAGCAGAACATGTGTCGGACTAGCTCAAAAGCCGCTCTGTACCAGTGCCGGTATATAGGATATTAAGGACTATTTCCAGCAGTTTTGAATTAGCTTGCCTCAGGAAATGATACAATGACTTTATGACACCCGTCCCAATAGAATTAGTACATGTTGGAACATGGCTCTAGCGAGTCTTGACCTATGCTATTGGAATATTACCGATCGCTCTCTTCCAGGTGATCCATGATTGTCACACATTGATCTACATGTGAATCTGCACTCAGTCCCTTATAACGAGTTATTTAGCACACTGCTTGTTCTGAGCACTGTCATTTGAGATTGTACTAAATAAATGTTTGTGATATGTAATCCTTGTTACATTACTATAGCTGACAGTCCCGATCACTATTTAGTAATTATTAATGTTCATCGGGGCACACATCTACGGTCCATTTGTTGGGGCCAACCGTTTCTTTTATTTCCTTATGCGCAATTCTTTTACATGCATCTCGACGGTAGTAGACGCACTTGCTTTGCAACAGTGTATATCAGTGATATTTAGTCCATAGCAATGACATATTAGAATTAGTAGAGCCTTCACGTCATGTCACTGGCGTCTTAAATGCACCCACGCCACAGTGGCTGCAAATTCATTCTAATAAGTGGACTAATACTTCGGAATTCCTTGTAAATTTGACTTGACATTGTAATCGCTGAAAGAAATTCATATACCCTCTCAATCCGAGAAGGTTTATTCAGTTTTCTGCTCCTCAATCTGGGTGATACACATACACATACACACACACACACACACACACACACACACACACACACACACACACACACACACACAACGTTTCAGCGGTTCTTCAAGGTTACTTTCTAGATATTTTGTTATAGGAGAACCACAGTCTGCAGTGGCTCATTACGGAGCAATATCATACTGAGATGCCAAGTCACGAGATATCGATATCAACATATGCAATGGCGGTGGTATCGCATACACAAGGTATAAAAGGGCAGTGCTCGGCAGAGCTGTCACTTGTAGCTAGGTGATTCACGTGAAAAGTTTTCCCACGTGGTTATGGCCACACGACACGAATTAACAGACTATGATCGCGGAATGATTTTTGAAGTTAGACACATGAGACATTCCATTTCGGAGATCGATAAGAATATCAATATTCCTAGATGCACAGTGTCAAGAGCGCGCCAACAATATCATATTTCAGGTATAACCCTTCACCACGGATAACGAGGTCGCCGACGGCCTTCACTTTACCACCGAGAGCAGCGGCGTTTGCGTAAGGTTGGCCGTGCTAGGAGACAAGCAGTACTGCGTTAAATAACTGCAGAAATCAATGTGGGACACATGGCGATCATGTTATTTTAGACAGTGCGGCGAAATGTGGCGTTAACGGGCTATGGCAACAGAAGACCTACGCAAGTGCTTTTGCTAACAGCTCGACATCGCCTGCAGCACCTCTCCTGGGTGTCTATTCTGTATCTTTCCGCTATTGTGCCGATTGTTTCGGTACTCAAGAGCACCGAACGGTCTATTCCTCGAATTAGAGTCCCTGCGTTATTCAGTATGCATTTCGGTAGCGATACCGTTAAGGCCTAGAGAACCGAAGCGCTGTTGTCGGTTCGTGTCGCACAAGCCAATCAAAAGCAAGTGGCCGCAGATCCGCGCATGCGCACTGCAGCGAGCACACCGCCACGAACACAAAGCGGCTAGCAGACGACACAGCGCGCTATTCTTCCAAGTACCGAAAATTGCGTTTACGTTGCCATAACGCATGACGACGCATTCCATCGAGCTGACGTGCCCGCCTTCATCGCCCGTGCCTCCTCCTTAACAGTTTCAGGCGCAATATATCCATTTCCATGATTCTCAGCTGAAATGCATAAAAATTTTTACAGTTTCTCTGACTACATGTTTATATGCATGCATAATAACCATCGCGCATTTGACTGTATTCTGCAGATTGTTGTAAATGCCGCATTCTGTCATCTTATTCTCATTCACACTGACATCGTGTTTTGAAAAATGAGTTAGGAATAGTGTGTAGTACCACATTGTACTAATACAACTATAAAAAACAAAAATGGTTCAAATGGCTCTGAGCACTATGGGACTTAACGTCTATGGTCATCAGTCCCCTAGAACTTAGAACTACTTAAACCTAACTAACATAAGGACATCACACAACACCCAGTCATCACTATAAAAACACCCGAAAAATTGATTCTGAGGGATTTAAAGAATAAGAAGATAAACAGAATGTGGTTATAACTCGCTCCTAGAGATCCAAATGATTAAGTAGCCCACTTCCCTGTACGATACGTCAACGATTTGGGTCTTAAAAACAAAACTGAAAAAACGCATTTTCGAGAGCTCCTGCAGTTCGTCGAAGCTTATAACATGCATCTCATGAATGAAAATGTTTCGTATATCGTGCTACAGTCTAAAAATATTACGGTAGAAATCTTTCATTTCCGTCTACTGTGGTTGAGGATTCGATCGCAGATAAATACTTGTGACAAGCAAGATTATGGATATGACTGCTGCTAGTTGGATTCACAGTAATTTAAGTTGTGCTCTTAGATTCCTGTCTAACCGCATACTCGGAAATTCTGAAAAAAATGGTGAATTATTTCTGACAAGAAAAAAATCATAAAGGTCACTGTAGGCTGTTTCACTCACAGCAATTTCATATTTCGTATTTTAAACACACAGAAATCACGAAATCATTAACGAGGAAGTGCGCTCTTACATGTAAGTAATAACGAATATTGCAGAAAAATCTTAACTTACACGAATAACAATGTCTCAGAACGTGTTGTATATATGAAGATGAAAGAAAAAAATTTTGCCTCCACCCCTGCGCGAACCCGTTAGTTTTCGTTTTGAATTCCCCCGTGCAAACCACTTGGCTACGCCAGACAACGGAGTTGCACTGCTCAATTCTTCTAGTATTGTATAGAGGAACGCAGGCTGGCTACGTTGCGAAATGGTGCTGCGTAGGTCATAGTTTGGAAGGTTTCCAATATCAGGCTTCACATAATTTCTTCCCATGGTTACTTGAAAGTTGTAAACACGTTTCGATAATTACTAACCAACCTTTTTGTGGGAAAAAGTACACAAAGGCACTAGTAACGTCTGTTCACACTCATGTAATATACGTAAGCAGAGCCGATGACTTGATATTTAATGATACTTAAAGTCTTATTTGCATAAAAATAACACGTATTTTGAGAGAATATTGACCGAAAACTTTTTTTTTTGATGAAATCAGTCACAGTACTAACCTAACCTAACCATATTTCTAACAAAGGAAAATAGTCTATTATGAACTCACTTTCCAACTGGATGCGTCCTATGATGATTCTTTAGTAACACAATCACTAAATCCAAAGCTAAAACCGCTAAATATGTTTAAAATAACAAATTATAGGTGTACACAAACCACAGCTCACCGATCGACAGGGCCAGACCGAAATCCAAAACCCATCGGTACAATTGTCGTAAAACCGGTGGGAGGACCGTTCGGTAACAAGTGTCAGAAGCTTACTGAATAGGATATTTCGGCAAAGAACTGAAAATTACGTCACTACGGAGACTAGCCTACTACACCAATCGATATTAACGATACAGAATAGGGTCCTTGGGCTCAGGACCATACCGATTAGGCCCTAGATGACTGTAAAACTGCCGCGCGGTCAGATGAGTCCCGGTTTCAGCTGGTAAGAGCTGATGGTAGTTTCCTACCGTGGCACAGAGCTCACGAAGTCATAGACACTCTGGAAGCCGGTGGTGGCACTACGGTGGCGTGGGCTGTGTTTACACTGAATGGACTGGGTCCTCTGGTCCAACTGGACCGATCATTGACTCGAAATGGTTATGTTTGGCTGTTGGGAGACCATTTGAAGCCCTTCATAGACGTAATAATCTCAAACAACGATGGAATTTTATGGATGACAATGCGCTGTGTCACCAGACCACACTTGTTCGCGGTTGGTTTGAAGAACTCTGGACAATTCGCGTGAATGATTTGGCTATCCATCGAACATTTATGGGATATACTCTAGAGGTCATTTCGTGCACAAAAACGTGCACCTGTACCACTATCGCAACTAACGATGGCTGTAGAGGCAGCATGGCCCAGTATTTCTGCTGGGGACTTCCAGCGACTTGTTGAGTCCATGTGACGTCGAGATGCAGGACTACGTGAGGAGGTCCGACACAGTATTAAGAGGTATCTCATGACTTTTCACACTTGAGTGTGTTGCAATTATATGTGAAGTTTCTTGCAGCAGTCTCTCTTGTTTCTGTGAAAACACCATCACAACAATGAAGGGGGCTGTAATAAGCAATGACCGAAGCGCACAACTCACAACACAGATTTGTGCAACAACCGTCAGATGAAACAAACATCCTTTTATTACAGTGTGTACAATCTGTTCCGTCAGTGTACAGTACAGCCCTGAATATCGGGCTGTCATATTATTTATATTATTTTACATGTCTCGTTCGGTAGGACCAAATTGAGAAACAAATCTCCAGGTCATGGAACGTGTCGGTACATGAAATTACAATATAAAGGCATTAACAGATAAAATAAAATGTTTGTGAACCCAAAAAAAACGAAAGCCATAAATTTATGGTATCGCAAAAAAAATATAAAATAGAAATCAGCTGTATGTTTCAAGGAACTGCTCGATAGAATAGGAGAGTGATTGTTTCTTGGCAGTACATGATATATACTCGTAGATGCATTTGCACTTGAATGTTATTCATCATGAATAGCTTCTTGAGTTGTTTTTTTTTTCGTATGTTCTACATATTTTATGGTCTAAGGTGGGTCTTATATTCGGTCTTCTGACGCGTTTTGGAAAATTCAATTTATGTATACAACATAATATATGCTCCCCAACTGTACAAATTAGCACTTTATATTTTGACACGACACGTAGGTCACTTTCCTCCTCTTTACCTGTTTATGAGGTATTGTCTCCTTTAAACATATATCACCTTCTACAGTCATTTTGTCTTTAAGTAGGTTATTTCAGGGTTGGGCAGCCAATGTACATCCGAATGGCCAACAGAAATCATAAATAGTTATTTAAAAAAGTTTTTAATAAATAATATAATTGTACAATTTATTGAGAGGAAACTCGTTATGGTGTATTTAACTATGTGACAATGGATATTCTATTCGTTCTATGAAATGTTTGCTGCAAATTCACTTTAGAATCTTGTAGACTACTTGTTTCTCATTCTGTTTTTAATCTGAAATGTTGCTTGGTTGATAAGCTGATAATGCTATCGTTACTGTTTTACGCATACAAGCCTGAAGGTGGCTCACTGAAGCGCCCAAACTCGTTGGAACAAAATAAATAAAATCATAAGAACCGCTGTAGGGGTTTCATTTTCTCACAATAGTAAATGGTCGTCGTCCCAAAGACCTCCTACCGATACGATTGACATACAAAACGTGGTCTTACATTTTTATTATTCCTTCTTGATTCTTGTATGCATTGCATATTATACGTGTTTCGTGTAGCTGACTCGCGTTTTCTCGAAATTTCGAACGTCTTACACTATTCTACATTGTGATCGTCTTTTTAGGTCGACAAATCCTATGAAAGTTTCTTGTTTCTTAAAATATCTTGTTTTTATTATCTAATACAACTTCAGAAGTGCATCTCTGGCGCCTTTACCTTTCCTAAAGCCAAATTGATCGTCGTCTAACAGATCATCAGGATCCTTTTCCCTTGTTCTGAATATTGTTTGTATCATTCATGAGATGTCAGACTGATGACGGGGTAATACTAGAAGTTACTTTCTCTTGCTATCTTCAGGATTGTGCCAATAATAACGGAAATTCTAATGATATGTCTCCGACTTACTGAGTCTACAAACCAACTTGAATAATTGTTTCGCTGCCACTTTCGCTAGTGATTTTATAAATACAAAAGGGACGTTATGTATACCTCGCACCTTATCAGATCGATAGTCTTCGAAACCTCTGTTAATCTCAAATAATGGGTCACCTATGCCTTCCGTACCCACTCCCATTTGTTCTTTCATCACATCCTTAGACAGTTCTTCCAGTGCGAGAGATCTTTGCTGTGTTCTTTCCACCTATCCGTTCTTTTCTCTGCGTTTACTGTGACATTTACAATCTTGAGACCTTTGGCTTTAATTTCACCTAATTTTGTTCTGACATTTCTACCATCCCTTCGACGAACATTTCTTTTCTATTTGCTTCGCATTTTTCGCCTTAGATTTCCTCCATTTTCTTATGTTCCTGTATTTTTCTCAATAGTTTTGAACTGTTTTCTTTCTTCGGTGAGTTGAAGCATTTCTTCTATTACTCAAGACCTTCTAATTTATAAATGAATAACAATGTAACACCAGAAACTTTTAACCCCCTCAATGCCTTGTTTATCACATAAAGATCCCTAAAAATACGATGCTGGCCACATGAAATTAAAAATGCTCACATTGTACCGTCGAGAAGGGTGGAGGCTATATTAGACATATACTGAAGAGCCAAAAAACTGGTACACCTGCCTAATATCGGGTCGGGTCCCCTAGAGCACGCATAAGTACCGCAACACAACGTGGCATGGACTGGACTAATGTCTGAAGTAGCGCTGGAGAGATCTGACACGTTGAATCCTGCAGGGCTTTCCTTAAATCCATAAGAGTACGAGGGGGTGGAGATCTCTTCTAAACAACACGTTATAAGGCATCCCAGATATGCTCAATAATGTTCGCGTGTGGGACGATTGGTGCCCAGAGAAGTATTTCAACTCAGAAGAGTATTCCAGGAGCCACTCTGTATCGATTCTGGACGTGTGGGGTGTCGCATTGTCCTACTGGATTTGCCAAAAACTGTCGGAATGAGCAATAAACATGAATGGATACAGGTGGTCAGATAGGATGCTTACGCGCGTGTCAACTGTCAGAGTCGTATCTAGACGTATAAGGGGTTCCATATCACTCCAACTGCACACGTCCCAAACCATTACTGAGCCTCCACCAGCCTGAACAGTCCCCTGGTGACATGCGTGGTCCATGGATTCATGAGGTTGTCTTGACACCCGTACGTGTCCATCCACTCGATACAATTTGAAACGAGACTCGTCCGACCAGGCAACATGTTTCCAGTCATCAACAGTCCAATGTCGGCGTTGACGGGCGCAGGCGAGGCATAAAGCATTGTGTCGTGATGTAAAGGGTACACGAGTGGATCTTCGGCTCGGAAAACCGATATCGATGATGTTTCGTTGAATGGTTCGCACGCTGACACTTGTTGATGGCCCAGCACTGAAATCTGCAGAAATTTGCGGAAGATTTGCTGTTCTGTCACGTTGAATGATTCCCTTCAGTCATCGTTGGTCCCATTCTTGCAGGATCTTTTTCCGGCCGCAGCGATCTCGGAGATTTGATGTTTTACCGGATTCCTGATATTCACGGTACACTCGTGAAATGGTCGTACGGGAAAATATCCACATCATCGCTAACTGGGAGATGCTGCGTTCCATTCCTCATGCCCGACTATAACACTACGTTCAAACTCACTTAAATCTTGATAACCTGCCATCTAGCAGCAGTAAACGATCTAACAATTGCCCCAGGCACTTGTTGTCGTATATAGGCGTTGCCGACCGCAGAGCCGTATTCTGCCTGTTTACATATCTTGAAACGCCCCTTTGAACAATTATACAAGACTGTGCTTAAACTGACACACAATATTTTCAGCGCAACGCAATCTGACTTTCAATAATCCCTACAAAAAAATGGCCCTGACTAACATTAACCTATACCTTTCACAAATCACTCACCTCACAAAAATCTTCGTTACTCGAACTACTGCAATACAGCGAGCGCCACTACTGCCAGCTAAATAAAAGATTCAAACTACGAAAGGCACTAACTACTGATAGGCATAGTTAGCAAATGAAAGATTTTGATAGAGAACAAATGATGTATTTACCTTAATAGTCATAATATATATAGCAGTTCATGACATCCAGTCTTACAAATTTCAAAACTCCGCCATCTCTCTCCCCACATCAACCAAAGCTGGCGGCTCACCTCCAACTGCGCAACGCTACGCGCTGTTAACACCCAGCTTCCCAACACTACAATGGCGAGTATTACAACAATGCCAACCAGCAACAGACTGCGCACAGCACATCCAGTGATTTTCGTACAGAGCGCTACGTAACATTGGCAATAAGAAAACATAAACAGCCTACTTACAATCTCTGTATTTGAATTCGTATTCTTAGGTTAGCATTTCTGACTATCAAACAAGAAGACCAGGGCTTGAGTCCCGGCCGCAGCACAAATTTTAATCCATTTCTTCTGCTTTAATCATTATCGCAGATTCTGAATACGGTTCCATTGTGGAGCTGGAAGAACCCCGTAAAGTGGTGAACTGCAACCTACATTAACCTAATATATCGATCTTGCTACCTCGTTTCATTGTGGTCAAATGTGCCAGTAGAGTCGCTGAAGCGGGCAGGATCGTTGCTAGCGGCATTTGTTAGTGGGCCGCTCTTGCCACCTGAGAACAATTGCTAACGTCTCATTGCCCCCCCCCCCCCCCCCCAAGCGAGCTACAGAGAGTGCGGCCTGCTGTGACGCTGTCTTAGCAGAGATTGCAGCTCGTGAGAAGCAGGGCTCTCGACGACACACACTGCATGCCCCGTGCTGTCTCTGCAAATCCTCAACCCCTAGAGGCGGCAGCTGCGAGAGCCTCAGGCTGCTGCTGCGAATGCATCACGTTATTGCACCAGAAGTAGCTATGCCGAGAGTTAATGTATTGTTACTTATTGAATGATTCTACAGTAAAGTAAAGTTCTATGTACTGACTTGGCACAAAATCCTAAGAAATTTTGGTCTTATGTCAAAGCGGTATGTGGATCAAAACAAAATATCCAGACATTCTGTGACCAAAATGGTACTGAAACAAAGGATGACGGACTAAAGGCCGAAATACTGAATGTGTTTTTCCAATGCTGTTTTACAGAGGAAGACTGCACTGTAGTTCCTTCTCTAGATTGTCGCACAGATGACAAAATGGCAGATATCGAAATAGACGACAGAGGGATAGAGAAACGATTAAAATCGCTCAAAAGAGGAAAGGCCGCTGGACCTGATGGGATACCAGTTCGATTTTACACAGAGTACGCGAAGGAACTTGCCCCCCTTCTTGCAGCGGTGTACCGTAGGTCTCTAGAAGAGCGTAGCGTTCCAAAGGATTGGAAAAGGGCACAGGTCATCCCCGTTTTCAAGAAGGGACGTCGAACAGATGTGTACAACTATAGACCTATAACTTTAACGTCGATCAGTTGTAGAATTTTGGAACACGTATTATGTTCGAGTATAATGACTTTTCTGGAGACTAGAAATCTAATCTGTTGGAATCAGCATGGGTTTCGAAAAAGACGATCGTGTGAAACCCAGCTCGCGCTATTCGTCCACGAGACACAGAGTGCCATAGACACGGGTTCCCAGGTAGATGCTGTGTTTCTTGACTTCCGCAAGGCGTTCGATACAGTTCCGCACACTCGTTTAATGACCAAAGTAAGAGCATATGGACTATCAGACCAATTGTGTGATTGGATTGAAGAGTTCCTAGATAACAGAACGCAGTATCTCATTCTCAATGGAGAGAAGTCTTCCGAAGTAAGAGTGATTTCAGGTGTGCCGCAGGGGAGTGTCGTAGGACCGTTGCTATTCACAATATACATACATGACCTTGTGGATGACATCGGAAGTTCACTGAGGCTTTTCGCGGATGATACTGTGGTATATCGAGAGGTTGTAACAATGGAATATTGGACTGAAATGCAGGAGGATCTGCAGCGAATTGACGAATGCTGCAGGGAATGGCAATTGAATCTCAATGTAGACAAGTGTAATGTGCTGCGAATACACAGAAAGAGAGGTCCCTTATCATTTAGCTACAATATAGTAGGTCAGCAACTGGAAGCAGTTAATTCCATAAATTATCTGGGAGTACGCATTAGGAGTGATTTAAAATGCAATGATCATATAAAGTTCATCGTCGGTAAAGCAGATACCAGACTCATTCATTGGAAGAATCCTAAGGAAATACAGTCCGAAAACAAAGGAAGTAGGTTACAGCACACTTATTCGTCCACTGCTTGAATACTGCTCAGCAGTGTGGGATCCGTACCAAATAGGGTTGATAGAAGAGACAGAGAAGATCGAACGAAGACCAGCGCGCTTCGTTACAGGATCATTTAGTAATCGCGAAAGCGTTACGGAGATTATAGATAAACTTCAGAGGAAGACTCTGCAGGAGAGACGAGAGTAGCTCGGTACGGGCATTTGTTAAAGTTTCGAGAACATACCTTCACCGAAGAGTCAAGCAGTATATTGCTCCCTCCTACGTATATCTCGCGAAGAGACCATGAGGATAAAATCAGAGAGATTAGAGCCTACACAGAAGCGTACCGACAATCCTTCTTTACACGAACAATACAAGACTGGAATAGAGGGGAGAACCGATAGAGGTACTCAGGGTACCCTCCGCCACACACCATCATGTGGCTTGCGGAGTATGGATGTAGATGTAGATTTACCCTGGCACTAATAGAAATGCCAACCTCTTTCTTACTTCTCCCTAGTCTTTCTGCATATTTTACGTCATGTTCATATGGTCAGATTTTACAAAAGGGGTTGGTTTTCATACGGGATCCAACACTTACAAGTAACCGTATGTAAACTGCGAAAACATGTAGAAAAAACTGGAGGTAATGTTAGTTCACGAAAGGTGGGACAACAACGGCAGCCTATAGGCAGACGGAAATGAATCAACGGCACCGGCGGCAACGAACGTGAGAAGAGGGTTGGGAGAAGCAGAGGAACATATACGCAATAGAAAGACAAGCAACGAAGAGATTGGGAAAGAAGGTGGCATGACTGGCCATGAAACAGAAAGAGAAAGAAGAAGCGAAACTGGGAGAATATGGACGTATTTACATGACAAACAAAGAGAATATTTTCAGGGAAACGTTATGACGTAGTAAATGGTAGGTGAGACAGGGGTGCATTGCATTTACGTTGATTACTTTAGGAATTTTTTAAACTCTTTTGGTTAGCTTTATCGCGTTTAAAGTTGTTAATTCTTATAAAATAGTCATCAACGTATAACTTGGTACATATTCTTGTAGCTCAACATCGCATTTAAGAGTGGAAAATAAAATTATATAGGGTCAAAATGAGGCTTTAAATGTGCCCCAGGTACGGGGCAGGTTTACGCACCTATCGGGGCACATTTACGTATGTAATAGAACACAATAATGAGTAAAGAAAACACGCTACTAAACTTATCACAAAATGTTTGTTTGGCAGTAAACAAAATTACAGTCTTACTTACACCAGCAAATAATTAACATGGCAAAGCAAAACAGTTTTACTAATAGTAAACAAATTTTTTGACGAAATTTCACCTGACATCATACTATGGCCTACATAGAAGTCTCAATGTTAATTAAGGCTGATTCACATCATTGCCGAGTTGCAATTTATGTACACAAACAAAAACATTTTCTTTTTTGACTTAATGTCCGCCCCTGGTAGCTGAGTGGTCAGTGCGACGGAATGTCATACGTAACGGCCCGGGTTCGATTCCCGGCTGGGTCAGAGATTATCTCTGCTCGGGGACTGGCTGTTGTGTTGTCCTTATCATCATCATTTCATCCCTATCGACACGCAAGTAGTCGAAGTGGCGTCAACTTGCACCAGACGAAGGGTCTACCCGATGGAAGGCACTAGCCACATGGCATTTCCATTTCACTTAATAAGACAATGGCTTTCCCGCAGTGGTAACACCGATTCCCGTCAGATCACCAAAGTTAAGCGCTGTAGGGCTTGGCCAGCACTTGCATGGCTGACCTTCCAGGTATGGCTAGCGCTGTTGGCAAGCGGGGTGCACTTAGCCCTTGGAGAGGCAAACTGAGGAGCTACTTGACTGAGAAGTGGCGGCTTCGGGTACGACAACTGACACCGGCCGGGACAGCGGTGTGGTGCTGACCACATGCCCCACCGTATTCGCTCCCAGTGACGTCTATCGGCTAAGGATGACGCGGTGGTCGGACGGTACCGTTGGACTTTTCGAGGCCTGTTTGGAGAGAGTTTTGGCACTATCATCATGAGCTCACCTTTTACATCTAAGGCAGTTGGCCCATTCGTGATTTCTTTTTGACTAGTTGCATCGTTTCAGTAATTAAATACAAAGGCAGTTTCCACCGCTTCATCAGACTGCGGAAGCGGCGAAAACTGCCTTCGTATTCACTTACTGAAACGATTTTCACCGCTTCATCAGACTGTGGAAGCGGTGAAAACAGCCTACGTATTCACTTACTGAAACGATACAACCAGACAAAAAGAAATCAACAATGGGTCAACTGCGGAAGGCTGTAAGATAAGGGAATACAAATTGGATGAGGCGTTCGTTGAGACAAGAGTGCTTGTTACCAGACAGTATCAGAAGAGTGAGTGAGTGATAGGAGGTTGAGAGGAAGGAGGAGGCAGCAGATGATAGACGACATAAAAAGCACGCCGTCTTCGGGCGGCAAGTGGCCCATCGGGACCATCCGACCGCCGCGTCATCCTCAGAGGAGGATGGGGATAGAAGGAGAGTGTAGTCAGCTCACCACTCTCCCGGTCGTTATGACGGTTTTCTTTGACTGAAGTCGCTACAGTTCGATCAAGTAGCTCCTCAGTTTGCATCACAAGGCTGAGTGCATCCCGAAAAATTGCAACAGTGCATGGCGGCCAGGTTGGTCAGCCATCCAAGTGCCGGCCACGCCCGACAACGCTTAACTTCGGTGATCTGACGGCAACCGGTCTATCCACTGCATCTAGGCCGTTGCCAGACGACATGAAAGGAAGCTGAAATTAAGTGGACCTTAACAGCGTGGCAAAAGACAAGAGAGGATGGAGAGATACAATGTGAAGGCCTGCCTTTCGGCAGAGCACTAATGAAGACGACCGAGCGAGGTGGCGCAGTGGTTAGCACACTGGACTCGCATTCGGGAGGACGACGGTTCAATCCCGTCTCCGGCCATCCTGATTTAGGTTTTCCATGATTTCCCTAAATCGCTTCAGGCAAATGCCGGGATGGCTCCTTTGAAAGGGCACAGCCGATTTCCTTCCCAATGCTTCCCTCACCCGAGCTTGCGCTCCGTCTCTAATGACCTCGTTGTCGACCGGACGTTAAACACTAATCTGCTCCTCCTAATGAAGACATCAGAAGTAGACCTATCTACAATTTTCTTTGTTCATGCTTTTAGAAATTTCCTGACCTTATCAGTCCTTTCTCTCATAGAATTAATTCTTTCTGCTTGAGGTTCGTTAGCTTCAAATAGCCTTTTTAGCACTTTCCATCTCTTACTTTATTGGGCCGGCCGGTGTGGCTGAGCGGTTCTGGGCGCTACTGTTTGGAACCGCGCGACCGCTACGGTCGCAGGTTCGAATCCTGCCTCGGGCATGGATGTTTGTGATGTCCTTAGGTTAGTTAGGTTTAATAGTTCTACGTTCTAGGGGACTGATGACCTCAGCAGTTAACTCCCATAATGCTCAGAGCCATTTGAACCATTTGACCCATACTTTATTGTCAATTTATTCTTTTACATTGCGTTCCCAATTGCTGTTTGCTTAAAGCTTCCTTGACAAGCGTATCACTTAGGATGACACTGCAAAATAGTGCTTAACCGTGCAGCAAGACAGCTGCGTAAACATGCCACATCGCCGCATATAAATTAGTTTCGGTACTACAGGAGAAACAAGCTTTCAAACGATTCGAATATAGCTTGTAAAGTACAGGATGTATCGAAAAGAATCATCCGATTTCGCATATCTATATTTCTGAAACTAATAAAGATATACAATGGCGTTTGTTTTTTGATGAACGGGAAACTCAAAATTTTTCTTCATACCTTTTCATAGGTGTTCAGTATGACCCCTTTGAGATGCAAGGTATTCAAATTGTTCCCACACTACAGCGAGCATGTCTTGTGCTCCAGCTTCCACAGCTGCTATTACGCGATGACTCAGTTCATTCATTGTTGTTGGTAACGGAGGCACATAAGAAGAGTCTTTTATAAATCCCCACAAGATATAACCACATACAGTCAGGTCCGGTGACCTTGGAGGCCAGTAACATAAGACTGAAACATTTGGTCCAGTGCGACCGATCAATCGTTCGGTAAACTTCTGATTTAATAATTCCCGCACTTCCTGATGCCAGTGTGGTGGTGCCCCATCCCGTCGGTAAATGAAGTCGTTCGAATGAAACTGTGGCAAAAGAAAGTTCACAAGCATACTGAGATATATGCTTCCTGTGACAGGAACTATGGCGGAAGGGTTCGACATCTGTGTGAGACACTCGGGGACGGTCCGGCGATTTGCCTTAACACAAACAACCTGTTTCTCGGAGTTGTTCATGCCATCGTCAAATGCTCTGTGCTGTAGGAGGATCCACAGCATACCTAGTACAAAAGTCCCGCTGAACAGTTATTACTGACACGCGCTGCGGAAATTGTAAAACACAACACACTTTCTATTGTCCCGACACCATGTTTGCTAGAACTGAAGTGGGCGCACACTACTGCTACTTAGCGGGAACCATGTAAAACTCGAAAGTTTGCTCTTTTCAACAGTACGTTGTTCACGCACATATCTCAGATAACATAATAGCTATGATTTTTATATTCGTGCTCTCAACGAGCTTCTGTTTTTGGGTAACAAAATTCACTCACCTTGTACAAAAACAGTGATATGTTCTTCACTCTAAGACGTCCGCTCAGCTGATGCCGTAAATTTTGTGAGTCTGCAGTACAAGGCAGTAAACTTCCATTGTCGGTAACGTTCTAGCAACTACGGTTCCCGAGGGAAGTGCTGTGCGCGAACGCGTCCCGAGAGTAAGTAAATATGCCGCGGTCTTGCTTACTGTTCCAGCTTTCCGCTAATTGAGTTGTGCACAGAGTGTTCTGTAGCTTGCTGCTGTGACGGGCAAGATCAACTGAGGAGGAGTTTGCGAATTCTTGTGTTATAGGGAGGGGCCCAGCTGCGTTGCCAGGTAAGTGAGATCGACAATCAGTGCTTCAAACCTACAACTGCAATATGTATTCACTGAGAAATGTGTGACACGGGGTTTTGTTTATTGAACGATTTTTTGGATTTCACCACGTTCCGATCATCGATATTGTCTAAGGTGAATGGGTGCCTCTACTCGACGACCTCTGCTAAAAGGAGACGCAAGTTGGCTGCAAGCTGTTTCTGCCCTGCCAGATGCCTTTTTAATTACTTACACCAGTCTTCTGTAGATAACTGGGTCGGATCTCATGCTTTTGAGGTTCTACAGAGACTATGTGAAAGAAATTACTCACCTTCTAGAAGTAGTTTACCTTCGGTTTCTTTGAAACAATAGGTACTCAGTGACTGGAGAAATGCGCACTTCATTCTCGTTTGTAAGAACAGATGTACATAATTCGAGGCCCATATCGCTGCTGTTAATCTGTTGTAGAATTACACACATCAAAAAAGTTTTGCGTCACCCCGGTTTCCAGAACTCCTGGAGGTAGATGTTGACTGTGGATATTGTATCACAGACACAGTCCCTTTGACTGTTCAGAGATGTCACTTAACCTGCCCAAAGATCTGAACAACGGTGCATGAGCAGAGCCTATTAGACGGAGGGGTCCGACAGCCAATCACTTCCAGTCATTCCACCAGGAAAGAGGTACAGAGCTCCTGTTGTCTTTAGTTCAACCATGCCTAGACGGTCAATACCGCTGTTCGATCGTGTCCGCATTGTTATTTTGTGCCAGGAAAGGCTCTCAACAAGGGAAGTGTCCAGGCGTCTCGGAGTGAACCAAAGCGATGTTGTTCGGACATGGAGGAGATACAGAGAGAGACAGGAACTGTCGATGACATGCCTCGCTCAGGCCGCCCAACGGCTACTACTGCAGTGGATGACCGCTACCTACGGATTGTGGCTCGGAGAAACCCTGACAGCAACGTCACCATGTTGAATAATGCTATTCGTGCAGCCGCAGGACGTCGTGTTACGAGTCAAAGTGAGCGCAATAAGCTGCATGATGCGCAACTGCACTCCTGAAGTCCATGGCGAGGTCCATCTTTGCAACTACAACACAATGCAGCGCGGTGCAGATGGGCCCAACAACATGTCGAGTGGACCGCTCAGGATTGGCACCACGTTCTCTTCATCGATGAGTGGCGCATATGGCCTCGACAATCGTCAGGGTATTGTTTAGAGGTAACCCGGTCAGGTTGAACGCCTTAGACACACTGTTCGGCGAGTGCAGCAAGGTGGAGGTTCCCTGCTGTTTTGGGATGACATTATGTGCGGCCGGCGTACGCAGCTGGTAGTCATGGAAGGCGCCGTAACGGCTGTACGATACGTGAATGCCATCCTCCGACCGATAGTGCAACTATATCGCCAGGATATTGGCGAAGCATTCGTCTTCAGGGGCGACAATTCGCGCCACCATCGTCCACAACTTGTGAATGACTTCCCTCAGGATAACGACGTCGCTCGACTAGAGTGGCCATCGCGTTCTCCAGACATGAACCCTATCGAACATGCCTTGGGATAGATTGAAAAGGGCTATATACGGACGACGTGATCCACCAATCTCTTTTGGGTATCTACGCCGAATCGCCGTTGAGGAGTGGGACAATCTCAACCAAGAGTGCCTTCATCAACTTTTGGACAGTATGCCACGACGAATACTGGCATGCATCAATGCAAGAGGACGTGCTGCTGGGTGTTACAAGTATCGGTGTGTACAGAAATCTGGGCCACCACCTCTGAAGTTCTCGCTGTATTGTGGTACAGCATGCAAAGTGTGGTTTTCGTGAGCAATAAATAGGGCGGAAATGATGTTTATGTTGATCTTTATTCCAATGTCCTGTATAGGTTCTGAAACTCTCGGCACCGAGGTGATGGAACTTTTTGTGATGTGTGTATGTCACAAGCGCTCATTCATTGGTTCAAATGGCTCTGAGCACTATGGGACTTAACATCTGGGGTCATCAGTCCCCTAGAACTTAGAACTACTTAAACCTAACTAACCTGAGGACATCACACACATCCACGCCCGAGGAAGGATTCGAACCTGCGACCGTAGCGGTCGCGCGGTTCCAGACTGAAGCGTCTAGAACCGCTCGGCCACACCGGCCGGCGCTCATTCATTATCAGGGTTTTTGGAGAATGAAAATTTCCTTTATAAAAATCAACATCTATTCCGAGAACAAAGCTCTTTCGGAACTAACATCACGTCACACGAGATTCAGAGCGCTGTAGACATAGGCGCTCATGTTGATGCAGTGTCTCTTCACTGGCGGAAGTTACTAGATACAAACCCAAACTGTCGTTTAGTGAAGAAAGTACGAGCCTACCGGAAAATCGGACCAAATTTTCATACAGAAATCAACACTTCTTTCTCAGTAATAAAATGGACAAATGTAAAGGCAGTTTCAGGAGTACCTCAAAGGAGTGTCACAGAGTCACTACTACCATAACGTCTGCGACTATATGTGGCTGTTCTCTGACGATGTTAATGTCTCTAGGAAGGCTGGAACCCCAGAAGAGTGTACCAAAATGTAAGAAGATCTGCAGGGCGTCCTTGACTCGTACAGTGACTGCTATTTGACTCTGAACGTAAATAAATTAACCAACTGTGCAGAAATAGGCGAAGAGAACCCCTAAGGTTCTACTCTATTATTGGCGAAAAATTACTTGAAAAAGTAATTACCGTAAAACATCTAGCAGTAACCATTCGGAGCAACCTAAAGCGAAATAGTCGCAAAAAACAGCTAGTAGGAATATCAGATGCCTCATTGAGGCAATCTGGGAAATTCTTAAGGAAATGTAACACTCGTTCGGCCAATTCTTAACTATTATTCAGCAGTCTGGGAGCCTTACCAATCTGGCCTAGTGCAAGAGATAGAGAAGATCCAACTAAGAACCAGGTGTTTCTCTTAATCGACGCGAGAGCCTTACGGAATTCTTCATCTTCAGGAATCTCTATTGGCAGGAGCTGCAAGAGAGACGTAATCCATCACGGAGAGAGCTACTTATGGTATTTCGAGAACGTAGGTTCCAACATTCATTATTTCCTCCTTTATACTTCCCTAGAAATGCCCACGACTGCAGAGTCAGAGAAATAAGATGTTATACGGAGATTTCATTCGTCCCACGCGCCACACGTGATTCTTGAACGTAACAGGAAAGCAGAACAGTTGCGGTGCGGCGGGGGCGTGTGTGTGTGTGTGTGTGTGTGTGTGTGTGTGTGTGTGTGTGTGTGTGTGTGTGCGTGGGAGGAGGGGGTGGGAGGAGGGCCAAGATTGTGGTGCCAGAAATACCCTCCACAAGTCACCATAAGGTGCTCTACGAAGTATAGGTATGCTTAAGACAATTTCCTACACTGAGCCATAGCATCAAGCTAGTGGTTTATCGATATACAACTAACCACAAGAAACTGTACGTAATGCAGCACGGAAGTAAAGACCACCGCAACGGTTTTGGCGGTGTTATTTGAGGTGGCTTTGCTCTCATGGACGAACAGAGTGAGCTGAAGTTAAAATCATCTGGGTTGTTACGCGTCATATGACGCTCCCTAAAAACCAGAAAGATTTTAACTTTAGTGATAACGGCTACGAAATCCTGTAGACTTACTTAAAACAGAGCTGGGCTTCAGAAGATCTTACTTTGTGAAAGTCATTTTCATTTTTGGAGAGGAGATTTTCATCCTCCAAATAGCTTTTAATAATATGAGTATAAAACGTGTTGTGTAATTCTACAACAGTTTGACATTAAATATGTAGGACTATAACCATGAGCCTCTGTCAGTTGACCATTCTTGAAAACTGGAATAAGCAGCGCTTTTTTTGAATCGCTTAGAAATCGACCTGCAATAAATCCCCTCTACAACGAGTTCTTTCGGATAATCTCCACTAGTGTCTAACAGGTATCTCGTTAGATCTTTCCTGTGTCCCGTGATTTCGCTTATTAACTGTAGTAAGTACTGAAATATTTTGTACTATATAACGTAAATACACTCCTGGAAATTGAAATAAGAACACCGTGAATTCATTGTCCCAGGAAGGGGAAACTTTATTGACACATTCCTGGGGTCAGATACATCACATGATCACACTGACAGAACCACAGGCACATAGACACAGGCAACAGAGCATGCACAATGTCGGCACTAGTACAGTGTATATCCACCTTTCGCAGCAATGCAGGCTGCTATTCTCCCATGGAGACGATCATAGAGATGCTGGATGTAGTCCTGTGGAACGGCTTGCCATGCCATTTCCACCTGGCGCCTCAGTTGGACCAGCGTTCGTGCTGGACGTGCAGACCGCGTGAGACGACGCTTCATCCAGTCCCAAACATGCTCAATGGGGGACAGATCCGGAGATCTTGCTGGCCAGGGTAGTTGACTTACACCTTCTAGAGCACGTTGGGTGGCACGGGATACATGCGGACGTGCATTGTCCTGTTGGAACAGCAAGTTCCCTTGCCGGTCTAGGAATGGTAGAGCGATGGGTTCGATGACGGTTTGGATGTACCGTGCACTATTCAGTGTCCCCTCGACGATCACCAGTGGTGTACGGCCAGTGTAGGAGATCGCTCCCCACACCATGATGCCAGATGTTGGCCCTGTGTACCTCGGTCGTATGCAGTCCTGATTGTGGCGCTCAGCTGCACGGCGCCAAACACGCATACGACCATCATTGGCACCAAGGCAGAAGCGACTCTCATCGCTGAAGACGACAGGTCTCCATTCGTCCCTCCATTCACGCCTGTCGCGACACCACTGGAGGCGGGCTGCACGATGTTGGGGCGTGAGCGGAAGGCGGCCTAACGGTGTGCGGGACCGTAGCCCAGCTTCATGGAGACGGTTGCGAATGGTCCTCGCCGATACCCCAGGAGCAACAGTGTCCCTAATTTGCTGGGAAGTGGCTGTGCGGTCCCCTATGGCACTGCGTAGGATCCTACGGTCTTGGCGTGCATCCGTGCGACGCTACGGTCCGGTCCCAGGTCGACGGGCACGTGCATCTTCCGCCGACCACTGGCGACAACATCGATGTACTATGGAGACCTCACGCCCCACGTGTTGAGCAATTCGGCGGTACGTCCACCCGGCCTCCCGCATGCCCACTATACGCCCTCGCTCAAAGTCCGTCAACTGCACATACGGTTCACGTCCACGCTGTCGCGGCATGCTACCAGTGTTAAAGACTGCGATGGAGCTCCGTATGCCACGGCAAACTGGCTGACACTGACGGCGGCGGTGCACAAATGCTGCGCAGCTAGCGCCATTCGACGGCCAACACCGCGGTTCCTGGTGTGTCCGCTGTGCCGTGCGTGTGATCATTGCTTGTACAGCCCTCTCGCAGTGTCCGGAGCAAGTATGGTGGGTCTGACACACCGGTGTCAATGTGTTCTTTTTTCCATTTCCAGGAGTGTATTTAGAATTATCCATTCTACATTATGAAAGAAACAGCTCAGAATTAACTTTCTCTTCTGGTTTCTAAAAACCACATTGCTACCTATCAAATATTTTATGGTTTTAGTTAAGTAAGCAATTATTGTGTAAGCTGTGTTATTCACAATTTTTCCGATAAATTAAACTTAACTGACGATTGTGACGTATCGTTTCTTGGTTTAATATTTGAATTACTGATGTCCTTATTATTAGCTAAGTGTCACAAGAGATAATGAGAGATTATTTATGAACGGTTATTATCAACTTAAATGGTCTGATATTTGACATTTAAATTGTAGAGTTTTAGGTGAGTATAACATATTACTCTCACTGAGCGGTCACCGTTCATTTATTTTTTGAAAGTGAGTGACTTCAGAAATTAATTCCGTAGAAAATTAGTAAACAAGACAAGGATTTGAAATTTTGTCTCTCTTCTGGATTTGCGACGAAGGGTAGTCGTTAACTGAGTAATTACACGGATAAACACAGGAAAAATATACATTTGGATTGTGAACGAATTCTTTTGGTATTACAACCTTCCATATGCAAAACATAATTCGGTTGTTCTTTTTTAGTAAGCTGTCGATATTTGTTGTCTTGAGATGTCACCAAATAGAACTTTCTGCGTATTACACGGCAGATCATTTAAACGTAGCAAAAACTCGAATAGACTTAAGAAGTCCCGTAACTCAATTTCTCACTTATAATTTATGTACCTCTAGATGAAAGAAATGCCAGATAATAATTTTCTTCGAATTTACTAGTATAAACGTAGAGACAGGAAATTTGACATTGTAAATGATAAGTCGTTACCACATTTACATGGAAGCAAAAGCTCTCAAATGTACTTTTTAATGTACGTTTTTCATGTATTTTAACTCGGTCGTTTACTTTTTACGACCAGAATGGTTTCCACTCATTCTAGGCTAAAAAAAGACCTCATTTTGCAGGAATCCTTCTTTATTGCATGATTGGCTGTCGTATTTCCTAGGATTTTTGTACGTAAATACGAAGTCTGTACTCCTGATGAGTCGATCAAGCACAAAGATGCACAGGCAGCACTGGAATAGAAAGTAGCACCGGTACTCTCATTTAACTGTTGTAGGAAAGTATGACAATCTACAGTCTTGAGCATCACTTAGTAGCTCATGTTTACCACCAACCAGACAATAGAAACAAATTTTTGCGAAGTTGCGTATATGTTGAACATCGAGATAGATCTCGTTATTACCGAATTACTGATGAAATGTAGATGTGTAATCTAGGGGCCACTTTTAAAATGTTCGGATAATAAGTTCCCATCTCTTTATCTAAGAATAGATGATAATGCAGCTAGCCTCTATCTCTGTGTATTGTCTTGTCTGTATAGACGTGTATCTGTTGCCTTTAAGATCCCTTCACCTTCACACATAAGTCTATACAGTAAAGTAAGGCCCTCCCAGTTCTTGGCTGATCCGTGATAAGACAGGCGAAAAAGTTAGACTAATGGAAGATTAGTGCTCTACCAAGTGAGCTACCGAAGCACGACTCACGCCCCGTCCTCACAGCTTTACTTCTGCCAGTATCTAGTCTCCTACCTTCCAAACTTCACAGAAGCTCTCCTGCGAATCTTGCCGAACTAGCACTCCTGAAAGAAAGGATACTGTGGAGACATGGCTTAGCCACAGCCTGGGGGATGTTTCCAGAATGAGATTTTCACTCTGCAGCGGAGTGTGCGCTGATATGAAACTTCCTGGCAGATTAAAACTGTGTGCCCGATCGAGACTCGAACTCGGGACCTTTGCCTTTCGCGAGCAAGGTCCCGATTTCGAGTCTCGATCGGGCACACAGTTTTAATCTGCCAGGAAGTTTCATATCAGCGCACACTCCGCTGCAGAGTGAAAATCTCATTCTAGTGGAGGACTGTTAGTGTTATCTCTATTTTCATTCGCTCTCTCTCTTTCTCTCCTTTATCTATGTACAATTTTTAATATAATTTTTCATTGCGTGAAATCAGCCAAATAGAATCATTGGTGGAGTCCTTCTTCTTGGTAATCAGCGGATGGCTTGCTGTAAGAGATCTTTAAATTTATTATTACTGTTAAACACTGCAGTCAGTTGGGAGAATCAATCGTGTGGACAATTTGTTCCTTTTACGAAAGATTGCGAGTTCCAGGTGTGTACGAAGCCTTTTTGGACGATTTAACACAGACTCAGTGATTGCAGGCTCTCTTCGACACAGCTGAAACTTCCCCACTAATTACAGGGCCAACGTGATCATCAAATGATTCAGAAAAAACTCATTCGTTCATTCACTCCAGAACAAAAAAGTCACAAACCTTATTTATGGAGGAAATCGTGTATTAAATCCATCTCCATTACATGTCCAGATCTCCGGTGATTCCACGCCTTAATTATTTTCCTTTTACAGTCTGTTTCTCTTCAAACGAACAGCTAGCGGCACAAATGTTAATTGGCTCGCTTTAGCGAGAAGAAAAGCAGAATATGTATCTCTCAGAAACACGTCAATCCCTCAACAGATACTCCAGAAGCTGTCCTGGTTACCACTCTAAAAACCATGGAGAATGCATATATGCATCTCTGTTATTTCAAAGAATAAACGCACTAGAAAATACTTTGGGGTCGTCGAGCTGTCGCCGCATATATTACGAGAAAATCAGATCAGATAACTTTTCCAAAGTGAATTAATGTGAATGGTTTGATTGAAAATGATTAATTGGTGCGTGGTAGAGGGTATTTTCTGTGGGGACATTACAATGTTTACCACCTACCAGAGAATAAAAACAAATTTTTGCGAAGTAGCGTATACGTTGAACATCGAGAGAGATCTCATTATTACCGAATTACTGATGAAGTGTAGATGTGTAATCTAGGGGCCACTGGTATAAGCTGCCATTTTTCTGAAACCGAATTGGCGATAATCTGTCTCATTGATGATTCATGTATCAAATGAAGTTATCCGCAGATTACATACATGAGTAAACACTCATTCATCATGTTACGTTCGTTAATTTTGAGCTATGCTAATGAATTAAATTCTAATATGACGAAACCCCTTTCGTCTCCCACGCGAAGCACGTAGTTACAGAGGGGGTGCGTTAGAACTTCACCCCCCCGGTTAGCGACCGGCCAACACCATGCGCCGCTGTTTACCCACGGGAGGCAAACACGGGTTTTCCAATTTCCGGATGTGTTTGCTAAGTGACAGAACGCTGGTACCAAATCGCCTTTCCCGGTGTCGTTCGAGTACTGTTTGTTATTCCTTTCTGCTGTATTGACAAATAAATATTTATAAAGTGAACATATCGCTTCTGTTTTACACAGTGTTTGACAAGGATATTGAACGAATCCTCAGGCGGAATATTTCAGATTATTGTGAAGTGCCCTGCAGATCGTTGCACCGATGAATTGCATTTCACAGACAGACGTCGATACATACTTAGCTTCCGACCTCCTCTACAGCACTACTTCTTTTTGTTATAAATTGATTTGTAAATATCTATTAGATATAAAGTTCATATTTGATTTTGCGTTTCTACTCATCGTGAAATAGCGTGGTCTACTGACTGGACACGTGATAAAAGGCACCTAATGTCCACCGTTAGAAGTCGCTTGTTTCAGTGATGGAAACTTGACCGCCATCTCCACAGGGCAGGCAGCAGATTCTTCGCAGCCTGTTCGTGTGACTCAACATCGATGATTATTTTCCTATGGTTGGCATCTACCTCTACATCCATACACTGCAGACCATCGTGAGGTGCATGACAGAGAGTACGTCTCACTGTATCAGTCGTTACGGTTTCTTCCTGTTCCATTCAAGTATGGAGAGTGGGAAGAATGATAGTTTTAATGCCTCTGTGAGTGCATTAATTGTTCTAATCCTGTCCTGACGATCCCTATGTGAACGGTAAGTAGGGGGTTGTGGTATATCTCTAGTGTAATCATTTAAAGACGCTTTTTCAAACTTTGTTAGTAGACTTTCTCGGGATAGTTTACGTCTGTCTTCAAGAGTCTACCATTTCAGTTCCTTCAGTATCTTTGTGACACTCTCTCCTGTATTAACCAAACCTGTGACCATTCATGCTGCCCTTCTCTGTATACGTTCAGTATTCCCTGTGATGGTGGACATCAAACAACGTGATGCAAGGAAGTGGGGAAATTGAAAAACCGATTTCCTACTGATGGCATTTGTAAACCGAGTATCAATAAATGTAACAACTTACAAAATAATCATAGACTTTTAAAGAGATTCTAAACTGTACGTTCATCAGCTACTTTTTCATCCATATATACTAATACAACTTCGTTTTTACAGTTAGATCTACACTAATGTAACATTCATTTCGCAGTTAGTCAGGACTTAGGCCCACTTCATTTTACGCAAACAACGTCTTCAGTTCTACGGCGAATTTGCTAAGAGAAGTCCCAATTATCGTTGATTTGACGCTGCAGGTATCTGTGTGATGAAATCTTTTCGATCTTATCATTGCCGAGCGCAAGAGTGACATCAATTTCATCTCCACTTCTGCTGACAACAGTCCATACCGTTTTCTTGACATTTAAACGTGACACCGTACTGTAGCTGTCTTCAGTAACGGTGTTTGATAGGTCTTACAGATTCTCCAACGTGTTATGAGTATATCTGAAGTTAATGAAGTTATTGATGGAAACTTCATTACTTGATACTTTTCATCAAGGGCATGTCGGTAAGTCTTTCCATAAACAGTCGTCAGAGGTAATGGTGAGGGAATTCAGCCCTGTCGAACTTCTTTCATAATCGATACCTCTTCTGAAAACTGACCATCGACAATCATAATAGCACTCCGCTTCCAGTTCCAGTACAGATATCTAATCAATTGGATGCTACAACCATCCAGCCCCAGTTCACCTAAGATATGCATCAGCTTTGCATGCTGAATGGTTTCAAAAGCTTTTTCATAATCGATTAAACACGGCATAAATAAAAGCAGCTTTGAATCAATACTTGACGTTTACGAAACACTTCCCGAGTCCGGAACCACTTCTGAATCCAAACTGAGCGTTTCCCTCCTTACATTTACGGTATTTTCTCAAACTCAGCATTTTACGGAATAACTTGAGGGGATGACTCATTAAACAGCTCATTCTGTAGTCATTACAGCATTTTTAATTGGCCTTTTTGGAGGAGTGGTACATATGGTATGATTTCAGTTTGATAGATACTGATTGTTGTTGTTGTTGTTGTGGTCTTCAGTCCTGAGACTGGTTTGATGCACCTCTCCATGCTACTCTATCCTGTGCAAGTTTCTTCATCTCCCAGTACCTACTGCAGTCTACATCCTTCTGAATCTGCTTAGTGTATTCATCTCTTGGTCTCTCTCTACGATTTTTAAACTCCACGCTGCCCTCCAATACTAAATTGGTGATCCCTTGATGCCTCAGAACATGTCCTACCAACCGATCCCGTCTTCTGGTCAAGTTGTACCACAAACTTCTCTTCTCCCCAATCCTATTCAATACTTCCTCATTAGTTATGTGATCTACCCATCTAATCTTCAGCATTCTTCTGTAGCACCACATTTCGAAAGCTTCTATTCTCTTCTTGTCCAAACTATTTATCGTCCATGTTTCACTTCCATACATGGCTACACTCCATACAAATACTTTCAGAAATGACTTCCTGACACCTAAATCTATACTCGATGTTAACAAATTTCTCTTCTTCAGAAACGCTTTCCTTGCCATTGCCAGTCTACATTTTATATCCTCTCTACTTCGACCATCATCAGTTATTTTGCTCCCCAAATAGCAAAACTCCTTTACTACTTTAAGTGTCTCATTTCCTAATCCAATTTCCTCAGCATCACCCGACTTAATTCAACTACATTCCATTATCCTCGTTTTGCTTTTGTTGATGTTCATGTTATATCCTCCTTTCAAGACACTGTCCATTCCATTCAACAGCTCTTCCAGGTCCTTTGCTGTCTCTGACAGAATTACAATGTCATCGGCGAACCTCAAAGTTTTTATTTCTTCGCCATTGATTTTAATACCTACACCGAATTTTTCTTTTGTTTCCTTCACTGCTTGCTCAATATACAGATTGAATAACATCGGGGATAGACTACAACCCTGTCTCACTCCCTTCCCAACCACTGCTTCCCTTTCATGTTCCTCGACTCTTATAACTGCCATCTGGTTTCTGTACAAATTGTAAATAGCCTTTCGGTCCCTGTATTTGAAAGAGAGTATTCCAGTTAACATTGTCAAAAGCTTTCTCTAAGTCTACAAATGCTAGAAACGTAGGTTTGCCTTTCCTTAATCTTTCTTCTAAGATAAGTCGTAAGGTCAGTATTGCCTCACGTGTTCCAGTGTTTCTACGGAATCCAAACTGATCTTCCCCTAGGTTGGCTTCTACTAGCTTTTCCATTCGTCTGTAAAGACACTGATACTGATAAAAATACTGATTAATATGCCAAATTCGTCCTTGAGTGGCTTTAGTACTTCAATGTTCATTTCGTCAGGACTTGAACCTTCTCGCTCTTTGATATTTCTCTCATACGCTCGACTTCTATTCTTGTGATATCCATACCATCGCTCTCCTAGATACCATGATTAACACTTTTGTTGACCATGATGTTATTTTCATTGTATTCTTTCCACTCACTCATTTTTTCGGTACTAAGGGGGATGTTATTGTCTTTTGTTGGTAAGGATCCACTTCCTCTGTTGTTGTAAATTACAGGTGCTTGCTTACTTTCTTGTACATTTTGAACGAGTCATGCTTTGCGCTTAGCTGCTCTATTTCTCTACATGCCTTTGAAATATGTTGATATATTACAGTCGTAGTTCCTTCCATATTACTATACTCCTCGTGGTGTAGTAATTATTGCCGTAGGCACTGGAGAAGGGGGGTCCCGGGTTCGATTAACGTTGGGTCGGAGATTTTCTTCGCTCGGGGACTGGGTGTTTGTGTTGTCCTTATCATTGGACGTCATCTTCATCACAAAGACACTCAAGTTTCCGAAGTGGCTCAAATAGAGAGACATGCAGCAGGTGGCCGAATAGCCCCGAAGGGAGTCTCCTGCCCAATAATATCATACGATCATTTCGTTTCATTTAACTTTCTGCAATTCTCTGTACGACGTCAGGTTCTTGTCTTCAATCTTCTGCGATCGATCAGTTGCAGAATTTCACGTGTTATTCAACGCTTTCGATTCTTAATCGATGTGTCCTTTACGTTCTCTTGGCTCACTTCATTCACTACGGACCTGACTTGCTCCCAGGCGTCTTCGATGTTATTTACATATATGTTGGACTGGATGAAACCTAGCTTTGTACGCAATGTAGTTTGAACTTCGTTCCTCAGTACTGGATGCTGGAATTCATGGATCGCAGTGTAAATGGTTCAAATGGCTCTGAGCACTATGGGACTTAACTGCTGTGGTCATCAGTCCCCTAGAACTTAGAACTGCTTAAACCCAACTAACCTAAGGACATCACATACATCCATGCCCAAAGCAGGATTCGAACCTGCGACCGTAGCCGTCACGCGGCTCCAGACTGTAGGGCCTAGAACCGCACGGCCACTCCGACCGGCTGATCGTAGTGTAGATGCTTCGTTGTAGTGGGGACATTGCTTTTCATGTGCATATTCACGGTGACTAGAAAAAGGTTGTGATAAGAGCTAGCTTCACACTTTTCATGGAATTTTTAAATCGTTCATTTACAACTATGTCAATTTGGTTCCTGAAATGTTTGAATATGTTTGAGGTGCATGTGTAGAGACGACGTAGAGGCAACTGAAAACTGCCAGATCCTAAACCAAAGTAACCTACTACATCATAGCGCCGACATGTACTACCTTGGCACTGAAATCGCCCATCACCATGGTAATCTCAGTTCGTGTGGTAAAGTCAGGCGTGTCTTGAAGTGGATGTAAAATGTTTCGATATCATTATTTGATGCCGTCGACCGCCACATACTTGAGGGATGTTGCAAATGCATCACATTTGAATGGCCGTTACAGCATGGATTCTTACGTGGAACAAAACTATCTGCTAACTACCCACAAACCTCAATTTTTTACTCTTTGGTCCCACAGTAAACCTACGACATTAGACATCGTAATTATTACTGCACTGGGAGCTGTATTTAGCAGCGACGGCTATGAGACACTAAAATTTATGCCCTGTTGCATCTACAATGGAGAAGTGTCACGAATCGTATGAACAAATGGTACTTTATCTGCGACTGGATAAAAATATTAGGAGCACGCTGGATAAACCGGGAGGTGGCTGGACTCGCATATCAGCACCAAACGATCCACAAAATAGGACATTAAGTGGGTCTCGGTTGGCCAGCCCTTTGCCCAAAGTTACGGAACAAGCAAGACGGACTGAATTATTGATGCGCCACGGGTACTTCTGGTGGCCACAAGAGATTTTTGGGTTGTGCTTCTGGCCTCATATGCTCAAACTGCCACGCGATACGCAGCAGAAGATGTCGAGCCTGAAGGTACTGTTAAGGCGCCACGTATACTACAGTGGCCAGAAGTCGGGTACGCGATCGGTGGCTGCCAAGCCAAACGGACCTGGCGAAACCTATCTCATTGTGAAACACATTCGATCGTCCCTAGCTGCTACAATGCATGAACAAGTGGCTGTGGTAGGAAGGACAGGACCAAAGGGAGACTGAACGTCATTCGTGTTGTAAATTTTCTCACAATTTTAGCAGAATACATAAGTTATAATAAACATCTAAAGGAAACACACCTCCAGTGGCATTGGCTATTAAGAAACAGAATAATTTACAATCATAAAACTGTACTAGCACTAAAATATTTAAAAACTCTTTATCGAAAGGGAAGTTGAAGATTTACAATCCAATATAGAGGCATGAACCCGCAAATAAGCACCATATAAGAAGATTCGTAGGCCTCCGGGTAAGGGAGGTGCGCAAAAGATGCAAGAGAAATAACCAGACAAAACTGATGTTAAATATTGCGTCCTGGGTGGTACAAATAGTCAGCGAAAGCCTGCAGCAAGTTATCAGGTATTGAATCTCCTAGCGTTTAGGAAGTTCAGAAAACCAACGGTGCATACAAGAAGAAAGATTAATAACCATTCAGTTGGCCGAGCCACACTTGCATAAACACATTTAAGTTAACAAATTACTCAATAGGCAAATTAGCCGGTTAACACATCAACAATTTACTTGAGCTAGAAATAAAAAAAAAACAACTAAAAGGACAGCTGTAGTAAGCTCGCGCTGATTAAGACACAAATAAATACATGGACATGCTGTACAAACCAATCTTGGCAAAGCCTAGTGGACTTGAAAAGACTGGCCGCGGTGGTCTAGCGGTTCTAGGCGCTCAGTCCGGAACCGCACGACTGCTACGGTCGCAGGTTCGAATCCTGCCTCGGGCATGGATGTGTGTGATGTCCTTAGGTTAGTTAGGTTTAAGTAGTTCTAAGTTCTAGGGGACTGATGACTACAGATGTTGAGTCCCATAGTGCTCAGAGCCATTTGAACCATTTGGAAAGACTATGTGGTGCAGGTGGCCGCTCAGCGGAACGTAGCTTTTGGACGCTGCACCTGCACTGTCAACCAGGCACATTTCATTCAAGTCCCACCAAAACAAACACAAATGGTAGAAATGCAGAATTTAGTACAGGAAATGCACCGGGCGTCTATGCAGATCGAAAGCCGCCTCATGACAGTCAGAACTACAGCAACACAAAAAGCAAGTAAATAAACTTTCAGTGAGGGCAGAGTCAAATCAATGACACTTTTAAGGCGGCCAAAACATAAACACAGTTTCTAATACAGTTATCGTGCAGGAAGTTCGACTGCCAACCACAAATTGTACCAAACTCGCGCCTTGTGGGTGGTGGATAAACAAGTGGTCGCCACACGGATCAGAGCACTAAACCCGAAGCTAACGCCTTCGGCTGGCTAACGAACCCGTCTAACAGCAAATAGGACATAAGCTTTTGAGTAACATTAGAACCAAGTATAAGATAGTAGTAACAAACGCGAAATAATGTGTACACTAAGAGAGATTTAACATTTATGATTAAGGAGCCCCTACCTTACAAACTTAGAATTATAAACACCCAAAAAGAGAACAGATGAAACAGTGCACTCCAGTACTAGTACATACAAGACATGGCAGAGGAAACGAACCCACGTAATATATGAATTCTCGCCGCAACAAATCCAACGCCTTACAGAGGCCAACAAGAAAGTTGGGACCGAGCTTGGAAAAAGCACTAAGATTGCAGCGTTAAATAACCAAATTCAGTAGTTTTATAAGAGCCCATTAGTGTGTGTGTTGGGTCTGAGCACTATGCGACTTAACTTCTGGGGTCATCAGTCCCCTACAACTTAGAACTACTTAAACCGAACTAACCTAAGGACATCACACACATCCATGCCCGAGGCAGGATTCGAACCTGCGACCGTAGCGGTCGCGCGGTTCCAGACTGTAGCGCATACAACCGCTCGGCCACCCCGGCTGGCGGTGTGTGTGTTGTCCTTAGCAAAAGTTACAGAATGGGCCATTAAAATAGCTACACCACGAAGATGTGCTACAGACGCGAAATTTAACAGTCAGGAAGAACATGCTGTGATATGCAAATGATTAGCTTTTCAGAGCATTCACACAAGGTTGGCGCCGGTGGCAACACCTACAACGTGCTGACATGAGGAAAGTATCCAACCGATTTCTCATACACAAACAGCAGTTGACCAGCGTTGTCTGGTGACACGTTGTTGTGATGCCTCGTGTAAGGAGGAGAAATGCGTACCGTCACGTTTCAGACTTTGATAAAGGTCGGATTGTAGCCTATGGCGAGTGCGGTTTATTGTATCGCAACATTGCTGCTCGCGTTGGTCGAGATCTAATAACTGTTAGCAGAATAAGGAATCGGTGGGTTCAGGACGGTAATACGGAACGTCGTGCTGGATCCCAACGGCCTCGTATCACTAGCAGTCGAGATGACAGGCATCTTATCCGCGTGGCTGTAACGGATAGTGCAGCCACGTCTCGATCCCTGGGTCAACAGATGGGGACGTTTGCAAGACAACAACCATCTCCACAAATAGTTCGAGGACGTTTGCAGCAGCATGGACTATCAACTCGGAGACCATGGCTGTAGTTACCCTTGACGCTGCATCACAGACAGGAGCGTCTGCGATGGTGTACTCAACGACGAACATAGGTGCACGAATGGCAAAACGTCATTTTTTCGGATGAATCCAGGTTCTGTTTACAGCATCATGATGGCCGCATCCGTGTTTGGCGACATCGCAGTGAATGCACATTTGAAGCGTGTATTCGTCATCGCGATACTGGCGTATCACCCGGCGTGATGGTATAGGGTGCAATTGGTTATACGTCTCGGTCACCTCTTGTTCGCATTGACGGCACTTTGAACAGTGGACGTTACATTTCAGATGTGTTACGACCCGTGGCTCTACCCTTCAATCGATCCCTGTGAAACCCTACATTTCAGCAGGATAATGCACGACCGCGTGTTGCAAGTCCTGTACGGGCCTTTCTGAATACAGAAAATGTTCGACTGCTGCCCTGGCCAGCACATTCTCTAGATCTCTCACCAATTGAAAACGTCTGGTCAATGGTGGCCGAGCAACTGGCTCGTCACAATACGCCAGTCACTACTCTTGATGAACTGTGGTATCGTGTTGAAACTGCATGGGCAGCTGTACCTGTACACGTCATTCAAGTTTTGTTTAACTCAATGCCCAGGCGTATCAAGGCCGTTATTACGGCCAGAGGTGGTTGTTCTTGGTACTGATTTCTCAGGATCTATGCACTCAAATTGCGTGAAAATGTAATCACATGTCACTTCTAGTATAATATCATCTGCATTTATTCTTGGTTGAGCAATTAATAATGACCAGTAGTGTAGTTTACTTTAGATTAAGTATGGGTAAGCCTAGGGACCAATGATGTCAGCAGTTTGGTCCCATAGGAACTTAGCACAAATTTCCAGTCACAGTATTGGTACAGGAAATAGCAATTATAGTAATGGTTACTGCCGATGTTCGGCTCACTGGCATCCGATAAACCAAATCAGACGCTCACCAGACACATCTGTTCAACGATCCAGGAAGGACATCATTGATCCAACACACAACTTCAACACAGCTGCGGTCGGCCATCCGCCTCCAGGTCCGGTCGGTCGCCGAAGCACACAACACTCTTCTTCTCTCGTTACGTACCCCACACGTCCGAAGTTTGCAGTCGGTCGCAACCGCGATGATAAGGGATCCAGGAACCCTCCTGAGTATCTCGTGCTTCTATCGCTGCTCAGAGACAGTGACTGTTAGCTGCAGAATTTGTACCAGCCATCAAAGTTCCAACATGGCCGCCTTACCACGAGCGAATTGTTTCACATTCCCAATCTCACCTATCGATCGCGCAACGGTTCATTATGACTTTTTGCCAGAGGAACAGCATAATAATTCTGAGGGCCGTTTATTTGCATACTGCACTATATACGGAAGAATGGTAGTGGACTACAATAATGTGTCGCAATAAATAACCACAATGAAGACTCCAAACGAACCTGTGACATGTCCGGCGACAAACTTAGAGAGTTCAGCCCTCGTAGCTACACACATACGTTTATATGGGCTCAGCAGTTTTGGTTTGTGCATGTGGTAATATACTAGAGTGGACTACAGGGCTTCAGTGGTGTTAGAGCACTCCAGATGTTTCAAGTAACGGCTAACACAAGCACCTCGTGTGACATTGCTAGAAATGCTAGCTGCGACAGTTTAGGGTGTGTTTTGCCCCATTTTCAGTGCCCGATTAACCATCAAAGACTGCCATCCTTGTGGCCGTGCCTCCCAGACAGAGTAGGTTGAGACTAATAAATCACCGAACGAGGTGGTGCAGTGGTTAGCACATTGGACTCGCATTCGGGAGGACGACGGTTCAATCTCACGTCCGGCCATCCTGATTTAGGTTTTCCGTGAATTCCCTAAATCTCTTCAGGCAAATGCTGGAATGGTTCCTTTGAAAAGTGCACGGCCAACTTCCGTACCCATCCTTCCCTAATCCGATGAGACCTTGCAGTTTGGTCTCCTCCCCCAACACAACCCAATAACACCAACTAATAAATCCTACATTAAAGCTGTCCATTTATAGGTCTACCCTACTCTACTTTCTCCTCCCCGCCCCCCCCCCCCACCTCACCCACCATGGTACCGAGCTGGTCTCCCACGATCCATTTCCCTCTGTGTAGAAGACTTTATCGTGGTCTGGTTGATGGTCCGGGATCGCTGCCATTGCGAGCCCCAACTGCTACTCGCCACCCATCACTCTGCCATTTTCCGTTCTGTTTTGTCATAGTGAAATCTGCCACCCACATGGGCATAGGTACTGTCCGTCATGCAGTCACAGTGTGTCCTCGCGCAGTCAGATGGACTGGTGACCTGATAATCAGCTGAGTGGGGGTGGAGGGTGAGGACGGTGGGGAAGAGGCGGGGTTAGCCTACTCGTCGGTCTGTGAAGGGGTTGCTTTAAAATGCTTCATCATTGACTCTGCGCCCACCACATATGACAACAAGCTTGAGGCGCAACTTGAGTTGGAGCAACAGGCGTCCGACAGCCACCAGTTGCAGAAGTCCCATTTTCACCTGTAGAAAGAGTCCCCGACCGTGCCGACAACACTGAGCGGCGAGCGGCTGGCAATGACACTCGCCCTTTTTGGCCCCTATGTCTCCGATACCAGTTTCGCGTCGGACCCTACCACACCTATTGGACTGTTGAACTGAAGCTTAATCTATCCCGTCGCTGCAGCGATATGTGGTGGGCTCAGAGTATGGCAGCGACATTGTTCGTACCCTAGTTTCTTCCGTTTTCGCAGCTGCAAGCCTACGGTTGCAGTAAGAACGCTGCGCTCTCCTGTGCCAAACTTTTCATCTCACTTTCACCATTATTGTTGTTGTTGTTGTTGTGGTCTTCAGTCCTGACACTGGTTAGATGCAACTCTCCATGCTACTCTATCCTATGCAAGTTTCTTCATCTCCCAGTACCTACTGCACCCTACAAACTTTGGAATCTGTTTAGTGTATTTATCTCTTGTTCTCCCTCTACGATTTTTACCCTCCACGCTGTCCTCCAATGCTAAATTTGTGATCCCCTGATGCCTCAGAACATGTCCTACCAACCGGTCCCTTCTTCTTGTCAAGTTCTGCCACAAACTCCTCTTGTCCCCAATTCTATTCAATACCTCCTCATTAGTTATGTGATCTACCCATCTAATCTTCAGCATTCTTATGTAGCACCACATTTCGAAAGCTTCTATTCTCTTCTTGTTCAAACTATTTATCGTCCATGTTTCACTTCCATACATCACTATACTCCATACAAATGCTTTCAGAAACGACTTCCTGACATCTAAATTTATACTCGATTTAAAAAAATTCTCTTCTTTAGAAACGTCTTCCTTGCCATTGCCAGTCTACATTTTATACCCTCTCTCTTCGACCGTCATCAGTTATTTTGCTCCCCAAATAGCAAACTTCCTTTACTACTTTAAGTGACTCATTTCCTAATCTAATTCCGGCAACATCACCCGACTTAATTCGACTACATTCCATTACCCTCGTTTTGCTTTTGTTGTTGTTCATCTTATATACTCCTTTCAAGACACTGTCTATTCCATTCAGCTGCTCTTCCAGGTCCTTTCCTGTCTCTGACAGAATTACAGTGTCATCGGCGAACCTCAAAAGCCGGCCTAAGTGGCCAAGCGGTTCTAGGCGCTACAGTCTGGAACCGTGCGACCGCTACGGTCGCGGGTTCGAATCCTGCCTTGGGGATGGATGTGTGTGCTGTCCTTAGGTTAGTTAGGTTTAAGTAGTTCTAAGTTCTAGGGGACTGATGACCTCAGAAGTTAAGTCCCATAGTGCTCAGAGCCATTTGAATCATTTTTTTTTTTTTAACCTCAAAAATTTTGTTTCTCCTCCATGGATTTTAATACCTACTCCGAACTTTTCTTTTGTTTCCTTTACTGCCTGCGTAATATACAGATTGAATAACATGGGGGAGAGGCTACAACCCTGTCTCACTCCCTTCCCAACCACTGCTTCCCTTTCGTGCCCGTCAACTCTTATTACTGCCATCTGGTTTCTGTACAAATTGTAAATAGCCTTTCGTTCCCTGAAAGAGAGTATTCCAGGCAAAATTGTCAAAAACTTTCTCTAAGTCTACAAATGCTACAAACGTAGGTTTTCCTTTCCTTAATCTTTCTTCTAAGATAAGTTGTAGGGTCAGTGTTGCCTCACGTGTTCCGACATTTCTACGGAATCCAAACCGATCCTCTCCGAGGTCGGCTCCTACCAGTTTTTCCATTCGTCTGTAAAAAATTCGCTTCAGTATTTTGCAGCTGTGACTTATTAAACTGATAGTTCGGTAATTTTCTCATCTGTCAACACCTGCTTTCTTTAGGATTATATGCCCTCAGTTATCTGTTGGAGTTATTCCAATCTCTATCTCAACTGTCGTTTTGAACCTTATAGCTCCCTTTAGTACCTTGTAAGCTATGCCTTGATAACTTAACACAAATCCCTTCTCCTTGTCAATGTTTTCTATATATTCCTTTCTTCGGCGATTCTGCAGAATACCACTCGTGCCATTTCTTATCAGTCCACCCAATTTTCAACATCTTGGAGCAACATTACATCTCAAACACTTCGATTCTCTACTTTTACGGTTTTCACGCAATCCATGATTCAGTACCATACAATGACGCACACGAAACTTATATTCTCAGAAATTTGTTCCTCAGATTAAGGCCGTTTTTTGCCCAGGAATGCCCTCTTTTCTTCTTACTGCCTACTTGTTATGTGTGTCATGTGTTATTTGGTTTCCAATACAGCAGAAATCTATAGTTTCCTCTACTTCGTCGTCATAGATTTTGATGTTAATTTATTTCCAATTGCATTTCTGCTATTGCTCATTAATTTCGACTTTCTTCGGTTTATTTTCAGTTCATAATCAGTACTAACTAGACTGTTGATTCCACCGGACAGGTAGCGTGACCTTTTTTCACTTTCACTGAAGACAGCGACACGACAATGCAGCGCCTGTGTTATTCTGATTCTTTTGGACGTGCATGCATGTTCAGACGAACAGACACAGCCGTTATGAAACACATCAAGCCCGCAGCTCGTGGTCGTGCGGTAGCGTTCTCGCTTCCCACGCCCAGGTTCCCGGGTTCGATTCCCGGCGGGGTCAGGGATTTTCTCTGCCTCGTGATGGCTGGGTTTTGTGTGATGTCCTTAGGTTAAGTAGGTTTAAGTAGTTCTAAGTTCTAGGGGACTGATGACCATAGATGTTAAGTTCCATAGTGCTCAGAGCCATTTGAACCATTTGAAACACATCAAATGAATTCGCAATTGCGAACAAGGACAGCCATCAGCTGTAGAATGGAATGACGACAATGGAAATTCGTGCCGAGCCGGGACTCGAACCCGGATTTCCCGCTTACCGCGAGCGGTCGCCTCACCATTCGGCTATCCGCGCACGTCTCACGGTCAGTCCCAAATATATTAGATGCATGTTTGACGACATATGAAAGTTTGGGTCTGGCCGTATAATATTTACTTAAATGAAATGTATGTATGTTACACATTGTTTCGCAAATTGATATCTTTTTGTTAAACATTGTAAAATGGTTTCCATGTTTACTGATGAAATTGTTTTATACGCTATAACGATAAAAATTGTGGCTGTAAACGCGAAACAAATTGCAGCGTGTACCCAGCGCCGCCTACCGGTTTAGTCCACTTGGCTTCCAAACTTTTTCCTTGACAGTAATTTGCACTTGTTTCGTGATCGAGAATGTTGACATGATACAATGTATCTAATGGACGGTGTTATATGACTGACATAACACTGGTAAGCCAGGAGTCGTTGCCCGTCAGATGCCTCTGCTATCGCCTGGGAGGGTTTATATCGATAACAGGTCGGCGGTCTCAATGTTATGGCTGACCAGATAAATGAGAGGAAGTCGTCAAATGCTAAACTAACTCCAAGTCTACCCATTAAGTAAGTTTGGTCGGGACGTTACAGTTGACAATACCCGCTGACGTGTCAAGTTATCATGAACACCTGCTTAATAATGGACTGTCAGCACAGCGACCGCTGTTACGGCTCTTACGGTGCCTACAGTAGTTTGCCCGACGACAACAGTGGAATGATGGCACCACGTAGCATCTACAGACGATTCTCAGTTCCGTGTGCAACATGGTAGCGGACGTATCCTCATATCGATGTTCTGAGGAGAACAAATGTTGCCAGATTGCAGTCGTCGCGATAATGTGGTTTCCGCACTTGGCACTGTGATATGGAGCGCCACTGGCATACGACAGTCGCTTCTCGTTCGTATAGCCAGTAGTATGGACCACAGGTTAAACACATCTGACGTGCTAACGCTGGTCTTTGTGTCCAATCTTCGAATTCTTCGTGAAGTTTGCAACGGTACTTTCGCGTTCTCGTCAATACGGTATCAGAACTTTTTAAGTTCTACCACTGTAAAGACGGAAGATCCGCGTTTCGGAATGTCGGAACTGTGTAGTAAGTAGCAGCAGGAACACCACCACAAAATTTCGCAGCACTAGCACTCCAAACCATCGACTGTCGGAGAGATATTGTAACCGTGTTCAATCTAATGGTAAAGTATCGAACTATTTTTCTCCGAATCATACAGTTTGTGGGAGAAGCAGTGAGAATAATTACTTTTGGAAACGTTTAGTCAGATAAAGTCTGGTATAACCATAAACTTTCACTTAATAAAACGGCCGCCAGCCCAAATAGGGCACAGTGTCTACACAAAAAGATGAAGTCAATTATCGACACTGATTAAATAACTACTTTCGCTTACTACGTAATTTAAAACAACCACTTAAATTCCATTTACTACGGTCCCTTGGCAGTAAGTACTAATAAATCCACTTTCTGTTACTTATGGAATCTATGACTATACTTCAGTACTTATTTAAAGAAGACACACATGTGCTTCAACAAGAATACAAAAAAAAAATATTAAACTTATAGCTATCATTCATATGACCAAAACTATTATTTAACACGACTAAATTTCATTTCTGTAGGACTGTTATTTGTTAATGCTTTACTAACACCAATATTTGTCTGGATTTCTTTGACATGCAGAAGCAACACAAACAATTACTGTTACGAGGTTGCAGTTGAACAATTATGTTACTTTCCTTTCAGAAATGCTATTGAAACCTTATCCTCATGGTCACGCATAGCAGTGGCCCTCAAACTGATACGTGCAAACTTTAGTATTTAATAATGATTTTCAGAATTTACTACCAAAACAGTACTATTGCCAGTAATTTACTATTATTCAAGCTTCAATAAATATCAGGATACTCGGAATAAAATCGTTTAGGTAAGGACCCTACTGAGGTAAATGAAATAGAAAAATTACGGTTAAACACAAAGGTACATTTAACACTTATATTCCACTGATTGAAGATGGATGGTTCATACTGTGATACACTTCTAAATAAAGTACTTTGCCTGTTACTGATGTCGAAGGTGGCGCGAGGCGGTGGTGCATAGTAACATTTCGCAGGTACGGCTCTTGATGTACATAGCTCTGTCTTCCTCTTGGTGGCGACGATAAAATTGCAAATTCCTGAGCTATTAATTTATTGCCTTACTGCGCCAATCATGTAGAACACGTCCGAGGCCAAAAACCCAGTCTCTGCAGGTAAATTCGGGGTCTCTAGTGCTTGACCAACGTAATGCGTGTTCACCACTTGCAGGGCAGCTACCGACTGTGTACGCCACTCGCGCGCCAAATGTCAGTCGCGCGCCCCAGCACCTTTTCCATTCCACCAGAGAACGGAGTTCCATTCTACCTATGATACCTACACCTTTTCAATTTACATTTCTGCTTACAAAAACCCTAAGTATGAACCATCTATAATTGCATGACAGCATATACATACAAAATTGGCATAATTAATTACAATTGTACTTGAAATATTACATAATTATTTACAAAATAAGTTTTAATACATTTATTCCACCTACGTCAGAGAGGTTATTTTAAATAGATAAACTACACTTAACAAAAGCTTACTCTCGTTATAGTATTTGCTTAATTTTTCAAAATTATTACGGAACAAAAAAGATTTTTAAAATATACAGATTATGGCAGTATTATATTTACAATAGCATTACAAGTTCTCTCTCAGGAAGGTAATACAAATACATTCGCGCACCTTCTGCAATACAGACGGTGTTTGACTGTTGTCCTGACCAGCACCTTTTCCACACTTCTCATCCATTGAAAACATCTGTTCATGGGTTTCCGAGAAACTAGACCACCCGCACTCAACAGTCACTGCAGTTGATGCACACTATTGTAGAGTTAAACCATCATGGAATAACACTCCCATATCTTTAATCCGAGCTCATTTCGAGTCGACGTATTGTCGGACTTGAGACATTATTGTTTCCAGGGATGGCAACTCTGCAAACCTCCAAATTATCATCACATTTATTGATGTGCTCTTCCTACTATACTGTGTATTTATATATAATACAATATTTATATATAATACACAGTATACTAGGAAGAGCACATGTGTGGGCGTGTTTGGGCATTAAAATTGCATATTACTTAATTTTTCTTACCATACGTATGCATTATAGTGGGAAGAACAGTGCAGGATGCTTCTGTTACACTTAGGCCAATGTGAACATAACTTAGCACTCACCTGCCGCAGTGCCAAGTGGAAAATTACCATGGGGATAAAGCACCCGTAGCAAAAGTGGTAGCATTTAATCATAACTCTGGGGAGCCTAAAGCAATTTCTACAGAGTAGTGTTCATCATGGTGCACAGCCTTACAGCATGCACGGATTGACGCTCGTGTGTGTCATCTTCGCTAAGATGTGAGGCTAATACACGTATCAAAAAAAAGTTTTGCATCACCTCGGTTCCGAGAGTTTCGGAACCCGTACAGAAAATTGGAATAGAGATCAACATAAACATCATTTCCGCCTTTTTGATTGCTCATGGAAACCACACATTGCATGTTGTACCTTCATACAGCGAAACCTTCAGCGGTGCTGGTCCAGACTGCGGTACTCACCGGTACCTATAATACCCTGTAGAACGTTCTCTTGCATTGATGCATGCCTGTATTCGTCGTGGCAAACTATTCACAAGTTCATAAAGGCACTGCTGGTACAGATTGTCCCACTCCTCAACGGCGATCCGGTGTAGATCACAACGTCCATAAACACAGCTCTTTTCACTCTAACGCAGGCATCTTCGATAGGGTTCATGTCTGGAGAACATGCTGGCCACTCTAGTCGGACGATGTCGTTATCCTGAAAGAAGTCATTCACAAGATGTACATCATGGGGGCGCGAATTGTCGTCTATGAAGGCGAATGCCTCGCCAATATGCTGCCGATATGGTTACACTATCGGTCGGAGGATGGCATTCACGTATCGTACAGCCGTTACGGCGCCTTCCATGACCACCAGCAGCATACGTCGACGCCACATAATGCCACCACAAAACAGCAAGGAACCTCCACCTTGCTGCACTCGCTGGACAGTTTGTTTAAGGAGTTCATCCTGACCGGATTTCTTCCAGACAACTCTCCGACGATTGTCTGGTCGAAGGCATATATGACACTCATTGATGAAGAGAACGTGATGCCAATCCTGCACGGTCAATTCGGCATGTCGTTGGGCCCATCTGTACAGTGCTGCATGGTGTCGTGGTTGCAAAGATGGACCTCAACATGGATGTCGGGAGTGAAATTGCGCATCATGCAGCCTATTGCGCGCAGTTTGCGTCGTAACACGACGTCCTGTGTGTGCACGAAAAGCTTTATTCAACATGGTGGCGTTGGTGTCAGGGTTAGTCCGAGCCATTATCCGTAGGTAGCGGTCATCCACTGCAGTAGTAGCCCTTGGGCGGCCTGAGCGACGTATGTCATCGACAGTTCCTGTCTCTCTGTATCTCCTCCATGTCCGAACAACATCGCTTTGGTTCACTCCGAGACGCCTGGACACTTCCCTTGTTGAGAGCCCTTCCTGGCACAAAATAACAATGCGGACACGATCGAACCGCGGTATTGACCGTCTAGGCATGGTTGAACTACAGACAACAGGAGCTCTGTACCTCTTTCTTGGTGGAATGACTGGAAGTGATTGGTTGTCGGACCCCTCCGTCTAATAGGCTCTGCTCATGCACGGTTGTTTAGATCTTTTGGCTGGTTAAGTGGCATCTCTGAACAGTCAGAGGGACTGTGTCTGTGATATAATTGCCACAGTGGGAACAGTGGTGATGCAAAACTTTTTTTGATGTGTGTATACTGTCTAGCAGTTTTTTTCACAATAGTCTGTGGGGTGAGAATCACGCTACAGTTAAGTTAAGTTTAGGACATGTTTCCGGCCAATCTTTCTCGTGTGTGTCTGTATTCCTAAGGGACCAAACTACTGAGGTCATCGGACCTTACACTTACACACTACTTAAACTAAGTTACGCTAAGAACAACACATACACACCCATGCCCGAGGGAGGGCTCTAACCTCGGGCGTGAGGGGCCGCGCAGTACGTGACATGGCGCCTCAAACCACTCGGTCACTCTGCGCGTCTCTCTTTCTCGTACTCTGCTTTCTGCTTGGAGCCGGCTGTGCGGTGTCACACACAACAAGCGGTTGCATAGTGTAAGCGAGTGGCAAGTGTCGCACGGAAAGCTGCTTAATCCTCTTCGTCCTGCTGTTTCATTGAAATCTCGTTCCAACATAATATTTATTCCCTTGGCTATTTGCTAAAACTGGTATAAACGAAGAACAAAGTATCAAGTTCAAAGAAAAGCAGCTTTTTTTACGCTGACATGAAAAGGGAGAGAGAGAGTCACGGGCATTATTCGTGAATTTGCACGAAATTTCAATCGCCAACTTTATACACCGAATACGGAAATATTCTGTTGACGCCCAACTACACTGGAAGAATTAATAATCGCAATAAAATTAGCGAAATGAGAGGTTGGACGGAATGATGTAAGTTCCAGAGTGTAATATGAGAGACATAGTGTGCAAGTGGTTCGATGAACGCTCTGCCATACGCTTTGTAAGTAGGCTGTTTATGTTTTCTTATTGGTAACGCCACGTAGCGCTCTATATGAAAAATCGCTGGTTGTGCTGTGTGCAGTCTGTGGGTAGTTTGCATTGTTGTCTGCCATTGTAGTGTTGGGCAGCGGCAGCTGGATGTGAACAGCGCGTAGCGTTGCGCAGTTGGAGGTGAGCCGCCAGCAGTGGTGGATGTGGGGAGAGAGATGGCGGAGTTTTGAAATTTGTCATGAACTGCTATATATATGACTATTATGGTAAATACATTGTTTGTTCTCTATCAAAATCTTTCATTTGCTAACTATGCCTATCAGTAGTTAGTGCCTTCAGTAGTTTGAATCTTTTATTTAGCTGGCAGTAGTGGCGCTCGCTGTATTGCTGTAGCTAGAGTAACGAAGATTTTTGTGAGGTAAGTGATTTGTGAAAGGTATTGGTTAATGTTAGTCAGGGCCATTCTTTTGTAGGGATTTTTGAAAGTCGGATTGCGTTGCGCTAAAAAAACATTGTGTGTCAGTTTAAGCACAGTCTTGTACAATTTTTCAAAAGGGGACGATTCATATGTCGACCCTTAGCCGAGTATACCTCACTGGAATCTTCTGATTTTTCCTTGTAGTTTGTGTAATTAGTGTAGCTTTTGTTTATTGCTAGCGCGTAATTATAGAGAGAATTTCTTTTGTAGTTGTAGTTTTTCATTGTTGTACAGTAAAACAGTTGTGGCATGCATGTAGATTTGCAGCAAGTATTTCGCAGCTGCGCTTGCAATTAACTAGATATTATTTTCAGTGCTATGTTAATGTGTTCCCCTATTTTTGCTCTTCAAATTGTGTTTTTCTGTGTTGTCGTGTGAAATATTGTGACAATAATGGCGTGTGAAAAACGTAATACTAGACTTCAAAGTAAACTGAGAAATGACAGTGAAGACGAAAGCAGTGTGTTAGCTTCGCAGAGTAATGAATTAACTAATGTTCAAAGTAGTAATTTGGTAACTGTGGATAGGGAAATGGCGCGGGCGGCAAACAATGGCGTAGGCAGTGAAACAATTAGTGAACAGGGAAGCATTATCGATCGATCGCTCGGCAACAGCTCGCCTCAGGAATCCGAAATGAGAGGTCACAATTTTGCAAATACTGTAGATTCAGGTTTTGCGTCCTCACCGTTTTCTCAAATAAGTCAAGACACATTTTCTGCTTGTCAAAATGTGAATGTTGCCGGTGCAAATGCACTGCCGATAAGCGTAGAGGAACAGATTCCAGACACTAATGCATTGTTATTACAGCTAATGCAACAAATGGAACAACACCAGAGACAAACACAGCAAAAGCTTCAAAAGTTAGACACAATGGAACAAAATCTTCAAAAGTTAGGCACAACGCTTGGACAAAATCAGAAACAAATGGGACAAAATCTTCAAAAGTTAGACACAATGGAACAAAATCATCAAAAGTTAGATACCACACTTGAACAAACACGTGAAGATTTAACTACTGAGTTACATAAAATAGAATCGAAATGTCAAAAAGTCTATAATGACGTAAAAACACAAATTTGTGAGCATTTCCAACCAATTTTTTTCGCATCATGAAAATGCATTAAAGAATCACGAAGCAGTCATAAAAGAACTGCAAACTATTGTTCATGAAAATCATGAGACCTTGCAAGCTAAAATTGACTCAGTTGCATCTACCGATTCGGTTACGCAACTTGCAAAAACTCAGGAAAACTTAACGGACACAGTAGAAAGACACATGGAGGAAATTAGTTCATTATCAGAGAAAGTAGTTGAACTTTCGGATCAGTTCACTAACTTATCTACAAAGGTAGATGATGATCTGAATGACACAAGACCTGTAGCCATCACTGACACAGAAGAGTATGAACAAATTAAGAAATTCAAACAAAATCAGAATCAAATTAATACGCAATACAAAAGAGAAATCTGGGAAGTACAAGATCAGTTGGCACAAGTAATACAAAAATTTCATATTTCAGAGGACACTCGCGCTCCAACACGGGAAGAGGGACTTAGAAATACGGAGCAACCACAAAATAATAACACAGGACACTTCGGAAATTATGAAAGAAATTGGCAAGGCACACCAAATTTTGAGATGGAACCGCCGAAACGACGTAACAATGACCGACATGCGACTCGCCGACATGATGATTTTGACTATAAGCTGTTCATTACTACACGTAAATTCAAAACGTTTAAGAATTCTGGCAACGACATTCATCCACAAGCATGGCTCCATCAATTCTCTCATTGTTTTCCTCCCAACTGGTCGTTAGAGCACAGATTAGAATTTATGTGTGGCTACTTAGAGAATGAACCAGCTGAAAGAATGTGATCGGTCATTCACGATTGTCACAGTGAAGGAGAATTTTACCATGCGTTCCTCTCAGCATATTGGTCTGCAGCTACACAAGACCGAGTAAAACATAGCATCATGATGATGAAACACTTTGAACAATCTGAATTTTCCAGTCTTGTCAAATATTTTGAAGACATGTTGCACAAGAATCAGTACCTGTCAAACCCATACAGCCCCTCAGAACTCATCCGCATTTGCTTGCTCAAATTACCTGAACATTTACGACATATTATTTTGGCAGGACGTTGCAAAGACGACATTGAAGCTTTTCAGGGGCACTTAGAAGAACTGAAAATTGACACTGACAATCGCGGAACGCGAAAACAGGAACACAACAGTTACAGATCACATCCGTCACATTTCCGCGAAGAAAGAAATAATAACTGGACACGACAAGGCTATTCTCACAACACAAATCGTGACCAAAACAGACACCACCCGTATGACAACAGTTGGCAGAGTATTAATAATTACAGGGAAAGATCAACTCTCCACGGTAATGACTATAACAGAGACAATCAGAGAAACAGACAATATGGGAACCAAAACAATTATTATTACGGGAGACAGAATAACTTTAGGCGCAATGGTCCAGCGCGCAGCTACAATTCAGGGAGAAATTCTCCACCACTTAACCAACAAGAAAGAAACTACAGGAACTACCGACATGACGACAGACGATATGATCGTAACGACAGACCTGAATTGCATCAGAACTGGCGGGATTTAAACAGGGCAGGGCCCTCTCGACAAAGTGAATTTGTAGAAGTTAGGTCTCCAAACCCCAATAACGACGCGCGCCAACGAAGAGACAATAGGCAATGACTCATACCGCTGACAGCCACAAAACGGACGTATGAAACTAACGACGCAGCTGCCGTAGCTAGTAATTACGTAAAAATGGAAGACATTAGGGACATCTTACTCCAAGAACACGACGTAAAACATCACAACATTGCATATCCTGTGATTCACATTACAGTAAATGACGTAAAATTTACGGCAGTACTTGACTCTGGCAGTCCCATGTCAGTAATTAGTGAAACAGCCTTTAGCAAATGCAACAAATCGAATGATTGCCCCACACTTCCGTTACGTAAGATTAAATTACAAGGTGCAGTCTTTGGAAAAAGTGTAGATGTACGCCAACAAACCAACTTAGAATTCTTTTGTCAAAGCCACAGCTTCTCTATGAACTTTCTCATTGTTCCATTATTGTCGACGGAAATGATACTGGGAGTAGACTTTTTGAATGAATACAAAACAATCTTAAGCTTTCACGATGCTGAAATAAGTTTAGAGAATGAAGGTAAGTCAATAGCTTTGAAATTTGAAGATTGGCTCTCAAACCATGACGAGGAAATTAATCGGCTTTACCTTCTGTTCGACAGCAATTCGGAACTAGACACTAACGTTCACTCTGCAAGTACTGACAGGGATGATATCGACGGCATATTTGATACTAATGAGTTAATTCAGAATAAAATTCAAACAATTGAGAATTGTAATGACACTGATAGGGAGGACCTTTTGGAGTTTTTACAAGCACATTCCACAGTTTTTACTCACAAAACAGGAACAATCAAGGGATTTCAATACCAATTTCGTGTTCATGAGCAAACTAAATTTTGTGTTAGACCATACGTAATTCCGGCGCATTACAGGGACCATGTTAGAACAGAAATACAATCTATGCTTGACGAGGGCATTATTGAGCCTGCAGTAAGCTCATACAACAATCCATTACATGTTGTTGAGAAGAAAAATGGATCGATCAAGTTTGTCTTAGATTGGAGACAAATCAATACTATCATTATTCCTGAAACAGACAGGCCGCAAACGTTGGAAGAACTTCTTCAAAATTTTAATGGTGTAAAAGTGTTGTCTTCCATTGATCTCAGATCCAGCTTTTATCAGATCGAACTTCATCCAGAATGTAGAAAATACACAGCTTTCCTTTGTTTCGGCATTTGTTATCAGTTTCGGAAACTTCCTTTTGGTTTGAACATTTCTTCGGCAGCATTTATTCGCGGGCTAAATTCCATATTACCTGAGTTCTTAAAACGTCACATCACCTTATATGTGGACGATGTTCTGATAGCAGAAGCCTCATGGGAACAACATAATCGCATCCTCAACAGTTTGTTACGTATTTTTGCAGAATCTGGAATTACAGTTAACTTGGAAAAGTCTGAATTCGGCAGGTCAAAGGTGAGGTTTTTGGGACATATTATTTCTTCTGAAGGCATTCAGCCGGATCCTGAAAAGTTAGAAGCAATCAGAGCCATTCCAGTTCCATCCACAAAAAAACAAGTCCGCAGTTTTCTAGTTCTCGTAAATTTTTACCGTCGTTTTCTGAATATGCAAATTCTTGTTACACCAAAACTTTGTTCTCTCACTGGAAAAAATACTATTTGGAACTGGGACGAACAAGCACAGTTGGAATTCAATTCTTTGAAAGAATCGCTACTTAACGCGCCAATACTAGCTCATCCAGATCTGTCACAAGATTTCTGCCTTAGCACGGATTCTTCTAAAGTCGGTCTTGGTGCCCATTTATTTCAAGAAGCCATGGAAAATGACACTACCGTTCAGAAAACCATTGCTTTTGCTAGCCGAGTGCTAACAAAATCTGAAAAAAATTATTCCGTTACTGAATTAGAAGCTTTAGCTATCGTTTGGGCATTTAACAATTCTTTCTGGTAAGCACGTAAAAGTATACAGTGATCATCATGCATTACAATTTCTTATGTCTTCAAAATTAAATCATTACAGGTTAAAACGTTGGGCATTGTTTCTGCAAGAATTCCACTTCACAATAGTCTACATTCCCGGCAAGGAGAACATTGTTGCGGACGCACTGTCACGCGCACCGGCTGGGCTTGAGAAAAGTAACACAGAAGGCAACCTCGAGAAAAATTTCAATATTCTTTACATTCAGAAAGTCGCCTTTGAAAACTTCATCACCACATCTTTAAAGGACATTGCTCATGAACAAGATAAAGATCCGATTTGGAAAGACATCAAAAGCAAATGGCATGAAAAGACACACACACAGATTCGGCATTATTACCTGGTTAGAAACAACATATTCTTCAAACGCTGCACTGTTGATGACAAGCTATGGGTACTTTGCATTCCAGACGATTTTGTTAATAAGCTCATTTGGTACATTCATTTCAGCTACGCACATTTTGGTCCACGAAAATGTTATCATATTCTTCGAACGACTTGTTATTTTAACAATATGGAAAAGAGAATTCGAAGAGTCTTGTCTAATTGTAAACTTTGTCAAAAGGCGAAACCATCTACTGTCTCACATCGTGCTCTGTTGTTTCCTATCATTCCTTCTAAATTAAAAGAATTTGCTGCAGTTGATCTATTGGGACCCCTTGTCAGAACATCGAATGGATTCTCGTACGTTCTAGTCGCTGTTGAACTTACTTCAAAATTTGTTTCTTTCACTCCGTTACGTAAAGCCACTGGACGATATGTATCCAACGCCTTTGTTAAAAATTTCTTACATGAAGTCGGCCACGTTGTTAAAGTCATTTCAGATAACGGACTGCAATTCAGATCTGCTGTTTGGTCATGCATGCTTCGCAACCATAAAATCAAACCTGTTTTTATTTCATTGTACTCACCACATTGTAACCCCTCCGAACGGATTATGAAAGAAATCAATAAGCTTTGCAGACTTTATTGTCACAGAAAGCATCAGCATTGGGATAGATATTTACACTTATTTCAAAACGTGCTGAATGAAATGCCTCATGACTCCACTACTTTACCACCTACTCTTGTACTGAAGAATGAAAAACCACCGAACAGAATCAGAGAGCTTGTACCTTTCCCGAATACACGTAAACTTCGACACAAAGACATAATTGATTTGGCTATTAAAAATATCAAATCTGCAGCAGACAAAAGGAGAAAAGTGCACGGCAAAGCAAATGCAAAGAAATTATATATTGGTCAGAAAGTTCTCATTAAAGCTCATTCATTGTCACATAAGAAGAAACACTTGATTCACAAATTCTTTCTAGTTCATAATTGACCTTACAGAATCCGACGTATACCACATGATAATTGCGTTGAAGCTGAAACTCTGCGTACTAGGAAGAGTAAAGGTTTACACCACATTTCACATGTAAAACCGTTTATTGAAAGATAATCTGCTTTTTAACTTTGTCATTGCCATAAAACTTTTCACTTCACGTTTCTAGTATGCATTGTCAGACTTAGAAACTGTTACCATGCAACAATGTTTGAAGTTAAATATCCAGTCAAGAACCAAGATAACTTATTTAGACAGAAATTACGAATGCATTGTTGTAGTAAACAGACATCACAGTGTTATTGTGTGTGTACATTCTTGCTTGTTTGTTGCACGATTACATAACGACTATAAGGCTTACATACTTAGAACATATACTGGTACTGCTAATGAGATTTTAATGCAACATTTTGGTTTACTTGAAAATACCTTCTGGATTTAAAGTACTTTCTGTGAGATACCAGACGACACAGTGGTTAGTTTATGTGACAACTACACGGTTTTATCACGACGCTACTAATGAGTGACAATTTACAATGTTGCTTTTGGGGTGTTTCTGTTTTATATCTGCAAGTTTTTCTGCATTATTCTGGAAAGTAAAACACGTTTTAGTAGTAACTTTTGTAGTATAGCAACAATGAGACAGCCTTTTTCGTGGCACAACAATACGTTACTGTACAGTACTCTCTTCATCACGCCAATAAGCGTAATAACTAAGATATCTATACGCAAAGCATTTCACTTTTGTTTATCATGAGGTAAGTACATTGACTTCTGCAGAACTTAGCTTTTGGAGGACGATAACTACAACACTTCCACAGAGATTATGTTGCAACAAGACGCACAGTTTAGCGCTACAGTACACGTATTTGAGTGATTAATTTTATACTTAAAACATTTATTTTTAAAGATTTTTGAATTACAAAGAAAGTTTTCCGTGATAAATTTCATTCCATTGCTGTAATCTGTAACATCTGAGGGTATAATTGCATTTAACTTCACGGGGGTACACGCCTACTTTGTGTACCTTGTGTTTGGCAAGCACAAGGAGCCCTAGCTAATATGGTATTTGCTTACACAACTTTAGACATCGGTACCATATTTCTCTAACACATAAATTACACAGCTATCTGATCATTTAACTGAGAGAGACAAACATTTATTTTACTATATCATTTTACTATATCAGTGACAGATGTTTAGGTAATTACACAGTTGGATAACTTCACACTTATGAAATTGTATTTTCTCTGTACTTTGTGAACTGTTAATATTTTTCCGGTAACATTGTGAGCTTTGAATTATGTATTTGGTATGGGATCATGATTTTTAAAGTACGTTTGAGGTAGATGACACTATTGAAATGAGCAGAGAATTTTTTTTAGGTTTTGAAATTATTGCAGAAAGCTACGGCGTTTTTGAGATTTGACTGAGGTGTTATGATGATATTTTTATGACGATGATGTGTATTATGCTACTGAGGCATGTTTATGATCAATAAGCTGATGCTATATGAGGAATTTGATTATGCTACGTATTTGTTATGATGAAATATTGAAGTGTCGACGAATATGTATATGTGTAATAAGGTAAGGAATAATGAGTAGTGGTTAGGGACTCTGACTTGTGAAAAAGGATGTTGGAAACCAGGAATCGTACTCTAAGAGTTATGAAATGTGTGTATATGCGTGAATGTATCACAATGCCAGCAAAAATTTTTTGGACACTGTTATATTTACAGGATTTTGTTTCTACAGATTTGTAACGCAAATTCTTGACCTGTGAAATTTTTTATAAGACTGCCACTGTAGCGGAAACTGCTGTCGAAAATATTTCAGTAAGAAAGGTAAGTGACCTTGACGTAATGCGTTGTGGCGCCCAGCTGGGCCAGCCGCCTGCAGAAAAAGCCATTAGGTAAAAAAAAAAGGGATGCCAGTAACCTCGCTTCTGACATTCCTTTGTAGAAAGCATCGCAAATACGACACGCTAATTACTTGGAAACATATCGTACTTTCTGATATTTACTGAAATGCCTAATGAAATGACAAGAAATAGTTTGTCTACACACCTGACTATGACTACTGTCTTTCTAGATGAGAGATTTTTTTACTTCTTATGAAATGCCACATGGCTATTGAATGATGTTCTTATGCTTTGCTTTGTACATAGTTGCTTATTTCATTTGATATCTAGTTTCTAGCTGCACTGCAGCATTGGTTAAAATAAAATTATATAGATGTACTAATATAAATATTTTCTGTCTACAGCTCGAGTAAATAATAATTTTTCATAAAAATGAGGGAGCACGAAAAGACATTTACCTTCACAGGAACTGCATTCATAATTTTCTTTCAAAGTACTTGGTAATTTATTTTGTAGAATAAGTTGTGGTGCACCACTTTAATTACATAGACATTAAGATGTAATTATACATTTCCCTTATCTGCATTGTTATCTTTAGTGTAATATTTTTTCTGCTTGAGATATGTCATGTTTAGACATAAGTTAATACATTTGCTGCTGCTGTTTGCCAGGCATAGTGCTATTAAATTTCACTTTGTATTACTCTGTTAATCTAGTTATACTACTGATTTATTTTTCTTGTTGCTGCAGATTGGCTCATATTAGTTGTAATGTTGCATTGCGTGGTAATTTAGATTTACTGCAGCTTGCTTTGACAATTTCCATTTTTTTTCATTGCTGTTTGTGTTAATTGTTTCGTGCTGCTGCATTGCCTCGTTCCTTAGTTTAGCATCTGAGCTCAGTAGATTTAAATTAGCTTAAGAGGGGGTAGACTATATAAGAGAATGAGTTGCGATGAATTGGAAGAAATGCATTGAGAATCTATAAGAAACAGACCTGGCAAAAATGAGTACTGTGCACTGAGAAACAATTATTTTGAAAGAAATATGAATAGAATACAGAAAGCAGGTATAGATAGGACTTTTTGGGAATAATGATGAATGAAGGGAGATCTCCAAGAAGTAAAGAAAGTTTTGTTTGCAAAATACTGTAGTAAAACAAACCCTATTCTTTCCTTTTGTGTTATCCCACTATGTGTTTGTGTACCCTTGTGTATTTGTTTTCTTCCTGTCTCTGTGTACTGTTTCATAGAATTTTTTTCCCTTCTAATACTAAGCTACATTCACTATGATGAGGAATACTGTTATCCTCAAATATAATTTGCATTAATAATATGTAATTTACTTTGTAAAGATGTTTAGACATTATTTATTCTGTTTTGTTTTAATGCTCATGTGTGAAGTTGATGTTTCAAAAGTTATTCTGATCTTTTATGTATGAACTTATGTCATAATTCCTGTAACACTGATGTATATGTTTATTTCTATTCTTTTGTAAAGCCTGTATTACTACAAATGTTATCTGTATTATTATGTTTTTAATTATGTATTTTGTACCTTTGTTATTGTATTCTTAAGTTATAAAATTGTAATTGTCACCAGTTCATCATATTATTAACTTGTAAGTCACATTTCACTGCACGCGTTTCTGTTGGTCATAGTATATGGACAATATGTGAGAAGTAGGGACTGTTAGTGTTTGCATGTGTTAATAATTCAGCAAGGGACTGGATAACAGCATTGCTGGTTCTAAGGACAATTCCAAAAACTTTGTACATGCACAAGTGGTGGTTTATGGACTTGCTATATTGTCCGCAAGAATCCTCAATGGTGATTGTGCACTTGCACAGTCGCAACAGATGGCTGCTGGCCCGTCTCTACAAGGATTACAGTGGGTCTGCATCTTTGATGACCCACCAATTCCATTTCTACAAGGACTACAGTGGGTCTACACCTTTGCTGACTCACCAATACCGTAATCTCTACCAGGACCAAGGTGGGTCTACTCTGTGATGACCTACCTACCAATATTCTTTAAAACGTCGAATGACTCTGCTGTGAGTTTGCTCTGTTGTGGCCCATTACCTGTCTGCATGTCAAGAGTCAGCACTGTCTTTCCGTTTGAAGGACAACACTACTTCTTCAAGACTGCATGGAAATCCACTACTTCTGTGTGCATTTTCTTTTACTGCTCAGACTTTGAGAAAAACACTGCAATTTTACTGTGACACATGATGAGGACTGTCTTTATGGACTATGAGAAAATTTTAGCTTTTGACCAACATTGTATCAATAAGTGTGTGCATTTGATATCTTTGTTATTGTAATTATGAAAAATTTTATCAAATCATTATTGGCCACTGACCAAAACAATTTGTAAAATTTCTTGTGGGGAGCATGGCGGCTATGTAAGTAGGCGGTTTATGTTTTCTTATTGGTAACGCCACGTAGCGCTCTATATGAAAAATCGCTGGCTGTGCTGTGTGCAGTCTGTGGGTAGTTTGCATTGTTGTCTACCATTGTAGTGTTGGGCAGCGGCAGCTGGATGTGAACAGCGTGTAGCGTTGCGCAGCTGGAGGTGAGCCGCCAGCAGTGGTGGATGTAGGGAGAGAGATGGCGCAGTTTTGAAATTTGTCATGAACTGCTATATACACTCCTGGAAATTGAAATAAGAACACCGTGAATTCATTGTCCCAGGAAGGGGAAACTTTATTGACACATTCCTGGGGTCAGATACATCACATGATCACACTGACAGAACCACAGGCACATAGACACAGGCAACAGAGCATGCACAATGTCGACACTAGTACAGTGTATATCCAACTTTCGCAGCAATGCAGGCTGCTATTCTCCCATGGAGACGATCGTAGAGATGCTGGATGTAGTCCTGTGGAACGGCTTGCCATGCCATTTCCACCTGGCGCCTCAGTTGGACCAGCGTTCGTGCTGGACGTGCAGACCGCGTGAGACGACGCTTCATCCAGTCCCAAACATGCTCAATGGGGGACAGATCCGGAGATCTTGCTGGCCAGGGTAGTTGGCTTACACCTTCTAGAGCACGTTGGGTGGCACGGGATACATGCGGACGTGCATTGTCCTGTTGGAACAGCAAGTTCCCTTGCCAGTCTAGGAATGGTAGAACGATGGGTTCGATGACGATTTGGATGTACCGTGCACTATTCAGTGTCCCCTCGACGATCACCAGTGGTATACGGCCAGTGTAGGAGATCGCTCCCCACACCATGCTGCCGGGTGTTGGCCCTGTGTGCCTCGGTCGTATGCAGTCCTGATTGTGGCGCTCACCTGCACGGCGCCAAACACGCATACGACCATCATTGGCACCAAGGCAGAAGCGACTCTCATCGCTGAAGACGACACGTCTCCATTCGTCCCTCCTTTCACGCCTGTCGCGACACCACTGGAGGCGGGCTGCACGATGTTGGGGCGTGAGCGGAAAACGGCCTAACGGTGTGCGGGACCGTGCGGGACCCAGCTTCATGGAGACGGTTGCGAATGGTCCTCGCCGATACCCCAGGAGCAACAGTGTCCCTAATTTGCTGGGAAGTGGCGGTGCGGTCCCCTACGGCACTGCGTAGGATCCTACGGTCTTGGCGTGCATCCGTGCGTCGCTGCGGTCCGGTCCCAGGTCGACGGGCACGTGCACCTTCCGCCGACCACTGGCGACAACATCGATGTACTGTGGAGACCTCACGCCCCACGTGTTGAGCAATTCGGCGGTACGTCCACCCGGCCTACCGCATGCCCACTGTACGCCCTCGCTCAAAGTCCGTCAACTGCACATACGGTTCACGTCCACGCTGTCGCTGCATGCTACCAGTGTTAAAGACTGCGATGGAGCTCCGTATGCCACGGCAAACTGGCTGACACTGACGGCGGCGGTGCACAAATGCTGCGCAGCTAGCGCCATTCGACGGCCAACACCGCGGTTCCTGGTGTGTCCGCTGTGCCGTGCGTGTGATCATTGCTTGTACAGCCCTCTCGCAGTGTCCGGAGCAAGTATGGTGGGTCTGACACACCGGTGTCAATGTGTTCTTTTTTCCATTTCCAGGAGTGTATATTATGACTATTATGGTAAATACATTGTTTGTTCTCTATCAAAATCTTTCATTTGCTAACTATGCCTGTCAGTAGTTAGTGCCTTCAGTAGTTTGGATCTTTTATTTAGCTGGCAATAGTGGCGCTCGCTGTATTGCTGTAGCTAGAGTAACGAAGATTTTTGTGAGGTAAGTGATTTCTGAAAGGTATTGGTTAATGTTAGTCAGGGCCATTCTTTTGTAGGGATTTTTGAAAGTCAGATTGCGTTGCGCTAAAAAAATATTGTGTGTCTGTTTAAGCACAGTCTTGTACAATTTTTCAAAAGGGTACGTTTCATAACTTAAATGTGAATTGCAGACTAATCATGAGCATGTATACATATTTAGAACCTATGGATTGATAAGGGCCACACAAGTAAAGTCAAAATTCTGTGGGCTTTCTCCACTGCTGCCTGGTGATTTTGTCTAAACCACTGCGGCCATCTCACATCACTTATTACATAATACGATAGCGTTTCCTTTCGCTTAAAATGATTAGTCATATTTTCGGGCGGACGAATCACTTGCTCTGAAGTCAGAGTTTCCCATCAGAGCATACGACAGCTACTATTGCGAAATATTTAACCCTGCATATACTTTTTCTTAATACGGACACACAGCTCTATTCAACAGGGGGTTTCTTCTCAGTTTTTCCGTGACTCACTGTAACCAGTGGTTACAACTACGCGTCCAGCTGTAAGATAACCCAGCAACCATTGTAATGTATGTTACAATTACTTTCCTCTGATCTTACACTGTGTACATACCTTTCATCTTATTATTAGTCATTTTCAAGCTGTCTGTCTATATCAGGATAAGATATTTCATTCGGTCCAGTACACTGCAAAGACCCCTACCAACACAGCACAAAGTACCAAAGAAGATACTGCGGAAATAATCTTGATCATGTTTAGCACTATAGCTGACACTAATGTTAATGATCAATGAAAAATACCCAACTGTATTATTGCTCATCCATTGTGTTATGATTGGTTTCGTTAAGAAAATATCTTCTGGCTGCCGAGTTGTGCTCAAGTCATGTCACAGCTGGTCCTCTATGGACCGTTTACTCTGCACAGCACGCCGTCCCTGCTCGGAAAAATCCCACCAGGCGATCGGCAAAATGTTTATGATCCGTGTTTATGGATTCGGTCTTCGATTTAATATGCGAGCCAGACTATTTGTGTCATAACTTTAGCACAACCTGGTAGCCAGAAGAAGTCCTATGAGGGAAACAATTTGTAACACAGTAAATGTGCAGTAATAAAGCTGGGGTGGTTTTCCTTAACCCTTATCATTAATACTGAGGGAGTGTTGTTGTATGACTTTCTGTCTGTAAAAGATGGTTTTCTGTAGCCAGTGGGGTGTGGGTGTAAGGTGGATCACACATAAAACAAGGAAACGTGAAAGTAATTAAAGTCGATTTCACGGTTTTTCAAAACTCCTGACTGAATTGTGACAACCCCAGTGTCGTTTAAACCATAGAAATGGGACCAGTGGTAATAACGTGTGAAATGTACAGCATAACCGCGGAAAGTATGGGATACTTTCACCAAAACTGGCACAGAGATGACTTCCCCTGCAGACAATAGATGTTTACGCATTACGAAACGGACTGTCACCCTTTCTTCTTGCTTGGTGTATCTCGGTACATACAGTGTGAGATGACAGTTGAGAAAACTAATGTTATAATGATACCGTGAATTTGTGTGTGGGCGTGGCACGGCAGACAAGACCGCGTCAAACACAGCTCGACAAATTTCGTTAAAGCATCGGCAACACCGCCCCGGCCATGTCCCGTTACTGGGAAACAATCGGCGCGCGGCCCTTCAATGGACTGCAATCTCGGCGCCAGCATTCAGTCGGTCTATGGCCGTGACACACCCCATTCATGCAGACACCGACAGTATAGCGGCCGTTATTAATAGCAGGCATTCGTCACGGAGCGGAGCAGGGAAACTCGCTGCAATCAGCGCCCGCCAGAGCCCGCTATGTAATCCGTGTCAGCTGAGTGCCAACAGCAGCTGCCACAGTTCTGTCGGCTGTTGTTACCCGTGTCGAAACGAAAACCTGTAATTGGCTCTGCCTAAGAGGCCCGTCTGAACTGGAACGAAGTCTGCGATCTTTTAGTCGAGAGCGAGTCATTAAAGCGAATACGTGCTGATTAGCAAACTCTTCGGAACAAAAATTGTGTCAAAAACTTACTGGAATACTTCAGCTCACTATACACCAGTTGTTGGTCTTCGAATTTCGCCCTGCAAGCCAAACAAGCTGAAGTTAGAACTCAGCACCCTCAGAAAAAAAACATGCGAGTTGTGTGGAGTTGCCAGCCGTTGTGGCCGAGCGGTTCTAGGCGCTTCAGTCTGGAACCACGCGACCGCTACGGTCGCAGGTTCGAATCCTGCCGTGGACATGGATGTGTGTGATGTCCTTAGGTTAGTTAGATTTCAGTAGTTATAAGTTCTAGGGGACTGATGACCTCCGATGTTGAGTCCCATAGAGCTCAGAGCTATTTGAACCATTTTTTTCAGAACAAAAACTGAATTTTAGTTACTCATGACACTGTATATTAACCTCTAATCAGTGATTGTATCAGAAATTGTTTTACCTTTTTACGAAGCATATGGTCATTAGCTGCGAGTAATCTGGGCTCGACATAATCCGAACAGAACTTGAAGACGTCCAATCGTGTGTAATTACAGTATTTATTTGGCCAACGTTGTTTGAAGAAAATGTATTTCAAAATAATTACGAGTGTTGTCCATAAAGTAAGTTCCGATCTGTCGCGAAATGGAAACCACGGTGAAAACCAGAAAGATTTTATTTGCAACAGTTACGTACACCTTCCACCTACTTCTTTACATAGTCGCCTCTCCAACTTCGAGTTTCATCGTAGTGGTGCATCAACTTTCCACTGTCCTCGTCATAGAAAGCAACCGCCTGTGCTTTCGGCCATTTATCTGCACTGGTCCGCCGCTCGTTGTCTGTGGAAAAATTTTGTATTCATAGCCACGGGTTCTTGTGAGCAGAGATGAGAATCAGGTGGATCCAATTACGGACTGTATTGTGGGTGATCAAACACTTTTCATCGGAAACGCTGCAGGAGCGTCTTCATTGCCCCTGCAGTGTGCGGCCGAGACTTGGCATGAGGAAGGAACTGCTCGACAGTTGTGTTATGTGGGCTGCGTGACACAGGCGAGATCTCTAACCGGGCCCTAATACATGGCGGGAGACTCTATTCCCTACGCATCATTACGTGCTCTCACTGTTCACTCAAAACTGAAAAGAGCGACGCGACACGACCGATGGGCATACCAGACACACTGCCCAACACATCTGTGCAAAGCTTTACCGGATTTCCGCAGTGGTTTCCATTTCGCGACCGATCGGAACTTACTTTCTGGACAACCCTCGTACAATATTCATTAAAGCTATTCACACTGTGCCGTCCGGAGACTACGTACGAGGGTCCTTCAATAAGTAATGCCCCACAAGTTTTTAAAAAGCCGTTAATAAACGGCTTCACATTTGATGTTTCATCTGTGCGCAGGTGAAGTTTTGAACCGTTCTGGCAGATCGCAGAGCCGTAGTAGAGCGTCAAAATGGCGTGTACATACGACTCATGTTATAAGCAGCGTGCTGTTATTGAATTCTTGTGTGCAGTGTATGACGATGCTGCAGTTGGTAAGAGTACAGTTGGGCGATGGGTAAAGAAAGTCATAGCCTCAGGAAATGCAGAAACAGAGCTCCATTATCAGCCACGCTCGGGACGTCCTGTCACAGCCACTGCCCCAGACATGCTGAGTCTTGCGGAAGCCACTATTTATGCTGACCAGCGCATCAAAACTCGACAATCGGCACTACAGTTGTCGGTCAGCATTGGGAGTCCGTCTGCAATGATCTAGACCTCGAATGTTCAAAAAGGTGTTCCCAATGGGTTCCATGAATGCTCACAGTGGACCATAAGATTCAATGAACGCCATTTCATCAGAATTGTTGGTGCGTTTTTAGACCGACGGAGAGGCCTTCCGGTCAGGGGTCTTTATGGGAGACGAAAGGCCGGAAACACAAAGGTAGTGGTAGTCCATGGAGTGGCATCATCCTCATTCACTACAAGAGAAGTTATTCAAGACAGTCCCCTATGCAGGAAAAGTCATGGTGACAGTCTTCTGCGATTGTGATGACATATTCTCGTGGATGTGATGCCAAGAGGGTCACTCATCAGTTCAGAGGCATACGTGCAAATTCTGAATAAACTCAAGAACCGTTTCCGACGTGTTCTAGCGGACAAGAATCCAGCAGAAATCTTGCTCCTACACGATAATGCACGCCCACACACAAGTCTGAGAATCCGGAAACACATCACCAAATTGGGTTGGACATCATTGCTTCATTGACCCTACAGTTCAATGCTCGTACCCTCGGACTTCCATCTCTTTGGGCTGCTTAAAGATTCTCTAAGGTAAGAGGCACACACTTTGAAGACGGAGAGAGTGTCTGTCACGCAGTGAAAACGTGGCTACGCCTGCAGGACAAGAGCTTTTACCAGCACGGAATACATGCTCTTCCACAACGTACGGCCATAGAACGTGATGGAGACTACGTAGCAAAATAGGACATGGACAAGACATGTTGATGTGTATTGTCACCATATTCTGATTCTCAACAATAAGTATATTCTGAGAAAAAAAGCTGTGGGGCATTACTTATCGAACGATCCTCGTATATTAATTTTCAGACTAGACGGATCTATTGGTAAGAAGAGTATTGCGTGAATGTGATATGAGACTAAGACGTCAGCGACGAGTCATAGATATACAGTTAAAGATCACAGCATGTAGCGTCATAACTTACACTGTCCACTTAATTTTTAATACACTTTAATAGCAACGGTATGGCCTAGCGGTCTAGTGTAGCGACTTTGACTAGTAATCCAGTCGTACTGGATCTCGAGTTCCAATGCTACCCTTACTTAAATTCCGAACAAAAATCATCAGCAATGGCGGCCGAGCAGTTCCACGAACGCTTCCTCAAGGAGGGTGGAGAAACGGACAGAATTTCAAAGCAACAGCTTGCCTTCGGGAAACGATACCTAAAATACGAAAGAATCAGTAATGTCCAACCTCATAGGGATGCAGAAGTTAATGGAAACCAAAGCAATAAAGATACTCAGTGAGTATCCCCTGGACATGCGGCCTGTAATTGAGTAAGTGTCATGATTATGTCTCCGTTGGCAACAAAGTCCGGATTAGTCCCCCATTCTGACCTCTGAGAATGACTACAAAGGGGGAAGTAACCGAGAGGAAAGGGCCGAACAATCAACTAAGGGGTAACGTAGTACGATAAGGAGCCTAGAATGCCAGAAGTTTGAAAGTGGCATGCAAGCAAGAAAACCTGCAAAGGGAAATAAAAACAAAAGCTCAGTTTAGAAACAATGTGAGTCAGTGGAGTGTAAAGGAAATAAGACAAGAATTTATGGTCAGACGAATATAGCAGCATATTGAATATTGGGAGCAGGATCCGTTATGAATAGGAAAGTAGGACACAGTGTGAGTTACTGCAAACAGATCAGTGACAGGATTATTTTCGTCAGAATGGACAGCAAACAAAGGCCAGTAACAATAGTTCGGGTACATATATGTCGACGTTACAAACAGAAGACGAGGAGGTAGAGATAATGTATGAGGAAAATCAAAGGGTAATTCCGAAGTGGAACTGGAATGCAGGAGTAACATAAGAAAGAGTTATTGGAGAACTTGGGCTTGATAGCAGGAATTAGAGAGGAGAAAAACTAATAGAATTTAACAGTTAATTTCACCTAGTAAAATAGGATACACTGCTCAAAAATCGCAGGAGGAGCAGGAGGAGGTATTCTTGGAAAATGACTGGAGATACAGCATACTGGTTCATTGTCATACAGACAATTTCGAAAGCAGATTTGTAATGTGAGACGTGTCAAGGGGCAGATATAGAACTGGATAAAAATTTAGTAATGGTGAATATTGGACTCGAAGAATGAAGCGCGTTTAAGTTCTCTGTGGCTGTATTCATTGGGTCAGTTAATACCACTGTAGGTTGGTCAGATGATGAAGAATGGATACCCCTACAAAGGGGAGTCCCAGTAGTTGGGCAGGAAAACGTAAGTATACGGAAGGTGAAAGCGAAGGAACCTTGGATAACTGAAAAATATTTCAGTTGATTGGCGGAAGAGGAAAACACAAATATGTTCAGATAAATTTAACAATGCAGAAATATAAGTAAGTAAAAAATGAAATAAATAGGAAGTGTAGCGTATCCAAGGCGAAATGGCTACGGGAAAAATGTGAAGAAATCGAAAAGGAAATGGTCGTCAGTCAAAGCACCATTCCCTTAAGTTAAAAACAAGTACTTCAACATTAAGAATGAAATGGAAATTCCATAGTGAAGCGCAGGGGAGCAGGTATGTGGAAAGAGTTCACCGATGGTCTCTGCGAATGGGAGGATTTTTCTGATGACGTGTAGATGAAGAACTGTGAGTCGATGTGGAAGACGTAGGGGATCCAGCATTAGAGTATAATAGAGCTTTGGAAGACTTGCAAACAAATAATGCAGAGGAGACATATAACATTCCTCCCGAATTTTTCAAACTATTAGCGGATGTGGCCGAAACCAAGAACAAGGATCGGGATTAATTTAAGGAAAACACGGTGAAGGGCGGCCAACTTAATGCTTCATTTCTCATTTCCAAACAAATATTTGTATTTAATATCAATTCAATCATGCATCAATTGACAGTTACCACGATTCTTGCGAAATACATACAAACAGTTAAGATTTTGAAATTAATTCACAATGTATGATGACATTTGCACTATACGTAAAACTACAAATAGTGGTCAAAAAATGTCAACGGTGCAACACAATGGTGGCTCGACTACAAACAGTTAATTAATTAAATGAACCTGCGGCTCGATCACAACTGTGCGCTGATCGCACAACAGAAGTTGACAATAAATTAAAAAAAATATTAAATAAAAAGTATCACAATGCATACATCTGCACTGTTTATTCTGTTTCCCAAAGACTACCCACATGTAAAACCAAAGCAACAATATTACTTCAGCCGCGCGGTCCAGGTTGTGCTGTCACGGTCCGCGCGGCTCCCCCCGTCGGAGGTTCAAGTCACCCCTCGGGCATGGATGTGTTTGTCTATGTGTGTCTGTCGTCCTTAGCGTAAGTTAGTTTAAGTTGGATTAAATAGTGTGTAAGCTTAGGGACCGATGACCTCAGCAGTTTGGTCTCATGAGACCTTACCACAAATTTCCAAATAATACTTCACTGATTGGACAGAATCCTGTTCTACATAATTCACGTTAGCTACTTAAATAAACTACCGGGCACCTAAAACACAATTAAAAATGATAATGACAATTATAATCTTATTTTTTAAACAATACGAGAAACACATCCCTTAATTTGCTGAAAGATTTTCATCACGTGCCCACGGGGGCCTTACAATAACTGAAATACTGAGGCGTTGCGCGCAGATAGACAAAGAACTGATAACTGAGTTGTTCTGCGCTGGGTGGTTGCTGACTTGGGAGTGAAAACACCTGTCCGGTGTGTAGCGTCAGTATATTGTGTCCTGGAGTATCCTCCGTCGTGCTATATACTTCCACACGTAGGAATGAAATCGCGTCATTCTTCTCTACCCCGAACGTGAACTGTGTCTTCGTGTGCATTTAATTTATTCGTGAAACCCGTGTAGCTCCTTTTCACTATGAGGCCATGTAGCAAACGTATCGTCTACGTATCTGAATCAGCATCGTGGGTGTAGAGCAGCGAAACGAAGTGCCGTTTCTTCAGAGGCCTCTATCAATATGTCAGCTGCTAAAGGAGATAGGGGAGACCTCATTGCTGCGCCGTCTGTCTGCTCGTAGTACTTTCTTTGCCATTTGAAGTATGTTGAAGACAACCGTAACTTAACGAGGTCGCATATGTGTGTCGAGATATGCCCTTGTAGGATACGAACAGTTACGTCTGTTGGCGCATTTGTAAATAGTGACGCCGTAGCTATGACCTTGGGTGGATTAATGCATCACGTATGCGATGTATTGGTGACCTTCCGCCATCTTGGATCCTCCATGTTTGGTTATGAAGTGATAGTGTCGGTCATTTTGGAAAAATCCGGCAACGAATAGAACAATACCACATCCCCCATTTCAGAATTCCCGACATCAGTTGGCTTGGAAGGAGGTGAAAAGATTAGAAAAGACATGAAATTCACCTTGACCTTGGGAGAGGCATGACGGGAATAAAGGATGTCTTTGAACCATTTTGTTCCAACTCTGTTTGTATTTTCCACCATTTATTCATGAGGATTGGGGTAAGTCGCTGAGATTTCTTTGGGTGTGGAGCGGGTTGCTGATCAAAATTGCAACATTTTGAATACTGTGTGGTTCCCTTTGCAGTACAGTTTGTAGTGCAGGTTGCCTACGTTCCTTGTCCCTGTGCCAGAGCATACCCGAATACACTACTTACACCCGTCTCCATTACCATCCTCCACACGCGGTGCACGTTATTTTATTGTCGTGTTGATATAGTGATACGTATGCGGGATGAAGTATTGTGCCACCTGAGCTTTCATGCAACCTGAGTGCTCAGAGTTTCGTAAGTAAATTTCTTCGTGATGCGCAACACTTCTCGTGCAACGTCTGTCATAGGAGTTTGAGCATCTGTGTAACGCACTCGCGCAAACTAAACGATCCCGAAACGTGCTACTTTTTTTCAGATCTACCATATTTCCTACCTTAAATCTTAGTAGGACGAGGAGCATGCATCAGAAAGCGGTGAAACGAAAGTTAGAAATGTACACTTTTCTTAGTGAATAACGACAACTTAGGATTCTGCCAATGAATCTCAGCCTTACATCCATGTTTCTCATAATTAGTTAAATGTGGTTCGCCATTTCATGTTACTTCAAACATTGTATGGTTGTTGCTGCTTCCAATGATTTCTTGTTAATAGTGTAATCGAATAATAATGGCTATTTCCACATGTTTATCAGTAATACGTTTCATTTACTTACATTGACTGTCAATAGCCATTCCCTGCAGTAGTAAATGATCCTCAACAGGCTCCCTGTATTTCGCTATAATTTTCCGGCGTTGTGACTTTCCGGAAAGGAACGGAATTACGGAATTATCCGTCAACAGGCTCACGGAACTGACAGTGACATACGCGACGGCTCTCATAAATACTGTGAACGGTAATGGTCCTTTAACAATCCATTGCGGCACTCCAGAAATTTCTTCATTGCCAGAAGAATTCTCCACGTGTTGTGAAGCCTTAAATGCTGCTGCAAAACTGGTAGCATATTCTTCTAGGTCGTATTTTATTCATCAAATAAACAACTGTACTGAGTGCCTTCAGGAACGCCTCAACTAAAGTGAATGCCTGTGCCTACAACCTTCTGCATTTTGTGGTCAAACACAGCGAGTTGCATTTCATAATTTTGTTGCTTGCAGAATCCGAATTGACAGCCACTGAGAAAACTTTCATTTCAAACTGTATGTGTTCTCTAGAGCATAAAACATGTAGAACAATTATACATCAGACTGTAGTGAAAATATGGGGCTGTATATATGTACATTTGTCTCGCGACCCTTCTTGAAGAGGGTAATGCCGGCCACGTTAGCCGAGAGGTTCTAGGCGCTTAAGTCCGGAACCGCGCGACTGCTACGGTCGCTGGTTCGAATCCTGCCTCGGACATCGATGTGTGTGATGTCCTTAGATTTGTTAAGTTTAAGTAGCTCTAAGTTTAGGGGACTGATAACCTCAGATGTTAAGTCTCATAGTGCTCAGAGCCATCTGAACCATTTTTTGAAGAGGGTAATGACCTGCAACGTTTCTGCCATCGCTATGTACTGAATTTTTTGCTCCAGCGTACCGTGATGAACTATTGCTTGTTAGAATGCGAGTTATTTCACATAATGTACATGTACATAGAATCTTTTACGTGTCTCGTTGAGTCCAGATGAGTTTCTTCACTTGAACAGCTTCATTTGATTTTCTATACTGCTACCGCCCATCTCAGTTTCTGTTATTGTGACTTTCGTTCTTTTGATGGACCAAATCCAAGATAGTGAATTTTCCAGAATGACGAGCTATGCACAGGAATCGGTCGAAAAAGCTTTAGTTGGATGACCTCTTCGTGTGTAAATTAAAAGCTATTTCAAACTGCCTACTGGCTTCTGTCTCGGGTTCTTCGGCCGACGTTCATCTAATGATTTTTCTGACGTTTCGCCAGCACGAGTGGCTGGCATTGTCGAAGCTTCACCCTCCATTGCCGGTGGTGAACTGGAGCCGAGCTCGCGGCCGCAGACTATATGAACCTGGCGCGCCAACCTCCGAGTGCTTCTCCGCGGTCATTTCCGGTGCGGTTCTCATCTTACTACCTGCGGCGGTCGTTCGCTGCAGCAAGGGAAGCCAGGATCCGTTTACCTTAAGGCTTTCCTCCTTCTTGTTCAAACTGTTCGCGTGTTTTTGTATTTCCACAGCTTCTCAGAACAAGCGCGTGTGATAGTGCTTCTCTACAGCCAGAACTTCCGTGTCGGCGAATTTTATTACGTGGTCGGTCTCATTGAGTGCGTGCTCTGCCACGGCCGATTTCTCCACCTGCCCCAACCTGCAATGTCGCTTATGCTCTTTGATCCTGGTGTTAATGGATCGTCCAGTCATTCTGACATACACTTTTCCGCATGTGCGTGGTATACGGTATATTCCCGACATTGCAAGTGGGTCTCTTTTCTCCTTCGCCGATATAACACGATTTTCAAACCGACAAGGAAGATCAAAGAGTGTCTTAGATCGGCGAAGGAGAAAAGAGACCTACTTGCAATGTCGGGAATATACCGTATACCATGCACATGCGGAAAAGTTTATGTCGGAATGACTGGACGATCCATTAACACCAGGATCAAAGAGCATAAGCGACAGTGCCGGTTGGGGCAGGTGGAGAAATCGGCCGTGGCAGAGCACGCACTGAATGAGACCGACCACGTAATAAAATTCGCCGACACGGAAGTTCTGGCTGTAGAGAAGCACTATCACACGCGCTTGTTTAGAGAAGCTGTAGAAATACAAAAACACGCGAACAGTTTCAACAAGAAAGAGGAAAGCCTTAAGGTAAACGGATCCTGGCTTCCCGTACTGCAGCGAACGACCGTCGCAGGTAGCAAGAGGAGAACCGCACCGGAAATGACCGCGGAGAAGCCCTCGGACGTTGGCGCGCCAGGTACATATAGTCTGCGGCCGCGAGCTCGGCTCCAGTTCACCCCCGGCAATGGAGGGTGAAGCTTCGACAATGCCAGCCACTCGTGCTGGCGAAACGTCAGAAAAATCATTAGATGAACGTCGGCCGAAGACCCGAGACAGAAGCCAGTAGGCAGTTTGTCAACAAGTGGCCACGAAAGCCTCAACAATTTTGTAAAAGCTATTTCCTTAGAATTCTTCTGATAAACCACTGTAAGGAATCACTCTTTGCTACCACGAGTGTGAATCGATACAGAAATAGATGGGATACCGCTAAAGCGCCTTTGTAAGTTGGGGCGGGGACAGAATTACATAACAGTCCGAAGTGTTAAATGTTCGTAACTGCTCAAGTCGATACACAGCATCCAATAAGAATAAATGTATTTGTATACTATGTTTGTGAATCGTTCAACAGCGCAAGTGGAGTTTCATACGTTCATCCAATACATTTAAGTCCCACTTGTTTCTACAAAACTAGTCCGCTATATTTTGAAAATGAATAACAGTATTAAAAAAGGCGTCTGAAATTTTCTTTAACTTATCACAAATATACTTTTATAAAGTTCATGAGAGTGTGAGCAGTTCATCAGCTATCTTGAAACCAGAAATTTTTTGTTCGATCTTAGTATTTTCTGTATAAGCCAGCACCAATTTTGTAGCCACTATGTTTGTTGTGATTTTATCAACTCACTGAAGCTGTCGTCTTTGGTACCTAACAGTAGTCCGTAAGAAAAGGCAGTTCTTTGTATTTGTGGCACCAGGACGCGGGAAGGCAACAAAATTTTGTAACTCATGAGCTTCAAATATTTAAGTCGCAATATAATAATAAACAAGAAACAGCTATTTCACATAATAGTGTTTTCCAACGATGCTGCTTTTTAAAATTTGATGCGTAAAGCGTAATTAGGACGCAAGTGTACTTCGATAAATTGCAACTATGAAACAGATCAGAGCACAAACCCAATAGATTGATAAGTATGCTGTTAAATTCAAAAAAGGTAAATACGTGCGAAAAGGTTAACATGTACAGTATTACTCCATCATTCAGAAAGAAGCAAATCTATATGGTACAGGAAAGCAAAGCCAGTTCCACCCCAGTGGGTGCTACAGGCAACAGCTCCGTTGTTGTTTCAGCGGCACTATAAACTCAGAAGGTCGGCTGTCGCTTAAAGCCAGCTACACTCCACATGCTGTTTTATAGGAGGAGAAATTAAGTTACCCACCCCATCCAGCAGCTAAGCGAACGCTGTGGCATGCAATCGGTGCTGCGTTGCATGCTGGCAAAGTCTTGTTTGGATAAAAATACATGTGCAGCTGAATTTTGTTTCTTATTAATACAATAATTACGACTTCAGAGCCATATTGTTGAAAACGTGTAGAATTTTTGTGCCGTTTTTCACCCATACGACTATGTACACAGTCTAGTGGAACTGTAATCACATTTTTCTATGGAAAAGCAAACTCTCATTTTCAATTCCCATATTTCTTAGCCAAAGTGAAAATGCAAGGTAATAATCTCTCTGTGACACACAAATTTATTTGGTCCACTTGTCGAAAATAGTATCATTAATCAGCAGGCATAAAAAACTCTAGACTATTACCACTATCAATTTCGCTTTTTACTATTGTCGCCGCGAGGAGTGGCCACGCGGTTTAGGGCGCCATGTCAGGGATTGCGCGGCCCATCCTGCCGGAGGTTCGAGTCTTCCCTCGGGCATGGGTGTGTGTGTGTGTGTGTGTGTGTGTGTGTGTGTGTGTGTGTGTGTGTGGTTAGTTTAAGTAGTGTGTAAGTCTAGGGATCGATGACCTCAGCAGTTTGGTCCCTTAGCATTTGACACCCGTCTGAATTTTTTTTTTATTAACATCAGGGAAAAGAAGTTTTTAAATTTCATTGTCCATGTGGGTACATACAAGAGTCTTCATAACTTTTAAGATACGAACAACATAACTCAGTACAGTGAATAACGTTTAAATTCTAAGTACTTACTTCTATTGTAAGATTGTCCGCAGCTCATGGTGTAGTGGCTAGCGTTGCTGTCTGTGGATCATGGCATCCCGGGTTCGATTCCCGGCCGGGTTGGGGATTTTCTTTCTCCCGGGGACGGAGTGTTTGTGTTGTCCTCATCATTTTATCATCATGATGATTTGTGACAGTGACTGGATTGTAGTGTGTAAGAAATTGGACTGTGAAAAGAATTAAGACTCTATACGGGCGCTGATGACCGCACAGTTGGACGCCCCACAAACCAAACATCATTATCATCATCATCTAGTCAGGTTCGTGATTTGACATTATGTAATGTGAGATGCGATGTGATAACCTGTATCTACACAGATAGTGCTACAGAAAAGTTTCTTTTTGTTGATGATTAGTGACAGCCGAAAGCTATAGCAATAATAGGGGCTTCCATATCGGCTGACGGTGCTAAAACAGCTGAACTGTGTTTAATGAAGGTAAGGAAAAAAGTCATGAATGATTTCCGTAACCCTTCTGAGCTACATGTAGGTTTAAATAAAAGAAAACAATCTATGTTTGGTTTGGTGACAGAAAACAGAAAATGGAAAAATCAAAAGAAAAGCTTCCGACAATGCTGTCCATTACCATGAAAACCTTTAACCCCGTTTACCAACGACGAGCAGGTTCTACGGATTGTCTAACACTTCTTTTATGCAGATGGTCTTGATCCAGCCGTACAAGCCATGTATGGAGCTGAGGATACGACTAAAATCAAAGAACACTCTCATGTTACAACTTAACATCTAATTCGAAGCTGGTACCTAGATAAAGAAGATGAACCTACTAGAAGACTAGGGGAGTGCTCCAGCAGCTACAAGTAGATATATACCTCGCAAGATGGGACCTGGAGAATAAGGAATGCTTCCTTCGTGACTGTGATCGCTCAGTGACATGAAGTATATTCTGAAGTTCTTGCTCCTTAGATCCAGACTACCCTTGAAAAGCTATGGGCAGCTTTAAAATGAGCTAGAGATGTAGTTCAGTATTGGACCAAACTCTAGAAGTAGTTGATGATCTACAGATACGTAAAAGAAAGATGTGAAGAAATTTTTTATTAGGTTCAAGGCTTTTCCCTGCGACAAACTTTTATAGGATTTGGAAATAGGTAGAACAAAGAAGGTGCCAAATTCTGTGAATTGCATTAGTGTTGCAGCAGCCACATCTCGATATAAATTTTCTCATCATCGAGGGAAGTCAATCGTGATTTTTGTTTTGCGATTGCGATCCAGGCCTTCTCTGTATTTAGTTCCTCGTCCAGTTCGTGCAGAACACCTTCCCAGTAAGACAGTAGATTACAATAATTTGTCCTGGATCCCAGGGAACATTCCATACACGTAGTTGAGGGTATAAATGTTTTGTATTTTTTAAAATATAGATCCATCCAGATAGTCTTCGTGAGGACTGTGAATACCTGAAAGTGATCCCTCCAGAATTTAAAACGACTCCATTCCTGGAGCAGTCAGCTGCCAGTTAATGGCCGTAACTAACAATGAAATAATGTAACTGGCTTCACGTTTCAAAATATTGGGCTTGCGGCACGAGTTATGACTATGATAATGATATAAGATGGAAAGCTGCATAAATTTAGAAGGTACTTGTGGAAAAACGAGCATATAGTTGCAAATACGAAAAGTAATTTTATAACGCTGTGGTGATCCCATTACTGTGGTACTCAAGCAAGAAAGAGGACAGAAAAATTAAGCCAGCAATGAAAATTCCTGAAGAGAGGCGAAGGCAGTACAAGCAGAAATCTAATTATAAATGAAATCGTATGTTAAGAATGCAGCGTATAGCCTATTGAGGAAATAACTGGGCACAGAGATAGGTACAAAAACATACACCCAGTTCCAGATGAAAGACTACACAAAAAATTCTGAATTAGAATCTGAACGGAAGGAGAGACATTTGCAGACGAAAAAGCGGACATGCACGAGGGCTTAGCACAAGAAGATGGCGACGACGACGACGCCGACAAAACCGAGTTAGCCTTTATTCCTGCGGGGATGAACGATGAGTGTTCGCAACTGATTTTGGTCCTCATCCATCAAAGTCGACACCCATTCTCCAAAAATCTTTTCCAGTTAGTTCTTCACGTAAAACGTTCCGTACTTTCTAGGCTGGCAGTCTGCTAGTTCATACGCTCTTAATCATCTATCGAGAAGTACGGTACTGTCTTATGATGTGATCCGATTCCTTGCAGATAGCACTGGATATGTCGTTCTTAGAGCAACGAAATCGATAGGTGCAAATGTAATTTCGAGGGTAGTTGGGTTATAGAACCGCTACTGTTTCCAATAAGCTCCAAGGTTTATGTCCCAGTGATGCTGTACTTTATATGAATATTTCAAGTCCAGAAGATTGCTGCGAAATGCAGAAAGACCTGCAGTCGGTCGATGATTGGTGTAGGAACTGGCGGTTGATACTCAAAGTAAATAAATGTTCGTTTTGCTCGTTAATAGGTCTATTACTGTTTATTGTGCTATTTCGGAAAATGCAGTTGAAGCATTAACAGTCGTAAAATACGTAGGACCGACCTAAAATGGATTGACAACGTAAAGGTATTAGGAAAGAAGTATTATTATAAACTTACGGAATTCTTAAGATAAAGAATCTTATGTCGACAGGATATTCTAGCATTCGAGCGGTGGACACACATACTGCTGCCTTCAACGTAAAGGAACCCTGTAACTTTATTCTGTCCGTGCACAAAGTAAATACACCGACGAAAAATTTCGCAACACCAAGAAGGAGCTGTGTGACATAAACGAAAGTTGGTTGGCGTGTTTCTAATCTTGAAGATTATGCCAATTCAAATTCCACGCAAGTCACGTAAGAGTGGCGCTAGCGCTTTAAACGCACGTCGTGGCGGTCGTGTGCGTTAGTTACCTTCGGGATTAGCCGTGGTGAATTCATGTTAGTCAATAATGATTTTAAGGCGACAAAGACGCCATTATCAACACCTAGACGTGGAGCTATAATCTGGGATACGATTTCATCTGACAGCACGAACTCTCTCGTGGTTATGCCACGCACCCTGATTTCCATTCTTTACGTCGATCTGGTGATTCGACCTTTTGTGCTGAACTGCATTCCAGGGCGGTTTTTTTTTTTTTTTTTAAAAAAAAAAAATACGACAACGCTTCTCCAGATACAACTGTCATAATCATACATGCTCAACAGGGTGTTATTATGTTGCCTTGGCGTGCTCGATCACCAGATCTTTTTGCAGTCGAGCACATATGGAAAATCATTGGAGGTGAACTCTAGCGTCATTCACATACAGCGTTAACCGTTCCTGTACTGACAGACGAAGTGGAACAGGAGTGGAACTCCAGCCCACAAACTGACATCCGGCACCTGTTCAACAGCCGGCCGAGGTGGCCGAGAGGTTCTAGGCGCTACAGTCTGGACCCGCGCGACCGCTACGGTCGCAGGTTCGAATCCTGCCTCGGGCATGGGTGTGAGTGATGTCCTTAGGTTTAAGTAATTCTACGTTGTAGGGGACTGATGACCTTAGAAGTTAAGTCCCATAGTGCTCAGAGCCATTTGAACCAGTTCAACACAATGCACGCAACCATGCTGGCAATCAATGTTCTAGCATTTACTTTGGTTATTAAAATACCAGCGTTTCACATTTGCAGTGGCTCATCTCGTGCTTACATTAATCTGTTATCCTGCAATGTTAATCTCTTAAATATGTTACCTAGACAAATGTGTTCCCAACATTTCATTACCCTACATTAATTATTTTGTGGTGCTGTGATTTTTTCCGTCAGTTTGTATGAAAGGAATTTCTACTGAAAAAAGCCACATAAAGAAAAGTATTGAGTAAGTGGCATTTGACATGTCGTTTCGCATTGTACCAGCATAAGAAACAGAAAATATTTTTGTAAACTTAATTAAAATGTTGATATATTGCCACACTGTGACACACTCCTTACTCACAATACCGTGTGTGGAACTATTGTTCCCTTATCAAAATGTTATCCAGCAGAAACTTAGTCAATTACCTGTGATATTTGTATAATCTGGATAAGAAATTCTTTCTTCGATAAATCTAAAGTTATTTGCAAAACATAATGTGAACGAAGGCATTTAACTGAAAGGAAATTTTGACCGAATGTGGTGCGTCACCACAGCCGCAGACTATGAATGAATCTTGTAGATGATTAAGCTATTGCTAATGAAATGCATTGACGTCAACTCCACGGTGAGAAATTTTCTCCAAGATCTTGTAGTCTTTCCTCTCCTGACTCCTGAAAGAACTGATGTTTAGTACTTAATTCGCAAGCACTCTTCATGAACCATCTTCTGTTCTGACCAGTAGCAATATCTTCCCGTAAATTTTGTAATTAGGCTGTTTAGGTTTCTATGTTGGTAACGTCACCTAGCGCTCTGTATGAAAATCACTGGCTGTGCTGTGTGCAGTCTGTGGCTGGTTGGCATTGTTGAAATATTCTCTATTGTAGTGGGCAGTTGGCTGTTAACAGCGCGTAGTGTTGCACGGTTGGAGATAAGCCGGCAGCAGAGGTGGATTGGAGGATGTGGGGAGAGAGATGACAAAATTTTGAGAGTGGATGATCTAGACGTGTGTCCATCAGAGACAGTAAATTTGTAAGACTGGATGTCATGAATTGATTTATATATATATATATATATATATATATATATATATATATATATATATATATAATGACTTTTGAACACTATTAAGGTAAATACATTGTTTGTTCTTTATCAAAATCTTTCATTTTCTAACTATGCCTATCAGTAGTTAGTGACTTCAGTAGTTAGAATCTTCTATTTAGCTGGCAGTATTGGCGCTCGCTGTATTGCAGTTGTTCGAGTAATGAAGATTTTTGTGAGGTAAGTGATTCACGAAAGGAATAGGTTATTATGAGTCAGGGCCATTCTTTTGTAGGGATTGCGTTGCGCTAAAAATATTGTGTGTCAGTTTAAGCACAGTCATTTATAATTTTTCTAAGTGGACGTTTCAATTTCTCCCTCGATATATTTCAGTCTGTGGACGAAATTAGTATGAAGATCTAGTAATGACTCAACGCTCTGCCTACCCAGCATTTGTTAATACTCCCCGAGTCACTGCTCACATTTGTGATGGATGGCGTATACCACTAAAGCAGCACAAATATTCAGTCGAATATCGTATCAAAGTGGTACAGAGATTGGTAATTTGGTTTAAATATTTTGGAAACCTAAAATTCTGCACTTGCAAAACGAAAAAACTATGCGTACAGAATCAATCAATGTTTACTGAGAAAGGCAGATCGAACGGTTATAGGTTTGTGCATTTTTAACTTCTCGCGGCGTAATAAACTGTCCATTAAATTTCTGGCATGCAGCCGCTCCACCGCGCAAAGAAGTGAATAAAAAGAAAATTATTTGCGCGACTGCATGCCCGAAATTTAATGGACGGTTACAGGTTCCTTTGTCCTATTGTGAGGTGACAGATGTCTTGTTGTATTTTGCGCGTGCGTCAGTTAACTAGAATGAAAGTTCAGTCACGCCAGAGAGGGCCTTTAAATTACATAAATGACCAACCAGGAAGTGGTCCTAATCGTGTTACTTGTAATCTTCATACCGCCCATGAACCATGGACCTTGCCGTTAGTGGGGAGGCTTGCGTGCCTCAGCGATACAGATAGCCGTACCGTAGGTGCAACCACAACGGAGGGGTATCTGTTGAGAGGCCAGACAAACGTGTGGTTCCTGAAGAGGGGCAGCAGCCTTTTCAGTAGTTGCAGGGGCAACAGTCTGGATGATTGACTGATCTGGCCTTGTAACAATAACCAAAACGGCCTTGCTGTGCTGGTACTGCGAATGGCTGAAAGCAAGTGGAAACTACAGCCATAGTTTTTCCCGAGGGCATGCAGCTTTACTGTATGGCATGGAGAGCTGCATCAAACCAGTCTCAGGACTGAAGACCACAACAACATACCGCTTACATACATTTCAGCTTGTCGAGGCTGAAAAATACATTCGTACTCAACGCTTTAAAGAGAGTGAGGAAGTAACGACAAAAAGCTAGTTCACTGTTGGCACTAATCGTGTATTATATTCAAATCGCAATAGTTACACACAAATAATTTTCCGTAAATCATAGAATTTCTTCTACGCTCATCATCACTTGGAACAGTTTAGAATCTACATGTGCTCAGTTGACCATTGTCCATAGATTCCTTTTCAGTGACAAATTGTTAGAGTAATTCAAGGAACGTTTTAGCTCGCCTGAAAGTGGTAAGTTTTAATACTCCACTCGCCAAACCATGCCAGACGGCAATCGGAAAAGGTATTTAATTATTTACAGTCCAAGCGATAGTTCAATTTCCATCCTACAACATAGACTGCCTTTTTTATTTTAAACTGGATTACACTTGCTGAACCAGGCCCGAAACGAGAGGGGAAAATATTCGCGACCAAACTGTGTCCGTAAACAGCCATCCAGTGCTCGTGTTCTCGGTTGCCTCTTAACTGCACAACACACAAAATCGCGAAGGTCGGCACTGACTTGCTACTAACGGCTATATAGACAGTTGACAAAAGCCTTAGCGCCAATGAATCCACAAGTCAGCTCAGGAGTTCCTTATACAGGGGCATTCCGTGACGACAAACTTGCAGGGATGATGTAGGGTAAATGTGTCTTTCTAGGTACGGGACTATGCTCCAGAACCGACAGAGTCGGAAATCTTTGTGATACATCTGACAGTGCAATAAATGTCTGGTACTGCTGTTGTTGAGACTATAGGGGAGGCGACTTTCAGAGGCAGTAGCGTGGACAAAAACACGGAAAAAGGCTAGTAAACATGGATTCTAAAGTGTATGCCTTAAGAGATTGGGGTACTTGTTCAGCTTAGATACTGCGAAATAGGTCTCTTCTACTGCAACCTCTTTGGTTTCGGAATTTTTGGAGTAGGTAATGTGGATGAAAGCAAGAAAAAGTGTCGGGTAAATATGCTCTCTAACATGTATACCATGAGAGCTATGAGTATTTGGTCAGTAGAAGAGATTATTCACAGTAGCGATGATGACCATGTGCTCATAGCTCTTAATGTATGTACACACCTGGCCATTAAAACTGCTACACCAAGAAGATGACGTGCTACAGACGCGAAATTTAACCGACAGGAAGAAGATGCTGTGATATGCAAATGATTAGCTTCCCAGAGCATTCACGCAAGGTTGGCGCCGGTAGCGACACCTACAACGAGCTGACATGAGGAAACTTTCCAACCGATTTCTCATACACGAACAGCAGTTGACTGGCGCTGCCTGGTAAAACATTGTTGTGATGCCTGGTGTAAGGAGGAGAAATGCCTACCATCACGTTTCCGACTTTGATTAAGGTCGGATTGTAGCCTATCGCGATTGCGGTTTATCGTATTGCGACATTGCTGCTCGCGTTGGTCGAGATCCAATGACTGTTAGCAGAATATGGAATCGGTGGGTTCAGGAGGGTAATACGGAACGCCGTGCTGGATCCCAACGGCCTCGTATCACTAGCAGTCGAGATGACAGGCATCTTATCCGCATGGCTGTAACGGATCGTGCAGCCACGTCTCGATCACTGAGTCAACAGAAGTTTGCACGACAACGATCATCTGCACGAACAGTTCGACGACGTTTGCAGCAGCATGGACTATCAGCTCGGAGACCATGGCTGCGGTTACCCTTGACGCTGCATCACAGACAAGAGCGCCTGCGATTGTGTACTCAACGAAGAACCTGGATGCACGAATGGCAAAACGTCATTTTTTCTGATGAATCCATATTCTTTTTATAGCATCATGATGGTCGCATCCGTGTTTGACGACATCGCTGTGAACGCACATTGGAAGCGTGTATTCGTCATCGCCATACTGGCATATCACCCGGTGTGATGGTATGGGATGCCATTGGTTACACGTCCCGGTCACCTCTTGTTCGCATTGACGGCACTTTGAACAGTGGACGTTACATTTCAGATGTGTTACGACCCGTGGCTCTACCCTTCATTCGATCCCTGTGAAACCCTACATTTTAGCAGGATAATGCACGAGCGCATGTTGCAGGTCATGTACGGGCCTTTCTGGATACATAAAATGTTCGACTACTGCCCTGGCCAGCACATTCTCCAGATGTCTCACCAATTTAAAACGTCTGGTCACTGGTGGCCGAGCAACTGGTACGTCACAATACGCCAGTCACTACTCTTGATGAACTGTGGTACCGTGTTGAAGCTGCATGGGCAGCTGTACCTCTACACGCCATCCAAGCTCTGTTTGACTGAATGCTCAGGCGTATCAAGGCCGTTATTACGGCCAGAGGTGGTTGTTCTGGGTTCTGATTTCTCAGCATCTATGCACCCAAATTGCGTGAAAATGTAACATGTCAGTTCTAGTGTAATATATTTGTCCAATGAATATCCGTTTATCATCTGTGTTTCTTCTTGGTGTAGGAATTTTAATGTCCAGTGGTGTATCTTAGAACCCTTGTTTAGTAGACATTTTTTCTTGTTTTGGTTCATACTGCGTACTAGAAAAATATTCCAAATAGCCCGTGGTAGAAGACATGAGTTCCACAGTATGGAAGGTGGACAAGTGCCCTTAGGTTTTAAGGTATCCATTTTAGAACTCATGATTACTAGACGTTTGTACTTGTTCTTGTCCATTTTTCCTCCTTCAAAAATATGGAAAGCAAAGAGTAGAGAGTAGAAGAGGTACAGTGTCAAGGAAACTGAAAACGATTTTCACTTATATCTTTCGCCCCGGTCGTCTCTGGACTCGGGTGCATTACCTCAAATTCCCGCCCGGCTATCCTCGCGGTGTAGCGCGCTGCTTCCCGAGCGGGAAGGAGTGCGGGTTCAAAAATGGCTCTGAGCACTATGGGACTCATTTTCAGAGGTCATCAGTCTCCTAGAACTACATAAACTCAACTAACCTAAGGGCATCACACAGATTCATGCTCCAGGCAGAATTCGAACCTGCGACCGCAGCGGTCCAGATTGTAGCGCCTAGAACCACACGGCCACTCCGGCCGGCGGAGAGCGGGTCCCCAGCACGAATCCACCCGGCGGATTAGTGTCGTGGTCTGGTGTGTCGGCCAGCTTGTGGATGGTTTTTAAGGCGGTTTTCCATCTACCTCGGCGAATGCGGGCTGCTTCCCCTTATTCCGCCTGAGCTACACTGTGTAGGCGATTGCTGGGCAAACCCGTTTCCATGTACGCATACACCATAATTCTTCTACCACGCAAGCATTTGGGGCTACACTCGTCTGGTGGTACGAGACGTTCAAGGGGTGTGGGCTGTGGGAGGGGTGGGGAGGGTGGGGTCGACTGGGGGCCGAACCTCACAACAACCGTGGGATCAGTGTGGGGCGGCGGTGGGGTGGGTGGACTGCTGTGGCCTGTCGTGGGGTTGTGAACCACTGATGGCTACAGCAGGATGAAGCATCTCTGTCGTTTCTAAGTCCCCTGTTTATTGCGTACATACATACATACATACATACCTCAAATTGAAACATTTACCCTTCGCCATCATCCCTGAAAGTATGTAATATCACGTGTCCTCCTACAATCCCGGTGCGATCAGAGACGGAACGCGAAACAGATCTACTGCCTCTAAAATGCCTGCGCACCTGCGTCAGTATTCGAAAAGGGACCTCTCAGCATACTAAATTACTAATTACTTGCCAAGCTATGATTTTAACGACTCCCTGATTTGTCCTGCTGTAGGTCCATATTTGAGTAATAGGGAGGAAGAGGGAAAACGTCAAATAGAATCAGCGAGACAGAAACCATACAAGGCTCTTCAGCCGAAGCAACCTAAATTTCCCAGAGAACATCCCAATGGAAGTGTGGGAAAGACATTTAAGATCAATCCTTCAGGCTAACGGCACACGCCCGCCGTCAAGAAGCCACACGGCGACTCCAGCCCCTACGCAGCAGATTGAATTTTTCACAGAAGATGAAATAATCCACATAATTATGAGCAGGAAGAACAATAAAGCATGTGGCCCAGACAACATCTATAACGAGCACCTGAAAACTACGCTCCCTGTACTACAGCGCTCTTCAGTGAGTGCCTGAAAGATGAATTGTAACGGATCAGTGGAAACATTCAGAGGTTATAACGCTGTACAAGGGAAAAGGTAGCACGGCTGACCCAAATGCGTGACAGGGACATTGCTTTAGAGCGCACCCTTCTCAAGATCTTTACAACATTACTGTGCAAGGGTCTTAGAGATATCATCGATGAGAAACTCCCCGATTCACAGTTCGGTTTCAGATGTGGGAGATCAATGACACAAGCTGTACACTGTCTCCAAAACCGTTATAGGAATGGCCTTAGTGAACCGAGGGGGAAAGCTTCATACAATTTTCATAGACTACACCAAGGCGATCGACCCTATCAATACATCCATTCTAATGAAGAAACTGTAAACCACCTTAGGTTCAAGACATTACCTGTTGCCAGTCATTAGAGACGATCTCACTAACAACCGGGTGGAAATACATGATGGTGTGTGTAAGTCCAGCCTGATACAGCAAACAGTTGGAGTGTTGCAAGGTGACCCGCTGAGCACCTTAGTATTCATCTTAGCTACGACGGACATTATTGAGACAATAAAACCCGATAATGTAAATCTACTTATGTATGCAGACGACATGGCATTATCCTCAGTTTCTGAGGATGATCTGCAGGAAACATTCAACCAGTTAGTGTACTGGGAACGAAAAGCGACCTATCCTTGAATGAAGAGAAGACAGTCTCCATGACCTTCAGAAGAGGAGGGAGACCCGGCACTTTCTACGGTGTAGAGGCACCACTATAGTCAGTCACCAGTTTTACGTACCTAGGAATTACTGTTCAGTCGCAGGGAACAGTGTTCACACGCCACATAAACTACAGAACCAGCGCAGTAGCGAGAGCCACAAATGATGTCAAGTCGACAGGTAAAGCCTGCCTGGAAACAGCCCTACGACTGTTTGAACTCAAAGGTGAACCTGTTGCAAATTACAGACTGGAAAACATATGGATTCATCTGAAGAAGACAGATCACGAAAAAAAAGACGCTGAAGGCTACTTACTTAAAAAGGGTGCTATGTCTCTCGACAAACACACTCTCGCGGCTTCTGTATGTATTGGCCAGAGAGCACTTCTTCATAGAAGAGCTGCGACTGAAGCACGCCGGCCGGAGTGGCTGAGCGGTTCTAGGCGCTACAGTCTAGAACCGCGCGACCGCTACGGTCGCAGGTTCGAATCCTGCCTCGGGCATGGATGTGTGTGATGTCCTAAGGTTGGTTAGATTTTAGTAGTTCTAAGTTCTAGGGGACTGATGACCTCAGAAGTTAAGTCCCATAGTGCTCAAAACCATTTGAACTGAAGCACTTACTGCTGGTGACGACAGCCCACCAGGACTTACTGACGGAACTACATGAGAAGAAGCGCAAGAAATGGAAGGATTTCTATGTTACAGACAGCATGACAAACCGTGTATGACGCAGGGAGGATACGAACTGCGCCACGTAGTGACAAGAATCTCCGTGCATGGATTTCACCACAGACTTTGCAACAACAAGAGTTTTCGGGAGCCCAGCACGAGCTGTGTATGTGTGAGGCGCGGTGACCAGTGTCATACGTACATGTGTTAATCTGTAGGATGAGGACAGAACCTCTGGTGAAATTCTGTAGTGACTAAGATTAATAATACTGAGTGGAGAATAATCCCTGTTCTTCACACACTAAACTGCCAGTTTGGCTAGAATAAATCTATTATTTGCGGAAACTTTCATTATAATTTCATTTTTAAACCTTAATAAATAATGGTGGAGCCATTTTTTGCGTGGAATTTTAATTGATATTTACTCTCTGAACTGTCAATTCTGTCATCAATTTACTCTTGTTACATGTCTAAAATCTTTTTCTGAATTCTTAATCATTTCCTATAAAGAATACGCTGCGGTGATCTCTATGTTCTCGCTTACACTTAAATAGTGAATAATCCGCTTTTATTTTGATTTTTGTTTTAATCTAACGTTTACATTTCCCTTAAAAACTCCAAAATTATTGGAGGTAACTTTATAAAACATTTCTGCATTATATTTATACATCTACATTCTCAAAATTTCACCTGTATATTTTTAAAACCCGATATATGTAATTTCGTAAAATGGCGAGTGTGAGAAAATATTTGTGATGACGCTCAAACGCTATATTCCTTACTTCTACATAGGTCTACACCATTCTATCAACAAATATAACTATAGGAATATCAACATTTTATGTTGCGTAGCTGCATAACTACGTCAGCTACAAGAATGTGCGGCGGCGCGCCCTTGGCTTGTTCTCAGGGGTTGACGGAATTTTAGGGGAAGTCCATCTCTCTCTCTTAACTAGCCACTGTTGCTAGGAAGGTTCCCCACGTACTGCGAGAGTGCCACGGAGATTATGAAGGAACTGGACTGGCAGACACTTGAAGGTCGACGCAAATTATCACGAGAAAGCCTGTATACAAAGTTTCAAGAACAAGCTTTACATAATGAATCTGGGAATATACTACACTCCTAACGCGTTAGTCCCGTATAGATTGCGAGGACAAGATTAGTTTAATAGCAGTGCGCACAAAGGCATTTAATGAACCTATCTTTCCGCGCTTCTTATGTGAACGAAACGGGGAGATACCCCAGTTACTAGTACAATCGGAAGTACCCTTTGCCATGTACCAGACAGTGATTTGAAGAGATTGTGTGTAGATGTAGATGTATCATTACAGAATGTCTGTAGTACTCCATTCCCGTATTTATCGAAGGAAAAGTTACTTTCTGTTGTCCTCTGTATCCACGCCAGTCTCATTCATCTCTCTCTCTCCCGATCTCTACGCGACGTATACTACGCTGGAAGGGCAGGTATTTCGATATTCTTTACAGTATATTCAACAGTGTGTCATTGTAACAACTTCGCCTATTCCCAAAAATTCTCATTTAGTTCCCCGATCAACTGTGTTACACTTTCGTGTTGGATATTCCGGCCTGTCAAGACATTTGCATCACAGATTTCGTTGGATGGCACTTAATACTGAACTGCTGCCCTAACCACTTGTTATGGACTCAAGTCTTACTCCAGAATAGGTAGCGCTGGTGCTTTCTATGCAATATCCTTAGCACATACGTTGGCATATCCCAAAACCTGTTCAATAAATATCTCTTTCATTCGTGTATCATATGCGGATACACCATATCTGTGTTAGATGCAGTGGTTTCTATTGCGCTCTACAAACTTATGCCGTTGACAGTTGATGATTCTTCCGCCTTTAGGGGCAGTTTCCCACCACATGGACAAGAGGTTGGCTCCGCTCCTGCTCCGTCTTTGACAAGGCCGTTGATTTCTTATGCCTGAAGTCTTCGACTGCCGTTTCTGATGAATTTTTAGGCAATAGTGGTGTTCGAACCAGGAACTGAGGACATTTTCGTAACTGACTATTTTCGCCTTTCGCAAGCAAGTGCTCGACCGACATTTTTTTTTAAATATTTTTTCCTGTCTTTTTATCTTTTTAGTGCTCTACAGACATTTTTCTTACGCTCTGATCACTTATTTTTATTCCTTCTTTCTTTTTTTACCCACATTAACGGCTTTTTTATTTATTTTCTGTTTTAGAGCGGTCAGCCACAGGCCGATGGAGGCAGGGTGTGCAGGCGTCGAAACCCGAGGCCTGGCCGCGATGCTTCTCCCATCCCGTCTCTGAACGCTCCGTCCACTTTTATTTTCATTTATTAATTCTTGTCCTTTTGTTATTTTATTTTTATTGATTTATTTGTTTTGTTCTTCAACTCCAGAATTTGTGATATAATTGTTATACAAATTGTTTCTGTTAGCAGGAAGACACATTAAACAAATTAAATAACATGAATAATCCAAACATGAAATACATTAAAAAAATCGCATTTACTTCTTGCGTCTATCTTACAACACGCGAGTGAACTGAAATGCATCAAAGAATAATAAGAGAACTGAAACTTCTACAGTTGTATTGACTAAACGACCACACGGTCAAAACAAAATTTAAATAACGATGAAAAACTAATCCTGCACGCCGACCCACGCGCGCTTCCTATCTTCCAAGTCGACAACCATTTGGCTTCGTCTTAAGGCCCACTACTGGGGTCGTCTTCTGCCCGGTACACCTCAACTGTGGTTGGTTCAAATGGCTCTGAGCACTATGGGACTCAACATCTGAGGTCATCAGTCCCCTAGAACTTAGAACTACTTAAACCTAACTAACCTAAGGACGGCACACACATCCATGCCCGAGGCAGGATTCGAACCTGCGACCGTAGCAGTCGCGCGGTTCCGGACTGAGGCGCCTAGAACCGCTCGGCTACTGCGGCCGACGGCGAATCTTCAGTTTCACCATTGTGCACAAATATAAGGCTGCAGTCCGCTTTCGTACATTTATAAGTCCCAGTCCACCTTCACGCGGAGGGAGTTTGAGGGTGTGGTAGCGGTCGTTAAACAGGAATCCAGCAGTGGGGTAGTATACAAATGCCGCCTTTAGCCTGCGTGCCGTCACTGTCGGCATTGGGAGAACCTGACGTGTAAGACTTTCTATGAACGGTTCCAGTGCGATCGCGTGAAAAGTCGTGAAGACTGGGCATTGTTGGCGAATCGAACGTCGGATTGGCAAGAGACCCATAGTGAGGCCATTTAACAGTGCATGAGATGATGCTCCGCGAAGGAGGCGCAAAATTAGGCACGAGAGAGTCAGATGGAAAGCCCATGCGGCCTTGGATTGACATAAAAAAAGCATGGTCGAAGACAATTCGGATCATAGCAGCACGAAGGCGACAGGCTGTGGCGAGAACTGTCGAATCCCGAAATTTGCCATTGGCTGTTTGTGTGTTGGTCTCTCCTCCTTGTGCCGTTTGCTTCGTTGAAAGAATTAGTGGTAGGACCTTCTTTACGTGGGCAGCCAGGAGCCGGTCAAAGATCTTGTGCTCCGAATTTAACATTGTAATGGGGCCATAATCCTCGGTCGGCCGACCTCTTGAAGGCTAAAGTACCGGGTTGAGTAGGCCATCAACGAAGGCAGATGGCACGCAAGAACCGGGAGACATCAGCTCTTGGTGCATATTGAACCAAAGTTGCATCATCAGGGTGTGGAAAGACCGATGTAATTCGAGCGACAGTCCGTCTGGCTCATGCGACTTGTTCAGTGCTCCTTCATCTAGCACATCCCTCAATGTCATCCTGCGAAATCTCCGCTAACAGCGACGGTGCTGCTGTGCCGTTGAGGGTGTAGGACACGTGCTGCAATACGCCGTTATTGTCCCCCTCCTCTATAGTCTCGTCATGGTAAAAACGTCAGTAATGATCTGCGAACACTTCCAATGACTGCCTGGGTGGTTGAGGATCGACCATCCGGCAAAATCAAGTCCATGATTAACTTTTGCCGGCCTTGATGGTGTCAAGCTCGATGTGGTGCATAAATGGAATTTCGCCGCTCGCTGGGTCTTGACGCCACGACCGAAAGATGACCCCTTCCAATTTTCGTCATGTAAGAGACAATACTTTGGCTTTAATTTGGGGGCCTGCCGTCTGTCGGTTGGGATGCGAGTTCACGACCATGCAGCAACGTCCTTTCCATATTCTATTAGCACTCGCCGGAACGCTGGTTTTGCACAGTCCATCCACCATGCGAGAGTCGAAGTGCAACGTGAAAGACGTGTTTCTCTGTCTGCGAACGCGGTGGCGATAATCTGACGGTGTTCTGGATCATGGAGGTGTGTCACATTTATCTTCCTCATACCACCCCTGCGCTGGAGGGTGACCATGCGTCTGAAGACACTATGGTCGGTGTCCAACACTCTTGGCACACGATCAAGGCGACTGGCAGAGTGACTAGTAAGATATGGTCACCTTGAACTTTCCCCTAGTACTGACGGAATGCAGGTATCGCACCAGTATCCGAAGTTCTTAACAAGTCGAAAAGTGTGTGACCTGGTTTATTGGGCGGAGCACACAGTTAAAATCGCCGCCGAGGATATAAGGGGCGTTCAAAAAGAATCGAGCCGAAGCATAATTACAGAAATGAGTACTGTATGTTAGAAGTACTGACCCTGGCTGTTGAGACACTTGTCCCATTGTGACATAAGGCGGTGATGGCTGTCTCATAAAATTCCCAGGGGTGCGATGTTAACCAGTTCCGAACGTACAGCTGGACGATGTCGTCCCACGTGAATCGTTTGCTCCTCAGAGCCTTTCAAGGAGATCATAAATGACGTAATCACACAGAGACAGGTCCGGACTGCATAAAGGGTGGCTGAGCACCTCCCATTTGAATTTCTGCAGGAGTGCGGCGATTGTGTTGGCCGTATGAGGCTTTGAATTGTCGTGGAGTAGAGTTACCCCACTGGTGAGATTGCCTGGTCGTTTCGATTTGATCGCTTGGCGAAGGGTGGTCAAGGTTTGTGAGTAACGCTGGGCATTCATTGTTGTCCCATGCTGCAGGATCAGCAGCGGGCCATCTTGGTCAAAGAAGAATACCGGCATAATCTTTCCTGCACTCTTGTGGATGGCCTTGGCTTTTTTGGTGGTGGTGGTGATCCTTGATGGTTCCACTGGAGACTTCATCGTTTTGATTCTGGTTCAAATTGATGACACTGTGACTCATCTCCAGCCACCACACGTGCCAGGAACGCATTCCCTTCCCGAGAATAGCGCTGCCGATGAGCAAGACAGTGGATCATTCGACATACTTCCTGGTATGGTTGAAGATTGTGGGGCACCCATTGGGGACACACTTTGCGCATGTGCAGTCGTTCCTTCATGATGACGTGAACACTTCCAACGCTCAATCCGACCACGGCAGCTATGGCTTTCGATGTCACTCACCGGTCCTCGGTAATGAGTGCATCCACCAGCTGGACGAGGTAATTCGTAATGGAGTGTGGTGCTCCAGAACGTGCATCATCGGCTAACAACCATCCTTCCCTGAAGCACATGTGCCACGCCTTGACCCTTGCAAGAGACATGTAGTGTTCGCCGTACACTAGCGACATTCGTCGATGAACGTCCGTTTCTCCTATTCCTTCCGCTGTCAGAAAACGAACAACACCTCTTTGCTCTTCTTTTGAAGCCCCCATGTGACTGTTTGCTATGTGACTGGCAGCGTTGGACGATTGATGCATACTGGTGCTAGCTCTGTATAGTCACGTGACGTGCACGCGTGCCCTCTAGCGATGGGCCGTCAACATCCACGCTCTGGTTGGAACCACACCTCGTTACACGCGCCACGGTATTACCAGTTTGCGCATTTCAGACTCCGGCGCGTTTCCTTCTGAACATCCCTTATATATTGATCGTAGCGAACAAGAAAGAAGGGGATGATTTCCTGAGTAGAACAGCGATCCCTCGCGGTTCCCAATGGAGAATACACGTTAATAATACGTGTAACCAGCGCCGTGTACCTCTTGGTGGAGAGGAAGTATCTTCGACGGCAATAGCGTCACGCACTAGTATGGCTGTACTCAAAAAATGTGTGTGAAATCTTATGGGACTTAACTGCTAAGGTCATCAGTCCCTAAGCTTACACACTGCCTAACCTAAATTATCCTAAGGACAAACACACACACCCATGCCCGAGGGAGGACTCGAACCTCCGCCGGGACCAGCCGCACAGTCCATGACTGCAGCGCCCTAGACCGCTCGGCTAATCCCGCGCGGCATGGCCGCACTGATCACCCAGTGTCATACATGTCGCACAACCTTATAAGTCGAGGAGTGAAGCGAGATGCAGTTCTTGTAATGAGGCAAAGTCTATATCAGACGCAGGAAGCATCTCTAGAAGCAGATGGATCTTCACCATCGTTCCAATACTATTGAAGTTAATGGTGGCGACACGGTAAGCCTGTCGTCGAACTGCGGGTGCCAAGTTATTCATTAGGTTGAAAATGCCTGTTGTGTGTCATCCTGCTTCGTTACCACTGGCAACCCCAGAAACCACGGCCGGAACCGTTCCTAAACTGCTGGCGTCACCGGCGAGGGTCCTGTAGGTGTAACTTGTGTGGCGTCATTGTGCTCCCCCCACGCCGTTAAACGCAGGGCAAGACCATTTTCCATCGTCTCTTCAGGGCACTGGACGGGTGCACGCACCTCGGCATGTCGACGGCAGCGCCGGCCTCGCGTACCGATCAATGCATACATTCATGTCCAATGGTATCAACTCGTCCGAGCCACTTTTATTTGCCTCAGCTAGTATATGCTTAAGCCAAGTACTGAGTAAACAAACACATGCGTTCACTCCGCGGCGATGACACAAATAACACATTTGCACTGCACTCTGCTGGAGACAAACTTCCAACCAAAGACTCTACCCCTCGAACATAGGTGCATTAAACGTCAATAGTTGCTGAGTATGGCTACTGTCAGCGAATCACCTACATTTATAGGTTCCGAATTCAGTGAATACTCAGAACAAATAAGAATCAATGGCTCCTCAAGGTTCAAATGATTCAAATGGCTCTGAGGCCATCAGTCGCTAGAACTTAGAACTAATTAGGCAGAGATGGACGCTGGCACAGAACGGTTCATTTACTCGTGAATCGACTGCTCCTCTCCAAGTGCGTTTCTCCCTCTACCACTGACGGCAGAGGAATCTGCTCTCTCCTCCACGAGACGTTGGAGTTTCCATGATGAAGTGTCCTCTGTAGGGCTTCCGGCGAAGAAGTGTCTGATACTTGGCTTTCCACCTATGAGGTTGCGTACTTCATTTCTCAAATCCGAAAGCTCTTAACAACTTTGTATTGTATGGTTCGGAATGGCTTTTCGAAAGATTGCGAACGGCTATCTGTGCCACCTCTTCGTCCTAAAACGTGTCAGTGGCAACGAATGGAAAATTGTAGCTCCCAAATATTCCGAGTCATGAACTATCAAAGGGTGTCCCGCCAAAACTTTCTGTAACTTCACCTTCTTAATGTTTACGGTGGCGGCGCCGGCAGCCATTCCTGTGGAGGAAACTCCCTGTACATATTCGGCACTATGTCAAGGTCTGGGCGAGTTAACTGAACTCAGCATGCCACTGTTTTCATCCTCGAGGTGTCGCATTCACTGAGGCTGCAGAGAGCAGAGTGTAAATCTCATTCTGTCATTATCCCCCAGGCTGTGGCTAAGCCATGTCTCCGCAATATCCTTTCTTTCAGGAGTGCTAGTTCTGCAAGGTTCGCAGGAGAACTTCTGTGAAGTTTGGAAGGTAGGAGACTAGGTACTGGCAGAAGTAAAGCTGCGAGGACGGGGCGTGAGTCGTGTTTGGGTAGCTGAGTTGACAGAGCACTTGTCCGCGAAAGGCAAAGGTCCGAGTTCGAGTCTCGGTCGGCCACACAGTTTTAATCTGCCAGGAAGTTTCATATCAGCGCACACTCCGCTGCAGAGTGAAAATCTCATTCTGGATTGCTAATCTTGTCAAAGACGCACCCCACCCTCTGCCTCAGTGAATTCGACAGCGAGCGGCTACTCCCAGTGGATACGGCGGACTGTGTTTAGCACCCGGCATCTACATCCGGTCGGTCGCCTAAAAATGGTTCAAATCGCTCTTAGCGCTATGGAACTTAACATCTGAGGCCATCAGTCCCTTAGAGCTTTGTTGTTGTTGTAGTTGTGGTCTTCAGTCCTGCGACTGGTTTGATGCAGCTCTCAATGTTACCCTATCCTGTGCAAGCTTCTTCATCTCCCAGTACTTATTGCAGCCTACATCCTTCTGAATCTGCTTAGTGTATAAATGTCTTGGTCTCCCTCTACGATTTTTACCCTGCACGCTGCCCTCCAGTACTAAATTGGTGACCCCTCGATGTCTCAGAACATGTCCTACCAACCGGTCCCTTCTACTAGTCAAGTTGTGCCACAAACTACTCTCCTCCCGAATAGTATTCAATACCTCCTCATTAGTTATGTGATCTACCCATCTAATCTTGAGCATTCTTCTGTAGCACCACATTTCGAAAGCTTCTACTCTCTTCTTGTCTAAACTATTTATCGTCCACGTTTCACTTCCATACATAGCTACACTCCGTACAAATACTTTCAGAAACGACTTCCTGACACTTAAATCTATACTCAATGTCAACAAATTTCTCTTCTTCAGAAACGCTCTCCTTGCCAATGCAGCTTCTATTTTATATCTTCTCTACTTCGACCATCATCAGTTATTTTGCTCCCCAAATAGCGAAACTCATTTACCACTTTAAGTGTCTCATTTCCTAATCTAATCCCCTCAGCATCACCCGACTTAATTCGACTACATTCCATTATCCTCGTTTAGCTTTTGTAGATGTTCATCTTATATCGTCCATTTAAGATACTGTCCATTCCTTTCAATTGCTCTTCCATGTCCTTTGCTGTCTCTGACAGAATTACAATGTCATCGGCGAGCCTTAAAGTTTTTATTTCTTCTCCATGGATTTTAATACCTACTCCGAATATTTCTTTTGTTTCCTTTACTGCTTGCTCAATATACAGATTGAATAACATCGGGGATATTTACCCTTGCCACCTTAGAGCTTAGAACTACTTAAACCTAACTAACCTAAGGACATCACACACATCCATGCACGAGGTAGGATTCGATCCTGCGACCGTAGCAGTCACGCGGTTCCGGACTGAAGCGCCAAGAAGCGCTCGGCCACAACGGCTCGCTTCACTCCCTGAGGGCAAGCTGAAGCAAGTGGACACTGCACGGGCCATACTTTCACTCTGCGCTGACTACCAGAAGAGTGAGTTCAACATGCATTTTAAAATTATTGGTAGTATTTTCCTAGAACAGCGATCTTGTAAGTTACATGAAATTAGTGAATGGCAGTCTTGACTGCAATGGATATTTTATTTAAAATGACCTATTTCGGCCTAGTGTTAGGCACTCTTCTTAATAACACTGTAAAGCATAGGAACTGCGCTAGTTATATAAAGAAGTCAGTGACTTAAAATAAAGTAATTTATACTAACTAGCCTTTTGGAATATCCCAGAACACTCTGGAAGAATTAGAAATCTTTGTGCATTACAAAAATAATTCGTCACTCTTTTTATCGTCATATTTTTATGAGCTGGCGTAATTTATCGACAATAATTAATGGCTTATGAGCTTCCAAGTACATTGATTTTTGTGAAAAAGTAGTTCTGTATAAAAGAATATGAATAGCATTCCAATTTTATTATATGACCAGAAGCTATTCTATAATCAGATTTTAAATGTTGAGGTAATTTCACCACGAATAACGGTTTATTGGCTTGCAAGTACTATTGTTCTTTGGTAAAACTTGTCTGTATTACGAGTATGACTAGCTTTTTGCTGGAAACGTACATAAAATGTGGCACTGGTGCCTCTTTGGAACACGTCATCCTGATTATCTCTGGCAGCTGTGATCGACGTCAGTCGTTATGGTTACACATGGCGTCCGTGATATACGTCTTACTACGCCGTGTCTATGGCAACGACGTCCGTACATAGCAAATTCAGGCCAGAAGAAGGTGCCGATGTTCTACTAAATTTCGTATTGTTTACAACCGTATCATTATTGTATAATTGGTCGTACGTAACTATTTTACGCAAATCCATTTGTTTATTCTATACACAATTCTATTGATTAAATAGCCGATGCTGTAGATATATTATACTGGTTAAATAAATAATTTCTGCCAGATGGTACTACAAGAAATAAGAGCAATAATTTTTAAATCATCTTATTACGGTATCTCGCTATTTTTAACAATTTGTTCTGTTCTATAGGCACTACTCTTTTATAATTATTCAGTTTTAGATAAACTTTATCTTTAAATGATATGTAATTTGCGTAAATCTTTCTTCATCTGTTGACGTTGACGTCATACAGCAGAAAGACTCCGTCACCAGGTCAATATGACGGAATTGATACCAATCCAACAGCAACAGTTTCAGCAACTAAGGTCTACTGATAGTTTTGGACATCAGCTTCAACTGATGGGTAACGACTCTTCGATGTTAATAGCTATTAACTTCTTTAATTCACAGACGTCTATATGTAACTAGCACGATTTTTATCATTTATAGTGCTTTTCTGAAGATGGCGTAAGACTAGCCGAAACCGGTCATTTTCAATAAAATAACCATTGCGATCTACACTGTTTTTCACAAATTTTATATGCATTTTAGAATTAAGAGAAATTAAGGAAGATCCTCTACAATCATCACGCACTCACGCATGTAATACCGGTCGTTGTGCGCTAAGAAAATAAGAATGCAATACGAGGCTGCCTACAGCCTGACGCGTTTCAATTAGTGCTACTTTATACGAAATGTTGCGAAAAAATGGAAGAAGAAAAACTAGGGATTTTGATGACTTATTGTTCTCTTTAAATACTTCCTTGTTATTGTTTTTAACGGAGAGTGCTCTGTTAACCTGGCAGGTAAATTATCCATTTTCTCTGGACACTGCCTTTGTCTTTAGGAGGACCAACTATTTAGGCAAACTATCTCATCTGTGACTGTGTGCGCTTTGTGCGTAAGTGTTTCAAGCATACTCATAGTTTTCAACAGATAACAAATTGATTATTGTGAAAGTAAATCGCCGTCTGCTTCACGTCTGCTGTGCAGCGAGCTACCTTAATTTAAGTATTAACTGTATTTTTCTTATTTGTCACTTCTTCTTCCGTGTGTTTTTGCTTTTAGGAAGCTTTAATTGTCGAGTGCTATTAATAGTGTTCCATAGATTTCGTGTTTGTTTTGGATACAGTCAGAGAGAGTCCCTTTAGTCAACCATAGTGCCAGTAGTGCTAGTGTTTGCTTTCAATACAGTCCAGAGACAGGTAGTACTATTTTCATTGTTTTCTACAAGAAGTGGCTGGCAATCACAGTTTAGTCAATAATCAGCCGCCTTTAGTGAATTAGCTGTCTAGTTAAAAGTTGATTAACTCTCTTCAGTAAATTGATTCCTTAGGATGGATAGGACGTGTGACTGCTGCGTACGGACGAAGGAGGAGCTGGCCACTGTTCGCGAACAGCTGAGCGTGTTGATGGCCGCGGTCAGCCGTCTTCAGGCTGCTGCCTCGGAGTGTAGCGGCAGTGGGGAGTCTGGTGCGTCGCAAGGTACACCCCAGGTGTTACATGCTTCACCCACTGTCCCTGCTGCCAAGACATCTTCGCGGGTACCGGGCGCGGTTGGGCCACCCTCTCCCCAAGGGGAGTGGCGGGTTCAGCGGCGTTCGCGGCGCACGAGGCGGAGGGTCAATGTGGAGGCTGGCCGTGTGGCATCGCCCGCTCTGCCTGTGAGTGGACATGTGGCTGCTCCTTCAGCAAGGTCCGAGCAGGCACACGGGGGGTTTATTAGTTATCGGGAGCTCCAACGTTAGGCGGGTGATGGACCCCTTAGGGAAATAGCGGAAAGGTCGGGGAAGAAGGCCAGTGTTCACTCTGTCTGCTTGCCGGGGGGTCTCATCCGAGATGTGGAGGAGGCCCTGCCGGCGGCGATAGAGAGCACTGGGTGCACCCGACTGCAAATTGTTGCTCATGTCGGCACCAATGACTCCTGCCGTCTGGGTTCAGAGGTCATCCTCAGTTCGTACAGGCGGTTAGCGCAATTGGTGAAGGCGGAAAGCCTCGCTCGCGGGGTGGAATCAGAGCTAAATATTTGTAGTATCGTTCTCAGAACCGATTGCGGTCCTCTGGTTTGGAGCCGAGTGGAAGGCTTAAACCAGAGGCTCAGACGATTCTGCGGAGATCTGGGGTGCAAATTTCTCGACCTCCGCTATCGGGTGGAGAAATGTAGGGTCCCCCCGAATAGGTCAGGGTAGCGGAGTACGTGTGGAGTGCACATGGGGGTTTTTTAGGTTAGAGAATTCCCTCCTTGGGCCCGACAAGACGCCTCCTGAGACGCGGCAAGGGAGGAGTAAGCATAATGCAACAGGAAATAACAATATTAATGTGCTAATCGTAAACTGCAGGAGCGTCTATAGAAAGGTCCCAGAGCTGCTCTCATTATTAAACGGTCACAACGCCCATATAGTACTAGGGACAGAAAGTTGGCTGAAACCAGACGTAAACAGTAATGAAATCCTAAACTCAGATTGGAATGTATACCGCACAGACAGATTGGACAGTGAAGGGGGAGGCGTGTTTATAGCGATAAGAAGTGCAATAGTATCGAAGGAAATTGACGGAGATCCGAAATGTGAAATGATTTGGGTGAAGGTGACGGTTAAAGCAGGCTCAGACATGGTAATTGAATGTCACTATAGGCTCCCTGGCTCAGCAGCTGTTGTGGCTGAGCACCTGAAGGATAATTTGGAAAATATTTCGAGTAGATTTCCCCACCATGTTATAGTTCTGGGTGGAGATTTTAATTTGCCGGATATAGACTGGGAGACTCAAACGTTCATAACGGTTGGCAGGGACAAAGAATCTAGTGAAATTTTTTTAAGCGCTTTATCTGAAAACTACCTTGAGCAGTTAAACAGAGAACCGACTCGTGGCGATATTAGACCTTCTGGTGACAAACAGACCCGAACTATTTAAAACAGTTAACGCAGAACAGGGAATCAGCGATCATAAAGCGGTTACGGCATCGATGATTTCAGCCGCAAATAGAAATATTAAAAAAGGTAGGAAGATTTTTCTGTTTAGCAAAAGTGACAAAAAGCAGATTTCAGAGTACCTGACGGCTCAACATAAAAGTTTTGTCTCAAGTACAGATAGTGTTGAGGATCAGTAGACAAAGTTCAAAGCCATCGTACAATATGCGTTAGATGAGTATGTGCTAAGCAAGATCGTAAGAGGTGGAAAAGAGCCACAGTGGTACAACAACCCAGTTAGAAAACTGCTGCGGAAGCAAAGGGAACTTCGCAGCAAACATAAACATAGCCAAAGCCTTGCAGACAAACAAAAATTACGCGAAGCGAAATGTAGTGTGAGGAGGGCTATGCGAGAGGCGTTCAATGGATTCGAAAGTAAAGTTCTATGTGCTGACTTGGCAGAAAATCCTAAGAAATTTTGGTGTTACGTCAAAGCGGTAGGTGGATCAAAACAAAATGTCCAGACACTCTGTGACCAAAATGGTACTGAAACAGAGGATGACAGACTAAAGGCCGAAATACTAAATGTCTTTTTCCACAGCTGTTTCACAGAGGAAGACTGCACTGCAGTTCCTTCTCTAGATTGTCGCACAGATGGCAAAATGGTAGATATCGAAATAGACGACAGAGGGATAGAGAAACAATTAAAATCGCTCAAAAGAGGAAAGGCCGCTGGACCTGATGGGATACCAGTTCAATTTTACACAGAGTACGCGAAGGAACTTGCCCCCCTTCTTTCAGCGCTATTCGTCCACGAGACTCAGAGGGCCATAGACATGGGTTCACAGGTAGATGCCGTGTTTCTTGACTTCCGCGAAGCGTTCGATACAGTTCCCCACAGTCGTTTAATGAACAAAGTAAGAGCATATGGACTATCAGACCAATTGTGTGATTGGATCGAGGAGTTCCTAGATAACAGAACGCAGCATGTCATTCTCAATGGAGGGAAGTCTTCCAAAGTAAGAGTGATTTCAGGTGTGACGCAGGGGAGTGTCATGGGACTGTTGCTGTTCGCAATATACATGAATGACCTGGTGGATGACATCGTTAAATTCGCTGAGGCTTTCTGCAGATGATGCTGTGGTGTATCGAGAGGTTGTAACAATGGAAAATTGTACTGAAATGCAGGAGGATCTGCAGCGAATTGACGCATGGTGCAGGCAATGGCAATTGCAACTCAATGTAGACAAGTGTAATGTGCTGCCAATACATAGGATAGATCCCTTATCATTTAGCTACAAAATAGCAGGTCAGCAACTGGAAGCCGTTAATTCCATAAATTATCAAGGAGTACGCATTAGGAGCGATTTAAAATGGAATGATCATATAAAGTTGATCGTCGGTAAAGCAGATACCAGACTGAGATTCATTGGAAGAATCCTAAGGAAATGCAATCCGAAAACAAAGTAAGTAGGGTACAGTACGCTTGTTCGCCCACTGCTTGAATACTGCTCAGCAGTGTGGGATCCGTATCAGATAGGGTTGATAGAAGAGATAGAGAAGATCCAACGGAGAGCAGTGCGCTTCGTTACAGGATCATTTAGTAATCGCGAAAGCGTTACGGAGATGATAGATAAACTCCAGTGGAAGACTCTGCAGGAGAGACGCTCAGTAGCTCGGTACGGGCTTTTGTCAAAGTTTCGAGAACGTACCTTCACCGAAGAGTCAAGTAGTATATTGCTCCCTCCTACGTATATCTCGCGAAGAGACCATGAGGATAAAATCAGAGAGATTAGAGCCCACACAGAGGCATACCGACAATCCTTCCTTCCACGGACAATACGAGACTGGAATAGAAGGGAGAACCGATAGAGGTACTCAGGGTACCCTCCGCCATACATCATCAGGTGGCTTGCGGAGTATGGATGTAGATGTAGATGTAAATCGGTGGCGGACACAAACTGACACAGCCTGTATGGTTTCGAGCCCTCGTTATATACACGCACACCCACCACCTCCTCTTACCCCATCATTTCCCCACATCCCCTTTGCTCTAGGACAAATGGGTGAGGTATACATGGCGATAGATTCAAATGGGCATTATCTTAATGGTTGCGAGATGTCTTTAATATGTTCCACAACGAAACACTGTCTCGAAATTTGGTAGAAAATCCGAAGAAATTCTGCTCGTATGTAAAGTACACAAACACCAAGACGCAGTCAATACCTTCTCTGCGCAGTTCCGATGGTACTGTTACCGACGACAGTGCCGCTAAAGCGGAGTTATTGAACGGAGTTTTCCGAAATTCTTTCACCTTGGAAGACGAATGGAATATTCCAGAATTTGAAACACGAACAGCTGCTAGCATGAGTTTCTTAGAAGTAGATACCTTAGGGGTTGCGAAGCAACTCAAATCGCTTGATACGGGCAAGTCTTCAGGTCCTTATTGTATACCGATTATCATCCTTTCAGATTACGCTGATACAATAGCTCCCTACTTAGCAATCATATACAACCGCTCGCTCACCGATAGATCTGTACCTACAGATTGGAAAATTGCGCAGGTCGCACCAGTGTTTAAGAAGGGTAGTAGGAGTAATCCATCAAAATACAGACCTATATCATTGACGTCGGTTTGCAGTAGGGTTTTGGAGCATATACTGTATTCAGACATTATGAATCACCTCGAAGGGAACGATCTAGTGGTAGGTAACCAGCATGGTTTCAGAAAACATCGTTCTTGTGCAACGCAGCTAGCTCTTTATTCGCACGAAGTAATGGCCGCTGTCGACAGGGGATCTCAAGTTGATTCCGTATTTCTGGATTTCCGGAAAGCCTTTGACACCGTTCCTCACAAGCGATTTCTAATAAAGCTGCGGGCCTATGGGGTATCGTCTCAGTTGTGCGACTAGATTCGTGATTTCCTGTCAGGAAGGTCGCAGTTCGTAGTAATAGACGGCAAATAATCGAGTAAAACTGAAGTGATATCAGGTGTTCCCCAGGGAAGCGTCCTGGGACCTCTGCTGTTCCTGATCTATGTTAATGACCTGGGTGACAATCTGAGCAGTTCTCTTAGGTTGTTCGCAGATGATGCTGTAATTTACCGTCTAGTAAGCCCATCCGAAGACCAGTATCATCTGCAAAGCGATTTAGAAAAGATTGCTGTATGGTGGGGGAGGTGGCAGTTAACGCTAAATAACGAAAAGTGTGAGGTGATCCACATGAGTTCCAAAAGAAATCCGTTGGAATTCGATTACTCGATAAATGGTACAATTATCGAGGCTTCCAATTCAACTAAGTACTTAGGTGTAAAAATTACGAACAACTTCAGTTGGAAAGACCACATAGATAATATTGCGGGGAAGGAGAGCCAAAGGTTGCGTTTCATTGGCAGGACACTTAGAAGAAGCAACAAGTCCAGGAAAGAGACAGCTTACACTACACTCGTTCGTCCTCTGGTAGAATATTGCTGAGCGGTGTGGGATCCTTACCAGGTGGGATTGACGGAGGACATCAAAAGGGTGCAAAAAAAGAGCAGCTCGTTTTGTATTATCACGTTATAGGGGAGAGAGTGTGGCAGATATGATACGCGAGTAGGGATGGAAGTCATTAAAGCAAAGATGTTTTTCGTCGCGGCGAGATCTATTTGCGAAATTTCAGTCACCGACTTTCTATTCTGAATGCTAAAATATTTTGTTGAGCCCAACCTACATAGGTAGGAATGATCATCAAAATAAAATAAGAGAAATGTTAGCTCGAACAGAAAGGTTTAAATGTTCGTTTTTCCCGCGCGCTGTTCGGGAGTGGAATGGAAGGGAGATAGTATTATTGTGGTTCGATGAACCCTCTGCCAAGCACTTAAATGTGAATTGCAGAGTGATCATGTAGATGTAGATGTAGATGGGTGGGCCGATGCAGTCTTCATGGTTGTCATATTCCCAATGGTTGTAATTTGTGATCTGCTTCACATTAATCATTGTAATTTATGATGCAAACTGGTCGGCAAGTGGTCAGCTGTGTACTTAGCCTTATCTTAATTAGTATGATTCACGACTAACTGTCATTAAGGCTGCACTATTATCTAGACTGTGCGACTACTTACCCTGCTCCGTTAGTCACATCCCAACTTGTATTTACGACCATCGAGATATCACCCGATGATCATAAATACAAGTCGGGACCTAACTAGTGCGGCAGGGTAAGTACTCGCACAGCCTATATAATCTATTGGACAGATTATATATTTTCCCTGAACACTGTTACAGGTACGTGAGCCCTTTAGGCAAACTATCGGTATCTCGGACTTTGCGACGTCTATTTACAAATGTTTTTCAGGCAAAATGGTTAATCCACGCAGCAGATTAGCATGGTACTATCAGTTAAAACCAAGAACCAGAAAGTTGCTCAAGAGGGGAGAAATCTGGTAATACTTTTAGCTGTTATTCCTTTGTTGGCAATGTTTCACGTAAAATAGCAAAATCACCCGCAATTTTCAGGTGAAAGCCCATCATCTAAGACTGCAGATCTGCTGGGATCAGTGAAGGGTAATTTGTGTTGCAGAGGACTTGACTTTAAAAAGACCTGGTCAGTGTGGTGGGCCATACCAAGCGCACTGTAGAACAATGCTTTGTTTATCAACGCTGTTTCGCCTTTTGCATCCAAGTAAGTCTGCTTTTGCCGAATAACGCATTTCTACCGGTCATTCAAGGAGTAAGATAAAACAATAATTTTGGTGACAGCAGTGTCTTTTTGGGACTCAGTTATTAAAGACTTCGTCGAAATACGCAGTGCCGAAAATCTGATTAACCTTGAGAGCGGCTACTAGCTGGATAACACATGGAATCCTACCATCTGCACGATTTGCTCAAATGGAAGACGACAGAATGCGCCGATGCCGTGGCGATCGGTAACGCACAGGACAACTGACTTCCGGGGTTCGACCAGTGAGGCCGGCTAGAGTTGTCAGTTTTTTAATTTTGATGCATGCCCCGAATATTCAGTGTATGCTATATTTTGAGGAAGTGAAGACGTCTTCATCATCCGTTTCCGATGGCTCACCTGTGAATGACTGGCCAGTGTCCAGTCGAAATATCGTGGCGTGTAGTTGACGATGAACGACTGCACCTTCTCCCCCCCCCCCCCCCCCCCACCCACCCGTAGCACTTCGAATATTGTACAAATATTCTCTGAGATTTTTTCGTTACATATCCTCTTCTACTTTTTTTTCATTCTGCACTGGGCGTATCTCTTTTTCACTTGCTAACATAGATAATTTTTTCGGTCACTGTTTATCTCCTAGTTTTTTCACATGCCGGTACCTTTCAAACGCCGTTTCTCCATCTATTCGGTGATATATGTGGAACTTTCCTTTCACTTCCTGATTTTTTTTTAATTTAGGGTCAGTGGTGGATCCCGAAGAACGAGGTCTCATATGAAACATGGTACCTCACGCTAGAACCACAAATAACAGTCGCTGCCTCACGGAGCAACGGATGGGAGATGTTGGCGCAGACGTGCCCTCAAGAGGATCAATGCGCCAATGCCGCTGGATTGGTACGTACGTTAGAAAGCAACGCTTCCTACGACGGCATCGTATTACTTCAGATCCAGCAGTGCAAGGAGTATTAGAAACCAAAACTGTCTATGGAAGTTTATAGTCAATCGTGCATAGAGATATGACATCATTCTGTGTAGAACCAAGTGATAAGATCTATCCTTCAGAGACAGTAACATATACTTAGTAACACTGCTGTGGACGTGAAGTGTTTCCATGTTAAGTACTCTAATTTGTTTAAGTTTCATTGAAGCAATCTAATATTTTGTGTATGTTGTAGTATCTGCTAAGCCTACTCCAGAAGTAAATCTAGAATTGTCACAACACCACTACACGATCTACTCTTGCTCTGAAGTTTTACAACTCCTCAAAAATCCATTTACACGACTGCAAGTCTTCTAGTACCTTGCTTTCTCATTCAACAGGATTCCGCTCCATATAAAGAAATGTTTAAGTAATATTGATTCATACAACATTTTTTATTTTCTCTTCATTTAATCGGACCAAAGGATGGAATTCGACAATGGACTGCTTGTTTAGCTTCTGTTGTCTTCTGGTTTATCGGAATCCTGATCTGAGATTATAAGAGATATTTATAATTTTACATGCCTCGATAGTATTTCCATCTATGACAACGTCATGTTGTTTACATATCATAGAGAGATATTTTCTTTTTGAAAAGTTTTATTATTATTCTGTTCTTATTGGATGCTGTCATGATTTGCTCCACCATGTACTGTACAGCATATCTCAAATATTTTGGGGTTAGTTTGAAACAGGTGATAGTGGGCAGGCCAGAGTGACCGAGACGTTCTAGGTACTTCAGTCTGGAACCGAGCGACCGCTACTGCCGCAGGTTCGAATCCTGCCTCGGGCATAGATGTGTGTGATGTCCTTAGGTTAGTTAGGTTTAAGTAGTTCAAAGTTCTATGGGACTGATGACCTCAGATGTTAAGTCCCATAGTGCTCAGAGCCATTTTGGTGATTAGTGTGTCCACACCCGATTATAATGAGATACGGAACCAACGATCGGAAATGCATATTTTTTGTGTACGGACATACGTAGCGAACACATCATAACAACGAAACTCATAGTACTTGTTGAATGCGACGACCACCAGTCTCAATACATGTATTTTCAACTTGCTGCCACAGTTCTCAAAGGCTGTACCCCTTGTCGTCGGCAGAACGATGTTGTTTCAACACGGCGGTTCACCAGCCCACTTCACTGTTAATGTCAGCGAGCAGCAGAACAACGCATACCTTCCTCGTTGGACTGGAAGGTGATGTGCTGCCATGTAACGCAATAACAGAAACTTGCGATCTTTACAGACTTGTGAATCACATAGTTCGTAGAGACCATGAACTTGTTACAAAATCCTATGATGAGAGCACAGATCTGTAGAAACCGGTAAACAATTTAAAAGGTTACAAGGGATTTGGGCGTAGCTGTTATTTCAGAATAACAATTCAGGTCGCCCACAGCAGCTGACATAACGTTACTTGGAGAGTGACTGTTATTGAACTACATAAAATCGTCATAACTTCAGAACTGTTTGCGTTAGGACTTCAAACTGCACGGTTGACCGCGGTGCATGATGGGAGTTAGTATGCCCATGTACGGGTTGGTTTATCGACGAAGGTCACTTTCATTTGGATGGGTCCGTCAATAAGAAATATTGGAGCACTTAGGGGACTGAGAATCCGTACTTCGCGATCGAGAAGTCTCTTCACCGTCAACGGGTGACTGTGTGGTGTGCAATGTCCAGTCACGGAATAATCGGTGCCGTGGCTACCGAAAGGTACGTATAGGTTTTGGAAAATGATTCCATCCCCATTAGGCAAAGTGACCATGATTTCGACAAGACATTTATAAAAATATATATATAGAGGTAGAGCCCCTCCACGCCCACACCGGCATGATGACCAACTCAAAACGTCTACTGCCATCTCTGCATAAGGGTTATTTTTCACTAGAGTGAGGTGTCGCAGGATGTGGGTACTGCGATGTCTGCGTACGTCTAGCAAACGTTAACCATTATACGCGTTCATCTAGAGATATATTGGGTCGACGTCGAACTAAGGGTAACGGTATGAAGGGCACAGGGAAAAAAATGCCAAGGCAAGAGCCAAGGGAAAAAAACCTCTGCCGTAGTTAGGCCGGGTGGTAAGAGCAGTAGCGGGTGTCTTGCTGCCTGCGAAAGGTCGTGCAAGGGTAAGCTGTGTTAGTAGTGGGTATCACGCATGTCGATACCTTTGACGTTGTGCAGTCCTGTTGCTCGGCGGCTGCCACTGGATGCCGGTGTTGAACTCTCAATCAGCGTCAGCAACCTGCAACAGTTGGGTTCATCATCGTTTTTGTGTCCGATAGGTCATGTATCGGATGCACAGTGTAGGGTGATGTTAGCGAATTGTTAGTGCGTCAGTGGGCGAGCTCGTCGGTGTCCCTGCTGTGGCCTGTTGGTCGGTTCTAATAGCTGCTGGTAATTACCAGTCAGTGTTGCTGATATGCAGGGCTTTGCCGACGTTTGTCGCTTGTTGGTGTATGTTAGCTTGCCGTAGGTGGCTATGCCGTAGCTAGTAGTTTCTTTGGCCGCTTATGCTTCCACCTGTGGTTGTCACTCGAGAAGATGTGATTCATGCAAGACGGAGCTCGACCCCTCGGAGGAGAACAGTCATGTCCTGGAGAAGCACTCTGGGACAGCATTGTGGCTCTGGGTTACCCAGAGGCGACTGGAATGGGCCTCGATTGGCCGCCGCATTCTCCGGATCTGAACACATGCGTCTCCTTTTTGTGGTGGTATGTTAAAGACAACCCAAAAACTGTTACTCAGCTGAGAACAGCCATTCAGGACATCATCGACAGCATCGATGTATCTTCACCTTAAGGGGGTCATGCAGAAAGTCGCTATTCGTCTGCGCCTTATCATCGCCAATGATGACAGGCATATCGGACATACTGATATGTCTGCGTAAGCAGAAAAAACCAACGATCAAAGTCCGAAATCAATTTATTGGACTGTTCAATTAACCAAAACAAATTCTCCAAGTGTAACACCAACACAAACAGTGGTCCGTCTTCGAATCACAACTACATACAAGAATAAGAGAGAAAACAACTGAAATATATTTCCTACTAGTTTCCACCAGAGACTTCTCCGATATACCAATCCTAATCCAGAGATCAGCGAGAAGATCCAAGCCGGGCTGCCGGGGCGTCAGCTATCCTCGTCTGCTGGCGGTCGATGAACTGCCGACGTACGCACGAGTGCCGACCTTTATAGCGCTTCAGCGGATGAGTACCTCGGAACTATTTTCCATCACGTGGTTTGACGTGTGAAAATAGTTCCGGGATCTGCAGCGACCTCTTCCTTATGTTTATGTGGGCCGGTAGTGGCCACTGGTGGCCGCTGGTGTCTTTGCGGTGGTGTTGTTGTTGTGCTTGTTACTGTGGCCGTTCATCAATATTGCCTGTCGGTTATATAGTGCTTCGGTGTGCCTGCGCGTCGGGCAACCCGCGGCTGCAGGCTGTCAGTTTGGTTGCTGATACTCTAGGCGCCGTGATGTCTGGTGGAGAAGCCTACAGCACATATTATAACCTAAATCCGATCACCTGTAATGGCGTTTAGATGTTGAGTTCATATAGTTAAAGAAAGATAGACAATATGAAAACGGAAGAAAGAATGAGACGAAAAGAAGACCGGAAGGAGATCTATACGGGTCAGGTAAGGAGCGTCGTCTGCTGGGGACGCGGCGCCGTTTTGCGTCTGAGACTCAGACGGGAAGAGTGAGCGCTGCGCGACGCGATGCGGTGCGACGGACTCCAGACAGCAGCAAACACTCGTCGTCTGCCTGGCACCGGCCTGGAGCGCTCTCCACTCGGCCGGAGCTCTCGAGTCGCGCGCCGCCAGAGGTCGAAAGGTCGAGAGGCGCCGCAGTCGATATACAGCCGCGAGTATCTGCTCCTCTTTCCTCTCCTTTCTTCCCTTCCCGTGTCGCCGCTTCGCTGTTCCGGAGTCGTCGCCGACGTATGAGGCGAAACAAACGACCCTCAGAAAATGCACGGGGCTATTCACTGCCATAGTTGCACAGCGCTCGGCTAAAACGTTAAGCGATCGTTACAGGACTCAAACGGCGTGGAACCTGGTTGGTAGGTAACCAGAGAGCGCACAGGATTTTCCTATAGAGTATACACACGCCTGAAGGCCTTATTAAGGCCGGCCGCTGGTGGCCGAGCGGTTCTGGCGCTGCAGTCTGGAACCGCGCGACCGCTACGGTCGCAGGTTCAAACCCTGCCTCGGGCATGGATGTGTGTGTTGTCCTTAGGTTAGTTAGATTTAAGTAGTTCTAAGTTCTAGGGGACTTATGACCTCAGCAGTTGAGTCCCATAGTGCTCAGAGCCATTTGAACCACTTGAACCTTATTAAGGGGTTCACGCAAATCCTCGGCTGATGGCCACACATAACACATGGAACAACTAACGATTTAGGGCCTGGATTACAATAAATTACAGGTAGAACATTTGCTAAGAATAAAAACAATTTTTTTTCTAAAACAATCAATGCAAAAAAATTTAATTTAACACGGCTGAAGGCCTTTATGTAAAATTAAAAAAAAAAATCTGAATTAATACACGGTCAAAGGCCTTGCACAATACTTCAGGTAAAATGAAAATCAAAATTTAAAACAAACAGAACAAGTGCTGCTCAGAAGTGTTTCAAGGGTCGACCTGGGAAGGTAGTTCAAACATAAGTTGAGGTGAGACAGGCAGCCAAGAGGTTTTTTTTTTTTTTTTTTTTTTTTTTTTTTTTTTTTTTTTTTTTTTTTTTTTTTTTTGTGACTAGGGCCTCCCGTCGGGTAGACCGTCCGCCGGGTGCAAGACTTTCTACTTGTCGCCACTTCGGCGACTTGCGCGTCGGGATGAAATGATGATGATATGATGATTAGGACAACACAACATCCAGTCCCTGACCGGATTAAATCTCTGACCCAGCAGGGAATCGAACCCGGGCCCTTAGGATTGACGTTCTGTCGCGCTGACCACTCAGCTACCGGGGACAGACAGCCAAGAGGTGAAGTTAGGTAATCGGATGGCAACCCAACCTAGGGACGGCCCAAGGAGAAACCAAGAATTTATCCAATTCCCTTGCGGCCAACAGCACAACGATGAGCACTACGCCTCCAGAAATTGGCGTCTAAAAGCTGCCAGGGGGACTATAACTACTCTAAGCAAATATGAACCAAACAACTGAAAGGGCTGTCGAACTACACGCAGCGCTAGACAGCAACAACACGACGTGGAAAAAGCAAACCGCCTATAAACAACGATAACAACCAGGGCAGGTAACGGGAGCGTTAACGGCCACAGGGCAGAAAATACCACTCGTGCACGTCACTGATGTAACAGTTAATTTAACAATTAGTCACAACATAGGAAGAGGGATACTAAAATGTAAACTTTCACGGCCGGAAATATCATGTCCATTATAATTATCCGGGCTGTTATGCCGTGGTCGGTTGATGAATTCTGAGGTGATTCCCAACGTTTCGTCTCCGACTCCGTTGCGCTACCACCGAGGCCTTATGGATTGCCCAAAATTCATAAAGAAAATGTTCCGTTAAGACCGATACTAAGTGCCATTGGTTCGCCCACCTACTCGTTTTTGACTACGCTGTTAAAACCACATGTGGGCCGTTCGGACTCGTATATAAAGAATTCGATACATTTCATCAGCAGATTGAATGGCATAGTGGTCCAGCCGGAGGACATATTGGTCAGCTTCGATGTGGTATCGCTGTTCACCATGGTTCCACTTAATGATGTATTGGAACAGCTGGATCGAATTTTTCCTGCCGATATTTTAGAGCTGTTTAAGTGTTGTTTGACGACCACATACTTCAAGTGGAATGAACAGTTTTATGAGCAAACGGATGGCGTGGCTATGGGAAGCCCCCTAAGTCCCGTAATTGCAAACTTCTCTATGGAGAAATTCGAAGAACAGGCATTAGGTACTGCCAGCAAGAAACCAAATGTATGGTTCCGATACGTGGATGACACGTTTGTGTTGTGGAGACATGGTAGGGAGGAACTAAGCCGGTTCCACGAACATCTGAACAGTATAAACTCAAGAATTCAGTTTACTATCGAGGAGGAGGTAGACGGCAAACTACATTTCCTCGATGAGCTTGTGTTTAGAAACGAAAATGGTAGTTTGGGCCACTCAGTGTACCGCAAACCCACGCACACGGACCATTATTTGCACCGGGATTCGAACCACCACCCACAACAGAAGCGGAGTGTTATCAAGACGTTAGCGGACAGAGCTAGAAATGTTTGTGAACCTGAGTTGCTCGACGCTGAGATGGAACATCTCCACAATGCACTAACGAAGAACGGATATTCGTCCGCCGAAATAAAACGTCCGTTGAGGCAGCCACGCAGAAATCATACTGACGTACAGGCTACTGCAAAATCTAAGGTTTTCCTGCCGTTTGTTAAAAATGTAACGGAAAGAATAGGGAGGATCTTGACGAAGCGGAAGATTACCGTAATTAGAAGCCCACCAGGAAGATACAGGAATACCTTAGGCCTGCCAAGGACGCTCGCAAGCCATTGGAAAAATCTGGAGTGTATAGGATCCCATGCAGCTGTGGTGATGTTTATGTGGGTACCACCAAAAGAACTGTTTCTAAACTTTTGGAAGAGCACAAGGGAAATTGTAGAAGAGGAGAAACGGAACGATCAGCTGTTGCGGAGCATGCTTTCCAGCCAGGGAACCACAATATTCGTTTCGAGGAGACGCAAGTACTAGCGGCCACGAGCGGATACTACGAAAGGCTCTACAGGGAGGCAATCGAAATCGCTAAACACCCAAATAATTTCAACCGAAAGGAGGAGGGCGTCAAATTAAACGGTATATGGATGCCGGTGTTAAAGAAGATGTGTACCACTCGTCCACTACTGGGTGATGGCAACGGCGATCGACGGCGACAGTTGCACTGACGTTTTCAAAACACGTGACGTCACGTCGCGGCGCGGGGGCGCGCGGACACGGAATTTAGCGGCAGTCAGTAGCGAGCCAGTGTGTGTGTTGGACCTTCCATCAAGCTACGGACCCCCTTGAAGATGTCTCCCGCAGTCGGAGACGAAACGTTGGGAATCACCTCAGAATTCATCAACCGACCACGGCATAACAGCCCGGATAATTATAATGGACATGATAGGAAGAGGGATGCACGATTTTTCTTACTTCAACACGTCATTCGATGCTGTTAGCCTGAACGGCCAAGGCGGCAACAACCCGCAAATGAACAAAGAAGTGTCACAGTAGTTAAGGTATGGTAACAGATTAACTGATCACTCAACTTCAGCGTCCAGGTTCGGTGGGCAACGAAGCTGCAGCTGTCGCACCTAGCGCCTCACGATCTGACAGCGCGTGCACACTGCCAGCGGCTCCGGTATGGCCGCGCGCCGCGGAGTCTTGCTTACTGCTCCGTCCCAACCGACTGACTCAATCCAGCACGCAGACAGCATTAAAATAACTGCTCAGTCAAAACCACACAAGCTACACACGGTTCCGTGAAACACTTCCACAAACAACTCGAACAATACCAAAACCTGTCGCTGTGGAACAACTCGGAGGTATCACAAGTCGACACACACCAAATACACGTCGTCCAGTGAGACGACCGACCAAACGACGATCCGAGATCGTCCCCACTCAAGTCATCTGTGTCACCAACGGCCAGACGAGTCACGGCTGTCCGGACATGCAGAGGGAACACTTGCCCATTGGTCAACCGACATCTCTGCACAAGAAAGGAACCGACCCACGTACCGCAAGATGACAAACTGAGGGAGCCCAGAAATGGTTGGGCGAGTACTGGCTGTCCGGACCTCTCTGGTGCTCTGTCCCGACTCCCTTCAGAGTCACGCCGACCCAGGGACGTTGGCTCGGACCCAACCATGCAGAGGGAACGCTTCGCCATTGGCCATTCGACTTCTCCACAAAAGCAAGGAACCGACCCACGTCCCGCAAGATAACCACTTGAAGGGGCCCAGAAGTGACCGGAAGACTAAATACACGTCACCCGTGAGACGACCGACCGAACGACCAACCAACGGTCGTCGCCGCTCAAGTCTCCTTCCGTCGGACTGTGCGTGTGTGTGCGTAGTGGTCGGGCGAGTACTGGCTGTCACGACCTCACTGGCGCTCAACTCACCGCACACCACGACCCGCATATACTCTGCGGTCGCTTCAAAGATAGTACGACAGTGCTCTTATCGATAGCGTTGCTGCTGCCACTCACGGGAAGGCAAGCCAGCAACTTAGTGACGCCAGTAAATTGAATAAGAAACGGGAGTGCAGTAACGCAAAGACAAAATGTCAAGTAATAAACGTCGTGAACACGAGTCGCACACGGCTCACCGTGGATATTTGGATCCGAGATCCGTAGCCTTGTCCTCCTTTTTATGGTAGCGAAACATGATACATTTCACTCAAGGAGATAATACAGGGTGATGCAGGAAAAGGGGGACATTTCAACAATCCAATAAAAGTAGAAGTGTTGAAGGAAAGAAATTGGATTCATAGTAACTGAAACCTTACAACTTTTCCATTTACGAAGCATTTATGGCATTTATCATTTTTTTAGAAATTACGCGATTTAGATGGCATCCTCCTGTGCGAATACATTCGTGAAATCTGTTGTTCCGATTCCTCATTGACCGCTGCAACTTCTCAGCTGGGGTGCCGTGAATTGCATCCCGAATTCTCTGTTTTAACTCATCCAGGGTTCTTGGTCGAGTCGTGTAGACTTTGCTCTTGAGATATCCCCAAAGAGAAGAAATCACAAACTCATAAATCTGGCGATATAGGGGGCCAGGGAATGTTACCAAATCGTGAGATCACTCGGTGGCCAAACAATTTCGCAAATATGTCATTGATTGTCGTGTAGTGTGTGATGTCGCTCCGTCCTGTTAAAACCAGGCTTCTTGAACGTTTGGAAAGTTGTTCAATGTAGGGGTAACGAAAGTTCGTAACATTTCCACGTGACGATCGGAATCGACAGTTTTTGTGATTCCCTGTTGCTCTGCGAAAAAATGCGGTCCAATAATCCCATGTGATGAATCACTAGCGTGTAAAGGGCGCCCATGAAAGTCATTAGGAATTGTGTTTGCCCAGTGACGGTAGTTCCGTTTATCCACATAACCTGTGAGATGAAAATGTGCCTCATCTGACATCCACAGCAGGCCGTTGTGGCTGAGCGGTTCTTGGTTCTTCAGTCCGGAAACGCTCTGCTGCTACGGTTGCAAGTTCAATTCCTGCCTCGCGCATGGATGTGTATGATGTCCTTAGGTTAGTTAGGTTTAAGTAGTTCCTAAGTCTAGGTGACTGATGACCTCATATGTTACGTCCCATGGTGCTCAGAGCCATGTGAACCATATTTTTTGACAGCCAAAACTTGTTTAGAAATTCATCGTCATTGTTTATTTTTGTTGTCATTTGTTCATAGAATCCTAATCGTAACCGGTGACTGTTGTTCTTCAATTGTTGATCCATCTGCAATTTGTACGGATGAAATTTTAAACCAAGATGAAGAATTCTGCGAACGCACTCCCAGGACATTCCAACCACTGCTGCTTGCTTACGAATTGAACGCCGTGGGCTCCGTAAGACAGACTCGCATATAACATTAATGTTCACTGGAGAATGCACACTTCTTGGTCGTCCTGTTGGTTCCTTCTTGAGGGCAGATCCAGTCTCTTCAAAGTTATTAATCCAACATTTTATCGCGTGTTTCCACTGAACGGCAGTATGACGTCCTAAACTATAAAAACCTCGGAACTCCCTCTGCGTCGCTACCATTGTTTTTATAAAACATTTTTATGGCTAAGGCATGGTGTTGTCCGTTCCCCTGATTACTGAAATGGCGGACTGTTTACTCGCTATCTGTCACGAACCCGCAGTGCTGCGACCTGGCCATGGCTGCCACTACTCATTTCAAACATTCCCGTTATTTTGTGTCTCCCTGTACGTGCACAGGATTTGCATAGTTAAAGATCGTTTCAAAACGCTGTAGACAGAGAACCACTGCTCAGCATGAAGTCAAATTGGAACAACATGTTATTGTCGCAGGGGGAAACATCACTGCAAAAAAATGACCAATAGGCGGTGCTGTAAGCGCCAGAATAAGCACAACATTAGCCGTGCGGCACACGGCTGTTTCTCAATTTGAGTGCGAGACGCCCAACATGACAGTCCGCGGGAAGAATCGTACGCTGCCGAGAAAGTTCTTTTAGAAGAACGGTGACTGTGGGCCAGTAGCCCTGCAGAATTTCCGGACAGTTCTAATATCCACGCCTACATTTTATTCGAAATAATATTCGTGTGTACCATTGTATGTCGAATGTGATTGAAAGTTGATCCTATTCTCGTAACACTGATGAAAAGGACTTCATCGTTAATAAAATAATAAATAATGATTGTCAACGACACAGATTAATACTTTGTAAAAAATTATTCCTGACAATACCCATATAAACAGATAATCAAAATCTCAACCTTTTTTTATCTATGATTTTTGCAGAAAAATGCCTCATCTTGTTCGGTTGTACAGATAGGATGTGATTTATGTCTCGAAACACACAGGTCTATTATGTTGCTAACCAATATTTGAAAATAGGGTTTATATGTTACTGAAATGAATATTCTTTGTTTCGAGTTTTACTTCATTGTAATTCTCGTCCTATATAAATGTTAAACTTTTATGATCAGCTACGAAAGAGCGCTATTTATCTACAGCGCATTTTAATAGTAGATGGTGAATATTAATCCATTAACATTGAGAAATATTTTCAAATATTAATGCATATAGTGAAGGTCCAAAAAGATTTAGTATAAATATTATTTATTAGGAGTAAACTACAGCCTGAACCAGAATCTTAATTGTCTTATGTTAAGCGCCATCTTAGTGAAATATTGCAGCGGTAGTTTTAAATTCATTTTCTATACTGACATAAATGTTCTTGGTCTTAATTGCGATAATAATTGTGTACTGGTGGCCGAGGACCCACTCTGAGGTAATAAATTCCAGTAAGACTATGAATACATGAACTTCTATGAATGAAAACAGCATCTTATATATAAATTCTTATCTGCTGATGTATGAAGGCTGGTTATTTCGTAACAACTCTTATGATATATTTTGACAGGAAAGTACATTAGCGTTGTGTATGTTTGGTATTGTGTGACAAAACTGTTCATTTTGCTTAAAGAAAAGTGTTGCTACCTCGAATCACAGTAGCATTGGATTCGTAAACGATCTGCAGGTAGTGAAGAGTCTTTTAAACAACAGCACTGAAATTACTAAAAATCATTACTCTTGTTTAGTTCAGACGACGTATCATACATTTAACTTGTTTGCTAGTTATAAATGATTACTTTTGTGAATGAACATAGTGGCATTTATATTGGTTGACAGACAACATTGCTACACGTTCCCAGGTAGAGATTTCTTTAACAAAATAACGATCATTTGGCGGGAAAGCAGTGATTAAATAAACCCTCATATTACATTACTAATAAGTAATTGGTTTTATTGTAATCTTGCTGAACTTGTATAACGCAACACACTCAATTACACCACACACCACACACTGAAGTGTATGAAAAAAGGCATTGGTCCGATGTCTGGTAAAGGTCTGGAGGAAATAATTATAAAATTAGAATAGACAGGTTCTTTTGAAATGGGAAGCGGTTAATCCGCCGTCTATCTAAAACGTGGCCACAGCAGTTCACGACGGGTCGAGCGGTGCTCTGCAAACATAGAGTGCGCGGGAAACTGCCTTAATCTAATCTAATCCCTAATCTAATCTAAACTTTGGACATGCGAGCACTGTGCAAAAAATGCTATGAAACATTACAAAATCATCCATATTCAAGAGGTGCTTCCTGCTGACGTGTCAGCAAGACAAACGTTCGCTCTACAATTTCCCGCTCTCATGTAAGTGGACAATGAATCGCCCTGGAACATTCTGCGGACAGACGAAGCCCGTAACTATCTCCATGGACATGTCAATAAGCAGAATTGCAGAATACGGGCAATGGATAATCTGCACGCACGTCAACCAGTGCCGCTTAATTCAGCATAGGTTACTGTGTGGCGCGTACTGACGTCATCGTTTATCGTAGGACCGAATTTTTCTGAAGAGATGAGTCCTGCTGGTCAGTTACTATCACTGGTAAACACGCTCCGTCGTCATTCCAACTCTTCAACAGTGTAGATGTGTCTGTAGGATCATTTTTCTGCAAGGTGGCGCTCCTTCGCGCATTGCACAGCCAATGAAACGGCTGCTGCAGAGGCATTGTGGAAATGCTAGAATTGTCAGTCATCATTTCCCTACAGCCTGACCGCCACATCACCTGATCTTAATCCGCGTGACTTCTGGCTGTGGCATTATCTGAAAGCTGTTGTATTCAGTGCTCCAATTAGGAACGTAGCTGAAGACACGCATTATGAAACGCATTCTGATCATCAACAATGAGACACTCCGATCTGTTGTGGAACATGCTGTTTCCCGATTTCAAATTTTGGCCAAAAACCTTGGACACCATATTGAAAATGTCTTGCCCTAGTCCCACAACAGTTATAAACCGATGACATTTTGTTTTTTATGCGGCTTTTGGGCACAGGTTGTAGTACGACCTAGCCATGCTGGGTTAACTTACTTAACTAAAAGTGCCACAAATGTTCACTGCCGAATTGTTCCAGTCATATGCATTGAACAGTGTGGATGATGTAGTGAGCAAACCAAACCATAAGGTTTGGAGGTATAATGTGCATCTAAAACCACAGCCGTCGTAGTGAGATTCGTCTGTCATTTGTAACCGATTCCATTTTCGTTTTGAGGCATATCGTCAAATTTTGTTACATTACATTAATACTTGTCCCATAGGTCATGAATACGACATTTCATAATGATGTGGAAAGTCACAGATTAACGTAAGTTTTCATTACACAAAATATATATGTATATAATTACAGTTGCCACTTCATATCTAAAAATTCATCTATTGATTAGGAGATGTCATTCAGTAATTATTTTAATTTGTTTTTCAATGTTGGCTGGCTGTCTCTGACTTTTCAATCTACACTCCTGGAAATTGAAATAAGAACACCGTGAATTCCTTGTCCCAGGAAAGGGAAACTTTATTGACACATTCCTGGGGTCAGATACATCACATGATCACACTGACAGAACCACAGGCACATAGACACAGGCAACAGAGCATGCACAATGTTGGCACTAGTACAGTGTATATCCACCTTTCGCAGCAATGCAGGCTGCTATTCTCCCATGGAGACGATCGTAGAGATGCTGGATGTAGTCCTGTGGAACGGCTTGCCATGCCATTTCCACCTGGCGCCTCAGTTGGACCAGCGTTCGTGCTGGACGTGCAGACCGCGTGAGACGACGCTTCATCCAGTCCCAAACATGCTCAATGGGGGACAGATCCGGAGATCTTGCTGGCCAGGGTAGTTGACTTACACCTTCTAGAACACGTTGGGTGGCACGGGATACATGCGGACGTGCATTGTCCTGTTGGAACAGCAAGTTCCCTTGCCGGTCTAGGAATGGTAGAACGATGGGTTCGATGACGGTTTTGATGTACCGTGCACTATTCAGTGTCCCCTCGACGATCACCAGTGGTGTACGGCCAGTGTAGGAGATCGCTCCCCACACCATGATGCCGGGTGTTGGCCCTGTGTGCCTCGGTCGTATGCAGTCCTGATTGTGGCGCTCACCTGCACGGCGCCAAACACGCATACGACCATCATTGGCACCAAGGCAGAAGCGACTCTCATCGCTGAAGACGACACGTCTCCATTCGTCCCTCCATTCACGCCTGTCGCGACACCACTGGAGGCGGGCTGCAAGATGTTGGTGCGTGAGCGGAAGACGGCCTAACGGTGTGCGGGACCGTAGCCCAGCTTCATGGAGACGGTTGCGAATGGTCCTCGCCGATACCCCAGGAGCAACAGTGTCCCTAATTTGCTGGGAAGTGGCGGTGCGGTCCCCTACGGCACTGCGTAGGATCGTACGGTCTTGGCGTGCATCCGTGCGTCGCTGCGGTCCGGTCCCAGGTCGACGGGCACGTGCACCTTCCGCCGACCACTGGCGACAACATCGATGTACTGTGGAGACCTCACGCCCCACGTGTTGAGCAATTCGGCGGTACGTCCACCCTGCCTCCCGCATGCCCACTATACGCCCTCGCTCAAAGTCCGTCAACTGCACATACGGTTCACGTCCACGCTGTCGCGGCATGCTACCAGTGTTAAAGACTGCGATGGAGCTCCGTATGCCACGGCAAACTGGCTGACACTGAAGGCGGCGGTGCACAAATGCTGCGCAGCTAGCGCCATTCGACGGCCAACACCGCGGTTCCTGGTGTGTCCGCTGTGCCGTGCGTGTGATCATTGCTTGTACAGCCCTCTCGCAGTGTCCGGAGCAAGTATGGTGGGTCTGACACACCGGTGTCAATGTGTTCTTTTTTCCATTTCCAGGAGTGTATTTGGAAAATGACCAAAGATTTTTGCGGCAGCGATTTCCCCCCTTTTTATTTAACCCAGAATAGTGAAGCTCATCCTTTCTTCTAGTGTTGTAGCTATGCACTTTGCTATTATTATTGAATTGTGATGGGTTACCAGTAACGAATTTCGTAAGTGAATATATGCATTGCGAAGGTACTTTGAATATCTCGCGTTCTTTAAATAAATGTCTGCAAGGTGATATCGTGTGGGCTCGAGCTATTGTTCTGATTACACGCTTCTGAGCAATGAATACTTTTTCTCTTAATGATGAATTAACCCAAAATACGATACCACTTGAAAGTAGTCAATAAACACAGGCATAGTAGGCTTATTTAATGATATGTTTTTCACCAAAATTTGCAATTCACCTAATAGCGTAAGTAGCTGCAACTAACTGTTTCAGCAGATCATCAACGTGTTTCTTGTAATTCGATTTTTCATCACTATATACACCCAGAAATTTTGAATATTCTACCTTAGACTTCTGCTCAAAGTCTATATTTATCAATGGTGTTATACCATTTACTGTACATAATTGTATATACTGTGTTTTCTCAAAATATAGTGAGAGTCCATTTGCAAAGAACCACTTCATAATTTTTTCAAAGACATTGTTTATAGTTTTCTCACCTAATTCTTGTTTGTTGTGTGTGATTACTAAAGTTGTATCATCAGTGAACAGAACTAGTTTTGCATATTCATGAATATAGAGGGTCAATTCATTAATAAATGTCAAGAAGAATATGGGACCCATGACTGAACCCTATGGGACACTTGTTCTCGATATCTCTCCAGTTAGAGGACTCTGTTGAGTTTTACAGACTATATGTATTGTTAATTTCAACATTCGCATTCTTCCAGTTAAATGGAAACTAAACCGTTTGCGCACTGTCCCTCTCATACCACAATACTTAAGCTTATCTAGAAGAATTTCGTGCTTCAGACAGTCAAAAGCCTTAGAGAGATGGCGTCAAGTTTTCTGCCGTACCCTGCAATCCGGCCTTCGCTTTGGTGGAAACGTCCCCCGAAAAACAACCAGAAGGGTATGCGTCCCCTCGTGATGGCATGAACCGGATGAAGAAGGCGGCGACTGCTGCGGTATGGGTGGGTCCAACTCCATCGGTAGGACGAGAGGAGGCGGAGGAGGCGAAAGCTCCGTCTCCATGAGTTCGTGCCGCAGTGTCGTGTTAGATGCTTTGTGCCATTGCGTTCGCAGAATGTTTCGAATTCATTTGGCGTGATTTGAGGTCCGTCGTCTGACACTATTACTTCAGGTAAACCTCCGAGGCAAAAAATAGAGGACAACACTTGAATTATGGTACGTTACATTGTCGAATTCAATGGCATAGCAGGAGGAAACATGATGAACGAGTCAATCACAATCAACCAACGAGTGTTCCAAAAAGGTCTCACAAAGTCTATGTGCATACGTTGTCATAGTGATTGCGACTTACGGCAAGCAGGGAATTTTTGTGGCAGAGCAGACTGATTTTCCGCACATGCGTGACATCGTGATGACATCTGTTCTATTTGGGCGTCCATTCCGTGCCAAGTACAGGGTGATTCAAAAAGAATACCACAACTTTAGGAATTTAAAACTCTGCAACGACAAAAGGCAGAGCTAAGCACTATCTGTCGGCGAATTAAGGGAGCTATAAAATTTCATTTAGTTGTACATTTGTTCGCTTGAGGCGCTGTTGACTAGGCGTCAGCGTCAGTTGATGCTAAGATGGCGACCGCTCAACAGAAAGCTTTTTGTGTTATTGAGTAGGGCAGAAGTGAATCGACGACAGTTGTTCTGCGTGCATTTCGAACGAAGTATGGTGTTAAACCTCCTGATAGGTGGTGTATTAAACGTTGGTATAAACAGTTTGCAGAGAATGGGTGTTTGTGCAAAGGGAAAAGTTCTGGACGGCCTCCAAGAAGCCCTGATCTTACCCCCTGAGATTTTTTCTTATGGGGGTATGTTAAGGATATGGTGTTTCGGCCACCTCTCCCAGCCACCATTGATGATTTGAAACGAGAAATAACAGCAGTTATCCAAACTGTTACGCCTGATATGCTACAGAGAGTGTGGAACGAGTTGGAGTATCGGGTTGATATTGCTCTAGTGTCTGGAGGGGGCCATATTGAACATCTCTGAACTTGTTTTTGAGTGAAAAAAAACCTTTTTAAATACTCTTTGTAATGATGTATAACAGAAGGTTATATTATGTTTCTTTCATTAAATACACATTTTTAAAGTTGTGGAATTCTTTTTGAATCACCCTATACAATGTCGACGCGCTAATTGTTTCGTACAAACAATTCCCCAATGTCCTTGGTGAAGTAACTGCAACGCTTCTTTTTGCAAAGCTTTAGGGATCAACAAGCGTGACTGTCCACTGTCAATCTGAACAAGTATTACATCTTCCTGTACAGCGAGGCTATGCCGACGTGCAAAGTATCAGCGCACTGCAGAGTTCTTAATGCTATTCAGTGAGTGAGGCCAAGATGTGCGAATGTATTTGAGCAAAATGTTCAGATCTGGGCCAGCTTCCGTGACCTGTGCAATTTTCTTGTAGTTCAGAGGAAAAGACTGAAGCAATTCAGAGTCCTGATCATCGATGTGACAAAAAGATGCAGCAGAAGCGTCAAAGTCTCTGTCAGGGCCAATCGGAAGACGTGAAATTCTGTCTGCATTACCATGTTGAGCCATCAGACGATACAAAATCTCGTGGTGGTATTGAGACTACAACGAAACTCACCTTTCCAATTTCTGGGCAGTTCGTACAGGTACCGGTTTCGTCGGATGAAACAAGGACTGTAAAGGCTTGTGATCCGTGGCTAAGTAGAATTTTCTGCCCTACAAATAGTGGTGGAATTTGGTGACACCACACGCAATAGTCAGTCTCTTTCTCAATTCGTGAATAGTTTCATTGAGCTTTGGACAACACTTTTGATGCGAAAGCCATAGGCCTGTCTTTATCACCAATTCTGCGCACTGTACCGATTCCGTAAGAAGAATCGTCAACTTGCAATACAACTGGTTTGTTAGTATCGAAGTCAACTAAACATCGATCATTAAGCAATGCATCTTTAAGTTTTTGAAAAGCTACTTGGCAGTCATGTGTCCAAACAAAGGGGACATTCTTTCAACGCAAGTGATGCAATGGAGCCGCGATTTGGGTAGAATTCGGTATGAACCGAATATAGTAGTTCATTTTCCCTAAGACTGAGTGAAATTCCGTGACACTGCGAAGAATTGGCAAATCTCGGATGGCTAACAAATGCGACTGAAGACGATGTACATCTTGACTGTGTGTGACATGACAAAGATACTGCATCTCAGGTTAAAAAATATCACACTTGTCCAGTTTACACTTTAGTCCTGCATAAGATAACACACGAAAAATGCGCAAATCGGCAATATGTTCTTCAGGTGTACGGCCTGCTACTACAATATCGTCCAAATAGTTTGAACAGTTTGGTACATGCGCAGTCAGCTGTTCCCAACACTTGAAAAATGGCGGGTGCGGAAGCACTGCCAAAAGGCAAACGCAAATATTTAAACAAACCCAAAAAAGTATTTACGCCACAAACTTTTGTAGATTCTTCATCGTGCAGTATTTGAAGATACGTGTCGCGCAAATCAGTTTTTGGAAAGTAGCATCCAGCGCGTAAATCCATGAGATCCTCTGGGCGTGGCAACGGACAAGTACCAATCACAGTTTGTGGGTTGTCTGTAGATATAAAGCCAACAACAATAAATGGCTCTGAGCACTATGGGACTTAACATCTGTGGTCATCAGTCCCCTAGAACTTAAAACTACTTAAACCTAACTAACCTAAGGACATCACCCAAATCCATGCCCGAGGCAGGATTCGAACCTGCGACCGTAGCAGTCGCGCGGTTCCGAACTGAGCGCCTAGAACCGCTCGGCCACCACGGCCGGCTATAAAGTCAACAGAGAGGCGAATGCGACCTGAAGGTTTTGGGAGCAAAACCAGTGGACTTGCCCATTCACTAACTTGTATGGGCGCAATAGCACTGCTGTCTTGAAATTCTTTAAGTTCAGCGGCGACATTGTCCCATAATGCAATGGGAACAGTTCTAGACTGGCAAAATCTCTGATGAGCATTGTCTTTCAGAGTAATATGCGCAAAAAACTTGTTAGCTTTGCTGAAACCTTAAGAAAAGAGTTCCGGGAATTCTTTTAGCAAGCTAGCTACACTGTCTTGTACATTGAATGCAGACACTGACAACACATTGTCCTGAATGTTAAAACCAAACAAATCAAAAGAATGAAGACTAAATATGTTCTCACAATCAAGTGATTCTAGCAGCGTAACGGTCACTGTTCGTTTATGCGAACGATACATGGCACGGTATGTACATTTTCCGAGATCGGGAATGTCTTGTCCATTATAAGTCGTCAGTTGTATGCTAGTTTTAGACGGGCATGGGGAACGTAACAGTTCATATGTGTGACGATTTAGCAATGTGACAGAGGCACCTGTGTCCAAGTGAAATTTTCCACATTTCCCACAAATAAGAAATGAACAAAAAGTTTGTTTGACTGGCGTATTGCTGAAGAAACTGCTCGCGTGGCAGTTTTGCGAATGCCTGTTGCAGGCTTAGAATATACTGCATTAATGACATGTGCCTCGTGACTCGAATTTGTGAGTGGGCCGAATTCCTATGTTTGTTCCATTACAAACATACGGATTATATATGTCCTTTCCTACCACAGGTGCAACACTGACCTTGCCAGAAGGGCAGTCTTGGCGTTTGTGCCATCAGTAACACTGAGGGCAAGACTTAATTCTGTTCGCCTGCATAGTAACCTGTTTTGCGAATTGCTTAATTGGTGTGAAGCGTTGCTTCCTCAGGGTGTCGAGCCCATGGTGTCACTGAATGGGCCAGTAGGAAACAAGCGACTCAACCTGACAAATAGCCGGCTGGTCAGTTTGATTGGCTGACAGGGCGCCTGGATCGTACTGATCTACACTACAGGGCATTAAAATTGTTACACCATGAAGAAATGCAGATGATAAACAGGTATTCATTGGACAAATATATTATGCTAGAACTGACATGTGATTACATTTTCACGCAATTTGAGTGCATAGGTCCTGAGAAATCAGTACCCAGAACAACCACCTCTGGCCGTAATAACGGCATGATACGCCTTGGAATTGAGTCAAACAGAGCTTGGATGGCGTGTACAGGTACAGCTGCCCATGTAGCTTGAACACGATACCACAGTTCATCAAGAGTAGCGATTGGCGTATTGTGACGAGCCAGTTGCTCGGCCACCATTGACCAGACGCTTTCAATTGGTGAGAGATCTGGAGAATGTGCTGGCCGGGGCAGCAATCGAACATTTTCTGTATCCAGAAAGGCCCGTACAGGACCTGCAACATGCGGTCGTGCATTATCCTGCTGAAATGTAGGGATTCGCAGGGATCGAATGAAGGGTGGATCCACGGGTAGTAACACATCTGAAAATGAAACGTCCACTGTTCAAAGTGCCGTCAATGCGAACAAGCGGTGGCCGAGACGTGTAACCAATGGCACCCCATACCATCACGCCGGGTGATACGCCAGTATGGCGATGACGAATACACGTTCCCCATGTGCGTTCACCGCGATGTCGCCAAACACGGATGCGACCATCATGATGCTGTAAACAGAACCTGGATTTATCCGAAAAATGACGTTTGGCCATTCGTGCACCCAGGTTCGTAGTTGAGTATATCATCGCAGGCGCTCCTGTTTGTGATGCAGCGTCAAGGGTAACCGCAGCCAAGGTCTCCGAGCTGATAGTCCATGCTGCTGCAAACGTCGTCGAACTATTTGTGCAGATGGTTGTTGTCTTGCAAACTTCCCCATCTGTTGACTCAGGGATCGCGACGTGGCTGCCGTTACAGCCATGCGGATAAGATGGCTGTCATCTCGACTGCTAGTGATACGAGGCCATTGGGATCCAGCACGGCGTTCCATATTACCCTCCTGAACCCACCGATTCCATATTCTGTTAACAGTCATTGGATCTCGACCAACGCGAGCAGCAATGTCGCGATAGGATAATCCGCAATCGCGAAAGGCTACAATCCGACCTTTATCAAATTTGGAAACGTGATGGTGCGCATTTCTCCTCCTTACATGAGGCATCACAACAAAGTTTCACCAGGCAACGCCGGTCAACTGATGTTTGTGTATGAGATATCGGCTGTAAACTTTCCTCATGTCAGCACGTTGTAGGTGTCGCCAGCGGCACCAACCTTGTGTGAATGCTCTGAAAAGCTAATCATTTGCATATAACAGTATCTTCTTCCTGTCGGTTAAATTTGGCGTCTGTTGCACGTCATATTCGTGATGTAGCGATTTTAATGGCCAGTAGTGTAGCATTTGCGCTACCTGCTGAAATGATGGCTCGGACTGTTTCAATATCTATTCTCTGAGTTTGATATCAGGTACACCGTGCACAATCGCATCATGCCACATAAGATCTGAATATAAAGCACCACAAGCACATTTGAATTTGCATTTCCTTGTCATACCCGGAAACTCTGTTACCCACTCACGATAAGTTTTTTTCTGATCGGTTTTTGCAGTTAAAAATTGATACCTACCTGCTGCCACATTCACTTGTTTTTCATAATAGTTACTTAGCGAAGCTACAACCTCTTCCTAAGAATGTTCACTCGGGGTGGCTTTAGAAAAAAGTTTGTTAATGATGCAGAACACTGCTCTTGATACTGTTCATAATAGATAGGGATGTTTCACAATACCTGTTGAGTGGTACTTAAGTAAATAAATTAGTGAAATCAAAGTGATGTAGAAATTAGAATATAAATGAAAAACTTGGTTTAGTTTAGAGAGTTACATACTGGCATTCAGCAGGCAGAACAGCAGAACAGAAGAGACAATGACCGTGAAGTCAGCAAGTTCCACATAAGCGGGCGCTGTCGATTCAGCCGTCAGGGCATCGCCCGACCAGCTCACGTGTTTCTCAGTTGTCACATGTGAGCAAAGGCCCTCGCCTACATCCCAAGAGACAATGACCGACGTTAAGAAGATTCTTCGAGAAGCTTTTCAACGTGACAGAAGAGGCAATGACCGGCTCACGTGTTTCTCAGTCGTCACATGCGATCAACGGCCCTCGGCTACATTCCAAGAGCCAATGACCGACGTTAAGAAGATTCTTCGAGAAGCTCTTCAACGTGACAGAAGAGGCAATGGCCGTGAAGTCGTTCACCTCCAGTGAACTGAAGTGAATAAATACGCGAGGCGCAGTGGGCCCGACAGACGAAGACGGAGACGGAGACGGAGACGGAGACGGAGACGAAGAAAGAGACGACAGACGAAGATGGAGACGAGTGACGAAGAAGACGAAGAAGTGAAGAAGCGTAGCAGTTGTTTTAAGTCAGTTTCGGTGCTGAAGACCGTCATGCAAGAAGAGACTACATCATGCACAGACGCACCAAGTCCGCCGCTGTAATGGAATAGCAAGCAGCAGCCTCAGCGCCAGAAGACAGAAGTTAAAAGGTATTTGAAGTCTGATCTTTATGTACCCGGGTGACTCGTGAGGACGGGAAGGAGACGGCCTCACATCAGCAGTCACCTGTGAGCTGGGATGAAGATCTGATAGCCGAAGACTGGCAAGCGGGAGTCCGTTGTTCGAGTCCGGGACACCGGCCTTCCCCCCGCCGCGCCGCTCCGCTGGCCGACGCACAACACACGCGGCCGCTTAGAGAAGAGAAACAAAGGGACGCCAAATCCAAGGTATCACCATCCGATGCACGACTTCGCTCGCAATAATTAAACGGGCCACCTCACGCTGCGCGACTCCAGTCAGCTGGGAGAGACGGCGACACGAGATACACACCGCTACGCGTAATCAGACGCCGCCGCCGCCGCTGCCGCAGCAGAAGGCTACGCAAACGACACAGCTGCCGCTCTCCGAACCAGAACATCCAGTAAGATACAGTTGCACGAAACTTTCAATAAAAGTTATCTTATGTAAAAATGCTGTTTCATTCTACCTCATACCTGAGCCAAGGAAGAACCCACCCTGCCCACATGTTGTTAAGAGAGAAAAGTTAATTTATTTAATATTTTCACCCTGACAGAATGCTTTAGAATGCTCATCCTGACAATTGACAGCATCAAAAGAGAAAACACAGTTACATTTAGTGACAGAAGTGTTACATTTAGTATCACAACTGTTACAGTTACCCACTCACGATAAGTTTGTTCTGACCGGTTTTTGCAGTTAAATAATTGATACCTAGCTGCTGCCACATTCAGTTGTTGGTCATAATAGTTACTTAGCGAAGCTACAACCTCTTCCTAAGAATGTGGCTTTAGGAAAAAGTTTGTTTATGATGCAGAACACTGCTCTTGATACTGTTCATAATAGATAGGGATGTTTCACAATACCTGGTACATTGTGAGCAAGTAAGTGTGCTTTGAACTGCTGCAACCATTCGAGCCAATCCTCTCCTTGTTCACGAAAGTGTCGAAAATGTGGTATAGCTGAAGGTGTTTCTGTAGGTGGTGCTTGTTTCATCGAGCACGTAGCGTCGGCTAGTATCTGCTGCACCATGTTCAGCAGGGTAGAGATTTGCTTGCATCTGGAATTGAAACATCTGCATTAGCTGTGTCGCATCTAACACTTGCAGCTTTGGCGCCTGAGCAGAGGGGGGGGGGGGGGGGGGGAGGTGAGGGGGGGGCATTTTGTAAGAGACAAATGCAACAAACAGACAAGGGAAGCAAGAAAAATAAGTACAAAAAAATAAAATTTCTGCATCGCCCACCTGGACACACTGATTAGCAGAAGAGACTGGTAAAGCAAGTAATCACCCCTGCAAGGAAAAGACAAGAGAAAATTCCATGGCCGCGAGGAGCGAGTTTTGTTTGTAAATCCTCATCGCCAATGTAGTATCCTGCCCACGCATGTCTTAGAGGGTGCCTAAGAAGCTGTTTTCTTGGATAGGTAGACTACATACAAGCAAATCTTGTTAATGGAATTCATAACAATGAATTGAATTTTCAGTACTTAACTTTGAAGCACCTGGCGACTTGCAAATAATCAATGTCCTTCGATATACAATTTCCATGTAAGCGTATCACACAAGTTCGTAAGTCACTGCTCTTCTAGTGCGTCTTCTAGTGCGCCCGAGGCTAGGCAGCGCGTCGCTTTTATTCTCTTCGTATAGAGGGCGCTCCTGTCGTGGTGGTGTCCTATTACCGTGCTACTGGCTGACGTCGTCTCACTGCCTTCCCTGTTGTATTGTTTTTTATCTTCGTGTTGGCGCTTGTCGTTACGCCGGAACAGAAACTATGTCTTCTTTTTACCTTCTTACTGTGTAGCTAGGCTCCTTATTGTTTAAACTTTGGCAGTTTCATCATCTTACTTCGTCTTTATGTAAGTCTGTCCAGACGCTAACTTTACTTTACCCTCACAAACATTTCATCCCTTACGCTTGTGTCACCTGAGTGTTTAACACGCTTTATATCTCTGCATATAACCTCATCATCCTACACCACCTTCTACCGTGGGCAGATGGTTCTATCTTCACTACTAGAAAAGTTTCCCAAAAAGTGAATCTTTTGTTCGGAAAGTGAATGCATTTATCCTGTGTTGTCCGTTTCTCAGACTAAGGCTGATATGAAGATATGTATAATACATCCCACAGTCGAAACAAGTGCTACAATCAGTTCTTGCTAACGCTATTTTCGTATTTCTTGTAAGACTTTTAAAAATACATGAGCCTTCCAGGATTCGGACATGTAACCTCTTATACTGCAGCCGAATGCGCTGTCCGTTGCGTCACGGATGCAGTATGTCTGCTGAGTGCCTTCTTCACAGGAAATCAGCGCCAAGTTTAAGTTCACCAAGAATAATTCGTGCTTTGTGTCGTAACTCATGAGTGATAGTCGACAGTCTTGCTATAATATATGGACCCATTAGCAAAAGTTCTACAGTTCCTTAGTTTTGAGCGAGTTTAATGAAATTTCATGGAGCAGGGAAAAGAACGTCCCTCGTTGCACATATCGCTGATCTAAATGGTCGGAGCATAAACACATCAACTTTGGCAAGGCTTCCGCTATCGCCGTTCACAAAATTCATTTCTATTGTTACTTAAAAGTTGTAACTATGTTTTCCATCAGTAAGTAGCTAAACAGCTTGCAGTATAAGAACGTAAAAGCCCTGTAACTTCGGCTAACGCTATTACAACACAAGTATTACTTCGTCTTACTTCTATCCTGTGACGCCACCAGACCATCAGAAATTAACAGAGCGTTTTCGATCACGTGACCAGGTCTTGATATTTAATGAATTTTAAGCTCCAGTTACAAAAAATAAGATATTTTATTTAAATATTGACCGTAAATGCTATTTGGATCCTACACTCCTGGAAATGGAAAAAAGAACACATTGACACCGGTGTGTCAGACCGACCATACTTGCTCCGGACACTGCGAGAGGGCTGTACAAGCAATGATCACACGCACGGCACAGCGGACACACCAGGAACCGCGGTGTTGGCCGTCGAATGGCGCTAGCTGCGCAGCATTTGTGCACCGCCGCCGTCAGTGTCAGCCAGTTTGCCGTGGCATACGGAGCTCCATCGCAGTCTTTAACACTGGTAGCATGCCGCGACAGCGTGGACGTGAACCGTATGTGCAGTTGACGGACTTTGAGCGAGGGCGTATAGTGGGCATGCGGGAGGCAGGGTGGACGTACCGCCGAATTGCTCAACACGTGGGGCGTGAGGTCTCCACAGTACATCGATGTTGTCGCCAGTGGTCGGCGGAAGGTGCACGTGCCCGTCGACCTGGGACCGGACCGCAGCGACGCACGGATGCACGCCAAGACCGTAGGATCCTACGCAGTGCCGTAGGGGACCGCACCGCCACTTCCCAGCAAATTAGGGACACTGTTGCTCCTGGGGTATCGGCGAGGACCATTCGCAACCCTCTCCATGAAGCTGCGCTATTGTCCCGCACACCGTTAGGCCGTCTTCCGCTCACGCCCCAACATCGTGCAGCCCGCCTCCAGTGGTGTCGCGACAGGCGTGAATGGAGGGACGAATGGAGACGTGTCGTCTTCAGCGATGAGAGTCGCTTCTGCCTTGGTGCCAATGATGGTCGTATGCGTGTTTGGCGCCGTGCAGGTGAGCGCCACAATCAGGACTGCATACGACCGAGGCACACAGGGCCAACACCCGGCATCATGGTGTGGGGAGCGATCTCCTACACTGGCCGTACACCACTGGTGATCGTCGAGGGGACACTGAATAGTGCACGGTACATCCAAACCGTCATCGAACCCATCGTTCTACCATTCCTAGACCGGCAAGGGAACTTGCTGTTCCAACAGGACAATGCACGTCCGCATGTATCCCGTGCCACCCAACGTGCTCTAGAAGGTGTAAGTCAACTACCCTGGCCAGCAAGATCTCCGGATCTGTCCCCCATTGAGCATGTTTGGGACTGGATGAAGCGTCGTCTCACGCGGTCTGCACGTCCAGCACGAACGCTGGTCCAACTGAGGCGCCAGGTGGAAATGGCATGGCAAGCCGTTCCACAGGACTACATCCAGCATCTCTACGATCGTCTCCATGGGAGAATAGCAGCCTGCATTGCTGCGAAAGGTGGATATACACTGTACTAGTGCCGACATTGTGCATGCTCTGTTGCCTGTGTCTATGTGCCTGTGGTTCTGTCAGTGTGATCATGTGATGTATCTGAGCCCAGGAATGTGTCAATAAAGTTTCCCCTTCCTGGGACAATGAATTCACGGTGGTCTTATTTCAATTTCCAGGAGTGTATAATCAATCAGAATAACAACAGTCCCAAACGTATTTTTAACATAGGAAAATAGCTTATTATTGACCCGAATCTAAAAATATAAAATGTCACAACCCATTCATTGGGAGATGTAACTTTACGATAAATATTTTTGATGGCTGAATTTTACAATACTTTAAACTACAATACACTTGAGTTTGGCATTTGCATATTAAATAGGAGATACTGTAAATCTTAAATTGCACTTCAGCAAGTTATTTGCGAATTATGTAAAAGGTCAAGAGCACCAGCTGCCCATACTAACGCACAGGAACTATCTACTTCAGTTTCGCGACAAGATAAACTACTTCTAACAGCAACAAACACGCCACCGCTAACCGTGTTTAACCTATCCTCTCGGGACACCGTTAGGTTCATCGCAAAGCTTACCTCCGGCTCTAGCCAGCCTTCAGTGCCTATAACGATTCCAGAATCAGTGCTTCCTATCAGCGCTTGGAGCTCTGGTACGCTCCCTACATAGCTACGACCATTTACAACTGTTATATCGATGGTTCCAGTATCTACGTTCTTTTTCTGTTAGGCCTGCGCCCTTTGTGGCTGACGCCCTTCTTGTGTTTTCCCGAGACCCCCTAACCTAAAAAACCACCCAGTCCACGCCACACAGCCCCTGCTACCCGTGTAGCCACCTCCTGCGTATAGTGGACACCCGATCTATTCAGCAACCTACACGGTCGCAGAACCGTCTGAGTCTCTGATTCAGACCCTCCACTCGGCTCTGTACCAGAGGTCCGCAATCGGTCCTGTCGACTATGCTGCAAATGGTCAGCTCTTTTCATCTTGCAAGCAAGACTGGCAGCCCTTACCACTTCTGTTAGCCGCTCCAAACCAGAGAGAATCTCTTCTGATTTAAAGCGACACACATCATTGGTACCGACGTGAGCAACCACCTGCAGTTTGCTGCACCCTGTGCTCTTCATGGCATCCGGGAGGACCCGTTCCACATCTGGAATGACTCCACCCGTTATGCACACGGGAGGCACATTGATTTCCTTTCCCTTCTTGGCACCCATGTCCCTAAGGGGCCCCATAACGCGCCTAATGTTGGAGTTCCCAAGTATCAATAATCCCACCCTCTGTAATTGTCCGGATCTTGCAGGCTGAATGGTTTCCTCTGAAACAGGACAGGAGACAGCATGTGGCTCAGCGACAGTGTCTGCCACAGACAGCACCTGGAACCTATTTGTCAGACAAACCTGAGAGGCGTTACGTACGGCAGCCTGGGAAGTCTTTCGCCGCCTGCTACGCCCCGGGGCGACCTTCCACTCGACCACAGGTGAGGGGTGAACCTCAGTGCGAGCAGTAACTGGGTTGGCCACCGGTGAGGGCGTATCGGAGGACTCAGCCTTGCTGGACATCCGTTGGATCCCCACGGCCGACCCACGACAGTGGTGCCCATTATAACGGTACTTTGCGGGCAGGCGTGTCAATTAGCATAATATTAATTAAAATGGGGGATAAATAGACGGAGTTAAAAAGGGGAAAGTAATACTGCACAGTATTACTAAGAAGCAATATAATGAAAAGTAATAAAAAGCAAAGTAGCAAAGATCAAGCGGGACAGAAAGATATAGGGGCGCGTTTGTTTTTTAATACATATAAAAGAACATGTAACACATTATTGAGTCCTCTACCTTCAGTTATCGCGATCGGGCTAGTCGATGAAAAAGTGGTACGCGACTGCGAAATTCGTTAAGGAGATTATTTAAAGACTCTTCAAGCATGTTTAAAATACATTACGTGTGACGAAGTGATCAGAGACGTTTACCGTCGGGTGGAGTGAAAACGAATCCGACAACATAATTCGAACTTTGTGTTAGCTGGGAGAAATACTCTTGGGAAACTATTATGGTTGTGGAACCCACGCAAGTTGTGCGCAACGGAAAGCTATAGTTTACGTAATTCTGCATTTTATAAAATGGATAAACGCGTGTGTGAGGAACATTAATAGAATCTTATCTTTGGACGGTTGCGGGGGTAACTGATACAAACAACGCGCCAGCATAAAAAGTAGTTCGCTTATTAACTACCAGATATTAATTAACGGGGACCTAAAATACTAAAAAAAGAAGGATAGAATCATCACCTCCAATCCCGATTCATATTTCGTATTTAATTAGTGAAAAGAGAAGTGTTAATAAACAAACTACATTTCAATTTTACCCACGATTTTGGCTTCATTACGTAGTCTTGAATACATGATAAACAATATCTGTGGAAGTTGTGTGCAACGTATCGTCATAATATTTAGCCAACCAATATTGGGACACCAAAAATGTAATTGCATGAAATTGTTCTTACAGCAGATGTATAATGTGTGAGAGCGACGAACTATAGTGAGAAACTGAACATCTATTACGTACTTGCATGTTTATCTGCGAAAATGGTCCTTGTCGGTACATCAGCATACAGTTCGAATAGAATCGCTGGAACATTGCCAACCATTCAGATTAATCGAACATCTAAATACACATAATGCTGGTACCACCAGGATGTGTTTTTTCTCCTCACCCTCGTGGCAGTAATTGAATTAAGAGTCAGCCGGGAAATACATTTAAATCAATTGACGACCATTGAGCTAGCGTCACGAATTTTCAAACGTCCACTGCCATGTATGAAGGCGAGTGACACCACGTGTGTAAACGTCGATCGAGGGGTGTCGTCGTCATCGTATTGAATGACATTGAGCGGTCACGCCATCCACTGCAGCCTCAAGCTGTGTAATCGAAGCCATCACAGCCTGAAGTTGAGAGCGAAGTGTCACCAACTCGGCTAGCATCCGCACGCAACAATCGCAGTCCCTGTCCATACTAAAGACCGTGGAAAACTAAACTATGCAGATAAACGGTCTATCGGCATGTACTGCGAAACTGTACTGTAGACCCTGACCAAAACGCAGGAACTGTGTCAAATAAATTAGATTAACACGCAGAGATTCGAAAACCTAACTACCGAAGCACTCAGGTGAAACTAAATAATTCGCCCCTGATTTGGAACGAAAACGCGAGAACTGTGGCTATTTGATATTAAATAAACACGCAGAAACACAAGAAACTAAACTATTAAAGCACACAGATATTACAAAATTCACTCCAGCTTAGGAACTCGTAAAAGTCACGAAATCGGTTACTTCCATGTTGCTGCGTGTATCGCGGTCGGCTACTGCTCCCTGACTCTTGACGACGTCTTACATCTCATTTTGACAATCTTCCAATCGGTATTTTAACTCGTCGTTCATATCCCCAGCTACAAATTTTTCATGTTGGCTTGTGGAGCAACAGTTATAACAGAAACGTATATGTTTTCTCTGAGAATGCTTCTGGATAACCGACTGTCTTGCGTTTTACGTGTTCTGTGGCGGACCGTTGTAACAATGAAGCAGCTGCCATCATTCACGGCATTTGCGTTAACTTTATATGTACACTAAAATTAAATGCATTTTTACTGCCACACGGAATTATGATACGGTGCTTGTATTGGTTTTTAAAGGATTAAAAACCATCGTTCTTAGCATCTGCGCTTGCATCCTTAAGAAAACTCGTGCTACTATGTGTCAATAAGCAAACAATAAGCTTACAATACCTTTGAACTATAAACTTGAAGTTCCGTGTAGCGTGTGTCCATTGACTACTACTTCTCGGATCTATAAGCAATTATGGAATAACGCAAAGTAAGTCATTGAAACATATGGGATTAATGTTTCACTGTGAACTTATTTCTAGCCTGTTACGGTTCTTTTTGGGTATTTACCGCTACACGTGTGTCATCAGAACGTGTCACAGGTTTTGAAGAGATATTTTCTTGAAAAATGGTTTATGGTCAAGGTCAGGAGAGGCGCTACAGTCGGGAACCGCACGACCGCTACGGTCGCAGGTTCGAATCCTGCCTCGGGCATGGATGTGTGTGATGTCCTTAGGTTAGTTAGGTTTAAGTAGTTCTAAGTTCTAGGGGACTTATGACCACAGCAGTTGCGTCCCATAGTGCTCAGAGCCATTTGAACCATTTTTTTTTTTTGAAGCTAAGTAATGTATCTTGTGTGGTACCACATTTAATAATTCACTACTCTGAATTTCGGTTGATAGTTGTCGTATCATTTGCCACTCTGAGATCATTTTCTTAATGTAATTATGATATGACACCGTCCGTAGAAGTAGACTGTTTTCAACTCCAAACCATTATGGTTTTCCTAGTAGAATATCTATTACACACAGCAAGATCAAAGAGATCGTTTGTTTAACAGTACTAGGTCTGCATTTTTAAAACAGAAAGTGATTCCTTTGTTAAGAAGGCCAACTGACCTGTTGTTAAAAGATGATTTTCAGAATGGATGTCAAGGTTTCTAACAGGAAGTCACATTCTTTTCTGCGCTATTTCAAAAGAGAGTTACAGCTACATGTATTAGTCTTCCAGGAAGTATACGTAATTGACACACTGCAAATTTTACGAAGGGTGGCGTATAGAAGTGAGAACCTAATTGTAGTCATTTATTAGAAATATCATTAAAATTAGGTGCGTTACAGTGAGTGGCAGTTTCTGAGCATTAGTAAAGCAAAACTACGAATATATTGAAACTGATCTTACTTAAATAAATCTTTCTAATGTGAAATATTTATTGCTGTCGATTGGCATTAATGGACAGGTCAACCAGTTATTAGAGAGCTCACATTTTTCCTGAAACACAGCGGAATTTAGAAACTATTTATGAGTCACAGTATTCTTCCACGAGTCCTGGGGACGCCTTAGTTGGAACATATCAAAACTGGTAATCAGTGTATCCAGTTTCCATCAATCTTTTCTGCTCTACGTTAAATTAATATCGAAATCCACACATATTTGGATAACTTCGCTGTTATTACCACTTTCTAACTTGTATCCTCTGTAATAGTTAAATGAAGTATAAAACATTTCCCTGTTGGAGCCTATACAGTCACAAAAACATTACGTTCTGTGTTCCCAGCACTCTCACTGAAGCACAGCACTGAAAGAGCTGTTTAATACTGTACTCCTTTACGTCAATCGTGGCACCTTATTCCACATATTACCTGTCTTTCCTCTTGTGACGTCTACAGCAACATGAAATTAACCTGAATCCACCTAGGTATCTCTGCAATGTCTCTCACCACCAAAAGGAATTGCATTATGGCAGCCAAGCACATATGCAGAAATATCATTTAATTTTTCAGTTTCCTTGTATGATACGATTTGTTAATCTTTAATAGTATTGTTATAAATAGCTGTAAATTCCCTAATGTTATAATTTTTCTATTGTCCAAACGCTCTATTGTAGATCTCCGCTTAAATACTGCTGCTGTGTTTATAGTCACTTGATAGCTCTGTTTTTCGGAAGTATTTAACATTTACTGAAATTATTGGAAATCACTGGGATTTGCTGATAGAATTCTGTCCCGCAGACTGCATCTGGGAATTAGTAACGAAGTAATCTCTTAAAGAAAACATTCAGTTGTTGACCATGTCGTATGTTGTGCAAAATTGTGAGTTGCGATCCATCAATCACGCATATACGTGACCGGCACAGTTGGTTGAAAGAATCGCGAGGCTCTAAAGACTATTGTATTTCTTAAAAATGACACAGTATTAGACTTAGTGTATGAACCATTCTCAGGGATGTTCCTGATGTCAACCCTAAATTCCACGGTTAATGTTATACCCTAAAAATTGCTTGTATACAAAATAATCATTAGGTATTCGTCCTTATGAATATTCTTCGCCACGTGCCTTATATCACAAGTTAAATTGCAAAGCCATGGGCTTGACTTTAAAGCATTCGGTTATAAATTGTTGAATACCCAGAAAGCCCTTCATTAAATCATTGTGTCTAATCAAAACTGCCTATGAGAAGTAGCCTCTCATCCTTTCTTTCAGTCTACAGCTAGCAATGACTTTTACTTTTCCTTATTTGTCCGACTGAATGTGAACACTGGCTTGCCTATCCACGGTTTACAAATATCTGAGCGGTTGGAACTTCTACGTTAAATCTGGCTGAACTGTAGTGTCTCTAAAACTGTTTCCTGATTTGTCGAGTTTGACCAGATTAAACTGATTTGAGCCATTCACAAACTTAGTGAACTGCAGTGGCAATGGCTCCAATTCATCTTCCGCTATTGCCAGTTTAAATCTGATGAATTTCCTTCCAAGCAAGTTAGATCAGTGCTTTTACGCGAAAAATACATACTCAGTCTTCACTCCACCGATCATTTTTCCCTTTCACCAGAGTATTCTGTGTGTAGAAAGAATTTAAAAATTAACTATGTAATAAAAACACAATTAAACAGGCTTTGAGGTGTTTTATTTCAAGCCAAACCAGACTGATTTCTACAGTCCCGTCACAGTGCGGTCTCAAGTAGCTGTGGCGTTAATGGAATAATCGGCGGGTAATTAGGGTCAGGGTGTTCACAATGAAGAAAGTAATCGCGCAGAGTTGAGTCTATGCCTGTGGGCAGCTGCCTCTTGTCCGCATTCTTCTTTGGATGCAGAAATCTTCTCACGGTCTCGCGAACAGGTGCGAGTCTTCCCTTCATTCGAATGATGAACCTGGTCTCTCTGTCAATCCATGGTTCCGCCGGTAATCTCTCTTGTTTCGATGCAGGTCGCCTAGACTCTTCACTAGAAGCCCAATCCGTGTTGAAGGTGGCGGGCTCTCCTGCAAATGACAAAAAGAATTATTTTTACTAAGCTGCTTGCCTGAGCAGTACTATATCTAGCACTTAAAGTATTACAGCCTACAAACGTCTGACAACGGGGTGACTATGTTTTGCAAGTACTGAAAAAAAACAAAGATAGAACATGACACTGACTTAGCTGAATTTTTGTATTGGCGATATGATCTGTCCAAAACCATCCCATTCAATGAATTAGCACAAGTGTTACAACGTAAAGTAAGGTTCTAATTCAAATGCAGCCTCACTCCTTTTTAGATCGCTCTGAAGACGATCTTTTTTCGTTTCCACCCATCTTCAAACAATGTATTTTTATTCATTACGAGTGTCTGACGTAAAAATAGTAAAAAAGGAATCTACGTTTGTATTTATGTCATGCTGAGCATTTAACATACCATTGCTTGTACCTCAGCTCTTAGATGTGCCATCGCAGTCTGCACTTCCTGCGACGGTGGCTCTCGGATAATCTTCCGTCTGCGCGGTCTGTTGGCAAAGATCTGCAGCCGACTGGGTGGAACTGGAACTCCAGGAGGATAGTACGAGCCAGAGACTTCCTCCTCTTCATCTCCAACGTCAGACAAGTCAAAATGCACAATTCTTGGTCTCGGACCAAACTGTGAAGAGAAAAAGTCATGTTAATAAATATGTCTGCATAACATTGTTGGAATTCATTTCTTTGTTCTTAGAATACTGACAGTTATTCTTGTCTAATGTTTTGCAAACAGGTTCCCGGTGCTTACATGAATAGGCTGAAGCTGTGGTTTGTCAGCGGCGACCTCTTCGCAGTCGGTGGTGGTGGACTCCACCTTCTTCTCATCCGGCTTTGGTCGAGGTGACCGAAGGCGACGAAGAGGCGCAGGTGTTGGCGGCTCATCGGCCAGCCTGGGGTTCCCCTGGTTGGTAGCTGGGGAGCTGAGCAGCGGCTTCACTCGCGAAAACATCTGGAAACGTGAAACAAGCAGGCTTTAGTAGCTACAGTGTTCACTGAGACTAAAATACTCATGTGATATCTGCCTTACTGACAAGGAGATTTGGCCTGAAGAAACAATTCAGTCTCATATGGTACACTGCACCATATGTAACATACGCCAGCCCTTATCACAATCATAAAAAAATTAATATTACGTGATGCTGTATTTCACATTGATACATCAATTAAACTGAGCAAAAGACTGATTTATTGTTAAAAGAAAACAAATATTTGTAGGAAGCAAAGAATTATTGAGAATAATGGAGTTACTAAATAGCTTAACGGTACACTACAACGTTAATGATACATCGTGGACACTGTACATTTAATTATTTTTCGCAAAAGCTTGCTACCAAGTCAAATCAAATTAATCTGCAAAATTTTTGAAGAATGTTGGGGTAGTGATAAGTGTAGTCATGGTGATGACTGATCACCCTTAAGGTTAACTTAAATTCTTCAATCACTTTATTTCATTTTGTATCTGCAATTTATTTGTGAAACCTTCTAACGTAATGAGAACAAATCGTTTTCCACGAGTTCAGTGAACTGTACTCCTAATTCGACTATGAGCAGTTCAAGGCATTCACTTAGCAAACAGTGATGTTAAACAGAACATATGGAATGTGGGGCAGAATATGCCAATTGAGGAATAATCTCAGCTAGTGATAGTGAAACAGAGATGAAGGTAATCGCTTTCGTTGTTCTGTAATATCTTTCACCCAACATTCAAGTCATCACACATTTGATTTAGTTATTTAATGGTTAAAATTGCTATGTGAAAGTTAAAAGTAATAGTAATGTTGTACACTACTCCCGAAAGTAACCAGTCTTTCTATCTATTTCCCTAACCTCATCAATTCAAACAGCACATCGAACAAAACCGTTCCAGTGCTGACATCCACTTATCACAACACTAAATTACTTAACATGGGAATCAAAAATCGAAACAAAATCATGAATGAAAAGCACCACGTCCAAGTAACACTTTAGAGACGTGTATTTGGGAAAGATTTAAAAAAATGGCGTAGCATTTAGTGTTCAGTTATGTAGTGCTTGAAAAAATTTAAAGTAAAATGAAAATTAATGTTAAGAGTCATCAGATCAAGTGCTCATGTACAATCTTAAGTAAAATAAGAGGTAGACTTTTTTTTCATTAATGGCATCATTGCTGCCCAAATCAACACAGCCTACATATGTTTGTTGTAGATGTGAAGTTCCTTCTGTATTGTGATTGAAACTAATACGAGTTGCACCAATTCTGCCATTCCATTCCACATTCTCAATACCTTCCATAAATTTACAAACTGAAGATTCACAAAACATTATTTGGCAACAGATGTTCCAGTTTATAGACGAACGGGACTTGTACAGATGCTAATCCCTTATCGAAATTACCGACCTGCCTACACATCATAACATGCTTTGTCGCATTTTGCTCCCCACACGGTAACACATCTTTGTAGCACATCAGTATCTGCTCTGTTTTTTTGTTCATACCAAATTTCACATTCTGTTTCTGGTAACTGGAGTTCCCAGATACCAAACATTTATGTTGTCGTGCCACTATAACCTGTATTATTACCACAGAAACGAGCAATCGACATACATTTAATCTGGAACTCTATTTACTGATCGACAATAGAAGACTTTCAAAACCAAATTAATAATTTTGATTTCCAGTTTTGCATTACTCACCGAGCTACGTTACTATCTGACAGCTTTATAGATTCTTCAATACTGTTCTGGAAGAATTGTCACACTACCTGAAAAAGAAATAGTTTTTTACAGCTAGATACAGAGAGACAAGGATTCGTAAATGACGGGGAAAAAAGTTAATAACCTGAGTTTTCTTTTTAGTTTTTAAAAGGATAAGTTAGTTTAACGTAATTACGTAAAACGTTGCTGAATTTCCGGAAACCAGTTACTTAACGGCAGTGGTTGCTACTAGATGTCTTCACTCACACGCTGAACACTGAACAGTAATAGTATCAGAATTGAGTTGATGAGATTCGACATTTGTAGTAAGTAAGATAAGGCTACGGATTTGTATTGTACCTCAAGGACAAAATCAGATTTTTCTGTGAAGCACATTTATGGAATTCGCAGACTAGGTTATGAAATGTCGAGACAAATGCTCTTCATTTGCTATGGAATGTATTTTATGGAGGAGAATTCAATAGGAGAACCACATATTTCTCTCTAGGTCTTCCAAAGAATGGTTAGAATAATTTTTCTGTGGCCTCATGAAATGCACGAAAAGAGTACGTATGTTTGTCTAAATAAAACCTAACTTCAATAGGGACAATTACTGCCGTCAGCCAGAAGACGACAAGTTGAAACTACAGTTATGTAGAAAGCTCTCAGGAAAAAGCAAATGAATTTCTGCTCCTCTCGGCTTGCACGGTTGCATTACTTCGCGAAAGTAGACAAAAAACAAAATATTTGTCTTCCAGTCTCTTATCCGTCGTGTGCAGCTGCAGAATAATTTAAAAGACGGTGATCACCTACCTCCTCACTTCTTCTCAACTTTGTCTCACAGCCCAAAGGATGCGAAACAGACTTCCTAGAAAGCACACTTCGAAATCGACTCTTTCTTCGGAAGCTTTGTCAATGAGATTGATGCTACGCAACGGTTCGCTTGGATTTGTGCCCGAACTCATTGTTGACACATGACGTCATGAAGACACGTTTCTGTTATACTCGTTAACAAGCGGAGTCTATCTAAAGTTAAAAGTAGAGATGGACAGGCTATGAGGGAAGAACTCGGTCGGGATCTAAAGGAGGGGTCTGCCAGAGTTTCGTAATGTCTCGCTACAATCGCATATACTCGAATCGTTTCGTATGGTTATGAGTAAATCATTTTTAATTTATGGAATAACGATTGAATGGAACCACGTCTCTCCTTTTTTCTTCATTTCTTTTTCCGATAGGTTGACCATCTAGGAATACATCCTTACTATAAGTTTATTGAATGAAAAAGGAATATAAGTAACAAATCTCAATAGAATGAAACAGATGGTCTCTGGAATGAAATTTATGAATAACGGACCCAGCTATACATCTCCATCGATATCTATACCTATACTGTGCAAAGCAGCTGGGAAAAAATAAAAACTGGTGTTTTAGAAGCAGCAGAAGAAGTAATAGGAAAAGAAAGGACAGAGAAAAGGAAGGAATGGATCACTAATGACCTACTAAATATGATGGAAGAAAGAAAGAAATTAAAAAATTCTGAGAAGAAGGAAGACCAAGAGAAATACAAGAGTCTGAAAAACAGAATCAACAGAGAGGCAAAACAAGCAAGAGAAAAATACCTTGATGATCTCTGTATTTCAGTTGAGGACAACATGAGCAAGGGAAATATCGACAAGGCCTACAAATGTGTGAGACATTGCTTTGGAGACAGAAGAAACAAATGTAGGGCTGTGATGGATGAAAATGGCAATATGTTGGATGACGATGATGAAGTTGCAAGAAGATGGAAACAATATATAGGAAAACTGTACAGCGGAGCAGACCTGTCTGAAAACATCATGGAAGAAGAAACAGAAGTAGATGCACGCAACATAGGTGAACCTATATTAAAGGTAGAGTTTGAACTAGCTCTGAAAAAATTGAAAAACAGCAAATCGCCTGGTATAGACAATATCCCAGCCGAACTTCTGAAATCTGGAGGAGCAAAACTGAATCAGGAGTTGCATAATCTTGTTTTCAACATGTACGAGCAGGGTAAAATTCCTACAGACTTTGAGAAAAACATTATGGTCCTCATTCCAAAGAAGGCAAATGCTACAGGATGTGAAAATTATAGAACACTCAGCCTAGTTACTCACGCCTCTAAAATATTAACCTCAATTGTCCTAAAACGCATAGAACAAAAAGTCGAAGCTACACTCTCCGAAGACCAGTTTGGATTCCGGAAAGATAGAGGAACCAGAGAAGCAATATTTGCTCTAAAACTAATAATAGAGAAACGACTAGATGAGAACCAGAAAACATACATAGCTTTCGTAGATGTAGAGAAAGCCTTTGATAATATTAAATGGGATAAGATGTTTGAGGTACTCAAAAAAGTAGGAATAGGCCATAAAGATAGAAAAATGATATGAAACCTGTACAAAAACGAGACAGCAGTTATCCCTGGACGGACAAAACAAGAAGAGGTGCAGATACGGAATGGTGTCCGCCAAGGTTGGGCACTATCCCCTGTTATCTTTAACGTACACATTGAAGAGGCGCTGGAAAAAGTAAGGGAAAATTCACAGACAGGTGTAGTAATTCATGGCCAATGAATAGATATGATAAGATATGCCGATGATATAGCTGTCCTGGCTGAAAGTGAAGACGATCTTGTAGTCCTACTGAATAGAATGGGTAAAGTTATGGGTAAGAACATAATATGGCTCTGAGCACTATGGGACTCAACATCTTAGGTCATAAGTCCCCAAGAACTTAGAACTACTTAAGCCTAACTAACCTACGGACATCACACACACCCAAGCCCGAGGCAGGATTCGAACCTGCGACCGTAGCAGCCCAGCGGTTCCGGACTGCAGCGCCAGAACCGCACGGCCACCGCGGCCGGCCAAGAATATAATATGAGAATTAATAAAGCAAAAACAAAAGTAATGACATGCGACAGAGAAGATCAAGTGAAAGTCCAAGTTCATGTAGGCAATGAACTGCTTGAACAAGTTGATAAATTTACTTATCTGGGCAGTAATATTACCAGGGATGGAAGGAGCAAGGCAGAAGTGAGAAGTAGAATAGCTCAAGCAAAGGCTGCTTTTAACAAGAAGAAAAACATATTAACATGTAAGAGCATCAGCCTTGAAACCAGGAAAAGATTTTTGAAATCATATATGTGGAGTGTGGCATGCTATGTGTGTGAAACATGGACTCTCGGGACAGAGGAACAGCAGAAGCTAAATTCTTTTGAAATGTGGTGCTATAGACGCATGCTAAAAATAAAATGGATCAACAAGGTCACAAACGAAGTGGTTCTGGAAAGAGCAGGTGAGAAGAGAAGCTTCTGGAGTTCCATTGTTAAAAGAAGAGTGCAATTTACAGGCCATCTATTAAGACATAAAGGACTACTGAACACAATCATAGAGGGATATGCCGAGGGAAAAAGACCAAGAGGAAGACGACGACTGAGGTACATGGATCAAATCGTGAAAGATGTGGGATGTAACACCTATAAAGAAATGTAGAGAAAAACTGAAAGATGCACAGAATGGAGACAAGCTGCCTTTGTAGCTGTTGCAAACCAATCCTTGGATTGACCACTACAGAAGAACAAGACTGTGCAAACCACTGTAAAGTGCATGGATGGGTATACTTCCCGTCGTACCACGTACTGGCGCTCTTCCTCGTCCCATTTACATATGGGGCGCAAGAATGATTGATTAACTGCCTCTCTGCGCGGTGTGTCCTCGCCATCTCTACGAGACCGATGCGTGTGTGTTGTACTGAGTCAAATGGCTATCGGAAGTCAAGAAACAGTTCATCTAGGTGAATGCGTGGTTCCTTGGCTTTCAGCTCGTCGTTTACAGACTATTTGTGTAGCACGTGATCGCTGTTTACCGAGTCTATGTAGGTTTTCATGAAGGACTTCAATCTCTTCAAAGTACCGCCTTAAATTTCAGTTGACAACATTTAATAAGACTATATAACAACGAGACTCTGTCAGTGATATTGGACAGTGGTTTTGCGGTTCGCTTGTGCTGCCCTTCTTGTGGAGGTGTTTGATCTGTACTTGCGTCCTATCATTTGGCACAGTTTCTTGTCCGTGAGATTTTCTGTATATTATGGATAAAATAAGTGTTAACATTGGCGGATATTCGGCATAGAATCTGATATGGATTCCATCAGGCACTGGAGCTTTGCTTGACTTTAACGATCTCAGCTGTTTCTCAACGCCACTGACTGATCTCTGTAGTTGCACGAGTATTAAACATTGCTCAGCCTTCCGCTGTAAACGGCTGTTTGAAAATGGAGATAAGCATTTCTGCTTTTAGTCTGACAAACTTAACATCATTCCTTCCCTCGTCCATCAGTGCCAGTAACAGCCTTTCTGTAAGACCCATATTTTATCAGGTTTTGTGAGCGATATTTCGATAATATTGTTCTACAGTACTCGCCGAAGTTCCTTTTCACAGCCTGACCCGATTCATTCACCAACTGTGTAGAGCCCTGTTCTATGTTTTACATATATTATTGAGTATTATCCTTTCCTTTATCAGTTCTGTACACTAACCCTATACCATGAAGTTTCCATCCTGTCGTGAAATCTTGTAATAGGTACCTATCTAACGAATGCATGGTCAGCTTTTTTTTAAACATGAGCCATAGTATGCCTACATCTACGTGCTCCCGTCCTGTTCTGATATATTCGGGTCCGTCATTGAAATAGTACGGTACTGACAGTTTATCTAGTTTACTGAACATATAAAAATTTCTATTTCCTTTAGTTGCCCTTTGTGCTTTTGTGATCATAGTTGCTGCAACTGCCTCACAGTCACTGACACCATTTTCAATATGGACATCCTCAAAGAGTCTTTTTAACCATTGCCGTTATATCCAGAATATTCCCATCACGAGTGGGTTATGGAACTAGCTGTTCTAGGTAGTTGGCACAGGGATATTCAGTAACGTTTGGCAGGATGCTTTGATCCGAGCACCACAAAGACAATTGTAATTAGCACAATTTATTGTCGGATGATACAAGTCTTCTCCAATGATTACAGTGTAATGTTGCAACTTCGTAAAGTGAAATTTAATTTCTCTAAAGTTATTGGTTACATTAGACAGTGAGTCTTGTATTAGACGAAGAATCCGTGTCAGGTTAGTGCCCATCGGAGGTACTCAGTCTTGCAGAACGATGCCACATGCAGCTGCAAATTTCTATCTTGGTGGAGATGACTTTCTTGTCTATTGCTACAATTACATCATCTACATGTCTCATCACACATTCCTTTTCATTTATTATCAAAAAAAAGTCTTAGTACTGTCAGTTTAGTGGTTTAATCAGCTTTCTGTACCTATTATTATGTGAGATGTACTGTTATTTACGAGCCCTTCAATCTCGGTCATAGTGTTGCGGATGTTTCGGTAGTTAACGATCAGGGTTCTACGGCTACAGCCTGTGGTTCTCAACCTCATTACGCATATATTGGTGTTATGTTAACTGAAAATCAGGAATTAATTTCTTTCAGTAACAAAAACTTTATTACCTAGTAAATGTGTCAATGTTATCTAGAAGTTGCACACGTGCTATCGCAGATTGGCAAATTAAATATTTATTTTTTTTATTTTCTGCAGAAATAGTGTCTTTTAGACGCATTCATGGAGGTAATCATGACATTTGGTTGGATTTTGTAGTATGGGAGGGGAGGAGACCAAACAGTGAGGTCATCGGTCTTATCAGGTTAAGGAAGAACGGGGAAGGGAGACGGCGTGCCCTTTCAAAAGAACCATTCCGCCATTTGCCTGGCGCGATTTAGGGATATCAAGGAAAACCTAGATCACGACGGCCGGGCGTGGGATTGAACCGTCGTCCTCCCGAATGTGAGTCCACTGTGCTAACTGCTAACCACTGCGCCACCTCGCTCGGTATGTAATTTGGTGTCAAAAGAAAAAAAATACTGAACTAAGTTCAAAAACAGCATGACATTTGGTGTGTCAACATTAGTTGCAAGTTCACATTTTTGTTAAGATTATTTTCTGCCAGCAGAATGTACTGAATTGTAGTAATGCCGAATAAATTATTTCCAAGTACCAAACAGCAAACAGACTACGTGTACGCCTCAGTGATATTACGGGCCTTACTTTTTTTACACGCTTTTATGAGACATACACATCGGACGGATCACACTATGCGTGTAATTTACACAACTAACCACTATTTCGTTGTTGTTGTTGTTGTGGTCATCAGTCCTGAGACTGGTTTGATGCAGCTCTCCATGCTACTCTATCCTGTGCAAGCTGCTTCATCTCCCAGTACCTACTGCAACCTACATCCTTCTGAATCTGCTTAGTGTATTCATCTCTTGGTCTCCCTCTACGATTTTTACCCTCCACGCTGCCCTCCAATACTAAATTGGTGATCCCTTGATGCCTCAACACATGTCCTACCAACCGATCCCTTCTTCTAGTCAAGTTGTGTCACAAACTTCTCGCCCAATCCTATTCAATACTTCCTCATTAGTTATATGATCTACCAATCTAATCTTCAGCATTCTTCTGTAGCTCCACAATTCAAAAGCTTCTATTCTCTTCTTGTCCAAACTATTTATCGTCCATGTTTCACTTCCATACATGGCTATACTCCATACAAATACTTTCAGAAACGACTTACTGACACTTAAGTCTATACTCGATGTTAACAAATTTCTCTTCTTCAGAAATGCTTTCCTTGCCATTGCCAGTTTACATTTTATATCCTCTCTACTTCGACAATAATCACTTATTTTGCTCTCCAAATAGCAAAACTCTTTTACTACTTTAAGTGTCTCATTTCCTAATCTAATTCCGTCAGCATCACGCGACTTAATTCGACTACATTCCATTATCCTCATTTGCTTTTGTTGATGTTCATCTTATACCCTCCTTTCAAGACACTATCCATTCCATTCAACCGCTCTTCCAAGTCCTTTGCTGCCTCTGACAGAATTATAATGTCAGCGGCGAACCTCAAAGTTTTTATTTCTTCTCCATGCATTTTAATACCTACTCCGAATTTTTCTTTTGTTTCCTTTACTGCTTGCTCAATATATAGATTGAACAACATTGGGGAGAGACTACAACCCTGTCTCACTCCCTTCCCAACCTCTGGTTCCCTTTCATACCCCTCCACTCTTATAACTGCCATCTGGTTTCTGTACAAATTGTAAATAGCCTTTCGCTCCCTGTATTTTACCCCTGCCACCTTCAGAATTTGAATGAGCGTATTCCAGTCAACATTGTCAAAAGCTTTCTCTAAGCCTTCAAATGCTAGAAATGTAGGTTTGCCTTTCCTTAATCTAGCTTCAAGGGATAAGTCATAGGGTCAGTATTGCCTCACGTTTCCCAACATTTCTACGGAATCCAAACTGATCTTCCCCGACGTCGGCTTCTACTAGTTTTTCCATTCGTCTGTAAAGAATCCGCGTTAGTATTTTGCAGCCGTGACTTATTAAACTGATAGTTCGGTAATTTTCACATCTGTCAACACCTGCTTTCTTTGCGATTGGAATTATTATATTCTTCTTGAAGTCTGATGGTATTTCGCCTGTTTCATACATCTTACTCACCAGATGGTAGAGTTTCGTCAGGACTGGCTCACCCAAGGCTGTCAGTAGTTCTAATGGAATGTTGTCTACTCCTGGGGCCTTGTTTCGACTCAGGTCTTTCAGTGCTCTGTCAAACTCTTCACGCAGTATCATATCTCTCATTTCATCTTAATCTACATCCACTTCCATTTCCATAATATTGTCCTCAAGTACATCGCCCTTGTATAGACCCTCTACATACTCCTTCCACCTTTCTGCTTTCCCTTCTTTGCTTAGAACTGGATTTCCATCTGAGATTTTGATATTCATAGAAGTGGTTAGTTCTCTTTCCTCTGAAGGTCTCTTTAATTTTCCTGTAGGCTGTATCTATCTTACCCCTAGTGAGACAAGCCTCTACATCCTTACATTTGTCCTCTAGCCATGCCTGCTTAGCCATTTTGCACTTCCTGTCGATCTCATTTTTGAGACGTTTGTATTCCTTTTTGCCTGCATCATTTACTGCATTTTTATATTTTCTCCTTTCATCAATTAAATTCAGTATTTCTTCTGTCACCCAAGGATTTCTACTAGCCCTTGTCATTTTACCTACTTGATCCTCTGCTGCCTTCACTACTTCATCCCTCAAAGCTACCCATTCTTCTTCTACTGTATTTCTTTCCCCCATTACTGTCAATTGTTCCCTTATGCTCTCCCTGAAACTCTGTACAACCTCTGGTTTAGTCAGTTTATCCAGGTCCCATCTCCTTAAATTCCCACCTTTTTGCAGTTTATTCAGTTTTAATCTACAGGTCATAACCAATAGATTTTGGTCAGAGTCCACATCTGCCCCTGGAAATGTCTTACAATTTAAAACCTGGCTCCTAAATCTCTGTCTTACCATTATATAATCTATCTGATACCTTTTAGAATCTCCAGGGTTCTTCCATGTATACAATCTTCTTTCATGATTCTTGAACCAAGTGTTAGCTATGATTAAGTTGTGCTCTGTGCAAAATTCTACCAGGCGGCTTCCTCTTTCATATCTTACCCCCAATCCATATTCACCTCTTATGTTTCCTTCCCTCCCCTTTCCTACAGCCGAATTCCAGTCACTTACGACTATTAAAATTTCGTCTCCCTTCACAAACTGAATAATTTCTTTTATTTCATCATACGTTTCTCCAAGTTCTTCGTCATCTGCAGAGCTGGTTGGCAAATAAAGTTGTACTACTGTAGTAGGCGTGGGCTTCGTATCTATCTTGGCCACAATAATGCTTTCCCTATCCTGTTTGTAGTAGCTTACCCGCATTCCTATTTTCCTATTCATTATTAAACCTACTCCTGCATTACCCCTATTTGATTTTGTGTTTATGACCCTGTAGTCACCTGACCAGATGTCTTGTTCCTCCTTCCACCGTATTTCACTAATTCCCACTATATCTAACTTTAACCTATCCATTTCCCTTTTTAAATTCTCTAATGCACCTGCCCGATTAAGGGATCTGACATTCCACGCTCCGATCCGTAGAAGTATTTCGTAGTTCTACTAAATGTTAAGGCGTTAAGTAGGCGACTATGCTTGACACGCGACGTCGCAAATGACCTAGTTAACTCTTATGGAGTTCAGTCTGTGACAAGATTCACAAATATTCAGTTATGCCTTCATGAATTATCTATGTGGTGCAAAGATTTGCATCTCGTTTCAGCTGTTCAGATAACTAAAATTTTATACTTGACTGAAAGCAGAATTGTACACTGAAGAGCCAAAGAAACTGGCAAACTGCCTCATATAGTATAAGGCTCCCGCGAGCACACAGCGGTGCCGCAGTACGGCGTGGCATGGCATATACCTGTGTCTGAAGTAGTTCTGGATGGAAGTGACACCATTAATCCTGCAGCGCTGTCCTTTAAATCTGTTACACTACGAGGGGGTGGAAGTCACTTCTGAACTGCACATTACAAGGATCCCGTAAATAATGTTCATGTCTGGGGAGTCTGGTGTCCAGCGTGTAACGAGATATCCTGCTATAGCACTACTTTAGCTCAACAGTCGTTGTCGACACCAGTATTATTTTTCGAATTTTGGACAGATGAATACTATCTCAGCTGCCTTTTTGAAATAATTCAAATAATTTTGTACACAATATTTTATATTACAATTTATGAATAGGAAGTACTTTATTTTCAATGTTACAATCGATAAGTTCTAGTTTTGAATGCACAATTACAATTTTTTTTAAATCATTTGAAATTAGGAAATTTTTGGGACACTTAAAATTTCTGGTATTAATTACGCAATCTAGTACTGTTTACTATGTTTATTTTTGGATTCATTTATGAAATAGTAATCGAAATTAATAGAAATTCATTTGTCAAGAAAAACTGTAAGACCTTTGGAATGTGGAAATTCAAGTAGAGTGAAGTAGTAGTAAGCATGCTTCTAATGTGATCGGGCGTATACTTGTATTTTGGGCGAACAACGTAATTTCGTCTTTGTTAATGTGAAAACTCAAAATATTGTATGATATACTAAAATGTGACAAAATGTATTAAGTAACAACAAATATTCTGCAACAACGATCTTCAGGTTTATTTAGATCAATTCGTCCTCGAGGATCTAAAATGTGGAAATTTTATCTTCAAGAATCAGACCCCTAGACAACAAGAACTGGAGTCAAATGTACACGAAGAGCTAAGTAAACTAGAAAGTTAATTGTAATATTCGCTCCTCTCAAATTTTTCATAAAAGAATACTTATTGCGCGCAATATCTATAATTAGAAAGGAGAGGGGAGATTACAACCAGAAGTGTTTAAACAATGAAGAGTGTTCCTAGAACCACACTGTAGCTATTCTGGACTTGTGGGGTGTCGCATTGTTTTGTTGGAATTGCCCAAGTCCGTCGGAAGGCACAAAGGACATGCATGGATGCAGGTGATCAGAAAGGGTGCTTACGTACTTTTCACCCGTCAGAGTCGTATCTAGCACTCCAACTAACAGACCCCACAGCATTACAGAGGCTCCACCCTCTTGAACAGTCTCCTGTTGACATGAAGGGTCCATGGATTCTTGAGGTTGTCTCCATACCTGCACATGTCCATCCGCTCGACACAATTTGAAACGAGACTAGTCCGACCAGGCAACATGTTTCCAATCATCAACAGTCCAATGTCGGCATTAACGGGCCCGGGCGAGGCGTAAAGCTTTGCTACGGATTATGGCTCGGAGGAACCCTGACAGCAACGCCGCCATGTTGAATAATGCTTTTCGTGCAGCCACAGGACGACGTGTTACGATTCCAAATGTGCGCAATAGGCTGCATGATGAGCAACTTCACTTCCGATGTCCATGCTGAGGCCCTTCTTCGCAACCACGACATCATGCTGCGTGGTACAGATGTGCCCAACAACATGCCGAATGGACCGCTCAGGATTGGCATCACGTTCTCTTCACCGATGAGTGTAGATTATGAATTCAACCAGACAAACGTCGGAGATGCGTTTAGAAGCAACCCGGTCAGGATGAACGCCTTAGACACACTGTGCAGCGAGTGCAGCAAGGTGGAGGTTCCCTGCTGTTTTGTGGTGGCATTATGTGGGGCCTACGTACGCCGCTGGTGGTCATGGAAGGTGCCGTAACGACTGTACGATATATGAATACCATCCTCCGACCGACATTGCAACCATATCGGCAACATATTGGCAAGGCATTCATCTTCATGGACGACAATTCGCGCCCACATCGCGCGCATCTTGTGAATGACGTCCTTCAGGATAACGACATCGCTCGACTAGAGTCGGCAGCATGCTCTCCAGACATGAACCCTATCGACACGCCTGGGATAGATGGAAAAATGCTGTTTATGTACGACGTGATCCACCAACCACTCTAAGGGATCTTCGCCGAATCGCCTATGAGGAGCGTGACAGCCTGGACCAACAGTGCCTTGATGAATTTGTGGATAGTATGCCACGACGAATACAGGCATGCATCAATGCAAGAGGACGTGCTACTGGGTATTAGAGGTAGCGGTTGTACACCAATCTGGACCACCACCTTTGAAGGTCTCGTTGTATGGTGGTACAACATGTAACGTGTGGTTTTTATGAGCAATAAAAAGGGTGGAAATGTAGTTTATCTTGATCTCTATTCCAATTTTCTGTACAGTTTCCGAAAGTCTCGGAACATATATAAAATCTTGATGAAGGGTTACTCAAGGCATGTAAATTACACTGGTTTTCGTTATTACCCAGTATATGTAAATGAGAACACTTAGTGACTCCTGAAATCGGGATTTACCATGATAAGGGTAACGACATGGAAGGACTAGGCCCATTTAACTAACATTATTTGTCAATTCGACAACAAAAATTTATTTTTTGGAGTAACACTAGGTTTCTGTAAGAGAAAGAAGTAGTAAAATTCTAAGTTATCTTGCATTTTCAATTTACAGACTTGAAATCGTTCAAAATGCTCAATGACATAATCACCCAATTACAATAATAATTACCTCGAACAATGTGCAAGAAAATAAGACTTCAATGATATTGGCATTTAAAAAATTGAATTTAAAATTTTTTAATAAACCAGCCAATAAAAATAATTAAAAGTGATTTATAGATAAATTTCTTCTAGCGAGTTGAAACCCAACACATTAGCTAATATGAAACCAGAATTTGTTAGTCTTTACAGCTGTCCCAACAGGTGTGCGCCAAATGATTTACAATTAAATTTAGAGTAAGATCACAGTATGATTTCTGTGCGAAGCCAGTTAATCAAAGGCCTCTTTGCCGACAGCAAAATTTTATTTATAGCGCAAGTCAGAGAACATAACTTACTCAACTTGAGCACAGATGCAGGACGCACTACTGCAAGCAAATAGCGTGCCGTGTTAGAAAATACTCGAGAACCGTCCACACGGCCGCAAGAACGCCAGTCCTATACGACAAGAAGCCACCAAGGAACGCTCTCCCAGCAACTTTGTAGATGCTGTTAACAAAGACCGCACGTAAATGTCTCACTGAATTACACTACAAGTGAACGTTATTGTTTCAGCATGTTTGCACTTACAGAACCTTTCCAGTAATGTGATTCACCCAGGGAAATACGCTTCGCTGAAAATGTAAGGTGTAAAAGAGAACTACTCAAAAGAGCTGTAAATTCTTCGAGGAAGTAATATAAACAATTACTCCCAAAGGTCTTACATTAACTAGAGGTCATAACACACAAAACGTAAAGGCATAGATAATACTGAAACGAGAGAGGACGCAAGTTTTTTAAAAATGGTGAAAACAAATATTAAAATTCAGAAGCAGTTTATTTTCTGGTGTAAAACAATTTAAAAACAAACAGAAAAAATTTTAAAAAAGTAAATAATTAAGAGTGAAAACTCAGCACATTACACAGTCATAATAACACTAACCATGGTGAAACCTGGTTGGTAGGTACTCAGAGAGCGCACAGGATAAGGTTACAGCTGTGGATGGAGACGTAAACAATTACTGTGAGTTGCACAATCAAACACACAACTTTATTTTTCAATGAAACATTTATTTACACATTGCTTTAAAAACCGCAATCAACAATACGGCGGAAGGCCTAGTTAAAGGAAACTTGAGATGCTTTCTGGGCTGAACGCCCAAAACCGCACCAAAAACAAAACAGCTGAAGGCCTTGCTTAGAAATCAAAAGCAATTTAATGTAGAAGGTCAAAAATTTAAAAAAAAGAAAACCATGCAATTGAAACAATTAGTGGCTCAAGGCCTACACCACATGTCTGAAGGACAAGATAATTAGAACACATTAATAAACAATTTTACTAACCAAGCTATTTCCTTTTAAACTTACATCAGAACGGCCGAAAACCTAATTAAAGAGATATTAACTTATTGCACGGCTGAAGGCCCACAAACAAATTTGAAACAACGGCTGAAGTCCTGAACGATAGGTCAGACAAACAATTTAAAATAAACCTCTTCCTTCTTATAAAAAATTTTCCTTTAAAGAATACACACTGCTGAAGGCCTTATTAAAAGGGGTTCACGTAAATCCTCAGCTGAAGGCCACACATAACACACCGAACAACTAACTGCTTAGGGCCTGGATTACAAACAATTTCAGATGGAACCAATTATTAGGTAAAATTTTTGTAGTAAAATAAAAGTAATCATCAAAACCTTAATTTAACATGGCTGAAGGCCTTTATGTAAAATTTAAAAGAATTGATTTAATAGGCAGCCGAAGGCCTCGCACAATACTTCGAACCAAGATGAAAATCACAATGAGATGAGTTCCAAGGTTCGGCCTGAGAAGGTAGCTCAAACTTAAGGCTAGGTAAGACACGCAGCCAAGAGTTGAAGTTAAATAATCGGATGGCAGCCCAAAATAGGGGCAGCCCAACGACCGATCAACAATTTAACCAATTCCCTTCCGTTCGACCAAAGGCACAACGATGGAAAATATCGGCCGTGGATGAGGATACGAACAGCACTGCATCTTCAGAAATTGGCCCCTAAAAACAGCCAGGGGAACAATAACCTCTCTAAGGAAAATATGAACCAAACAACTTAATGGCTGTCGAGCTACACGCCGTGCCAGACAACACGAATACGACGAGGAGAGGCACATTGCCGGAAAACTACTCTAATGACCAGGGAAGGTAACTGGGGCGTTAATGGCCACAGGGCTGAAAATACCGCTGGTGTACTTCACTGGTAATTAACGGTCAATTTAATAATTAATCACATCATAGAAAGACGGCTACAAGATTTCGCCGACTCCAACACATCATACCATGCTGCTAGCCCGAACGGCCAAGCGGGCAACAACCAGCAAATGAACGAAGAGGTGTCACAATAGTTGAGATTTCATAACAGGTTAACTGTTCGCTCAAATTAAGTGACCAGGTTTGGTGGGCAACGAACTTTGCCGCTCTCGCAGCTAGCGCCACACGATCCGACAGCACGTGTACGCAGCCAGTGGTCCCGGCCTGGGGCCCTATTCTGTATCTTTCCGCGGTTGTGCCGATCGTTTCGGTACTCAAGAGCACCGAACGATCTAGTACTCGAATTAGAGTCCCATCATTATTCAGTAAACATTTCGGTAGCGATACCGTTCGGGTCTAGAGAACCGAAGCGCTGTTGTCGGTTCACGTCGCGCAAGCCAATCAAAAGCAAGTGGCCGCAGATCCGCGCATGCGCACTGCAGTTCAAACAGCGCCACGAACACAAAGCGCCCAGCAGACGACACAGGCGCGCTATTCTTCGCAGTAGCGTGGGTTTTCGCAGTACGAAGTGTTGCTAAAATAGCAGCGGAAATGTCGGACGAAAATGAGGTTAGTAGGTTCACAGTTCAGTGACACACAAAGAGTGTTATGGACTGCTATTGTGATTGTCGTTTAAGGGTATTTTATTTGAAAGAAAAACCATAACCCTGGGTACGGAGAGGCACTTATTATTGAACAGTTTTGGCCAGTATTTGTAGCCTGTGCTAAAAGAATAAGAAGATTAACAGAATGTGGTTATAACTCGCTCCAAATGACTAAGTAGCCCAAATCCCTATATGATAGGTCAACGATTTCCGTCTTAAAAATAAAGTTGAAAAAACGCGTTTTCGAGAGCTCCTGCAGTTCGTCGACGTTAATAACATGCATCTCATGAATGAAAATGTTTCGTATATGTTGCTACAGTCTAAAAATCTTACAGCGGAGATCATTCATCTCTGTCTAATGTTGTTGAGGATTCGATCGCAGATAAAGACTTGTGACAAGCACGATTATGAAGATAACTGCTCCTAGTTACGTTCCCAGCAATTTGTGCCCTTAGATTCCTGTCTAACCGCACACTCGGAAATCACTACATATTCGGAAAAAATGGTGAATTATTTCTGACAAGAAAAAATGTAAAGGTCTCTGTCGGTTGTTTCACTCACAGCAATTTCATCTCCAACAATTTCATATTTCGTATTTTAAACACACAGAAATCACGAAATCATTACTGAGGAAGTGCGTTCTTACATGTAAGTAATATTGCAGAAAATACACGAATAACAATGTCTCCTAACGTGTTGCATATACAGGGTGTTTCAAAAATGACCGGTATATTTGAAACGGCAATTAAAACTAAACGAGCAGCGATAGAAATACACCGTTTGTTGCAATATGCGTGGGACAACAGTACATTTTCAGGCAGACAAACTTTCGAAATTACAGTAGTTACAATTTTCAACAACCGATGGAGCTGCAAGTGATGTGAAAGATATAGAAGACAACGCAGTCTGTGGGTGCGCTATTCTGTACGTCCTCTTTCTGCTGTAAGCGTGTGCTGTTTACAACGTGCAAGTGTGCTGTAGACAACATGGTTTATTCCTTAGAACAGAGGATTTTTCTGGTGTTGGAGTTCCACCGCCAAGAACACAGTGTTGTTGCAACAAGACGAAGTTTTCAACGGAGGTTTAATGTAACCAAAGGACCGAAAAGCGATACAATAAAGGATCTGTTTGAAAAATTTCAACGGACTGGGAACGTGACGGATGAACGTGCTGGAAAGGTAGGGCGACCACGTACGGCAACCACAGAGGGCAACGCGCAGCTAGTGCAGCAGGTGATCCAACAGCGGCCTCGGGTTTCCGTTCGCCATGTTGCAGCTGCGGTCCAAATGACGCCAACGTCCACGTATCTTCTCATGCGCCCGAGTTTACACCTCTATCCATACAAAATTCAAACGCGGCAACCCCTCAGCGCCGCTATCATTGCTGCACGAGAGATATTCGCTAACGATATAGTGCACAGGATTGATGACGGCGATATGCATGTGGGCAGCATTTGGTTTACTGACGAAGCTTATTTTTTCCCTGGACGGCTTCGTCAATAAACAGAACTGGCGCATATGGGGAACCTAAAAGCCCCATGTTGCAGTCCCATCGTCCCTGCATCCTCAAAAAGTACTGGTCTGGGCCGCCATTTCTTCCAAAGGAATCATTGGCCCATTTTTCAGATCCGAAACGATTACTGCATCACGCTATCTGGACATTCTTCGTGAATTTGTGGCGGTACAAACTGCCTTAGACGACACTGCGAACACCTCGTGGTTTATGCAAGATGGTGCCCGGCCACATCGCACGGCCGACGTCTTTAATTTCCTGAATGAATATTTCGATGATCGTGTGATTGCTTTGGGCTATCCGTAACATGCAGGAGGCGGCGTGGATTGGCCTCCCTATTCGCCAGACATGAACCCCTGTGACTTCTTTCTGTGGGGACACTTGAAAGACCAGGTGTACCGCCAGAATCCAGAAACAATTGAACAGCTGAAGCAGTACATCTCATCTGCATGTGAAGCCATTCCGCCAGACACGTTGTCAAAGGTTTCGGGTAATTTCATTCAGAGACTACGCCATATTATTGCTACGCATGGTGGATATGTGGAAAATATCGTACTATAGAGTTTCCCAGACCGCAGCGCCATCTGTTGTTGAAAATTGTAACTACTGTAATTTCGAAAGTTTGTCTACCTGAAAATGTACTGTTGTCCCACGCATATTGCAACAAACGGTGTATTTCTATCGCTGCTCGTTTAGTTTTTATTGCCGTTTCAAATATACCGGTCATTTTTGAAACACTCTATATGAAGAGAAAAAATTTTTTTGCAGCCATCCATGCGCGAACCCGTTTCGTTACGTGTAGCCATCCCCCACGCTAACCACTTGGCTATGCTGAACAACAATTACGTGTGGCTGAATTCTTGAACTATTGCGGAGGAACGTAGGCTGACTTCGTTTCCAAACGATGCTGCATAAGTCAGAAACGCGTAATAATTTGGAAGGTTTCCAATATCAGGCTTCACATAATTGCTTTCTATTGTTATTTGAAAGTTGTAAACACGTTTCGATAGTTACTAACTAAACCATTTGTGGAAGAAAGTACACAAAGTCACTAGTAAAGTCAGTTCACACTCATGTAATATACGTAAGCAGAGCCGATGTCTTGCTATTTAATGATCTTTAAACTCTTATTTGCATTAAAATAACACGTATTTTGAGAGAATATTGCCCGAAAACTTTTTCTGTTTGGATGTAATCATTCACAGTAATTACTTAACCATATTTCTAACAAAAGAAAATAGTCTGTTATGGACTCACTTTCCAACCTGATGCATCCTCTGCTGATTCTTTAGTAACACAATCACTACGTCCAAAGCTAAAAGCGCTAAATATGTTTAAAATAACAAATTATAGCTGTACATAAACTACAACTCACCGATCGACAGGGCCACACCGAAATCCAAAACCTCTCAGTACAATTGCAGGAGAGATGCTCAGTAGCTCGGTACGGGCTTTTGTTAAAGTTTCGAGAACATACCTTTACCGAAGAGTCAAGTAGTATATTGCTGCCTCCTACGTATATCTCGCGAAGAGACCATGAAGATAAAATCAGAGAGATTAGAGTCCACACAGAAGCATACCGACAATCCTTCTTTCCATAAACAATACGAGACTGGAACAGAAGGGAGAACCGATAGAGGTACGCAAGGTACCTTCCGCCACACACCATCAGGTGGCTTGCGGAGTATGGATGTAGATGTAGATGTAGAATTGTCGTAAAATCGGTGGGAGGACAGTTCGGTAACAGGACTCAGAAGCTTACTGAATAGGATATTTCGATAAAGAACCGAAAATGACGTCACTACCGAAACGAACCAACTACGCTGATCGGTATGAACGATACAGAATAGGGGCCCTGGCGGTGCGCTGCGGAGACTTGCTCGCTGCTCCGTCACAACCGACTGACTGCCACATACAGCACCACCATTCAGAAATACTAACTGTCACACCAAAGATAGTACGACAGTACTAGTATCGATAATAGCTGCTGCTGCCACTCAAGGAGGCAAGCCAGCAACTTCTTGACACCAGAAAATAAGGAAGAAACAAGACGCCACTCGATGTGACAAAATGCCAAAGAACAAGCGGCATGAACGCGGCCCCACACGGCTCACTTGGCATACATTTACAGAAAACGCTCGTCAGCAGTTTAACACAGCCCCTACAAAAACACACAGAACCGGTATTGTAATAAACTGGTCCACAGAATAACTTAGAGGCAAATAACAAAGGCGTGCATTACAAGTCAATAAACATAAACACGGACATCTGCTCAAACAGATTGTGGAGGGAGGAATCGGTGCACAGAGCTCAACAACCAGATACGAAAGGCATACGCGACTAAAACTGTGAGGGACGGGAAAATCCCACCGTGGTTCAACAACAAAGTTAGCAAACTACTGCAAAAGCGAAGAGAGCTGCACTGCAAATTTAAACGCAGCCAAAACCTCTCAGACAAACAGAAGCTGAACGATGTCAAAGAGATAAAATTCTATGTACCGACTTGACAGAAATTCCTAGGAAGTTATGCTCTTACGTTAAATCAGTAAGTGGATCGAAACATCATATCCAGACACTCCGGGATGATAATGGTGAAAGGTCTCTGTTGGATTCCTTTCATGTTTAATTTCTTAAATCTGTTGTCATTTATGGAGTAAATTCCTCTCCTAAATTTACTGTGGCGTTTCTGACTATCTGGGAGGAGATTGAGTAGTGGAACGTGTTACTTTTACACATAAAGAAGTTCGATCTGTCACACTACTACACTTTAAAACACAGTTTATATGTAATTCATGTCACACAGTCTCATACGGAACCTACATCCGCTTTCTTTTATATACTGTATATGATAAGATAATGTCATCCCCCTTCCCTTCTGTGTGAGAGTATGAATGAGCAAATGTATTTGTAGTTGCATGCTTGAGGGTAGCAGACAAGCCTGTCTGCTAGAGAACAGTAGGACCAACGTCGGAACAGGTAGCTACGCTTCCTAAAAGCAAAGAGGTTTCTATCCTTAGTATGGTTCTGTCCGTCCGTTGTCATGTTGGTATAGGAAGCTGCCCCTCTGGCCACTTCCGTTTGTCTTTGTGAGCCACCCTCAGGAAGCAAGCTCGGCAGTAGGCAGTTGCTGGGGGACCGTGGCGAGCGTCTGAAGTGGTAAGATCTCCGGCTAAGCGCGTGTCTGCTAAGTCCATAGGACAATGGATTTGTTAAGTTCAACCTAACTGAAAATTTAATCATCTTTATTTCGGGTTTAGCTCTAAAATATCTAAGGTTATCTTAAATTGCAGCGTAGTGTAATTCTCGTGTGAAGTTCAGATTATTTTGCGGTAGTTGCTTTGTCATTACTTTGTGAGTAAAGTGGATCCACGTGTTGATCAGTAACTCTAACTAAGTTCATCAATCTTAAATGTGAATGCTTGTGCGACTATAACGTCTCGTCTTGACAATATTTTACAATATAGCAACTTTTCTTATGCTTTTCTTTATGTTCAACCCACGTGGAGTGTACTTTGCGAGACCAGTACCACGTGCTTATATAACTGTTTGACCCATCAGGTTAATAGTAAGACGTTAGTAACCAGTTCAAGGTTTTTCTTTTGTCAATTGCTTTTCGATCGAATTTATTTTAATTATCAAAATTACTGTGGAGTTATACGCTTTCTGTAAACCAAGTTGACCACGTGGAGCATGTGGTGTAATCATCAAAGTAGCCTTCAGCTATTCTTTTTGGGAAGATTTCACAAAGAGTTAATATCAATTTAGTATACCAGTGTGTGGTAATTACATGACGGACAGGATTGTGTTGCGAACGTAATTTCTTTGGGTGAAAACTGAATCTGTTGGTTGTGGTTAATTTCTTCTTGCTTATGTTTCAACGTTCTTTGGGTGTTGTTTTGTGAATGCAGGGTTGTATGCTGTCTCCCAATCTTGGCTCCATATTTGATGTGTTCCGTAAGATTAAAATCTCACATTTTTACAATCCTTAAACAAGGCACCTGCTCAGTTATAACTCACGTATAATATGCTGAAATTTCAAAGAACAATCTTAAAATAAATTTACAAATGTAAACTGATTTCTTTCTTTTGATTTAAATTCTCCTTTTTATATATAGATATATTACCGGTTGTTGTATGACTGTAAAAGATTATAATCAATGTTAGTCTGATTGGTAATGTGGTAAACCTAGACTAGTTACCTGGTGAAACAGTTGCGCAGTAATGCACGGTTAACTTCTCCCCAGACAGCTCACAGCTTTTAACCCGCTTTCATTGGCTATTAGCACTGATCAGCATAGCAAATTCATGTAGCAACATTACACATGGCGACCCTGCCAGTCTTAAATCTGTTGTCATTTATGGAGTAAATTCCTCTCCTAAATTTACTGTGGCGTTTCTGACTATCTGGGAGGAGATTGAGTAGTGGAACGTGTTACTTTTACACATAAACAAGTTCGATCTGTCACACTACTACACTTTAAAACACAGTTTATATGTAATTCATGTCACACAGTCTCATACGGAACCTACATCCGCTTTCTTTTATATACTGTATATGATAAAATAATGTCATCCCCCTTCCCATCTGTGTGAGAGTATGAATGAGCAAATGTATTTGTAGTTGCATGCTTCAGGGTAGCAGACAAGCCTGTCTGCTAGAGAACAGTAGGACCAACGTCGGAACAGGTAGCTACGCTTCCTAAAAGCAAAGAGGTTTCTATCCTTAGTATGGTTCTGTCCGTCCGTTGTCATGTTGGTATAGGAAGCTGCCCCTCTGGCCACTTCCGTTTGTCTTTGTGAGCCACCCTCAGGAAGCACGCTTGGCAGTAGGCAGTTGCTGGGGGACCGTGGCGAGCGTCTGAAGTGGTAAGATCTCCGGCTAAGCGCGTGTCTGCTAAGTCCATAGGACAATGGATTTTTTAAGTTCAACCTGACTGAAAATTTAATCATCTTTAATTCGGGTTTAGCTCTAAAATATCTAAGGTTATCTTAAATTGCAGCGTAGTTTAATTCTCGTGTGAAGTTCAGATTATTTTGCGGTAGTTGCTTTGTCATTACTTTGTGAGTAAAGTGGATCCACGTGTTGATCAGTAACTCTAACTAAGTTCATCAATCTTAAATGTGAATGCTTGTGCGACTATAACGTCTCGTCTTGACAATATTTTACAATATAGCAACTTTTCTTTATGCTTTTCTTTATGTTCAACCCACGTGGAGTGTACTTTGCGAGACCAGTACCACGTGCTTATATAACTGTTTGACCCATCAGGTTAATAGTAAGACGTTAGTAACCAGTTCAAGGTTTTTCTTTTGTCAATTGCTTTTCGATCGAATTTATTTTAATTATCAAAATTACTGTGGAGTTATACGCTTTCTGTAAACCAAGTTGACCACGTGGAGCATGTGGTGTAATCATCAAAGTAGCCTTCAGCTATTCTTTTTGGGAAGATTTCACAAAGAGTTAATATCAATTTAGTATACCAGTGTGTGGTAATTACATGACGGACAGGATTGTGTTGCGAACGTAATTTCTTTGGGTGAAAACTGAATCTGTTGGTTGTGGTTAATTTCTTCTTGCTTATGTTTCAACGTTTTTTGGGTGTTGTTTTGTGAATGCAGGGTTGTATGCTGTCTCCCAATCTTGGCTCCATATTTGATGTGTTCTGTAAGATTAAAATCTCACATTTTTACAATCATTAAACAAGGCACCAGCTCAGTTATAACTCATGTATAATATGCTGAAATTTCAAAGAACAATCTTAAAATAAATTTCCAAATGTAAACTGATTTCTTTCTTTTTATTTAAATTCTCCTTTTTATATATAGATATATTACCGGTTGTTGTATGACTGTAAAAGATTATAATCAATGTTAGTCTGATTGGTAATGTGGTAAACCTAGACTAGTTACCTGGTGAAACAGTTGCGCAGTAATGCACGGTTAACTTCTCCCCAGACAGCTCACAGCTTTTAACCCGCTTTCATTGGCTATTAGCACTGATCAGCATAGCAAATTCATGTAGCAACATTACACATGGCGACCCTGCCAGTCTTAAATCTGTTGTTATTTATGGAGTAAATTCCTCTCCTAAATTTACTGTGGCGTTTCTGACTATCTGGGAGGAGATTGAGTAGTGGAACGTGTTACTTTTACACATAAACAAGTTCGATCTGTCACACTACTACACTTTAAAACACAGTTTATATGTAATTCATGTCAAACAGTCTCATACGGAACCTACATCCGCTTTCTTTTATATACTGTATATGATAAGATAATGTCATCCCCCTTCCCTTCTGTATGAGAGTATGAATGAGCAAATGTATTTGTAGTTGCATGTTTGAGGGTAGCAGACAATCCTGTCGGCTAGAGAACAGTAGGACCAACGTCGGAACAGGTAGCTACGCTTCCTAAAAGCAAAGAGGTTTCTATCCTTAGTATGGTTCTGTCCGTCCGTTGTCATGTTGGTATAGGAAGCTGCCCCTCTGGCCACTTCCGTTTGTCTTTGTGAGCCACCCTCAGGAAGCAGGCTCGGCAGTAGGCAGTTGCTGGGGGACCGTGGCGAGCGTCTGAAGTGGTAAGATCTCCGGCTAAGCGCGTGTCTGCTAAGTCCATAGGTCAATGGATTTGTTAAGTTCAACCTAACTGAAAATTTAATCATCTTTAATTCGGGTTTAGCTCTAAAATATCTAAGGTTATCTTAAATTGCAGCGTAGTGTAATTCTCGTGTGAAGTTCAGATTATTTTGCGGTAGTTGCTTTGTCATTACTTTGTGAGTAAAGTGGATCCACGTGTTGATCAGTAACTCTAACTAAGTTCATCAATCTTAAATGTGAATGCTTGTGCGACTATAACGTCTCGTCTTGACAATATTTTACAATATAGCAACTTTTCTTTATGCTTTTCTTTATGTTCAACCCACGTGGAGTGTACTTTGCGAGACCAGTACCACGTGCTTATATAACTGTTTGACCCATCAGGTTAATAGTAAGACGTTAGTAACCAGTTCAAGGTTTTTCTTTTGTCAATTGCTTTTCGATCGAATTTATTTTAATTATCAAAATTACTGTGGAGTTATACGCTTTCTGTAAACCAAGTTGACCACGTGGAGCATGTGGTGTAATCATCAAAGTAGCCTTCAGCTATTCTTTTTGGGAAGATTTCACAAAGAGTTAATATCAATTTAGTATACCAGTGTGTGGTAATTACATGACGGACAGGATTGTGTTACGAACGTAATTTCTTTGGGTGAAAACTGAATCTGTTGGTTGTGGTTAATTTCTTCTTGCTTATGTTTCAACGTTCTTTGGGTGTTGTTTTGTGAATGCAGGGTTGTATGCTGTCTCCCAATCTTGGCTCCATATTTGATGTGTTCCGTAAGATTAAAATCTCACATTTTTACAATCCTTAAACAAGGCACCAGCTCAGTTATAACTCACGTATAATATGCTGAAATTTCAAAGAACAATCTTAAAATAAATTTCCAAATGTAAACTGATTTCTTTCTTTTGATTTAAATTCTCCTTTTTATATATAGATATATTACCGGTTGTTGTATGACTGTAAAAGATTATAATCAATGTTAGTCTGATTGGTAATGTGGTAAACCTAGACTAGTTACCTGGTGAAACAGTTGCGCAGTAATGCACGGTTAACTTCTCCCCAGACAGCTCACAGCTTTTAACCCGCTTTCATTGGCTATTAGCACTGATCAGCATAGCAAATTCATGTAGCAACATTACACATGGCGACCCTGTTCTGTGATTCCGCTAGACTCTGGAATCTCTGAGACGTTAGATTGCAAGCGTTGTATAATCTTAATTTTTTTTCCCTACAGCGCTCAAACAACTTCTGCGTTGTTTCTGAGGAGACTTTCTAAAGATTCACTGCGTTGTTGAGCGGCGTTGTGTTGTTTGTCTTGTTGTTTTGTTTTCTATATTTGTGTGTTTTATATGTGTGTGTGGTTTTTTTTTTCTCGCTTGTAAATTCCACTGTTTCGATCAAAGATAAAAATTTGTTTTGCGTGTGAAAAAGTGAGTACTAGGTTGGGTACCTTTCGTGTAACTGTAGAAATTTTTGGGGGATACATTTACTGTGATTAGTGTGTTGCGTACTAGGTATAAATTGAACTAATGCAGACACGTAATCAAACTAAAAGTAAGCGGTCCGACAACTTAAGCAACATGAACCAAGGGGATAATTTGATTTCGAATGTTAACGCATCGGGCGGTTCCGAAAATGCAATGGGAAATACTTCAGACGAAATGCAGAACAGCACGAACGGGCTTACATCAGAGCCACAAATTAATTTGCCTCCTACTAACCAAAATGATTTGGCAGAACTCATGAAAGCCTTATTGCAACAAAATAAAGAAAACGCACAGAAATTTGAAAAATCGATCCGCGAGCTAGGCGAACAAATGACGCATAAATTTGAAAAATCGATCCGCGAGCTAGGCGAACAAATGACGCATAAATCAGAAAAATCGATCCGAGAGCTAGGCGAACAAATGATGCAGAAATCAGAAAAATCGATCCAAGAATTAGGCCGTACATTTGAACAAATCGATGACCGTCTGCAAGCCGTAGAACAGGGCAAGCGGAGTGGCGATGCCGAATCTAAAGAGAGCGAAGAACATCTACTTAGGAATTTCCAAGTGCTGAGAGAAGAATGCCAAAGGAAACACCAGCCGGTACTCTCGAGGGTCCAATAGGCGGAAACGCATTGTCCCACGTCCGTTAGCAACACAATAGCGGACAACAGTTTAGCGATTCACGAGCTGAACCAGTCTCGTTTCGGCAGCCCTGCACGCCTATTCGACCACATGCTGCAGGAAAATCAATTTTTATGCGACCCATACGGGCCTGCGGAACTACACTCCTGGAAATGGAAAAAAGAACACATAGACACCGGTGTGTCAGACCCACCATACTTGCTCCGGACACTGCGAGAGGGCTGTACAAGCAATGATCACACGCACGGCACAGCGGACACACCAGGAACCGCGGTGTTGGCCGTCGAATGGCGCTAGCTGCGCAGCATTTGTGCACCGCCGCCGTCAGTGTCAGCCAGTTTGCCGTGGCATACGGAGCTCCATCGCAGTCTTTAACACTGGTAGCATGCCGCGACAGCGTGGACGTGAACCGTGTGTGCAGTTGACGGACTTTGAGCGAGGGCGTATAGAGGGCATGCGGGAGGCCGGGTGGACGTACCGCCGAATTGCTCAACACGTGGGGCGTGAGGTCTCCACAGTACATCGATGTTGTCGCCAGTGGTCAGTGGAAGGTGCACGTGCCCGTCGACCTGGGACCGGACCGCAGCGACGCACGGATGCACGCCAAGACCGTAGGATCCTACGCAGTGCCGTAGGGGACCGCACCGCCACTTCCCAGCAAATTAGGGACACTGTTGCTCCTGGGGTATCGGCGAGGACCATTCGAAACCGTCTCCATGAAGCTGGGCTACGGTCCCGCACACCGTTAGGCCGTCTTCCGCTCACGCCCCAACATCGTGCAGCCCGCCTCCAGTGGTGTCGCGACAGGCGTGAATGGAGGGACGAATGGAGACGTGTCGTCTTCAGCGATGAGAGTCGCTTCTGCCTTGGTGCCAATGATGGTCGTATGCGTGTTTGGCGCCGTGCAGGTGAGCGCCACAATCAGGACTGCATACGACCGAGGCACACAGGGCCAACACCCGGCATCATGGTGTGGGGAGCGATCTCCTACACTGGCCGTACACCACTGGTGATCGTCGAGGGGACACTGAATAGTGCACGGTACATCCAAACCGTCATCGAACCCATCGTTCTACCATTCCTAGACCGGCAAGGGAACTTGCTGTTCCAACAGGACAATGCACGTCCGCATGTATCCCGTGCCACCCAACGTGCTCTAGAAGGTGTAAGTCAACTACCCTGGCCAGCAAGATCTCCGGATCTGTCCCCCATTGAGCATGTTTGGGAGTGGATGAAGCGTCGTCCCACGCGGTCTGCACGTCCAGCACGAACGCTGGTCCAACTGAGGCGCCAGGTTGAAATGGCATGGCAAGCCGTTCCACAGGACTACATCCAGCATCTCTACGATCGTCTCCATGGGAGAATAGCAGCCTGCATTGCTGCGAAAGGTGGATATACACTGTACTATTGCCGACATTGTGCATGCTCTGTTGCCTGTGTCTATGTGCCTGTGGTTCTGTCAGTGTGATCATGTGATGTATCTGACCCCAGGAATGTGTCAATAAAGTTTCCCCTTCCTGGGACAATGAATTCACGGTGTTCTTATTTCAACTTCCAGGAGTGTAATTAGGATATGCATCACCAAATTGCCGATGCACTTGCGGCACGTCATTCTTGCGGGACGATGCAAAGAGGACGTGGAAACGTTTAAAACACTTCTCCAAGAGTTGGAATATAATACAGCAGAATGCCCGCCTAATCAGGCACAAAGTTATTACGGGGCACAGCAGCGCGATCGCAGTCGTGGCCGTAGTACTAATCAACGGCGTGACTGGTCGTCGCGACGCGAACGGAACAATAATCGGGACCGGCCGTATAGAAACTGGGGTAACAGTCGCGAACACAGGTGGAACAACAGAAATGATCGAGGACGTGGACAAGATCGTGAACGCTACAGGTACGGCAACCAGAATCGATACTACGATTAATACGGTGGGAATAGGACTGTAGGCGGAGCACCTCATGATGTTGAAATTCGGCCGGCCAACCCTAGACATAATCCAGCAAATGGAAATGAACAAAACCGACAATGATAAATGATCAGCGCAGAAGGCGCCCAGTCGGAACAAATGAGTGACATGGCAAATGAGTAGAAAGGACAGTGAGAAGTAGAGAGGACGGTGAGGAGAAAGAATTGATTAGTTTAAGTTTGTGACATGCATTTTGAATAATAGGTTGGTAAAAATTAATGATAAAGATGTTTTTATGTGATTGATTGAAGTGATGTTGTTAATTTGTTTTCTTTCCTTGTGCAATTAGGATTTAGTTTGATTCAAACGTAAAGATAAAAGGTTTCCTTGTGAACGAGTGAAATGCTGTTTATGTTTTTTTTTGTGTAAATTGAAAAGAGTCGCTCCTGAGGGAAGCAAGATCTGTGTTGAATTAATGCAAAAACTCAGGGGAATATCCGATCTGTGGGTATTATGGGTCTGGCAAACCCAGGTCCCCAGCTGTTAGTAGCCTTGTTTCCGATTTTCTGCTTTCAGTGCTACTATCTATCTATTACTATTCTATATCTGTCAGTATAAATGAGGATCTCTTACTATAGTATGCGTGCTATATGAATATTTTAAGACAGGAGATCTCTGAGAAAGGAATGAGTAAATCTGGAATCTTGAAAACAGGACGCGATAATACGATTGTTTAACCATTGGCTTCCCAATATGCGATGATATGTTAATATTGATGATATATGTATTTTTTGTTCTTTATAGCTGAGTACGTAAAGTGCTGTCTGTGGATTTCGTAAGTATATTGATTCCCTTCAAGGTGAAAGAAGAATTGTGGTTTGTGTAATTTACGTGGCTCTGAAATATTAAAATGGCAGTCAATACGAGCAGTTTTTCAGCAAATGGAGAATGGTACAGAAATATGGATCCTTTCTGTAGTCATGATTGATGTTGAGCCAAAGCCTGGAAAACTTATTCTGCGTTAATACTTGTCCTAGAAAAGCGACGTTTATGTGTTTTGCTGATGCTGTGAGCATTACAGTTTACTGTTTTTGCTGGTGCGGGATGCACTGCAGCCTATATGATTTGTACTGAGGAAATTTCCCACTTGAATGTAGAGGAAGAGTAAATAATTTTGATTATGGGAACAAAGGAAAGCTTGGTTTAAGGTAATAAGGATGAAGCAAAACATTTGTCATTTAAACTTCAGAAGGATTCGGATCTTTTGTGTCTGTTGTAAGTTCAATATGTTAAGATGATACTGTTTTACAGAATAGAGGTGACCACAATTTTGCCATTCATGAGAAATGAATCCAGAATAACCACCACAGGCGAAATGACTGATTTGGAAGCGAGAGGTAACTTAAAGAAGGAACGAAATCGCAGCAAAATGGGTAAGAAAATGTAGTACAACCTGTATAGTGCAGACATTTTTACCGTTCTCAGAGCCATCTGTGTGATTAAATCTTGTGATAACGTAATTTTAGATGAAATTTTCTTACTGTTTTATGTGTGAATATATGAGTATGATAAATGTATAATTGCGAGTCTCTTTTCAGGTGTGCGAACTGGTATAAATGTTTTGGTGTGTAAATAACCATTGTTCTTTTTACTGTGTATGTTTAAGGAAAGTTTCTCCATATTTATCATGTGACAAGACGTATGCCGCGAGCGTCAAGAAGAGGACGAATTAGAACAATGTTGTAGTGGTATATACACGGTGTTGAAATAGCATTGAAGTACCTTATTGGCTTAACTAGTAGTGGATAGAAGTAGAATATTGAGTAATGCATGTTTATGGGTAGTTAGTTTGTAGAATAGACAACAGGTGTGCATGTATGTGTGTGTAAATAACATGTGAACCCTGTGCTGTCCTGACCTATACTTGCACAAGGCATAATCCTATTCATTTTAGTGAATTAATCAGTAGCATTGGATTTATTAAAACGTAAGTGAACCACATTAGGGATGTGGATTTAAATATTATATTGTCAGTTCATTTAATTTTTTATTTTTTTTTTACATTGTAAAGTCATTTCACTTTTATTTTTTTACATTGTCAAGTCATTTAAACTTTATTTTATATTGTCGATTCATCTAATAATTTTTTTTTTATAAAAATAAAGTCTCACTTCGTTCTTAAAAATTGTGAAAGACAATACTAAGTGGTATTATGTATGACATTGTGTAATCACATAACTACGATAAAAAATTTTTCTGTGAATGCAGTTGAGAACGTGAAAGCGAACCGGCTAAACTCTTACGAGACAGCGGGAGCAGCCGGACTAGTTGTAAACTGGCGGGTTTCCCAGCGGGGGACGTTGTCAACCGGGCCACTTCGGGAGCGCGGTCGACCACAAAAGAAGGGCATGCGGCAAACACTTTCCCTTGCACCTGGAGCTAATGGGCGGCCGCCCCGTGCGACCCTGCCTGAAGGCGACGACCTGAGATGGGCGAGCGGTCCACCGCGCGGAAATCCATCTGCTGGCAACGCACCACACGCACGCGACCGTGACGAGACGGCCGCGGAGAAACAACACAAGGGGCGTGGAGCCTTTTGACAGGTACTGTCCAGAGAAACTGGCAGACTTCAACGACGCCTATCGACATTTCCTGACGGATGCCTACTGTCAAGCGACAGTAAATCATGGTTCGATGTTCTCTGGTCGCTAAGGGTGGCACAAAAGAGGAGCCATTAAGTGTCGTCCTTGCCCAGGAATATCAAACCGGCGAGTCAATTGAGGATAACTCAAGAATGTAACAACACAAAGGGCGTGGAGCCTTTTGACACATACTGTCCAGAGAAACTGGCAGACTTCAACGACGCCTATCAACATCTCCTGACGGATGCCCACTGTCAAGCGACAGTAAATCATGGTTCGATGTTCTCTGGTCGCTAAGGGTGGCACAAAAGAGGAGCCATTAAGTGTCATCCTTGTCCAGGAATATCAACCTGGCGTGTCAATCGAGGATACCGCACGAATTTGACAACACAAACATGGAACCAAATCGAGATGTACGTGACACAGACCACCAAGAGAAACTTCATGAGAGGGCAGAGACGGTGGGATTGCACGCAACAGATGGACAAAAATCCCTACTGACAGCTGCGGCGACGAACCCCCTCCCCCACCCCTTATACTGTGCCTCGGAACAGTGGAACTAGTGAGTGTATCAGTGAACAGTGATTATACGGTTCTTAGTTCAATGCATATACGTGTTTCTGTCACAGAAACTTTGACTCGTGTGTTTTGCAGGGATTCGATTTATTGGTGTTTATTAGACTAACTCTTGTATTTTGCAGGCGTTCTATTTTTGTTTTTTTTTAGACTTTGACTCTTGTATTTTGCAGGTGTTCTATTTATTATTTTTTTTAGACTTTGACTCTCGTATTTTGCAGGTGTTTTATTTATTGTTCTTTTTAGACTTTGACTCTTGTATTTTGCAAGGTGTTTTATTTATTGGTGTTTTTTTTTAGATGTTGACTAGTGTACTGTTTTATTGATCAATGTTTGTTCTTGTGTGATGTATTAGATTTGTGTTATTTTGTTTCGTAAATTCATTCATGTGGCATTGCATAGTTTATCAGTCAGATTGCTATTCATTCTCATTGGACTGTGATCGATTAGCCTTTGCATGGGGCATATTTATTGTGAGGAACCCCTTAAGGGTAACAATCACATAATTATTTAAGTTTCAGTATAATGACACAGTGCTCATTGTTTGCTAGCTAATTGAAATATAGGAGAGTGATTAAATTGTGCCACATAGTTATTTTAATTCTACAAATTACTAGTTTTATACGATATAGAATTTTTTTGCGATAACCACTTTGTAAAACATGTTTTTTCTCTTATCATTTTTTTGCTTTTGCGGATTGTGCATTGTAATGTTCTGCTTTATAATACCGATGTTATTTGATTTTTTTTTAATTGCTGTGGCATCTTTGCTATTTTCATAAATTTTACTTGTTAATAAACAGTCATAAATTTTCCTGTGATCAGTTGGCTCTTGCAATGAGCAAATACTAGTGAACTCCATAAGGGTAACAACCAGAAATTGTTTTCTTATTAATGACACAGGAACCATTGTTTTTACTTGCTGACCGAATTAGGTCTACAATATCTTTTAAATAGGTGTCACAGATTGTTTTTTTTTGTTTCCTCCTTGAAATTGGTAGATTTTAAAGATTTGTTGAAATTATTGTGTTTTAGCAAGTAGCTGGTGACCTTTTGCCTTTTTTTTTTACATTTTTGGTTTAAGTAGGGTGTGAGAAGCCTGCTTGGGAATGTCCTAGCATGGCCAGAAAATTCCCTGCACAGTCTTTTCCCGGAGCGTTGGGGTTATGAAAGGTCTCTGTTGGATTCCTTTCATGTTTAATTTCTTGAATCTGTTGTCATTTATGGAGTAAATTCCTCTCCTAAATTTACTGTGGCGTTTCTGACTATCTGGGAGGAGATTGAGTAGTGGAACGTGTTACTTTTACTCATAAACAAGTTCGATCTGTCACACTACTACACTTTAAAACACAGTTTATATGTAATTCATGTCACACAGTCTCATACGGAACCTACATCCGCTTTCTTTTATATACTGTATACGATAAGATAATGTCATCCCCCTTCCCTTCTGTGTGAGAGTATGAATGAGCAAATGTATTTGTAGTTGCATGCTTGAGGGTAGCAGACAAGCCTGTCTGCTAGAGAACAGTAGGACCAACGACGGAACAGGTAGCTACGCTTCCTAAAAGCAAAGAGGTTTCTATCCTTAGTATGGTTCTGTCCTTCCGTTGTCATGTTGGTATAGGAAGCTGCCCCTCTGGCCACTTCCGTTTGTCTTTGTGAGCCACCCTCAGGAAGCACGCTCGGCAGTAGGCAGTTGCTGGGGGACCGTGGCGAGAGTCTGAAGTGGTAAGATCTCCGGCTAAGCGCGTGTCTGCTAAGTCCATAGGACAATGGATTTGTTAAGTTCAACCTAACTGAAAATTTAATCATCTTTATTTCGGGTTTAGCTCTAAAATATCTAAGGTTATCTTAAATTGCAGCGTAGTGTAATTCTCGTGTGAAGTTCAGATTATTTTGCGGTAGTTGCTTTGTCATTACTTTGTGAGTAAAGTGGAACCACGTGTTGATCAGTAACTCTAACTAAGTTCATCAATCTTAAATGTGAATGCTTGTGCGACTATAACGTCTCGTCTTGACAATATTTTACAATATAGCAACTTTTCTTTATGCTTTTCTTTATGTTCAACCCACGTGGAGTGTACTTTGCGAGACCAGTACCACGTGCTTATATAACTGTTTGACCCATCAGGTTAATAGTAAGACGTTAGTAACCAGTTCAAGGTTTTTCTTTTGTCAATTGCTTTTCGATCGAATTTATTTTAATTATCAAAATTACTGTGGAGTTATACGCTTTGTGTAAACCAAGTTGACCACGTGGAGCATGTGGTGTAATCATCAAAGTTGCCTTCAGCTATTCTTTTTGGGAAGATTTCACAAAGAGTTAATATGAATTTAGTATACCAGTGTGTGGTAATTACATGACGGACAGGATTGTGTTACGAACGTAACTTCTCTGGGTGAAAACTGAATCTGTAGGTTGTGGTTAATTTCTTCTTGCTTATGTTTCAACGTTCTTTGGGTGTTGTTTTGTGAATGCAGGGTTGTATGCTGTCTCCCAATCTTGGCTCCATATTTGATGTGTTCCGTAAGATTAAAATCTCACATTTTTACAATCCTTAAACAAGGCACCAGCTCAGTTATAACTCACGTATAATATGCTGAAATTTTAAAGAACAATCTTAAAATAAATTTCCAAATGTAAACTGATTTCTTTCTTTTTATTTAAATTCTCCTTTTTATATATAGATATATTACCGGTTGTTGTATGACTGTAAAAGATTATAATCAATGTTAGTCTGATTGGTAATGTGGTAAACCTAGACTAGTTACCTGGTGAAACAGTTGCGCAGTAATGCACGGTTAACTTCTCCCCAGACAGCTCACAGCTTTTAACCCGCTTTCATTGGCTATTAGCACTGATCAGCATAGCAAATTCATGTAGCAACATTACAATGGCATTGAAACAGAGGATGACACGCACAAAGATGAAATACTAAACACCTTTTTCCAAAGTTGTTTCAAAGAGGAAGACCGCACTGCAGTTCCTTCTAAATCCACGCAAGAACGAAAAAATGGCTGACAACGAAATAAGTGTCCAAGGAATAGTAAAGCAACAGAAATCACTCAACAGAGGAATGTCCACAGGATCTGACGGGATACCAATTCCATTCGACACAGAGTACGTGAAAGAACTTGCCCCCCTTCTAACAGCCGTGTACCGCAAGTCTCTAGAGGAACAGAAGGTTCCAAATGATTGGAAAAGAGCACAGGTAGTTCCAGTTTTCAAGAAGGGTCGTCGAGCAGATGCGCAAAACTGTAGGCCTACATCTCTGACGTCGATCTGTTGTAGAATTTTAGAACATGTTTTTTGCTCGTGTATCATGTCACTTCTGTAAACCCAGAATCTACTCTGTAGGAGTCAACATGGATTCCGGAAACAGCGATCGTGTGAGACCCAACTCTCTTTATTTGTTCATGAGACCCAGAAAATATCAGATAGAAGCTCTTAGGTATATGCCATTTTCCTCGACTTCCGGAAGGCGTTCGATAAAGTTCCTCACTGTTGCCCGATAAACAAAGTAAGAGCCTACGGAATAACAGACCAGCTGTGTGGCTGGATTGAAGAGTTTTTAGGAAACAGAACACAGCATGTTGTTCTCAATGTAGAGACGTCTACAGACGTTAAAGTAACCTCTGGCGTAGCACGGGGGAGTGTTGTGGCACCATTGCTTTTCACAATATACAGGGTGAGTCACCTAACGTTACCGCTGGATACATTTCGTAAACCACATCAAATACTGACGAACCGATTCCACAGACCGAACTTGAGGAGAGGGGCTAGTGTAATTGTTTAATATAAACCATACAAAAATGCACGGAAGTATGTTTTTTAACACAAACCTACGTTTTTTAAATGGAACCACGTTAGTTTTGTTAGCATATCTGAACATGCATTGTAAAATGTTAATTGCATCCGGAGATATTGTAACCTAAAGTTGACGCTTGAAACCTCCGACGTTCAGTTTCGTGTTGTTACAAACACGGGCATAAATTGGCCAGCCCGTTCTCCTGATCTTACACCTCTGGACTTCTTTCTCTGGGGTACGTTAAAGGAGAATGTGTACCGTGATGTGCCTATAACCCCAGAGGATATGGAACAACGTATTTTGGCACCCTGCGGCGACATTACACCAGTTGTACTGCGGCGTGTACGACATTCATTACGCCAGAGATTGCAATTGTGTGCAGCGAATGATGGCCACCACATTGAACATCTATTGGCCTGACATGTCGGGACACACTCTATTCCACACCGTAATTCAAAACGGAAACCACGTGTGTACGTATGCCTCACCCCTCATGGTAATGAACATGTGCGTCAGTGAAAAAGGCCAATAAAAAGGTGTTAGCATGTGGACGTAATGTGCTGTTCCAGTCTCTTCTGTACCTAAGGTCCATCACCGTTCCCTTTGGATCCCTACGTAATTCGGTGCTCTCCGATACACGCGATCGAACAGCGGAGGAGTGGTACTCAAGTGCCAACTTTAGGTTACAATATCTCTGGATGTAATTAACATTTTACAATGCAACAAACGTCACTGATTACGTATTTGTTTATGTGTTCAGATGTGCTAACAAAACTAACGGGGTTCCATTTAAAAAACGCAGGTTTGTGTTAAAAAACATACTTCCGTGCATTTTTTTATGGTTTGCATTAACCAATTACACTAGCCCCTCTCTTCACGTTCGGTCTGTGGAATCTATTCGTCAGTATTTGATGTGGTTTACGAAATATATCCAGCGGTAATGTTAGGTGACTCATCCTGTATATAAATGACCTAGTAGATAGTTTCGGAAGTTCCATGCGGCTTTTCGCGGATGATGCGGATGATGCGGATGATACAGAGAAGTTGCAGCATTAGAAAATTGCAGTGAAATGCGGGAAGATCTTCAGCGGATAGGCACTTGGTGCAGGGAGTGGCAATTGACCCTTAACATAGACAAATGTAATGTATTGCGAATACACAGTAGTATTGTATGATTATATGATAGCAGAACAAACACTGGTAGCAGTTACTTCTGTAAAACTTCTGGGAGTATGCGTACGGAACGATTTGAAGTGGAATGATCATATAAAAATAATTGTTGGTAAGGTGGGTGCCAGGTTGAGATTCATTGGGAGAGTCCTTAGAAAATGTAGTCCATCAACAAAGGAGATGGCTTACAAAACACTCGTTCGACCTATACTTGAGTATTGCTTATCAGTGTGGGATCCGTACCAGGTCGGGTTGACAGAGGAGATAGAGAAGCTCCAAAGAAGAGCGGCGCGTTTCGTCACGGGGTTATTTGGTACGCGTGATAGCGTTACGGAGATGTTTTGCAAACTCAAGTGGCAGACTCTGCAAGAGAGGCGCTCTGCATTGCGGTGTAGCTTGCTGTCCAGGTTTCGAGAGGGTGCGTTTCTGGATGAGGTATCGAATATATTGCTTCCCCCTACTTATACCTCCCGAGGAGATCACGAGTGTAAAATTAGAGAGATTCGAGCGTGCACGGAGGCTTTCCGGCAGTCGTTCTTCCCGCGAACCATACGCGACTGGGACAGGAAAGGGAGGTAACGACAGTGGCACGTAAAGTGCCCTCCGTCGCACACGGTTGGGTGGCTTGCTGAGTATAAAAGTAGATGTAGATGAACCAATCCTTTTGCCTTCCACCCAGTCCTGGCGAAGAAGAGTGAACGACGACCCGGAAATGGCGTCGTGCCCATCTCCACCGCGCGTCTGTTGCTCCAAGCGCTGACGCTGCCCACAGGTCCACATTGTGCTAAGACCGCACGTAAGCTGCCTGCTCTGACCTCTGTCGACGCCACTCTCGCAGCCGTTTTCGAACCATAGCCGGGGCAGCGGGAACCTCACAAGAAAGTATCACGTGCCACCTGCTGAGACGCCAGCTAGAAGCTATCGATACTGGGCAGTGGAACAAGCTACCACGGCCCAGATTCTAACTTACTCATAATTTCGCACCTTTCCGAAATTCTTTTTCGCCGATGCATCCTACCAAAATAAATCAGTAACCAGTAGGTTGTTGTCCTCGCTCATGACAGGATCTTTGACTGAGCAGAGTCTGGACATGAGAGTGCAGGGGCCAGTGTAGTTGTTTCTTCTGGTGGTATGGACAGTACTTCCGACGCAAGCACTTTTAAAGAAGTACTGAGAGCCGACCTGGGTCGGAGCAGTTTGGCTGTTGTCGTGGTCTGCTTGTCAGTGTTATTGCTGCCCGGGCAGCAACAGGCCTTATCTTTCTTGGGTTCCTGCTTTGAACAGAGCCCCCGGCTGGCCACCATTTACTCAGAAGTCAGCATCGTTGAGAGAATTCTCGAAAAACTTTTATTACGGTAAATTGATAATTTTTGCTTATGGACCGTCTGACAGCAACTGAATAAAACACAATTTTAGTGCCATACACGTTTCCCCTTTAATTTCTGAAAGGCGTCATCAGTGGCCTGGAATATGTACATATGTTTGCTATTTAATTTACATTTCTGTCACTGTTGACGATCTCGAAAAACTTGTCCGTGTCATGGGCAGAATTTTGTGTTGGGGCAGCTTGCTGGCTGCCTACATTCCTGTGTGGTCTGAAGTTAGCAGTCATACGGCCACACAGTGATGGAATGGTTCTTTGCTAAACGAATCGCCAGCATTTCCTCAGGTCTCTCCCGTACAACAACTAGTTTGCCTATTAGAGTTTGTTGCTCTTACTAAAACTGTGGCCGCCCAGTTGTAAGTTACGGTTAAATAACTGTACTTGGCTTTCAATTTTAAGACCTAGCGTGCCGGGCTCTGCTGTAAGTGAGATCTTATCTTTCAGATATGTTCGATTAAGAAGAACAGCCCGCTCTGCCTTGTGCCAGCCAACTTATTTGCACTTAGTAGCATAACCTGCGTTCATGTTCCACAGCCACCTTATCCAATGGTCAGTAGTAGATTCTGTTTAATGCTATGAAGGTTTCAACATCTGCTCTGTTTCTGGCTGAACTGTTCCAGCAGCAGTTTTCTAAAGATAATTGAAGCGCCTAAAATTTGTCTAGACTATCTAGTTAGCAAGCAGTAAAGGAAACAAAAGAAAAATTCAGAGTAGGTATTAAAAATCCATGGAGTAGAAATAAAAACTTTAAGATTCGCCGATGACATTGTAATTCTGTCAGAGACAGCAAAGGACTTGGAAGAACCGTTGAACGGAATGGACAGTGTCTTGAAAGGAGGATATAAGATGAACATCAACAAAAGTAAAATGAGGATAAAGAAATGTAGTCGAGTTAACTCGGGTGATGCTGAGGGAATTAGATTAGGAAATGAGACACTTAAAGTAGTAAAGTAGTTTTGCTATTTGGGAAGCAAAATAACTGATGATGGTCGAAGTAGAAAGGATATAAAATGTAGACTGGCAATGGCAAGGAAAGCGTTTCTGAAGAAGAGAAATTTGTTAACATCGAGTATAGGTTTAAGTGTCAGGAAGTTGTTTCTGAAAGTATTTGTATGGAGTGTAGCCATGTACCGAAGTGAAACTTGGACGATAAATAGTTTGGACAAGAAGAGAATAGAAGCTTTCGAAATGTGGTGGTACAGAAGAATGCTGAAGATTAGGTGGGTAGATCACATAACTAATGAGGAGGTACTGAATAGAATTGGGAAGAAGAGAAGTTTGTGGCACAACTTGACTAGAAGAAGGGATCGGCTGGTAGGACACGTTCCGGGGCATCAAGGGATCACCAATTTAGTACTGGAGGGCAGCGTGGAGGGTAAAATTTGTAGAGGGAGACCACGACATAAATACACTAAGCAGATTCAGAAGGATGTAGGTTGCAGTAGGTACTGGGAGATGAAGAAGCTTGCACAGGATAGAGTAGTATGGAGGGCTGCATCAAACCAGTCTCAGGTCTGAAGACCACAACAACATCTGGTTAGCCTAGAAGAGTTCACATAGCGATGGTTAAGGAGTTTGGTGGCTTGTGAAGGTTAGTTTCTAAAGGATGTTTTCTCATTTATTAAGATCGTTTTAATATTAGATAATATGCTTTACTAACTTCTGAATTTTGCTGTGCCCGCATGTGCATTTTCCTTGATTGTGGTATCTTTGATGAGGGTCAGAGGTTTATGATTGTATCCTTGCAGCTTGTGGGGATTACTTTTTGAGGTCTATCTTTACATTTGTTAAGGTGGCTTTAATCTTTTCAGTGTTTAATGTTTTAATAATTTTGAATTTAGCACCACACACTTTCGTATTTGCCGTAAGTGTGGTATCATTAGTGAGGGCCAAAGGTTTATTGTTAGGTCCTTGCAGTTTGTGGGGACTATTTTCTGAGGCCAAATTTTCCATTTGTTAAGGCGTGTTTAATGCTTTCTATGTTTAATGACTTAGTAATTTTGAATTTTGCAGCGCCCGCATTTCTATTTGCTTGTCACGTTGGGGCCGGAGTCTGATGCCCGAGGTCTAGCTCTGAGTTTACTGTGTCGCCTCCAGGCTTTCGCCACGAGCAGACTTCGACCCGACCAGTTGTGATTTATTCGTGTTTGAGATACTTCCTTCTTGCGACAGGAAAATCTTGAAGCATGACTAAACATTAGTGAGGCTCGAGTTAAATTGTTTTCCTTGAAGTTTAGTGGTGCTAAAGAAAAGACACATTTATCCTTGGCGTTCTTTAATGTTTATTTTGTTCTAAAGAATAGACATTTACGCTTGGACCTTGTAAAATGCTATATGAAGATGGTATCTGTTCTTTCGGACATGTCCGAAACAAAAGATACCATATTCATATAGTTAAGGCTAACCAGCCATTGACCTTCTTCTTCTGTGCTGGATGCACACCCATTGCCCGAACTCTTACGGGACACGGTAAGATTGTCTGCCGCGAGTAATGAGTGCAGTGGGCAAGAGCACTACGAACGTAGTGTGTGGACATTAATTTGGGTTTGTAGGCCTCACTGGGAGCGTGCAAGGGATAAGACACTGCAGTCGCGCTATCCTCTGTGCCCTCGGTGCTCATATGGATAGTGTGTCTGCCATGTGAGCAGGAGATCCCGGGTTCAATTTCCGGTCGGGGCACACATTTTCAGCTGTCGCCGTTGATGTATATCAAGGCCTGTCGACAGCTTACGGTCTTGATTTAATTATCATTTCATTGTAACATGTTAGTTAAGAGTTTAGACGTTCAATAAATTGGTGATAAAAATTGCTAAGTAACAAGCGATGTTGAATAAGTTTCCAAGCCCTTCCTGTCTGACTGTTGGTGTCCCTTATCTTGGTACATGCCCTTATTGACTGTACCAATAATGAAAGGGAAAATTTTACTTATTAATGTTAAGGCTCGAGTGGTTCTTACACGCTACAGTGAATGACGATTTCCAGGAAATAAAGAAACCTTTTTTTTTCAGGGCGCAAGTTCACAATAAAGTTTAGCTGTAATAAAAATTAACGTCATCGCTTCAGAATAACAGAAACAAAGTTTGACAGCGTGGTACCAATTCCGAGGGAACCCTAATCAAGAGTGGCTGCAGAGCGGCGTCCGTGACGGGCGCTGCGGGTGGGGTACCGTGAAGCAGTAGGGAAGCGGTGCGTTGTCCAGCCGAACGTCCAGTCCGCTCTCCGCGAGTTCCGATTGTCGAGCCACGAGGTTTATCCGTCTGCTGACCCGGGTCTGAGTAATTGAATGCTGCCGCTGGAGGTTACGCTTCGCCGCACGTAACCAGCGGGCGGAAGCACGTCCGCGGCCACTTGTCGTGAGAACGTACTTGTTTTGTTTCCTCGACACTAGCGCTACCGATTTTCTGATGCTCGCGCTGCTCGGAAGCATGCCCGATGCGCCTGGTGGAGTCTGTAACAGACTGTGTATCAATAGATTGCCTGTACACAGTTTCGCATCTGCAACACGCGATGCCCTTGGGCTGTTTGTAGTCTCTGGTGGAGATACGCCTGCGGACCAAGAGTAAGCAACCCGCATTGCGAAGGTGTTGTTCTGGAAGCGTAACGTAGTCGGCCAATGGACGATGTACAGCAACTTCATTTTCGCTGTTCGTGCTGTAAATCCTCAGCGTAAGAAGTGACATTTAGCTTAATTTCTTCTAATTCTATATGGAACATATCTTTCAGATGGTATTGACATAAGCCACTGAATGTGCTTGCAAAACTGTACACTGAAGCGCCAAAGAAACTGGTATAGGTATGCGTATTCAAATACAGAGATATATGTAAACAGGCAGAATACACCGCTGCTGTCGGCAACGCCTACATAAGACAACAAGTGTCTGGCGCAGTTGCTAGATCGGTTACTGCTGATACAATGACAGGTTATCAAGATTTAAGTGAGTATGAGCATGGTGTTATTGTCGGCGCACGAGCGATTGGAGGTAGCGATGAGGTGGGGGTTTTCCCGTACGGCCACTTCACGAGCCTACCGTGAATATAAGGAATCCGATAAAACATGAAATCTCCGACATCGCTGTGGCCGGGAAAGGATCCTGCGAGAACAGGACGACGACGACTGAAGAGAATCTTTCAACGCGATAGAAGTGCAACCCTTCCGCAAATTGCTGGAGGTTTCAATGCTGGGCCCTTAACAAGTGTCAGCGTGCGAACCATTCAAGGAACATCACCGATCTGGGCTTTCGGAGACGAAGGCCCATTCGAGTACCCTTTATCACTACACAACACAAAGCTTTACACCTCGTCTGGGCACGTCAACACCGACATTGGACTGTTGATGACTAGAAACACGTTTCCTGGTTGGACGAGTCTCATTTCAAATTGTATCGGGTGGATGGATGTGTACGGATATGGAGACAACCTCATGAATCCATGGAACCTGAATGTCTGCAGGGTACCGTTCAAGCTGGTGGAGGCTCTGTAATGGTGTGGAGCATTGTAGGAAAGCAACATGCTCACGCCTTATAAAATTCACATCAGTCTTTCCATTATGTGCCAGCCTAGTCCGCTGTAACTAGCTCTGACGTCATCAATGTTGCGCAATACCTTAAAAATCAAGTAAATAACCTGAAACGTTTCTAGCATGTCAGAAGTAATACTAAATCAATATGTGTTGAATATCAGTTCAATAACTTTAACCATTTTCGAAATTTGGACGTTTTTCTGTAAAAATCATTGGCGCAACGGAAAAGAGCTAGAAACTTAAAAATTTATTTTTAGATTCCTTTTGCATAATAATTTAGTAGAAACAGTATTCTGGATCTTACAAATTAAAATTTTAGTTGAAATTCATGATTTTCAGGTTTAGGTCTTAGAAATTAAGGAAGCAAGGTAGATTAAGTAGGCGAATAAATAAGGCTAAGATGTTTAAAATTAAGTGGAAGGGAGATCCGCTATAATCATAAAGATGTGAGAAGTTTCAACTGAGTAGCTATTAAACTATAGCGATAGCGTATCTCCAAAGGGCAAGTTCAGAGCTTGTCTACTGCGTGTAATGTAATTAAATTAATTCTCTCGCCCAAAATATTTGACTTAACCACGTCAGACTTTTATTATGATTACTTACCTGTGTGCTGATTGCATATTTAAATTGAGAGCTTCATTGGCCATCAGGAAAGGAAGCAATGATTTATTCGATAACTTAAAGTGGTGCATTACTAGCCCAGCGGCTAATCGGGAGAGCAAATTTGATCAGGCGTTCCCTTAGCCGTCCGCACCGCGGCTTTATATATAAGAATGCTGCACAAGAGGAAAAGGCCCCAGTTCTCTCCAGACGCTGATTAGTGCACCATCTGTGCCGGGAGTTGCGTCGCGTCGGTATCATTGCTATCAACAGCCTCGGATGCCGTAATAAGTTACTAGGGATACGCGTAACCACGAAATCGTTTTCGAGTGAAGTGTTAATTCTGGGATGACTTTAATGATCTATCTTCAGTTTGCGTACGTCGTATTTTCACGTGCCATCGTGGGACAGCATTCTACCATTATTTAGCGTGGCGTTTGATGAACATTATCATCAAATTATGGCGAGCATTAGCTTAAACATTTAACTTGAACAGTTTTAGTTGCATCAGCGCATTAGACTCTGAACTGCTCTGGTAGTTGGATTGTGTGGATTCTTTTTGGTCTGTGACTGTCAGAATGTAGTGAACATTTTAGAGAGAATGGTGTTTGATTATGAATCCCAGACAATCTCCTAATTCCTCAGAGCTATAAGCTATAGCTATAAATGTATTTCTCAGATGAAGTGGGCTCTAGGAATTCTAATTACAGGCTTCACATTTTGCTAATCACTTTCTGGTTGACCATATTGTAGTTAGAGAGCCAGTGTTGAGAACGGCAAACAACAGCATTAAATAAATAATAGGAACATTTGAATAACAATTAGCCCACCCGCCGCCCCACGTATGGTGCATCGGCCAGGAAAGAAACATACTGAGTAAAAGTGAAAGTGATTTTTAAATATTCGGATTCGGGAGTGAAATGCGACACACAACTGAGTAATAGAACAGTGTTAGTGTTACGTGTGCATGTGGACGACGCAATTGGATTAACAATGCATCTGGATTGATGGAGCTGGCACTGAGTCTAGCGGCGCTGCCGGCATCGCGAGAAGCCAGTTTCGCCTCACCGCAGTTGTCCACCGCAGCAACCGGAGCTGTGCCTGCAGTTGCGGGCCACGCAAACACACAGCAGCCGTCGAAGTGCCGTCTGCAGTTCAACGCACCGTGTCACATCAGTAATCCTGGTACGCAGCTCCGGCAACGCCATACGTCGTGCAGAAGGAACTAAGTTAAGTGAAAAGCTGTTAAAAATTTTACTAACCTGCACTAAAAGACTGTCGGCGATGGAACCGCCAGACGAAACTAAGGTTAAACTTAAATCAGAGCCTATGTCTGTTGAGGAAACTGTAAATCCAAACAACGGTTCAAGTGTAAGTATGCATGAAAATAGTAATGTTAAAGTGAAATATGAAGTATTTTCGCCTGACAGTAGTGTGAAAAGGGGCAATGATTCAATAATAGAGAGCCCTGTAGTAAAGCAGATATTAGAAATTGTTAATTTATTGGTTGATAGTTTATCTGATGAGTTTAAAACGAAACAGTCATCAGATTGGAAGAGTTTAAAAAGGATAAGTTAGATATGACTGATCAATCAGATGTTTCATGTCGTTTTGATGATTCTGTATTGGAGCCTGTTTTTCGTCACCGGAGTGTGATAAAAAACCAGCTAGTGAAGAACCCAAAGATACTGGGGCTATTGATTTAAATGTTATATTACAAGCAATAGCTACCAGTAATCCTAAAATGACAGCTGAAATGAAGTATGAGATTGTGGCCAGCCAAACTAGTTTTGATAAACAATTGGAGGTAATGGACGATACCTTCAAGGCTGGTTGCAATAAGTTGAAAGAGGATCTGGACGGTTTGAATTATAAAATTGATTATAATCGTGAAGATATTAAGAAAAAGGTTGCTCAACAATTTTCTGAAATGTATAAAACAGTAAAATCCGAAGTTGCTGAAGTTCGCAGAGACTTCCAAATGGAAAATGCGAAGCTAGAGCACAAGTTAACATAAAAGATCGAGGCGGAATCTGAACTGTGCTCAGATAGGTTTAAAGATGTTAATATAAAAGTAAACATATGTCAAGCAGAAGTAGATGCAATCAAAATTGATACTACTCATATTGTGCAAAGAGTAGATAATGTTGAAATGAAAGTAGAAAATATTTGTACTAACGTTGCTAACATTGAGAGTAAAGTAGCTTCAGTAACTTCTGGTAATGGTAGTATACAACAAGTTGTAGCTGCAAACGCCGCATTTATCGGATGTCGGCAGTTCTTGCTGTTCGATCCAGATAAAAATATCCACCCGCTAGATTTCTGGAACGATTTTGAAGATTGATTCCACCAACTTGGTTTGAACGAGAGAAAATCTCATTTATTAGAAGCCATTTAGCAGGTGACGCCATGCGTTGGTCAGCTGATGTTATGTTGAAGTGTAAAACATTAGCGGAATTTAAAACAGCTTTCATTAATGAGTATTGGCCTAGTAATAAGCAAAATGAAGTGTTGAGAGAATTTTGAAATGGAAAACGCTTCAATGCAGGCAAGGAATCTATTAAAGAGTTTGCTAGGTCATGGATTTCACGTTTGTCACATTTGGTCGAAAAGCTAACACCTGAAATGATAATACTAGGTCTTGAAGCCGAACTGCCGTGGTATTGGCAAACTAGAATTATATCTGCCCCTAGAGACAATCTTGATCGTTTCATTGAATATTTGGAACGTGTAGAGCGTGTTGCTGCCAATGAGGAGCAAGCACGTAATAACAGAAATGGCAATAACACTAGTAGTAATTTTAAGAACGAGCAGAATGGCAATATAAACATCAGAACAGTAGGTGTTCGCCATCCTAAGAGAGGTAGGAATTGGAGAAATAATTATCAGAACCAACAATGGCATCCAAATGATAGTAATTTTGTTCCGAACAAAATTATGCAGGTAAACAACAGTGTGGAAAGCAATGCTGTGCCAGTTAACTATAATGGAAATAAAGGAAACAGTAGTAGGCCGAGGCAGGAAAGCTAGTTCCCGTCTATGAGGACACTGGCGCTCACCAGGCGGTTACTTTTCCTTTCCTAAGCCAGTAGTTACAGTAATTGACAAGACAGATCAGAATACTCAGTCTGAACATGTGGATGAGGAGTCGGTAGCATCTAAGGATAAAGCAGAAATATTAGATCACTCACAGTATTTGATAGATACCGTGTTAGAGAAGCTTTCTAAGTGGGAAGAGAAAGAGAAGGCGCGGCAGTGTAACGGTAGGGAAGAGCTACAAAATACTGAATTGTCAGGTGAAGAAGCAGAAGAGATTCGTGCTTATATTTACGATGAGGATGATGTGCTCTTATCTAAAGTGCCTGTGCAGGATGTTGATACTGTACTAATAGATTTAGGACAGAAGGTAAGTGAGAATGTAGAGGCTAGTCTGTTGTGGGTCGATGAACCCAGTAGCTGTGACCAGTTGTCACTTGAGAAGGAACCCGACGATAATGGTGCAAGTGGTTTAGCTGTAACTAGTGTTATGCCCGGTCTGGAGGCGCAGAATCGCTCAGACTACAGTAATTTGGGTCATGTTCAGCAAACTAAATGTAATGAAGTCGTGCGGTGTTTCGATTTGAAATTAATAGACCGACTGGAAAAGGCAGCTGAAAATGTAATTCAGGAAACCCCTACATACTTTGACCTAAATGTAATGAAGACAGATGTCGATCACTTTAGTTGGAGACAAATCCAAAAGGAACTATTGGATGAGTTTGTGGAACCACTTGTACAAACTATAATAAGCCACCCTATAATAATAGTGAATATGTTGGGTATCAATGTACATTGTCTCTTAGACAGTGGAAGTGAGGTGAGTGCGATATCTCAGTCCTTCTTTGATGCATTACCTGGTAAAGACAAGCTTACAGTAATGAGGGTGTCAGGACTAAGAATAATTGGTGCCACTGGCAAGGTGTCAAAAACGGTAAAACAAGAAGCTTTGCTGCCCTTTAACATTAATGGTAATTTAATTGATCATCCATGCTTAATAGTAAATAATCTCAGTATTGAGGTTTTAATTGGCATAGATTTTTTGTCGAAATATCAGAGTGTTGTTGACTTTGAAAGAAGCCAGTTAAAATTGGTCTTGGCAATAACTGGGGTGATTACGGTACCTTTTTTTGATAAACATGTAGTAACTAATGATGAAACTTGGGAGCTGCCTATACGAGTTCTGAAAAATAGGAGATATTGGGACGAAAGTGTTAATCTTAGTAAAAGTAAGCTAAACACATTAGAAAGGAAGAAGCGTCATGACGCAAAAGCTGTACCCACCAGTTTTGAAATAGGTCAGTTAGTCCTTGTCAAAACCAAGGAAAAATCAAAGAAAATAAATGCAGAAACAAAGAAATTCATGTTCGTATACCAAGGACCTTTCAGGATCGTAGGAAAACCACACGCCAATGCATATAGGCTACAGTACCCTAAGAGTAAAAAGATATTAGGTCTCAGGAACGTGATCGACCTAAAGAAGTTCATAGGTAGTGAATGATTTCTGTAGGGAGGAGGTTGTTCTGTAACCTCTACACAGTGTGGCAGCTGTACAGTCCCAGCTGTGTGAGATCTTCTTTCACATTTCAGATCTCACTCACTCTTCATCTTTTCTATCTACCTAAAATTTCGACCTCTTCTTCCCAACACATTAAATTTTCCGTTATGGTTATCAAGCCAATAATAAACTAAGGAATTCCTTAGGGAGGAGGTTGTTCCGTAACCTCTACACTTTGTGGCAGCTGTGCAGTCCCAGCTGTGTGAGATCTTCTATCCTTTTCAGGTGTTACTCATTCTTCATCTTTCCTATCCACCAAAGTTTCGACTCCTTCTTTGCAATACAAAAATTTTCAGTTATGGCTCTCAAGCCATGAGTTCTGTAACCATTCTATCCACCGATTAGTGAAGAAAATACCTAATGTGACAAACCTAACAGTGACATAAACAATAGAGAAGTATGACGTAATTAAGATACAAATATATTTGAGTAACAAGTATGTATAGAACCCTGGTAATATTATAAGTACAAAGTTGTTGTTTTATTGGAAATGGTCCACCAACAGTAATTTAAAAAGATATACAAATTCGTGTACAAGCAGGATCTGAAGTGGCAGTGAAACCTATTGTATGATGTAGAGCTAACTAATTAATAGTAAAAGAGATTGCTTAGTGGTATGAAAAATATGCAGATAAGTTGTAAGAATGAACTCACTTTGTGTAGCAAGGAATGGCAGTGTAATAAAATTGAACAGTGTTTGTGGTTGAGACGTGAAGGACACGTCTTTGAAATATTTATAAGGTTGGAGCTGGCCGTTATTTTGGTGTAGTGTGTGACAGGACACACCTACATGTATTGAGGTTATGAGTTGGAGGCGTGAATGCGACCATAGGTACCCTTATGTTAGATGAGACAGAGCAGCTCATGGTGTCCTATAGGTTTAAGGACTTTAGCATTACGTTCGTCCGTAATTACTTAATGCACTTTAGTGTTAGGTCGAGAGAGACTACCTGTGGTTTCAGCATCCAATCGAGTGGAAATGGATTGCCACGTGAGCAAACTGATCAGCTGCAATACACTATAGATATGAAACAAATGTGCTTTCCTATGCGTTAAATGTTAATAGAGTAGGTGTTAAATAAGTACATACAGTAGCAACATAATTGAGTAACATAATGGCAGACGTGAAACATTATTTATAGCTCAGCAGAAATAGACTTCGAAGAAGTAAGTACATAATTGCAGATGTGGAACTGACACAGCAGCAGAGGACCAATAAGTGGATTTAGTAGTCAACTAAGCGTAGTGTGTTTTGAACACTCAGAGCTGTACTATTACCACAACTTACTCACATGTACAAAGAAGCTGAGAAGACACCTACTAATCAAATATACTCATACTATCTCTAAGAATAAGGTAATCAAAGATGAGTCAGCTAAATAAATAAAATACAAATGTGTCAAGAATGTACCGAGCATTGGTTCAGTGTTCCGGCCCAGAAATAATAAATTGAAATTAAATAGGATTTATGATTGTATGCCTTGAGCATAATTTTTCTCTAGTACGTGACTAACGGCACTTTGAGCCATTTGTTTACCGATTTTATGACAGTTAACTAACCATGACAGTAAAATTGAAAAAGTTCTGTTAACTTTGTTCCAGTAACATATTGAAAGATAAAATGTATATATCCCCATTTCATTGTGACCCACCCTTAGATATGAAGTGAACAGAGTCTGAGGCACTCTTTTTGTTTGTTCTACAGGACAAACCAGATAATGGCAGCCTGGTAGCTGCGTGAAAGCGTGGAGTGACTTGGACACAACTCACAGTGACCCCTCCCTTACCCCATGTAATTTAGAAGTGAACGTGAAGGACGCACACCATAGCAACTTCCCCTCCTCTACCCTTGTGAATGGAAGTGTAAAACGCTAGTCAAAGCGGCTACAAACACGTATGTAAAAATGAAATTGTCATGATTTGTGAAATTTTCTTTCGGGTTTAGAAAAGACTGCTAAGATATAATTACCTGTGTATGTATCATGAATAACTGCGTTATTTCTTTGAATTTGTGTATGTAAAAATGTATTTAATGGATTTAAAATTTTCATAATTTTATGTGTTTGTCTGTCTAAGGCAATATGTATGCCAAATTGTTTCATTGATTTTGCTTAAATTTTGAGTGATATTGTTGCTTAAGAGGCATTGAAAATGCCAGCAATTTAAATAATTGAAATAGGTAATAAGTTTTCTTTTAATATTTCTATATGTTTACATTTAAATTTTAATTTTTCATAGGGAGTTAAGCTGTACTCTTGCTTCCCTTTTTGTAATTAATTTTTTTCCCATTTACATTAAAAAAAATTAAGTAGAGGGTGATGAACGGAAGCAGCATACTCACGCCTTATAAAATTCACATCAGTCTTTCCATTGTGTGCCAGCCTAGTCCACTGTAACTAGCTCTGACGTCATAAATGTTGCACAGTACTTTAAAAATCAAGTAAATAACCTGAAACGTTTCTAGCATGTCAGAAGTAATAATAAATCATTATATGTTGAATATCAGTTCAATAACTTTAACCATTTTCGAAATTTGAACGTTTTTCTGTAAAAATTATTGGCGCGACAGAAAAGAGTTAGAAACTTAAAAAATTGTTTTTAGACCCCTTTTGCATAATAATTTAGTAGAAACAGTATTCTGGATCTTACAAATTAAAATTTTAGTTGAAATTCATGATTTTCAGGTTTTGGTCTTAGAAATTAAGGAAGCAAGGTAGATTAAGTAGGCGAATAAATAAGGCTAGGATGTTTAAATTTAAGAAGAAGGGAGATCCGCTATAATCATAAAGATGTGAGAAGTTTCAACTGAATAACTATAAAACTATAGCGATAGCGTATCTCCAAAGGGCAAGTTCAGAGCTTGTCTACTATGTGTAATGTAATTAAATTAATTCTCTGTCCCAAAGTATTTGACTTAGCCACGTCAGACTTTTATTATGATAACTTACCTGTGTGCTGATTGCACATTTAAATTGAGAGCTTCATCGGCCATCAGCAAAGGAAGCAATGATTTATTCGATAACTTAAAGTGGTGCATTACTAGCCCAGCTGCTAGTCGGGAGAGCAAATTTGATCAGGCGTTCCCTTAGCCGTCCGCACCGTAGCTTTATATGTAAGAACACTGCGTGAGAGGAAAAGGCCCCAGTTCTCTCCAGACGCTGATTAGCGCACCACCTGTGCTGGGAATCGCGTCGCGTCTGTATCATTGCTATCAACAGCCTTGGATGCCGTAATAAGTTACTATGCATACACATAACCCTGAAATCGTTTTCGAGTGAAGTGTTAATTCTGGGATGACTTTAATGATCTATCTTCAGTTTGCGTATGTCGTATTTTCACGTGCCGTCGTGGGACACATTCTACCATTATTTAGTGTGGCGTTTGATGAACATTATCATCAAATTATGGCGAACGTTAACTTAAACATTTAATTTAAACAGTTATAGTTGCATCAGCGCATTAGACTCTGAACTGCCCTGTTAGTTGGATTGTGTAGATTCTTTTCGGTCTGTGACTTTCAGAACATAGTAGACATTTTAGAGAGAATGGTTTTTGATTATGAATCCCAGACAATCTCCTAATTCCTCAGAGCTATAAGCTGTAGCTATAAATGTATTTCTCAGATGAAGTGGGCACTAGGAATTCTAATTACAGGCTTCACGTTTTGCTAATCACTTTCTGGTTGCCAGTATCGTAGTTAGAGAGCCAATGTTGAGAACGGCAAACAACAGCATTAAATAAATAATGCGAACATTTGAATAACAATCAGCCCACCCGCCGCCCCACAGCGTGTGCATTTGGAGTGATATGGGACCCCAGGTACTTCTCTGACAGTTGACATGTACATAAGCATCCTGTCTGATGAACTACATCCATTCATGTCCGTTGTGCATTCCGTTGTCCTTGAACAATTCCAGCATGACAATGTGACACCCCTCAAATATGGAAATGCTACAGAGTGGCTCCACGAACTCTCTTCTGAGTTTAAACACTTCCGCAGTCCACCAAACTCCCCAGACATGAACATTATTTAGAGTATCGGGGATGCCTTGCAATGTGCTTTTCAGAAGAGATCTCCATCCTCTGGTACTCTGACGGAGTTATGGACAGCCTTGCAGGATTCGACCCTCCGCCACTAATTCAGACATTAGTCAAGTCCATGCCACATTGTGTTGCGGCATTTCTGTGTGCTTGCAGGGGCCCCACACGGTATTAGGCTCTCCAGTGTATCACTGTATGACACTTTGTTTAGGTGATATAACGTCATAAACGTTGAGATACGTGAAGTGGAAATTATCCAGACTATACTCATACAGTGTATCATAATGAGAACACTTAGCCACTTCCACCAGACTTTGAACGTGGTTTGTACAAGGGAGGTCGACCCTTTAAAGAATCGAGCATATGGGGCAACTGGTATATACTCTCTGTATATAATCAACTCTGGTGCACCTGCTTTAGGGCAGGTATCGACGGGAACTCTTGACTTTGTTCCGTGCTGAGTCTTTCCCTCAACTTGCTACTATCCATCATTTCAAGTTCTCTTTCTCTCCTCTTTTCCCGCAATCTTTCCTTCAATGACTATTCTTTATAGACAGTTTTTTTCACAGTACGCGTCACAGCCAATATGGTTTACGCATTATTTATGTTTTCACTAGTTTACTTTCGTCTTGTAGATTTAAAATGTGTTCTTCCCTTGTCACTTTGTCAGCCCAAGTCACTATAAGAAATTTTTTCCACTATCACATTTCGAATCTGTAACTATTTTCCTTCTTCACGCCGGCCGGAGTGGCCGAGCGGCTCTAGGCCGTACAGTCTGGAACCGCGATACCGCTACGGTCGCAGGTTCGAATCCTGCCTCATGCATGGATGTGTGTGATGTCCTTAGGTTATTTAGGTTTCAGTAGTTCTAAGTTCTAGGGGGCTGATGACCTCAGAAGTTAAGTCCCATAGTGCTCAGAGCCACTTGAACCATTTGAACCTTTTTCCCTAGTGACTTCCCTTGATTTCATGCCATGTAACACAACAATCAAAACTCTCGTCGAACCCATTTCGTAGTTCCATTTGTGTTCTTTCAGCTGCGAACAAACGTTTAACCTTTTCTATGGCTCATTTACCCATGTGTATTCTAGTTCATATTTCAGACATTACTTCTTCGAATTCAGTAAAGAACTTCCCTCGTCTGTCTACCATCCACTCTCGTGGATACATGTTTCACTCAGTCCCATTTAATTTTCTTCACGTTCATAATTACATATCCAGTGCAGATTGTTCACTGATCCGTTTGCTTGTTTGTCTTTCCCAATATGAGTCCCTCGACTGGCCAATAATTAACTCTTACCAGTGCTCAATATCGCTACTCAAAACGTAATAGAAATCCAGCACAAGCTTTCAAATTCACACAAGCGTAATTATGAAAACGCAGTTCAGTATGAGAAATGAATATGTGCATTTTTTCTCTTCTTTCTATGTTTTCCTTTTCCTTCCTGTCGTTCTCTTCAACTGCCATGAACACAGGAACTCATCAACTGGTTCTATGACTATCACCAAAATCTTTACAATAGTTTCCTGCGTTCGTTGCTTACACATTTCTCCAGAATTATTACTATTATTCCAGTCGTTGTAGTTCGTCTGTAGAAGACGCTAGCATGACAAGTTGAAAGGTGGCTACACTGAGTCACAGCGCCAGAGATTACGCCAAAGATTATTATTCCGCCGCCTCCACTGGGCAGTAGCAGTTCAGAGGATGTCGAGTGCAGTTGTTGTTCTGTTGGGCGAGAGAGTAGACGCTGTTCGGTTAGTCGAGTGTATAGATGGAAGAAGTGGCAGTTGTCAGAATATATTTGAGGAAGGAGATGGGCTTTTGATTTATGATGCAGGTGTAATGGAATATTTTCGTCAATATATAATGACGTAAAGAGGTATTACAGTTTTCTTTAATGGCAATCCCTCTTGCTCACAGGTACAGTCAACAAAGCATCTGGCTCGTGTTCATTTATTAGACTTGTAATCTGGTTTCTATGTGCAATTATAGTATTTCTGGTTTTTCAATTAGTTCATTGTAAATGGTGTTTAAAATATTTTGTCGTACTGAGTCACACTACCACACACTACAGTTACACTTGTGCTTTGTTGTTTCGTAGCTTTTATAGTTGCAGGGGACTTAATTAATCAATTGTGTTAATGGAAATTCCTTGTTATTATTTATTTTTATTTTATGCAATCAGATTGCGTGCTAATAGTAGCCAGGGCCAACCGGTTAAGAGGCTTCGTAACTGGTCACCCAGCTACAAAAATTATAGTATTTATTCATTAATATTAGTCCTTTACTTTTTAATTAAGCCCCCATGCAAAGTTCATAGCAAAATGAGGGTTTTTCAGATACCTTCCATCAAAATGTATTCGTTGGTCTTTTTTCCCAGTTTATGGAAAGTTCTTCTTTGCACAGTGAAAAGAGTTTTCGTGTTGTGGAATCCGTTGCCTAACTCCTGTTTCCTCGATGAGTTTCCTGATATGCTTACAAACTGGAATGGCACATCTAGCACTGACGTGAGTACATTAACATTTCTTGGATTAATACCTGTCAGGTCTCCAATTTTTGTGCGGTAATAATAAAGTTGGGTGATTAACTTTTCCTTTGTTTCCACCTGTGTACTTCTTGGCCAGGTGGGGAGTGACCACCGTCAAGTGTTAGTACGTGCAGAGAAAGAGAAGTGTGGTTCGTGTTGGGTGGAGGATGCTGGACGACATTAGAGGCTGAGAGGTCTGGTCCGTGCTATTGCTGGCAGCGGGCTTTCAGGGCAGCTGATAGGAGCGCCCGCCTGCTGAATGCACGGTGTGGGTACAGCGCAGCAGCGCTCCTGGTGGAGGAGAGGGGAAGCGAGGCGCCCAAAGAGCGCCCTGTGTATGGAGCAGGCGGCATCGCCAGCTGTGCTGCGTAATAGCGCGCCGTCCCAACACTTCCTCAGCGCACCTCCCATTCACCGCGTCATCTCCTCTCGAGGGGCTGTGGTGCAGGCGCTAAAAGGAGAACGTCTTGTTCCTTACTCCACACCAAAAAAAGATACGTGATTCAAACTTCCTGCACATTCTTTACGATGGAGGATGGCTTTGTACCGTATATATACACTACTGGCCATTAAAATTGCTACACCACGAATATGACGTGCTACAGACGCTAAATTTAACCGACAGGAAGAAGATGCTGTGACATGCAAATTATTAGCTTTTCAGAGCATTCACACAATGTTGGCGCCGGTGGCGACACCTGCAACGTGCTGACATGAGGAAAGTTTTCAATCCATTTCTCATAGACAAACAGCAGTTGACCGGCGTTGCCTGGTGCAACGTTGTTGTGATGCCTCGTGTAAGGACGAGAAATGCGTACCATCACGTTTCCGACTTTGATAAAGGTCGGATTGTAGCCTATCGCGATTGCGTTTTATCGTATCGCGACATTGCTGCCCGCACTGCTCGAGATCCAGTGACTGTTAGCAGAATATGGAATCGGTGGGTTCAGGAGGGTAATACGGAACGCCGTGCTGGATCCCAACGGCCTCGTATCACTAGCAGTCGAGATGACAGGCATCTTATCCTCATGGCTGTAACGGATCGTGCAGCCACGTCTCGATCCCTGAGTCAACAGATAGGGACGTTTGCAACACAACAACCATCTGCACGAACAGTTCGACGACGTTTGCAGCAGCATGGACTATCAGCTCGGAGACTGTGGCTGCGGTTACCCTTGACGCTGCATCACAGACAGGAGCGCCTGTCTTGGTGTACTCAAGGTCGAAACTGGGTGCACTAATGGCAAAACGTCATTTGTTCGGATGTATCCAGGTTCTGTTTACAGCATCATGATGGTCGCATCCGTGATTGGCGACATCACGGTGAATGCAGATAGGAAGCGTGTATTCGTCATCGCCATACTGGCGTATAATCCGGTGTGATGGTATGGGATGTCATTGGTTACACGCTCGGTCACCTCTTGTTCGTATTGACGGCACTTCGAACAGTGGACGTTACATTTCAGATGTGTTACGACCCGTGGCTCTACCCTTCATTCGATCAGTGCGAAACCCTTCATTTCAGCAGGATAATGCACGACCGCGTGTTCCAGATCCTGTACGGGCCTTCCTGGATACAGAAAATGTTCGACTGCTGCCCTGACCAGCACATTCTCCAGATCTCTCATCAACTGAAAACGTCTGGTCAATGGTGGCCGAACAACTGGCTCGTCACAATACGCCAGTCACTACTCTTGATGAACTGTGGTGTCGTGTTGAAGTTACATGGGCAGCTGTACCTCTATACGTCATCCAAGCTCTGTTTGATTCAATGCCCAGGCGTATCAAGGCTGTTATTACTGCCAGAGGTGGTTGTTCTGGGTACTGATTTATCAGGATCTATGCACCCAAATTGCGTGAAAATGTAATTACATCTCAGTTCTAGTATAATATATTTGTCCAATGAATACCCGCTCATCATCTACATTTCTTCTTGGTGTAGCAATTTTAATGGCAATTAGTGTACATAGTTAGGCTTCATATTAATCGGAAAATAGACCATACGGTGGCCCTGTGGGTGGTCTGAATCAAAATTCTGACTGCTCAAGCATCTGAATGAAGCTCCACATCAAGGAGTTATGTTGAAACCTAATGAATATGGTATGACGTGGACAGTGAAACATAAGACCGAATAACTCATATCTCTTGAACCACGTCCATACTGCTACACATACCACATTGTCGCTATGGTAGCACACATTCTTGTGACATTACATACATCTATTGTCCAGTCAATGAAGTGGGTATTTCTGCTGGATTTTGTTAAAGGACAGTATGCAAACCTGTGGACTGTGGCAGACCACATGGGTAGCGAGGAGACGAAAGAGCGTGAGGTTGAAATTCCCGTGCTTAACGCTCGGCCGGCCTGACAGTACTGGAGAATTCCGCAGAGCCTGTAGAAATAGCTTGCATAGATACAGAGCAGATAGAATCATCATTATACTTAAATTTCGTTCCACCTTTTGCGTTGACAAATCGCTCACTAACTTTCTTATTTATAATTTTGCATCTACAGTACTTACAGCATTGTTAAACGAATGCCTGTCACTTCCACATGAAGCAACTTTACACAATTAGTCATCGGTTTGCGAATAGCGGGAGTGGTATTCCTTGAAGTGCTCAATTCACAACTGAATTTCAAGGATTTTCTTCTGGAGGAAGACGTGTTTGTTGCAGTTTAGCAGCGTACTTTCACGTGCTACGAGCTGGTAGTGTGGTAGAAGCACGGCTGTTCACAGTATAAACAGCCAGAAGTGACCAGACGGATGACGTTTGATAATATATTTAGCTGTCCGCTTCGATGCGGTTGGTGCAGCGAGATGGAGTCGTTAGAAACCTGCAATGAAATGCCAGAGACACTTACAGCTGTTCAGCACTTGTTAGCTAACTCCGATTGAAAATGAAAGTTAAACAAATGGTGTAAACACAAGTAAAATTCCGATACCATTACAAGAAACGAACGGCGATAAGCTACTGGAATCACTGCCTCGTCTAGGGTCCAGGACTTTCTACCTGCATCTATCTGAGCTAGCACGACCACCTGATTCACTGTGTGATTTGCGTAAGAAAGAGGCTGCGTACAAAACATCAATTCCTGAATTTTGTTCGTCAGTCTGGGAACCTTACCAAGCTGGATAAACAGAAGAGGTATAAAGATGTCAGAGGTGATTGCACATTAAAGTTAAAATCTTCTGGATTGTTTGGCCGCGTCATATTGCCTTCTAAAATAGTCGACGTTTCAACCCCCCTGCTGGGATCTTCTTCAGGATGTTTCGGTATACACTATTGCTAGAACACTGTCAGAGACGAACGTCGCATTTTATTATAAATGGGAGCTTTCCCGCGTTTGTGCTGGATGAGTGGAATTATTGGTTGAAATTCTTGTGGCTGCCATTGGTGGGCCGTCATCATAGGCTAATATTCCGTCGCTGATGCAGAAGAAGGGACGTTATTGGCTAAATTATTGTGGACACTATTGGTAGCCCATCGTCATCGGATAGAAAGGCATTATTCCATACTTAAGCTGGAGAAAGGTTATTGGTTGAAATTCCTCCTACTGCTATTGGTTGGCCCTCAACATTGTCTAGACGCGAAACGGACAGAGCAAGAGAAGGGGAATGTTGCCCAAAATATTCTTGTCCGTCGAGGCGACTTGAAGAGCGTTGTTTAGATTGCTCGCACACCACGCCACGTATTCTTTTCCTTGATGGCGGGGAACGACGATGCCGGAAGCCTATAGCCGTCCTCTCTATTGAAATGACACGCATTCTTGGAAATTTTAACCGCTTCTCGGACCTTTCTTCTATAACTGTTGGTTTCCCTAGCCAGCACACGTACGTTATTAAAATCGATGTCAGAGCCACAGTTATCATGATGTTCTGCCACTGCCGATTTTACACTTTGTTTCAGCCGCGTGTGCCATTCGTGGTTCCTTAACACGTTCTTTAACGGTTCTTCACGTTTCGCCTATATGCACTTTGCCCGTAGCCACACGTCACTTGATAGATGCCTGCATTGTGGAGGCAATCAGGTGCATCCGTTTTTCGTCGGAAAAAACTTCTACTCCAGCGTAAGTGTGGAATAGTGCCTTTTTATCCAATGTCGATGGTCCACCAATAGTGTCCAGAAGAGTTTAGTGAATAACACCCTTCTTCTGCATCAGCGCGGGAATATTAGCCTACGACGATGGCCCACCTATGGTAGCCACAAGAATTTTAACCTATACTGCTACTTCTCCAGCACAAAAGTGGGAAAACTCCCCTTTATAATAGAACGCGACACTGATCTCTGACGATGTTCTAGGAATAGTGGACACCGAAACACCCTGAATAGACGGCCGGAGTTGCCGAGCGGTTCTAGGCCCTTGAGTCCGGAACCACGCGACTGCTACGGACGCAGGTTCGTATCCAGCCTCGGGCATGGATGTGTGTGTCGTCCTTATGTTAGTTAGGTTTAAGTATTTCTACGTTCTAGGGGACTGATGACCTCAGATGTGAGTCCCATAGTGCTCAGAGCCATTTGAACCATTTTGAACACCCTGAAGAAAATACCAGCATAGTGGTTGAAACAAGGATTATTTTAGATGGAAATACGATGCGGCTTAACATCCCAGAAGATTTTAACTTCAGTGACAATGGCCACGAAAGGCTGCAGAATTACACAATTCAGCTTAATTCCGCACTGTCTGACTTCGCTATAGAATTTCTCCACAAACTGCAATGCCAATCTCGAGAAGAAAGACGTTGCGCAGCATAAATGTATCCTAAAGTTGTTCATAGTAAAGCAGGAACGACATTTTCTGCTTCGTCTGGAGACAGTCACGGTGATTGCCACTAACAACAGTTCAAAGGTAATTAGGGGCACTTTTTTGGGTATGGATGTCGCATTGACTTTCTACTTCATTTGAAATGTTGTTGAAACATAATTTGTTAAGTATACGAAGATACGTACCAACATTTTTAATGAATTATTCACTCCGTTCCATCGTCGGCTGATTGATACAGCAACCGGTTTTCATATTTATATTGAAAATAAAACAGTCACCGTTGTAAAGTTATTTTTACTTAAAAATAACGGGTTTCGCCATGGTTATTCATCATCAGGTTATGTAAAACTACCAAATGAAGTCCACTGTGCCGCCTACCAAAGCTCTCTCAACCACATAGAGACAAAACAGTCTGGATGAAAATCCGGTCGTCAGAATAACACAAAAGAACTGTGGGATGTTCAAAGGCTCCACAGTTATAACGGAATAGTACTACAACAATACTGTCATTTCTCCACATCCAGATGAATCTCCCCTGATTACACTGGTTGAATTACTAAGTACAGCTTTCTGAATACTTTTCGCTCGATACCAGACGTATACTATATTTTATAATACACTCAGTAAATCACAATTCAGAACTCAGATGAGTTTCTCTACTGAGAATGCCACTTACACGTTCAGTTACCACATTTTACAAGCATTAAATAACAAAGCAGCACCAGCTGGGACCTATGCAAGGTAAGTGACTGTGCGAATCACAATGTCCTACTTGATAAACTGCTGTTTTGTGGAATTAATGGTATAGATAACCAGAGGATAATGATATATTTAACCAAAACAGTTCGCAAAGTTGTACTTAGTAATTCAACCAAAGCAATCGGGGCAGATTCCTCTGGCTGGGGATAAATTACATATGGAGCTCCCCAAGGCACAATATCAGGTGCACCATTGTTCGTCATACACGTAAGTGATATTTCGTCTAATATACAACAAGCAGAATTAGTAATTTTTAGCATTACACTGGGAACCTATGACCTCAGATATTAAGTCCCACAGTGCTCAGAGCCATTGGAACCATTTGAGCACTACAATGGTATTGTAATCAATCCAAGCATGCATACAGCAACTGAAGAACGGTACACAATGTTTTTAAGAGTGCCAGTGATCGGTTTTCTGCAAATGTTCTGACTCTGAGCTTCAACAAGACACAACATATTCAATTCTGCACATCTAGAAGTACTACACCAATGGCAAAAGTAACACACTACGAGGAAATATACGGTCAAACTCAAAACTTTTAGGTGTCCATATTGGCAAAAATTTATATTGGAAAGAGCACGTTGTACAACTAAAAGAAATTAGTTCTGCCACCTTTGCACTTAGAATCATTGCAAATCTTAGGGAGAGAGAAATCAGTAAGTTGACATATTTTGTATATTTTCGTTCAGTGACTTCGTGAAAGGGAAGCAGTGGTTGGGAAGGGAGTGAGAGAGGACTGTAGCCTATCCCCGATGTTATTCAATCTGTATATTGAGCAAGCAATAAAGGAAACAAAAGAAAAGTTCGGAGTAGGTATTAAAATCCATGGAGAAGAAATAAAAACTTTGACGTTCGCCGATGACATTGTAATTCTGTCAGAGACAGCAAAGGACTTGGAAGAGCAGTTGAACGGAATGGATAGTGTCTTGAAAGGAGGATATAATATGAACATCAACAAAAGCAAAACGGGGATAATGGAATGTAGTCGAATTAAGTCGGGTGATGCTGAGGTAATTAGATTAGGAAATGAGACACTTAAAGTAGTAAAAGACTTTTGCTATTTGGGGAGCAAAATAACTGATGATTGTCGAAGTATAGATGATATAAAATTGGGACTGGCAATGGCAAGGAAAGCGTTTCTGAAGAAGAAAAATTTTTTAACATCGAGAATAGATTTAAATGTCAGGAAGTCGTTTCTGAAAGTATTTGTATGGAGTGTAGCATGTATGGAAGTGAAACGTGGACGATAAATAGTTTAGACAAAAATAGAATAGAAGCTTCCGAAATGTGGTACTACAGAAGAATGCTGAAGATTAGATGGGTAGATCACATACCTAACGAGGAGGTACTGAATAGAATTGGGAAGAAGAGGAGCTTGTGGCAGAACTTGACTAGAAGAAGGGAACGGTTGGTAGGACATGTTCTGAGATATCGAGGGACCACCAATTTAGTATTGGATGGCAGCGTGAAGGGTAAAAACCGTAGAGGGAGACCAAGAGAGGAATACACTAAGCAGATTCAGAAGAATGTAGACTGCAGTAGGTACTGGGAGATGAAGAACCTTGCACAGGATAGAGTAGCATGGAGAGCTGCATCAAACCAGTCTCAGGACTAAAGACCACAACAACAACACAATTTCGTGTGGAGCAATATCTTGGGGTAATCCATATTTAAGAAATACAGTATTCATTGCTCAAAAACGTGCTGTAAGAATAGTATGTGGTGCTCACCTTCGACCAACTTGTACCCATGTGTTTAAGGAGATGGACATTCTGACTGCTGCTTCACAGGAGTAATGCGCACCGCTGAAACTAAACTTTGTGATACCTCTCCCAGTGACATAAAGTTTTTGGCAGACAGCAGAGTAAAATTGAAAACAAACTGTAAAGCTTGTCTTTGAAAACTTCTATTCCGTAGAGGAATGTCTATTGTTACAATGTATGAAAGGTGGTATAGAGAATTATATCCGCGTATGTAATAAATACTAGAAAACATAAATGTTCAGCATGCAGGCTTTTGCGCTATGAATGTAAAACGTCTCGTTCCATATCATTGCAATTTATCATGCATAAGATCCTTGGAACATGAAACTAACTAACTTAGTAACTAGGTTACAGAACTTTCATGTGGGTCGTCCTAGAATACTGATCAACTGTGCGGGGTATGTACCAGATAGGACTACCAGCAGACATTGAACCCATACAGAGAGCAGCACCGATGGTTACATGTCTGTTTGATTCACGAGAGAGCGTCACAGAAATGCAGAAAAACCTGATTTGGAAAATGTTTAAAGACACGGGCAAACTATCTCGCTAGAGAGTATTTACGATGTTTCGTGCACCAGTTTTTTGTTAGAGGCTCCCTTGTATCATACCTGCAGTGTTCCGGAAGATAAGATTAAGCTAATTACAGCTCGAACTGGGGCATTTAATCTGTAATTGTTCCCACACTCCATATCTAAATGGAACAGGAAGAAGCCTTCATATATGGTTCAATGGGAAGTAGCCACTGCCATGCACTACCAGTGATTTGTAAAATATGGACGTAGATGAACATGGAAACGTCTGGTGTGTGAGAAACTGCGTAAACAAGGGACAGGTATCTAGACAACAGCGCTACCAGAGTGACGCTGAAACGCCAAACGACAGCTCAGGTTTCAGGACGGGCGGCGCTGGTCGCTGCTCCGAACACAAACCGGCTTGATATCCTCTCCAGGTGAGAGTCGTAGTGAGCAGCCATGTAGCAGGCTATATACGCTGGTCTGGTAAGACACAGTGGATGTGTTTCATCGCCTCCCGGCCAAATGCGAGCATCGAGGTTGCAGTATTAACTCATCCTTAGTCATAAAATTTTGAGGGTCCGTGTTTCATAACGCATCAAGAATCATCCGAAGTTATCCAACACAAATATCGCGAACTGGTTTGCAATACTAAAATAAGAGAAGTTGGGATCTACACCAACGAATGGTGACGCGTCAAAGGAGTGTAATAATGCTGTTCCAGCAGCCTTTATTTTGATGTTGTTTTATTAAGCAACCAGTTTCGACCATAAAATCATGTCATCTTAATGTCAGACGCATGAATGACACAAAGTACCATTCTTGGATGTATAAGAACAAGGTACCAATATTGGCATCTGGTTCCCGTAGATAGTGCAACGGCCTTGCCGCAGTGGCTACACCGGTTCCCGTGAGATCAGCGAAGTTAAGCGCTGTCGGGCGTGGTCGGCACTTGGCTGGGTGACCATCTAGGCCGCCATGCGCTGTTGCAATTTTTCGGGGTGCACTCAGCCTCGTGATGCCAACTGAGGAGCTACTCGCGGCTTCGGTCAAGAATGCCATCATAACGACTGGGACAGCGGTGTGCTGACCCGACGCCCCTCTTATCCGCATCCTCCACCGAGGATGACACGGCGGTCGGATGGTCCCGGTAGGCCACTCGTGGCCTGAAGACGGGGTGCTTTTTTTCCTGTAGATATCATAACTTAATAAGGATGAAGTTTGGATACCTACAGAACCAGAGGCGAATATTGATGCTTTGTCTTCTGCATGCATGATTGAATGTGGAAGGCAAGTAACCAACATTTGTATCTGGTACCGTAGGTATCCAAATTTTATGGGAATAAAGTTTGGTTAACTACAGAACCAGAGCACTTATGCAAGTACAAGTGGTACTTCGTGTGGTGTCACCGCCAGACACCACACTTGCTAGGTGGTAGCCTTTAAATCGGCCGCGATCCGTTAGTATACGTCGGACCCGCGTGTCGCCACTGTCAGTGATTGCAGACCGAGCACCGCCACACGGCAGGTCTAGAGAGACTTCCTAGCACTCTCCTCAGTTGTACAGCCGACTTTGCTAGCGATGGTTCACTGACAAATTACGCTCTCATTTGCCGAGACGATAGTTAGCATAGCCTTCAGCTACGTCATTTGCTACGACCCAGCAAGGCGCCATTATCATTTGCTATTTATCTTGTGATGCATGTATCGTCAGACTGATGTTTACCAATTATGGATTAAAGTTTAGTATTCCAGAAGCTACGTACTTTTTTTACTAGACTCAACTCCTTTAACTGTTCCAGACCACACGCCAGCCTGTGTGAGCTTAAACGCGTGCCTTTCGGCTATCTCATAGTGGCTTGGCTGTCTTGCTAAGTCACAACACTTCGCGTCATTTATGCGACAGAGCTGAAGATGACGTGATTGGAAGGTCGAAACTCTTTGCCTAAAAAAAAAACTATCAAAATAACGGCAGTTGGTGCAGTTTTATTACATTACATCGATCAGTCGCTGTTCAGTGCTCCTGAGCCCAAGATGGCGTTACTTTTAGCGTTAGTAGGATGATTGTGGGGGGAGTGGGGGTGGATTGTACAGATACATATTCTACCCTCCGCCATACACCGAGTAATGACCTACAGAGTACAGATGTAGTCGTAGATCTAGTGCTACTCCAAATCTGAAAATAAGACACAACAAGACAAATTGAGGACAACGTAGTTAATGGGAATTCGATAGAAGCCAAAAACATTTTCCGTAACTCGCGTTTTAGAGGCAAGGGCATTCGCAGACTTTTTGTCTGATGATTAGGCAAATATTTTTAATTTTGTAGCAGCTTAACGAGATTAAAAGTAATTGAGATTTAAAATCTGATTACTGACAGACGTGGTTTGCATTGGTAATTGGACTTGCGTTCGATTATTGCTTGTTTCCGCATCAGAAATGTAATTTCACTCTCGGAATTCTATTCAGTTGCAGAATATTTCCATTTGCTACACCATGGCAATTAAAAACTACCCCTCACTCGGCTATGACAAATTCAGAAATTACTCCTGACGTAGGACTCACCTAACGACATTATGTACTTAGTAGGCCTGATACGGAAGAGTTTTACTCACTAGGGGAGGCCACGACCTTGGAACGCGGATTTACTGCAAACTTCGTACACTCGTAGTACTTCATGAAGACAACAAAATGTGTAAGCAGTAGCGCGTACTTCTCTAGCGTTACTGAGAAAATCGCAACATAATTTCGATCGTCAAATATATAATCTGTGCGTGGACATTTTTACCATGAAGCGACTGCAGCCCAGTGGTGCCGGCACGGTAGCTCAGCGTGTTCGTTCAGAGCGTTAGATTCCCTTTCTAAAAAAAAAAAACTGAGCAAACGTATCAACGAACAAAATTAACGGGTGTCATCGGCCGTCCACCCTGCACAAATTCAACGAACAATATGGAACAGAATTTTTTTTTTTTTTTTAGAAGAAAAAAGTGTTTGGCGTTCAAGCCGCTGGATCGCGTTCCGTTCGTCAGTTTTTCTTTTTTATTTTAAACACAGTCATTTTCTTTATTATTTATGTTACAATTGATATAATGGGGAAAATACGTCTAATCGGATGAACTTTTATTAAATTTACAATGTTATTTGGCAGTCTACTTATTCTTATTATCACAAATAATGTAATATTCATAACTATCGACTAGTAAACGACCAAACGCATAAAGTGATACTGAAAATGTATGCTTGTCCGTGATTTGAGAAATCCCTTACACCTGGAAGGAGCCCGACACGACTTGTTACGTCCAAGTTTTGACCGGCACAGACGGCTTTCGAAAGATGTACAATTAATCGTCGCTTTCGACGTTACGAGTACAAGTTACAGGATGGTATTTTTCGTAAAACACATGGAAAACATAAAGTTAAACGGCACCAGCTGCATTGAATAAATTCTATGTTTCCGCATACGCAAGGTCTTTTGACGTTTTCCGTGGAAAAACAAACATCGTTAACAGAATGAGATTTTCACTCTGCAGCGGAGTGTGCGCTGATATGAAACTTCCTGGCAGATTAAAACTGTGTGCCCGACCGAGACTTGAACTCAAGACCTTTGCCTTTCGCGGGCAAGTGCTCTACCAACTTTTTTTTTTTTTTTTTTTTTTTTTTTTTTTTTTTTTTTTTTTTTTTTGGGGTCTCCTTCCTCCCCTTCAACCCATCCTTTACGCTCGCCAAGTGTTGCCTTCTCGGCCCGGCTTCTCCGCCTTTAAGAATGAATGTAACTTGATGATGTGGAAACGCGCTTCTTGTGAACGACGAACGAAGTATGCCCCTTCTGTTGCCTTTGTTTGCAACATGGCTTGAATAAAAATAAATGTAAATTCCATTGAGAAGGCAGTCTCATAATTGTTGTGGAAATGTAACTGCATCTGGAAATTTCGTTCTCCGTGCGTGGAAAAAACGGAAAGAAGCAAACTCATTATGGCTGCTAAGTATAATTTCCTTTTTCAGAAGGTAATGAAGTAAAATAGGCTTCTTCTGCTTGATTTTACACTTAATTAACATAAATGTGTCTTCTTGTGAAAAGAAAAGGAAAGAAAAACAGAAACTAAATAAATGGCGTATACCAGTTTCATCACTGTGTTTCTCCGAAACCAAAGTAATAGATACACATAGGCTTAATTGGTCTATACTGATGATCTTCTCTGACTACTTTCTGTTGGAAATCCTCCTCCTGCTACGTGTAGAACAAACTTTAACCAAAAATCATTCGTCTAATATACGAAATGCTTGAATGTGCAATGTAAATTACGCATTTCTAATGGTTACAGGATTGTTTTAGTTAAAAAGTTTGCGTAATTTTCTTTGTATTTTTTAGTACACATCAACTTGTGGTGCTCAGTTGTAAGGTATACCCAGAAGTCCTCCCTATTGCTTGAGTCTTTTGTTAGGACGTAATGCATCGTTTGGCCTTTCAACCAGTTAATTGCATTTCGTTTTGTTTTAGGGTAAGGTATACCGTCAGGGTTTAAAAATTCAGCAGTCGTAACGGCATTGGGCGTAGTTCTGCTGACGCTCGCTATCTTTTGTCTTATGTAGAGCCATATTTCTTTTACCCTGTCACACAGCAATCTATGCTCTTCGGTATCTGGTATTTTACATAATGGACACAGCGGTGACTCGGCCAATCGAATAGAGTGAAGTTTAGAGTTCGTCGTAATTTTTCTGTTTACAGCAAAGTACCAGGTCGATTTGACATACGTTGGCAAGTTCCGGCAGTGAATATTTTCCCATATTGTTTCCCAGTTATAACAAGGATACTTTTGTTCTACGTCGTTTCTGGGTTTGTCTTTCATCAAGTTATTATAAAGTTCTTTTACTTTCATGATATCTTTTCCAGGAATCCTTGCCTGTATATAGCTGTATTCTACGAAAAAGTATTTCAAGTGGTATAGTCCGTTGGGTATGTGTTGGACATTTATAGGTGCACTGACGTCAGCAGGAGCTATTTCGTTTAACAAATGTGCAGCAAGGGTACCACTTGGCTCTTTCCATTGTTTGTATGTGGTAGCAAGGTATAAGGCTTGCGCTTTTTTGCTGACATCGGTAAGATTTAACCCACCACATTTCGTAGGGAGCATCAGAATGTCATATTTGACTTTGAAAATACGTCCGCGGCTCACAAAGTGTCCTAGTGCAGATGCGATGCTTTTCAACAAAGTCGCAGGTGGTGGCAGAACTTGTGCTACATAATTAACTTTGGATGTGATGTATACATTTGCCACTGTTACTTTTTGAAGTTCATCGAGTTTCCTAATACTATGTGCTTGTACAGAGGCGCGTATGCTGTTAAGTAATTTTCGATAATTCGCAGCAATAGTGTGCTTGATATTTCTTTTAAAATCTATGCCGAGACATTTCATGGTTACAAGCTCGCGTAACAGATCCTGCGTTTGCGTCCCAATTCCACGGCCGATGTTGAAAATCCCCGACTTTGTTCTATTAAGTTTTGCACCAGATGCCTGTTCATGTTTTGTTACTATTCGTAGTGCGCTCTGTACTTCAGCGCCATTCACGACTAGGAAGCCAACATCATCAGCGTATGCCTTGCACACGATCTTTTCTCCATGTATTTGTAGTCCTTGTAGATGTTTCATAAGGGAGGCAAGCAGGGGCTCGATGGCGATGGCGAAGAGTGCCATTGACATTGGACACCCTTGCCTAATGGAGCTGGTGACGTCAATCGGACGGCTAATGTGTCCATTGATGACAAATCTGGCTGAGTTGTTTGTTACTGTATTTCTTACTACCGCAATGAATAGAGGTGGGAAGCCCATTGCGCCCATGGTGCGAAGGAGAAAACTATGATTAACTCTGTCGAAGGCTTTGTCAAAGTCGAGTGAGATGAGTGCACATTTTATTTTGCAGACGTCGGCCGTTGAGATTAGGTCCCTGTAATCACAGAGGGTCTGGAGAATTCTTCTGTCTTTGCCCACACTTGTTTGATAAGGGTCAGTGACGCTGGTCATTGTGGTTTTCAGCCTGCGAGCGAGGATGCGGCCAAAGATTTTGTAATCGCTGTTTAAAAGCGTTATTGGCCTCAGAGCACTTACAGATTTCGTATTGGTAGTTTTTGGCACTAGCACTACGAGTCCCTCACGAAATTCCTTCGGGATGTCATTCTCAGGGTTTAGCAGTTCGTTGCAGATGAGAGTAAACTTGCCTTTTACGAGGCCACTGAATCTGCGATAAAATTCTGCCGGAATTCCATCTGCCCCTGGAGCCTTATTTTTCGTGCTTCCATATATAGCTTCTTCGACGTCTTCTTCAGTCACTTCCGAGATGAGAGTTTGTGCTTCCGCGTGGGATACTTTGCCCTGGAGGTTAATCATTAACTCGTCTTGAAGCTGTTCGTCAACCGTCTGACTAGACATTAAGGATTCAAAATGCTGTACGATTGCCTCTTTAATCTCTCTTTGCTTCGTCAGCTTCCTTCCATCATCAGTTGTTATTTCAGATAATATCTTGCGAGCCGCCCTTTTGCTTTCACGAATGACATGATAAATGGAAGTGACCTCGTGCTGGGCTATGTTCTGGGCACGCGACCTTATTTGGTAGCCTTCCAGTTGTTTACGCCGTAGTGCTAAGATTTTTGCTTTAATTTTGTTAATTCTTTCGTAGTTGTCCACAACTGTTGCATCGCACTTGTACAAATCCCTTAGACACTGAAAGTAAAATTCTATAGTTGATTTGTGCCAAAAGTTTTTGTCTTTGGAGTAGTTTATGAAAAACCTCCGTATTTTAGGTTTGGCATGTTTCAGCCACCAGTCAGTACCAGAGTTGTACGAGCTAAATTTGCTTTCACACTCTCTCCATACCTTGTGAAATGCCTCCTGACAAGCATGGTCTTCCAGATGTGACACATTGAGCTTCCATGTGCCTCGACCTCTGAATGTCCCTTGTTTTATCAGATTGATTGTGCGTATGTAAGCAGCATGATCTGAAAAAACGGTAGGCCATACTTCGGACTGCAAAATGAGGTGTCTCAAATTGTGCGTTACATATATCCTGTCGAGACGGCTCGCCGAGTGACTTGTGGCGTGGGTGAAGCCAGGGGCTGCACCGTGCATATGTTCCCATGAGTCTGTTAGTCTTAAGTCATTAACTATACGTTCCAGTTCAGTGCACTTGTTAAAATTGGGAGTTTGGTCTTTGGCATGCAAAACACAATTAAAATCTCCTCCTAGGATAAGGTGATCATATCGAGTTCCAAATAGTGGGACAATTTCTTCTTTAAAGAACTCCGTTCTGCGGTGCCTGTTACTGGATCCTGAAGGGGCATACACGTTGATGAGCCGTATGTTGTTTATTGTGGCCGCTATGCCTTTACTGTTTGGTAGTTTAACTACATCTTGGACTACTATGCCCTCCTTTGTGAGCAGAGCCGTGCCCATTTCCGCTCCATGCCCTGGGTTTGTAATGGCGTTGAAGCCAGGTATGTTACCAAGCTCAATGTCTGTCACTTCTTGTAAAAGGATAATGTCACTGTCAGAAGCATATATAAAATCTTTTAAGTTCTGTAGTTTAAAGGAACTGTGAATCTTGTTAAGGTTTACTGTCGCGATTTTGTATGCTTGTATGTCAGACATTCTTCGTTCTACTTGATCGAACTTTAAAAAACATTCTTCTGTTTTTTCTCGCAAACGTCAGCTTTAAAACGCATCTTAATAATATTCACCGGTAGCAAATGTTTCAGCGGTGTGTCCTTGTTCTTTAGAATGTTCGTTCGCGGAGACGTCGTCGTTGAAGAAATCAGCCGCCTGTGGGGCTAGCTTACAGTCTGTCTGAGTTTCTGAAACTTCTGTCATTTCAGCGTCGGCATTGTTATGGTCGCTTTCGTCTGCCCAGCTGGTTGAGGTTGTCGTCGTGGGTGGGACGAGTGAAGCTTCATGAGAGTGACTCGTTTCTTGACGGTCGTTGGATGCTTTCTTTGGTGGCTTTCCTTGGACGTCTCGTTTCTCCAGCGCAGAAGGGGAACGCTCCACAGAAACTGGTGTCGCTTTCGTGTTGCTACAGATCTGTTGGCGTAAGGTACTACCTATTTCCTTCGCTTTTTGTCGGAGTGTGGGAGCTGTCTCCTCTGCACCTTTGCGCGCCAGCCGGCGTTTCTTATTTTTCTTCGGAGAATTGCCTCTCGACGGACTTTCTTCAATATCAACGTTAGTGTCGCTTTCCTGCAAGGTGTGTCGGTCTTCAGCTTCCGGCGGATCTGCTGCCTTTACAATTGCAGGTGCCTGTGTCGGTGGAACTTCAACTGTTTCCGTAGACTGGCGGGACTCTTGTAGGTCGTCAGCTATGACGGCACTGACGTCCATTGGAATTTCAGTGTTTGGAGAATTTGTATTTGCACACGATTCAGGGGCTGAGGAGACAGTCGGCCGTTCGCGTGCCACGGCGGCGTAGGTTCCTGGCAGTGTTGTCATCGCCGGTGGCCTGGCGGCCTCGCCGGCCGGCAGCTGTGCGACGCGCCGCTGTATACATTCTGCGCGAACGTGCCCAGGCTTGTTACAGGCGGCACAGGTTCGCGGTTGGTCGTCATAAATTACAATCCCTCTATATCCGCAGACATTGATGTACGACGGGATGTGCTTTTGTAACTCTACACGAAGCTGACGTACGCCATTTAGTACTGGGAATTTATGCGCGCTTGACCATTTCTCGGCAAAGTTGCTGAGCACTTTCCCGAAGGGTGAAATTACAGCATTAATTTGGTCTGTTGTAATCTCAAAAGGTAACTCGAAGATTCGAATTGTGCGAATGCCAAAACCAGCATGTGCAACGGTGACTTCACCAACGTTTCCATCTGAGTGCTTAAATTTCATGACACCTCCGGAAGACTCAACTATTTTCTCGCACAACTCGGAACTACGCATTTTAACGAACACGACACAAGTTACAATCGACAGGTGGATCCCAATTACATCATTAAAGGAGAGCTTCATATCTTCTTCTAACCAATTTTCTACTTCAAACGACTTGGGTCTGGCATATCGAGGATCAAAGGTAAGTTTCAACGTATCTTTTCGACTTGGTTGAGCCATCACTGCATGCTACTCATTACTTCTCGAAGCGTTCTATAAACAGAGTTTTAAGCCGCAGCAAGCGCAAGACTTACCACGCGAAAGCACAGACGGCGCAGCGCACACCACACTACGTCCTACCTCCACGCCGTCCGCCGGCGAACTGACCAACTGAGCTACCGAAGCACGACTCACGCCCGGTACTCATAGCTTTATTTCTGCCAGTATCTCGTCTCCTACCTTCCAAACTTTACAGAAGCTCTCCTGCGAACCATGCAGAACTAGCACTCCTGAAAGAAAGGATACTGCGGAGACATGGCTTAGCCACAGCCCGGGGGATGTTTCCAGAATGAGATTTTGACTCTGCAGCGGAGTGTGCGCTGATATGAAACTTCCTGGCAGATTAAAACTGTTCTGCATGGTTCGCAGGAGAGCTTCTGTAAAGTTTGGAAGGTAGGAGACGAGATACTGCCAGAAATAAAGCTGTGAGTACCGGGCGCGAGTCGTGCTTCGGTAGCTCAGATGGTAGAGCACTTGCCCGCGAAAGGCAAAGGTCCCGAGTTCGAGTCTCGGTCGGGCACACAGTTTTAATCTGCCAGGAAGTTTCAAACCTCGTTAACATTTACAAAAGCCTTTCTTTCAGACGATGGTTCGGAGCAAACCATGCATAACGCAGTATTTACTTAAAAATTGGCACTGATAATTGGTTATGCAGTATCGAGTGTATTTTAATAGCCTCTTCCGAAAAGCAATTTCTCGTTCTCTTTCGATTAAATACGAACAGTTTTGAAGACACGGACAAGCATACATTTTCAGTATCACTTTATGTGTTTGGTCGTTTACTAGTAGATAGTTTATTTGTGGTAATAAAAATTAGTAGACTACCAAATAACATTGTAAATTTAATAAAAGTTCATCCGATTACACGTATTTTTCCCATTATATCAATTATAGTAGAAATAGTAAAGAAAATGACTGTGTTGAAAACAAAAGAACTGACGAACAGAACTCGATCCAGTGATCCAGCGGCCTGAACGCCACCCACTTAAAAAAAAAAAAAAGTTTTGCTCTATATCGTTTGCTGAAATTGTTCAGGGCGGACGTCCGATAACATTCTGCAGTTTGCTCGTTTATTCGTTCGCTCAGATTTTTCATTAGAAAGGGAAGCCAACACTCTGACCGAACACGCTCAGTTACCGTCCCGGCACCACCGGGCTGCAGCCGCTTCATGGTTAAAATCGCCGCGTACAGATATATATTTGACGACCGAAATTATCTTGCGATTTTCTTAATAACGCTTGAGAAGTACGCGCTACTGCTTACACATTTTGTTGTCCTCACGGAGTACTATGGGTGTACGAAGTTTACAGTAAATCCTAGTTCCAAACGTTGTGGTCTCCCCTTATGAGTAAAATAAAAGAATGTGTGTGTGAAATCCTATGGGACTCAACTGCTAAGGTCATCAGTCCCTAAGCTTACACACTACTTATTATCCTAAGGACAAACACACACACACACACACACACACACACACACACACACACAAACACACACACACACACACACACACACACACACATGCCCGAGGGAGGACTCGAACCTCCGCCGGGACCAGACGTACAGTCCATGACTGCAGCGCCTGAGACCGCTCGGCTAATCCCGCGCAGCAATGAAAGAATGCCCTGCAGGGTATGTTACTCGGCTGGATGAACTCTGAAAGCTTGTAAAATCCACCGATTTTGCTTCCCGTGGTAGAAGATCACTAGGCGTACCAAAGAGAAGATGGAGAGAGAGAGAGAGAGAGAGAATCCGTGAGGGCTTACTACAGACCGGCTTAGAGAGTGATTGGCGGCAAAAGCAGGAAATAAATTCCAACAGAAGAGGAACCTCATGGCTGCAGGCGGTGTTCTGGCCCCGATCACGTGAAGTGAAGTAAGTAAACGAAAGAACGGATGGCAGGATGAGGAGACACTGCGATGGACGAGACAAAATACACATTAAAAATCTGACAAGAATGGAAGAGAGCTGAACTGTTACGCTGTGAAGATGTACATCAGTACTATGCGAATCACTGTCAAGTTCCAGAATGAAATTTTCACTCTGCGTAGAAGTGATATGAAACTTCCTGGCAGATTAAAACTGTGTGCCGGACTGAAACTCGAACTCGGGACCTTTGCCTTTTACGGGCAACTGCTCTCCCGACTGAGCTACGCAACCAAGACTTAGGATTCCTCCTCAGACGTTTAGAGAGGAGACGAGGTACTGGCGGAAGTAAAGCTGTGAGGACTGGTCGTGAGGCGTGTTTGGGTAGCACAGTCGGTTGGAGCACTTTCCCGCGAAAGGCAAACGTCCAAAGTTGACGTCTCGGTCCCGCGCACAGTTTTAATCTGCCAGGAAATGTCACAGTCTAGTTGACGGCAGAGGATAGTTTTGATCTGACCACATATCAAAGTCTCTTCTCGTTCCAGTCACACATAGGTCTACGGGAACGATGGCTGCAATGCGCGAGCTGTTAATTGTCCAACTTTGTCTGAAGATCTGTTATAAATACGGGGATATGTATGAATATCGAGAAGGTCAGTAGTTTCAGCCCTAAAAAATGGTGCTTTGAGCCTTATAAGCAGTCATCTCGATATGTACGGTGCCATACTTCATGTTTCTATTTAGCGTTACATTCTCTCGGCATTCGTCAATTCCTCTTGCATGCAGCCTCTCTCTCTCTCAACCCCCCCCCCCCCCCCGCCCCTCCTCCCTCACTTCCTCTCTCTGCGGTTACTATGAGGGCTTTTCTGGAAAGTAAGGTCCGATCGGTCGCCAAATGGCAACCACAGTGAAAATCAAAAACGTTTTATTTGCAACAAATTCCTACTCCTTCCAGCTGCATCGCTATATAATCGTCGCTCCGACTTAGACGTTTGTCGTAGCGTTACTTTCCAATACGTTCGTCATAGAAAGTAAGCGCCTCTGTTTTCCGCTACTTCCCTGTGCAAAAATGTTGTCTTTATAGCCAGTGGTTCATGTGAGCAGAGACGATCATCATAGGTAGCCAAGTCCGTGCTGTATGTTGGAAGATCAAACACTTCCCATCGACAATGCTTCAGGGGCTGCCTCATCGCCCCTGCAGTAAGAGGCCTAGAATTGGCATGAAGGAGGAAATGCATTGCAGGTATGTTGACACTATTATTCTAAGCATCTTTCCGCGCTCACTGAGCCATGCGCGGCTCGTGTACATCCCGTTTATTGTTTATCATCTTCTCTTACGGTACTGCCATCTCGTTTTCTTATTCCATTTATTGGCGTCACTAACTTACTGTCTTACCTGCCCGTGAGTGGCAACAGCAGCGCTTATCGATAATTGCACTGTCGTACCATCACTGGAGCGACCGATAGTATTTCTGACATTGCCCTCACAGTATATATATTTTTTAATGTCGTTTGTTGTTAGTAATATTAGCTTATTCCCAAGAGTTTGCAGCTTTCACTCAGTTAATACTAGGCAGAAATCAAATCTGCATGTGGAATGCACTTCCTTGACTCTTGTCCAGAAAGGAGTGCACTATTCTGCTGAATCCATTTTCAATAAGCTACCACAAGAACTCAAAAATCTTAGCAGTAGCCCAAACGCTTTTAAGTCTAAACTGAAGAGTTTCTTCATGGCTCACACCTTCTATTCTGTCGAGGAGCTCCTGGAAGAGCTGAAAAATTAAGCAAATTCCAGTGTTACATTGTTAATTTTCTTTATTTAAACTTACGAATTGTCGCCTGAATACCTTTCTTGTATTTCATTTTATCTGTTTCTACTGTCGTGTTATAATTTCGTGCATTGACTCGTTCCATGACCATGGAGACTTCTCCTTAATTTGGTCCCACGGATCAATAAGTAAATAAAGTATTTGGTCTCCGACTGCTTGTGGAAACTCTCTGGGTGTGGAATTCATTCGTCCTTATTGTTCCTCAGTGATTGCTTTTACGATTGTTCGAGTTCTTGTGCTAGTGTGTTTACATGGAACCGTGTGTAGCTTCTGTGATTTCCACTGAGCAGATCAATGCTGTCTGCGTACTGGGGTAGTCAGTCAGTCGGGTTGTTTGAAATAGAGCAGCGAGTGTGTCGGGTGGAAGAGAACTGATTAAGCTGTTGGTTGGTTCTTCAGCCGTCCCTAGGTCATGTTGCCACCCGATTGTTTAGTGTTCCGCTTGGCTCCCTACCGACCCTTGGAACACTTCCGAGCACCATTGTTTGTTGTCCGTGATTCTCATTTTACTTGGTCGCAGGTACTGTGCCAGGTCTTCAGCCTTGTATTAATATTGTCTGTTTTATGTTTAGTATATGGCCTTCAGTCGAACTTCATGACAACTGTTTTAAGATTAGGCCTTCAGCCGTGTTTCATTTGAAATTCTTGTTGTTTTGTATCTAGGCCTTCAGCCGCGTTTGTATCAAAATTTGTGGCTTAAATATGTGAATCATTATCTATAAAGTTTCTCTTTAATTATCTTGAATTCTTGAAACGGCCTTCAGCCATGTTCTGTAAATCTTTATCTGACGGAAGTCTTTGACTATTCTTGAGTAATTGTTTGGGCCTTTGGCCGAAAAGATACTTCAAGTGTTCTTGAGATGTTTTTCTGTTGTACTGTGTAAAAGCTTATGTTTAAAGCCTCTCTTTTATTATGTAAAGAAAAATTTTTTTATTGGGCTTTCGACCGATGAATTAACTTGAAATTTCCTTAATATGGCCTTTAGCCGGAATTTGTAAATGCTTGGCCTTTAAAGAATTTCCTTAGCTGATTTGAAGTATTATTTCAGCCTTTAAGAGAAGATATTGTGATTTTACTTACGTAAGGCCTTTAGCCATTACTCTAAATCCTGGTGTTTAAAGACATTCATTTAACCTTATTCTGGAGACGTTACTTGGACCCTAAGCCGTGAATTGATCTTTGTTGTTTTAAAGAGAAAATTGTGTATTGGTTTGAGGAATGAAGTTGTGTGTGTTCTTGTATAAGTAACAGTAGTTGACCTTGGCCCGTTTCCACAACCTGATCCGCTCTGTCCTGAGAAAGCAGATTTCACTCACTGTGGGCCCAGAACTGAAAAGAAGAACGTGACGCGATCGATGGGCATTCCAGACACACTGTCTAACTCATCTGTGTAAAGCTTCATCGGATTTTCATTATCGTTTCCTTCTCGCGATGTGTTGGATCTTAATCGACGAATAGCCCTCGTGTACTCTCATATGCTTCCTGTACACTTGAGCATCATTCACGTAGCAATGATGCAAATGTTTTTATACAAACTCTCTCGAAGACTAACTGCAGTGTGCCTGTGTAAGTAGGCTGTTAAGGTTTTTATGTTCGTAACGCCACGTAGCGCTCTGTATGAAAATCACTGGCTGTGCTGTGTGCAGTCTGTGGCTCGTTTTCATTGTTGTCTGCCATTGTAGTGTTGGGCAGCTGGATGTTAACAGCGCATAGTGTTCGGCAGTTGGAGGTGAGCCGCCAGCAGTGGTGGATGTGGGGAGAGAGATGGCGGAGTTTTGAAATTTGTAAGACTGGATGTCAATTATGACTATTAAGGTAAATACATTGTTTGTTCTCTATCAAAATCTTTCATTTGTTAACTATGCCTATCAGTAGTTAGTGCCTTCAGTACTTTGAATCTTTTATTTAGCTGGCAGTAGTGGCACTCGCTGTATTGCAGTAGTTCGAGTAACGAAGATTTTTGGTGAGGTAAGTGATTTGTGAAACGTATAGGTTAATGAAACTTCCTGGCAGATTAAAACTGTGTGCCCGGCCGAGACTCGAACTCGGGACCTTTGCCTTTCGCGGGCAAGCGCTCTACCAACTGAGCTACCGAAGCACGACTCACGACCGGTACTCACAGCTTTACTTCTGCCAGTACCTCGTCTCCTACCTTCCAAACTTTACAGAAGCTCTCCTGCGTTCGAGTCTCGGTCGGGCACACAGTTTTAATCTGCCAGGAAGTTTCATATCAGCGCACACTCCGCTGCAGAGTGAAAATCTCATTCTCGTATAGGTTAATGTTAGTCAGGGCCATTCTTTTGTACGGATTTTTGAAAGTCAGATTGCGTTCCGCTAAAAATATTGTGTGTCAGTTTAAGCACAGTCATGTATAATTTTTCATAAGGGAACGTTTCACCTGTACCTTATGTATGAATCGCAATCTGCTATTTGCCTTACTTACAACTCAGATCGTTGTTGGACTTCCTATTTGTTTTCTTTTATGCTACGGACTATTATTCATTGAACCTGCAGCCAAAGATTACAATTTTATCTTCCCTGTGTCGTGGAACTCTGTTTTCTTATGGATGATGAGCTAGTTCTGAGCTTATGAAGAATATCCTTGTAATTGGCACCGGTATTAGTGTAGTTTCTAATCGTTGAGGGTTCCAAGAGAGGCATTAATTGGTAGATCTCTTGGACAAAAGTTCTAAATAGCAATCATGTTATATTGAATGCTTCGAAATGTCACTATAGAATGGAAAGAACGATCAGACCATAATGCTGACCCTACGACGAGTTGATGAAAGGAAGACAAACGCAGGTTTGAGACGGAAGGGACAGTATGTCAAGGTTGTACAACAACCGGTCATAAAGAATTATCATCACGAAAAATAAAATTACATAATTAGTTTTTTATTTAATTACAGGTACAGGTCCGCAGTCCTGAAAAACACTAAAATTTCTGCGCCAAAGTACCGCAGTACGTGAGTAGAGCAGTCCAAACGTAGTGGTGTAGCCCATCTACACTTTATTAAAGGGCTTCACCATCTTCTTTTGGCAACGCCATCTGAGTGCTAGGATACTGATAATGAAATATTCGTGCAGCTCAATGACAAAGTGCAAGTCTTTCAATTGGACGCCTTTCGGTGACACACGAGTCCCTGATACCCCAATTATATAACTAAGGAAAGAGACTTACAGTTCAAGGTGGAATACGAACCACACGTCGTTCCTAGAACTTCCTCCGCGGTTGAGAAGTGAAGGCTTCATTAAAGGTAGTATGAAAATTTCTATGGTCCGAGCGGCGTTCGATAATGGAACCTCTTGGTTCCTGTGCACTCGCTTCACCACTATACTACCAGGTCCGGTGTTGCGGTAGGACTGCAGAAATTTGACTAAAAACAAACAAAAATAATTACGTAACTTTATTATTTGAACTGGTAATTAATACTGCCTTACTACTCGCCATAACGGCATGTATGTAGAAAACATATTCTCATAATCCCCGATCACTCTTTTGAAAGTAAAAGATCTGTCATGTGCCTAAAAGAGCTCACGTCAAGTACACGTGTTTATTATCAACCTTTCTCTACTTGAGATGGCCTCCATGAAAAATGAGTGGCCATAGGACAATGAAACTTTCTGGAAAGATTTGCAAGAACGTGCGGAAGAGAAATGACGAACAAGCTATTGAAACAAAGACTTTTAATCTCCACGTCCCGGGTTATAAATCTTGCTCAGTGTGTCGATCATGTGCATCTACGACAGCCTGCAACCGCAATAGAGAAACCATTTCACAACTGTTCGCAGCACTTTCGAACGACGGACCATGGAATTTTCAGCTGTCTCGACACAGCTCTGCCATTGCTCGAAGTTCGTCTTTGCATCCGGCATTCTCAGCCATGGCAGCAGTAATTCCTTCAACAATTTTTGGGACAGTTGGCCGTCGGCCTCTCCCAGGAGCAGTCCAAATATCGCCAGTCTATTCTAAATTCGGAATCACTTTCTTCAACCCCGATGCGGAAGGAGGACCTCTCCGTATTCCTTACTCGCAAGGGGTAGTAGCAGTATTGCTGTTCCGATATAACAGCTTTACGGCTAAGGCCCGGCTCACATTGTCCACACCTTGTAACACCGATGTCGGTTGTAAGCAGGTTATACAGTGCATCTGTGTGTATTTAACTATGAAGTGGTTGTTCTTTACTAATTAAGGTCATTGAATTGTTAGAGACAGAGTTGAAGTTTTAATATGTTTATTGTTATAGCTAAAGGATAATTAATAATAATGGAATTTTATAATATACAGGGTTATTACAAATGATTGAAGCGATTTCACAGCTCTACAATAACTTTATTATTTGGGATATTTTCACAATGCTTTGCACATACATACGAAAACTCAAAAAGTTTTTTTAGGCATTCACAAATGTTCGATATGTGCCCCTTTAGTGATTCGGCAGACATCAAGCCGATAATCAAGTTCCTCCCACACTCGGTGCACCATGTCCCCATCAATGAGTTCAAAAGCATCGTTGATGCGAGCTCGCAGTTCTGGCACGTTTCTTGGTAGAAGAGGTTTAAACACTGAATCGCACTGAACGCATCCTCTTCCATGAGCTGTTGCAACCGCGCCGAAAATTCAAAGCGTTTGACTGTCATCGGGTGTCAGGGCTCGTAGCAATTGTAAACGGTAAGGCTTCTGCTTTAGCCTTTTCCGTAAGATTTTCCAAACCGTCGGCTGTGGTACGTTTAGCTCCCTGCTTGCTTTATTCGTCGACTTCCGCGGGCTACGCGTGAAACTTGCCCGCACGCGTTCAACCGTTTCTTCGCTCACTGCAGGCCGACCCGTTGATTTCCCCTTACAGAGGCATCCAGAAGCTTTAAACTGCGCATACCATCGCCGAATGGAGTTAGCAGTTGGTGGAACTTTGTTGAACTTCGTCTTGAAGTGTCGTTGCACTGTTATGACTGACTGATGTGAGTGCATTTCAAGCACGACATACGCTTTCTCGGCTCCTGTCGCCATTTTGTCTCACTGCGCTCTCGAGCGCTCTGGCGGCAGAAACCTGAAGTGCGGCTTCATCCGAACAAAACTTTATGAGTTTTTCTACGTATCTGTAGTGTGTCGTGACCATATGTCAATGAATGGAGCTACAGTGAATTTATGAAATCTCTTCAATCATTTGTAATAGCCCTGTATGTCTGCTCATAAAACAGAAACTGTACTGGCTTGCAGCAAGGTAAAAGGTCGTTTTGGCGGTCGATCTGGGCGGCCACTGGGTGAGCAGGCTACGCAGTCAGTGGCTAGCCGTTGTACGGTTAACATCGAGGGTGCCAAGTGAGGCATTTGGAAGCTAATCTATACTGAAAACTTGCCACGGATGTGGATTCAGCTGTCGGATGGTGCTCTTGGTGTTATGGAATGGCTCTAAAACGAGAAAAATACGTCGCCAATAAGAATTGGTAAAGAGTATTCAACTTCAAGAGCGTCGGACGAGTTAGCCGCCACATTGCTTGCCACCACTATTGCGCCACTGCTCCGCCAACTATATGAACACAGATATGTATTATAGGATGGACCGGTATATTTGTGCGAGTGTTTTTCAATAATAATTGAAGTGCTATGAACCCGTGTTTGAACCTCGACATTACCCTAGTCATGAAACGATGCAGGGTCCTATACTAAGTGTGCAGAAATCCGGGCATCCTGTTTATAACTAAATCGTAATTTGATTTTGGTCTAAATGTTCAAAACATGAGTGCCAGAGTGTGTAAGTGTTAATGTAAAAACACCTGCTTCACAGGTGATGAAAATGGCACATAATTTTAACTTATATGAAACGTAAATTTCCATTGGTTATTACCATGAACAACTTTCTGCAGTTAATAAAGCTTAGTGTTTGAGTACATTACTAGAAAGGATAAAAAATATAAATTATTTCAATTGGGGTTAGGTAATAATATTAGTGAATTGCAATTTGTTTTTAAAATAATCACAGAGTTTGCCTGTAGAGAAAATAACAGTTTATGGACCACTACAGTATTCTTTTCTCAAAGTAATAGATAATTGGGATTTTGTTGCTGTTAAAAGAAATCTGTGACATTTCTAAGAATGAGAGCCTAATAAGTATATATATATATATGTATTATAATTTAATTTCATTTGTGGTATGTATTTGTTGGCTAAATCAGAACTCTCTTCATGCCCAGCTACAGTCCAATGTGTGCTGTGGCATCATCTCAGTGCAGAGTTGATTAATGATTGCTATAGTAACGATTATTATGATGTGTTAAGTACCATTTGTCTTCCTATGATTAATTATTTATGCAAATGATAACTACTGCTATCCACAACCTAGTCGACCTGTAGTCGTGAGTATCCTGTGCACTTTTCAAAGAGAGAATTAATGAAAGTCACTTTTGGAAAGTCATATTTAAATTCTTTGGATATTATATTTCTAATTATTATGCCTAATTAGGCTGGCGACCGTTTGTTGTTTCATTCACACGAATTTCACTACTTGTATCATCTCCAAAGTAAAGCCCGTTAAGCTTTTTTATTAATTGACACTTACACGAAAGTAATGTTCGATACCCTCTATCCATTAGTAATCACACGCTCAAACATAAAAATCCTCCCAGAGGGTAACACTAGTTTGTGAGTATACTGTTATATTTCATGCGATCTTACAACCTTCCGTAGTAACCTATCTTGACTGTCTGCAACTGTAAGGCACCTTGAGGCTAATATTTGAACCCTACGTCGGTGTACCACTACCGGCGTCATGACACTATACTAACAACACTGCAGCGCACAGTCTCAACTTCAGTCCTACACTACTGGCCATTAAAATTGCTACACCAAGAAGAAATGCATATGATAAACTGCTAAACGGGTATTCGTTGGACAAATATATTATACTAGAACTGACATGTGATTACATTTTCACGCAATTTGGGTGCATAGCTCCTGAGAAATCAGTATGCAGAACAACCACCTCTGGCCGTAATAACGGCCCTCAAACGCCTGGGCATTGAGTCAAACAGAGCTTGGATGGCGTGTACAGGTACAGCTGCCTATGCGGCTTCAACACGATACCACAGTTCATCAAGAGTAGTGACTTGCGTATTGTGACGATCCAGTTGCTCGGCCACCATCGACCACACGTTTTCAATTGGTGACAGGTCTGGAGAATGTGATGGCCAGGGCAGCAGTCGAACATTCTCTGTATCCAGAAAGGACCTGCAACATGCGGTCGAGCATTATCCTGCTGAAATGTAGGGTTTCGCAGGGATCGAATGAAGGTTAGAGCCACGGGTCGGAACACATCTGAAATGTAACGTCCACTGTTCAAAGTACCGTCAATGTGAACGACAGATGACCGAGACGTGTAACCTATGGCACACCATACCATCACGCCGGGTGATACGCAAGCATAGCAACGACGAATACACGCTTCCAATGTGCGTTCACCGCGATGTCACCAAACACGGATGCGACCATCATGATGCTGTAAACAGAACCTGGATTCATCCGAAAAAATGACGTTTTGCCATTCGTGCACCCAGGTTCGTCTTTGAGTACACCATCGCAGGCGCTCCTGTCTGTGATGCAGCGTCAAGGGTAACCGCAACCACGGTCTCCGTGCTGATACTCCATGCTGCTACAAACGTCGTCAAACTGTTCGTGCAGATGGTTGTCGTCTTCTAAACGTCCCCACCTGTTGACTCAGGGATCGAGACGTCGCTGCACGATCCGTTAGAGCCATGCGGATAAGATGCCTGTCATCTCGACTGCTAGTGATACGAGGCCATTGGGATCCAGCACGGCGTTCCGTATTACCCTCCTGAACCCACCGATTACATATTCCGGTTATAGTCATTGGATCTCGACCAACGCGAGCAGAAATGTCGCGATACTATAAACCGCAATCGCGATAGGCTACAATCCGACCTTTATCAAAGTCGGAAACGTTATGGTAAGCGTTTCTCCTTTATACGAGGCATTACAACAACGTTTCACCAGGTAACGCCGGTCAAGTGCTGTTTGTGTATGGAAATAGGCTGAAAACTTTCCTCATGTCAGCACGTTGTAGGGGTCGCCACCGGCGCCAACGTTGTCTGAATGCTCCGAAAAGCTAATCATTTGCATATCGCAGCATCTTCTTCCTGTCGATTAAATTTCGCGTCTGTAGCACGTCATCTTCGTGGTGTAGCAATTTTAATGGCCAGTAGTGTATATAGTGGTATGTCCATATGACACATAGTTATCCGTCTACACTAGCTCAAATAGCGAAAGTCTAATTTTAACCTCCCCGTATTTGTTATCGTTCATGTTGATGATATAGTGTTCTTCAGTATCTTTTTGGAGCACCTTCAACTATGCCAAACCTTCAAACAGTTCTAAATGTTTCATTCCCCTGGTATTGCTGTGGTGTCGTCGGATGCCAGAAGGCAACTCCTGGTTTTTCGCCTCGCCGCGGCCCCTGCTGTCGCCGCTTCGCCTGCAGCCTACAGTAGACATCCACCAACTCCAGTGAACAGATCGGCCATTGTGCTGTCCCCTCGCTAGCCGCTGCTTTCTCTGCCGACCTTCTGTTCGGAGCCGACACGACAGCGAAGATAGCGTGGCGGCAGCGATTCGTTCTCCACGCAGGGGTCGGCTTTGTAGCCGCCGTGTCATACATACCTGCTGCTGCTGCTGATTCTGTCATAGCTGTCTGGGCTGTCCTCTCCTCTGACAATGTATGTAGCTGCCTGCCGCGGCGAAAGGCGCTCCACGTATTCACAGCTTCAGATGTGCTCTACCACTGGTATTTTCCTCGTTTTCTACATTTGAATTAAAATTGTCAATAAGCCGAACACTAAGTGTAACGTAAGTACAAACAGAACTTAAAGTCACTTTCCAAGACTTTAAACTCAAGTTAACAGTACAATGAAATTTCACTGTAAACCTCGGAGGCGACAGCAGACAGGTAGAAAGAATTGACTATGAGTCTCTATAAGTGGAGGATCTGTTTGAAAACAATAGATGATTTGGGTATCATTTTTGATGAAATAGGTGAGCCAGTATTAATGAAGTAGATGAAAATGAAATGGGAGATATGATACTGCGTGAAGAGTTTGACAGATCACTGAAAGACCTTAGTCGAAACAAGGCCTCGGGAGTAGACAACATTCCATTAGAAATACTGACGGCCTTGGGAGAGCCAGTCCTCTACCATCTAGTGAGCAAGATGTATGAGACAGGCGAAATACCCTCAGACTTCAAGAAGAATATAATAATTCCAATCCCAAAGAAAGCAGGTGTTGACAGATGTGAAAATTACCGAACCATCACTTTAATAAGTCACGCCTGCAAAATACTAACGCGAATTCTTTACAGACGAATGGAAAAACTAGTAGAAGCCGTCCTCGGGGAAGATCAGTTTGGATTCCGTAGAAATATTGGAACACGTGAGGCAATACTGACCCTACGACTTATCTTAGAAGCTAGATTAAGGAAAGGCAAACCTACATTTCTAGCATTTGTAGACTTAGAGAAAGCTTTTGACAATGTTGACTGGAATACTCTTTTTCAAATTCTGAAGGTGGCAGTGGTAAAATACAGGGAGCGAAAGGCTATTTACAATTTGTATAGAATCCAAATGGCAGTTATAAGAGTTGAGGGGCACGAAATGGAAGCATTGGTTGGGAAGGGAGTGAGACAGGTTTGTAGCCTCTCCCCGATGCTATTCAATCTGTATATTGAGCAAGCAGTAAAGGAAACAAAAGAAAAATTCGGATTAGGTATTAAAATCCATGGAGAACAAATAATAACTTTGAGGTTCGTCGATGACATTGTAATTCTGTCAGAGACAGCAAAGGACTTGGAAGAGCAGTTGAACGGAATGGACAGTGTCTTGAAAGGAGGATATAAGATGAACATCAACAGAAGCAAAACGAGGATAATGGAATGTAGTCGAATTAAGCCGGGTGATACTGAGGGTATTAGATTAGGAAATGAGACACTTAAAGTAGTAAAGGAGTTTTGCTATTTGGGGAGCAAAATAACTGATGATGGTTGGAGTAGAGAGGATATAAAATGTAGACTGGCAATGGCAAGGAAAGCGTTTCTGAAGAAGAGAAATTTGTGAACATCGAGTATAGATTTAAGTGTCAGGAAGTCGTTTCTGAAAGTATTTGTATGGAGTGTAGCCATGTACGGAAGTGAAACATGGACAATAAATATTTTGGACAAGAAGAGAATAGAAGCTTTCGAAATGTGGTGCTACAGGAGAATGCTGAAGATTAGATGGGTAGATCACATAACTAATGAGCAAGTATTGAATAGGGTTGGGGAGAAGAGAAGTCTGTGGCACAACTTGAGTAGAAGAAGGGATCGATTGGTAGGACTTGTTCTGAGGCATCAGGGGTTCACCAATTTAGTACTGGAGGGCAGCGTGGGGGGTAAAAATCGTAGAGGGAGACCAAGTGATGAATACACCAAGCAGATTCAGAAGGATGTAGGTTGCAGTAGGTACTGGGAGATGAAGAAGCTTGCAGAGGATAGAGTAGCATGAAGAGCTGCATCCAACTAGTCTCGGGATTGAAGACCACAACAACAACAGTATTAATGAAAGTTTAAATTAGATTAGATTAATTATTCATTCCATAGACCCATAAAGGAGAGAATCCTCCTGGGTGTGGAACACTTTACAACAATTTAATTAGAAAAACTTGAGTTTCATTAATTTTAATGATCCTCAGTCAATAAACAGTAATATAATGTACATGAATAAAATTTAAACTTCTAATATTTACAGGTTTAACATTTACATCTGCTTTCATTAAATCCATCATTCAGACATTTGCTAGTTTCTTGGCTATTACAACCAATTATTGTCAAGGATTAAAGTAAATTATTGATTTCAGTGATCCTCAGCTACGAACAGTCAAATTATGTACAAGATTTAAAACATGTTCCAACAGCTTTGGAAGACTTGTGATCGGACAAAGCGGAAGGCATAGCTTAACATACTGTGAGGAAGCATGTGTGGTCTTCCCTACGTCACTAACTCTCTTAATAAGATGACGCGCTGTTTAATCGACCTGCACTGTATAATGTTTCTGCTCCCTTATGCAGTCTGCGACCTGAGCCACTTCACGTCATTTCAAGTTCGTAATCATTCTCAGTTCATAATAGTTGTTTTATAATAAACATACTAACATTGTTTTGTAGCAGCTCAGAAGAGAAAATATCTGGTAAAGTTGAAGTCAATGCGTCTGAAGTTAGAATACTTTTTTATGCTTCACCACCCCTCCATCATGAGCCCATTGCCCTGTGTATAAAATGCCGGGAAATTCAAAAATTGACTGAAAATTCAAAATAGCCAGAGCCGCACTCCTGTGATGCCACTGTGGAAGTTGTATGCTCCTCCTAAATACGAACTGGTGGAAAATTTAAAAATCTAAACTGGGCAATAATCCTCTCAGTTGACAATGCAACATGACGGACCTGAAAATACTACCATAGCCTCTATTACATCATAATTCAAGATGATGAAGCAACATGGCACTGGTTCTATGAGGAATGAACCGAAGACGCCCATATGAGAAGGCGGACCAGGAGGTATTAGTACAGCCTCTATGACATCGTAAAATGCTGATCCAAGGAGGCGCACGCTGCGATATTGGCACAGCTTTATGATGCCACAAAAAAAATTGGAGACGTTTTGGATACTGGCGTGGCCTGGTTGGCTATCAAATCACTTATGAATAGAATTCAACATGGTTGACCTGGTGGATATTGGCACAGCGTGCATGGATGCAAGGTCACTCGTGCTACTTACAAATGGTAGTCATAAGTTTAAAATTATTGGAAATTTAAAAAAAATCATTGCTTTTGATAACAGTTCGCTTGCCCTAAGTCTAAAATGTTGGTACCTCAGCCGGCCATAGTGGCCGAGCGGACCTAGGCGCTACAGTCTGGAACCACGCGACCGCTGAGGTCGCAGGTTCGAATCCTGCCTCGGGCATGGATGTGTGTGATGTTCCTAGGTTAGTTAGGTTTAAGTAGTTCTAAGTCCTAGGGGACTGATGACCTCAGAAGTTAAGTCCCATAGTGCTCTCAGCGCCATTTGAACCATTTTTTTTTTCTTTTTGGTACCTCAGCTGTCCTAAGTTCAAAAAATTCCCTCATCCCTCTGATGTCGCAGTTTAAACACACTACAGTTACCTTAAGTCTGGAACTCAAGCTACCATTTCTCCTAAGTCTAAATTCGTGGGACAGTTCAAAACTATGGTGAAATATTTAGCTTCCACTCACCTTCAGTTTAAAATAATCTGGGGCCCCCTGGTCAGTTGCAGAGTACTTGTCTTAACTTTAAAATTGGACAGGTCACTTTTGCAGCCTGTACGATGTCAAACACTCATAATTTTCACGCGTGTAGTATGGTTGCAATGGAATGGGAGAGGTGCGCACTTGCATTTTATTTCATTAAACAAACTGCAGATTTCGCGCCGCTGCCATTGAGTCACATAAAATTCGCGGGCAACACTTTTGTATCTACAGAGGCTGAGTCACGGCTCCATAACTCACCGCAATGCACCAGCTTGCAGGCACAGTGTCATCCTGCTGCCGTTCCGACTCACTGGCCGTCAGAGATCTGCAGGTGTTTACGTGGTTCCTGCCTGCGTTGCTGTGTCTGTACGTCCAGTTTGGAACATGAGTAGATGATTGTCACTCCAACCATAGCTGACAACAAGCCTTCAGACTTCAGAACCATATGGCGTCCAGTTACGCCGTTCACTGGACCACCTCACCTATTGTGACTGCCGCCCATGCTCCACGACCTCATCTCCTCCAGCATTCACCCATCACAATAATGTTGGGCACGTTGAGGCATACAGTATGTTCAAGCAAAGAACCCCACTGAGCAGGCGGTTACAAAGCCGCTATCCTAAGCCCTTAACCATGCCTCAGTTTTAGAACTGGGTGCTGCGTGGACTGACACATTCATTACGTCTGTGCACCGACAGGAAACCAGCCACTGCTTATCTGGGTGGGTGACGCTCTTTTTGCCACACATTAAAGTTTACAGAACATACCGCTGTGACAGGCAGCGGAACGATTCACGACTGTCCGCCACTCGTGGTCGTGCGGTAGCGTTCTCGCTTCCCGCGCTCGGGTTCCCGGGTTCGATTCCCGGCGGGGTCAGGGATTTTCTCTGCCTCGTGATGACTGGGTGTTGTGTGACGTCCTTAGGTTAGTTAGATTTAAGTAGTTTTAAGTTCTAGGGGACTCATGACCATAGCTGTTAAGTCCCATAGTGCTCAGAGCCATTTGAACCATTTTTTTTTATTCACGACTGACGTAAGGACCTCGAAGACATGGGAAATCAGGACTTATACGGCAGTATGCGCATGTTCTCCAATCGCTGAAGTATTGTTGCTTGCTCGCTGAGACCATTGGCCACAAGAGTTTATCGTTCTTACTGAAATCCAAAAGCATATGAGATTTACTGCCAGTTCTTGGAAGTCGGAATAACTTCTTAGCAGCGTGTCAGTGCATATTACAGCGCCGCTTCTGCCCTACACAAGACGACGTTGTGGCTGATGACACTGCTGCACTTACAGGGTTCGACACAAAACGCAGGATCCACCCTGCAATGCGTAGTATTTTCCACTTCGAAACGTACCAGATGATCAAAAAGTCAGTATAAATTTGAAAACTGAATAAATCACGGAATAATGTAGATAGAGAGGTACAAATTGACACGCATGCTTGGAATGACATGGGGTTTTATTAGAACCAAAAAAATACAAAAGTTCAAAAAATACCCGACAGTTGGCGCTTCATCTGATCAGAAAAGCAATAGTTAGCATAACAAAGTAAGACAAAGCAAAGATGATGTTCTTTACATGTAATGCTCTATATGTCCACCATCGTTCCTCACCAATAACTGTAGTCGAGGAATAATGTTGTGAACAGCACTGTAAAGCATGTCCGCAGTTATGCTGAGGCATTGGCGTCGGATGTTGTCTTTCAGTATCCCTAGAGATGTCGGTCGATCACGATACACTTGCGACTTCAGGTAACCCCAAAGCCAATAATCGCACGGACTGAGGTCTGGGGACCTGGGAGGTCAAGCATGACGAAAGTGGCGACTGAGCACACCATCATCACCAAACGACGCGCGCAAGTGATCTTTCACGCGTCTAGAAATACTTTGTTTCTTTTGGTTCTAAGGAAACCCCATGTCATTCCAAGCATGTGTGTCAATTTTTACCTCTCTATCTACATTATTGCGTGATTTATTAAGTTTTCAAATTCATACTGACTTTTTGATCACCCGGTACATTACAGAGCTAAAGAACAAGTCTGTAATCGTGAAAGGCAAAGGCTTTCGCGATCGTGATCATTTGACAGGACCTATTTGATGTCAAGATATATTTTTGACAAGTTTACATCGCAAAAGCATGTGTAAAACTTCAAAAGACTGTTGGACGAGGACACAACATCCTAATTGCATCTCTCTGGCGGGAATGACGATGCGAGAATGTAGAACTTCGATCCCGCATATGATTACTAGAGAAATGTACACATATTACTGACAGAATCTTACCACTTCCTGTCAGTTATACAGAATCCTACAGCTACAAAACTGAAGTACTCAGTTTATGTCCATACTATGGGCAAGTATACCACGTGTGACGTTGAAGATTCTCTTAAGAGTTTGTTGCAGCTTTTTACAGTATGACATTCCCTTTCATTCGTGTGTACATAACGGACTTGCTCTACACCAAATAGCTACAGTTAAGGCAATGGCTAGTACCCCAGGATAGCTTCCCATGAAGGACAGCAAAACGGGGAGTAGAGTACCTTCGACGCATCGCTTTGCCGCAAAGTTGCCGAGGATGACAACTAAAGAAGTCTTTCTATGAAAAGAAATCGCACCCCAGGTTATCATTCGTGGTTGTCGGGAGTCGTGTGAAGTTAGCACCCCTTTTTCGAGAAATATACATTTTTTTCACAGTTCCTGATAGATGTAGCATAGTTCTAGAGTTCTTTGTACAAAATTTCAATAGTTCTGCAGAATTTAGCGACCAAAACAACAATACTCGAAAAAATTTTCGTATCGAAAATGTTCTTTGGCAGTTTCCGCAAAATGTAAATAAGTACAAGAGTTCTGAGCACAGTTCTGAACAGAGCTCCAAGAGTTCTATCGAAAATCCAAGTAACATTTTTTTGTGCAGCTAATAGTTTACGAGATAATTGGATTTTAATGAGAAAATCTTTTCACTTACTGTGAAGTTGGCACCCTTTCTTTCAGAAATATATATTTTTTTCAGAGTTCTTGATAGATATGGCATAGTTCTAGAGTTCTTTGTACAAAATTTCATTAGTTCTGCAGAATTTAGCGAAGAAAACAACAATATTCGAAACATTTTTCGTATCGAAAACATTTTTTGTCAATTTTCGCAAAAATTAAACTTGTACAACAGTTCTGAGGACAGTTCTGAACAGAACTCCAAGAGCTCTATCGAAAATCCCAAACAACATTTATATATGGCGATAATGGTTTGAGATAAATTGATTAAATATGGGACACACTTTCTTTACGGAAAATATAAATATATTCGTACAACAGTTCTGATGACAGTTCTGGACACCACGTGAAGAGTTCTATCGAAAATCCTAGTGAAATTTTTTTGTGCAGGTAATAGTTTAAGAGGTAATTGCAACTTAATTAAGAATTACATAAGAGCTCCTACTGTGAAGCTGGCACCCTTTTTTTCAGAAATATATATTTTTTTCAGAGCTCTTGATAGATAAGTCATAGTTATAGAGTTATCTGTACAAAATTTCAATAGTTCTGTAGAATTTAGCGAAGAAAACAACAATACTCGAAAAATTTTCGTATCGAAAACATTCTTTGGCAATTTCCGCAAAATGTAAATACGTACAAGAGTTCTGAGCACAGTTCTGAACAGAGCTTCAAGAGTTCTTTCGGAAATCCAAGTAACATTTTTTACTGCAGCTAATATTTTACGAGATAATTGCATTTTAATGAGAAAATCTTTTCACTTAATGTGAAGTTGGCACCCTTTTTTCAGAAATATATATTTTTTTCAGTGTTCTTGATAGATATGGCATAGTTCTAGAGTTCTTTGTACAAAATTTGAATAGTTCTCCAGAATTTAGCGACGAAAACAATATTCGAAAAAATTTTCGTATCGAAAACATTCTTCGTCAATTTTCGCAGATTGTAAATAAGTACAACAGTTCTGAGCACAGTTCTGAACAGAACTCCAAGAGTTCTATCGAAAATCCAAGTGATATTTTTTTGTGCAGCTAATAGCTTACGAGAAAATTGCAATTTAAGGAGAAAATCTTTTCACTTACTGTGAAGTTGGCACCCTTTTTTTCACAAATGTATACTTTTTTCAGATTCCTTGATAGATATGCCATAGTTCTAGAGTTCTTTGTACAAAATTTCAATAGTTCTGCAGAATTTAGCGACGAAAACAATATTCGAAAAAATTTTCGTATCGAAAATATTCTTCGTCAATTTTCGCAAATTGTAAATAAGTACAACAGTTCTGAGCACAGTTCTGAACAGAACTCCAAGAGTTCTATCGAAAACCCAAGTAACATTTTTTTGTGCAGCTAATAGTTTACGAGATAATTGCAATTTAAAGAGAAAATCTTTTCACTTACTGTGAAGTTGGCACCCTTTTTTTCAGAAATGTATACTTTTGTCAGATATCTTGGTAGATATGCCATAGTTCTAGAGTTCTTTGTACAAAATTTCAATAGTTCTGCAGAATTTAGCGAAAAAACAACAATATTCGAAAAATTTTTCGTGTCGAAAACAATTTTTGTCAATTTTCGCACAAATTAAACTTGTACAACAGTTCTGAGGACAGTTCTGAACAGAACTCCAAGAGTTCTATCGAAAACATAAGTAATATTTTTTTGTGCAGCTAATAGTTTACGAGATAATTGCAATTTAAAGAGAAAATCTTTTCACTTAATGTGAATCTGGCACCCTTTTTTTCAGAAATATATGTTTTTTTCTGAGCTCTTGATGGATAAGTCATAGTTATAGAGTTCTCTGTGCAAAATTTCAATAGTTCTGCAGAATTTAGCGAAGAAAACAACAATACTCGAAAAAATTTTCGTATCGAAAACATTCTTTGCCAATTTCCGCAAAATGTAAATAAGTACAAGAGTTCTGAGCACAGTTCTGAACAGAGCTTCAAGAGTTCTTTCGAAAACCCACGTAACATTTTTACTGCAGCTAATATTTTACGAGATAATTGCATTTTAATGAGAAAATCTTTTCACTTACTGTGAAGTTGGCACCATTTTTTTCAGAAATATGTTTTTTTTCAGAGTTCTTGATAGATATGGCATAGTTCTAGAGTTCTTTGTACAAAAGTTGAATAGTTCTGCAGAATTTAACGAAGAAAACAACAATACTCAAAAAAATTCGAATAGCAAACATTCGTTATTAATTTTTGCAAAAAGTAAATTCGGACAACAGTTCTGAGGGCAGTTCTGAACAGAACCCCAATAGTTCTATCGAATATCCTAATTATAATTATTTGTGCAGCTAACACGTTACGAGATAATTGCAATTTGAGGAGGGAACGAACCTCTTCACTTACTGTGAAGTTGGAATCCTTTTCTTCTGAAATATATGTTTTTTCAGAGTTCTTGATAGAAATGTCATAGTTCTAGAGTTATTTGTACAAAATTGGAATAGTCCTGCAGAATTTAGCGAGAAAAACAACAAAACTCGAAAATTTTTTTTTATCGAACACATTCTTTGTCAATTTTCGCAAAAAGTAAATTCGTACAACAATTCTGAATAGAACACCAAGAGCTCTATCGAAAATTCCAATAATATCTTTTTGTGGCGATGATAGTTTATACGGTAACTGCTTTGATGTTAGACCCACTTTCTCCACAGAAAAAGTAAATTCGTTCAACAGTTTTGATGAACAGTTCTGGTTAACACCTCAAGACTTCTATCGATAATCATAGTAACATTTTTTGTGGTTATAATAGTTTGTATGGTAATTGATTAATTGTGGGGCACTCTTACTAAAAAAAAAATTATGTCTGTTCGTATGCTCTGATGCCAGCTCTGGATAGCATTGTAAGAGTTCTATCGAAAATACTAGTAACATATTCTGTGCAGGTAATTGTTTACGTAGTAACTGCCTTTATTAAGGAATGCTTATGAGCATTTCCCGTGAAGTTTGAACCCCTTTTACGATAAATATAAATTTTTTTCACAGTTCTTGATTTATATGCAATAGTTCTAGATTTCCCTGCTCAAAACACGAATAGTTCTACAGAATTTCGGGAAGAAAACATTAACTCGGCAAAATTTTGGTATGGTAAAAAATTATTTGTCAGTTTGGAAAAAATAAATTTGTATAACAGTTCTGTTGGCAGTTCTGGATAGCACCGGAAGAGTTGCATTGAAAATGATAAGAACATTTTTGTGGCGATAATAGTTTATACAATAATTGTTTTAATCTGATACTCACTTTATCTAATATAGCAAAATTCGTAGAATAGTTCTGATGACAGTTCTGAATATCACCCACAGAGTTCTACCAAAAACTATAATAACATTATTTGTGACGATGACATTATATGAGATAATTAATGTGGGACTCACTTTTGTCATATAAAAGTAATAAATTCGTACAACAGATCTGATGGCATTTCTTAATACGACCCTAAGAGTTCTACCGACAACTGTAATAACATTTTTTGTGGGGATAACAGTTAATGAGATAATAGCATTTTCGAGAGACCCACTTGGTCTACATTATAATAAATTGGCACAACCCTTTTGCAGGCAGTTCTGGATAGCACCGAAAGAGTTCTTTTAAAAACCCTCATAACATTTTTATGGTGCCAGTAGATTATGAAATAGATTATGTGTTCACTCTGCAGTGGGTGTGCGCCGATGTGAAACTTACTGGCAGATAAAAACTGTGTGCCGGACCGGGTCTCTAACCCCAGGCTGTGACGAAAGAATATCGTCACAATATCCTTTCGTCCAGAAGTGCTTCTTCTGCAATTTTCGTAGGACACCTTCTACGAAATTGGGAACGCAGGAGACAAAGTACTGCTGGAAGTACAGCTATGAGTACGATCGTAAATTCTCACTTTTATTTTGGAAAACCGAAAATCGAAAACCCGGATGTATATTCTACTAAATACAAAAAGTCTAAATGTTCAGCACTATACAAATGCCAGTACACCTTCTTAAGACTGACTGTAGTAACTGTAGGTGGAAGCGTGGGATGTGCATTCTTAGATGAATCAAGGAGAGAAGGTTCGCCAGTGCAAAACAAACAGATGGCTGAGAGAGCAGATACATTCACACGCGCCACTAACCAGATGGTGTCACACCTGTCGAGAATCGCACCAGAGGTACAATGAGCTATGGTGGAGTGCTGTTAGCGTGGTTACTATGCAACTTACTTGATGGGCATCAATACACCGTTATATTAATGTACAATACTTGAGAAACAATGTCATTCACACACTCCGAGTTCCTTATCACTCAGTACTAGACTAAATTACCGGCCTAGTGATAAGCAGCCTATGTACCTCACCGACTACACATCTTCGTGTTACAAGAAAAAAAGAGAAAAATACCAAGGGACACAAAAAATATGAATCCAGATAAACCGGAAATCCGGATTACTGAGGACCAAATAAACGGGGTTCTTATTTACAAATTTCGAACTTCTTATTAACTTTAATACTGTATTCCCTCAACATTATAACACCTCTATCAGTCATGTATTGAATTAGGATTTAAACATACTACTTAGTTCGTTTGTACGATATATTCAGTAAATATACTTACATTTCTATACATTGTAAAGACTTTTAACTCTCGCTGTAGTGTAACTCATCAAACTTCCACACTACCTTTCTGACTAGAACAAATGTTTGCAACAATATTAACGACAGCAATTTCAAATTTATTCGTTATACACAGCACATGTTTTTATGTATCCTAGCGGCTGGTGATGTTGCCACATAACTGTCATCCATGAGGGTCCTGGGCATATTTTTAGCTGTTGGTGGGTCCTGGATGTCATGAGAGCTCAAAACAATTACTGTTTTACGTAATAAAATTCATCTGGTTCTTCCTGATTCTAAAGCTATACACTTCATGTGTGCTTTTCATTGTTGTATGATTCAGTATCGACGCTAATGCTTTCTTGATGAGATATGAGCCGATTGCTCGTTTTTATCCACTGTGCCCTTTCGTATTTCATTTCAGCGATTAATTTATTTGTTTATCAACGTAGTAAGTAGTACAAAGCTAATCCAGAATGAAAACTGCACTTACATTCTGTTTGAACTGTTTAATAGTCAGTGTCCGCTGTCTGAACGTCAAATTTCAGATTAATACACTGCGCGTGGTTGTGTTATTTTATAGGAATTTTATTATTGTAAGTGGGAAGTACTAGATAGTGTTGAAGAAATCCATAGCATATTCTTCGAAGAGCATAATATTATTCGAAATTTACCTGTACCAATAGGTGCAGCCAAAGCAGCATTTGTGATGCTGTAATTACCTCATAGATAACGATATTTGTATATTGTAGTTTTGTATTCCAATCAGAATTTTGAGAGCATCAAAGCCTCATTTCAGCATGAGAGAGGGGTAAAATCAATAGATGATATTGAACTGAAAGCTATCATGAGTCTCTTGTTTTTAATTGTTGTTAACAAAAGTAACAGATAAAGCCTGGAAGATCTGTGTGGAACTGATGGTGATGGCATTGAAAAATTTCACCTCGCAAATGAACATAAAACGTTTCAAATTTATTCTGGAGAGCCTTAGATTTTACAGTCGCGCTATTCGTGATGAAAGGAGACAATTAGACAAGCTAACAGCTATTCGGGAAATATTTACTGTGTTTGTACGCAACTACCACAAATCTTACACCCTTGGAGAAAATGTTACAGTAGACAAGAAGCTGGAAGGATTCTGTGGAAGGTACAGTTTTCGCCAATATGTATCAATCAAAACAAACGAGTATGGATTCTTAAGTGTGGATTCTTAAGTATTTTACCTGTACAATTTGGAAATATACGCTGTGTTGCAACCAGAAGGATTTACCAACTGAGCAATAAACATTTTGATGTTGTCCTGTGACTGTGTAAACCTATATATCAGTCAGGTCGAAATGTGAAAGCGGACAACTGGTTTACTAGTGCTGGAATGATAATAGAGCTATGAAGGGAGAATTTTTCTTTTGTTGGCATGATGAAGAAAAACAAGCGTGGAGATTTCACTAGAGTTTGCTATCAGTAAAAGAAGGGATGCCCACATTTCCTTTTTTGGCTTCCACAAGACTGAACTCTAGTTTCCTCCGTACCTAAAAAGGGGATGTGAGTGATCCAGGCATCACGTTTGCATGAAGATAATTCGATAGATGCTGACATTGTAGATAAACGGAAGCCATCCACCGTAAATTTTAAAATAGCGTTAAGTGTGGTATTTTCACAGCGGATAAGCCGAATGCTTTGTACAACGCTGCAAGAAATGTGCGCCGCCACTGGTCAATGGTTGTATTTTTGTAATGATCAGTACCTCTTGGAATCTATGCACAAGTGATTTATTGTGGCAACAGTAAGAATTGTATCAGAAGGAAAGGGTTCCTGAATCAGGTATGTTATACAATGTTGTTTTCTTCGCTAAATTCTGCATAACTATTGAAATTTTGTACAGAGAACTCTATAACTATGACTTATCTATCAAGAACTCTGAAAAAAATATATATTTCTGAAAAAAAAGGGTGCCAGCTTCACAGTAGGAGCTCTTATGGGGTTCTTAATTAAGTTGCAATTACCTCTTAAACTATTACCTGCACTAAAAAATTCTACTAGGAATTTCGATAGAACTCTTCACGTGGTGTCCAGAACTGTCATCAGAACTGTTGTACGAATATATTTATATTTTCTGTAGAGAAAGTGTGTCCCACATTAAATCAATTTTTCACAAACTATTACCGCCATAGAAAAATGTTCCGTTCAGAACTGTCCTCAGAACTGTTGTACAAGTTTAATTTTTGCGCAAATTGACAAAAAATGTTTTCGATAGAAACATTTTTTCGAGTATCGTTGTTTTCTTCGCTAAATTCTGCAGAACTATTGAAATTTTGTACAAAGAACTCTAGAACTATGGCATACCTGTCAAGAACTGTGAAAGAAATATACATTTCTGAAAAACAGGGTGCCAACTTCACAGTAAGTGAAAAGATTTTCTCCTTAAATTGCAATGATCTCGTAAGCTGTTAGCTGCATAAAAAAATGTTACTGGGATTTTCGATAGAACTCTTGGAGCTCTGTTCAGAACTGTTCTCAGAACTGTTGTTCGAATTTACAATTTGCGAAAATTGACGAAGTATGTTTTCGATGCGAAAATTTTTTCGAATATTGTTTTCCTCCCCATATCCTGCAGAACTACTGAAATTTTGTACAAAGAACTCTAGAACTATGGCATATCTACCAAGAAATCTGAAAATAGTATACATTTCTTAAAAAAAGGGTGCCAACTTCACAGTAAGTGAAAAGATTTTCTCTTTAAATTGCAATTTTCTCGTAAACTATTAGCTGCACAAAAAAATGTTACTTGGGTTTTCGATAGAACTCTTGGAGTTCTGTTCAGAACTGTGCTCAGAACTGTTGTACTTATTTACAATTTGCGAAAATTGACGGAGAATGTTTTCGATACGAAAATTTTTTCGAATATTGTTTTCGTCGCTAAATTCTGCAGAGCTCTTGAAATTTTGTACAAAGAACTCTAGAACTATGGCATATCTATCAAGAAATCTGAAAAAAGTATACATTTGTGAAAAAAAGGGTGCCAACTTCACAGTAAGTGAAAAGATTTTCTCTTTAAATTGCAATTATCTCGTAAACTATTAGCTGCACAAAAAAATGTTACTTGGATTTTCGAAAGAACTCTTGGAGCTCTGTTCAGAACTGTGCTCAGAACTCTTGTACTTATTTACATTTTGCGGAAATTGTCAGAGAATGTTTTCGATACGAAAATTTTTTCGAGTATTGTTGTTTTCTTTGTTACATTTTGCAGAACTATTGAAATTTTGTGGAAAGAACTCTAGAACTATGGCACATCTAACAAGAACTGTGAAAAAAATGTATATTTCTCGAAAAAGGGGTGCTAACTTCACACGACTGTTGTCGGGCCATATGGCGGACAAAAGACAGATTTGTAGCCCGCTCTTGTCCGGAGCGTATTCAGACGCATTTTGGACATGGAATCTCATTGAATGGAGTAGAATTGTCTTCAGTGATGAACCTCCGTCCGACGTGAATCCCGATGACTAGCGAAGGGGTACCAGGAGACACCCCGAAGACTGGTGGGACACCAGCCTGACTGTCGCCGGCCATACGGCCTGACAACCGGGAGTGGCGATCGGGGGCGCCATTTCGTTCCTTCACAGGACCCAATTGGTTGTCATCCGTGACGCCCTTAAAGCACAGAGGTACGTCGACAGCATTTTATGCCCCGTCTTGATGCGCTTCATAGCAAACCATCATGGTCTACATTTGAGCAAGATAATACCCACTTGCAGTCGGCGGGAGTTTCTACCACTTGCCTTCGTGTTTCCCAAACCCTACCTTGGCCAACAAGGTTGCCGCGTCGCCGGATGTTTCCCCAAGTGAAAACCTTTGGATCATTATCAGCAGGGCCAACCAGCTCAGAATTTTGACCATCTGACGCTTAAATTGGGCTGAATTATGCGCTATATGCCTCAAGAGTATATCCAACAACTCTATCAATTATTGGCAAGCTCAGTAACTGCATGAGTAAGGACCAGAGGTGGACTAACCCGTTACTGACTTGCTCAATTCGTGAAGCCTTTTCTCTAAAGTAAAACATCCAAAGGTAATCATTTGTTCTTCTATGCACGAACATCACATTTACCGATTTCCGTCCCATTCGGATAATTCCTTCGCCGTGCGTCATTTTTTTCCCTTGTTTTGCCTTACGGAGTGCATTATGCACTCGACCTTGTAAGAGCAATTTGTACGTCGTGATTGTTAATTTTCATCTACATCTACACAGATACTGTGCAATCACGTGTAAATGCGCGGCAAAAGATTCCTCGAACTACCTACAAAATTCTCTGTTATTCCAGGCTCGTGTAGTGTGCGGAAGAAACGAACACCTATATCTTTCCGTGCGAGCTGTCATTCCCCTTATTTTATTATGGTGTTCGTTTCTAGTTTTGTAGGCTGGTGTCAACAAAATATTTTCTCATTCAGAGGGGAAAGTTGGTGATTGAAATTTCGTGGCAATATTCCGCTGCAACGAAAAACGCCTTTGTTTTAATGATGTCCACCCCTAGCCCTGTATCATTTCAGTGGCACTCTCTTCCATATTTCGTGATAATACAAACGTGCTGCCCGTCTCTGAACTTTTTTGATGTACTGCGTCAGTCCTATCTGGTAAGGAACCCACAGCGCGCAGCAATGTTATAAGGGAGGACGGACAAGCGTAGTGTAGGCAGTCTCTCTAGTAGATCTGCTATATTTTCTAAGTGTCCTGCCAATAAAACGCAGACTTCGGATAGCCTTCCCCACAACATTTTCTGTGTGTTCCTTCCATTTCAGTTTTTCGTAATTGTAGGCCCTAGGTATTTACCTGCCTTTACGGCCTTTAGGGTGACTGATTAATCGTGTAACCCAAGTTTAACGGATTCCTTTCAGCATTCATGTGGATGCCATCACACTATTCGTTATTTAGAATCAATTGCCAATTTTCGCACCATTCAGATACCTTCTCTAAATAGTTTTTCAATTTATTTAGGTCTTTCGATCACTTTTACTAGTCGATGAACGACAGCGTCATCTGCAAACAACCTACGACAAATGCTCGCAAAAGTTTATATAGGTAAGGGACAGCTTAGAGCCTATAACACAACCTTGGGGAATGCCATAAAACATTTCTGTTTTACTCTATGACTTTTCGTGAATTAGTGCGAACTGTGCCCTGTCTGACAAGAAATCACGAATCCAGTCACATAACTGAGACGATATTGCATAAGCACGAAATTTCACTAGAAGCCGCTTGTGTGGTGCAGTGTTAAAAGCCATACGGAAATCCAAAAATACGGAAACAATGTGAAATCCCCTGTCAATACCATTCAAAACTTCGTGCGAGAAAAGACCTAGTTGTGTTTCACAAGGACGATGTTCCCTGAATCCGTGTCAACTGTGCGTCAGTAGACAGTTTTCTTCGAGGTTATTAGTAATGTTCGGACACAATATATGTTCCAAAATCCTGCTGCATATCGGAGTTAATGATGTGGGCCTACTACTTTTCTTGAATATTGGTATGACCTGTGTCATTTTCCAGTCTTTGGCTACGGATCTTTCGTAGAGCGAAATGATCGTTACGTATGGATGTATTGTTATCAGCCTACTCTGAAAGTAACCTACCTGGTAAACAACCTGGCCCGAATACTTGCTTTTGTTAACTGATTTAAGTTGCTTTACTACTCCGAGGATATCTATCTGGCAGCTGTTCTTGATTTGAATTCTGGAACATTTACTTCGTCTTCTTTTGTGAAGGAATTTCGGAAGGCTGTGTTTAGTAATTCTGCTTTGGCAGCACTGACTTTCATATTATCTCCATAGCTATCGCGCAGAGAAGGCATTGATTGTGTCTTGTCGCTAGCATACTTCACTTACTACTAGAATCTCTTTGAATTTATTGCTAGGTTTGGAGACAAGATTTCGTTGTGGAAACTATTATAAGCATTGAAGTCCGCGCTAAATTTCGAGTTCCTGTAAAAGATCACCAAGGCGACCTACCACTCGACCACAGATGGGGGGGGGGGGTCAACGTGCTAGAAGTCCTTTCGATCCCCACGGTCGGCCCACAACACTGGTGCCCATCCACTGCAGCTTCAAGCTGTGTAACCGAAGCCATCACAGTCTGGAGCTGAGAGCAAAGTGTCACCAACTAGGCTCGCATCTGCACACAACAATCACAGTCCCTAACCCTACTAAAATACGTGCAAAACTACACTAGCCAGATCAACGGACTATCGACATGTGCTGCGGAACTGTAGTGTAGACGCTGTGAATAATAAATAAGATTAAGACGTAGAGATTAAAAAATCGATCTAATGAGCACTCAAGTGAGACTAAATAATTCCGCCTGATTAGGAACTTGTAATATGTCAGAATATCAGTTCATTTTCGACGCAAACGAAAACGTGAGAAGTGTGTTACTACACTCCTGGAAATGGAAAAAAGAACACATTGACACCGGTGTGTCAGACCCACCATACTTGCTCCGAACACTGCGAGAGTGCTGTACAAGCAATGATCACACGCACGGCACAGCGGACACACCAGGAACCGCGGTGTTGGCCGTAGAATGGCGCTAGCTGCGCAGCATTTGTGCACCGCCGCCGTCAGTGTCAGCCAGTTTGCCGTGGCATACGGAGCTCCATCGCAGTCTTTAACACTGGTAGCATGCCGCGACAGCGTGGACGTGAACCGTATGTGCAGTTGACGGACTTTGAGCGAGGGCGTATAGTGGGCATGCGGGAGGCCGGGTGGACGTACCGCCGAATTGCTCAACACGTGGGGCGTGAGGTCTCCACAGTACATCGATGTTGTCGCCAGTGGTCGGCGGAAGGTGCACGTGCCCGTCGACCTGGGACCGGACCGTAGCGACGCACGGATGCACGCCAAGACCGTAGGATCCTACGCAGTGCCGTAGGGGACCGCACCGCCACTTCCCAGTAAATTAGGGACACTGTTGCTCCTGGGGTATCGGCGAGGACCATTCGCAACCGTCTCCATGAAGCTGGGCTACGGTCCCGCACACCGTTAGGCCGTCTTCCGCTCACGCCCCAACATCGTGCAGCCCGCCTCCAGTGGTGTCGCGACAGGCGTGAATGGAGGGACGAATGGAGACGTGTCGTCTTCAGCGATGAGAGTCGCTTCTGCCTTGGTGCCAATGATGGTCGTATGCGTGTTTGGCGCCGTGCAGCTGAGCGCCACAATCAGGAATGCATACGACCGAGGCACACAGGGCCAACACCCGGCATCATGGTGTGGGGAGCGATCTCCTACACTGACCGTACACCACTGGTGATCGTCGAGGGGACACTGAATAGTGCACGGTATATCCAAACCGTTATCGAACCCATCGTCCTACCATTCCTAGACCGGCAAGGGAACTTGCTGTTCCAACAGGACAATGCACGTCCGCATGTATCCCGTGCCACCCAACATGCTCTAGAAGGTGTAAGTCAACTACCCTGGCCAGCAAGATCTCCGGATCTGTCCCCCATTGAGCATGTTTGGGACTGGATGAAGCGTCGTCTCACGCGGTCTGCACGTCCAGCACGAACGTTGGTCCAACTGAGGCGCCAGGTGGAAATGACATGGCAAGCCGTTCCACAGGACTACATCCAGCACCTCTACGATCGTCTCCATGGGAGAATAGCAGGCTGCATTGCTGCGAAAGGTGGATATACACTGTACTAGTGCCGACATTGTGCATGCTCTGTTGCCTGTGTCTATGTGCCTGTGGTTCTGTCAGTGTGATCATGTGATGTATCTGACCCCAGGAATGTGTCAATAAAGTTTCCCCTTCCTGGGACAATGAATTCACGGTGTTCTTATTTCAATTTCCTGGAGTGTAGATACTAAATTAACAAGCAGAATCTCAGACTAAACTATCAAAGCACACAGATGAAATTATGCAATTCACTCCTGGTTAGGAACTCGTAAAAGTCACAAAATCGGTTACTTACCTATTACTGCGTCTGTCTCGGCCGATCGCTGCTGCCTCTTTCGAACACTTCTTAGATCAAACTCGTTATCGAACATAAATTGGTAAAAACATAGCCTCATTGCTTAAGTACGTAAGCTAAAATTAAAGGAGCCGATTCAGCGAACCAGACATTGATGCCAAAAAGCACAGAACGCAAAATTCAACCTCACAACAGTCGAGCTGCTACGAAATACAGTATTCGCCAAATTCGAAAGATTCCGAATACTTTAAAAAAATACAATTAATCATTTTGATACGTACTAAAATACGGGGAACGACTGTCTGACGAAGCTGCTGCGGCCAACGTTTGTACAAATCATTTTACAGAACTTAATTCAAAAGACCTCACCAGCCTTTCGGGCCGTCATCGTGAATGATTGAGGGCAGAAATCGGAATCAAAGACGTGCTGTTAGTCACTCGGAAGAGCTGTTTTAGTATCAAGAAAAGTATTTTCTGAAGATATAAACCTAAAACTGAAGTGAAACTAGGACTTTAAACGTTTGAGACAGAAAGATGAATGTTGAGGATCAGCAGCGTAAATCGAATGAGCAGTTTGTGAATTTAATTGGAGAAAAAAGTAATTTATGTAATTCCTTGACTAAACGAGGGATGTTTCTACAGGGCACATCTTGAGGCATGAATGATGTTCCTACATTTGGTAATGGAGGATAGGGTGACGGACAAAATTTAGAGAGAGGCTGAGACTTGAAAACAGTAAGCTGGTTCAAATGAATGAAGATAACAATAATAATGCAGAGACGAAGTGGCTTGCATTGTTCACACTAGCATTGGGAGGTGCATTAAATCACAAGTCAGATTTCCGTCTGAAGACGACAACAGCAATAGCTGTTTGAGATTTTTCTTAAAACGTGTGGTTTAATTCTCCGAAAACGATTGATAATGCACATTATAGAAGGAATGGGGTTCTTTATTGCACTTATTAATTTTGCGCTTTCGTAGTTTCCTATCTGAAATCAGTATTCTTAGGCAAGTTCTACGATTTATGATGGCAACTTTAAGAATGTGACTGTATATCGTAGATGATAGAATGTGCAGTTTCCAACATAAATCTACAGGTTGTCACCGAGCGAGCTGGCGCAGTGGTTAGCACTCTGGACTCGCATTGGGGACGACAGCGGTTCAAAGACACCTGCGGCCATCCTGATTTAGGTTTTCCGTGATTTCCTTAGATCGCTTCAGGCAAATGCCTGGATGGTTCCTCTGAAAGAGCATGGCCGTTTTCCTTCCCAACCTTCCCTATTCCGAGCTTCTGCTTCGTCTCCAATGACCTAGTTCTCGATGGGCGCAACACTTATCTCCTCCTCCTCCTCCTCCTCCTCCTATACAGGGTGTCCCAGGAGGAGTGGTCACTGTTCACGGATATGACAGGAACGACCATTCGAAGCAAAAAGTCCAGTAAACATGATTTCTGAAATGAGACCTGAAGAACTATGAGCACAACTTCATCTCCGATCGTGTGAAACAAACCTCTTCTGCTGCAAGCTCTTTGCTTTCCGTATTTTTAGAGGTGGAAGTATGGACCAGAACAAGAAAAAAATATCAGGTAAACGTGGGCTCTAAAATGCACACCTTCAGAGATATGACCACTTGTTCGTTCTCGCTACCGTGAAACTCGTCACTTCTACTGAACCAATGCCCATTGCTCTTACGGTATGCATTTTAAGCCCATATTTACTGGATATTTTTTCGTGTTTTAATCCATAATGCATCCTCCAAAAATGTGTAAACCAAAGTGCTTGCAGCAGAAGAGATGTGTTTGGAAGTACTGAAGATGAACAAGTGCTCTTAGGTCTTAAAGTATGTGTTTCAGAGCACATGACTGGCAGAGAAAGTGTTCAATGTGTGTGAATTCCTAAGGGACCAAACTGCTTAGATCGTCGGTCGCTAGACTTACACACTACTTAAACTAACTTAACCTAACCTATGCTAAGAACAACACACACACACACACACCTAAGCCCGATGGAGGCCTCTAACCACCGGTGGGAGGGGCCGCGCAGTTCGTGACATGACGCCTCAAACCCCGCAGTCACTCGGCGCGGCGATCGGTAGAGATTTCTTCTTGTTTCGGTCCATGGTGCCACCTCTGAAAGCTGCCTAGCCTACAGTCTTAACAACAACAGTACAGGTAGATATATTACACTGTCAGAGATATCACAACTACTCTAGCTTATAACTTCCGATTCGGTCGTTTCCCGACCGGGGTCCCTTACCTCAAGTCGATACATTTATCATTCTGCATCATCCTCCAAAATTTTTAATGTATTCAACGAATCACCCCGCATACTCTGCGTATTCAGCGAAGAAGAAGTGGCTGCCTATAAGCCTTTACACGCCCCCGAATTTCTCTTGTCTCATTCTCATGACTCTTATCCGAGTTACACGATGATTCAGCATACATGCGACATAGTCACACTCGCTGACAGGTTCTCTAAATCTCTCAACGGAGTTCCACGAGAACGTTGCCGCCATTCTTCCACGGTAACCCGTGTTCGAGGACTATGCGACTGTTCTTTTGCCAGCATCACATTTAACGTATATGGGCGATGATAATTCGATACGACTCTTTTGTAGAACTTAGACTGTTATCAGCTTTCTCGAGAACGAAATTCTCCTCCGTAGGAGTCAGCGACACGGATTCAACAAACAAAGATCGCATGACGTTGAGCTGGCCCTGTCAGTTCGGGAGGCTCAAAAGGCGCTGGCTAGTGACAACCAATTTGATGCCCTATTTCTTTATTTGCAGAAGGCGTTTTTACAGTTCTCCACTGTCACCTAATGAACAAAATGCGTTCGCACGGAATATTAGAACAGCTTTTTGATAGGACTGAAGATTTCCGTCCAAACAGAACGTAGCATGTCATTCTTAAGGCACAGAAGTCGTCAGATGTACAAGTGACTTCGAGCGTACGTCAAGGAATTTTTTGGAAATTTGTGGTAAGTTCTTATGGGACCAAACTGCTGAGGTCATCGGTCCCCAAGCTTACACACTACTTAATCTAACTTAAACTAACTTATGCTAAGAAGTACACACACCCATGCCCGAGGAAGGACTCGAACCTCCGACGGGAGGGACCGCTCACTCCGTGACATTACGCCTCAAATAAAGCCTCGCAACACAAATGAATGGCATACGAGGTAGTGCTTCAAGACCTGCAAAGGTTCCACGCTTGGTGCAAGGCTTGGCCGCTGATTCTCAACAAAAATAAATGCAACCCACTGCGTACATGGCTGTTGATATACTTTCCGGGATGTGAGGTCGAGGTCCAAGAACTTTTCTGCTCCATACGTTTCGTCCAGGACTGCGCTGCCGACTCGGCAAGACTCAGCGGAGCAGCGCCTCTGAGGAAGTCCAGCGCAGTCCTGGACGAAACGTAAGGAGCAGAAAAGTTCTTGGACCACGACCTCACATCCCGGAAAGTATATCAACAGCCATGTCACCCGGTCGTGAAAGCCTTCATTCTACAATCACTGCGTACAAATACGCAGAAAGACCTATTATGGTATGATTACACGACTGCCGAGGAGCCGATGGAAGTCGTCACGTCCATTAAATATCTGGGAGCATGCGTACGGAGCGATTTAAAGTGGAGCGACCACATGAGGTGTGGCAGCTTTAATTTTGGTGGGCATGCCACTCCACTGGCGCAACTAACTACTTGTACAGCCGATACCGATCCTGGTCATACGCCAGGGCTAGGGTCTTTGGTCGAAGTACTTCTTGTTGGGTTTGGCGGGCCTTGGTACAGGCTGCTAGCGTGAGGCGACGTGGCTGGCGGCTTGGTTTCTGCGGCACTCCTGCTGCCCGGACGTGGAGCTCGTGAAGCCGCGAGTTGTTAAGGTGGTCACAACCAAAGATATCCAGCTGTATTAAGTACTGATAGCGGCGAGTTGCGGGAAGGGCAGCAAGCACTGGGCCAACTCTAGAGGCTTAAACATTACGGCAACTGTAGATCACCTAAACGGATTGCAGGCAATAACGCCCCTGTTTGACTCTATAAGGTAACTTCTATATATTTTAGAATTATTTCCAACGAAAAAAGTGATTGAAACCTAACACATTTCCGCCGATTCTTGGCAGTCGTTGAATTAATAGTTGTTTCGGTGCTAGTTATCCATTCCGCTACAGTTCTTTTGTGTTTAAATTTTCCTGTACACTGCGACATCGACAACGGACACATTAACAGAACCTTCGACAGATTACTGCTGTGATTACACCATACTGGCTAACGTTTAGCAGCGCGGATACCTAAGCGCGGTAACGTGCAGTTTCCGGGATACGGGGAGATGAGCCAGTCCAGCAACGGACGTGCCTCGCACATTAACATCAAGGGCTGGTGAGTCAACCAGCCCGGATGTGCCTTTTCGGTGGTTGTCCATATCCATGAAGGTGTACCCACTTCAAATTTCAGGTGCACTCTACGTAAACATTTAGAAAACGTTCTCTCACTTTAACGTGAAATTAGACAATAACAGATAGAGTACATGAATTCCGTCCGGGCGGAGTGATGCCGTCACGAAGGTTATCCGGCCATCAACTATCACAAGCCACAACCCACATAACAATGCCGGCACCGTGCAGAAAACGAGAAAAGGCAAAAGAAGAACAAGAAGAAGAACAAGAAGATACCTTCCTAGTTTTTCTCTGATGGGATTGCTCAGTGCCCTTGATGGATTGAATTTCGTTTTCGTTTTAAAACCAAAGGGCTCCGATGGGAGCGAAAGGTACGTTACAGCGCAGGCAGAATTAAGTTTTCAAAATAAGACTATCAACACGAACATCGAACCGGAAGGATAAATCGATTACGTGCGTCGCGGATGAGTTAATTGAGTCGTCCTTCTCTCGGCGTGTTACGTGAATGAAAACTCGGTTTTCAGCGAACTATTAATAAAAATTGACAGAGACAGTACAAAAGCTGTTCCACACTCAAGGATTGTAAAAATTTTCCAGTATTTGTACACTGTTTCTGTGTGTGTGTGTGTGTGTGTGTGTGTGTGTGTGTGTGTACGCGCTAGCGAGCGTGCGCAAAATGTATTGTTAACCTCCTAATGAGCAATTTCTGCAGAAGTGAAACCTATTCATCACCCGTATTTACTGCTGTTCCAGCAATAACGATGGACAAAACAGTCGCGATTGCAGCAGCAAATTCGAATTAATTGACTGACAAACTTGCAAAATAAACTGCAAGCAGCGATGACTTCATTAATGACCAGTCAATTACGGCTGCAAACACAGGCGGGGGCGCCGCAGGACGCCTGGTGTGTGTGTCTGCCCCGTGCTGGGCTCCACAACACAACTGGAGCTCCACCTGCCGCTGAAAGGGCGAAGCTGGAGCAAGACAGGCACACGGCGAGGTGTTCGTAGTCAGCCACTGTGCGTGCGTTGCTTGAACAGCTCAGCCGTGCGGTAAACTACTTGCAAATGACTTGTTTCGGCAACGTGCTGTTGACAAAATTCTCGATGCGGGTTGTGGTATGTGTGTGCTAGTTGTTCGCATGTACCACGACTCAGTTTGTAACCTCCCCCTCACATATCGACCTTAATGACAGTGAAAAATTAAACCGCGTGCACCTAATGGAAATTTGGGAAAAGCAATCGTCACAGAAGTTAATTTGTCGGTAAAGAAAGAGGAAAGGGTTACATCTGAATGAAAGGAAAAATGCAAATGAAATTGGTGGAAATTAATTTGGAGGAAAGGGTAAAATTAATAAAGAAAGTAAATGTGCGGTCGTTACGTTAACAATTAATTGGCGTTAATTAGATATTTGAGATTTGGGGAAAATTACGGTCGCCAGTCCTATGGACAACTACTATAATAACTGAAAATGAAAGATTAATGCACATGTAATTAGCACTAAAAGTGTGGCAACTGAAGGTAGACACGTGTTGTGTCAAAACTGAATGTTTGTCAGAAGTAATAAATTTCGCTACACTGTGACTTAATTTAGCAAAAGAATTAATAAAACCGGAAAATTCAAAGTTAATTTAATGACTGAAATTAATAGTGAACTTTGTTTCTTAATCACTACGAAATTCAATAAAATAACGTTACTGTTTGGCTACCTCAACAATCATTTCAAAAGATACTTGAACCTACGCAATTTGGAAAAAAGAGAATTAATTTTGAACTTGAATTAAATTATTCTGAACAATTAACAGTAGTAAAATTTAGTACGTACCAAGCTGAGCTGCAGTCACAGGTAAGCTAAAATATGGTAACAAAACTCGCTCTCTTAATTTATGCTTGTGTAATCTAAATATTGTACACAGCTATGAATACTTTAACCGAACTTTGAAATTAAAGCAGTGAAATGGAATGATATTACTTTAATGTTGGCGTTTGAATTTCAATGACACTCGGGTTCATTCCGGAAAAAGAAGGGACCCTGCTTGGTAATGCAATTGGGACAATGAGCAACAATGTTCACGTTACGTTGCTGTAACTTTGTGAGGTAAATTGAACAGTTTGAAAAGATGAGGTCTGCCATACAGTTCTAAACCTTTACGTGCTTCCAGTCTTCCTTGTTGGTTGATTGAAGGTTTGCAGTCGTCGATCGAGGAGGTGGCGACAGCCACTCATTGTCGGCCGTCGCTGTTGCAGAAGCTGGATGTTGGCGCGCCTTCTTCTCGATACGATCACCAGGCGGAACGGGCTCTTGATGTGCGCCAGCTCCCGTCCGCGACACCGTGCCAGAAACTATCATAGCAAGTCAAGCGCAATTACATGCTGCCAAACCCCGAAAGCTCGGCAACTCGTGGGAGCGTCACACAACACACCTGCTCCACCGCCCTACTCCAGCCAGACTCTGCTCCGCCCGCGCTCAACGCAGCAGAGTTAACACTGCCAAAGATCGTAAACACTTTGGTTCTCCACACGACCTATCGATGTAATTGTTCGATAGCATAGTTTTCCCTAGGCCAGACCCAGCGTAAAAATAGAAATAATATTTACAAAACAAACCAATTATACATCGATATATATATATATATATATATATATATATATATATATATATATATATGGTGTTTCAAAAATGACCGGTATATTTGAAACGGCAATAAAAACTAAACGAGCAGCGATAGAAATACACCGTTTGTTGCAATATGCTTGGGACAACAGTACATTTTCAGGCAGACAAACTTTCGAAATTACAGTAGTTACAATTTTCAACAACAGATGGCGCTGCGGTCTGGGAAACTCTATAGTACGATATTTTCCACATATCCACCATGCGTAGCAATAATATGGCGTAGTCTCTGAATGAAATTACCCGAAACCTTTGACAACGTGTCTGGCGGAATGGCTTCACATGCAGATGAGATGTACTGCTTCAGCTGTTCAATTGTTTCTGGATTCTGGCGGTACACCTGGTCTTTCAAGTGTCCCCACAGAAAGAAGTCACAGGGGTTCATGTCTGGCGAATAGGGAGGCCAATCCACGCCGCCTCCTGCATGTTACGGATAGCCCAAAGCAATCACACGATCATCGAAATATTCATTCAGGAAATTAAAGACGTCGGCCGTGCGATGTGGCCGGGCACCATCTTGCATAAACCACGAGGTGTTCGCAGTGTCGTCTAAGGCAGTTTGTACCGCCACAAATTCACGAAGAATGTCCAGATAGCGTGATGCAGTAATCGTTTCGGATCTGAAAAATGGGCCAATGATTCCTTTGGAAGAAATGGCGGCCCAGACCAGTACTTTTTGAGGATGCAGGGACGATGGGACTGCAACATGGGGCTTTTCGGTTCCCCATATGCGCCAGTTCTGTTTATTGACGAAGCCGTCCAGGTAAAAATAAGCTTCGTCAGTAAACCAAATGCTGCCCACATGCATATCGCCGTCATCAATCCTGTGCACTATATCGTTAGCGAATGTCTCTCGTGCAGCAATGGTAGCGGCGCTGAGGGGTTGCCGTGTTTGAATTTTGTATGGATAGAGGTGTAAACTCTGGCGCATGAGACGATACGTGGACGTTGGCGTCATTTGGACCGCAGCTGCAACACGGCGAACGGAAACCCGAGGCCGCTGTTGGATCACCTGCTGCACTAGCTGCGCGTAGTCCTCTGTGGTTACCGTACGCGGTCGCCCTACCTTTCCAGCACGTTCATCCGTCACGTTCCCAGTCCGTTGAAATTTTTCAAACAGATCCTTTAATGTATCGCTTTTCGGTCCTTTGGTTACATTAAACCTCCGTTGAAAACTTCGTCTTGTTGCAACAACACTGTGTTCTAGGCGGTGGAATTCCAACACCAGAAAAATCCTCTGTTCTAAGGAATAAACCATGTTGTCTACAGCACACTTGCACGTTGTGAACAGCACACGCTTACAGCAGAAAGACGACGTACAGAATGGCACACCCACAGACTGCGTTGTCTTCCATATCTTTCACATCACTTGCAGCGCCATCTGTTGTTGAAAATTGTAACTACTGTAATTTCGAAAGTTTGTCCGCCTGAAAATGTACTGTTGTCCCAAGCATATTGCAACAAACGGTGTATTTCTATCGCTGCTCGTTTAGTTTTTATTGCCGTTTCAAATATACCGGCCATTTTTGAAACACCCTGTATATATACAAATAGTAAAACAATTACAATATATAAAGACACAGAAATGTCATATCTTCATGTAAAAAAATAAGGGAAAAAGTTTATAGTACAATAGATGGAAATAGGAGGATATGCATTTCCGGCGTTACAAGTTCTAGATATCTAAAGGACGTGACTGTGTCAAGGATACAACTGCAGACTATTTGTTATGACGTAATGGTACAAGGACAGATGTCGACATTGAGTGACTATAGGTGGATAGGCCGGCCGGAGTGGCCGAGCGGTTCTAGGCACTGCAGGGTGGAACCGCGCGACCACTACGGTCGCAGGTTCGAATCCTGCCTCGGGCATGGATGTGTGTGATGTCCTTAGGTTAGTTAGGTTTAAGTAGTTCTAAGTTCTAGTGCACTGATGACCTCAGAAGTTAAGTTCCATAGTAATTTCTTAGACTTTCCCGGCGATTTGATTACATCTCGTGGAAATCGGGTTTTCTGCCGGGTATCAGCGTCTTCCAAACACGATATTTCGTCGTCATTACATGACGTCTTCATGAGGTGTTCCCTGAGACTGGCTGCTTGCTGGACCGGGTCGCATATTTATGCCTGCCCGGTGCCTGGTGTTCTGTTTGCCGTTCCCTAGTCGGTCCGCGCCCGCGAGTCGCGCTATCCTGCCGCTCTGGGTGTTCTCTATTACGTCCGCGACCGCTCTGGCCGCCTCCATTTACGGTGGTGGCCTCCTGGTGTCCCGCGGGCGCGGACGGACTAGAGAACACCTAGAGCGCGACTCGCGGGCGCGGACCGACTAGGGAACGGCAAACAGAACGCCAGGCACCGGGCAGGCATAAATATGCGACCCGGTCCAGCAAGCAGCCAGTCTCAGGGAACACCTGACAAGTCCCATAGTGCTCAGAGCAATTTTTTTGTAGGTGGATACAAGATGACTTAGACATAATTTCCAGTTGGTGTGATGAATGGTAGCTAGTCCTAAATGTAGGGAAATATAGGTCTATACATTGCTGTGGACGAGTAGGGAAAAGAAAGCCGTAATGTTCGGAAACATCATTAGTAGTGTGCTCCATATTTAAGTATTTTTTTCCTAAACCCTCAATTATTTGCTGTAGCTGTTTCAATCTCAGTCTTCCTCAGCAGTTATACCCTCTACAGCTCCCTCTAGTTCTATGGAAGTTATTCCCCGATGTCTTAACAGACGTCCTGTCATCCTGTCTCTTCTACTTATCACTGATTCCATGTACTGCTTTCCTTTTCGATTCTGCGCATAACCTCCTCGTACATTACCTTATTAGTCTACCTAATTTTCGACATTCTTTTGTAGCACCACGTATGACATTTTTCTATTCTCTTCTGTTCTGTTCCGGTTAGCTCACAGTCCACATCTTACTTCCATACAATGCTGTGCTCCAAACGTACATTTTCGGAAAGTTCTTCCATAAATTAAGACCTATGTTTGATACTAGTAGACTTCTCTTCGCCACGAATGACCTTCTAACCAGTGCTAGTTTGCTTTGTATGTCCATCTTGCCCTGTCCTTCATGGGTTATTTTGCTGCCTTAACTCTGAACGTGATCGCCAATTCTGATGTTAAATTTTTGGCTGATCTGATTTCTGCTACTTGTAATTACTTTCGTCTTTCACCGATGTACTCTCAATCTATGTTCTGTACTCGTTAGACTGTTCATTTAATTGAGAGTGCAATGCGAATTCCATCGTTAAATGCTGAGGAGAGAGACAGGGCCTCTACGAAGGGGAGGACATCGCTGACGAAGTGATAGGAGCAGAAATATAGTCTACATGGAAGGGTAAGGGAACCAGTACTCAAATCAGGATTTGAAGGAGCTTTGGAAGACTTAAAATCAAACAAAGCAGATACACAGTATTCCTCTGGAATTTCTTAAGTCATTGGGGAAGTAGTACCAAACGTTTATTTATGTTGGTTTGTTGAATGAATGAGACTGGAAATATACGATCAGACTTTCAGAAAAACTGTATCCACGTAATTTTTTATACCTGAGATTCACAGTCATGTAGAATTTTATAATTCACGACTGCAATTTCGGCCTTAGGCCATTATCAAGTGCATATTTTTGTGACTTTAAGCCATGTCAACTTAAAATGAGCTGACACATTTGTATGTCGTTGTCATTACTTTTAAATATAGTCGTGGTGCTGTTACACACTGCGATCACACGTATCCATATGTCATAAAACAACATAGTCTGTAGACACTCATGTTCGTTAGCCCATCACTAGTCACTTATGCATAAGTGACTTATGTTGCACTCCTTTTGATAATGAGTGTGATGGTATTTTTGCTATGTAGAGTAATATTTATTCTGATTGGTTGCATGGTTTGAGAACGGGTTATGAATAAAAATCCAAAGCTAGTCATCATCAAGTTAATAAAAAGAGCTATTTTGTAACTTTAGCCGTTCGTAATATTGAAATACTATCACAAGTTGCCGACCCTTCAACACCCCAACATGCTGGAAATCCATAATTCAAGTTAGCTTTTCTCCTCGTGTATTTTATATCTGGTAGCTTAAGAATTTCAGTGATTCAATGAATTTATTCCATTGTCAATAACTTTCCCTCAAATGAGGTTGCAACAGGTATCTAAATCTAGATCTACATTAATGGTATGGAAACCACTGTGAGGTACATGGAAGTAAAAACTGCAACACTACATCGTTAATTAGGGTTATTCCATTCAGTTCACGTATAGAGGCCGGTAGGAATGTTTGGTTACATACCTTTGCGTCTACTGTAATCCGTTTAATACTGACTTCGTGACTCGTACAGGAGCGATAGATATCGAATGGTAGTATACTGTTAATTTCACCCTTAACGCTGGTACCTGAAACATTTGGATACAACCAGATTGTTACATAAAAAAGGACAGTCTCAGTTGTGTTTATATCCTGCTTTGAGCGCTTCCGGTAAACATGCAATCATCAAACAAATTAGAGGCAACAGTGACGAAGGCATCGAGGTAATACTGAAAGGTGTTTGTCTCGAGTTAAGCGACCAGACGTTCACGCGATTGAGACAGTTTTATACTATCACTACATAGCAGTCGCTGCACTTCGGCAGAGATTATGTTTAAAATCATTGAAATGTTATGTGTAACAATCGAAGGACATGAAACAGAAGCATTAGTTAAGAACGGGGTGACCCGATTCCATTCAATCCGTACACTACGGAAGCATTAAATTAAATCAAGTAGATCTTGGAAAGGGAATTAATGCTCAGGGAGAGGTAAAAAATTTGTGGTTTTCTGAAGACACCGAATTTCTGTCAGAGACGGCAAAGAACTTGAAACAGCAGTTGAACATAATGGATTATGTACGACTGCAAGGTCTCGCAGCGCTATGAATTAATCATATCTTTTGGGACTTGCAACCGCGTCAGGCGGTTAAACTCTCACGAGCCTTCAACTTAAGTCTCCTCGGCTATTGCCGAGTGGTGAATGACTGCTGCAACGCCGTGGTCTCGCCGTTATATAGTTGCACTGCTGGCTGTGATGTCGCCGGTGCTCTCTTCCTCGAAAAGTATGATAACGCTCTCGTAGCGAGTCTGTCGCGCCTTTTTAAATCCCGCGATGGGTGGGTCTCAGACAGTGCTGAGCCGTCCTTATTGGTGGTGTGTTCAAACACTCCGTAGCTTCTTTGACAACTCTATCCCAACATACCTTCGTCCACATAATGTCAGATGTTTCGTAGTACACAATCAGATATCGCCTTTCTACAGTGCGTTTTGCCACAACTGATCCCTTAGGATAGCGTACGAGTAAGCACCTCTCGTGTTCCGTCCGGCGCTGCTCCATAGTGCGCCCCGTTTGGCCGACGTAATAGCATCCGCAACTGACGTAGTATCTTGTACAATTCTGGTGTTCGGAGCCCTTTGTTGGGAGTCCTTATAACAGATGAAATGTGGCTCTTCAGGAGCCGGTTAATATTACCCGACACTGTGCCACAGAAAGTAAAAGACTTAAACCTCATGCTCTTTTCTTCGGTGATGTTTTTCCAGAGTGCCTCACCAGAAATGGCGTGACATTTAGTGGTGATTGCAGCCATTTTTCCGGAAGACTCTTCGAACCTGGCTTAGTTCTAGTGGCAGGTTTTCGGCGTCTGGGATGTTCAGAACGCCACGTTTGCGTGCCAGATGGTAGTGGATGAGAGCGTGCAGATACCGATCCGTATGTGTTGTTTTTCCATCGACTCTGTGGCTGAGGTTTCCGTTGGGTTCCCGGCGAACGAAGTCGTCAAGGTAGAGCAGCGCACCATCTGTATCTACTTCCATCGCCAAACTAATGTGGTCGTGAATGCTGTTCACAAGTTCTAAGAATTCTCCCAGGTTTCTACTCACCTGGCGCAGATAAGTATCACTGCCGTAACAATAAAGCAACTGGACTTTACTGTAGCCGTGTCCAAAGCGACGTCTTCAAATTTCTCCATAGAAAAGTTGGCTGTGAATGGAACTAACGAGATTCCCCTAACCACACCTTCCAACTGGCCGCCATATAAAAAATACGACGATGTCAGGACGTGCTTAAGCAGTTTCACAGCTCTACTGTCTCATAACTGAGAGAGGAGATCTACGAGGGGGGACCAAATATAACAGGGGTTTTTGTTCCTGAATATCAACAGTTGGTAGGACTGGCCCCGCGCTTCTGCTATGCTTAGGCGGGACCGTTAGAAGTGAGGAGAGCGTGCTGTTAGAAATTTCCCGCCGTTTCGTCAGTAACGCTCACAATGTCCGAGCAACAGGTGCAACCCTCTATTACGCAACGTATAATTATCAAATTTCTTGCTCGTGAAGGAGCTACAGAGGCGGAAATTTGGCAAAGATTGACTGCACAGTTCCGTGATAAAACATTACCAAGGACGCGTGCGTTTGCCTGGCATAAAAAGTTCAAGGAAGGACAAGAACGTGTGGAAAATCAGGAACACGATCGACGGGCGACTGTATCACAAATTGCACAAAATGTCCGAATCAGTTATGGGTACTGTCAAGCAATCATCACAAACGACGTACAGTTCCGTTAAGTGTGTTCCAGATTGGCCCCTAAACTTTTCACCGAAAATCTGAAGTTGAGACGTTTATAGGTCTGTCAGATGCTAACAGGAAGGTTTGCGGAAGAAGGTGATGCATTTTTGAGTCGGATCGTCACCTGCGACGAAATATGGGTTCACCACTACACTCCAGAATCCAAACAAGACAGTAAGGAGTGGCGGAGGAAAGGGGTTGGTTCAAATGGCTCTGAGCACTATAGGACTTAACTTCGGTGGTAATCAGTCCCCTAGAACTTACAACTACTTAAACCTAACTAACCTAAGGACATCACACACATCCATGCTCGAGGCAGGTTTCGAACCTGCGACCGTAGCGGTCTCGCGGTTCCAGACTGTAGCGCCTAGAACCGTACGGCCACTCCGGCCGGCGGAGGAAAGGGGAGGCAGCACCAGTGAAAGACTCGAATGTCAGCTGGCGAGGTTTTTCCAACCGTCTTTTTTTTTTACGATCCGGAATTCTTCAGGCTGGATGCAAATTGAAAATTTTTCTTCTCACCAAGAATCTGGAGGTCGTTATGCGTGCAAGAGAAAATGAAGTGACAATACGTTACAGTTCCGCCTCATTGCAGCCATTGGATGTGTCATTAATGTTTGCAATTTACACATTTAAGTGTCTGCTGTAGAGAAGTTTCTTTGCAACAGTCTTGGACGGGCAGTGACCCACAAACAATTGAGCAGCCTCTTTGGAGAAGCGTATCTGAGGGTAGAAACACTCATGAAAGCCATTAATGGATTTGTAAATATGTTATATGTCCTTTTAACTCTGATGTTTTTGAGGAATCAGAGTTTGTTGCTTCTTTTCCTACTCACAGACCTCTTATTCCTGAAGATAGTCCTGCGTTTTCCAGTTCAGAGACCCTATAAATTGAACTAGTTCTATCTGCATCCTTTAATAACGCACCACACATTCCAGATCCAATGTCATTTCAATCTAGTTCTTCTTTTGTGGTTACTACCGAAGATAACAGCCCGTCACCCAAATCCGTTCAAGTTCTTTCACAGAAAGGGAAAGATACCCAGCTGTCATCCTAACAACCAGTTCATTTAAGCAACAGCTGACTGAGGAGAAGAGTCTGAAAGTAGCAAAACAAAACGCAAACGGTATGAAGAAGACTGTGCAAAGCACTACAAATAAAGCCCAGAGGAAATTTGCTGCTTCGGAAAACCAAAAGGGGGCTAACACCAAGCGGAGGAAAGTTTCTGTCCTCTAGGTTGAAAATGAAGGAGATGACGCTGAATGCCTGTTCGGTGAGGCTAAATGGTAGGCAAGCGGTAAAGGACGGACATTTGTTCATCCTGTGAATGGTTTCATGAAGAGAGTGCTGTAATTGACGATGACTGCTACCACTTTGTTTGCTATTTTTATCTAAACAAATGTAGGAAGTAAACTCATGCACGATTACTGCATTTCACTTACAAACTGCTGCGAGAAAAAGTTAAATTTAATTTCTAAAACTTATTTTCAAATTTGTTTGTGATAACGATTCCATTTCATTTAGTAAATACTGTAGGCACATATAGCCTATATTTATATTAAAATTAAATTATGGTTTCTTTCAGGTGTAGAAGCATTTATTTAATATTATTTGCATTTTTTTCACCAAGGCACCACGTTATCCAGAGTCCTGATGGAATGTAGTCACTGAGTAGACATTCAAAATAGTGTTATTGCTATAAATGTGTTTAAGTTTATAAAACTGGTAATCAGTCATTTGAATGTGCGTATTACAATATTTCCAATGGAGAAGTTAGAGACCCTATGTCTGAAGATGACCACGTGGACCCGGTCTCCATTACCGTTTCAGAGAGACACTGATTTTTCAGCAACAATGCGTAACTAGAACACGTATGAGCAATGGGGGCACCCCAAAAAGAGTAGAAAATTGTAGAACTTTTTTCAGTCCATGGTGGTGTGATACAGCAACCAGTGGTGAAAATATGAGAGAACAAACACCCTTTGTTGCAAAACTGGATTTTTTTATTTTATTTATCCTCCTATGACGCGTTTCGCCTTGTACAGGCCATCTTCAGACTGGCTAGCAAAATCCGGAGTTAAACACATGGGACGCAGAGACATTTGTACAAATTAAATAAAAATATAGTTTAACAGCCAAGCCTTTTTGTTCTTTCATATTGCAAAAAATCACGCCTGCAACTTACAGCGTACAATGGCGCCAGTACCTCTGTTCTTGGGACATGCGCTTTGAAAGCAAACTATAGAAATACGACCACATTAGATTTATTACCGGCAGTTCTATCATACTCTGCTTCCAGTATTTTTGTCATGGATGCATCTGGTTTGCCTGGATTGGAGATTCAAGTTAATATGCATGCTATCGATATTCATTTTTGCCATCATTTGTGTGGAAAATATGGACATTTGTCCGATGGCAGATTGATTGAAGCAAAAAAATTTTACGTTAGACTTAAGGATAATGCACAACCAGTTCTATCTCTCACGGCCAATATTTCACGCCGTTCGTGATGAAGTTGTTTCTGAACACTACAGTTTGAAACGATTGGTGGTTTTGGAACCGATTTCTACAAGTAAATGCATATCGTCACTTGTTATCGCAAGAAAATCGAACAGGAATATCATTCTTTGAGTGGATTTTAAAGCAACAGTTGACATTCAAACAGTTATTGATTCTTTCTCACTTCGATGTATTGAAAATCGTATCGTTTTCCTAGCAAGTGGTCGGTTCTTTTCCAACTTTGATTTACCCAATGCTTCCCTGAATGAGGAAACGAAAACATTTATGGTGGTCAATACGCATCTCGGCTTGTGTCAATACTAGCGCCTACCCTTCGGAAGCACATTGCAGCTTTGCTAGTTCAACGCTTTCTTGAACTAATTCGGTCCCTTTTTTAAATTACTTGGATGATATCGTTGTGTCCGAAACACCAAAACAGCATCTAAAAAAACTTGAAATTTCTGTTAAGCATGTAGAGGATATTTGGCGATTACCTTTTCCTCAAAATGTATGGGAACTATTAGTACAAGCAATTCTTGGAAAATTAACTTACTACGTAAAATTCATCCTGAAATCAGTGCAAATTGCTGCTCCTTTGCATCGCCTCCGGCACAAAAATGTTCCTTTACAGTGGATTAGAGAACGCAAACCAGTAGTGTTTGTATTTGATGCATCATCACATCGACGAAGAGCAGTGTTGTCTCACAAGATTAGGGACACTGATTTTCTCGTAGCACTTGCGTCCAAGACGAACAACAAGCCCTCTCAACCACATTCAACTGAAAAAGGAATCCTGGCGGTACGAAATTTCATCAATGACTTCATGACCGAAAATGTTTTCTTGTGATAGGTCGCAAGCCACTTACCGCTCCTATCGTCCGACGAAAGATGTGCCTGATCCTAAAGCATAGCCGCTGAATTATTGGTCACTCAAATCCAATTATCTGCGTAATATTCGTTATCGCCCTACGGTACAGTATGCAAATGCAGACATTCTGTCTCCTTACGTACCGAAGGGATACGGAATGCCATGCATCAGAAGTTTCTTGTCTTCAAATTGATCAGTCTGATTCGCAAGCACTGCAAGCTTTTCCCTCTGATTTGGCTCAAGCTACGGAACAGTATTACTCATTACGATTCCTCAAATAGTGCATTCTGCTAGGTCGGACTCGTAATCCAAAATCGATTTCCGACGCAGTAGTACGACAACAACATGCTCAACACAACAGCCTTTCTTTTTAGAATGGTGAAATTTTATTGGATACTTCTAATGGGTAAACTAATCTCGTAATTTCCTCTTTACTGCAGCACACTATTTTGAAACTTGTACACAGAGAACATCGGCGAATTGTTAAAACTAAGCAACCTTTGCGCCAGCACTGCACGTGGCTCGGTCTTGCCAAACAGACTGAACTGATTGTATAGAGTCACGCATGCGCAGACAGGTAGTGCCGTGCAAAGTGTTTCTCAATCGGCCTCGACATGACGGTCCTTTGCAACAGATGCCTGTTAATTTCTGGGATACTCTTGGCTTATTATCCTCGATGCATACGGTAGATTTCTGTCATTCCAGAGACTTCGGCAACTAGCACTATTCTTATAAATGCACTCGCTTCTGTAATTTGTTTAGAAGACTCATAAAAAACAATCGTTTGGGACAATGGTCGGCAGTTTCCTTCATTCGAATTTTAACAGTTTTGCCAATTAAATGAAATTCAACACATCATAATGACTCCGTTCTCACCTCAGTCGAACGGTGAAGCCGAAAGTTACGTTCAAACTTTCAAGGATTAAAAAAAAAAAAAAAAGTAGTGTGTGAAATCTTATGGGACTTAACTGCTAAGGTCATCAGTCCCTAAGCTTACACACTACTTAACCTACACTATCCTAAGGACAAACACACACACCCATGCCCGAGGGAGGACTCGAACCTCTGCCGGGACCAGCCGCACAGTCCATGACTGCAGCGCCTCAGACCGCACGGCTAATCCCGCGCGGCTTCAAGGCTTCTCACTCGAGGGTGAATACTTTGTTGATGTTTCTCAGCACCTGTCGCAGTCTTTCACGACGCTTCGCCAGTGGAATTGTTACATGGTCGACACGATTCCGACCTACTGCATCAGACGCCAATTCCAGAACTAAGTTTCACACAAAAGACAGAATCTTTTATCTCGTCTCTAACAAACATCACAACTAGGAATCTGGGGCCGCCACTCAGACAACTGGCCGAGCTCGTCTTACCGTGCTGGTCGCAACAGGCACTTCGACGGCTTCGCATTCTTGATTATGGTGACCTAGCTGTGGATTTTCATGTTTCAGAAACGCTGCCTGCAACCCAAACTGCTGCCCCCGAGCAACCTTTTTCTCGTGCTTCTGCATCTACATCTACATCTACATACATACTCCGGAATCCACCACACGGTGCGTGGCGAAGGGTACGTCGTACCACAACTAGCATCTTCTCACCCTGCTCCACTCACAACAGAACGAGGGAAAAATGACTGCCTATATGCCTCTGTACGAGCCCTAATCTCTCTTATCTTATCTTTGTGGTCTTTCCGCGAAATATAAGTTGGCGGCAGTAAAATTGTACTGCAGTCAGCCTCAAATGCTGGTTCTCTAAATTTCCTCAGTAGCGATTCACGAAAAGAACGCCTGCTTTCCTCCAGAGACTCCCATCCGAGTTCCTGAAGCATTTCCGTAATACTCGCTTGATGATCAAACCTACCTGTAACAAATCTAGCGGCCCGCCTCTGAATTGCTTCTATGTCCTCCCTCAATCCGACCTGATAGGGATCCCAAACGCTCGAGCAGTACTCAAGAATAGGTCGTATCAGTGTTTTATAAGCGGTCTCCTTTACAGATGAACCACATCTACCCAAAATTGTACCAATGAACCGAAGACGACTATCCGCCTTCCCCACAACTGCCATTACATGCTTGTCCCACTTCATATCGCTCTGCTTAACGTTGGGGTACGTGGTTGACGTTCGGACACATGGGTCTACAGACTTTCTGACATGGAGGTCGACTCCTGCCTGCCTACGTCACTGCTGCCGCAGCTACAGCATCCATCGCCATTCACAGCGACAGTCAGACATCGATCGTGGTTCGCTGTGCAGCCCCCGGAGTCCCCACCAGCGCCAATGCTGCACCCGACTGCGTCGCTGCGTTGGTGCCCTCCCACTGGTTTTTCGGTAGATGTTCGCTGTGGTTTGCAAGGCTGATGTTGAGACAAGGATTTGTTGGGGCTACGTGCCATCGCTCGCGACCAACTTCTTCAACTGCACCATGCCACAGATCTTCCCTGCGTCGTCGCCCGCGCTGACACCATGCAACACTGGTTGCAGATTTGAGAGAATGCAGGAGCGACGGTGTCTTTGTTTGCCGCACGAGGCGCGCTGCTTGCAGGCGCGTCTGCGTGGAAAATGCAACTTGTAAACTGCATGCCAGCTGGCCGAGGTGAGCATGGCTGTCACCAGAATTCGCAGTCGTTCGACGGGTGGCGCCATGGACACCACCAGAGAACGCTGTTTTTCGCGTCGGCTTGTCGCACGCAAACGTAGCTCTTCATGCATTGAAACCTGGTAGTCAAGGAAGGCAGGATTCGGTTGCGATTGTGGAAGGGGCCGTAATCTGTTACTATTGGTTCCCTTTTGCAAATTACACACATTTATTTTAAGACGGTAATTCCAGACTCAGCAATAAATATAGTTATTATATGTTATTAATGAAGGAATAAACAACTGTGTGATTAATAATCCTTTCAGTGCGTCACAATTTACCAAATGAGCATAAAATATAAACACAGCAAATAATGTTTTAAAAACAAGACAATGTAATCCCAATTAGAATTTTAAGGCAAGTAACCACAATCACAGCAGATGGCCTTCAACACCAAGAATGGCAATTATAAAAAAAATTAACAAACATACTGTAAAACAGCAATGCAATAGCAAAGGTTACTTAAAAGGAAAAAAAAAAAAACAGGCAACTGATCACCAAACGGGTGAGACGAAATGATAATGAACTTGGTAGCACAACAATTTATACCTCCTGTAACGCCAAGAATGGCAATTATATAAAAAAATTAGAAGCATACAATAAAAAAACAAGCACAATAATAAAACACAAGGGGCAGTCACAGACGGTGCACCAGGAATGGACATCTGAGTAGGTCTGGCAAAAAGACACTTTCGCGAGCGGTGAGATAAGCAGCCACGAGTTGCATTCACTTCACAAGATGGTAACTCAGACTAGTGGCAGTCTAACGAATGACTAATGATAATCTTGCTGAAGCTACCTGACGTCCGATAAACCAAATGCAAAGATGTAAATATACGCCAAAGCCAGAACCGGCGATCTGGACTCCGCCCGCAGAATACTGTGCTTAGACCGCCAGGAATGAGAAAGGAATCACTACCACCAAAGTAGAGGGCTCGCCAATCAGCCTACAATCAAGAAAGCTGTCAAACTTACACGCCTCACCGGACAGCAGTGGCAAGGCGAGGAAACATACACTGACGTTACATACACTAACACTCAGGGCAGGTAACTGGGGCATTAGCTGCCACGAGGCAGGAAAAATACCGCTGGTTGAACTTAACAAGTAGTAACAAGCTGCACGTTGTAAATAGTACTTAGAAGTCCAGGAAAGCTACTCAGATCCGCCTTCCCCAAGCACGCCACTTACTGCTCTTTGCCTAGGTAACACTACGAGCAGCAACACGAACCCAAGTCACTGGAAACTCGCAACATCTCACAATGGTGCAGGTTTCTCTGTTGCTGTTGTTGTGGTCTTCAGTCCTGAGACTGGTTTGATGCAGCTCTCCATGCTACTCTATCCTGTGCAAGCTTCTGAAACTGAAACCTACATCCTTCTCAATCTGCTTGGTGTATTCATCTCTAGATCTCCCTCTACGATTTTTACCCTCCACGCTGCCCTCAAATGCTAATTTGGTGATCCCTTGATGCCTCAGAACATGTCCTACCAACCTATCCCTTCTTCTAGTCAAGTTGTGCCACAAACTTCTCTTGTCCCCAATCCTATTCAATACCTCCTCATTAGTTACATGATCTACCCACCTTATCTTCAGCATTCTTCTGTAGCACCACATTTCGAAAGCTTCTATTCTCTTGTTCCCCACACTAGTTATCGTCCATGTTTCACTTCCATACATGGCTGCACTCCATACAAATGCTTTCAGAAACGACTTCCTGACATTTAAATCTATACTCAATGTTAACAAATTTCTCTTCTTCAGAAACGCTTTCCCTGCCATTGCCAGTCTACATTTTATATCCTCTCTACTTCGACCATCATCAGTTATTTTGCTCCCCAAATAGCAAAACTCCTTTACTACTTTAAGTGTGTCATTTCCTAATCTAATTCCCTCAGCATCACCCGACTTAATTCGACTACATTCCATTATCCTCGTTTTGCTTTTGTTGATGTTCATCTTATATCCTCCTTTTAAGACACTGTCCATTCCGTTCAACTGCTCTTACAAGTCCTTTGCTGTCTCTGATAGAATTACAATGTCATCGGCGAACCTCAAAGTTTTTATTTCTTCTCCATGGATTTTAAAACCTACTCCGAATTTTTCTTTTGTTTCCTTTACTGCTTGCTCAATATACAGATTGAATAACATCGGTGAGAGGCTACAAGCCTGTCTCACTGCCTTCCCAACCACTGCCTCCCTTTCATGCCCCTCGACTCTTATAACTGCCATCTGGTTTCTGTACAAATTGTAAATAGCCTTTCGCTCCCTGTATCTTACCCCCGCCACCTTCAGAATTTGAAAGAGAGTATTCCAGTCAACATTGTCAAAAGCTTTCTCTAAGTCTACAAATGCTAGAAACGTAGGTTTCTCTTTCCTTAATCTTTCTTCTAAGATAAGTCGTAAGGTCAGTATTGCCTCACGTCTTCCAACATTTCTACGGAATCCAAACTGATCTTCGCCGAGGTCGGTTTCCATCAGTTTTTCCATCCGTCTGTAAAGAATTCGAGTTAGTATTTTGCAGCTGTGACTTATTGAACTGATAGTTCGGTAATTTTCACGTCTGTCAACACCTGCTTTTTTTGGGATTGGAATTATTATATTCTTCTTGAAGTCTGAGGGTATTTCGCCTATCTCACACATTTTTCTCACCAGATGGTGGAGTTTTGTCAGGACTGGCTCTCCCAAGGCCGTCAGTAGTTCTAATGGAATGTTGTCTACTCCCGGGGACTTGTTTCAACTCAGGTCTTTCAGTGCTCTTCACGCAATATCGTATCTCCCATTTCATCTTCATCTACATCGTCTTCCATTTCCATAATATTGTCCTCAAGCACATCGCCCTTGTATAGACCCTCTATATACACCTTCCACCTTTCTGCTTTCCCTTCTTTGCTTAGAACTGGGTTTCCATCTGAGCTCTTGATATTCATACAAGTGGTTGTCTTTTCTCCAAAGGTCTCTTTAATTTTCCTGTAGGCAGTATCTATCTTACCCATAGTGAGATAAGCGTCTACATCCTTACATTTGTCCTCTAGCCATCCCCGCTTAGCCATTTTGCACTTCCCGTCTATCTCATTTTTTAGTCTGTATTCCTTTTTGCCTGCTTCATTTACTGCATTTTTATATTTTCTCCTTTCATCAATTAAATTCAATATTTCTTCTGTTTCCCATGGAGTTCTACTTGCCCTCGTCTTTTTACCTACTTGATCCTCTGCTGCCTTCACTACTTCATCCCTGAGAGCTACCCATTCTTCTTCTACTGTACTTCTTTCCCCCATTCCTGTCAATTGTTCCCTTATGCTTTCCCTGAAACTCTGTACAACTTCTGGTTCTTTCAGTTTATCCAGGGCCCATCACCTTAAATTCCCACCTTTTTGCAGTTCATAACCAATAGATTGTGGTCAGAGTCCACATCTGCCCCTGGAAATGTCTTACAATTTAAAACCTGGTTCATAAATCTCTGTCTTACCATTATATAATGTATCTGATACCTTCTAGTATCTCCAGGATTCTTCCATGTATACAACCTTCTTTCATGATTTTTGAACGAAGTGTTAGCTATGATTAAGTTATGCTCTGTGCAAAACTCTACCAGGCGACTTCCTCTTTCATTTCTTAGCCCCAATCCATATTCACCTACTATGTTTCCTTCTCTTCCTTTTCCTACTTTCGAATTCCAGTCACCGATGACTATTAAATTTTCGTCTCCCTTAACTACCTGAATAATTTCTTTTATCTCATCATACATTTCTTCCGTTTCTATATCATATGCAGAGTTAGTTTGCATATAAACTTCTACTACTGTAATAGGCGTGGACTTCGTGTCTATCTTGGCCACAATAATGCGTTCACTATGCTGTTTGTAGTAGCTTACCCGCACACGTATTTTTTTATTCATTATTAACCCTACTCCTGCAATACCCCTATTTGATCTTCTGTTTATAACCCTGTATTCACCTGACCAAAAGTCTTGTTCCTCCCGCCACCGAACTTCACTAATTCCCACTATATCTAACTTTAACCTGTCCATTTCCCTTTTTAAATTTTCTAATCTATCTGCCCGGTTAAGGGATCTGACATTCCACGCTCCGATCCGTAGAACGCCAGTTTTATTTCTCCTGATAACGACGTCCTCTTGAGTAGTCCCCGCCCGGAGATCCGAATGGGGGACTATTTTACCTCCGGAATATTTTACCCAAGAGGACGCCATCATCTTTTATCCATACAGTAAAGCTGCATGCCTTCGGGAAAAATTACGGCCGTAGTTTCCCCTTGCTTTGAGCCGTTCGCAGTACCAGCACACCAAGGCCGTTTTGGTTAGTGTTACAAGGCCAGATCAGTCAATCATCCAGACTGTTGCCCCTGCAACTACTGAAAAGGCTGCTGCCCCTCTTCAGGAACCACACGTTTGTCTGGCCTCTCAACAGATACTCCTCCGTTGTGGTTGCACCTACGGTACGACCATCTGTATCGCTGAGGCACGCAAGCCTCCCCACCAATGGCAAGGTCCATGGTTCATGGGGAAGGAGGTTTCTCTACTTGAATCCAAATGTACTCAACTTAAAGCTTGTAGGATCCACTTTACGACGAGGTCGTGCACCCTCGTGTCCACAGGCCTTCGATGCAGCAGTCCATGCATGCCACCAGTGGTCCCGGCGTGTTCCCGCACTGCACGGACCTGGCTCCTCTGAGTCCCCAACCGAACTCCACACTGACTCGACCTGAAAGAACAACGACGTCACCCCAAAGACAGGGCCACAGTTGCTACGTAACGATAACCGCTGCTGCTGCCACTAGGGGACAGGACACGGTTTCGAAACCGAATGGTGCCAATCAACACGAGGAGAAGACAAACAACCGCAACCGTGCCAACCAAACGATACCGTCTGGCCTCCAACAGAGGGCGGAAACCTACAAACAGAACGAACGCGAGTCGCAGCACGGCTCCTGCATCTTTTTAAGATGCTACAAACCGAGCTGCGCTCGAGATCTGGTTAGACTCTCAGTGATAACAGAAGGACCTAACACTAACCTGCTACTTATCTGATAGTAGCTAGAAAGTCATTGTACATTACATCAGTGATCCACAGTACTGAACTGTATTGCATCACATCTGTGCAAGTGTCACACCCAAGGACAACAAAGTTACGTATAATTACATCAACTTGCAAATAGTGTAAGTAAATATGCTCATGTTTTAACCATTCAATAAATGTTTAAGGGTCTCTATCACCCTGTACCACTACAGACACAACAACTAAATGCTTGTAAGCTGCTTATTGCACCTGATTGCTTTATTCATTGTCAGTTCTATGTTACAAACATCGATTTGCAGCTTACACGTTCATTTCATTAAGTGGAAACTTTTTTCAAGGTTTTCCGCAAGTCCTGGCAATCGTTCAATGACGATAATTTTTGTACACAGCAGTATTTTCAGGGCGCATCTCATCCTGCTGCCACATAATGAATTATGGAAAGTCTTGGTCACGGTTTAATTTACTGACGCGTTTGATCATCAAGGGAACACAGAAAGAACTGCCAGAACGAGAAACACAGTCACACAGCATTGGACAATTAAGGTGCTGAAGACAGCTCATAAATGCCTTGTGCCCCATGAGCAATAGTCAGTATTCAGCGATATGATAGCATGATCATTCGAAACAAAAATTCCAATATACACTGGCTCTAAAGTGCATACTTTAAGAGCTAAGAGCATTTGTCACTGCTACTCTTAAACATATTTCAACTGAACAAGTTCTCGTAGCACATAAGGTACGCGTTTTATAGCCGTTTACTGCACACTTTCGCTCCTAATAATCGTTCCTGTCATATGTCTGAATATTGGCTATTGTTCACTGGACACTTTGCTTGTTTTGTTGAATATTAATTCCTCCCAAAATACGGAAATCGGAGCTTGCACTAGAATAGATTTGCTTCACGGTATCGAGGGTAAAAAACTGCTCGTATCCCTGAGGGTAGTCATTTATAGACGATGTTCACTGCACATTTTTCTTCCAAACAGTCGTTCCTACCATATCTCTGAACACTGGCCGTCTGTACTGGCATAACCTGTATATGAAGACTTAGTGAGAAGCCACCAGGCTTCATCCACAGGATGATTGAGCTCCCCATGCCTCTGGTTTTTATGCAGCCCACAAAACCTTCAAAACCCACATACAATATTTTGATATTCTCTTGCTTGGTACATGCAAACTACTACTCCGCAGAAATAATGAACAGGACGTTGCCATGTTATTCAAGAAGAACATGTCTGAAAGTCACTTTTGCACTTTTTTTTAATAATTCGAGGCTACAGTGTTTAGCGAAAGTGCTCCTCAGTATAAAATTTAACTACATTAAATTCCCTACAAATTCATTTTTTCTGAAGGGCTAACAGTTCTTGAATAATGAGGGAGAGAATAAAAAATGCTGCGTGTGGTATTTGATGGTGTGGAGGGTTGCATAAAAGCCAAGGGTAGATTCGGGGATTCAGGGTTTAGTGAACACAGGGTCGTCGTAGCGAGATTGGACATTTGCAATCCCCAAATCCTGGAAAAATAAGCAAAACATATACCTATTCAAAAAAACAGATAAAAATTTACTTGACGCCTTCATAAGAGGCAATCTCCACGCATTCCAAATTAATAATGTTAGTGTAGACCAGACGTGGTTTACATTCAAAGAAATAGTATCGGCAGAAACTGAGAGATTTATACCAAGTAAATTAACAAACGACGCAGCTGGTCCTCCTCGCTACACAAAACGGGTTAGAACACTGTTGCAGAAAAAACAAAACAAACATGCCAAATTTAAACAGACAGAAAATCTCCAAGATTTGGTGATCTTTTACGGAAGCTCGAAATTTAGCGCGACTTTAATGCGAGATGCTTATAGTAGTTTCCACAACGAAACTTTGTCTCGGAACCTGGCAGAAATTCCAAACAGATTCTGGTCGTATGTGAAGTACGTTAGTGGCAAGAAACAATCAATGCCTTCTCTGCGCGATAACAATGGAGATACAATCGAAGATAGTTCTGCAAAAGCAGATTTACTAAACACAGCCTTCCGAAATGCCTTCACAAAAGAAGACGAATAAATATTCAAGAGTTCGAATTGAGAACAGCTGCCAACATAAGTAACGTAGAAGTAAATATCCTCGGAGTAGTGAAGCAACTTAGACCACTTAAGAAAAGCAAGTATTCTGGTCCAGGCTTTATACCAATTAGGTTCCTTTCGGAGTATGCTGATGCATTAGCTCCATACTTAGCCATCATATACAACCGTTCGCTCAACGGAAGATCCGTACCCAAAGACTGGAAAGTTGCGCAGGTCAAACCAATATTCAAGAAAGGTAGTAGGAGCAATCCAGTAATTTTTAGGTGGGTCTGTTATCGTTAACGTCGATATGCAGCAGGATTTTGGAACATAAATTGTGTTAGAACATTAAGAATTACCTCTAACTAAATGGTCTACTGACAGACAGTCAATATGGGTTTAGAAAACATTGTTCCTGTGAAACACAATTAGCACTTTATTCACATGAAGCGTTAAGTGCTATTGACAAGGGATTTCTGATCGATTCCGTATTTCTGGTTTTCCGGAAGACTTTTGACACGGTATCACACAAGCGGCTGGTAGTGAAATTGCGTGCTTATGGAATATCGTCTCAGTTAGGTGACTGGATTTGTGATTTCCTGTCAGTGAGGTCACAGTTCGTAGTAATTCAAGAAAAATCATCGAGTGAAACAGAAGTGCTTTCTGGCATTCCCCAAGGGGGTGTTATAGGCCCTTTCCCGTTCCTTATCCATATAAACGACTTGGGAGACAATCTGAGCAGCCGTCTTCTGTTGTTTGCAGATGGCGCTGTCGTTTATCGACTAATGAAGTCATCAGGAGATCAAAACAAACTGCAAAGCGATTTAGAAAAGATATCTGAATGGTGCGAAAAGTGGCAGTTGACCCTAAATAACGAAAAGTGTGAGGGCATCCACATGAGTGCTAAAAGGAACTCGTTAAACTTTGTTTACACGATAAATCAATCTAATCTAAAAGCCGCAAATTCAATTAAACACGTAGCTATAGCAATTACGAAAAACTTCATTTGGAAGGAAGACAGAAAATGTTGTGTGGAAGGCTAACCAAAGACTGCGTTAATTGGCAGGGCACTTAGAAAATGTAACAGACCTACTAGGGAGACTGCCTACACTACGCTTGTCCGTCCCCTTTTAGAATACTACAGCGCGGTGTGGGATCCTTACCAGACAGGACTGACGGAGTACATCGAAAAAGTTCAAAGAAAGGCAGCACGTTTTGTATTATCGCGATATATCGGATAGAGCGTCACAGAAATGATACAGGATTTGGGCTGGAGATCATTAAAAGAAAGGCGTTTTTCGTTGCGAAGGAATCGTCTCACGAAATTCCAATCACCAACTTTCTCCTCTGAATGCGAAAATACTTTGTTGACACCGCCCAACATAGGAAGGAACGATCAGCACTATAAAATAAGGGAAATCAGAGCTCGTACATAATGATATAGGTGTTCATTCTTTCCACGCGCTATACGAGACTGGAATAATAGACAATTGTGAAGGTGGTTCGATGAACCCTCTGTCGGGCACTTAAATGTGATTTGCAGAGTATCCATGTAGATGTAGATGTAGATGCAGCTGAATGACCCTGTTAGTTATGAGCTGCACTTATTTGTGCACTGCAGTGTAGCTGTGTCACTCGTTCTAGAGTTTCTTCCTATGTTCTGACGATGATGTGTCGAAATGCCTCAATAAATTAATTGCGACCAAGACCTTCCACAATTCGCTAACACTTTAGTGTACAGCTTTAAATGATCTTGTCTCTGGCTTTTTCAATCAGGAACCAGCTCCGAATATTCGCCTACGTCATACATCGAAGCATTTCTCTCTCGAATGAAGAGTCTCATAGTGCTACTCATCCCGTCCGATTAATCTGTTACGTGCATCGTGGTGTAAGCTTATTGTCATATCGCTGGCTTAGTTGTGGAGTATCTTTGCGGGCAGCCGCGTCTGTAGTGAGTCGAGCGCGGAACACGGAACTGTGATGTTGTGTAGTGTGTAGCTCTGCGTGTGAGAGGCATTGTTAGCATGGAAGTTGAAGTGTTGCTACAAGTGTTATTACAGTAAAGTGATAAAATAAGTAAACGATTCAGAGGGAAGTGCGTCAAGAAGTAATTTAAAAATGAGCAGTGCTACTGATAACGTATTTGTGTATCCTCTCGTTGCGTGTCGTACAGTACAGTATCAATCATCCGCGCCGTGTTCGGTCTCCCAGAATGAACTGATGTGAATCAGTAATACTATTTACCACAAAAGAGTGCAGTCAAGTGCCAGTGTCTTGTAGCGAGCGTGAGAACGTGCGTTCCAACATCGCGTTCCGCATCATCAACAATCAACAACTCCGGGACGGTTACGCGCACGCTTGTACAACTGAAGAACTGTGAACTGTAAATTTAACTTTGTGAACAGTGTTATAACATTACTAGTGTCAAGCAGGACTGGTACCAAATATCTGTGCGTGCGTGTCGAGCGTAAGAACTTAAGTGCGACCATTCGGTTTCCGCATCATCAACAATCATCCGCGCCGTGTTCGGTACGCCTACGCTCGTGCAAGTGGACAGATAATCATCAAGACTGTCAGTTCTTGTTGTTGTTGTTGTGGTCTTCAGTTCTGAGACTGGTTTGATGCACCTCTCCAAGCTACTCTATCCTGTGCAAGCTTCTTTGCCCTCCAATACTAAATTGGTGATCCTTTTATGTCTCAGAACATGTCCTACCAACAGATCCCTTCTTCTAGTCAAGTTGTGCCACAAGCTCCTCTTCTCCTCAATTCTATTCAATACCTCCACATTAGGTATGTGATCTACCCATCTAATCTTCAGCATTCTTCTGTAGCACCACATTTCGAAAGCTTCTATTCTCTTCTTGTCCAAACTATTTATCGTCCATGTTTCACTTCCATACATGGCTACACTCCATACAGATACTTTCAAAAATGACTTCCTGACACTTGACTCTATACTCAATGTTAACAAATTTCTCTTCTTCAGAAACGCTTTCCTTGCCATTGCCAGTCTACATTTTATATCCTCTCTACTTCGACCATCATCAGTTATTTTGCTCCCCAAATAGCAAAACTCCTTTACTACTTTAAGTGTCTCATTTCCTAATCTAATTCCCTCAGCATCACCCGATTTAATTTGACTACATTCCGTTATAGTCGTTTTGCTTTTATTGCTGTTCATCTTATATCCTTCTTTCGAGACACTGTCCATTCCGTTCAGCCTCTCTTCCAAGTCCTTTGCTGTCTCTAACAGAATTACAATGTCATCGGCGAACCTCAAAGTTTTTATTTCTTCTCCATGGATTTTAATACCTATTCCGAACTTGTCTTTTGTTTCCTTTACTGCTTGCTTAATATACAGATTGAATAACATCAGGGATAGGCTACAACCCTGTCTCACTGCCTTCCCAACCATTGCTTCCCTTTCATACCCTTCGACCCATATAACTGCCATCTGCTTTCTGTACAAATTGTAAATAGCCTTTCGGTCCCAACTATCAGTTGGGATAAACATTTATGACTTATAGTGTAAACAGTGCAACCTGTGATTTCCATATCGTCTCAGAATATAGATGTTCATACTAGACGTAGGACAGTGTTGTGCTTGACATTGAGTGGCTCCCCTAAATTCGCTTGCATATTTCGATAGATAATTTCAGGCAAGCCAGCAGCAGTGTGGAGCAGGACAGTACGACCGCCGCGGGATTATCAGGTACGTGGTGTGGACAGGGCACACGGTCACGAAACGAGAAGTCAGCATAAGGTTCAAATGGTTCAAACGGCTCTGAACACTATGCGACTTCACTTCTGGGGTCATCAGACGCCTAGAACTTAGAACTAATTAAACCTAACTAACCTAAGGACATCACGCACATCCATGCCCGAGGCAGGATTCGAACCTGCGACCATACCGGTCGCTCGGCCTCAGACTGTAGCGGCTAGAACCACACGATCACTCCGGCCTGCGAAGTCAGTTTAAGGACCCCACCCTTTCGCACTCCCGGGCGGGTTACAGAGGGCATCGGAGAGGTGTCGTTATCCACCCTCTGGGGACGCCGATGTTACTTTCGTTGTAGCGGCAGCAGCTGGTAGGTGCACAGTGGTGTGACGTGGTGCGGCAGCCAGCAGGTGGCCGTGACGGCTGGTGGCTGATGTCTGCCGGCTCCCTAGTGAAGCGGACGGCCCGGCAGACGCCAGACGCCAGATTGCTATTCAGCGCGGACGCCGCAATCACGCCGGGACAGCCCGCCGGCTTCATCTGGCCGCAGGTGCTGCCAACGCCGCGCCGACAAATTGCCCTCCGGGTCGGTGCGCCGCCGGCCGCTCTGCGCTGCCCGGGAATTAAATCGCATTAATCAGCAGCAAGGGCGGTGGGAAGGGGGGAGGGTGGAGGGGCAGCGTGGTGCCGTCACCAGCGGTCTGCAGGCCTAAGCCGAGGTCCACCTTGCACTGCACCACCCAAAATACAGCGATGACAATGGAACGTGTTGCACCGTACATACCTTCGCCGAAAGCTACGAAACACATCCTCCACTATTCCCATGCCGTTGTAAAACGTCGATTAAATTATGAATCACCTCGAAGGGAACGATTTATTGATACGTAATCAGCACGGTTTCAGAAAACATCGTTCTTATGCAACGCAGCTAGATCTTTATTCGCACGAAGTAATGGCCGCTATCGACAGGGGATCTCAGGTTGATTCCGTATTTCTAGATTTCCGGAAATCTTTTGACACCGTTCCTCACAAGCGACTTCTAACCAAGCTGCGGGTCTATGGGATATTCCAAAAGAAATCCGTTGGAATTCGATTACTCGATAAATAGTACAATTCTCAAGGCTGTAAATTCAACTATCTACTTGGCTGTTAAAATTACGAACAACTTCAGTTGGAAAGACCACATAGATAATATTGCGGGGAACGCGAGGCAAAGGTTGCCTTTCATTGGCAGGACACTTAGAAGATGCAACAAATCCACTAAAGAGAGTGCTTACACTACACTCGTTCGTCCTTTTGTTAGAATATTGCTGCGTGGTGTGGGATCCTTACCAGGTGGGATTGACAGAGGACATCGAAAGGGTGCAAAAAAGGGCAGCTAGTTTTGTATTATCACGTAATATTGGAGAGAAAGTGGCAGATACGCGAGTTGTGATGGAAGTCATTAAAGCAAAGACGTTTTTCGTCGCGGCGAGATCTATTTACGAAATTTCAGTCACTAACTTTCTCTTCCGAATGCGAAAATACACTCCTGGAAATGGAAAAAAGAACACATTGACACCGGTGTGTCAGACCCACCATACTTGCTCCGGACACTGCGAGAGGGCTGTACAAGCAATGATCACACGCACGGCATAGCGGACACACCAGGAACCGCGGTGTTGGCCGTCGAATGGCGCTAGCTGCGCAGCATTTGAGCACCGCCGCCGTCAGTGTCAGCCAGTTTGCCGTGGCATACGGAGCTCCATCGCAGTCTTTAACACTGGTAGCATGCCGCGACAGCGTGGACGTGAACCGTATGTGAAGTTGACGGACTTTGAGCGAGGGCGTATAGTGGGCATGCGGGAGGCCGGGTGGACGTACCGCCGAATTGCTCAACACGTGGGGCGTGAGGTCTCCACAGTACATCGATGTTGTCGCCAGTGGTCGGCGGAAGGTGCACGTGCCCGTCGACCTGGGACCGGACCGCAGCGACGCACGGATGCACGCCAAGACCGTAGGATCCTACGCAGTGCCGTAGGGGACCGCCACTTCCCAGCAAATTAGGGACACTGTTGCTCCTGGGGTATCGGCGAGGAGCATTCGCAACCGTCTCCATGAAGCTGGGCTACGGTCCCGCACACCGTTAGGCCGTCTTCCACTCACGCCCCAACATCGTGCAGCCCGCCTCCAGTGGTGTCGCGACAGGCGTGAATGGAGGGACGAATGGAGACGTGTCGTCTTCAGCGATGAGAGTCGCTTCTGCCTTGGTGCCAATGATGGTCGAATGCGTGTTTGGCGCCGTGCAGGTGAGCGCCACAATCAGGACTGCATACGACAGGGCCAACACCCGGCATCATGGTGTGGGGAGCGATCTCCTACACTGGCCGTACACCACTGGTGATCGTCGAGGGGACACTGAATAGTGCACGGTACATCCAAACCGTCATCGAACCCATCGTTCTACCATTCCTAGACCGGCAAGGGAACTTGCTGTTCCAACAGGACAATGCACGTCCGCATGTATCCCGTGCCACCCAACGTGCTCTAGAAGGTGTAAGTCAACTACCCTGGCCAGCAAGATCTCCGGATCTGTCCCCCATTGAGCATGTTTGGGACTGGATGAAGCGTCGTCTCACGCGGTCTGCACGTCCAGCACGAACGCTGGTCCAACTGAGGCGCCAGGTGGAAATGGCATGGCAAGCCGTTCCACAGGACTACATCCAGCATCTCTACGATCGTCTCCATGGGAGAATAGCAGCCTGCATTGCTGCGAAAGGTGGATATACACTGTACTAGTGCCGACATTGTGCATGCTCTGTTGCCTGTGTCTATGTGCCTGTGGTTCTGTCAGTGTGATCATGTGATGTATCTGACCCCAGGAATGTGTCAATAAAGTTTCCCCTTCCTGGGACAATAAATTTACGGTGTTCTTTTTCCAGGAGTGTATTTTGTTGAGCCCAACCTACGTAGGTAGGAATGATCATCAAAATAAAATAAGAGAAATCAGAGATCGAACAGAAAAGTTTAGCTGCTCGTTTTTCCCGCGCGCTGTTCGGGCAGGGAATGATAGAGAGATAGTATGACTGTGGTTCGATGAACCCTCTGCCGAGTCCTTAAATGTGAATTGCAGAGTAATCATGTAGATGTAGTTGTAGATGTGGAAATACTTGGACGCCAACAGAAAAGAACGAAACGGACCGTCAAACATTGAGGTCTTCAGTCAAGACAGAATATCAGAACAACCTCACATCGCTTCGCCAAGTACCTGTGAAACTAAGGTTAAGACATAGCATTTATGATACAATAGTTGTAGATAGGACAAAAATTAAGAGACTCGGTTAGGCGCGCCGGCCCCGGATCGAATCCGCCCAGCGGATTAACGACGACGGCCAGCCTGGATGTTGTTTTTAGGCGGTTTTCCATGTCCTACTAGGTGAATACCGGGCTGATCCCCACGTCCCGCCTCAGTTACACGACTCGCAGACATTTGAAACACATTCACGCTATTTCCCGATTTACACTAGACGGAGATAGCTGTGGTACACTAATTTCGTCCGGGGGGGGGTATGGGGTGGCGGCAGGAACGGCATCCGACCACCCCTTAAAATTAACCACGCCAAATCCGTCTTTAACCACGCCGACCCTGCGCACAATGCGGGATAAAGGCAGTAGCAAAAGAAGAAGCAAAATGGTAATGTTTGTTAATGACGAAAGCAAACATAACAATGGATTTTTTTCGTAATGTCGGTATGGAAAGCTGCTGAGAAATGAGAAAACAAGAAGAGTGTCTTCCAACCATTTCAAAACATCGACATTTGTTTGTTAGCGACAATATATTTATACAAACATATCAAACTTTATTTATAAGGTAATATGAAGAGCCTGTTTATCTTATCCAAAGTATCAAATAACGCCAAAAGTAACAGTTTCTTTCTCTTTCAGGACAGGTGAATTTTTCACTCTTGAACAAAGTCTGTTAATGAACAATGGTCAATCAACATATTTTCTAATTTATGTACAATGGAGACTTTTTCTGCGTCCATTTGTTGTTATTGTTGTTGTTGTTGTTGTTGTGGTGGACTTCAGCCTGAAAGCTTGTTTCATGCTGCTCACCATGCTGATTTATCCTGCAAAAACATCTCCATCTACGCTTAACTACCGCACCCTGCATCTATTTCAACTTACTGTATTCGAACCTTGGTGTCCCTCTAAAGTTTAGACCCCGCTTTACACAAGCGGTGTAGTTGGAAACTAAATTCTTCATTATTCATTTAGAGGCTTTCAAAAATAGTTCAAATGGCTCTGAGCACTATGGGACTTAACATCTGTGGTCATCATTCTCCTAGAACTTAGAACTACTTAAACTTAATTAACCTAAGGACATCACACACATCCATGCCCGAGGCAGGATTCGAACCTGCGACCGTAGCAGTCGCGCGGTTCCGGACTGAGCGCCTAGATCCGCTAGACCACCGCGGCCGGCTAGAGGCCTTCATCCTGCCTCTCATTTAACAAAAGTGAGCGAATACCGAGGTTCCTTGCGATACGAAAGTACTGTGACTAGAGGTTTGTTGTTAGCCACTTAGCAGCGAGCTTGTGGGCTGTGTTATGCAACTTTGCGGGTTGAACGTTTTCGTTATTCATCCATATTACTTATATTGATTATCAGTCAAGATTAAAAGCACAGTTTTGGCGCATTATGGTCAAGTAATCGATTAGCAAAGTGAACAGTTCGTCAGTCAACAGTTGGTTTGGTCTACATGTATGTTCTTGTTTCCGTATTCTTTTGTGAAAGCACTTTATATTGTCTCTCTCTTAACCCTGAGGCGCACAGTGTCCACTGCTGAGGATAGCTACTAATGGTCGCCTCTTTGGCGTTTACAGTTAGTCTTGAGGCTCTAAATGCATTCAGTGCCATCCGGGGCGTTATTTGGTGTCTGTCCTTTGAAGCCCCCTGTTTATTTTGTGCCCTGTGTGCATCTGCAACGTTATGGGCTCGTTGTTGGTTCAACTTGACAAGTGTTAAGGCATTGAGCGATATGGTCAGTTAGTGGCATGTTTTCTCCATTTCTTTGTAGACACATTGGCTGACTCACACTGTGAGTCGTTTGGAGTGAGGGACCTAATCCATGCACTGCCAAAGCCATTTCTCGAGACAAGGAGAAGGAGTCTACAGTGCGCCGAAGCGGTTGCCACGAGCAGGGACGCAACTCACTTGTTTACTGAAGCAACTAGACGATGGAAGTTGAAAGTCCCTGAATAGATGTACCTCTTGACAATCTGGAGCCATGCCAGCCATTAACCAGCACACTCTATCCCTCTCCTTCTTCGCGTGAGAACGTCCAGTTGAGTATACTCAAAATTTCTTACAGGGGCTTCAAAGAGTCGATTTCTCCTGAAGACCACTAGTAACACGTTTTTATTGGCTGAGGAAGTTCAGACAGCTCCTTTTTTTAGCAAAATGCTGAGAAGAGGAGCGAAGAAAAGTTTTTGGAAACGCTGGGCTGAGATTTCGACGGGGCAGACGGTACTTGGCCCTGGTATTAGGTTCGCTGCAATCTGCAATGACGAATGGGAGTCCGATGACCACGCCTCTCTCTCTCTCTCTCTCTCTCTCTCTCTCTCTCTCTCTCTCAGCGCAGCAGCGCTCTTGCGTGGGGGCCAGTAGAGAGCTGAAAGTGGAAGTTCTGTGCAGAAGCAGCCAACACCACTGAGTGGGCTTAAATAGTTATTGAACTCTCAAAAGAAAACGCACTTTTGTAAATGTTGAACATTTACTTCAAAGGATAAGTCTGTGATTGTATGCATCAAGGCATGCTTTGATAGTCACTCAAAGTGACAAATATTAAAGGATTCCTGTGGCATAGGATTGTATCATTTTATCTCCTTATCCATTGATGTAATGAGGGTAACTAATATGTCATGTGTTGTAGTTCAGATGCGCCTTCTCCCAAGGTAATCATAGTAATCATAGAATCCACAACTATAGCTGGACGATTGCAGTTTCGTTTGGTCATAACAATTTTAATATTACGTACCTGGACACATAGCGTGGCTGAGGAGAGGGGGGGGGGGGGGGGGGGACAGTTTTGATTACCGATAGTTCATATGGGATTAGGCATTGAACCGACTAGCTAAGTCGAAGCCCACGTCGACGTCTTGCAAGAACTGACGGTGGTACGAGACTACCGCACAAACTTCTTTCCAGCTTGTGTATCCACATTGCTGACACGAAAATAATGATCGCTTACATGACGACTTTCGTAGGATCTGTCGACCCACGGAGGAAGGGTGACAATGCAAAAATATTTGAAAATGCTGGAAGAACAGGTATTAGCTATAGGGGAACTCGGTTAATGTAACAATAGGTACAAGAACGAAGAAGAAAATGTGGCAATTAAGAGCGAGCCACATATTTTCATTGTGTGAGAAGTGTGGGGACAAAGGCGACAGTCGAATAGACCTGCGCCGAGAAGGGTCTGGAGAGAAAGGGGCAACATGCTGTCTTGCCCGACTTGTTGAAAGACAACGTGTAACACCAATATCGATTTAAGTAGGTTATACTACGCAACTGTGTGTATGTAACCATGAAGTGGTTGTTCTTTACTAATGAAGGTCATTGAATTGTCAGAGGGAAACTTAAAGTTTGTAATATAAATATTGTAAGAAAACTAAAGTATACTTAAAAAAATGGAATTTTGAGCTTTGAATGCTGCTTCATGCTTAGGGAATTTGAAATGTTTGGTATAAAATATGCAGGGATCCCCCTCCACTACGGAAGTGGTTTGGCGCACGGTAAAAGGTGGTTTTGGCGGTCGATCTGCGTGGCTACTTGGTGAGCACGTTATACAGTCAGCGGGTAGCCGTTGTACGGTTACCATCGAGGCTGCCAAGTGAGGCATTTGGAAGCTAATTTATATTGAAATTGCCTGGGATGTGGTTTCGGCTGTCGTATGGTGTTCTTGTTATTACGGGACGGCTCTGAAACGAGGATAATACATCTCCAAGAAGATTTTACAAAGGGCATTCAGCAGCAAGAGTGTGAGACCTGATAGCCGCCACGTGCTTCCCACCACTATTGTGCCACTGCTCCGCCTGCTTCAGGAACTCAGATATGTATCATAATATGGACCAGTATGTTTGTGTGAGTGGTTTTCAATAATAATTCCAGTGATATAAACATGTGTTTGAACCTTAAAATTGCCCTGATCATGAAACCAATGTCGGGTCCCATCCTAAACGTGCAAAAGACCGAGTATCCTGTTTCTGAATAACTATTGATTTGTGTCTGCATTAAATGTGCCAACGTTCAGTGCCAAAGTGTATAAATGTTGCTAGTTAAATTACCTGCTTCACAGGTAGTGAGAAAGGCACACAAATTGAACTTATGCGAAAGCAATTTTGCTTTGATTATTACTATGAACTGCTTTCTGAACTTAATTGAACTTCATATTTGAATTATTTGCTTTAAATTATGAACATATAAATTGTTTCAAGTGCGGTTAGAATTCAATATTGGCAAATTGCAATTTGTTACTGAAATAGTAGCAGAATTTGCCTGTAAAGACAGTTTCAGTTTATGAGTCCCCTTTATATTCTTTTCTATTATAAGAGAGATAAACGGAATATTGCAATTGCTAAAGAAATCTGACACATTTCCATAATAGTAAGAGGATAAAAAATGTTTATGTTATATTTAACTTCATTTGTGGTGTCTGTATGTTAGCTAAACCATGGCTCCTGTCATGCCAAATTTTAGTCTCGTGATGTCTTGAGTAACATCTTAGTACTGAAATGGTTAATGTTTGAGATAGTAACTATTATTGTTATGAGTGGGACATCATTTAACTTCCTATGATTGCTGATTTGTGGAAATAGTAACTACTGCTACCCACTACTCAGTTCGTCCGGTAGTCGTGTGTATTCATTGCACTATTTAAAAGGAGCAACTCAGTTTCATTTTTCTTTAAACTTAATGTTTCAAATTATTATGCCTAATTAGGCTGGAGACCGTTTGTTGTTTCATTCACGTGAACTTCAGTGCTTTCATTACTTCCAAAATAAGGACTTTACTTTTCTATTAATTGCTATACATACAAAATCACTGTTCGGTACCCTCTACCCACTAGGTAAACACATGGCCAAAACATTCCTAAATTCCTCCCAGATTGTAACGCTAGCTTGCAGGAGAGCGTTGCATTTGGCGCCAACTTGCAGGATAGGGTTATAAACGTCATTAAGACTCTGAAGACAGGGCAGAGTCATCGGATTCAACACTTTAATACTGTAGTGCCTGATGTCCAGATTACCTGATATGTGAACTGGAGTTTCTTCTGTTGTGTAACCAATGGTCCCGTGCGTTCACAGTACGTACTGTATCCATATGAGGATCACATATGCAATCTCTCAATGTCCATTGTCCCTTTGTAGCTGCAAACAGAACAGGCTCTCGTCTGGACAGACGACTTGGTGCCCATCATGTGTCCAGTACTGCCGTTTTCACCGCTATTCTGTTCACTGCCAAGTCAAGGAAAGCTGCAGCGCTGACAGACTGTGGTGTCCCTAACATGGTAATGCTGTCCATGTGGATACTAGACTTGCTGCTAAAAGGGCCACTTCCTCAGCTAAGGAATACGATATACGATCCTGCACGGCACAAAGAACAATATGTCTGCTCAGATTTATTTTGTGGAGCCGTTGAGACTCTGTGTGACATTCATTATGGCCTTGTAGAATCCGTCAAGTCGACATTCGCAAGCTGGAGTCTGCGCAGAATACCGTGGCTATTGATGCGGAGTCGGCAGGATACGTGTGGGGGGAGAAGTTCAAAATGGTCCAAATGGCTCTGAGCACCATGGGTCATCAGTCGCCTAAAACTTAGAACTACATAAACCTAACTAACCTAAGGACATCACACACATCCATGCCCCAGGCAGGATCCGAACCTGCCACCGTAGCGGTCGCGCGGTTCCAGACTGAAACGCCTAGAACCGTTCGACGGCAACGGCCGGCTGGGGAGAGAGGTGTTAGTGGTTGTTACGAGGACCAGCTGTAGGGGAAGTGCCGTTCTATACTGAACCCTACATTCACATTTTTTTTTTTTTTTTTTGTAAATACTAAGCGGAGCCCCTCTACTTCCACTCTTGTATGGTGTCCATTCAGGAAGATCTCTCACTTCCGCTTTGATTAGTACCTAAGAAGAATTCCGCTGAAAATGCAGCTATTTATTTTCGCCTGGCTTGTTAACCATTTGTAGCTTTCAGAGAAGCGTCATGAGCGCCAGAATTTGAGTAAAACATACAATTTTCGCTTGTTGCCATGTTAAAATTTGCTTCTTTTGACAAAACACACAGGTGTTTACACAGTGTCTCCTCAATAACATTTACAGACGCAGTTGCGAGAGAATTCTGAAAGAGTGGTTTCTTAAGTTTATTTTGCATTAAAAACTTTCTCGAATTCCGCGCAGAGTCTTACTCCCATCTAATTATCACAATAACTGCTATCGTTACCGAAATAATGGGCGCATCGTTATGAACCTGACATACAAACCTGTGTGTAAGGCAAAAATGAAAGTTTTTAACGTAATAGTTCTTGAAAAATCGTTTGAGAAAGTTTCCAGGGCGCATGTCTCGATTCTGTCATCGAAGGCCTCTCTTCCGAAAAAACGAATGAACTTGCCCTGCGCTTTGATGAACCATAGTCTTAACATAATACGATCCTGGTGCTGTCGAATTCCAATACAGTCCTTCTTTCATGTAACATAAAACGATATTCCGACAAAGAATAGCAGTCATAGGTGGTTTTTCGTGGCAATCTCGCAGTATACTTTTGAGAAACCCATCGTGGAATCTTTCTTTGTGTAGAGAATGTAATTATTAGTGAACTGAGCCACGATGATTCTGTACTTATACACTATCATACGTTTTTAGTCATTATTCTGTGACCATGTTATAAAATATAGATCATTCTTTGTTTTAAATTCTGAAGAAGACACTCCTAACAGTGTTGAAACCAGGTTAATATGTTAAAACATAGTGATCGAGGGCTGTTTCTCTTTCAATTGTAACCTTTCCTATATGTTTATTTAATTTGTTTATATATTTAATAATGTGTGTTACAGAATGTTTATAGTCCAGCCTTAGAAATATTTATTTAATTTCAAGTGATTTAAATGTAAATCCAGTACTTCGAATGTGTTTCATTATGTTTGTGAGTGTGCATTGTCTTGAAGACATGCCGGGAGTGCTCTAGCCAGTCTCATTAATGGGGAGACTGGATGGCAGTTCTGAACAGTGCGGCATGAGGGACAGTCGCACAGGAGGGAAGGGTCTGAGACAGTACGGTGCGACGGACGCACTGTCGCGGGAAAGACTTGGGCAGTGGAGCAGTTTGCGTGCGGTCACGGGAGATCGATATATTTCGTAGTGCCGACTTGTGCACTTGTGAGATTTCCGTGGCTTCTGCAGCGAAGACGTAGCATACGTTTATAAGTGAATATCTCACGAGCCATGTTGTTGCTCCTAACTAATTACGTTAAGTAGGAACCTATTGTTTCCCTGTCATTCAAATTTTATTTTATTTTATTGCTGGACCATCGATACCAATAAGTGTTTTACAATAATAAATGGCATTTTTAAAGGTACTTCTGCTATCGTATGCATCATTTACAGTCGTTGAAATAGTGTCTGCATAATTTATTAAATTGCAATCTTTCATTCATAAATTTCTATATAACATTCAAAATTCGCAGTTGCCGAGTGATAGGAACCTTCGACCATTCGATTCAAGTGTATATTCATATGGTATATTGTCCACTCGGCAGTATTTGGCTTGTAATGCGGCAACTACGTAACCCAGCCCCTAGACAACGAAACCAGCCAAAACTTTAAATATTTCAACTTTGAGTCAGCGTGTACGTAGATGAGGGCCACCAAACTCATCACATTTCATTTAATTAATTGAAAGCCCACACTGTGTTGAGCTGCAGGTGTCCATCTCCATTTAGGGTGTATGGGTCATTTTTATTTCAACGGCTTCTTTAATTACACAGTCCCAGAAGCCGTTTGTGTGAGCCACAACAGCTGTCTACTCAGATTTTATCCAGTGTCCGTTTTCTGAAGCAGACTCAGCTAAAGCAGATTACTCGGGACAGCGTGACAATAAAACTTCCCTTGCTCCTTCTTGCGACATCAACGACGTAAGACTGCTCACACTCAGAAGGTATCTTGTAGATCCCAGGTGTTCTGATAGCTCCTTCGTCTTGGACCGGTCTCAGCAATTGGCGAATTTTTGTCAGAGACCTGAAGATTGACCTGATCTTGTGTTTCTAAAACAGTCGGCTTATCTTGCCCGACACGGAACCACAGAACGACAAGTTTCTCTTCCTGCTCTTCTTCTTTGGTCTTACTGCAATTCTTGTTTCATATAACCTGATTGACTTGATGAACGTTACAGCCATTGCCCTGGAAGACCTTGCTTAGTGGCTCAGCTCATGGGGCTGGCTATCAGAGTTTCAGCAGCCCACTGGCAGCCGTAACACTTGGGCATGGCCATGGAGTGCTCGGCCGAAAGCTCGTGTAATTTTAATCACTTGACGCGGCTGAAAATCCGAGAACCTTTTATTCAAGTTGTTACACTTCTCTACTGCAGTTCATAATTAACAAGGACTTAAAAACTTTACCTGCAACCGACAAAATGATTGAATGAACGGAACAAACTCATTTGCTCATTTGCACTCGAACGAAACACCCACACTGTCAAGACTACAATTTATGCTTTTTGCCTACACTTAGACGCGAAAGAGAGAGAGAAATAGAAGAGAGAGAGAGAGAGAGAGAAGTCACCCCATGTTATTGTTTAGCCGTGGAATTATTTCTAAAGCAAGCTTTCTTATTTCACACAATATCATCCTGATATCAAGCATACGGCACTCGCTACTGATGTTATACCTTTAAATAAATTTCGGCTTCATTAGGATAAAAACGCGTTTATTTTCACCCTTGATATCGAGCCCTAGGCCTTTAGTAGTAGTGGTGGTGGTAGTAGTAGTTCCAATTACCTGTAGATCACTTTCACAAGGATACTGAAATGTCCTGAAAATACAATTTAAAAACAGCAAAAATAATATAATTCGTATATATAGGCATTCACACATACATACAGGTTCAGTCTGACGAACGCAGGACAGGCAGCCGGCCGTGGCCTTACTGTACAAACCATTCCAGCATTTGGCAGAAGTAAAAGAAGGAACTCACGGAAATCAGACGGCCACATGAAGATAGGAGCCTCCGCCCTCCCGAATGTGTAACCAGCCTGTTTAAAACTGTGGTACACTACTGTACAATACTGTTTTACGAATAAGTTATTTAATAATACAAAAGGCTACTGCTACACTGTTCATTCCTTTCTCTTTCTCATTCACTTCAACACGACATACAAGTGCTCTGTTATTTATCACAACAATAATCATGTTGCATGATGACGAGTTTTCAGCACACGCTCTTGGTACAGAAAAGATTCTATACAATTGGAATTTGCCATCTAGTAAACTTCATTTCAATTTTGATACTATTCCTCTTAACTTACAATTATTATGGTATATTGATAATTTTTACTTTATGGATCATCTGACAGCAACTGAATGAAACACAATTTTAGTGCCATACGCGTTTCGTCTTTATTTTCTGCAAGGCACCTACAGTGGATATACATATGTTTGCTATTTAATTTACATTTTGGTTGGTTGGTTGTTTTGGGGAAGAAGACGAGACAGCGAGGTCATCGGTCTCATCGGATTAGGGAAGGACAGGGAAGGAAGTCGGCCGTGCCCTTTGAAAGGAACCATCCTGGCATTTGCCTGGAGCGATTTAAGGAAATCACGGAAAACCTAAATCAGGATGGCCGGACGCGGGATTGAACCGTCGTCCTCCCGAATGCGAGTCCAGTGTCTAACCACTGCGCCACCTCGCTCGTACATTTTGGTCACTGTACCTATAGGTTATAAACAGTCCTGGTGGTTGGTATTTCCTATTAACTAGTAATATTTTTAACTGTACTTACAGGTTGCGTGGACTATTTCCTACATATTATGTTCCTGCCGTATTTTTTGTGTTGTTGTTCTTCTTCTAAATGCCAATTTGCGTTTTTTATTTCCCCACATTTCACAGCACTATAAATTTGACACTTAACTCGATGCAATCTTTTGGTTTGTGTTGCCGACTGTCAGATGTTATTGCTAAAGATCGAACGTTATTGCCAAGTTTCGAGTGTAATTATTGAAGTATCTGTTATCTGATTGCGTCTGCATTTGTGTGTGTGTTTTCGTGTGATATAATTTTTTGTATGTTTCTGTATGTGTGTGTGTGTGTGTGTGTGTGTGTGTGTGTGTGTGTGTGTGTGTGTGTGTCCAGAAGGCGAAGGGGGGAAGATTTTTTTTCCCTGGTTGTGTGAGAGGGATGATTTTTTATCTTATCATTTCTTTTATTAAGTGTAGTAGGGAGCCTGTGCTGATGTGTGTTTGTTCATTTATCACATGTTTGTTTCCAGCGATGGCTTTCTGAATGTGGAAGTTTTCTTTCATTTGTATAAGATGTTTGTCATGGCTGCTTGTTCGGATGGTGGTGATGGTGTTTTAAATGTTCTGCAAATATGGAATGGTTTGTTTCGTACTTCCGACGCCTCATATGTTCTTTGTATCGTGTTTTAAAATTTCTGCATGTCATGCCTATGTATACTGCATCACAACTTTGACATTCAAGTTTATATAATCCTGATTGTTGGAATTTGTCCTCCTTGGTAGCTGGTTGGCTTAGGTGTGATTGGAGGGTTTGCCCAGACTTATATGCTATTTGGTAGCCCTGTCTCTTTAGGATGTTTGCAACTCTGTGTGTTAGTTTATGTGTGTAGGTCATGATGTACTGTCTGATTCTTTTCTGCGTGGTGTTGTTATTGTGTGTGTTTGTTGAGTGTCTTTGCAAGTTTTCAGCTTGTGAGTTCTCTTGTATTCCGGGAATGTTGTGTTTGTTTTGCATTTCTGTTTTTATTTTTTGATTGAGCCTGTTCACTACACGTGTGTCATACTCATTGGTCCGAGTTATTTGTATGATTGTACTGATCTCTTTTTCATAGTTTCTCTTGTTGAGTGGGATTCTGTTTAAACTATGTAACATATGTCTTATTGCTGCAGGTGTCAAGTTCGTAGTGCCGTGAAATATCGGGAAAAAACCACAAATTGACATTTAGAAGAATAACATCAAAAATGCGACAGGAGCTTAATATGTAGGAAATCGTCCACTCAACCTGTAAGTACAGTTCAAAATATTACCACTTAATAGGAAATACCAACCACCAGAACTGTTTATAACCGGTAGATACAGTGACTAAAACTTAAATTAAATAGCAAACATATGTACGTATTCAAGGCCTTGCAGAAAATAAAGGCGAGACGCGTATGGCACTAAAATTGTGTTTCATTCAGTTGCTGTCATACGGTACATAAAGGAAAAATTACCAATATACCGTAATATTACACGCAACTGAGGAAGAGAGGACTACAAAAGTTGAAGATTACAATTATTAATCCATACCAAGTTGGTGGGGATCAGGGATAAATTTATCTTTATGAAGCTGCGCACAAATGCTAATGATTTGCTGCGTGGGATTAGCCGAGCGGTCTCAGGCGCTGCAGTCATGGACTGTGCAGCTGGTCCCGGCGGAAGTTCTAGTCCTCCCTGGGGCATGGGTGTGTGTCTTTGTCCTTAGGGTAATTTTGGTTAAGTAGTGTGTAAGCTTAGGGACTGGTGACCTTAGCAGTTAAGTTCCGAAAGATTTCACACACATTTGAACATTTTTTTGCTAATGATTTGGATAGTCAGGTAAGCAGTGCTCTTCATGCCAGTTCCACGTTTGTCACATTCCATCTTCATCGCTTAACCATGCACTTCATGGCGCTGTAGGAAATATAGCTGTCGATGTTAATTCCGTGAGTAGGGCACCGGCAGCTGCAAATAGGCAGCGTCATCTCGCTATATGCGCTAGTGGGCAATTTATCGGCGGTGTGTTGGCAGCACCTGTGACCACTCCGGCCGGCGGCACTGATTGCGGAGGCGCGTGCGGCGGGCGGTAATCTGCGAGATGAGATGGCAGCGCGGCGCACCACGCAGCAGGGGCCTCGCCACTGGGAACTGGGCTGCCGTGCAGTCCCACTGTTAAAAGCGAGGCTCAGACGAGCTGGAGAGCCGCGTCCCGAGTCTACTGCACTGCCAGGACACCGAGAGAGTGGTTCCCGAAGCGAGCCCTGTATGCACAGTGACTCTAGAGGAAATAAAAATAGAGTTACGTAGGGTCCAAAAATGTGTGTGAAATCTTATGGGACTTAACTGCTAAGGTGATCAGTCCCTAAGCTTACTCACTACTTAACCTAAATTATCCTAAGGACGAACACACACACCCATGCCCGAGGGAGGACTCGAACCACCGTCGGGACCAGCCGCACACTGCATAACTGCAGAGCCCCAGACCGCTCGGCTAATCCCGCGCGGCACGCAGGGTTCTTTTTGTCTGTTTCAGACAGGGTGATTTTGCTACATAGAAACAAAATACAGAATACAGGAAACGGTCTCTGATAGGAGAACGAGCAAAAGAAAAAAAAGGACGTATGGAAATGTGACCAGAAAGACGTTCCTAGCGAGGAAGATGAAGTGTCTTTGACCTTGACACTAGTATCAGCACCAGGAAAGTGTCCCACCAGCAAGGGGTACGCCAAACAATCATGTGGAACATTCTCCACGACAACTGCCATTATACGAATCACCTACGCGCATTCCTATGCGTCGATCCTTTCTTTGCTGTTCGTCGGGCAGACCACCACGGTGCGGGGATCTGTATCACCCCTGCTATTCAGAGATGAGGTATCTTTATGAAGGCCAGTATTATCACCTTGTCATAACATCTACATCTACATTTATACTCCACAAGCCACCCAACGATGTGTGGCAGATTGCACAATACACACCACTTTCATTACCTCCTTTTTCTGTTCCAGTCGCGTATGGTTCACGGGAAGAAAGGGTGCCGGAAAGCCTCCGTGCGCGCTCGAATCTCTCTAATTTTACATTCGTGATCTCCTCGGTAGGTATAACTAGGGTGAAGCAATATATTCGATACCTCATCCAGAAACGCACCCTCTCGAAACCTGGCGAGCAAGCTACACCGCGATGCAGAGCACCTCTCTTGCAGAGTCTGCCACTTGAGTTTGCTAAACATCTCCGTAACGCTATCACGCTTACCAAATAACCCTGTGACGAAACGCGCCGCTCTCCTTTGGATCTTCTCTATCTCGTCCATCAACCCGATCTGGTACGGATCCCACACTGATGAGCAATACTCAAGTATAGGTCGAACGAGTGTTTTGTAACCCACCTCCTTTGTTGATGGACAACATTTTCTAAAGACTCTCCCAATGAATCTCAAACTGGTACCCGCCTTACCAACAATTAATTTTATATGATCATTCCACTTCAAATCCTTCCGCACGCATACTCCCAGATATTTTACAGAAGTAACTGCTACCATTGTTTGTTCCGCTATCATATAATCATACAATAAAGGATCCTTCTTTCTATGTATTCGAAATACATTACATTTGTCTATGTTAAGGGTCAGTTGCCACTCCCTGCACCAAGTGCCTATCCGCTGCAGATCTTCCTGCATTTCGCTGCAATTTTCTAATGCTGCAACTTCTCTGTATACTACAGCATCATCCGCAAAAAGCCGCATGGAACTTCCGACACTATCTACTAGGTCATTTATATACATTGTGAAAAGCAATGGTCCCATAACACTCCCCTGTGGCACGCCAGAGGTTACTTTAACGTCTGTAGACGTCTCTCCATTGATAACAACATGCTGTGTTCTGTTTGCTAAAATCTCTTCAATCCAGCCACACAGCTGGTCTGATATAGCGTAGGCTCTTACTTTGTTTATCAGGCGACAGTGCGGAACTGTATCGAACGCCTTCCGGAAGTCAAGGAAAATAGCATCTACCTGGTAGCCTGTATCTAATACTTTCTGGGTCTCATGAACAAATAAAGCGAGTTGGGTCTCACACGATCGCTGTTTCCGGAATCCATGTTGATTCTTACAGAGTAGATTCTGGGTTTCCAGAAACGACATGATACGCGAGCAAAAAGCATGTTCTAAAATTCTACAACAGATCGACGTCAGAGATATAGGTCTATAGTTTTGCCCATCTGCTCGATGTACTTGTGGGCTACGTAGAATTCCCATGGTATTGTGGCAGCGAACCATTAGCGCCGGCTTAGCCTCAGTGTGTGGAAGGTGATTACTGGCTGGCGCCTGGTGGAACCATTTTCCTTTCCAAGTCTCACACGAGAGGCACAGCTGCACTTCCTGTGGGTCATCGTGCCTCCCCTACAGGAAGATACCTTTGGCGGTATGAAAGGTGGTGTGACTATTTCATGACGACGCTCCGACTAGCTGCCAATCTTCAGTGTGGAGCAGAAACACTAGTACAGACAGAATACTTCCCTGGTGTGTTGCCATGTTTGCTTTGCACTGTTGCAACCTACACTTCAAAGATCTTTTACCTCCAGCTTTTTGTTAGTGTACCTCCCTTGTAAGGAATTTCCGGCTAAATATCCATGCAAAATTTTTTGCTTCTTATCCGCTCAAGGATCGTGTCCTGCACTTTGTCCAAATTTAGCAACACTACCCTGTATATGACAAAGATATCGCCACCCTTAGCATGTACAAGCAGAGTTTGTCCTTTTTGCAGATCACAACACTTCTGTAATTAATCCTTTTAGGGAGAAAGTAACTGAAGGAAAAACTGAAAACTTTGTTTACGAACAATTAACATATGGCAAATGGATCATCATTAATCTCACAATAAACATTGCATATTCAAGTCTTCTCAAGACATAGAGTAAATGTACTGTATGAACAGGATTCACTGAAAAGGGAAGGATGTTTTCATCGTTGTAACATTATGTGATTGCCTTATCATTTTAAATCATTCACTAATCGAGCAGTCGCTCGGCAACAGCTACAGTTAGCAAATAATGTTGCGAGAATGCAAAAGGTGAACGACCTGTGACGTAACTTGTTTATTGTCGAAGCGCCGTCAGAGATGCAGTGAGTTATTGACTTTGAAAACCGCGGCGCGAAAAAGGGACAGAAGAAGAACACTTTTACACTTTTTTTTTTTTTATGTACGAGATATTCTCGATGAACAGTTACTCTTTCTTCTCTTGTCTCTTGTAACTTGTGTCGGACGCGCATGTCTTGCCGCCGTATTATTATCGTTAAAAATAATATTGTTTTAGTGTAAAGTAAATGTGTAATACTAAAAGTGCCTAGCAGTAGATTTATTGTGCGACGTGTATGTGAAAACGTCAAAGGAATTGTTTTCATTACGAGAAGTGCCAGTCAAAACGGCATCCATGTTAAATCCTTCATTGCACTGTAAGTTCGTCTACTAATTGCCATAAATTCAGAGTTAAATGGAACTGGTGTATGGACTATTTATTTAATATAGAATCTATGTCTCACTCCTTCATGAAGTTATTTAATTTTCTTTATGTTTCTGCCAAATAGAGAGTTCACAGTCACGAATTCTTTCGTCGAGTTCGGACGGAAGTTGCATGCGGCGAAATATTTTCTCCGCGCCATATTCTACTGGTAAATGCATGATAAACTACGGTCCCTTAGGAAATTCATGTTGAGCTATCCAAAAATAATTATATTTTGAGTAGGGATTTACTCTCCTCTGCAATGCAACTTCCGACTGATCAGACGATCAAAAAAGAAACAGCCGCACACGGTCGGCGTTCGCAAATATGTTTCCACCGCTGATTATAGATATATGTTACAGCACAAAAGTAAACATATTGTTATAATTAGCGACTACGAACGGGGACATTTATAACTGTATGTTTATGTATACACATTACGTAAACATATCGTTATATCGTAAGGGATACTTACTCATCATACTCTTAACTGTAAGAAATAAATTACTAAGTAAATTTTTGTCTTCGCCTTTGGAATTACTAGTATTCGGTTCGTCTCTTCACTAATATATTTCTTGTATTTAAACCTATTAATATCTTGCAGCACCATTTTGTGACGTTATCCTTCAGTTAAGAAGAAGAATTGATTGCAGAATCACGAGTAGAGAGAACAATGGGTTACTTTCATGTACTGTGGTCATGTAATACCTTTCGGGATTACTACTCCTTTAATTTGAAGAGCGCGCCGCAGCGCGTAGTGTGAAGCAGTTGCCCTCCGTTTCTGGCGGTGGCCCGCTGTGGCAATGACAGCTTTGGTGTCTCCCTCTGGTGGGAAAGGGGAAAGGTTGCCTGTTCACGTGCATTTAAGGGGCGCTATGACCTTGCCAGTGGGTGAGTCTGGGTCAACCTGGGTCAGTCTCTCGTCGCCAGCTTGCTAGTCTGTCTCTCGTCCGCATTTGTTAGGCAGTTAGTGTCTGTCTGTCGTTCGAAGTGCTAGTATGTCTGTCGTTCGGATCAACCTTTAAAGCCGTCAAAATGGGAGTCTTTCCACTCTGCCAGTACGAGAACTCAGCGAGTGGTCGCCCGGTCGGGGCTTAGTTCCTGCATCTGAGTCTGTGCGTTTGGCCGACAGTCTGCTCGAGTTTTTCAGGCAATGCTCATTGGCGGTTGGATCGATCGGTTGGTCGGTGGCGCACTGAGACACAAGATGACTTGTCCGTCTTGAGCGTCGGTGCATGTCAGGTCCCAAGTGAGTCCAGTGGGTCGCGGCGTATAGCGAGGGGTAGTGACTTCGCGGTCGACACGAGAGCAACAGGAGTCAACCACGACATCAGGCTGGCCGGTGCGAGCTGCGACGCCGTGAGACGGGAGATCGGCGCGCCTTCCTGCGTCCGTTGAAGCGGCTGGCAGCGAACGGTTCGGGAGACCGATCTGGGGGTGCTGCGCTAGGTCTTTTCGAGAAATCGCAGTTTATTAGAAGTTAAGTGACTGGTGATACCTTGTTTGATTTACTCTTGTTAAATTCTACTTGTTTTCTCGGTGAGGTCAGCAGCCGTTTTACTTTGTGGTTGTCCCACCATTCTTCTCCGCTTGCCCACCCGCAGGAAGGTGGTTGTTTATAAATTGGGTGGTCCGTTTTTTCCCTTGTGGAGTAGGGGCGGGTTAGAGCAACCAGCGGTTCGGGTTGTTCGGTAATCTCCCTATCAATCTACCGTACGTTAGTAGCAGCCCCTCTCATGTTTGTCGGATTTGGTATGTTAACGAATTTATTGCTTGGAGTGTAACGGTCTAATACCTGAAATATGTTTGATCTTTGAAAACTTTGATATTATTGCCTATGATCTTGAGAGGCGGTATCTGTGTACTGTAGAGCATCTTAACTATGGTTTGGCCAACCTTGTAGAATTTTATATAACATTGCATTTCATGGGCTTTTATTCAAATGTTGCACCTTCGGTGTCAAGATTAATATTTTAATTGTTAGTGGTTTGTACCATTTCCATGTCTCCTACGTGGGGTGCATAGTTTTAGTGCTTGTGTAAATTGCTAAAACTCTTAGTTTAAAGTAATCTGGTGTGTTGCAGATTTACACCAGCGTAGTCTTTCAGAGGCTGTTGTGAGCGGTCGTAACGACGGCCGTGTCAAAAGGGATTGGCGAGGTTCTCTGCCAGAAAGCTCATACAGTCAAAACTTGTGTCTTTCTGCCTCTGAATAAATTATAACTTTGATATTTACAGATTGCTTTCTGATTATAATTTTAAATCTGTTTCTTTTAAAACAATGCTTTTAGGCACTATTAAAGTGAATAAAATTCCCATTTGTTAAAAGAAATTTGATTATGATTTCATCAGTTACCCCCTGGCGACTACTTCCATGCTTACATAGTGTGATTAAATGTGTTAATGTTTTTGATGAATCGCTAGTGAGAAAAATAAATTCTTAAGAATACTCTTTGAAAATAAATCACGGTTCAGTGAACTTATTTGGCTCTTTTACGAGACAACCGGTAATCCTGAAATTGTATAAACACATTAGTTTTTGCACAAAAGGGTGACCACTGTCCCTTTTTACCTGGAAAATACTGAAAAAAAGGTCCAAAGACTTTCAAACGTAAGTGATAACTGAGGAGCTACACTCTACCTGTGACATTACGACAGTCTTGTCGTTTGGCACATTAGCATATTATTTATCGGCTGGTAAAGCAACGCTTTTACACCAGTAAGATCAATACACATTTAAAATTACTGACAATGACTCAATGATTAAATATTTAGGGCCAAACTAGAAATAATTTAAATTTTAACAAGTAAGTCTGTATCTAGTTGTTGTTGTTGTTGTTGTCATTGTTGTGGTCCTTAGTCTGAAGACTGGTTTGATGCAGATCTCCATGCTGCTGTATCCTATGCGAGACTCTTCATCTGCGAATAACTACTGCAACCTACATTCTTCTGAATGTGCTTACTACATTCATCTCTTGGTCTCCCACTATGATTTTTAACCCCCCCCCCCCCTCCACTACCCCCCTTTACTCCAATACTAAGTTGGTAATTCCTTGATATCTCAGAGTACAATCAACCAATCCCTTCTTTTGGTCAAGTTGTACCACAAATTTCTTGTCTCTCTAATTCTGTTCAGTACTTCCTCGTTATTTACGTGATCTACCCATCTAATCTTCAGCGTTCTTCTGTAGCACGGCGTTCCACAGCTTCTATTCTCTTTTTGTCCCAACTGCTTATCTTCCATGGTTCACTTCTACTGCAATTCAGACAAATATCTTCAGAAAGGGGATACTAAAACTTAAATATACATTCTATGTTAACAAATTTTTCTTCTTCAGAAATGCTTCTCTTGCCATTGCCAGTCTACATTTCATATACTCTCATCGTCAGTTATTTTGCTGCACAAATAGCAAAACTCATCTACAACTATGTCTCGTTTCCTAACCTGATTCTCTCAGCATGACATGATTCAATTTAACTATAGTCCATTACCCTTGTTTTTCTTTTGTTGATGCTGTCCATTCCCATGAGCTGCTCGTCTAAGTACCTTGCTGTCCCTGACAGAATTACAACGCCACTGTAAACCTCAGAGTTCTTATTTCTTCTCTTTCATCTTTAATTCCTATTCCAAATTTCTCTATAGTTTCCTTTATAACTTGTTCAGTGTACATATTGAATAACACAGGCGATAGGCTACAGTCCTGTCTCACTCCCTTCTCAATCGCTTCCTCGATTTCAAGCCCCTCGACTCTGCGTTCGCAGGAGAACTTCTGTGAAGTTTGGAAGGTAGGGAACGAGGTACTGGCAGAAGTAGAGTTGTGAGGACGGGGCGTGAGTCGTGCTTGGGTAGCTCAGTTGGTAGAGCACTTGCCCGCGAAAGACAAAGGTCCCGAGTTCGAGTCTCGGTCCGGCACACAGTTTTAATCTGCCAGGAAGTTTCATAGGTTTGCCTTTCTTAACATCCCTTCTAAGATAAGTTGTAGGATCTGTATTGCCTCCCTCGCTCCTACATTTCTCCGTAATCCAAACTGGTCTTCCCCATGGTCGGCTTCTACAAGTTTTTCCATTCTTCTGTAAAGAATCCGTATTAGTATTTTCCTGTCGTTACTTATTAAACTGATAGTTCGATAATTCTCATAACTTTCAGAAGCTTTTTTCTTTGGAGTTGTAATCTCTACATTTTTCTTGGGGTCTGAAAGTATTTCGCCTGTCTTACATATCTCGCACGCTCCCAAGGCTGTCAGTAGTTCTGACGGAAGACCTTCTACAGACGAAGCCTTCTTCCGACTTAGACCTTTCGGAGCTTTCTCAAATTCTTCTCGTAGTATCATATTTCGCACCAGCTATGCCTACTTCCCTTTCTACAATAGTGCTTTCAAGTATAGACACTCTATGTACTCCTCCTATCTTTCAACTTTCCCTTCTTTGCTTAGGACTTGTTTGCCATCTGAGCTCTTGTTATACATACAGCTGCTTCTCTTTTCCACAGAGGCCTCTTTAAATTTCTGTAAGCGATATCTCTGTTCCTCTTAGTTAAACATGCTCCTAGATCATTACATTTCTCCTTTATCCATTCCTGCTAAGCAATTTTCTACTTCTTGTCAATTGAATTTTTTAAACGTTTGGATTCCCTTTCGCCTGCTTCATTTGCTGCATTTTTTTTTTTTAATTTTCTTCTTTCGTCAGTTGCATTCAGTGTCTCTTGTGCTATACTAGGATCTGTGCTTGGCCACGTCTTTTTACCCATCTGATCCTTTGCTGCCTTCACTATATCACCTCTTAAAGCTATCTATACGTCCCCTGCTGTATTCACTTGCCCTGTTCTAGTCAACTGTTGCCTAATGCTCCCTCTGGAACTTTCAACAATCACTGCTTGTTTCAACGTACCGAGGTCCCATCTCCGTAATTTCCTACCTTTTTGCATTTTCTGAAATTTGTTCTGCAGTTCAACCAATAAAATGTAGTCCGAGTCCACATATGCCCCTTGAAATGTCTTACTACTTAAAATCTGAGTCCGAAATCTCTGTTGACCATTATATAATCTACCTGAAACCTTCCGGACTCTCCATGTCTCTTCCATCTTCTTCCTTCTTTTATGATTCTATGAGGAAGTTTTAGCGATGATTAAATTATGCTCTGCGGAAAATTTTACCAGACGGCTTCCTCTGACATTCCTTTCTCCCAGTCCGTATTCACCTACTATTTCTCGTTCTCCTTCTTTTCCTACTACCGTATTCTAATCCCCCGTCACAGTTAAATTTTCGTCTCCTTTAACTACCTGAATGTTTTTTTTTTTCCATCCCATCAGATATTTCTTCAGTCTGTGCGGAGCCAGTTGGCACATAAACTTGTACCGCTGTGGTAGGTGTGGGCTTCATGTCTGTGTTGGCTACGATAATGCATTCACCATACAGTTAATAGTAGATTACCGCCACTCCTATTTTCTTATTCATTATTTAACCCACGTCTGCATTGCAACTATTTGACTTCGTATTTATAACCTTGTATTCACTTTACCAGAACTCCTGTTCATCCTACAAACGAACGTGACGAATTCCCACTATATCTTACTTCAATCTATCCATTTACCTAGTTAATTTTTCTAGCCTATCCACCTGATTAAGGGATCTGACATTCCACACTCCGATCAGTGGAATGCCAGTTTTGTTTCTCTTCATGACGACAGCCTCCTGAGTAGTCCCCATCTGGTGACATGAATAGTGGACAATTTTACCTCAGTAATATTTCACTCAAGAGGATGCCATCATCATTTAAAGATAGAGTAAAACTGCATGTCTTCGGTAAAAATTACGGCTGTAGTTTCCCCTTGCATTCAGCCGTTCATGTATTTTAACATCTTTTGGGAGCAAAGCAAGTAAAACACGAAATACATTCGTCTTTTATTCTGTGCTCCGGAGGTCAACGCGTATCATGGATAGTTATTTGAACTGTTCGCTGTTTCGGAAAACGGCTGAATGCCCCGTCCACAAAAATATTTCCATTTCCACAGAGGAATTTCTCCACTTCTTCACAACCGAAAACGAGGATTCTTTGGTCAGGAACAGCCCCATAGTCAGTTTTCAGAAAATTATAGCCTTCAGACTCCAAAATATCTTCGCTCAACTGAATCTCCGAGTTAGTGCCCGGGTTCTGTGTCGTCCCAGTAGCTTCCATTGTTGCTTTAGATAATGTTCTTCTTCTCGTAATTAGCAATTTACGACGAAATATGTATCTATCTTGAAGTACCGCTTTAAAAACTGGAAAACAGGCACTTTCTTGCTTTGTGGACTCTTTCCTACATTGCACTTTTCTTAAGGTGCAAATTTACATCTACATCTGCGTCTTCTTGGATACTTGGCAAATCACACTTAAGTGCCTGGCAGAGGATTCGTCTAACAATCTTCAAAATAATTCTTTATTATTCCACTCTCGAAAAGCGCTCGGAAAAACGAGCATATATATATATATTTCCGTGCGAACTCTGATTTCCCCTATTTTATTATGATCATCGTTTCTGCCTATCTAGGTCGGCGTAAAAAAAAATATTTTCCCATCCGGAGGAGAAAGTTGATCATTGAAATTTCATGAGAAAATCCCACCGCAGCGAGAAACGTCTTTGTCTTAATAATGCCCAACAAAACCCTGTATCATGCACGTCACACTCTCTCCCCTCTCTCTTTATAATATAGATGTGCTGCACTTCTTTGAACTTTCTGATGTACTTCGTTACTCCTATCCTATAAGGATCTCATACCGTGCGGCACTACTCCAAAACAGGAGCGACAAACGTAGCCTAGGAAGTCAATTAGTACATCTGTTACACTTTCTAAGTGTTTAGCCAATAAACTGCAGTCTTTGGTTCGCCTTCTCAACAAACTTTTCTGTGTGTTCTTTCCAATTTAAGTTATTAGTAATTGTAATTTCCAGGTGTTTAGTTGAATTTACGGCCTTAAGTTTGACTGATTTTTCGTGTAACCGGAGTTTACCGAAACCTTTTAGCACCCATGTGTATGACCTCGCACTTTTTATTAGTTAGGGTCAACTACCAATTTTCGCACCGTACAGATATCTTATTTAAATCGTGTTAGAACTGGTTGTGGTCTTCTGAAGACTTTGCTAGGGAATAAACGACAGCATCATCCGCAAACAATCTAAGATGGCTCATCAGATTTTCTCCTAAATCGTACATATAGGGAAGGAACAACAGGGGGCCTATAACGCTACCTTTGGGAACGCCAGAAATCACTTCTGCTTTACTCGATGACTTTCCGTCAATCCATACGAACTGTGTCCTCTTACAGAAAATCACGAATGCAGTTTCATGACTGTGACGATATTCTGCAAGTACACAATTTGATTACAAGCCGCTTGTGTGATGGAGTGTCAAAAGCATTCTGGAAATCTGGAAACACGGAATCAATTTGAAAAACTTTGTCAATAGAACACAACACTTGGCGTGAGCAAAGAGCTAGTTGTGTTTCACAAGAACGATGTTCGCTAAATCCGTATTGACTGTGTGTTAATAGACCGTTCTCTTCGGGGTAAATCGTAATATTCAAACATAATTATGGCTTATGGTTCAAATGGCTCTGAGCACTATGGGACTTAACATCTGAGGTCATCAGTCCCCTAGAACTTAGAACTACTTAAACCAAACTAAGCTAAGGACATAACACACATCCATGCCCGAGGCAGGATTCGAACCTGCGACCGTAGCTGTCGAGCGGTTCCAGACTGAAGCGTCTAGAACAGCTCGGCCACACTGGCCGGCAACACAATTATCTTCCAAAATCCTGCTGCATATCGATGTTAATGATACGGGCCTGTAATCTAGTGAGCTACACCTGTTGCCTTTCTTGAACACTGGCGTGACCTGTGCCACTTTCTAGTCTTTGGGTACGGATCTTTCGTCGATCGAGCGGTTGTGTATGAATGTTAAGTATGAGACTATTGTATCAGTATACCCTGAAAGGAACCTAACTGGTATACTTTCTGGACGAGTAGACTTGATTTTATCGTGATTTAAATTGCTTCACTGCTCCGAGGATATCCACTTCTAAGTTACCCATGTTGGCAGCTATTCGTGGCTCGAATTCTGGAATAAGACATTAATCGTGTATTACCTCTAGCATACTTTATATACGACAAGATTTTCTTTGGATAATCTGCCAGGTTACGAGACAAAGTGTCGTTGTGGAAACTATTATAAGCATCTCGCATTGAAGTCCGCATGAAGTTTCGAGCTTTTGTAAAAGATAGCTAATATTGGGGATTTTTCGATCGTTTAAGTTTGGCGTGTTTTTTCCGTTGTTTCTGCAACAGCGTTCTGAATAGTTTTGTGTAGCAAAGGGAATTAGCTGTGTCGTTTGTTAATTTATTTGGTATAAATCTCTCAATTGCCGTCGTCACTTATTTACTTCGTTAGATGAGCAAGAATATTGCTGTTCTGGCTTTATTCTGCCAACTGCCATTTGTAAACGGCCTCAGCACTTACTCGTAAGGAATTCACGCGTAACCAGTCTGTATACACAAATTATCTGTGCACCCAATAGCACTGACCATCCTTGAGAAGACACGGCTTCTATTTCGTTGTTGTATTTATTTGATTTACTCACAGAGTATAGGCCTCAAGTAGGTTAGGCCTACAAAACTGTACGAAAGCGAAGGCTGTCGGCGAGGACACTGGCTAAAGGGGAGAATACATCCGCTCCTGGTGAACGACTGGCGTAAATCAGCAATGGGGAAGACTCTGGTCAGAAAACCCACGGTACGCAACATGATAGAAGTTCCATGCTACCTGCGGCACCTACAAAAGGGTCGGACACACCACGGTCGGAAAGACCACGTAGCCCTTGAAGCATATCGTAGCGTTTCTTTCCCTCCACCTTGGTGTTTCCCAAGACGTGCTGTCACTGTCCCAGCTCTGGCCTGCGCTCCATGCCGCCCTGTGATGTTCGCTAGCCACGACCGTTCGCCTCGCTATCTCTTGCCAGCAAGATACCGCCCACTCAGATATTCTGTTTTCAAATACTTTGCATTGAATGCCAGGCCCTCGTAACGTCGTAACTCTTTCACATAGTTTTCCCTTATAGGTTCTGTATGTCAGGGGATCTCAGCTGATTCCAAATTTTTAGTTATGCAGAACACTTTCGACACCATTTCTCACAAGCGACTTCTAATCAAATTGTGTGCTGTGGAGTATCGTCTTAGTTCTGCGACTGGATTCGTGATTTCCTGTCAGAAAGGTCACAATTTGTAGTGATTCACGGAAAATTATCGAGTAAAACAGGCACGGCATTATCCAAGACAATGTTATAGGTCCTCTGCCGTTCCTGACCTATACAAAGGATTCGGGAGACAATCTGAAGAGTTCTCATAGCTTGTCTGCAGATGATGCTGCCATTTACCGTCGGTAAGGTCATCAAAGGAACATCAAAACTAATTGCAAAATTATGTAGACAAGATATCTTATGGTGCGAAAAGCGGCAATTGGCTGTAAATAATGAAAAATGGGCAGTCGTCCACGTGAGTGGAATCCGCTAAAGTTCGGTTACACGATAAGTCACACAAAATGAAAGCTATAAATTCAATGAGATACTTTGGGATTACAATTACGAATAACGTACATTGTAAAGTTCACCCCACACATAATGTTTTGGAGAAAGTGAACCAAAGATTGCTATTTATTGGCAGAACGCTTCGTAGATGCAACAGGTCTACTAAAGGGACTGCTTAGACCCTGTCCTCTTCTGGAGTGCTGCTGCAGGGTATGGGACCCTTACCTGACGGGACTGACGGACTATATTCAAAAAGTTCAGAGATTGGCAGGTGATTTTGTACTATGGTGAATAGGAGAGAGACTGTCACAGATAGGATACACGAATTGATTTGGCAACAAATGGGGTTGGCGACGATTAAAATTAAGGTGAGTTTCGTTGCGGCAGGATCTTCTCACGAAATTTCAGTCACCAACTGTTCTTCCAAATATGAAAATATTTTGTTGGTGCCCACCTGCATAAGGAGAAATGATCATTGTAATAAAACAAGGAAATTAGGGTTAGCACGGAAAGATTTAAGTGTTCGTTTTTCCAGCGCGATGTTCGAGAGTGGCACTGTATAGAAATAGCTTATAGGTGCTTCGATGAAGCCTCCGCCATGCACTTAATTGTGAATTGCGGATTAGTCATATAGATATTCTTCGGACTCTCTCCTTCTCCGTAAAGTGAGTCTCTCGCAGTGCTGCTATACTTAGGTTGTACTTGTTCAGCACTTCAAACTTTTGCTTTAGTAAAGAGTGGATGTCAGATAGGTGATGTTGGTCTACAGTGGTTGTTCTCCTGTAGTCGGAGTAAGTCGAATAAATGAATGTGCAGTTTCCGCAGAATCCAATGACATGCTCGCCCCATGATGTGATTGGTTTGCTTATCATATGGGCTATGTATCCTGAAAGAAAGTTTCTACATGTTTTGAGTTGTACGAGACTCGTAGGGTGATAATTACATGGAGAGTGATTGCTGAACTTAATAATCGACATAATTAATGCGGTAAACGCATACAGTTGAAAGTAAATAATACTAGAAGCAAAAAATCTCAGCACCCATGGGCTCTAAAACACATATCTTAAACGGTATGAGCAATGTGATTGCTGAATTAATAAACGACATAATTAATGCGGTAAACGTATACAGTTGAAAGTAAATAATACTAGAAGCAAAATATCTCAGCACCCATGGGCTCTAAAACGCATATCTTAAAAGGTATGAGCAATTCTTCATCATCGAGACTGTGTAACACGTATCTATTACTGGAAGCTCTTTGCCTTACGTGCCAAGGAAAGCGTTTCTGAAGAAGAGAAATTTGTTGACATCCAGTATTGATTTAAGTGTCAGGAAGTCATTTCTGAAAGTATTTGTATGGAGTGTAGCCATGTATGGAAGTGAAACATGGACGATAAATAGTTTGGACAAGAAGAGAATAGAAGCTTTCGAAATGTGGTGCTACAGAAGAATGCTAATGATTAGATGGGTAGATCACATAACTAACGAGGAAGTATTGAATAGGATTGGGGAGAAGTTTGTGGCACAACTTGACCAGAAGAAGGGATCGGTTGGTAGGACATGTTCTGAGGCATCAAGGGATCACCAATTTAGTATTGGAGGGCAGCGTGGAGGCTAAAAATCGTAGAGGGAGACCAAGAGATGAATACACTAAGCAGACTCAGAAGGATGTAGGTTGCAGTAGGTACTGGGAGATGAAAAAGCTTGCACAGGATAGAGTAGCATGGAGAGCTGCATCAAACCAGTCTCAGGACTGAAGACCACAACAACAACAACAACAACAACAGTATGGACCAAAACAAAAGAAAATTCAAAATTGATCAGTACACGTGAGCTCTTAGAGTGCTTACGTTAAGAGGTGTCAACACTTTTTCACCTTCGAAATACTGTGAAACACATTTCTACTTTGTAAGTGCTCATAGCTCTTAATTAAGCACTTTGAGCTCTTGTTTATAGGTCTTTTCTTTTCCTAGTAGGTACCTGCTACCTCCTCCCAAAATATGGAATACAATGACCCTGCAGGAGAAGAGATTTGTTTCACAGTATTGAAGATGAAGAAATGCTCATACCTCTTAAGGTGTTCGTTCCAGAGCTCATGATTAGTGAGACGCTATTTCTTCTAGTGCCATGTACTGTAAGCTGTATGCGATCACGTCAATAATTATGAGAGACCCGATATACAAAATAAGAATAAAATGATTGGTAACGGTGAGTGCACATTGGCGTTCGTGTTGAGATCTTGAGCTTATGTTTGTTGAATGGTTTTCCTAAAGATTATCCTGAAAAGTCAGCCACACAACAGAAAAACCATGAGACAAACACAGGCATAAAATTCCGAGATGGACTCCAGCAGGCACAACACTAACATGTGGTCACGAAAACCTCAACACTTTTGTGTTTTCACATTTCGGTAATAAAACTGAGTGCCACTTGTGAATATTGAGCAGTGTTAAAATGTGAAAGCTGGCAGGTACCTTAAGTTTGGACGTTGAGGCAGCGACAGAAGCACCTGCTTTATTGGCAGGAATTCGGATCTCGCAGTGGTGAGTTTTGCGTGACTCAAGGGTGTGGAAATGTCAGCGGAATGCTGTGTGTGAGTGTGTGTGTGTGTGTGTTGTGAGGGCAGAGGAGGCGAGTTATCTCAGCGAGGCGAGGGGCAATAAAGATGTTCCAGCAGACTGTTCTCTGCCGTGTAGCGCGCCGCCATATTGCGTTTCATGGCGCCGCTATGGTGCGCCGGGCCGATATTAAATTCCCTGTCCCACCGACGGCACGGCGCCGCCGTCTCCGCTCCTGAAGGCTGCCTTCCTGAAGTGACCGACTGCGGTCACCGGATTTCAGGGGAAGTCCAGCCGTCGAGCCACCGTGTGCGGGAGGAACTGTCATGTCCCCATGTCGCGTGGCTGCGAAAACTCGACGTGTCGCTCCATTTTATTCGCGCGCCGCGAGCTGTGTTTATGTGGAAGGAGGAGAATGCGCTTGTAGATTTCCTCACACAGGGAATGCGTTTCAACCATTTGTGCATTTCCCCAGTTCCAGGTTTATTCTTACCTTCGGCAATTAGAATGGCCCGTGGCAGTTACGAATGCTCTGTGAATAACATACGAGCATGTGGAGTAGCGAATCAAATTTGCTTCGTAGAAACAGATACAACCCAGATGTAACTGATAAACTTAACAACAAAATACAAAAGAAGCAATGCACACGTAATAAATCAGATGCACCAGAAGGAAAAAGAACATTCGCTCGCATACCCTTTAGAGGTAAAATTTCATACCAAATTGCCAACCTCTTTCAGGAAACTGTTATTCAAATTTCTTTCAGCACTAACAACGAGCTACACCAGCACATCATCCACAACAGTTAGACATATAACCAATGTCACCATAAATCGAGCATTTACTAACTTTTATGTAACAATTGCCCACAGTTCTACATAAGCCAAACTGGAAGGAGTTTCACTATAAGAGACCATAAACATATGGCTCGCTTCCAGCTAAAAAAAAAATAAATCCACCTTTGCAATGCATCTAAAAGACCATGGTCACTCAGCCACAGCCATTACAGACAACCTACAAATACCACACTCTGTGAACAAAGGAAAGTAAATGAATCTGCTCGAAGAGCCAGAAATTTATATCCACAGCTCTAACTCACCAGACTTTATTCTCAACGAACAAGTGGAGCTTGCAAACAAATGTTATCTTCACATATTTCATGAAATATTCAAAAATAAAAACTAATTATCCTATGATGTAATAACAAAGTAATATTCTACTGAAATTCGATGTAGCAGTCATACGACACTTCAAGTGTCATTATCGTAATAGGTAAAAATCATATTGTAAACACAAGCTGTAACTGTCATTGTATAATTTGTAATAGCTTTCAAAATTTCTTGTGTGTAACACCATTGTACTTCCTAGATCTAAGATCTCCGACAAAAATGTGGTTCAAAAAATTTCATAATGTGTATCAAAAAACTTTGCAGTCTATAATAGCTTTTTAACGTTCTATATGTGCAACACCCTTGCACTTCCTGTGGCTAAGTTCTTTGACCATAACCTACATATTTCTGTCTGAGCAACATCTTTATACCTGCTACGTCTAAGTTCTTTGACCATAGCCCACATGTTTGTATGTAAATACAGCGTATTTCACAAGTGCACGTCTAAATACTGAAATACGCAGCTAAACTTTATAAAACTGAAATATGGGCGTGAAAACGTAAGTGTGCAACAAAGTGGAAAAACTGTCACCACAGCGTAACTATAATAATGATGCTTCATATTAACGTAAGTACAGATATATTTTCGACAAATGGTGCCTTATCACTTAAAATTGTCCCACTTGTATCTGTTTAGTCACCAGCAAACATTTTTTTTTTTTGTGTTTATACAGTGATCTTCTGCAGTATAGAAATGTACATGAACGTAGAAACACCTGAGGATGGGCGCAAGCCCGAAACCGGTCGTGTGGCAAATAAATAACCGTTTATCGTGACTGGTAGCGGAAATTTTTCTACACCCTATCAACATTCCTTCTCGATACTCTAAAATGAATGCATTGTTATACTTGCAAGTCTCTTATCTCTATTCTGGAGTATGATGTCCCAGAAGTTGAAGCAAAAACAGTTCCCATCTCTCAGTTCCGACGAAGGTATTCGGGATGTTTCCCTTGGTTGCTGTGTAGACGATGGTAATTTTCTAACATCTCCCATTCGTTCCCAATATTAGGAATCCCCCTTCCCCACTACCGCTGGCTACGAGATACTCCAACCGGCCACATCAGAAGCATTCCGTGCTCTTCAATTAGAAAAGGCAATTTGAAAGAGATATGCAAGGCACACATTGGTCTGCCTGAGAAAAAAATGGAGCTCCCCGAAGGGGAGAAGGAAACGAAACGAAACGAAACGAAACTTCACAGGTTGAAAAGCCATGTGATGTTATTTCAGTGACCAAATATCGAGTCAAACTTATAAAGAACTCAGCAACGTGAGCACAGTTTTCTCAATGACGTTCCACCCCTTCTGATCTGGGTCCGATGGTGTGACACGCCGATGCTATAGGATAACATTTTCCACATCTGACCATTCAGGCCGACGAAAAATGCAGGTGGGGAGTAAAAGACGTCAGGTCCGGACATTGACAGGGCGCGACGGCGACTAAACCTCTCCAGCTGCTGTGGCGGAGCGTTTGTTGTGCTTGGAGTCTTGGCGGTGCCTTGGAGGTCACGGAGCATAGGATCCGGTTGACAGTGGAAACGCCTAAACACTTAAAGACGCACAGGAGAGATTTCTCTCTTCGAAATGTCATATCGATACATATACAGGGTTATTACAAATGATTGAAGCGATTTCACAGCTCTACAATAACTTTATTATTTGAGATATTTTCACAATGCTTTGCACACACATACAAAAACTCAGTTTTTTTAGGCATTCACAAATGTTCAATATGTGCCCCTTTAGTGATTCGGCAGAAATCAAGCCGATAATCAAGTTCCTCCCACACTCGGCGCAGCATGTCCCCATCAATGAGTTCGAAAGCATCGTTGATGCGAGCTCGCAGTTATGGCACGTTTCTTGGTAGAAGAGGTTTAAACACTGAATCTTTCACATAACCCCACAGAAAGAAATCGCATGGGGTTATGTCGGGAGAGCGTGGAGGCCATGACATGAATTGCTGATCATGATCTCCACCACGACCGATCCATCTGTTTTCCAATCTCCTGTTTAAGAAATGCCGAACATCGTGATGGAAGTGCGGTGGAGCACCATCCTGTGGTACGTTTAGCTTCCTGCTTGCTTTATTCGACGACTTCCGCAGGCTACACGTGAAACTTGCCTGCACGCGTTCAATCGTTTCTTCGCTCACTGCAGGCCGACCCGTTGATTTCCCCTTACAGAGGCATCCAGAAGCTTTTAACTGCGCATACCATCGCCGAATGGAGTTAGCAGTTGGTGGATCTTTGTTGAACTTCGTCCTGAAGTGTCGTTGCACTGTTATGAATGACTGATGTGAGTGCATCTCAAGCACGACATACGCTTTCTCGGCTCCTGTCGCCATTTTGTCTCACTGCGCTCTCGAGCGGTCTGGCGGCAGAAACCTGAAGTGCGGCTTCAGCCGAACAAAACTTTGAGTTTTTCTACGTATCTGTAGTGTGTCGTGACCACATGTCAATGAATGGAGCTACAGTGAATTTATGAAATCGCTTCAATCATTTGTAATAACCCTGTACATGTTAAGACCCACTGAGAGCTACAAACTACGATTGTAATCAAGGTTGTAAATTCTTAAGATTCTGTTGTAAATACAGAAGAGCTTGTGCAAAATTGAGTTCATCATTTAGTAACTTGAATAGATCAGAGCTTTCTCCGCACATCGCAACAGGGTGAAGAACTGCAACGGTACATTGCGATGGCACTACATAGCAGGTCCACTACAACGAATAATTTCAAGAACAACGTCCGAAGATATTTTATAAGTTAAAAACTGGCACACAGTCCGAAAGGTGACAACTGTATGTGGAGTAGACGTCATCATACCAAAAAACCATGTACTTTACACTCCAGTGCATATAAAGATTTGGTTGGGAAGAGTTTCACAAAACCACTGTGTACTCTCCTGAGACAATCATGGCCAATACTATTATGACCGACCCTTGACACCCTGTATAGTGACACAGGTGCAGAGTTCACCCGCGAGCTGGTCCCGCACATGATCTCTTGGCGACTGATCTGGGCATCTTGCAGACACGGGGTTACTTCAACAACACGCAGACACTTCATACAGGCACGCGCCATGTGCGGACCAAAGCTTTTATGTTGGCACCATGGTACGAATGAATGATAATACAGGGTTTTCCACTCAAAGGAGGCCCCACAAACATCTGTTGTAATTCCACAGATGTTGCACCGTGTGATTTGTGACGTTTGACGTGGTAACACTGCACTCTGCAACATAGTTTGATGCAACACTGTGCTTTCACGCGTCGCTGTGCCTGCAGCTCAGTATTGAGTCGTTAGTGAGAATATATCGATATTCTACCGAAGAGCGCGCGTCTGTTGTGAAACAAAATTGCATTACTTGTTCCATCAAGATATGTCAGTGAATATTTGTTGAAAGGTTTTGTTGATCAGTAAATACCGTCTAAATGTTGCCTGCCTGCAAAGGTTGGTGGAAAAGACAGAGAGCAGTGGAACGGTGTCGTATCTACAAGGCGGGGGACGGCCGCCATTCTCGGAAGAAAAAGTGACTGAGATGAAACAAAGATTGCTGGCCTTTCCTGCAAAGTCTGTCCGACGTTAATCTCAGGAATGTGAAATGTCAAAGAGCACATGTCACAGAGCTGCGAAGAAAGCCGGTTTGCATTGATACAGCTTTACAGTTGTTCAGGAACTGAATGTCAATGACGAAGACAGACTCATTACATTTCGCTGCTGGTTTCAGCAGTTTATTGGTCAGAGGTCAGGCACATTGTAGCACACAGTGTTCAGTGATGAGGCGTGGTTGCACCTCTCTGGCTATGTAAACTCTCAGAATATATGTTTGTGACGTAGTGGAGATCCACGTGCACAGGTAGAGTAACCCTAGCATTAGCCAAAGATTGGCATGTTCTGTGCATTATCTCGGCGTCGCATCATCCGACCAATTTTTTCGAGTCTAAAGTGCACTTTACATCGAAATGTTTCGAGAATTTGTGAATCAGTTCAATTGGTTCAAAAATGGTTCAAATGACTCTGAGCACTATGCGACTGAACTTCTGAGGTCATTAGTCGCCTAGAACATAGAACTAATTAAACCTATCTAACCTAAGGACATCACACACATCCATGCCCGAGGCAGGATTCGAACCTGCGACCGTAGCGGTCGCTCGGCTCCAGACTGTAGCACCTAGAATCGCACGGCCACTCCGGCCTGCAGTTCAATTGGACGATGAAGAACTTACCTTCGGCTGGTACCAACGGGATGGCGCCACACGTCTCGAGTGACCCCGGAAGAATGATTTCGAAACGATTGTGGCCCGCAAGGTCACCTGATTTAACACTACCTGACTTTTTCCTCTGGGGTGGCCTGAAAGGTAAGGTCTACAGGAACAAAACGCGCAACTTGGAAGCCTTAGGAGAGAGCGTCATCCGTGAAACAAGGCAATGACACCAGAGGCTCTGGAAGCAACATTCAAGAATCTGCAGTGTCGTGTTTAACTGTGTTTACAGGTCTTGGCGGGTCACTTCCAACACCTTCTGTGATCCACCATTATTTACTTTGAACAATGTATGACATGTTGATTTCATTTGATTTCCTGACTTCTATGAAATGTCTTTAAGTGTTATTTAAGCAAATGTTTGTTTGTGAGTCCTCTTTCCAGCGGGACTCCCTGTACATGAGGACGCAAGATGTCCTCACACCTCACATGAACACCTGAGCTCTGGTTCCGACACATCGCCGTTTGAAGAGACCGATGGTGACTTCGCAATGCGTCACACTTTTGCACCGTTTGAGGCACGTTTCGAACTTCTGTGGTGCTACTGGAGAAAATGATGTTTTTTTTTTTAAAAAAAAAAAAGCCCTTAATTTTGTTGCTCAGTGTATTTGATCTATACTTATGGAAACCCCACTAGTAAAAATCACAGTTAATGATATCGGCTGAGCCCTTAATTTTGTCGCTCAGTGTATTTGATCTATACTTGTGGAAACCACGCTAGTAAAAATGACAGTAAATTATGTCAGCTGACGGCTTATCCACAAACTGATGGTCCCTGAAGTACAATAAAACTCTGCGCTCAAAGTTCCTCGCATAGATCTCTCGTTAAAGTGAGTTGTGAGCATCAGAGAATCCAAAAATAGAGATGGAAAGCATTTCTGGAACTGTGATGTTTAATAGCTACGGCACGAAATGAGTGTCGTTATTTTCACATCAGTGTCTCCTGTCAGTTATTGTTAAGCGCGAAAATTTGTTTACTCTGCACACTTTCTCGCTATTGTCCTCTTTGCTGCCCTATTTTTGGACGTTTCTGTGAATTCACAAAGAATATTCTTAGGTCAGTGTCGGTTAGTTGAAACAATCAGGGTATCAGTTCGCGAATTTTGTGCAGTTTGTTGTTCATGCGTCTCGAAATTCTAGCACGACCATTTTTGCAGATGTAGAGCGTGATAGTATTTGCAGTTCATAATATGGATCGATTGACAAAAGGGACCGAACGTTTCAATAGATGGGTATACCACATAAAATCTATTTTCTCTTGTATAAAGCTTCTTTAGTTGTTACGCAGAAAACTGCGCAAGATTTTCCAGCTTGCCTCCTGTTATAGCTGATTGCTTAGCAGATATTTCGTACCACTTACGTGGAGGTGGGAATTGTAGGAAAGAGGTACTTCGGGAGGTGTAATTGAAGTTAATTAACTGCATCTGTGATATGCGGAAGAAGAATACAATGATTTGGTGCTAGCCTCGCCGTATACACCTTTGACAGTGTTTTGTCTTTGTGAAAATTTCTGCCGAAGCTACGAGGCACCACTGAAAGGCGGTGTGTTGCCAGGGCTGTACGTCTCCGACTCAAGTAGTCAGATCTTTATATATTTCTGTATGGAGCTAAATAACTACAGGGTCAGAAATTGTGACTGTTTTACCATCTTAACGCGGGGCATAGCGAGACTGGCGAACTTTATTAAGATAGTTTTACAAGACGAGCAGTGACTGTGTGACCCATGTCTGTTGTAAGAGGTCAGCCACTGTGTTTTCTTATGCTGTTATCTTAGCTCTCCTCTCGTATTTCTTATTTTACTTTTAGTTTTAGCACCTCGAAGATCTTGTACAGACAGACTTACCCTTGTTTCTTGCAAGTGTTCAGTCAGTCGAATTTCCCTGTGCTATTCTTTTAGCTCCCAGTTCTTCGTTTTAATCCAAGATCCTTTCACAGTTTCTCCGTTCTCCTACGGCATGTGAGATGGAGTGATTGTGTGGGTTGACGCGATTCAGACGGGGATGGGTGAGTGTCATTTCTACATTCACTCCTCGCAGTCTGACAACATTTTTAGCCCTTTTCTCCGCATTCGTTTCTTGTAATATTTGTAAGGGCACTGATTGTCTCACCATTAAGAACCCCTAAACTACAAAAATAAATTACAACCACCAGTGGTGCAATACCGCAGGTAATTCGTATCACGCCCCGCACATTGTCATAAGAACGTGGAGTCGAGGCGTGGACCCGCATCTGTATCGACATCCACACTCGACGGATCACTGAGCTCTGAATAGCAGAGGGCATTTCGATTCTACCAGTTATTACAGTCCCTTCCTGTTCCATTTACGTACTAAGAGCGGGAAGAGTGATTAAACGCCCCTGTGCGTACTATAATAATCTACACTTCGCCGTACCTGTGAGAGCAATACGTAGGGCGTTGTAGTATGTTCCTAAATTTATCATCTAATGCAGATTCTTGAAACTCGCAAGTAGGCTTTCTCGTGGCTCGGTTTTTACAGCGAGTCTATTCGATTCCCTTTTGAGTCTGCACTAATAATGTCATATTCTACCCCAATTGTAGGAAAACTATTTTAATTCGAAGAAAACTGTAAACACGAACTTGCAGCGTGCTGGAGGTGAAAAATGGGTCCGCAACTTGTCTCATAATTGAAATAAATAATTGTAGCTTCGTCATAAGTTGTATTGAGAAAGTATCTTTTTTTTTTTTATTTCTTGGTAGTGACTCGTTTCGGACCCCTGTGTCGGTTTTCAAACCATCCGGAAATGTGACAAATACAGGCAATAGCACACGCGCAAAAACTGCCCCTGCAGTGATCAAAGCATTACTATGACCGACTCTGCGACAGAAAAATACGCCATAAAGGATGGCGTTAGAGGACAAATGTCCGTTCTGTGTCGTGAATTTTACTGTTGCTGAGTCTGAAATGGCACCACTGTGACCACTGCAGGGGCAGTTTTTGCACGTGTGCTATTGCCTGCATCTGTGACACTTACAGATGGTTCGAAACTCGACACAGGTGTTCGGGACTAGTCACCATCTTGAAATAAGAAGAGAGATACTTCTTAATGTAACTTATGACAGAGCTACAACCATTTATTTTCAAACTGTTTTCATTTATTGTGTATATAAATCAAAGGTATACTTCATGACTTCAGAGTGATTTATTTTTTTATTTTTTTTTTTCCATACTCCGCAAGCTACCTGACGGTGTGTGGCGGAGGGTACCCTGAGTACCTCTATCGGTTCTCCCTTCTATTCCAGTCTCGTATTGTTCGTGGAAAGGAGGATTGTCGGTATGCTTCTGTGTGTGCTCTAATCTCTCTGATTTTATCCTCATGGTCTCTTCGCGAGATATACGTAGGAGGGAGCAATATACTGCTTGACTCTTCGGTGAAGGTGTGTTCTCCAAACTTTAACAAAAGCCCGTACCGAGCTACTTAGCGTCTCTCCTGCAGAGTCTTCCACTGGAGTTTATCTATCATCTCCGTAACGCTTTCGCGATTACTAAATGATCCTGTAACGAAGCGCGCTGCTCTCCGTTGGATCTTCTCTATCTCTTCTATCAACGCTATCTGGTACGGATCCCACACTGCTGAGCAGTATTCAAGCAGTGGGCGAAGCAGCGTACTGTAACCTACTTCCTTTGTTTTCGGATTGCACTTCCTTAGGATTCTTCCAATGAATCTGTCTGGCATCTGCTTTACCGACGTTCAACTTTATATGATCATTCCATTTTAAATCACTCCTAATGCCTACTCCAATATAATCTATGGAATTAACTGCTTCCAGTTGCTGACCTGCTATTCTGTAGCTAAATGATAAGGGATCTATCTTTCTATGTATTCGCAGCACATTACACTTGTCTACATTGAGATTCAATTGCCATTCCCTGCACCATGCGTCAATTCGCTGCAGATCCTCCTGCATTTCAGTACAATTGTCCATTGTTACAACCTCTCGATGCACCACAGCATCATCTGCAAAAAGCCTCAGTGAACTTCCGATGTCATCCACCAGGTCATTTATGTATATTGTGAATAGCAACGGTCCTATGACACTCCCCTGCGGCACACCTGAAATCACTCTTACTTTGGAAGACATCTCTCCATTGAGAATGACATGCTGCGTTCTGTTATGTAGGAACTCCTCAATCCAATCACACAATTGTTCCTCCGCAACAACTTGTTATCCTAATTATGCTGTGTCACGAAGACACAATTCCTTTCAAGCTCTATTTAGGCATTCTGAAACAAGCTACGGATGGAAAACTGCCTCTTGCTTGCAGTTTCTTCGTTGCCACAAACGGATCTCAGTTTACTTTATTGTGCATATTTAGATAGGCGCTAAGTGTTCTTGGATTTTTTTTCATTCGTCTGTAATAATAACAGCGTAAGAGCACCTCTTCAGGGCAACTTGAACGGCACACGGTGGACCAAGTTTACCAAGCAGATACTTGGCAGTAAGAGCAGCCAGATTTCTCAGCCGAATTTCTCCATGGCCTCTTTCGTTGTAGAAGACAGCTGCTATCTTAACCTCTTCAAAGTAGTGCCACACGCCGTTCTGTGTTACCGGCGTCACTGATAAACAGTGAGTGGTTTAGATTCCCTGCCAGATGCGTTACTTGTGAGTAGCTAGCTTCATGTTTGTCAGGCATTAAAGCTCTATGTATATATTATTATTGTTATAACGATTGTCCCCTTCAGGAGAGCGATTGAACCTGAATTCATAATTTCTTCTCCCGTTGTTTTTCTTCTTTGCTTCCGAAAAGCTCTTCATCCTCTCAGAATGCTCCTTCTTCCGTTCCTCTGTCCATTTTTTACCAGGCTGGCGCGATGTTCTTTCCTCAAACTTCATACTTTTGATTTTATTCCAGCACTCACTGCTATCTTCGAGATTTTTTATGTTGATCTGCTGCAGAACCCTCTGTATTTCTTTCAGCCATTTTCTGCTGCATTTACTCTTCGTTATAATACTGAAAAGTTTCCTTGGTGGAGTCCTCCATCCTGTACATATGCGTACAAAATTTGGCTCGACGTTTTCCGATTTCGTGTTGGTCTTTACATAGTGGTCGTTTTGTTGCTTGCCCCGTAAATCTTCCAGAGAATATTTTTTTCCTGCTTTTCTGTTTACCTAATTTTTGAATGACCATCAATCACCACTGTTTCAGTTGCGTAGACTGCTTCTGGAAGAATCACTGTTCTATAGTGTCTTAATTTTGCTTCTGTTGAAATGCATTTCTCGTTGTAATGCGTCCATGTTAGCCAGTAGGCCTTCTGGACCTTAGTGATTCTTTGATCATTGGCGATTCGGTTTAATCCTGAGGACTGTATATTTCTCCATATACACAGGGTGTCCCATTTACCTTGACCAACCTAAATAACTATTTGTCCAGAAGCAAATTAAAAAATGTGTCAAGCAAATGTTCTTTAGCCGTCAGGGGGACATCAATTGCCTTCGTTGTAGCTTTGTTTTTTTACAGAGATATCAACAGCGCTATAACTTTTTTAAATGACACCCTGCATTTTTTATTCGGTAATTCCTTTCATCTCCTAAAGACTTATTCAAAAATGTATCACAGTGTACCGTTTACTGAAACACAACGTCATTAATTACATAAAACAACATTGACGTTGACGCTCCCAGCGCTTAGTGGAGGTACTCGGAGTAATGGAACACATCCACGTGCTGACGTTGACAGAGGACGAATGTAAACATAAGTAGAATTCACACCCGTCATTCCGTCAACCATCCTCACTTGAAGAGTTGTGTGAGTAGAATGTACACCAACGAAGAGAAGGTAGAAATACTACTGATCTATGGAGAACGTAAGTTAGCAGAACAGTAATTGCAATACTGCTTTCTTACGTAATGGGACATTTAGTACCGTACTTTAGTCTGTAACACCATAGCTTGGACACTACATACCTTTTGTTGATTCATTTTGCTTTCTGTTTTGTTCAACATTCCACAGTTGAGCTTCTGTAAATGTTGTTTGATTGAATCGATAACACAAAATTGTACACTCCTTTCTTTGTAAAAATTTTGATGTCATGGTTTGATTCTATGCAATGTAGTGTATCTGTTATTTAAATTCCTTCTCTCATTTGGAGGGAACAAAACTTACTGTGTATAATTGTTAATTTCTGTGTGAATAATTTTTTGGATATGCAAGTGTTCTGTTTTATTTAATATGTTTGATTACTGTTATGTAAACTGCTGACCTTCACTTAGGGTTCTGAGTTATTTTGTATGTAGAAGGTGGTGTGGTTCCCCTCGGGAACGGAACTGTGTAGCGTGCGCGAAATGTGGTGGGCATGGATAGAAAGGTGGAACTAAGAGTCAGTCGGGAACGAGCTATCAAACTATCAACTGCTCATGTAAAAGTTGTGTATTGCGCTGGTTCCGAGAGAGGCTTTTCCTGACGCTTTCCAGTGCCTCGGATGGATGGCTAAATAGCTGGAACTATTCTAGAATTGGTATCTACCATTGCCACCAAGAAATGACAGAGTCCAGCAATTCTACCTGCAAATCCACCTACCAACATGCACTCGCCACCACATTGCGTAGTCACTGTAATGGAACAAAACAACTGTAGTAATGTACAGTGAAGGATCAGCTCATTGGATGTTTTAGTGTGCTCAAATATAAGGTAATTTATAACTGAATTTATGTACCAACCTTGATGTTTTCCTTATCACAACACCTCTCAGGTTCCACTCCGTTTGAACTATGATTACCGAGTGTCCTTGTTGTGGAAAAAATAAAAGCCTCAAAGCCAGACAGTTAATTAAATAATGTTGTTTGATTTTGGTAAGAAGGGAATATTCAGATTTACTGTGGATTTGGTAAAATTGTTGGAGGTACTAAATGTAGTTTTGTGAAAGCCTCCCAGCGATTGAATCAGTCCAATTTAAAGTTTTGTGGACTTTCAGAGTTACTTATTTAGTGCTGCCTGTTGTAAATTTTAAAAGGTGAGTCAGTTTTTTTTATTTTTTTTACAAATTTGTCAATATTGGGTCTCACTGGAGTGAAAGTCGTGAACTGCATTTGAAGAAAGAAATATATTCATGTTCGCTAAGTGCTTGTCTCTATTGTGTATTGGAAGTGCGTATTAATGGTGAAACAGGATCCACAGTTTGTCTATTGTACTCACGCTAGATAACGATTAATAGAAAGATCACTATCTATGGAAATAGTAACGTTTTTATTCAAAAGACAGTGAGAAGTACACTCCTGGAAATGGAAAAAAGAACACATTGACACCGGTGTGTCAGACCCACCATACTTGCTCCGGACACTGCGAGATGGCTGTACAAGTAATGATCACACGCACGGCACAGCGGACACACCAGAAACCGCGGTGTTGGCCGTCGAATGGCGCTAGCTGCGCAGCATTTGTGCACCGCCGCCGTCAGTGTCAGCCAGTTTGCCGTGGCATACGGAGCTCCATCGCAGTCTTTAACACTGGTAGCATGCCGCGACAGCGTGGACGTGAACCGTATGTGCAGTTGACGGACTTTGAGCGAGGGCGTATAGTGGGCATGCGGGAGGCCGGGTGGACGTACCGCCGAATTGCTCAACACGTGGGGCGTGAGGTCTCCACAGTACATCGATGTTGTCGCCAGTGGTCGGCGGAAGGTGCACGTGCCCGTCGACCTGGGACCGGACCGCAGCGACGCACGGATGCACGCCAAGACCGTAGGATCCTACGCAGTGCCGTAGGGGACCGCACCGCCACTTCCCAGCAAATTTGGGACACTGTTGCTCCTGGGGTATCGGCGAGGACCATTCGCAACCGTCTCCATGAAGCTGGGTCCCGCACGGTCCCGCACACCGTTAGGCCGTCTTCCGCTCACGCCCCAACATCGTCCAGCAGCCTCCAGTGGTGTCGCGACAGGCGTGAATGGAGGGACGAATGGAGACGTGTCGTCATCAGTGATGAGAGTCGCTTCTGCCTTGGTGCCAATGATGGTCGTATGCGTGTTTGGCGCCGTGCAGGTGAGCGCCACAATCAGGACTGCATACGACCGAGGCACACAGGGCCAACACCCGGCATCATGGTGTGGGGAGCGATCTCCTACACTGGCCGTACACCACTGGTGATCGTCGAGGGGACACTGAATAGTGCACGGTACATCCAAACCGTCGTCGAACCCATCGTTCTACCATTCCTAGACCGGCAAGGAAACTTGCTGTTCCAACAGGACAATGCACGTCCGCATGTATCCCGTGCCACCCAACGTGCTCTAGAAGGTGTAAGTCAACTACCCTGGCCAGCAAGATCTCCGGATCTGTCCCCCATTGAGCATGTTTGGGACTGGATGAAGCGTCGTCTCACGCGGTCTGCACGTCCAGCACGAACGCTGGTCCAACTGAGGCGCCAGGTGGAAATGGCATGGCAAGCCGTTCCACAGGACTACATCCAGCATCTCTACGATCGTCTCCATGGGAGAATAGCAGCCTGCATTGCTGCGAAAGGTGGATATACACTGTACTAGTGCCGACATTGTGCATGCTCTGTTGCCTGTGTCTATGTGCCTGTGGTTCTGTCAGTGTGATCATGTGATGTATCTGACCCCAGGAATGTGTCAATAAAGTTTCCCCTTCCAGGGACAATGAATTCACGGTGTTCTTATTTCAATTTCCAGGAGTGTAATTTGTTAATGAACTCCATGTAACTTTCGTTCTAAGTAGAAAGGTGTTTAGTAGTGAGAGACTTAATCTATGCACAATAACTAATTTTGCTGTGAACCATGTCCATATTTCATGTCAGATAGGAAATTGTTTGAAAAGTAATAATAAACTTATGTCCAATTTACGATTCTACAGTGAATATTAGTAGTAGCATTATTGAGACCATTGAGTTTGCGTAAGTCATCAAGGTAATGGTGTGTTTTGTTATCTGTTATATTTATGCAAATAGTTTGTTCTGCTCTGTCGGCTCCAACCTTAACGTGAACATACTGTATGCAGGTGCCAGAGTTCATTGCACTCTCGTATGACAAAGTATAAGCTGTGTTTGCCCATTGAAGTTACTTATTTCAGTTTCTTGAACAAGAATGTTACTCATTCTTATGCCTAATTAGGCCGGCGAGCGTTTTTATTATCATTTGGACGCTGTGGATAGGTAAATTATTGTTTTTTACTGTTTAAATATTTACGTAGTTCTGACTTTCACTTCCGATAAGCCACCTCCGTTAGGTACATCGCGTACATCAGAACAAAATTCCTTTCAGGGGATAGCACTGCTCTGTTGTTTGATACCGTAATTTCTTTAACAAGATGGTTCCATTTTACGATCTGCAACCAACTTTGTTATGGTATAGCAGTAGCACACGGTAGTGTTATAAGTCCTTTTAAATACTGTTGTGTACAGTAGGCATACAGAAAAGGCTGTCCTTCCTACAAACTGCATCGACGTAACGTTTCTTTTGTTGTTGTTGTTGTTGAAGGTAGGCGAAATGCTACGCAGGCAGCGGAACTGTACAGAGACCGATATGCTGGCAAGAACCCACCTTCCCGACGGATGTTTTGTCGTCTTGTTGCGACGCTTCAGGATTCGGGAAGTTTCAGCCCACTACAACGCAATCATCGTAGCACACGCACAGACGAACCTGCCGAAGTTTCTGTTCTCGCTTCCGTTGCTATGAACACACATGTCGGCACACGGCAGCTTGAACACGAGATTGGCATTCCCAAGACCAGTGTACATCGTATTCTTACACGTCACTGGTTCCGTCCTTACCATGTACGCCTGCATCAAAAATTGCATTGGAATGATTTCCGGAATCGTGTACAGCTCTGTCAGTGGGCACAGCAGCAAATCCTCGCCAACTCGAACTTCTTCTCCAATGTTCTATTTACCGATGAACGTTCCTTCTCAAACAAAGGACAGGTAAATACAAGGAACATGCATTATTCGTCCAGCGACAATCCGCGATGACTTAGGTGGAACATCAGCGTCAAGGGAGAGTTAACGTCTGGTGTGGAAGGCTTGGTAGAACTATTATTGGCCCTTATTTCATCAATGGTAGTCTAAAAGGAACAGCGTACGCCAACTTCCTCAGACGACTTCTTCCTCCTCTTCTGGATGAAGTGCCTCTAAGAACCAGAATGCTTACGTGGTGTCAACACGATGGATGTCCAGCACATAATTCCTTGCGTGTACGTCGTGTTCTGAACCGAAGGTAACCTGCCAGATGGATTGACCGAGGAGGAACAGTTACTTGGCCTGCTAGGTCTCCTGATTTAAATCCTCTGGACTTGTTTCTTTGTGGATGAATTGAAGACGTTGCCTATCGCAGATATTCCAACAACTCCAGAAGACATGCAGGAACGTATCGTGCTTGATTGTAATTCTCTTCAGCAGACAACACTGGAAGCAGTAAATAGTTCTTTCATTCAGCGAGTGCACCAGTGTATCGGTGTCCAGGGTCACCACTTTGAGCACCTTTAAATGTTCTACTCTTGGGCAATTGTACAGGAGAGTCAAAGCCAATTTTGTGTTATGTTTTTACTTGGTTTTCATTTATTTCCTGACAACTCCAGCAAGTGGACGACTTTGTGATCCCGGGCTCAAAGTCAATGTTGTGTTACGTAATCAATAAAATTGTGTTTCAGTGAATGGTACACTGTGATACATTTCTCAATAGGTCTTTAGGGGAGGAAATGAATTACCGAATAAAAAATTCAGGATGCCATTTAAAGAAGTCATACTACTGTTCATATCTTTGTAATAAACGAAGCTACAACGAAGCCAGTCATGCTGAGTGATGTCCCCCTGACGGCTAAAGAACATTTGTTTGAAACATTTCGTAATTTGCATCTGGACAAACAGTTATTTATGGTAGTCAAGATAAATGGTACATCGCTTGATACACAGCTTGAGCAGAAAGTCTTGCCCTGATTATAAAAATTTATAACAGCATAACCGTTTGACATAACATGTTACATTTGATGCCGTTACGTAGGTTAGTGTTAGTAGTTGTTGTGACCACCAATAGATGGTGCTGGTGCTCCACTACACAGACGCGGTCTCTTAGGTCACGTTAGCTGCTGGAGAAATGGCGTCGAAGCAGGAGAAAGCGCAATGTGTGCTTTGGTTTCACGAAACGAAACCGCCCATCAGTGTTCAGCGTCAATTTCGGGCTTTTTATAGACGCAGCCCTCCTGACGTTAAATCAATAAAGCGATGGTATACAAAGTTTAACGAAACAGGCAGCGTTGAAGATCATACTCGAAGTGGCAGGCATCGTGTGAGTGATGCAACTCTTGATCGTTTTCGGCACTCGTTTCAACGGAGTCCGTCTAAATCAACTCGTCAAGCGTCACGTGAACTTCAACTACCGCAAGCAAGTGTGGGGTGAAGATTCTGTTATATCCTAGCCAGTAATGCCACCCGAGCCCGCTTCCAAAAGGTTGGTAGCATCAAAGTCCGGACGCCGTCCGCATAAGCAGCGCCAGCGAGACAGGAAATCGCCGCAAGTCTGCGTGCGTCACCGCTGGCTTCTGGTTTCTTAAGCGCTGGAGTCGCGAGCGCTAGGACAGTTCTGTATTCGCCGCTCAGTTGTATACTCGCCACCGAATTGTGTACTTGCTAGTCAGTTGTGTGTTCATCGCAGCAGAGTTGTTGTTTGTCGTCAGTCGACGCTGACCTAGCCGCTCCGACTCGAACTAGACAGATTTCTGTAGACACGGAGTTCACTACTGTGTTGCTGTATCTTCGTTAATAAAGATAAGTACCGACTTATTTTAATCAGAGTGTTTGGGTTTTCATCTTTCTGTTCACTGTTCCAGCGGACCGGTCGGCCCGCTATTAAAAGTGTGGCGGTGACTTCGTAAGCCGTTTCTACAGCGAATTGCTTGTCGCTACGAACACCGCCACAAAAGATTCTCCATGAAAGGCTTAAGTTGCATGCTTACAAAGTGCAAATCGTGCAGACCTTGCAACCGAATTATTTTCTGACACATGCTGAATATATCAACTGAGATTGTCAACAAGACTGATGGTGCTAACGATTAGTTAAATCACATATGCTTTACCGATGGGTCCACCTTTCATGTCAGTGGAATGGTAAATAGGCATAATGTCGGTATATGGAGTTCAGAGTCTCCACATGCTACTGTAAAGTTACAGCGAGACAGCGAAAAAGTGAATGTTATGTGCGGCCTCATGCATAACATGGTTTCTGGACCGTTTTCCTTCGCGGAAAAATCCATTACCGCTAACATTTACTTAGAAGTTTTGCAACAGTTCATTGCCCCACATTTAAAAGAATATCAACCATGGATAATTTTCCAACAAGATGGAGCACCCCCCCCCCTCCCTCCACACCCCACTGGGCTTTGATATTACGTGATTTTCTGGATGAAACTTTTTCGGTTCGGTGGATTGGAAGGAACGGTCCAACACCCTGGCCACCCCGCTCTCGAGACATTACGCCCCTTGTCTTTTTTTTCTGGAGCTATGTCAAGGACATAGTCTTCGTCACACCAGTTGCTGACGTCGACGAACTGAGGACTAAGATACAAGCTGTTGTGGGCACTGTGACAGAGGAAACGTTACGAAACACCTGGTGGGAACGGGAATACCACCTCTAAATTCTCCGAGATACCACGGCAGCACACGTTGAGGTTTACTAACGTTAGTGGTCGTAAAAAAAAAAAAAACTAGTAGCACTAACCTATGTAACGGCATCAAAAGGTAAATTATTACGTCAAACCGTTATTCTGTAATAAATTGTTATAATCAGGGCAAGACTTTGTGCCCACCCTGTATATACTGATAAGCCAGAATACAAAACATTGTGACAACTGTCCACCGGAACTTTGGCTGCAACCTGGTGGCACTGAGATCACGTGACCCGGTAACGACAGTATATAAACGGAGCGACACGGAGTGGGGATCCCCGCAGCGAGGATATGAGCTGCAAATGGGGAAATCCACTGAGATAAGCGACTTTGAGAAAGGGCAGATTATTATTATGCAGAGTTTGTGAACGAGTATCTTGAAAACGGCGAAGCTAGTCGATTGTTGACGTGCTGCTGTCGTGAGCATCTACAGAAGGAGGTAGAAGGACAGTGGGACTACCACTGAGTGCTAAGTAGTTGGACGTCCACGACTCTTCGCAGAACGAGGGATTCGCAGGCTTCTCTGCTCTCCAAAGTAGGATAGATGGTGATCTGTGGCTTTTATGTCGAAAGAGTACAATGCTGGTGTACAAACGAGTGTTTCAGAGCACACCGTTCATCATGCGTAGTTAAATATTGAGCTCAGCAGCAGAGCACCACTACGTGTTCACATGTTGACTCAGCGACGCGGTCAGTCAAGATTGCAGTGGACACAGGACTATCGGTATTTGACTGTCGGTCAACGGAAACTTGTCTGCTTCACGTGTGAATCACATTTTCGGTGCTATAGGTTTCTGGTCTTCTCAACAAACGCCGTTGTCGGCGTGAACATTTCGTGGAAACGTGTAGAACATCACGCACGCAGGCTGATAGGTACAGTATTATGTAATGGGCGATATTCTTCTGCGCTTGCATGGGACATGAGCCGTGGTAAAATTTGCTGTTTTGAAGAGCGCGCCGCAGCGCGTAGTGTAAAGCAGTCGCCCTCCGTTTCTGGCGGTGACGCCGCTGTGGCAATCGCAGCTTTCGTGTATCCCTCTGGTGGGAAAGGGGAAAGGTAGGCTGTTCATGTGCATTTAAGACGCGCTATGAGCTCGCTAAGGGCGAGTCTGGTCAGTTGGTCAGCCGGGTCAGTGTGGGGCAGGAGTGTCTGTCTGTCGTCCGGTGTGCTAGTATGTGTTAGGCCGCGAGTCTGCTCGAGTTTGTTCAGGCAATGGTCATTGGCGGTTGGATCGATCGGTTGGTAGGGCGCGCACTGGGACACAAGATGACTGGTCCGTCTTGAGCGTCGGCGCAAGTGAGGTCGCCACGTCAGTCCAGTGGGCCGCGCCGTATAGCGAGGGGTAGTGGCTTCGCGGCCGACACGAGGGTAACAGGAGTCAACCCACGACATCGGTCTGGCCGGGGCGAGCTGCGGCGCTGTGAGACGGAAGATCGACGCGCCTTCCTGCGTCCGTTGAAGGGGCTGGCAGCGGACGGTTAGGGAGAGCGTTTTGGGGGTGCTGCGCCAAGTCTTCGCCAGACATCGCAGTTTCTTAGAAGTTAAGTGATTCGTGACATGTTGTTTCATTTACTTGTTAAATTCTACTTGTTGTCTTGGTCAGTCTCCCGTCCCCAGGTTGCTCGTCTGTCTCCAGTCCGCATTCATTGGGCAGTTAGTGTCTGGCTGTCTATCTGTTTGTCGGATTCGGTGTTAACGAATTTATTGCTTGAAGTGTAATGGCCGAATTCCTGAAATATGTTTTTATCTTCCCTATCATGTTGATAGGCGGTGGCGGTGGCTTCAGTTTGGAACCGCGTGACCGCTACGGTCGCAGGTTCGAATCCTGCCTCGGGCATGGATGTGTGTGATGTCCTTAGGTTAGTTAGGTTTAAGTAGTTCTAAGTTCTAGGGGACTGATGACCTCAGATGTTAACTCCCATAGTGCTCAGAGCCATTTGATAGGCGGTATATGTGTAATGTATAGCATGTTTGGCCAACCCTGTATATTTTATGTAAGGCTGCATTTCATGGGTTTTTATGAAAATGATCATTTTAGTATATAAAGATGCCACCCTTCCACCTTTTTTTTATAATCAAGTTGCACTTTTGGCGGCAAGTTCATTTTTTAATGTTCGTGTTTTGTGCCATTTCCATCCCTCCTACGGGGTGCATAGTTTATGTGCTTATGTGTGTTGTTAAAATTTTTAGTTTAAAGTAATCTGGTGTGTTGCAGATTTGCACCAGTGTAGTCTTTCAGGGGTTGTTGTGAGCGGTCGTGACTACGGCCGTGTCGAAAGAAGCGGCAAGGTTCTCAGCCCGAAAGCTCACACTGGCAAAATTGGTTCTTTCTGCCTCTGAATAAATTGTAACTTGATATTTAGAGGGTGCATTCTGATTATAACTGTAATTTTTTTAAAAAAAAGGGCTTTTAGGAATAAAATTTCCATTTGTTTAAAGAAATTTAATTTCTTTTCATCAGTTACCCACTGGCAACTACTTCACCGCTCACATAGTGTTATTAATTGTGTTGTGTTAATGTACTTGATGAATCGCTAGTATATATAGTAAATTCTTAAGAAAAGGTTTTGAAAGTAAATTCCCGGTTCAGGGCCTTTGCTAGTAATCGAAAACACGCTGACAGTTGCGAACCGCCTGCATTCTTTCATGCTTGACGTTTTCCGCGACAACGATGTCGTCTTTCAGCAGTACAATTGTCCATATTTCGGAACCGTGGTACAGTAGTTTGAGGAGCATTTAAGTAAACTCAAATTCATGTCACGGTGACCAGATTCGCCTGATGTAAATCCTATGCAACCCATATGGGTCGCTGTCCTGTGCCATCACCGCGTACGCAAATCAGTGGCCCGTTATTCATGCGAATTACATGATCTGGCAGGAGGCATCTAACGCTACGTACCTCCTCAAACCTACCAACAAGCTGTCGGATCCCTGATAAGCAGAATACATGTCATATTTTGTTCCAAAGACGGACAACCATGTTATTAAGCAGCTGGTCACAATGTTTCGGCTGATCAGTGTATACTTTTACTTGTTGAATTATTTATCGGATCATTCCAAAGGAAGACGAGAACACGTTACGCTCTATCTTGTGTTACACATAGATGAAAAATTGAATTTCCACAAACACATAAGGCTAACAACAGACAAAGCAGAAAAAATGCTACACAAACTGGTGAGGCTAAATTCAAAATAGTACAGATTACCTCTACCAGTCATACGGACATACCACTCTACGCTCTTCCAATCAGCTTCGCAGCTAGCACGTGGACACATTGACTGAAAGTCACCAACAAAGCATCGGTCAGACGAGGGCAGAGAAGTGTCTTACTTAGGATATCTGGAGTCTTCGGCACCACCTCAGCGCATGCACTGTGTGTCGTTCAGAATGGTCAAAATGTCTCTAATCACTATGGGACTTAACATCTGAGGTCATCGGTCACCTAGACTTAGAATTAGTTAAACTTAACTATCCGAAGGACATCAGACACATCCAGGCCCGAGGCAGCATTCCAACTTGCGACCGTAGCAGCCGCATGGTTCCGCACTGAAGCACCTAGAACAGCTCGGCCACAGAGGTCGGCACTGTGCGTGGGGCTCGGAATATGCCGAATAGATATCACGATCAAATAAAGAGCTGCAAGGTACTGGTTTAAGATGGGGAGACTAGATAACGTACACACAATAACCGGTGTGCCGATAGAGACGATACGTCACCTTAAAAGTTGGCGTTTGAATACATGGCAAGGTGAGTGGGATGTAAGTGAGAAGGGACGTACTCTGCACGAATTCCTCCTTGACGTAAGGGAGCCGTTGAGAATGAAATATATCGATCCTAGCCGCGGTACGGTACATTTCTTTAACGCATACGCACTCAAACCGCGTGAGTCTGAGGCAGACACCCACATGCACATGCAGGGAAGAAGGTTCTCCAGAACACACCACCTTTTTTTGCGGGCAATACGCGAACAACAGACATACACTACACTTAGACTACACACATACAGACATTGATATATACACAGCAATAAGAGATGAAGAACAATGGGCACGATTAAACTCACTGACAAACAGTATATCAAAAACAACACAAGAAAAGAACATGCGAACAAGACATTAGACATGCATATGTGCAGCGTAACAACAATCTCCAGAGGGTGGATAGCGATACCCACAGTGACCGCGAAAACAGTGACACTGAGAAGGAACAGGATGAGGAAGCCGAGATGTGACAGTAAATAAGCATAAGGTGTTGGTGATCTAGCCAAGAAATGAAAAAAAGAATGTTAAAATGTGTGTGAAATGTTATGAGACTTAACTGTTGAGGTCATCAGTCCCTAAGCTTAGCCACTACGTAACCTAAATTATCCTAAGAACAAACTCACACACCCACGCCCGAGGGAGGACTCGAACCTCCACCGGGACCCGCTGCACAGTCCATGACTGCAGCGGCCCAGACCGCTCGGCTAATCCCGCGCGGCAGCCAGGAAATCACCAAATGCTGTACAAGGATGGGCACCTAAATTTAATACATAAGATTAGTAATAAATATGATAAGCAATACTATTTCTCTACTAATAACTACTTGTGTGTGTGTGTGTGTGTGTGTGTGTGTGTGTGTGTGTGTGTGTGTGAGTGAGACTGGCGGTCAACGGCTCGAAGAAACCATTCCGAGGTATTCACCATCAGTCACATTCGGTGAAGGTACTAACATATCTCTCCTCTATCTAACATATCTCTCCTCTATCCTATCATCTTTTTATATTCTTCTTAAAAAATAGCAAAATTTGTTTATATTTCAACCTTAAGTTATTGTTATTTTGAAAAGTACCATTCTTTGTCATTGTTGTAGATAAATCAAAAGGAAAGGAAACTATAAAGAGATGGAAAACGAAAATTGTAAGATGTACGACCTTTTTTGAAACATCTGGTAACAGGTCTATAATTTGGCAATAAATAAATAAAAAAAATTATTTATCGTGGCTAAATTGGGTCCATCAAGTCCTCTCTCCCAGCGGCTCGTTTAGTTGCATCATGAGGAGGAGCGTGCCTGATTTTGGCACTGCAAACGCATTTCTCTACCTTGTAAAGTGTTCCGGGCTCGGAAGAAAACATAGGAAAGAAGGGTCTGTCTCCCTTTTTCAACAAAATTATTTTCCTCAAGTTTTTACAAATGGTCTTCTTTGACTGATGCTGAATCTCAAGACGAAGTGCAAACATGTCAATAACTTGGAACAGAACCTTAAACTAAACGGAAATTCACAAAGTGCTTGATGATACAATCTGTTTATTACTGGAACACCCAATAATATTCTTTAAGATATGATAAGGTCGTCCCACTTGACTGAACGCTCGGAAATCTCTGAGTGATCGTTCCCCTTGGGAAGTGTAAGACTGAACAGAATGAGAATGAAGGTTCCGACAAGTCCGGTATAATTTCAAAGTCCCTTCAGTCTTACCGGAAGAATCTGACAGTAACGAATGAATCCAACAGCACGCGCCGAACTTTGCGCTGTGCGCTGGAGGCAAACGTGGGGTGCGATCGGAAACAGTGCTGGGTGCGAAGTGGGAGGTATCAGTTGGCTGTCTGCGACAGAACTGCCTGAATTGGGGCCGGCGTGTTCCTAAACCCTAGCTCTAGAATTCGATTGGCCGCACGTGACACGGCGGATGCAACATAAAGTCAACTGCAGGAGTGACCCCTGTCGTGGTTGTGCGCGCCACCAGTTTTCGTGTCTGGTGCACACAAACGCCTCTGCAGCCGAGCTGAAAATTTCTGGGCGCGCTGGACTGTGCAATCATTGCGCCGATGGGGCTGTGCTTGCTGCAGCCCGCCTAGCAGCGATGTTTCGCGGGTGGCGTCGGCGCCTGATGACTTCCATTACACGCCACTATATTTCTCACCTCTGTCTATGTCGCACAAGCTGCGACATCGTCGCGGAAAAACACAGTGACCCGTATATGTAACACGTTTCCTTTAAATTTACGTCAATGGTCACAATCTCATTTGTGTAACAGATTACCGGTTTCGGTCTTTAACGACCATCATCAGATCTGTTTCATAAAAACAAAGTCCTAATGTACCGCAGCCATAGTCGTAATATTCAGGTTTCGGATTTCGCTTGAACTGCTTGTGGGCAACCTTGTTGCTCATAATTTGACTTATTTCGGTTGTCGAATAGGAAGCAGGTGTTCTGCTTACTCATATTCTTCCTATAGGTGATGTTGGCAGCGGAGAGCCGTAATTTTATCAATATATTGAAAATTTTGCTATCAGTTTTGGGCGCTCTTATTATTTTATACCATTGCGTTTCTGAGCAGTCAGCTGTTAGAGCGTGAGGAATTGTGTATTTGATGTTTCTACAAGTTGTGTGTTGCGATTTTAGCTTTGAGAGTTTTAAGGATTTTTTTTTTTTTTGGGCGTCAGTCTACTGACTGGTTTGATGTGGCCCTCCACGAATTCCTTTCCTGTGCTAACCTCTTCATCTCAGAGTACCACTTGCAACCTACGTCCTCAATTATTTGCTTGACGTATTCCAATCTCTGTCTTCCTCTACAGTTTTTGCCCTCTACAGCTCCCTCTAGTACCATGGAAGTCACTGCCTCACGTCTTAGCAAATGTCCTATCATCCTGTCCCTTCTCCTTATCAGTGTTTTCCACATATTCCTTTCCTCTGCGATTCTGCGTAGAACCTCCTCATTCCTTACCTTATCAGTCCACCTAATTTTCAACATTTCGATTCTCTTCTGTTCCGGTTTTCCCACAGTCCATGTTTCACTACCATACAATGCTGTACTCCAGACGTACATCCTCAGAAATTTCTTCCTCAAATCAAGGCCGGTATTTGATATTAGTAGAGTTCTCTTGGCCAGAAATGCCTTTTTTGCCATAGTAAGTCTGCTTTTGATGTCCTCCTTGCTCTGTCCGTCATTGGTTATTTTACTGCCTAGGTAGCAGAATTCCTTGTGACCATCAATCCTGATGTTAAATTTCTCTCTGTTCTCATTTCTACTACTTCTCATTACCTTCGTCTTTCTCCGATTTACTCTCAACCCATACTGTGTACTCATTAGACTGTTCATTCCGTTCAGCAGATCATTTAATTCTTCTTCATTTTCACTAAGGATAGCAATGTCATCAGCGAATCGTATCATTGATATCCTTTTACCTTGTATTTTAATTCCACTCCTGAACCTTTCTCTTATTTCCATCATTGCTTCCTCGATGTACAGATTGAAGAGTAGGGGCGAAAGGCTACAGCCTTGTCTTACACCCTTCTTAATACGAGCACTTCGTTCCTGATCGTCCACTCTTATTATTCCCTCTTGGTTGTTGTACATATTGTATATGACCCGTCTCTCCCTATAGCTTACCCATACTTTTTTCAGAATCTCGAACAGCTTGCACCATTTTATATTGTCGAACGCTTTTTCCAGGTCGACAAATCCTATGAAAGTGTCTTGATTTTTCTTTAGCCTTGCTTCCATTATTAGCCGTAACGTCAGAATTGCCTCTCTCGTCCCTTTACTTTTCCTAAAGCCAAAATGATCGTCACCTAGCGCATTCTCAATTTTCTTTTCCATTCTTCTGTATATTATTCTTGTAAGCAGCTTCGATGCATGAGCTGTTAAGCTGATTATGCGATAAGTCTCGCACTTGTCAGCTCTTGCCGTCTTCGGAATTGTGTGGATGATGCTTTTCCGAAAGTCAGATGGAATATCGCCAGACTAATATATTCTACACACCAACGTGAATAGTCGTTTTGTTGCCACTTCCCCCAATGATTTTAGAAACTCTGATGGAATGTTATCTATCCCTTCTGCCATATTTGACCGTACGTCCTCCAAAGCTCTTTTAAATTCCGATTCTTATACTGGATCCCCTATCTCTTCTAAATAGACTCCTGTTTCTTCTTCTATCGCATCAGACAAATCTTCACCCACATAGAGGCTTTCAATGTATTATTTCCACCTATCTGCTCTCTCCTCTGCATTTAACAGTGGAATTCCCGTTGCACTCTTAATGTTACCACCGTTGCTTTTAATGTCACCAAAAGTTGTTTTGACTTTCCTGTATGCTGAGTCTGTCCTTCCGACATTCATATCTTTTTCGATGTCTTCACATTTTTCCTGCAGCCATGTCGTCTTAGCTTCCCTGCACTTCCTATTTATTTCATTCCTCAGCGACATGTATTTCTGTATTCCTGATTTTCCCGCAACGTGTTTGTACTTCCTCCTTTCATCAATCAACTGAAGTATTTCTTCTGTTACCCATGGTTTCTTCGCAGCTACCTTCTTTGTACCTATGTTTTCCTTCCCAACTTCTGTGATGGCCCTTTTTAGAGATGTCCATTCCTCTTCAACTGTACTGCCTACTGCGCTATTCCTTATTGCTGTATCTATTACGTTAGAGAACTTCAAACGTATCTCGTCATTCCTTAGTACTTCCGTATCCCACTTCTTTGCGTATTGATTCTTCCTGACTAATGTCTTGAACTTCAGCCTACTCTTCATCACTACTATATTGTGATCTGAGTCTATATCTGCTCCTGGGTACGCCTTATAATCCAGTATCTGATTTCGGAATCTCTGTCTGACCATGATGTAATCTAATTGAAATCTTCCCATGTCTCCCGGCCTTTTCCAAATATACCTCCTCCTCTTGTGGTTCTTGAACAGGGTATTCGCTATTACTAGCTGAAACTTGTTACAGAACTCAATTAGTCTTTCTCCTCTTTCATTCCTTGTCCCAAGCCCATATTCTCCTGTAACCTTTTCTTCTACTCCTTCCCCTACAACTGCATTCCAGTCGCCCATGACTATTAGATTTCCGTCCCCCTTTACATACCGCATTACCGTTTCAATATCCTCATACACTTTATTTGTTCGTCTTCAGCTTGCGACGGCGGCATGTATACCTGAACTATCGTTGTCGGTGTTGGTCTGCTGTCGATTCTGATTAGAACAACCCGGTCACTGAACTGTTCACAGTAACACACCCTCTGCCCTACCTTCCTATTCATAACGAATCATCCACCTGCTATACCATTTTCTGCTGCTGTTGATATTACCCGATACTCATCTGACCAGAAATCCTTGTCTTCCTTCCACTTCACTTCACTGACCCCTACTATATCTAGATTGAGCCTTTGCAGCCGGCCGCGGTGGTCTAGCGGTTCTAGGCGCTCAGTCCGGAGCCGCGCGACTGCTACTGTCGCAGGTTCGAATCCTGCCTCGGGCATGGATGTGGGTGATGTCCTTAGGTTAGTTAGGTTTAAGTAGTTCTAAGTTCTAGGGGACTGATGACCATAGATGTTAAGTCCCATTGTGCTCAGAGCCATTTTGAGCCTTTGCATTCCCCTTTTCAGATTTTCTAGTTTCCCTACCACGTTCAAGCTTCTGACATTCCACGCCCCGACTCGTAGAACATTATCCTTTCGTTGATTATTCCATCTTTTTCTCATGGTAACCTCCCCCTTGGCAGTTCCCTCCTGGAGATCCGAATGGGGGACTATTCCGGAATCTTTTGCCAATGGAGAGATCATCATGACACTTCTTCAAATACAGGCCACATGTCCTGCGGATACACGTTACGTGTCTTTAATGCAGTGGTTTCTGAAGTGTTGGCAGAAGAGCCAACACCGTGTTGCTAGAGGAGGCCTAAATGCACGCATTTAATTACACGCAGACTGGCGTGAGGTCTGGAACAGGACAATGTCTTGAGAATTGCAAATAAAATACGTAGATGATGTAATACTTAACTTTAATCCATAATTGGAGTACATTGCTCTTGACGGTACAGGTTTTATAATAAGCTCAATATAACTGGTAATGGCGTCTTGCTAGGTCGTATCAAATGACGTAGCTGAAGGCTAAGCTAACTATCGTCTCGGCAAATGAGAGCGTATTGGTCAGTGTAGCTTCGCTAGCAATGTCGGCTGTACAACTGGGGCGAGTGCTAGTAAGTCTCTCTAGACCTGCCGTGTGGCGGCGCTCGGTCTGCGATCACTGACAGTGGCGACACGCGGGTCCGACGTATACTAATGGACTGCGGCCGATTTAAAGGCTACCACCTAACAAGTGTGGTGTCTGGCGGTGACACCACAGTTTCCATTGCCTTCTGCATCCTCATGTCGTTGATCATTGCTGATTCTTCCGCCTTAAGTGGCAATTTCCCACCCCTAGGACAAGAGAGTGCCCTGAACATCTATCCGCTCCTCTGCCCTCTTTGACAAGGCCATTGGCAGAATGAGGCTGACTTCTTATGCCGGAAGTCTTCGGCCGCCAATGCTGATTATTTATCAAAATTTAGGCAGTGGCGGGGATCGAACCCGTTACCGAAGACGTTTTGATTATGAGTCAAAGATGCTACCCCTAGAACACGGGTACCAAAGGAATAGACAATGAATATTACATCACGCGCTGAGAGCCATGCAGCCATGTGTCAATAATTTTTCTTGTGATTTCGTATATAAGAGCCTTAAATCGTGTGGGTTGTGTGGTGTTACCGCCAGACACCAAACGTGCTAGGTGGTAGCCTTTAAATCGGCCGCGGTATGTTAGTATACGTCGGACCCACGTGTCGCCACTATCAGTGATTGCAGACCGAGCGCCGCCACACGGCAGGTCTAGAGAGACTTCCTAGCACTCGCCCCAGTTGTACAACCGACTTTGCTAGCGATGGTTCACTGACAAATTACGCTCTCATTTGCCGAGACGATAGTTAGCATAGCCGTCAGCTACGTCATTTGCTACGACCTAGCAAGGCGCAGTGTTCAGTTACTATCGATATTGTAAATAATGTACAGACAAGAGCTACGTTCAACATTAATGGATTAAAGTTAAGTATTCCACCAGTTACCTCCTGTCCCTGCTACCGTTTTGCGTTTTGTTGCTACGCAATGGCCCTTGTCAAAGTCACGGATCGGGGATCCGTCGGTTCGCCGATTTTTTGCTCACAAGGAGAGATTTTTTGTACGACGTGGTGTTTTGCTGTTGCGTTCTGATAATGATCAGTCCAGAGTCGTGGTCCCACGTTCGTTACAGTCCTCTGTCTTACAGCTGCTCCACCAAGGACATGGGAGCATAGTGAGAACGAAACAACTTGCTCATCAGCACTGTACTTGGTTCGGAATCGATGCTTCGATTACGAATATGTGCTCTTCTAGCATGGTGTGTGAACAACAATCAGCAACACCGCGGAAATTCTTTGCATGGCCAAAAGCCACTTCCCCTTGGCAACGCTTACACATCGATTTTGCTGGTCCATTCTGGAATGCTCGATGGTTGGTTGTGGTTGATTCATTCAGTAATTTTCCTTTTGTTGTCCGGATGTCTTCCACGAAGTCGTCTGCCACCATCCAAGCGTTATCTGCTTTCTTTTGCATTGAAGGTCTGCCACAGACTATTGTTTCCGACAATGGCCCACAATTCATGTCCGCAGAATTTCGGTCATTCTGCAAGGCCAATGGTATTCAACATCTGACGTTCGCGCCGCTGAACGATTGGTCAGGACTTTCAAGTCACAGATGTTGAAGTTGAAAGAGTCGCATTTTCTGGAGGACGCGTTGTTGCTCTTTTTGTCCTCGTATCGCCCTCAACCCCGAGATGGTCGCTCGCCGGCTGAGTTGCTCCACGGTCGTCCTCATCGGACCTTGATGTCTTTGCTACATCCGCCGCATCAGGCTCCTGCGCAGCGGCAGACACCTGCTTTTGCTCGTGGCGACGTTGTCTACTATCGCCACTATCGAGGTTCACGGCGTTGGCTCGAAGGGCGCATTCTTCACTGCCTCGGCCGCGCTGTGTATCTGGTTTTGGGGGCTCTGGTGAGGTGCGCCGGCATCTCAACCAGCTGCGCCTCTGTCGTCGCATGGGATCTGCCGCTCGCCGTCTGCTTTCAGCGACGGTGCCGTCCGGTCAGCGCCCTGGGGACCCATCTACTGGCTCGCCTCAGCCCCAGGTGTTACCGACGCTGCCTTCAATTTCGTCCCATGGCGACGCGCCGCCGCCGCCGCCGCCTGTTCTCCAGCCGGCGACGCCCGCAGTGGACGCGTCGCTGCAACCGCCGGGCGCCTCCCTGGGTCACGCGCCGCCGATCGCTTCCCGTGACCAGTTGTCCTCCGACAGGGAACTCTTGCCCACTCCGGACCATATGGCGTCTTCGCCCGTCGGGTGCCCCGGCCCGATGGAGGTGGACCCTTCGGCCCCTACTGTCTCTCTGCGGGCGCATACACCGCATGTTGGCGTGCACCGTGGAGCAGGTTTTCAGGCGTTTCCTAGCTCCCCGCGGTCCGAATGGCAGGATGCGGGTGGCACAGCCTCGCCTTTTGTTAGGCTCCTGACCTCGTCGCATACGTCAACATGGGGTCCTCCCCACGGCGGGCGGAAGCCTTATAACACAACCGTACGCCGATTTGCGGGGGAGGAATGTAGTGTCACCGCCAGACACCAAACTTGCTAGGTGGTAGCCTTTAAATCGGCCGCGGTCCGTTAGTATACGTCGGACCCGCGTGTCGCCACTATCAGTGACTGGAGACCGAGCGCCGCCACACGGCAGGTCTAGAGAGACTTCCTAGCACTCGCCCCAGTTGTACAACCGACTTTGCTAGCGATGGTTCACTGACAAATTACGCTCTCATTTGCCGAGACGATAGTTAGCATAGCCGTCAGCTACGTCATTTGCTACGACCTAGCAAGGCGCAGTGTTCAGTTACTATCGATATTGTAAATAATGTACAGACAAGAGCTACGTTCAACATTAATGGATTAAAGTTAAGTATTCCACCAGTTACCTCCTTTTTGATGAAGTCTAAATTCCTTGTCCTGTTCCAGACCTCACGCCAGCCTGCGTGAGCTTAAACGCGTGCCTTTCGGCTTCCTCTAACATTCGTGGGTTGGCTCTCCTGCCAATCCACAACAGGTTGTGGGCTGTAAAGGGCGAATGCACTAGTTGTCGGAATCAGTCTTCTCAGGTACATTTTGGAGAGGATATCTGTCGACAAGTCTATAGTCATGTGTCCCATTACAATGACGTGCTCATATTGTCACTGAACTGAATGTAATTCCGACTACAAGGATGATTCCACGCTGACTTTTAGTGGCTTAATGACGACACTGGCTATGCATTTCTGGTTCCTTGGGGATTAGCGTGCTTAGTAATTTGGGTTTGAGGTCAGATCGTACATATATGAGGGTTGGAACTTAAATAGTGGCAACTACTTATTCACAATCGATACAAAAGAGTTACATGTTTGCACCTGTTAATGTCTTTCAAAGTAGTCACCAGCGTTGTGTAGAACCGTTGCCAGCGATTTGGAAGGCGTAGCATACCGTTGATGGTGCGAATGGAGCGGTCTACTGGTTACTGAGCTTGCTTTTGTCTCTATGCAGGATAGTTGTGTGTGCATCACTATAAAACTACTGCATTTGCTGAGCCGTGCGTGGCCCCTCTCGTAATATCTTTGCTCGGTTGCTACTACTTCCCGGTCGTTGTCTGTCGTAGGCAAGTTCGGGTTGCGACTTCGGGGTGCCAGTCAGTTGGAACGCGTCTGGAGCGTAGTCTGGACTTGCCAGTCGGGGAGTTGCAATGCAGCACTGGTGCAGTCGGGTTGAAGCAGCAGTCAGGTCTGCTTCGGCATGGCTCGCCCAACCATTGCCGCCACGCATCACTTGATCCGGGCCACGGTCTTGGTGGATCGTCGGTCGGTCGTCCTACCGGACGACGCGTTTTGGCTCGCCGATCGTTCATGAGTCGGCTTGTGTGTGTGTGTGTGTGTGTGTGTGTGTGTGTGTGTGTGTGTGTGTGTGTGTGCGTGTGCGTGCGTGCGTGCATCGACTCCCGATTTGTCTTCGTGCATGCTTAGTTACTGTTGGGTATCGTTCAGGTCCTCGTGCAAGTGTTTGTCCGGGTGTGTGTGTGTAGTTGCCGTTACCTTCACTGACGACTCTTGTAGATGTGGTCGGCATTCTGAGGCCAATCGTTCGGTTGCTGCGGACCAGGGAAGTTATCTCCGCGCTTTGCAGTCGGCTGGATCCGCTGGGGGTCCCTGCGCAGTGTCGGAGCGTGTGTGGAGCTGCCCGATCGCTATGAGCTTCGTGGTTCACCGATCCAGGACGCCAAAGTTGTGTAGTGGTTTCAAGTACACAAGCCATGTCCATTCATGTTGTGTGATTCGTTTCGGAGGTTCGCTGTCGGGGAGGTTTTCCTGTGAGCGACATCGAGTGTTTGTTTTGGTGAAATTTAGCCGCCATGCGGTTGATCTAACTATATTGGTTGACTACAATTCCAGTGCACCAGCAGAATTTTCTGCCTAGTGGCCGTTAGTGTTCCGGTTACCTGCCCTGGCCACTAACGTAATTTCAGGCAGTGTCCTTTCCACGCCTGTTGTCGATGTCTAGCACGGTGTGTAGTTTTGACAGCTTAGTAGATTTACAAATTTCATTGTGCATAATCACGCCCGTAACATTTTGAGTTTGAATTCTCATGAACCGATTGGTGGCAAGCAAGTCGTCTGTCGGTCGGTCCGTGGCTGTCCCTTGGTTGGGTTCCGACGCATCAAGTGTAGTTGGGCTCACCACCTGTCTCACCTAAGTGAACGAGGGCAGACCGACCCCTTGGAGGCTTCTGAGTGCTGTTGCCTTTACTGTCTTTCTCACCGGTGTTTGTCTGTTTATAATCTATCATAGCCAATGATAAAAGAAAAATTCTGGTTTTACTGTGTTTTATGCCAGTAAGTTTGAATTGCGGCAAGTGGATATTTCCTATTGTCTTTTCCTTTAGTCCTGTTTCAGCTACTTCAAACTTATGGCTTATGGTTATATTTTTTTTAAAATTTTGGAAAATGAACTGTGGGCCTTCAGCCTTGGAACCTTATTCTTAAAATTATCTTTCAAGCTTAAACATTGCGGCTTTCTGCCTTTGAAAGGTTATGGTAATTTATTTTACAATCTTGAAAATTTTATTGTGGCCCTTCAGGCGTTTGTATTTCATCTTGTTTACGTTTGTCAATCTATCTGTTTTGCACCTAGCTGTGATATATATACATAATTATTTTATTTGCTATTTTAACTGCATTATTATCATGCTGATTTTTAAGATTTATTGTTTGCAGGCCTTCAACCGTGAAAGAATTGCATTTTGAATCTCATAGTTGTAAGGGTTCGGTTGTGCGTCGTTTGGCTTGTACGTGTGTTAGTAAATTGCAATAAATTACAAGTTTAATGTGAAACTGCCCCAACCTTATTTGGCCCTTTCTAAAATCCTAATCACCTGTTCTGCCCAGCGGGTTTAGCGGGCGTCTCATTTGTTTCTTTATTTGATACTCCAAACTCTTATTTGCCAGGTTCGGTGTCATATTTCTAGATGGGTGCATAAAGCGTCGTATTTATGGCGGCGTCGATGTATACATTAAGTGGGTTAATTTCATGGGCCACGTCCTGCATGTACCATTACTGGAGCGCACAGTTTCGTGTATCTTGGTGTTTATACTACGAAGTTCGTCTGTGTTTTTTTCATTATTTGTAAGGCTGGGGTCTCTTAATTTTAATTATTGTCTCTCTCAATGAGTACCTTATATTGCTTTTGCTATCTTATGCGTGGCTGTATTATTCAGAAGGTTGTGTTGTGTCTGTCGTTGGTCAGGGGTTTGTTAGCCAACCGAACGCGTCTGATTTTGCGTTTAGTGTTCCGCTCCACTTGGCTGTTACTTGTTTACCCTTCGCCCAAGTGGCGCAAGTTTGGTACAATTTGTGGTTGTCAGTTGAACGTTCTGCTCCGTAACTGTATTAGGAACTGTGTTTAGATTATATTATAAAAATATAGACAGTGGAAATTGAAATGTCATGCTGTACCTCTCGTGCCCCAAGTAGGCCCGTTTGACGCCCTACCTCCCTTAAGCTGCAACGAATGAACGCAACAGTTACACAGTTTCTGTGTCCTCTGTCAAAACATAGCCTATGTTTTTAACGTTTTTGAAGTTATGCTCCATTTTGGAAGTACTGACTCTTGAATTCCTTTGTTGTAACATAGTTCACACCCGTTTGTTGGTTTCACTTCCGTAAGATGTCTATGTGGTATCTCGCCAGCTCGGGTTATTCATCACATTTACTTGCAACGGGAACGTATTCTTACAACATGATTCATATTCTATAACCAATGTACATTAAGACAACTGCCATGGCTACAGAAGGAGATGAAACGTTTCAGTGATCGGACAGACGGTTCATTTCATAAAGTTGTGAAGAAAAAAAATGGTACGAGAGAGTTAGAAACACGGCTCGTCCGCTTGACAGTCCAACACCATCGAAACTTCTATATTAAATGTTTTACTTAAACTGCTGAGTGAAATTGAATGGAAGTGAACCTGCTTTCTCTTTACTTTTTCTCATCATGTCAACACTCACCAACAATACTGTAGCGCATCGCAATCTGACTGCTCAAAAAAATTACAACCTGATTTCAAATAATTAATTCAAAAGAATGGCCCTGACTAAAAAGAAATCTTAACAAGAAACTATACATTTCTTTAAGCACTTACCTCACAAAAATCTTCATTACGTGAACTACTGCAATACAGCGAGCGTCAGTATTGCCAACTAAATACAAGATTCTAGCTTCTAAAGACACTAACTACTAGTAGGCATGTGGTTAGCAAAGGAAACATTTGGTTGCAAACCGAATAATGTAATTTTTTTGCCTTAATAATATCACATCCAGTTCAGACACGAACATAAATCGTCATTGACGTCTAGTAAAAAGGTATATAATCATGGAAAATATTAAATCTCCAAGTCGAACATATACAGATCGTTAGCCTACGCTAACACTTCAGACCTTTACCCTGCATCAATGCTAACTTCTCATATCTGACATCCATCACTGCTGGCCGTTCACCTCCAACTGTCCATCATTACTGGCGATTAACTTCCAACAACGAGTACAAGCAGTCACAGAGTCTCTTACAAAGAAAGAGCAGTCAGAGATCCAATGCAAAGCGCTACACAGCGCTGCCAACACACAAGCAGCCCACTTACACCATGACCACTTAACCACGACGCTGTTGCTATTTGAGGCTGTTCTTTATTGCATTTGTTGTTTTTGGGCCGTTCACTGTTTATATTTTGCCTTATTTTCACAGTTCAGTACACCTTCTTCCTGTTTTCAAGCTTGACCTTTGTTCACTTTTAGACGGAGTATCCACTGGGCCATCTTACCACTTGATCTGAGGAGGGATGAGTGGAGGAGTTTCTCTTGTAAGCACCAACCACTTGTAAGCGTACTGTCATATCACCGACTTGGTTGCGGAGTATCTTTGCGGGCAGCCGCGTCTGTAGAGAGTGGAGAGCGAGACACGGAAATGTTATGTTGTGTGTAGCTCTGCATGTGAGAGGCTTTGTTAGTATGGAAGTTGAAGTGTTGCTACAAGTGCTATTACAGTAGAGTGATAATATAAGTAAATGATTCAAAGGAAAGTGCCGCAAGAAGTAATTTAAAAATGAGCAGTACTGCTGATAACGTATTTGTGTATCTTCTCGTTGCGTGTTGTACCGTACTGTATCAATCATCCGCGTCGTGTTCGGTCTCCGAGAATGAACTAATGTGAATCAGTAATACTATTTATCGCAAAAGAGAGTATTTAAGTGCCAGTGTCTTGTAGCGAACGTGAGAACGTGCGTTCGATCATCGCGTTCGCGTCATCAACAATCAACTTCGCCGCGACGGTTACGCGCACGCTCGTACAACTGAGAACTGAAAAATTAACTTTACGAATAGTGTTAAAAAATCATTACTAGTGTCGAGGAGGACTGGTACCAAATATCTGTGTATGCATGACGAGCGTAAGAACTTTCGTGGGATCATTCGGCTTCCGCATCATCAACAATCACCCGCGTCGTGTCGGTTGCGCGTACGCTCGTCCACATTATATTGTGGACTGTTAATCATTAATTAATTGGGATAACACTTCTGAATTAGAACGTAAACAGTGCAACCGTCGACTTCCTTTTATCGTCTCAGAATATAGTTGTTCATACCAGACGTAGAACAGTGTTGTGTTTTGACGTTGAGTGGCTCCCCTAACTCGCTTGCTTATAGATAATTTCAGGCAAGCCAGCTGTGGAGCAGAACAGTACGACTGCCGCGGGATTATCAGGTACGTGGTGTGGATAGGGTGCACGGTCAAGGAACGACAACCAATTTAAGGTACCCCACACATTTGTACTCCGAGGCGTGTTACACACTGCTGTTTACTGTACTATTACATTTATGTGAACAGTTTTTCTCTGTTACTAATTCGTTTCTCAAAAACTTTTACTAACAAATTTTATGTGTTTAACTAACAAATGTCTGGATTATCGTTCTGTACTTTAACAATCCAGACATAGCTCCACTACACTCTGTGGTACAGCAAGTAGTGAAACAATAAACAACGTTACATCTTGGAACAGTGATTTTGATGGAGTAGAAAGGACGTTGTTGTTGTGTTCTTCAGTCCTGAGACTGGTTTGCAGCTCTCCATGCTACTCTATCCTGTGCAAGCTTCTTCATCTCCCAGTACTTGCTGCAACCTACATCCTTCTGAATCTGCTTAGTGTATTCATCTCTTGGTCTCCCTCTACAATTTTTACCCGCCACACTGCCCTCCAATGCTAAATTTGTGATCCTTTGATGCCTCAGAACATGTCCTACCAACCGGTCCCTTCTTCTAGTCAAGTTGTGCCACAAACTCGTCTTCTCCCCAATTCTATTCAATACCTCCTTATTAGTTATGTGATCTACCCATCTAATCTTCAGAATTCTTCTGTAGCATCACATTTCGAAAACTTCTATTCTCTTCTTGTCCAAACAATTCATCGTCCATTGTTTCACTTGCATACATGGCTACACTCCATGCAAATACTTTCAGAAACGACTTCCTGACATTTAAATCTATACTCGATGTTAACAAATTTTTCTTCTTCAGAAACGCTTTCTTTGCCATTGCCAGTCTACATTTTACATCCTCTCTACTTCGACCATCAACAGGTATTTTCCTCCCCAAGTAGCAAAACTCCTTTACCACTTTAGATTCCCCAATTCCTAATCTAATTCCCTTAGCATCACCCGACTTAATTCGACTACATTCCATTATCCTCGTTTTGCTTTTGTTGATGTTCATCTTATATCCTCCTTTCAAGACACTTTCCATTCCGTTCAACTGCTCTTCCAAGTCTTTTGCTGTCTCTGACAGAATTACAATGTCATCGGCTAACCTCAAAGTTTTTACTTCTTCTCCATGAATTTTAATACCTACTCCGAATTTTTCTTTTGTTACCTTTACTGCTTGCTCAATATACAGATTTTATAACATCGGTGAGAGGTTACAACCCTCTCTCACTCCCTTCCCGACCACTGCTTCCCTTTCATGTCCCTCGACTCCTATAACTGCCATCTGATTTCTGCACAAATTGTATATAGCCTTTCGCTCCCTGTATTTTACCCCTGCCACCTTTATAATTTGAAAGAGTATTCCAGTCAACATTGTCAAAAGCTTTCTCTAAGTCTACAAAAGCTAGAAACGTGGGTTTGCCTTTCCTTAATCTTTTTTCTAAGATAAGTCGTAAGGTCAATATTTCCTGACGTGTTCCAACATTTCTACGGAATCCAATCTGATCATCCCTGAGGTCGGCTTCTACTAGTTTTTCCATTCGTCTGTAAAGAATTCGCGTTGGTATTTTGCAGCTGTGACTTATTAAACTGATAGTTCGGTAATTTTCGCATCTGCCAACACCTGCTTTCTTTGGGATTGAAATTATTATATTCTTCTTGAGGTCTGAGGGTATTTCGCCTGTCTCATACATCTTGTTCACCAGATGGTAGCGATTTGTCAGGACTGGCTCTCCCAAGGCCGTCAGTAGTTCTAATGGAATGTTGTCTACTCCCGGGGTCTTGTTTCGACTCAGGTCTTTCAGTGTTCTGTCAAACTCTTCACACAGTATCGTATCTCCCATTTCATCTTTATCTACATCCTCTTCCATTTCCATAATATTGTCCTCAAGTACATCGCCCTTGTATAGACCCTCTATACCAGAGCTACCCATTCTTCTTCTACTGTTTTTCCCCCCCTTCCTGTCAAATGTTCCCTTATGCTCTCCCTGAAACTCTGTACAACCTCTGGTTTAGTCAATTTATCCAGGTCCCATCTCCTTAAATTCCCACCTTTAGGATAAGATGTAATTAGTAGATCATACAGTTCAGAACAGAAGGAAAAAAGCTGCCCGCAGAGAAAAAAATATGCTTAATGAGTAGAAGATTAGCAGAGACTGGTGTAGTTAAATTTCAGAGTATTTGCTGCATTACAGTGGCTGTAGTTTAACTGATACCCGCAGCCGGCCGCCCCCGGCCGGAGGCGGGATTTTCGCGCGCAGCCCGCCTGCCGTCCCTCATCCCCGCCCCCGTATATCAGCCCCGGCTGGGCGGCCTCAGTAGGTGCCGGCAGGGAGTGCATTTCTCACGCGCCACCCCCACCCCTCCCGACACAGGCGAGAGGCGGTGGAGGGATGCCAGCCGGGGAAGGAAAGGTGAGACTTCACAGCCCGGCTCGGCACGGCGCGCCACGCAGACCTCGCCTCCCGGATTTCCCAGTAGGCGTCGCCTCGCCCGCGGAATACAGAATGCCCTGCCCTGCCCTGTTCTGCTCTGCTGCGGGACTCTTGTGCACGCGTCTGCGGGGGCCGCCGGTGTGACGTATGGCTGCTGCTGCTGCCGCTGCTGCTGCTGCTGCTGCTGATGTTCCAGGGGCGCAGCACACACGGCGACGTGCCGAGGTTCCCCCAACGAATGAGCCAATACTGCGCTCCCGGTCTAACATTGAGCCATGAACCCGCGGTAAGGAGTTCTCAACGTGTGTCTTCTGTAATACTGTCCTGCAGAGAGAGTTAATAGCATCGTCAATTTTTATTTAATAAAATTGCAGCCAAATAGCCATACACAGTTACTTTGCTTAACATTTTACATTTTTGCAGTGAACACAATCTACACATAAACATAACAAAGACAGAGATGGTAATTTTCAGAAAAGGGGGCAAAACACCCAAGAATGCGGAAATCAGGATCAGAGGACAAAAAAATAAAAATCTCATCAGACTTTAAATACCTAGGAGTGGCATCGCAACCAACAGCCGACCACGGTGGCCGTGCGGTTCTGGGCGCTACAGTCCGGAACCGCGGGACTGCTACGGTCGCAGGTTCGAATCCTGCCTCGGGCATGGATGTGTGTGATGTCCTTAGGTTAGTTAGGTTTAAGTAGTTCTAAGTTCTAGGGGACTGATGACCTAAGATGTTAAGTCCCATAGTGCTCAGAGCCATTTTAGCAACCAACAGCCAAAAACTTCACAAAACATACAACAGAACGTGCAGCCCAAGCAATAATAGCAATACAGGACATCAAAAACATCCGCTTACTCAGTCTAGAAACAGCCATGAAATTATTCAACACAAAAATCTTGCCAATCCTGGCCTATGCGATGGAGGTTATATGGGACCACCCGACAGAAAAAAATTTAGAAACACTAGAAAAGGTCAAATCGACCTATCTAAAAAGAGCACTAGGTCTCTCAAAGACAACAAGATCTACATCTACATCTATATCCATACTGCGCAAGCCACCTGACGGTGTGTGGCGGAGGTTACCCTGAGTACCTCTATCGGTTCTTCCTTCTATTCCAGTCTCGTATTGTTCGTGGAAAGAAGGATTGTCGGTATGCTTCTGTGTGGGCTCTAATCTCTGTGATTTTATCCTCATGGTCTCTTGGCGAGATATACGTAGGAGGGAGCAATATACTGCTTGACTCTTCGGTGAAGGTATGCTTTCGAAACTTTGACAAAAGCGCGTACCGAGCTACTGAGTGTCTCTCCTGCAGAGTCTGCCACTGGAGTTTATCTATCATCTTCGTAACGCTTTCGCGATTACTAAATGATCCTGTAACGAAGCGCGCTGCTCTCTTCTATCAACCCTATCTGGTACGGATCCCACACTGCTGAGAAGTATTCAAGCAGTGGGCACTAGACCAGTGTATCTCCTAGCGAGAGAGATATTCCTAATTGAAGACATCAGACTTCGATATATGATGCCACACACCAGGGCTTCCAGAAAGCAACTGAAGATCATGGAGGACAAACGAGAAAAAATATGGTCGGAGTTCTATGGCACTGAAGCAATGACGAACCGCTCGTGGACAGCACCAAGCTTCGAACAGCGACATGTCGTAACTAGATTTTCTATTCACGGCTTTCATCATCTAATCTAAAAAAAAAAAGAACCACAACATGTGTATGTGAACTGTGTAACGAAGCCTGTGAACGATATCACATAGAACTGTGCAGTAAAAGAGTGAAATCGATAAATGAATATGCAAAAATGTAAAATGTTAAGCAACGTAACTGTGTATGGCTATTTGGCTGCAATTTTATAAAATAAAAAAACAAAAAAATAACATCGTTAATGTGCACCTGATTTTCTTTTTGAATATAAATGCACATCAGTGGGACCAGTCAATTTTGAAGTACTGGTAAGCTAGTTTTCAAGTCCACTGTGACGTTCCTGGCTCTGAGAGCCATAGCGCTCACTCCTCTTAGGAGGTAGAGTATTCTAGCCGATACATTACAGCGTCCATTATCCGAACTGTCACCCTCACTCGCGCATGCTGCTCTTCCCCTGCTAAGGTCTGTAATGCAATTAAAAAAAATGTTATTTGTTTTGTGACTATTAGTGTAATGTATTAAAATAAAATTTGAGCCGTGCATTATACAAAAGAAGAAACACACATCACTGCAATGGCTCAGCATAAAAGAGAAATAACTAATGTAGGATTATCATTAACAGTGTAATATATTGTTTAATTTATCCCGACGTGTATAAGCACTCAGTAAACTAGCTCAGTTCTCAGGGTTGTTACGTAATCGTCGATAATTAATTGTCCTTTTCTTATGTCCCAACACCAGAAATATTATTCCAGGTTCGTGAGAAGTCGTGTGCTTATCGCACCAGAGAATATTTGCCAAGTCTGTTCGATGAACACTACTGTAATATGTAACTTATCGTGGTTTCGTCTCGATTCCCCAATAGAAGATAACAAGAGTAGCATCTACAAATGAAATCCTATAATGGAACTGGAATCCTGTCACCAGACCTTTTCTGCCTGGGAGGTTATCTCGTTATATAAAGAAAATCTGTAAAAAAAATTGTTACATTATTAGTAGCTGCCTCCGGTCTCGTGGGATCTAAAATAAAGTTAATTGTCCTAAACGACGGCACGTGTCGTAGTTGAGCTAAAAGAAAAATGTTAAAGATTTTTCTAAGATGGCGCCTAAGAATTAAAATTCTTTGTTAAGGCCCATATGTACTTAAGGCAGCCTAGTTATCAGACTAACAATAGAGTGACCACATACACAAAATTCTTTTTGCAAAATAATCATTATATTCTTCGGGGGATTTAATTACAACTTACATTATCAACTGGTACAGCAAGATGAGCTTTATACAAGAACATCCTCTTAGGTCCGGATCCAAGCAGATAAGATAAGCGAATGACAGAGGAAAGATAGTTCATGCATAGAAGCGCAAGAGTGCATGGAATAACATGTCCATTGTAGTTCTCTCTCTTCTTCTTTGGCGTACTTGTCTATTATTTATAAAATTTATCGTAATATTTAGTTTATAATTTTTTTTAAACCCAGGTCCACCCAGGAGAAACAGTACAGGTCTTGCACCCTCTCCTCCTATCCGGCCCATCAACAATGCCTAGTTGGTTGAGTTGCTGAGCTCCGGACAATAGCGATCCCGAGTTGCCTAAAATAGTAATCATTTGCTCTCTGTTACGATCATTTGTGTCAACTTTTCCGAGTGAAACAGTTGCAATATAAAATGTCTAAACGTAAACCTTTGTACTATCTATGAGAGATAAATACGATATTAATTACAAGTTAAAGGAAGGTCAATCTGCAACCAAGTTATCTAGGGAGTACAAGAGTGGCAAGTCGATATTTAGGGATATAAAAAGCAAAATAGGAGCATAAAAAATTTTATATCTAACTCCGATTTTACTAATGGATCGACAAATTTTTGAGCTACGAAGCTCCCAACCGATCTAGATGACGTTGTTTGCCGGCCGGAGTGGGCGAGCGGTTCTAGGCGCTACAGTCTGGAACCGCGCGACCGCTACGGTCGCAGGTTCGAATCCTGCCTTGGCCATGGATTTGTGTGATGTCCTTAGGTTAGTTAGGTTTAAGTAGTTCTAAGTTCTAGGGGACTGATGACGTCAGCTGTTAAGTCGCATAGTGCTCAGAGCCATTTGAACCATTTTTTTTTTTTTTTGACGTTGTTTACACAAAAAATATCACAAGGAGAACCTGTCTCTGTTCCTATTCCCAGTAAGAAGGTAATTAAACTTAATAAAAATCTTGGAGAGCCCTCGAGTTTTAAGGCAAACGCTGGCTGTTTAAAAGGCTTTAAGTCGAGACACGGCATGTTTGATGCCGCTGCCTGTTCCTCGTGTGCAAGATACGTCAGCTCGGTCGCGGTGTACTGCCTGTCACGATACGCCGTAGTTCGCTATTCGGCCACAGTGCGCATCGAGTAGTCCCCTGTTCGATATGTCGGATGAATACAACGTTGCGAATGGGGTTTCCAATTAGAAATCCTGACATACTGGCCTGTCCTACCCTCGCGACATGGAGGTTGCGTCCCACGTACCATTGGATATACAGGGGCCATTGAGTAGTATGTCGTAAATTACGTTTGTGTACCCACTTATATTCCTCTGATTACAGCGTCATTTGTGGTGAAACGAAGAAATTGCTTCAGACAAAACGTATGTAGATTTAGCCGTAGAATCTTAATCTGCAATAGGAAATGGCGTTCCCATTGAAGATTTCAGAGTTGCTTCCCGCACCCACCCAAGGGGTTGGATAGCATCGTTGGATGTCCCCCTCCGGCACAAACGAATTCGAATTACAACTCTTTTTGATCAGATATGTAGTTTATGACTTTACAGTACCGCATGCGGACTGAAATTTGATACTTACAGCCAGACTCTCAAGTTTGGCAGATACGAAACTAACAACGGTTCAGCTTTACCCATAATTCTAAGTTACACAAAGGAACAGCACGACCCATGTAATCACATACCTTTCACATACAGAAGGAAACACTGCATTTTCAGTATATTCCCCTTTGTTGCAGCCGAACTGAAAGTCCGACAACAAACAGTGGAGAGTGTATTTCACAGGCGCCCTTTTTGTACTAAAGGCGAGACTAAATCACTGAGCCTTGATTCCACTCGTTCATATCGTGAGCCCACTGACTTAAAAGACTGTGCCTACGTCTTGGTTGGAAAGAAAACAAGAGAAATGTTTCATTACACAAGGCTTGAGGCGAGTGCCGTTGTTCTAATCCAGTCGTCACTAAATGCAGGTTCGCTGTTTCAGAGAAGGCGCACATTGGCCATAAAAATGAGGAAGAAATTCCTGCATGTGATCGTCCGGAGCACAGAATTGTACGCAGGTGAAACTTGAGCCAGCGCAGAAGAAAAAAGCTGGAAGCATTTGAAATTTGATATTATCGAAAAATGTTAAAACGTCTGTAAAGTGCTACAGTAGGAAATAAAGAAATATTAAATTATTCATATTAAGGTATTACATAAATTAATCTGCCATGGCTTCGAAGAACATATAATATGGCACTGGAAGGAAGGTAAAGATGGACGACGACGAGAACAAGCGAAACAAATTATAGAGGATTTTTGTGTGTGGAGATTATGTTGAGATGAGAAGACTAGCACAAGACGCTAAATGAAGACACTAAAAATGTTGGAGGGGGAGGGGGGTAAGAAACTAATGACTTAAAAAAATTATTACACGCTCCACGAGTACCAAAGTAAAAGGATCTAGTGCTATTTCATTAAAATGTATCATTACACGAAAGATGGCGGAACATGTAAATGCGTAGTATACACTGAATCAATGCACAATGCAAATACCGTTTACAGAGGTTTGATAACATTAAAAGCACCATCATGATAAACTGGGAAAAATAACCATCAATACTGAAAAAGACAGACTGCAAGATAAACAGTCGAATGTATTGTCAATCAAAATAAAGAGCTTCCCATTGACGATGGTGTAATGTTGCCGATACATGAATGGATAGATACGGAAAAAAGGAGAAGAATATTTTTCTTAACGTGGAATACTCAAAATATATTTATCAACCTATTACTGCATACCCTTGATCCTTACCGTGTTTTGAGGTACATGACGTACTGGTTATCACGCACTGCTGCTCGTTCACCTGGTAGTCTCAGCAGGGTAACTAATTAGCAAAAAAAAAATTAATTTAATATTGATCAGTTCTGTTGCAACTAATTTCGACCACCACTGGACATGTGAAGAACATTGCACGTGAAATCGCATGCTGCAAAAGTCATGCCTAGTCATATCATTCCAGTGACAATGCATGATTTGTGCACAGATTAGATGACCAGACATCGTCACAAACGCAGTGATAGAAAGATATGATACTAATTAGGTCTCGCAATGAAACAGTTATAACGTTGTGTTAACCATGTACTTTTCTTCACATAACGTGTAAATTTTACCTAAATTATTCCGATATTATTAAACACTTCGCCTGCCCACCTGCTGCTTGGTCCCCAATGGATGTGGGCAGTGAGCAGAGTAGTAACTTGGTTTTGTAGCAATATAACAGTAAATTTAAGATTGTATAGCCTTTTGTTCGACAATCAATTGATTCCAGAGCAACCTCTACGTAAAGTTGTGTCAATACTGAACACACGAAAGTAGAGTTATGAAAATCCACATCAAATATTGTACTGTATGCCTGCAAACCATTATTTTTTATCAGTTCCTTTCACTGAATCGAAAATCACAATAAGTGAGAGTAATTACGGACAGATTTGAAGGCTTGATATGATAAGACTTGTGCTTATGGTATCGTAATGATCATAGCATCATCGTGCTTATTGTCGTGAATTTACACTTAAGGGACAAGATTGCAATATCTAAAAATAATTAATGGAGAGTAATGAAATTTTTGGAATACATTTGTCTAGGTAACAAATTTGAATGATTAATATTCCAAGATCACAGGTTAATGTAAGCGTGAGATAAGCCATTGCAAATGAGAAATGCTGGTACATTAATAATCGGTGAAACCGCCAGAATATTGATTGCAAGCATGCATACACGCGTGCTTTGTGTTGTACAGGTGCCGAATGTCAGTTCGTGGGATGGAGTTCCGTACCTGCTACACTTGGTCGGTCCATACAGGGACAGTTAATGTTGTTTTTGGATGACGCTGGTGTTGTCATCCGATTATTTCCCGTATGTGCTCGACTGGAAACAGATCTGGTGATCGAGTAGCCCAAGGTACCGTGTGGATCCTCTGTAGTGCATGTTGGTTTACAACGGTGGTATGTGGGCGACCGTTATCCTGTTGGAAAACAGACTCTGGAAAGCTATCAAGAATGGCAACACAACAGGTCGAACACTGGACTGACATACAAATTAGTAATCCGGGAGTGTCGAATACCACGAGTCTGGTCCTGCTGTCATACGAAATTGCATCCCAGACCACAATTCCAGACGCACGTCAGGTGTGTCTATCATGCGAACGCGTTGCTTGAGGCCCTCAACTGCTCTCCTCCTAACAAACACAGGGCCATCACTGTCACCGATGCAGATCCAACATTCACTAGAAAACACAACAGGCCTCCACATTGCTCTCCAATGAGCTCTCGCTTGACACCAGTGAAGTCGCAAATGGTGGTGGTTTGTGGTGAATGGAAAGCACGCTCGGAACTGTCTACATCTACACCTACATCTACATCCATGCTCCGCAAAGCACCTGACGTTGTGTGGCGGAGGGTACTTTGAGTACCTCTATCAAATCTCCATTTTCTATTTCAGTCTCGTATTGTTCGAGGAAAGAAAGATTGTCGGTATGCCTCTGTGTGGGCTCTAATTTCTCTGATTTCATCCTCATGGTCTCTTCGTGAGATATACGTAGGAGGGAGCAATATACTGCTTGACTCCTCGGTGAAGGTATGTTCTCGAGACTTCAACAAAAGCCCGTACCGAGCTGTCCTTGAAGTAAGCGATCAGTAACAGTTCGTTGTGTCACTGTGGTTCCAACTTCCTTTTAAATTGCGCTAGTGTCATCACATGGAACGTTATAGTTTTCCCTCCCAGTTGTTCCACGTAGCCGTCCAGGAACCGGTCCTCTTGCGACCGTACATTGTCGTGACCGCCGCTGCTACCAATCATGTACAGTGGCTACATTCCTGTCAAGTCTTTCTGCAGGATCGCAGACGGGACGTCCAGCTTCTCGTAGCCCTCATTTAACCCTCCGTCGCTCGCGCTGATGACACTCGTCATCCACATGACTTTCCCGCTCAATTTTGTCTGACAGGGCAGGACTGAGTTCGCGCCATTTTCAGTACCATTCTGTCACCTCTCCAGCAGTTAGCTCCAATCATTGTTGGCTTTCAGTTACGAAAGATACATTGTTCATGAAACATTATTATAATCTGGAGGACACCAGTCATCCGCACGAGCTCTGGTGCCACAATCTGAAACAAAGTATGTCTGTATTACTTTATTGCTTTCCTAGATTCAATCAATCTTTCATGCGCGTAGATTTGGACTTTTTGAAACTGACTGCAGTTACCTTCCGTGTTACCTAGTATTCTCTTTATTTTTAGATTGTGGAAGAAATGTCAAAACAAAACAAAAACTCGGACATGCAGGTGGCTTGCGGAGTATGGATGTAGATGTAGTGTAGATACTCTGTCCGAGTTTTTGTTTTGTTTCGACATTTCTTCCGCAATCTAAAATCCAGTGGAAGACTCTGCAAGAGAGACGATCAGTAGCTCGGTACGGGCTTCTGTTGAAGTTTCGAGAACATACCTTCACTGAGGAGTCAAGCAGTATATTGCTCCCTCCTACGTATATCTCACGAAGAGACCATGAGGATGAAATCAGATTTGACGGTGTGTGGCGGAGGGTACTATGAGTACCTCTATCGGATCTCCCTTCTATTCCAGTCTCGTATTGTTCGAGGAAAGAAAGATTGTCGGTATGCCTCTGTGTGGGCTCTAATTTCTCTGATTTCATCCTCATGGTCTCTTCGTGAGATATACGTAGGAGGGAGCAATATACTGCTTGACTACTCAGTGAAGGTATGTTCTCGAAACTTCAACAAAAGCCCGTACCGAGCTACTGATCGTCTCTCTTGCAGAGTCTTCCACTGGATTTTAGATTGTGGAAGAAATGTCAAAACAAAACAAAAACTCGGACAGAGTTTCTACACTACAACTTCATCCATACTCCGCAAGCCACCTGACGGTGTGTGGCGGAGGGTACTTTGAGTACCTCTATCGGATCTCCTTTCTATTCCAGTCTCGTATTGTTCGAGGAAAGAAATGTCAAAACAAAACAAAAACTCGGACAGAGTTTCTACACTACATCTACATCTATACTCCGCAAGCCACCTGACGGTGTGTGGCGGAGGGTACTTTGAGATAATAGATAATATCATCTCCGTAACGCTTTCGCAATTACTAAATGATCCTGTAACGAAGCGCGCTGCTCTCCGCTGGATCTTCTCTATCTCCTCTATCAACCCTATCTGGTACAGATCCCACACTGCTGAGCAGTATTCAAGCAGTGGGCAACAAGCGTACTTTAATCCACTTCCTTTGTTTTCGGATTGCATTTCCTTAGGATTCTTCCAATGAATCTGTCTGGAATCTGCTTTACCGACGATCAACGTTATGTGATCACTCCTAATGCGTACTCCCAGATAATTTATGGAATTAACTGCTTCCAGTTGCTGACCTGCTATATTGTAGCTAAATGATAGAGGATCTTTCTATGTATTCGCAGCACTTTACACTTGTCTACATTGAGATTCAGTTGCCATTCCCTGCACCATGCGTCAATTCGCAGCAGATCCTCCTGCATTTCAGTACAATTTTCCATTGTTACAACCTCTCGATATACTACAACATCATCCGCAAAAAGCCTCAGTTAACTTCCGATGTCATCCACGAGGTCATTTATGTTTATTGTGAATAGCAACGGTCCTACGACACTCCCCTGCGGCACACCTGAAATCACTCTTACTTCTGAAGACTTCTCTCCATTGAGAATGACATGCTGCGTTCTGTTATCTAGGAACTCTTCAATTCAATCACATAATTGGGCTGATAGTCCATATACTCTTACTTTGTTGATTAAAAGACTGTGGGGAAGTGTATCGAACGCCTTGTGGAAGTCAAGAAACACGGCATCTACCTAGGAACCCGTGTCTATGGCCCTCTGAGGCCCGTGGAGATCCTAATACGCGATTGGAATGGTTCAATGACCTGAGTGATGAAGATGCTCACAGCGATAGCGATGGCTGAGAGACTGACGACTGTGTTCATGAAAGCGGTCATGATTCAGGAACAGAACAAGAAGTGGCAGAGAATCATGAATATGAGTCACAGGAAGTAACTCAAGAGGATGCATTTGTTTTAGGGAAAGATGGAATAACTAAACGGAGGAAAAATAAATGTGCGACCACTGTTAGAAGCTGATCTTGTAATATTATTGCGCATTTGCCTGGACCAAAATATGAAGCTCGTATAAAAAGGACTGAAATAGAAATACTGAATTTGTTCTTGGATGAAAACATAATAAGCATTGTCGCAAGATGCACTAATATATCCATCAGTGAAGTTCATGGTAGCTTTTCTAAGGAGAAGGATGCTAAAGAAACAGATGCGATAGAGATCAGAGCTTTCATTGGTTTGTTATATCCGTGTTGATCTTTGAGATGTTCTAGGAAGAGTATATCGAAATTGCGGCATAACGCAAAGGGAAACGGACTTGAATCATGTTATTTATGCATAAGTGAAAACCGATTCAGGTTTCTGTTGAGATGTCTTAGGTTTGATAATATCCGTGATAGAAGTGTTCGCAGAGAGACTGCCAAGTTGGCTCCTATCAGAGAGGTACTTAAACTATTCGTAAACAATTGCCAAAAATATTTTTCACCTAGTGAATATCTTACTGTTTACGAACAGCTTTTGGTATTTAGAGGAAACTGCCCATTCCATTCAGGCAATATCTCCCAGTCAAACCAGCAAAGTATGGGTTAATAGTTTTTGCGTTGGTTGATGTAAAAACAGCTCACACTTTGAATTTAGAACCATACGTCGATAAGCAACCAGAGAGACCATGTAATTCCACTAATTCAGCTGAAGATGTTGTTGTTGTTGTGGTCTTCAGTCCAGAGACTGGTTTGATGCAGCTCTCAATGCTACTCTATCCTGTGCAAGTTTCTTCATATCCCAGTACCTACTGCAACCTACATCCTTCTGAATCTGCTTGGTCTCCCTCTACGATTTTTACCCTCCACACTGCCCTCCAATACTAAATTGGTGATCCCTTGATGCCTCAGAACATGTCCTACCAACCGATCCCGTCTTCTAGTCAAGTTGTGCCACAAACTCTTCTTCTCCCCAAATCTATTCAACAACTCCTGATTAGTTGTGTGATCTACCCATCTAATCTCCAGCATTCTTCTGTAGCACCACATTTCGAAAGCTTCTATTCTCTTCTTGTCTAAACTATTTATCATCCATGTTTCACTTCCATACATGACTACACTCCATACAAATACTTTCAGAAAATACTTCCTGACACTTAAATCTATATTCGATGTTAACAAATTTCTCTTCTTCAGAAATGCTTTCCTTGCCATTGCCAGTCTACATTTTATATCCTCTTTACTTCGACCATCATCAGTTATTTTGCTCCCCAAACAGCAAAACGCCTATACTACTTTAAGTGTCTCATTTCCTAATCTAATTCCCTCAGCATCACCCGACTTAATTCGACTAAATTCCATTATCCTCGTTTTGCTTTTGTTGATGTTTCTCTTATACCCTCCTTTCAAGACACTGTCCATTCCGTTCAACTGCTCTTCCAAGTCCTTTGCTGTATCTGACAGAATTACTATATCATCGGCGAACCTCAAAGTTTTTATTTCTTCTCCATGGATACCTACTCGGAACTTTTCTTTTGTTTCCTTTACTGCTTGCTCAATATACAGATTGAATAGCATCGGGGAGAGGCTACAACCCTTTCTCACTCCCTTCCCAAACATTGCTTCCCTTTCATGTCCCTCGACTCTTATAACTGCCATCTGGTTTCTGTACAAATTGTAAATGGCCTTTCGCTCCCTGTATTTTACCCCTGCCACCGTCAGAATTTGAAAGAGAGTATTCCAGTCAACATTGTCAAAAGCTTTCTCTAAATCTGTAAGTGCTAGAAACGTAGGTTTGCCTTTCCTTAATCTTTCTTCTAAGATAAGTCGTAAGGTCAGTATTGCCTCACGCGTTCCAACATTTCTACAGAATCGAAACTGATCTTCCCCGAGGTCGGCTTCCATCAGTTTTTCCATTCGTCTGTAAAGAACTGGCGTTAGTATTTTGCAGCTATGACTTAGTAAACTGATAGTTCGGTAATTTTCACATCTGTCAACACCTGCCTTCTTTGGGGTTGGAATTATTATATTCTTCTTGAAGTCTGAGGGTATTTCGCCTGTCTCATTCATCTTGCTCACTAGATGGTAGAGTTTTGTCAGGACTGGCTCTCCCAAGGCCGTCAGTAGTTCTAATGGAATGTTGTCTACTCCCGGGGCCTTGTTTCGACTCAGGTCTTTCAGTGTTCTGTCAAACTCTTCACGCAGTATCTTATCTCCCATTTCATCTTCATCTACATCCTCTTCCATTTCCATAATATTGTCCTCAAGTACATCGCTCTTGTATATACTCCTTCCACCTTTCTGCTTTCCCTTCTTTGCTTAGAACTGGGTTTCCATCTGAGCTTTTGATATTGTTCCTCAAATGGTCGAACTGTTTCAAACGATAGAATATATTTTACTGTGTACGAATATTAAATGTATTATGTTTAGATTTAATAAAAATCATAAAATCAGTCATAGAGGCCGTTAAAAGTATACAAAGAGGCCGCTTGCTTTGTGGATGACACCTGTCATCCGCGCGAGTGACCGTGTCACGAATTTTCGCGCGAGTAACGGAGGGTAAACTCAGTGAGGTGCTGATGATGGCGGATGGCGTATTTGTCACCTTAAAGGCATTCTTGACTAACATCAACTCACCCCGTCCAGTCCCACGACCGTGTATTCATAGCAAACCTGATTTGGATCATCATAGTGCAGCTACTGGCGCCAATCTTAAGCAACTGGCGTGAAATATGAATGGACATCATCTTTGGGACATAGAAACACGCCTACCAACTTTCGTTGATGTAACACAACTCCTTCTTGGTGTTGTATTTGTATTTCCGCAAGTGTATATTAAGTGACACTTGTTTTAAATGGAGTACTGAGAGATTAGTGTGCCCAAGTGAAACGACTACAAAGGGATCACGTGGAAGCAGACAGAAGCGTCAGGATGCGTGGAGGATGGTGTGCACTTCTTGTGTAGTCGCACAAGTTAGCTGAAGTTTATGTGAGTCTGTAAAGATCAACGTAAACCTCATCCACGTACCCCTCGGGCCCAACATGTACCGACCGACTGCCTACTTCGCCAATGGCATAATTGGGTGCGGTACACAGAGGCGTGAGATTAGCATAGCGCTCTCGCGTAAAGTCAGAGTTGGGGTAGCCCGTAAATGGAACTTTTTTTAACATTTTCGCTATGGCTTGGTTGCCCAGTGGCAAAGAGCCAGACTACGAATACGGTCTCTGTGTAGATCGTCAGTTAGTCTGAAGATTTTTTCGTGTTAGGCCTGCTTTCACCTCCTATTAGAGTTCACTAACGTAATGAATGTGTTGATTTCCTGTCATTCGTACCCAAACTTGTCTTGAATTTTTTTTCTGGGTGTCCAATGTCCATCAACCGGTGTATCATTCTGACAGATCGTGACTGTAATTTGCAATGATTGCTTACCTGTTGCCCTTAGCGTATTCTGTCCCCTTTGCACGCTTGTGAATTACAACAGATGCTGGAGTGTAGCTTAGCTTGAGACGTCTCCCACACGAGTAGCGTCATACGTGGTGGGTGGGGGGTGGAGAAGCAGTCTCTCTCTCTCTCTCTCTCTCTCTCTCTCTCTCTCTCTCTCTCTCTCTCTCCCTCTCCGTCGAGCGCCGATATGCTGTTTGATGTCTCTAACGCAACAGCCCCTGGGCGCCTTGGTCCCGCCCACGGCCTAAGCGGCGGTCTCCATTATGCATTAATCCCTGACTGCGCCTGGAACGCCACTGAAAAATTCACCGCCGGAGTCCGTCTCGGCAGCAAACTCTGAGTCTGCCGCTTCAAGGGCCGATCAAGAATTCAGAAGTACGTTAACGCGACTACAAAGGCCCGCACATCGCGTCCTCCTGGAGACAAAAGATCTCCCTCCGCAACTAAAGCTGCGGCTTGTGCATTATTTACTGTTCCTTCCTTTCCTCTCGGTTGCTTTCAACGATGAATGCAAACACATTTCTTCGAAATACACTAATTCGATAGCACTTTGTCTTAATTCATATGGGAAACCCTGACTCTGCTGTAGGCTGGGAATACTCCCTAAAACTAACACCACTGTAGCAGCAGAATTTTCCATTGAAATCATCATACATGAGTAACAATAATAACCTTTCAAGACAAAATTTTAGTGCCCCCCTTAAGAGTACGCTGATAAGCAGAGTTGGCCTACATCATGATATGAAAAAATCTCTAAACATCACCGAATCTTTTCCAGCCTAAACTACATCCATCCACACACTTCGTGTTACATCCCTCACTTGGGCATCCGTTCACTTGACATCTCGTATCATTTGAAAAGAGGCGAAATGTCCACTACACGGACCACACTGCATGTCTCCACTAGTCTATTGTCCAATTTGAGCGTGGAGCACCGAAGACGTGAATTTTTTTTTTTCTTTTTTTATTGCCCCCTATGAGCAAAGGCCTTTTGCGAAGTATCCGACTCCAAATGTCCATTATATATCTCTTTATATAAAATTTGCTTCGACGTGAGGTCAGACTAGATCCGTTTACACGGGTGTCTGACGGCAGAGACCCTCCGCCTACATAATGCGCCACGCACACGGTAATACCTTGTCTCGATCTTGTAAATGTGAAGCATGTGTATGCTTTTCATTACTAGTAATCTGTCGATCTTCGCGTAATATGTTCACATAATAAGTTTATCGTAATACGATAAACACAGTTATTCTAGATATAACTTTAACATCCTTCTTTGTGCAAGATGCTTTATTTGTGTATTAGATATAAATGAAATTAACAATATAGTGTTTCTCTTGATCTAAATCATGTGAGTGGACGACAAGAAACGCTTATAATAACCCATGAAATATTGAAAATATAGTGTAGTAGTTCTGGTTTATTGTTTTAGATACGTAAAATTTATCAAACATTTTTTGAGATTAAACTTCCTGGCAGATTAACTCAAACTCGGGACCTTTGCCTTTCGCGAGCAAGTGCTCTACGGACTGAGCTACCGAAGCACGACTCACGCCCCGTCCTCACAGCCTTAATTCTGCCAGTACCTCGTCTCCTACCGTCCAGTTCCTCGTCTCCTACCGTCTCATTCTCGAGTTTCTGAGATCTCGTGAGAAACGACAGTGTACTCCCTTTCCTACGCGACACTGTTGATAATAGTTGTTACGAATTTCGATGTGTAACTTAGATTTATTTTCTTTCCTGTATATGGTCTAAGAAAAAGCAAATATCATTTAATTTCACTTGAGGAGACAGATCATGATCTTCCACTCATAATCCCACTGAGTACATGGACATCAGGGGACGTATGCGATGCAGATATAATAAATTAAATTAAATAAGGTTGTGATTTTCTAACGATAATTTAAGAAAATAAACAGAAAAAAACTATATTGTTTAGCCTTTACGATGAGAAATTCGAAATATATCTATAGACCTTCAGATGTATATTGTAAACATTACACAGAGACATCGGAATTCCATGATCCTGCCTACAGAATTTCTTTTTAAATTCTCGTCTACATTTAGCATATTTCGAGCTCAAATTTTTGTTCCACATCGTATTTCATACGTATGTTATTGTAAAAAATTATCATAGGCACACTCATTAATTATACGTAAAATCTCTGTATTTTTTTATTAAAATGTATATCAATGTTAATAAAATTGTTCCTTAAAAATATATTCCTATAATATGGAATTATGAATCTATGTTTTATACTATAGACTCTGAGTTGACAAAAGTCATGGAAATCCTCATAACATTGTGTCGGACCGCCCTTTGTCAGGCGTAGTGCAGTAACTGGACGTGTCACGGACTTACGTCATTGAAAGTTCCATGTAGAAATATTAGGCCATGCTGCATAGCTATCCATGCGTCCATAATTGCAAAAGTGTAGCCAGTGCAGGATTTTGTGCACGAGCTGACCTCTCGATCGTAAGAGATGGAAAAGAGCCACCGTGGTACAACAACCGAGTTAGAAAACTGCTGCGGAAGCAAAGGGAACTTCACAGCAAACATAAACATAGCCAAAGCCTTGCAGACAAACAAAAATTACGCGAAGCGAAATGTAGTGTGAGGAGGATATGCGAGAGGCGTTCAATGTATTCGAAAGGAAAGTTCTGTGTACTGACTTGGCAGAAAATCCTAAGAAATTTTGGTCTTATGTCAAAGCGGTAGGTGGATCAAAACAAAATGTCCAGACACTCTGTGACCAAAATGGTACTGAAACAGAGGATGACGGACTAAAGGCCGAAATACTAAATGTTTTTTTCCAAAGCTGTTTCACAGAGGAAGACTGCACTGTAGTTCCTTCTCTAGATTGTCGTACACATGACAAAATGGTAGATATCGAAATAGACGACAGAGGAATAGAGAAACAATTAAAATCGCTCAAAAGAGGAAAGGCCGCTGGACCTGATGGGATACCAGTTCGATTTTACACAGAGTACGCGAAGGAACTTGCCCCCTTTCTTGCAGCGGTGTACCGTAGGTCTCTGGAAGAGCGTTGCGTTCCAAAGGATTGGAAAAGGGCACAGGTCATCCCCGTTTTCAAGAAGGGACGTCGGACACATGTGCAGAACTATAGACCTATATCTATAACGTCGATCAGTTGTAGAATTTTGGAACACGTATTATGTTCGAGTATAATGACTTCTCTGGAGACTAGAAATCTACTCTGTAGGAATCAGCATGGGTTTCGAAAAACACGGTCGTGTGAAACCCAGCTTGCGCTATTCGTCCACGAGACTCGGAGGGCCATAGACACTGGTTCCCAGGTAGATGCCGTGTTTTTTGACTTCCGCAAGACGCTCGATACAGTTCCCCACAGTCGTTTAATGAACAAAGTAAGAGCATATGGACTATCAGAACAATTGTGTGATTGGATTGAGGAGTTCCTAGATAACAGGACGCAGCATGTCATTCTCAATGTAGAGAAGTCTTCCGAAGTAAGAGTGATTTCCGGTGTGCAGCAGGGGAGTGTCATAGGACCGTTGCTATTCACAATATACATAAATGACCTTGTGGATGACATCGGAAGTTCACTGAGGCTTTTTGCAGATGATGCTGTGGTGTATCGAGAGGTTGTAACAATGGAAAATTGTACTGAAATGCAGGAGGATCTGCAGCGAATTGACGCATGGTGCAGGGAATGGCAATTGAATCTCAATGTAGACAAGTGTAATTTGCTGCGAATACATAGAAAGATAGATTCCTTATCATTTAGCTACAGAATAGCAGGTCAGCAACTGGAAGCAGTTAATTCCATAAATTATCTGTGAGTACGCATTAGGAGTGATTTAAAATGGAATGATCATATAAAGTTGATCGTTGGTAAAGTAGATGCAAGACTCAGATTCATTGGAAGAATCTTAAGGAAATGCTATCCAAAAACAAAGGAAGTAGGTTACAGTGCGCTTGTTCGCCCACTGCTTGAATACTGGTCAGCAGTGTGGGATCCGTACCAGATAGCGTTGATAGAAGAGATAGAGAAGATCCAACGGAGAACAGCGCGCTTCATTACAGGATCATTTAGTAATCGCGAAAGCGTTACGGAGATGATAGATAAACTCCAGTGGAGGACTCTGCAGGAGAGACGCTCAGTAGCTCGGTACGGGCATTTGTTAAAGTTTCGAGAACATACCTTCACCGAAGAGTCAAGCAGTATATTGCTCCCTCCTACGTATATCTCGCGTAGAGACCATGAGGATAAAATCAGAGAGATTAGAGCCCACACAGAAGCATACCGACAATCCTTCTTTCCACGAACAATACGAGACTGGAATAGAAGGGAGAACCGATAGAGGTCCTCAGGGTACCCTCCGCCACACACCGTCAGGTGGCTTGCGGAGCATGGATGTAGATGTAGATTACGCCCCATAAATGTTCGATGGCATTCATATCGGGCGGTCTGATTAGTTAAATCATCCGCTAGAACTGTCCAGAATAATCTTCAAATGAATCTCGAACAGCTGTGACCCGGTTGCATTTTCATCCACAACATAAAGTTCCTGAATGACTGCAAATAGTCTCTAAATAGTCGAACAGAACCATTTCCAGTCAACGATCTGTGGAATTGGACCAGAGGACCCAGTCCACTCCATGTAAACAGAGTCCATATCATTACGGAGCCACCACAAACTTGGAAATGCTTTGTTGACAACTTGCATCCATCGGTTCGGGGATCGGCACCATACTCGCTACCATCACCTCTTACCAAGTGAAATCGGGGCTCGTATGACCAGCCCACGGTATATGAGCATGTCGCTATACATCTTTTTGCGCTTCAGTGTACAAGGCTATAATCCAGTCAATAAACACGATGTCACTTTCGACATACGAGGCGGTCGCTGTGTTTGCACCACTGCTCTGTCAGTTGCCAGCTGGAACTCAACATGATCGCTTTTAATAGGCGCAATATACAAACAATGCTGTTGGAGGAACATCCGCAACTGACATTATACCAGAGCTGGTAGCATACCGCGTCTTGTACTCGTCCACCGTGGAGCTCGGAGTCACAGCAGCAGGTTACGACACCTGAAGATACGCGTATAAGAGCCGGAAACCGGTCGTGTTCTAAATAAAAGCACCTCACAACTGTAGCGGTATTTTCAACCACCGGCGCAATATAGTTATGCTCGTGTTTGTACGTAACACTTTTATATTTGACATGTCGATGTGCAGTGATCTTCATCGTAGCCTGAAGTGGAAATGTAGTTTGAAACGACTCGCAGCAGTAATGGACATTATGTTGTAAAAATGTCAAAGCTTAAGGTACGTTATGTAACGAGACAGTTTATCGAGTTGTAAATCGCGATTGTATATTATTTCCCTATCAACATCTGTTCATCCTCTTTCAGACCTACTGATGACAGTGTAGCTCTGTCGGAACCAATTACCAATTACTGAATAAAATACTTTTGCAGCGATCTTGGCTTGTGAAGTTTTCTATTTTTTTAAGTTAACTTATACTACAGACCAACCCCTCACTAACAATGTCAGGAAATTATAACACGTAAATCCGTTCGCCACCTTTTCTCAGAGGCTGGTCAAGTATTCGTTGACAGTGGCAATTCTTCTCATATCTAAAACTGATTCTCATTGACGAGGTGTGAAATCGCCTCCGATCCCTATCGCTTAGGATATGTTACGAGCACTGGTATTATGCCGTTATAAATGGCATCGTTCCTTATCGGTACGTTGGGCAATCCGCGTTGATAAAGCGAGGAACCGGGCAACTTCATTCGTGTTATACTCATGGGCACGTCAAAAATGATAAATTCCTTCTTCATCCTCTCAGATCTTCACGGGTTCGCTGCACTGATTTTATGCGTGCGACTGGCACTTACACACCACTACAATACTATGAATTACTACTGTGGTGGAGGGGCGTGTGACCATCTACACTATCGAGAGGGCTCCAGAGCTGCCGAGTGATCTTAAGAGTGTCACTGGTATTTTCTCCAGTAAGCATGGATTAAAAAGACAGGGATATAGTTTTTTGCCTCTGTTGTTCATCTATACACCGAAGAACCAATGGCGGAAATTAAAAGCAAAGAAAAAGGTTTAAGAGTTGCATTAAATTCAAGATGAAATAATATCAGTGAAAAGATTTGCTGATTCTAAGAAAGAAAGAAAACAAGAATTACAGAATATTTAGAATAGAATGGAGTACCGAATGTAGATTTTAAGTCGTAGAATGATGAAAGTAATGAAAAATAGGAGAAATGAGAACAGCGAGAAACTTAACATCAGGAATGATGGTCACGAAGTCAATGAAGTTAAGGAATTCTGCTACCTAGGCAATAAAATAACCAGTGACGGACGGAGCAAGGAGGACATCAAAAACAGACTCGCTATGGCAAAAAAGGCATTTCTGGCCAAGAGAAGTCTACTAATATCAAATACCGACCTTAATTTGAGGAAGAAATTTCTGAGGATGTACGTCTGGAGTACAGCATTGTATGGTAGTGAAACATGGACTGTGGGAAAACCGGAACAGAAGAGAATCGAAGCATTTGAGATGTGGTGCTATAGACGAATGTTGAAAATTAGGTGGACTGATAAGGTAAGGAATGAGGAGGTTCTACACAGAATCGGAGAGGAAAGGAATATGTGGAAAACACTGATAAGGAGAAGGGACAGGATGATAGGACATCTGCTAAGACATGAGGGAATGACTTCCATGGTACTAGAGGGAGCTGTAGAGGGCAAAAACTGTAGAGGAAGACAGAGATTGGAATACATCAAGCAAATAATTGAGGACGTAGGTTGCAAGTGCTGCTCTAAGATGAAGAGGTTAGCACAGGAAAGGAATTCGTGGCGGGCCGCATCAAACCAGTCAGTAGACTGATGACCAAAAAAAAAAGAGACAATCTCCAATCCATCCAAATTAAAAATATAAGTATAGACCAGATGTGGCTTGAATTCAAAGAAATGGTATCGGCAGCAGATGAGAGATTTATACCAAATAAATTAACAAACGAAGGAGCTGATTCTCGTTGGTACACACAACGCGTCAGAACACTGTTGCAGAAACAAAGAAACAAACATGCCAAATTTAAACAGACGCAAAATCCCCAAGACTGACGATCCTTTACAGAAGCTCGAAATTTAGTGCGGAGTTCAATGCGAGACGCTTATAATAGTTTCCATAACGAAACTTTGTCTCGAAACATGGCAGAAAATCCAAAGAGGTCCTGGTCGCATGTGAAGTATCTTAGCGGCAAGAAACAATCAATGCCTCCTCTGGGCGATAGCAATCGAGATACTATCGAAGACGGTGCTCTGAAAGCAGAGTTACTAAACACAGACTCCGGAAATGCCTTCACAAAAAAAGACGAAGCGAATATTCCAGTATTCGAATCAAGAACACCTGGCAACATGAGTAACGTAGAAGTAAATATCCTCGGAGTAGTGGAGCAACTTAAATCACTTAATAAAAACAAGTCTTCTGGTCCAGACTGTATACCAATGACGTTCCTTTCAGAGTATGCTGATGTATTAGCTCCATACTTAACAATCATATACAACAGTTAGCTCGACGGAAGATCCGTACCCAAAGACTGGGAAAGTTGCACAGGTCACACCTACATTCAAGAAAGGTAGTAGGAGTAATCCACTAAATTACATTCCTATATGATTAATGTCGATATGCAGCAGGATTCTGTAACATATATTGTGTTCGAACATTTTGAAGTACCTTGGAGAAAACGGTCTATTGACACACAGTCAACATGGGTTCAGAAAACATCGTTCTTGAGAAACACAACTAGCGCTTTTTTCGCATTAAGTGATGAGCGCTATTGAGAAGGGATTTGAAATGCATTCCGTATTTCTAAATTTCCGGAAGGCTTTTGACGCTGTACCACACAAGCGGCTTGTAGTTAAACTGCGTGTTTACGGAATATCATCTCAGTTATGTGGCTGAATTTGTGATTTCCTGTCAGAGAGGTCACAGTTCGTAGTAATTGACAGAAAGTAATCGAGTATAACAGAAGTGATTTCTGGCGTTCCCCAAGGTAGTGTTGTAGGCCCTTTGCCCTTCCGTATCTACATAAACGATTTGGGAGACAATCTGAGCAGCCTTTTTAGGTTGTTTGCAGAGGACGCTGTCGTTTATCGACTAATAAAGTCATGAGAAGATCAAAACAAATTGCAAAACGATTTAGAAAAGATATCTGAATGGTGCAAAAGTTGGCAGTTTACCCTAAACTACGAAAAGTGTAAGGTCGTCCTCACGAGAGCTAAAAGGAAATCATTAGAGAAAGTAAAGTCGTTCAAGATGTTCGAAATTCTGAAAAAAATACGAGTAAGCAATAGGGAAATACGGGTCATATACAATATGTAGAAGAGCTATGAGGAAATAATAATACTGGAAGATCGAGGAAGAAGTGCTCGGATTAAAAAGGATGTAGGGTAGGGATGTAGATATTCCCTTGTACTGTTCAATCTATACGTCGAAGAAGCAAAGACAAATATAAAAGGAAAGCTCAAGAGTGAGATTAAAATTTGAGGCGAAAGGATATCGACATTATGATTCGCTGATGATACTGCTATCCTCAGTGGGAGTGAAGAAGAATTGCCGGATGTCTCTGAATGAACCGACCTAATGAGTACAGATAAGCACTGAGAGTAAATCGAAAAAAGACAAAAAAAAAAGTAGCAGAAACTTCACCGGTACTAGAGGAGCTGTAGAGGGTAGACACTGGAGAGGAAGACCGAGACTGGAATCGTAATTGCGGACGTAGATAGCAATTTCTACTCTGAGTTAAATAGATTGGCACCGGAGTGGAATTCGTGGCGGGATGCATCAAACCAGTCAGTAGAATAACGACGCAAAAAATCTCTTAAAAAGATCGTTATTCGTTCATTACTATCATGGGCACGTTTTGTAGCCTACTATACTGCCGGCGTAATAGCCCAAGGGACCAAGAAAGGTCGAATATCGGGAATAGTTCGTGTTGTCGGATATTTTTGCATAGGTAAGGGGGAGAGCGACGAACAACGTACATACTAGAAATCCTGACTGGTGAGGGGGAATGTGGGATGGAAGTGCGTTTGAATGTCACTTTTTTACGTTTTTCTTGAATAACTCAAAAACCGTGGCCTCTATCGAAAACGTATCCCAGTACAAAAATTAACTAAATTAAATTTTCCAAGAGAGTTCCTGCTAATTTATTCTGTAGGACTATTGCTTTGCGCGTAGCGAGCGAGAGAATATCAAAATCTCGTCAGTGGTTTATCAGGACCTGCTATAACATTGCAGGTTGCATAAAACGACAGCGGTAGGGAACCTGAATCACTCCGTATCAGTACAGCAGTTTGTGGTTACTGCAAGTGCCCGCGAATGGCAAAGGTCCCTAGTTCGAGTCTCGGTCCGGCACACAGTTTTAATCTGCCAGGAAGTTTCATATTAGCGCACACTCCGCTCAGAGTGAAAATCTCATTCTGGAAACAAACGTTTTTCTTCCTGAGTGTTGTCAAAGGAGACTGAGTAGCTATAGGTGCGATTACAACCATACTCCGCATAATAGCTTTAGTTGTTAGTCGAAGCTATCACCTACAATAGTTCTCTAGATGTGCTGGTCCCACGCTCTAAGATACCCTTAGGTATATGAAATAACATAGTCTTACATCTATATGGAACGTGGCAACCACACCGGACACAACAGCTAAAACAAAAGGCCTCCGAGGCATAGTTTTTGCTGTAACCGAAGGATATATTAAAATTCCCAGTCGGAAATTATAACTTCAGAAGTATTCTGCAGAGGACGATTAAATTCGTTCTCGCTGATGTAAATAATCTCTGCGTGCTTAACAGAATAAGCCTCATCGAAACCGTAGTGAATCGCATTGTCATCCCACAGTAATAATTACAGATCTGCAGATAATGACGAAGCCGCGGATATGGCCAATTACCTCAGAATCGAATTAATTCCTACACGACTGCACACTGCTCTAAATCACAGCGAAAGGTAATTGCAATAAGCCCGATAATGAACTGACCTAACGATGCCGATTGTTAATTCAATATCAAAAATTCATCAAACGGTAGTTATCGCTATTTGTTGTATCGGACATTCGGATCAAATGGCAACAGTGTTTGTGAATCAAGATCATTAAATTCTTTCACGCGGGTATCTGTTATGTTTCTGTTTCAATTTCCAGTATAGACGATCAACGATATCGTGTACGTTGGAGAGACTAGGTAAAGTTGTGAATGTTAGCGGACTTTACTGGTGTTTGAGAGGCCTTGTGCTTCACCCTTTCCACGTTTACAGTAGTGCATACGGGAACAAATTCATCTCACCGTAAGTGCCCTCTCCCCACAGGCAGATTGAAATATTACCATTTCTGAAACGCTTATTTTCCCTACCTCTCTCTTCTGTTCTTTTCCTTGGTTTCAATGGGGTAGAGGTTTACAATATTTCCGCCATTCGGAACAGAGCCTGAACAAATATATAATTTTACACTAACAAATGCGTGTAGAATAAGTCGGTAGTCACAGAGTACAACTTATGCAAAGAAAATTTCATAGAAAAATTGCTTTCACCCAAGAGAACAAACCTATTTCATCAGTTAAAATATTCACAAAAGGAAAGTTAACAAGAGAGTATAACTGCATACATATGTAACAAACTGCCAGATATTAATTCAGCACTAAAAAATGGTTCAAATGGCTCTAAATACTATGGGACTTAACATCTGAGGTCATCAATTCCCTAGACTTAGAACTACTTAAACCTAACTAACCTAAAGACATCACACACATCCATGCCCGAGGCAGGATTCGAAACTGCGACGGTGGCAGCAGCGCAGTTTCGCACTGAAGCGCCAAGAACCGATCGGCCACAACGGCCCGCAATTCAGCACTACATGGACGTATTATAATGTACATATGTTCTTACGTACCTGTACCGAGAAATAACCGACATGGAGATAGTCGCATGTTATACTGGATGGATAGTTATTTACAGACACTAAAGTAATACAAGGTGCCCCGGAAAGTACCTTACCAACACCAGTGTCATATAACTCGACATGTATTTAACTTAGATGAAAACAATACTTAGTTTAACGTACCAATTCCAAACAGACTTTTCTTTTTAAATTTAAGCTAATGAATAAACGTTTTGTCTTTCCAGGTGACAAGAGCAACATAACTGAGAGAAAACTTTATTTTTGTTGTGGCATGCTGGTAGGATCAGTGCGAATAAATCGGAGAATGGGGTGTGAAGACGAAAAGTACACTGTGTGGCTTGCTTTGTTGAAACGAAGGTACGCAGACGAATTCAGAGAAATTTCAGAACTCGATACGGGAAACCGAAGGGAAATGGTCATCTGTAAATAGAGAAATCAGAGAAGTAAGGAACAAGGAAGGTAACTGCGAAGAAAACATGGATAACAGAAGGAAACTTTAGGTGATCGATGAAAGATGTAAGAACAAAAATGTTCAGTAAAATTCAGGAATACAGAAATACAAATCACTTAAGAATTAAATAGGCCCGCCCGGTTAGCCGTGCGGTCTAATGCACGACTTTCGGGGTGGGAAGGAGCGCAAAAAGTGGGAAGGAGCACCTGGTCCCAGGCACGAATCAGTCCGGTGGACTTGTGTCGAGGTCCGGTGAGCCAGCCAGTCTGTGGATGGTTTTTAGGCGGCTTTTCATCTGCCTCGGCGAATGCAGGCTGGTTCCCCTTATTCCGTCCCAGCTACACTATGTCGGTGACTGCTGCGCAAACAAGTTCTCAACGTACGCGTACACCACCATTACTCTACCATGCAAACATAGGGGTTACAGTCGTCTGGTGTGAGACGTTCCGTGGGGTGGTCGACCGGGGCCATACTGCACAGTAACTCTGAAAGAGTGGTTCAGTATGGGGAGGCAGAGGGGTGAAGTGAGCTGCGGTAGTCGTCGTGGGATTGTGGACCACTGCAGCTGTTGTGAAGACAGAGCCTCTCCGTCGTTTCTAGGCCACTGGTTAACATACGGTACAATACAGTACAATGCAATACAAGAATTAAATAAATAGGAAGTCCGGGAGAGCTAAGACAAAAAGGATACATGAAAACTGTAAAAAATTCAAAAAGAAATGTTTGTCGGAAGGACTGACTTCGCATATAGAAAACTCAAAACGACCTTCGGTGACATTAGAAAGAAGGGTGGCAACATTAATACTGCAATGGGAATTCCACTGCTAAGTGGAGAGGAAAAAACCTATAGATGGAAACACTATACTGAAGGCCTCTATGAAGGGGAAGACTTGTCTGTCGGCGTGGCAGAAGAGAAAAAAGTCGACGGGCAAGAGGTAGGCGATCCAGAACTAGAACCAGAATTTAAAAGAGTTTTGGAAGACTTAAAATCAAATAAGACAGAAGGGATACATTACATTCCATCAGAATTTCTAAAATAAGTGGGGGTAGAGGCAACATAACGACTATTCACTTTAGTGTGTAGAGTGAGTGAGTCTGGCGATATACCACGTGACTTTCGGAAAAATATCATCTACACAAATCCGAAGAATGCAAGGGCCGATAACTACGACAATTATTAGCTTAACAACTCATGCATCCAAGTTGCTAACAATAATAATATTCAAAAAATGGAAAAGAAAACTGAGGATATTTTGATGATCAGTTTGATAGTAGGACAGCTAAAGGTAGCAAAGCGGCAGTTCTGAGGTTGCTGTTGATAACGAAAGCAAGACTACAGAAAAATCGGGATACGTTCATAGGATACGTCGACGTGGAAAAAGCGTTCGACAATGTCAAATGTTTCAAATTCTATGAAAAGGAGGGGTAAGCTACAGGGAAAGACTTGTAATAGACAATATCCACAAGAACGAAGAGGGCTCGAAGATAAAGAACGAAGTGCACGGATTAAAGAGGGTGCAATGCAGGGGTAGTCTTTCGTCCCTACTGTTGAAGCTATACGTCGAAGAAGCAGTGAGAGAAATAAAAGAAAGTTTCAAGAGTTGGACTAAAATTCACGGTGAAAGGATATTAATAATAAGATTCTTTGAAGACATTGCTATCCTCAGTGAAATTTAAGGTGAATTAGAGGATTTGTTAAACGGAATGAACAGTCTAATGAGCACAGAATATGGACCGAGAGTAAATTGAAGAAAGACGAAATAATGAGATATAGCAGAAATGAGAACAACGAGAAACTTAACGCCAGAATTGGGGGTCAAGAAGTAGTATGATGTTAAGCAGCAAAATAACCCATGACGAACGGAGCGAGGAGGACGTAGAAAGCAGACTACCACTGGCCAAAAAAGACATTCCTCGCTCAAGGAAGTCTGCTGGTGTCAAACATGTCTTAATTTGAGGAAGTAATTCCTGATAACGTACTTTGGGATCAAAAAATTCTATGGTAGTGAGACATGGACCGCAGGTAAACCAGAACAGAGGAGAATCGAAGCATTTGATATGTGGTGCTACAGATGAATTATGTGACTGACAAGGTAAGGAATGAGAGATGAGTAGGAAATTCAAGCACACTTCTTAAATCTTACTCAGGTTTTCTATGGATATTTATTACAGATGTCCAATACTTGGACAGTCTAAAGCAGTATACAGGAAAGAGCATCGGATGCAATACAAAGGGTTCACGGAATGTATGCCTTTCAAGTCAATATTCAACAAATGGTAGCTTACAGCTGGGGAACAACACTGTAGTCTTCCAGAACTCTGAGGCAAGCGCAACAAGAAATCTCATTCTGATAGAATAGTTAATAACGATATTTTTACTGACAAAATTTGGTATTCCACGAAATTTCGGGACTACAGTCGGGTGACGTCGACGTCTTGCCACGATATTTCGACTGATAATTATTCAGCCACGTTCAGGTTACAAAAAATTGAGGCGGAGACCTATGCGCAAAGGCAGCCGCTACAAGAGCGACCTCTGTCAAGGTTAGCGCCTTCTTCGCATATTGCTCCATTGGAACGTACCATGTGTACCTCTGAATAAGGGTCCGCTGTTTGCATTCGTTAATGCCACCCACTTCTCCTTACGCCATTTCTCCTTTCCATCTCGTATCCGTACCGCACATTCTCATTTCATATAACCTTTCCGCCCCCCTCCTCCACCTCCCACCCCCCCACCCCATCGCCATCCTCCCCCCACAACCACAACTCAGGATTCTCCTACTTCCCCCGTCCTTCGTTGGTGTTCTTACCTGCGTGCATGAATTACAATCTCGTTATACGTGTCCCCTTATGTTCCATCTAAACCTATGCAGATTCCTTTTTTTTATTACGATATTGTGAGCTCCAGTTATTACAGTCTCTTGCTACATGTCCCTCCTTGTTACATAATAAATCACTAAATCGCCCCTCTGCAGCTTCTGTCCTCTTTAGCATGTCGTTGAACACCTACATATTTCATGCAATCCGTGTAGCAAAATATTTTATTTAAATCACTAAGTTACTGAGCCCTCTTCCGATCTTCAAGTCTTAAACATTGTGTAGTGTGGCATGCTACGTCCACCTCTGTATACGCCACACATAGTGCCCTGGCTCTCTGCTGTACCCTGTCAACATAATCTGAGATCTTTTCTGTTACCCCCTGCTCGCGACCATCCGTAGAATAGCTTAAATCCTGCAAAACTCTTAGTGGTAGTTTTTCTTTATACAAGGTTATTCCATTTCCGTTAACTTTTGCATGTTGCTTGCAACTGCCTCTTTCTCGAACTACTAACAGCTGCAAAGCTGGTTGTGGTTATATCCCAGTTGCTTCAATTTGATGCTCAATCTTTACTAACAAATCTAGCCGATGAATTACGTCTGTTGCCACGTTACATAATATTACCTCATAACCTACATGTACATCCACTTGATTACTCTGCTATTCACAACGAAGTGCCTGGCAGAGGGTTCAATCAACCACATTCAAGCTGTCTCTCTACCGTTCCACTCTTGAACGGCACGCGGGAAAAACGAGCACTTAAATTTTACCGTGCGAGCCCTGATTTCTCTTATTTTATCGTGATGATAATTTCTCCCTATGTAGGCGAGTGCCAACAGAATATTTTGGCAATCGGAGGAGAAAACTGGTGATTGAAATTTCATGAGAAGATCCCGTCGCAACGAAAAACGCCTTTGTTTTAATGATTGCCACTCCAATTCACGTATCATGCCTGTGACACTATCTACCCTATTTCGCTACAATACAAAGCGAGCTGCCCTTCTTTGTAGTTTTTCGATGTCATCCGTCAGTCCCACCTGATGCGAACCCCAAACCGCGCAGCAATACTCCAAAACAGGGCGGCCAAGCGTGGTGTAAGCAGTCTCTTTAGTAGACCTGCGTTCTGCCAATGAATAGCAGTCTTTGGTTTGCTCTACCCACAACATTATCTATGTGATCGTTCCAATTTAGATTATTGGTAATTGTAATCCCTATATATTTAGCTGAATTTACAGCCTTCAGATTTGTGTGACTTATAGCGTAATCGAAATTTAGCTGATTTCTTTTAGTACTCATGTGAATAAATTCACACTTTTCTTTATTCAGGGTCAGTTGTCACTTTTCGCACCAAACAGATACCTTATCAAAATCATTTTGCAAGTCGTTTTCATCATCTGATGACTTTACAATACGGTAAATGGCAACCACATCTGCAAACAATCTAAGACGGCTGTTCAGATTGTCTCCTATGTCGTTAATATAGATCAGGAACAATAGAGGGCCTATAACACTTCCTTGCGGAACGCCGGATATTGCTTCTGTTTTACTCCATGACTTTCCGTCTATTACTACGAACTGTGGCCTTTCTGACAGGAAATCACAAATCCAGTCGCACAACTGAGGCGATACTCCATAGGCACACAGTTTGGTTACAAGACGCTTGTGAGGAACGGTGTCGAAAGCCTTCTGGAAATCTAAAAATATGGAATTAATTTGACATCCCCTGTCGGTAGTACTTATTACTTCATAAGTATAAAGAGCTAGTTGTATTTCACAAGAACGATATTTTCTGAAACCGTGCTGACTATGTGTCAATAAATCGTTTTTTTCGAGGTACTTCATAATGTTCGAATACAGTATATGTTCCAAAACCCTACTGCAAATCGACGTTAGTGAATTCAGCGGATTACTCCTACTTACTTCCCTTTTTGGGTATTGGTGTGACTTGAGCAGTTTTCCAGTCTTTAGGTACGGATCTTTCTGTTAGCGAGTGGTTGTATATAATTGGTAAGTATGGAGCTATTAAGTCCTGCGCTAAAAAATGAGGTAATTTAGCATACACACTTATTTGAGGTTGCGCCGCATATTCTAATATTTGCGGCCTACTTGTTTCCACAGTGGTTCTCGCCACTTCCTCCAGTGCTGACATATTAATGCACCCCCGCAATTCAGTAGTTTGCTTTTGAAATGACTCTCTGTTCAGCAGGTAATTCCACCAAATTGTCCACTCTCTGCGAATAATGTTCTGCTTTAACTTGTAATTTACAAACTTGCGAGGATGTTAGTCTCGAATCAGTAAATAACTCCCTTGACTGATTAACTTCCGCGACCGCAAAGTTAACAGCAGTGGCAGCCAGACTCATCTGTTCTACGCCTTCGGGAGGACGGTAATTGTTAGTTCCATGTTCTGGAGCAAACTTCGCCCCAACGCACTGACGTTTCCTTGCGTCCGGACTCCTCGCCTCAGCAATTCCTGCATTAGCTCCTCGTTCCCCAAAGTAACCTCCTTTTCTTATGTTTCCTATGAAGGTTTTGTTAAGAGTTTTTTGGGTACCTATCAGATAAATGCAATATTAATAATTTTATAAATATCAGTCTGTACTCATCTTCGCCGTTTAATTTCAGTAGCTGAAGTCCCACAGCTCAATAATCACCAATAATAATCTGTGACTAACAACACATTGTATTGCGTAAATAACAATAATGCTGTCTGTTTGAAAATTGCCTAAACATGACAAGAACTGTTTATCATTCCCTTTTTACTTATTACTTCGCAAACACTTGCACCTCAGATTAATGCCGTAAAATTTTCCCTCATGGCAACAGCTACGTTTCGCTATTAATGTTACATAGACGCACGCACATATCATTTTCAAAAAACAACATTAAATAATTCTAAACCTACTTTGACTACTAGAAAACAGCATATTTTTATCATAGAAAATTTTAATTTAATCTCTTTAAATTAAAAGCCATTCTCGCAGAAGTAGTGGAATGCTGTCTGAACCACTGTGTTATTAATGATTTGGAACACATTAAGTAAATCTTTTTGTTCCAAGGATATTAACTATTAAAGTGTGTCTACATTTTTCTAGACCACTCCGTATGTTCCTGGGTCATGAGGAGATCCTTCTGGGATTCAGTAATTAATGAGTCGGTGGAAATGCGTTTGACAGAAGGTCTTATTAATCGTGATGGTGACTTTCAACCTGATAAGGCTTCGGGTCCGATGATTTCTTTATATATTAAAAAAAAAAGTCTAACGACAGTTACTTTTATTAATTTTTCACCTGAATTTTAACTTCCCGTGTACGCAGTCCGACAGAGAACGTATGTTGTATCACTATTTCGCTTATGACTGCACGTCATGGAGCGATTTTCGAAGAGGGAGGTAACCTCGGCAGAGGTCGCTTATTTAGCATCAGCCCTTGCGCACACGTCTCCGCTCCACTATCTGGTATAAAGTTAGCGATGTGAATTACCAATCTCCTATGTAAAACTTACCGGAAGATGAGTGAATGGTTATCAGCCGAAACATCGCGGCAAGAAGTCGACGTCATCCGGCTGCAATCCCGAATCTTCATAGAATAATCTTTAGTCCGGCAGAGTTTCAAGAACCAGATAACAAATTTGGAACGGGGCCCAAATTTTAAACCCATCGAAAGAACTGGAGCGTGCTGTAACACAAGCGCTCTTCTGGCTACTGTGGCCTGGGGACATACACTCCTGGAAATTGAAATAAGAACACCGTGAATTCATTGTCCCAGGAAGGGGAAACTTTATTGACACATTCCTGGGGTCAGATACATCACATGATCACACTGACAGAACCACAGCCACATAGACACAGGCAACAGAGCATGCACAATGTCGGCACTAGTACAGTGTATATCCACCTTTCGCAGCAATGCAGGCTGCTATTCTTCCATGGAGACGATCGTAGAGATGCTGGATGTAGTCCTGTGGAACGGCTTGCCATGCTATTTCCACCTGGCGCCTCAGATGGACCAGCGTTCGTGCTGGACGTGCAGACCGCGTGAGACGACGCTTCATCCAGTCCCAAACATGCTCAATGGGGGACAGATCCGGAGATCTTGCTGGCCAGGGTAGTTGACTTACACCTTCTAGAGCACGTTGGGTGGCACGGGATACATGCGGACGTGCGTTGTCCTGTTGGAACAGCAAGTTCCCTTGCCGGTCTAGGAATGGTAGAACGATGGGTTCGATGACGGTTTGGATGTACCGTGCACTATTCAGTGTCCTCTCGACGATCACCAGTGGTGTACGGCCAGTGTAGGAGATCGCTCCCCACACCATGATGCCGGGTGTTGGCCCTGTGTGCCTCGGTCGTATGCAGTCCTGATCATGGCGCTCACCTGCACGGCGCCAAACACGCATACGACCATCATTGGCACCAAGGCAGAAGCGACTCTCATCGCTGAAGACGACACGTCTCCATTCGTCCCTCCATTCACGCCTGTCGCGACACCACTGGAGGCGGGCTGCACGATGTTGGGGCGTGAGCAGAAGACGGCCTAACGGTGTGTGGGACCGTAGCCCAGCTTCATGGAGACGGTTGCGAATGGTTCTCGCCGATACCCCGGGAGCAACAGTGTCCCTAATTTGCTGGGAAGTGGCGGTGCGGTCCCCTACGGCACTGCGTAGGATCCTACGGTCTTGGCGTGCATCCGTGCGTCGCTGCGGTCCGGTCCCAGGTCGACGGGCATGTGCACCTTCCGCCGACCACTGGCGACAACATCGATGTACTGTGGAGACCTCACGCCCCACGTGTTGAGCAATTCGGCGGTACGTCCACCCGGCCTCCCGCATGCCCACTATACGCCCTCGCTCAAAGTCCGTCAACTGCACATACGGTTCACGTCCACGCTGTCGCGGCATGCTACCAGTGTCAAAGACTGCGATGGAGCTCCGTATGCCACGGCAAACTGGCTGACACTGACGGCGGCGGTGCACAAATGCTGCGCAGCTAGCGCCATTCGACGGCCAACACCGCGGTTCCTGATGTGTCCGCTGTGCCGTGCGTGTGATCATTGCTTGTACAGCCCTCTCGCAGTGTCCGGAGCAAGTATGGTGGGTCTGACACACCGGTGTCAATGTGTTCTTCTTTCCATTTCCAGGAGTGTATTTAATATTGCATACACCGCATGCACTCTAAAACTAGAGGGAGGCCCCCTCAGCGAGATTGACTTTCTCGGTGTGAGCTACTCTGCTGATACACAGGACGTCCATAATCCCAGAAAATAACTCGGCCAGTCCGACAGCAATCTTGTTGGACAAAAGCGGAAAGAGAAAACTGCTTAGAACCTATACTGAGCTCTCAAAGGGAATCCACTGAAAATATCTTAGACAAAAATTTTTTGCAGTACCACTGGATTATCATATGGCAAAATGTCTCTGTTTGTTTCTTATTAGCAGAAATCAGTAGCACGTCGTACAAGATTGTTAACAGGACGATACCGATCAAACTGAGAGGCACACACTTGAAACGGACGAACTCCTACGACACATTCAGTGAACCACACACACTGGAGGAGACATTTAGGAAACTGGTGGACAAATACTCATCCTAATCAACACAGCCGTGGTGGACCATTTTGCCTCAGCAAAATAAACAGCATTAGAATTTAAACCACGCCCTGTATAAAGACATCAGCCACCACATCATTAGTTGCCCACCAGCGCACCCTATCTTCCACCTGCGACAGAGATAAATTACAATTTCTGACTCATCTGGGCTAAGATCAGTATCCAATCATCCTACATTGATTTAAATTATCCTTAATGAAAAGTTCATACAGGCAGGTACGAGAGATGTGAAAATATTACAACATTCTCATAACAGTACAGTGGAAAATAATGTTAGTATGTCACAAGATTCACATAAAAGCACAGTAAAAAGTAATTTTAATATATTGCATCAGAATATCAGGGGATTAAAAAACAGAGTAGATTGCCTTCTTGTTTGTATAGAAGACTTAGGAACTGAGGGTGCAATAGATGCCTCACACCTACTACAGTAGTCCAAGTTTATACGCCAACTAGCTCTGCAGATGACGATGAAATTGAAGAAATGTATGATGAGATAAAAGAAATTATTCAGATAGTGAAGGGTGACGAAAATTTAATAGTCATGGGTGACTGGAAGTCGAGTGTAGGAAAAGGGAGAGAAGGAAACGTAGTGGGTGAATATTGATTGGGGGAGAGAAATTAAAGAGGAAGCCGTCTGGTAGAATTTTGCACAGAGCATAACTTAATCATAGCTAACACTTGGTTTAAGACTCATGAAAGAAGGTTGTATACACGGAAGAACCCTGGAGATACTAAAAGGTATCAGATAGATTATATAATGGTAAGACAAAGACTTTGGAACCAGGTTTTAAATTGTAAGACATTTCCAGGAGCAGATGTTGACTCTGACCACAATCTATTGGTTATGAACTGTAGATGAAAACTGAAGAAACTGCAAAAAGGTGGGAATTTAAGGAGATGGGACCTGGATAAACTGAAAGAACCAGAGCTTGTACAGAGCTTCAGGGAGAGCGTAAGGGAACAAATGGCAGGAATGGGGGAAAGAAATACAGTAGAAGAAGAATGGGTAGCTTTGAGGGATGAAGCAGTGAAGGCAGCAGAGGATCAAGTAGGTAAAAAGATGAGGGCTAGTAGAAATCCTTGGGTAACAGAAGAAATATTGAATTTAATTGGTGAAAGGAGAAAATATAAAAATGCAGTAAATGAAGCAGGTAAAAAGGAATACAAAGGTCTCAAAAATGAGATCGACAGGAAGTGCAAAATGGCTAAGCAGGGATGACTAGAGGACAAATGTAAGGATGTAGAGGCTTATCTCACTAGGGGTAAGATAGATACTGCCTTCAGGAAAATTAAAGAGACCTTTGGAGATAAGAGAACCACTTGTATGAACATCAAGAGCTCAGATGGAAACCCAGTTCTAAGCAAAGAAGGGAAAGCGGAAAGGTGGATGGAGTATATAGAGGGTTTATACAAGGGCGATGTACTTGAGGACAATATTATAGAAATGGAAGAGGATGTAGATGAATATGAAATGGGAGATACGATACTGCGTGAAGAGTTTGACAGAGCACTGAAAGACATGAGTCGAAACAAAGCCCCAGGAGTAGACAACATTCCATTAGAACTACTGACAGCCTTGTGAGAGCCAGTCCTGACAAAACTCTACCATCTGGTGAGTAAGATGTATGAAACAGGCGAAATACCCTCAGACTTCAAGAAGAATATAATAATTCCAATCCCAAAGAAAGCAGATGTGAAAATTACCGAACAGTCAGTTTAATAAGCCACAGCTGCAAGATACTAACACGAATTCTTTACAGACGTGTGGAAAAACTATTAGAAGTCGACCTCGGGGAAGATCAGTTTGGATTCCGTAGAAATACTGGAACACGTGAGGTAATACTGACCTAACGACTCATCTTAGAAGAAAGATTAAGGAAAGGCAAACCTACGTTTCTAGCATTTGTAGACTTAGAGAAAGCTTTTGACAATGTTGACTGGAATGCTCTCTTTCAAATTCCGAAGGTGGCAGGGGTAAAATACAGGGAGCGAAAGGCTATTTACAATTTTTACAGAAACCAGATGGCAGTTATAAGAGTCGAGGGCCATGAATGGGAAGCAGTTGTTGGGAAGGGAGTAAGACAGGGTTGTAGCATCTCCCTGATATTATTCAATCTGTATATTGAGCAAGCAGTAAAGCAAACAAAAGAAAAATTTGGAGTAGGTATTAAAGTCCATGGAGAAGAAATAAAAACTTTGAGGTTCGCCGATGACATTGTAATTCTGTCAGAGACAGCAAAGGACTTGGAAGAGCAGTTTAACGGAATGGATAGTGTCTTGAAAGGAGGATATAAGATGAACATCAACAAAATCAAAACGAGGATAATGGAATGTAGTCGAATTAAGTCAGGTGATGCTGAGGGAATTAGATTAGGAAATGAGACACTTAAAGTAGTAAAGGAGTTTTGCTATTTGCGGACCAAACTAACTGATGATGGTCGAAGTAGAGAGGATATAAAATGTAGACTGGCAATGGCAAGGAAAGCGTTTCTGAAGAAGAGAAATTTGCTAACATCGAGTATAGATTTAAGTGTCAGGAAGTCTTTTCTGAGGGTATTTGTATGGAGTATAGCCATGTATGGAAGTGAAACATGGACGATAAATAGTTTGGACAAGAAGAGAATAGAAGCTTTCGAAATGTGGTGCTACAGAAGAATGCTGAAGATTAGATGGGTAGATCACATAACTAATGAGGAAGTATTGAGTAGGATTGGGGAGAAGAGACGTTTGTGGCACAACTTGACCAGAAGAAGGGATCGGTTGGTAGGACATGTTCTGAGGCATCAAGGGATCACCAATTTAGTATTGGAGTGCAGTGTGGAGGGTAAAAATCGTAGAGGGAGACCAAGAGATGAATGCACTAAGCAGATTCAGAAGGATGTAGGTTGCAGTAGGTACTGGGAGATGAAGAAGCTTGCACAGGATAGAGTAGCATGGAGAGCTGCATCAAACCAGTCTCAGGACTGAAGACCACAACAACAACAGACTGAAATATGCTATTGTTAAACCATTGCATAAAAAATGGGATAGATCTGATGCTAACAACTACCGCCCAATCTCACTTCTGAGAGCTTTGTCCAAAATTCTTGAAAAGTAATGTATTCAAGAGTTGTTGTTGTTGTGGTCTTCAGTCCTGAGACTGGTTTGATGCAGCTCTCCATGCTACTCTATCCTGTGCAAGCTTTTTCATCTCCCAGTACCTACTGCAACCTACATCCTTCTGAATCTGCTTAATGTATTCATCTCTTGGTCTCCCTCTACGATTTTTACCCTCCACGCTGCCCTCCAATACTAAATTGGTGATCCCTTGAAGTCTCAGAACCTGTCCTACCAACCGATCCCTTCTTCTGGTCAAGTTGTGCCACAAACTTCTCTTCTCCTCAATCCTGTTCAATACTTCCTCATTAGTTATGTGATCTACCCATCTAATCTTCAGCATTCTCCTGTAGCACCACATTTCGAAAGCTTCTAATCTCTTCTTGTCCAAACTATTTATCGTCCATGTTTCACTTCCATACATGGCTACACTCGATACAAATACTTTCAGAAATGACTTCCTGACACTTAAATCTATACTCGATGTTAACAAATTTCTCTTCTTCAGAAACACTTTCCTTGCCATTGCCAGTCTACATTCAAGAGTAGCATCACATATTTGTAAAAATGAAGTACTAACAAAATGTCAGTTTGGTTTCTAGAAATGCTTTTCAGCAGAAAATGCTATATATGCTTTCACTGATCAAATATTAAATGCAGTGAATAACTGAGCATCACCCAATGGGATATTTCGTGATCTCTCAAAGGCTTTTAGTTATGTGAATCACAAAATTCTTCTAGATAAGCTTAAGTACTGTGGTATGAGTGGGACAGTGCACAAATGGTTTAATTCATACTTAACTGGAAGAATGCAGAAGGTTGAAATTAACAGTACAGATAGTCTACAAAAACCAGCAGAGTCCTCTGATCGGGGTGGTATCCAGAATCGTGTCCCACAGGGTTCAGTCTTGGGTCCCTGTTTTCATGAAGATGCAAAGTTAGTTCTTTTTGCTGATGCTACAAGTATACTAATCACACCCAAGAAGCAAGACTCAGCTGAGGAAATTGTAAATAATGTCTTTCAGAATATTATTGAGTGGTTCTCTGCAAATTTTTAAGAAAACACAGTTTATACAATTCTCTACAGTAAATGGCATAACACCATTGATAAACATAGACCATGAACGGAAATCTGTTGCTAAGGTAGAATACTCAAAATTTCTGGTTGTGTGTATTGATGAGAAATTAAATTGGAAGAAACACATCGATGATCTGCTGAAACGCTTAGGTTGAGCTGCTTATGCTATTAGGGTTATTGCAAATTTTATGATCAACATATCAGTAAATTAGCCTATTATGCCTATTTTCATTCACTGCTTTCATACGGCATCATATTTTGGGGCAATTCGTAATTAAGAGGGAAATTATTCATTGCAATCTTTCGAAATTTAGGAATGTCAGCAACAAGGGCGGCCATCAAACTGCTTAACAACAACAAAAAACTGGCAGGCTTATATCAACATCTAGATGCACCAACACAGCGTGTCAATACCTGAGAGGGAAGAGAGTTGCAGCAGTGGGACGAAATCGTCACCCAAGGACACTCAGCCACAAGTGACCACACGAATACCGCCTACGGGCGACAATCATTATCTAAACAGAAATCTTTAAGTCTTATTTGTTAATTACTAATTTGTATTTTTTAGTCTCATTCATTATTCATTATATGTCGTTAATGTCAAATGTCAAAACATTTTCATTCCTAAGCTCATAATGTCGAATTAACTATGTTAAGTTCATGAAAAAGTCACGATGAGCTTTTTTGTCACCTTAATACGAACGGGAGCTGAGTGTATCGCTATGACCCAGAGACAAAGGAAAAAATCAGGCAATGTGGACTTCTTGTTTCACCACCGCTGAATGAGGCGAAGACTCAACGATCATAGCCGAAAATGATTCCGAGCTTGTTTTGCCACGGTGTGGTGCTAACAGTGTTTGCTCGTAAGACGCAAACCCGCGCAGGAGCAAACTACCGAGACTTTCTGACGAGGTTACAGGTGACTATCTAGGCGAAACGTACGCAGGAAGTTTACAAATAGGTTGCATTTGCAACATGACAATGTCACATCTCATTCTGGACGTGATAGTGAGGTATAGTCCTCTTTGAGCTGCCAAATTTTGTCTCTCCCCTCGCAGTGTTCTCCTGACAACCCGCTATGCACAGACATAGTTTTTTCTCATCTATGATTCATCTAATGGTTGTTGTTGTGGTCTTCAGTGCAGGGACTGATTTGATGTAGTACTCCATGCTATTGTATCCTGTGCAAGCTTCGTCATCTCCAAGTACCTACTGCAACCTACATCCTTCTGAATCTGCTTAGTGTATTCATCTCTTGGTCTCCCTCTACGATTTTTACCCTCTTCGCTGCCCTCCAATATTAAATTGGTGAGCCCTTGATGTATCAGAGCCGGCCGCTGTGGCCGAACGGTTCTAGGTGCTACGATCGCAGGTTCGAATCCTGCCTGGGTCATGGAGGTGTGTGGTGTCCTTAGGTTAGTTAGGTTTACATAGTTCTAAGTACTAGGGAACTGATGACCTCAGATGGTAAGTCCCATAGTGCTCAGAGCCATTTGAACCATTTTATGTCTCAGAACATGTCCTACCAACAGATCCTTTCTTCTAGCCAAGTTGTCTCATAAATTACTCTTTTCCCCAAGTCTATTTAATACCCCCTCATTAGTGACATGATCAATCCATCTAATCCTTAGCATTCTTCTGTAGCGCCACATTTCGTAACTGTAGACAGAAAGTGTGGCCTATTGCCATGGTAGTCTATCTGGTGCCTACCAGCCACTAGTGGGCGTTACAGCTTGCACGATGGGCAGTAGGTGACAGGGTAATTATTACTATACGCTTTAACTTGCTGTAACAGTGTTTTACAAATTTTATAAAATTAAGTTACTGTATTTATTTATTTATTTATTGTTCCGTGGGACCACATTTAGGAGAAGTCTCCATGGTGATGGAACGATTCAATACATGAAATTATAACACGATTATAGAAACAGATAAAATGAAATATAAGAAACATATTCAGGCGACAAGTCATTAGTTTAAATAAAGAAAATCAAGAATGTAACACTGGAATTTGCTTAATTTTTTAGCTCTTCCAGGAGCTCCTCGACAGAATAGAAGGAGTGAGCCATGAGGAAACTCTTCAGTTTAGACTTAAAAGTGTTTGGGCTACTGCTAAGATTTTTGAGTTCTTGTGGTAGCTTATTGAAAATGGATGCAGCAGAATACTGCACTCCTTTCTGCACAAGAGTCAAGGAAGTGCATTCCACATGCAGATTTGATTTCTGCCTAGTATTAACTGAGTGAAAGCTGCTAACTCTTGGGAATAAGCTAATATTGCTAACAACAAACGACATTAAAGAAAATACGTACTGTGAGGGCAATGTCAAAATTCCCAGACTATTGAATAGGGGTCGACAAGAGGTTTTCGAACTTACACCATACATAGCTCGAACGGCCCGTTTTTGAGCCAAAAATACCCTTTTTGAATCAGAAGAATTACCCCAAAAAATAATACCATATGACATAAGCGTATGAAAATATGCGAAGTATACTACTTTTCGTGTTGAAATGTCACTTATTTCAGATACTGTTCTAATGGTAAATAAAGTGGCATTTAGTTTCTGAACAAGATCCTGAACATGGGCTTTCCACAACAGCTTACTATCTATCCGTACGCCTAGGAACTTGAACTGTTCCGTCTCGCTTATAACATGCCCATTCTGTCTGATTAAAATGTCAGTTCTTGTTGAATTGTGGGTTAGAAACTGTAAAAACTGAGTCTTACTGTGATTTAGCATCAAATTATTTTCCACAAGCCACGAACTTATATCATGAACTACATTATTTGATAATGTTTCAATGTTACACACAAGATCCTTCACTACCAAGGTGGTGTCATCAGCAAACAGAAATATTTTTGAATCACCTGTAATACTAGAAGGCATATCATTTACATAAATAAGAAACAGCAGTGGCCCCAGCACCGACCCATGGGGAACGCCCCATTTAACAGTGCCCCATTGGGACTGAACATCATTACCACTCTCAATATTGCGGAGGATTACCTTCTGCTTTCTGTTCGTAAAGTAGGAGGCGAACCAATTGTAAGCTACTCCCCTTACTCCATAATGTTCCAACTTCTGCAGTAATATTTTGTGGTCAACACAGTCAAAAGCCTTCGTTAAATCAAAGAAAACACCTAACGTTCGCAACCTTTTACTTAATCCGTCCAAAACCACACAGAGAAAAGAGACTATAGCATTTTCAGTTGTTAAGCCATTTCTAAAACCAAACTGTACATTTGACAGCAAATTATGTGAATTTAAATGCTGCAGTAACCTTGTATATACAACCCTCTCGATAACTTTAGCAAACACTGATGGCATAGAAATAGGTCTATAATTGTCAACATTATCCCTGTCTCCCTTTTTATAAAGTGGCTTCACTACCGAGTACTTTAATCAGTCAGGAAACCGACCACTCCTAAAGGAAAAGTTACAGATATGGCTAAGTACTGAGCTAACATACGTGGAACAATACTTCAGTATTCTGCTAGATACTCCGTCATATCCATGAGAGTTCTTGGACTTTAGTGATTTAATTATTAACTCAATCTCCCTCTTGTCAGTATCATGGAGGAGCATTTCAGGTAACAGTCTCGGAACACTTTTTTCTAAGAGCGCTATATGATTCCCTGTTGGGACTAGGTTTCTATTTAGTTCACCTGCTATATTCAGAAAGTGATTATTAAGTACTGTACATATATGCGACTTATCAGTAACACGGACATCCCCACTACGCACTGATTCTATATTCTCGACCTGTCTCTGGAGACCAGCCACTTCCTTTACGACTGACCATATGGTTTTAATTTTATCCTGAGACTTAGCTATTCTATCTGCATACCACATACTTTTTGCCTTCCTAATAACTTTTTTAAGCAACTTACAATACTGTTTGTAATGGGCTGCTGCATTTAGATTTTGACTGTTTCTAACGTTTTGATATAATTGCCACTTTGTTCTACAAGATATTCTTATCCCTTTAGTCAGCCACCCAGGCATTACTATGGAACTGGTGGGCAGTCAGCAAATTTAACTGCTAATAGAGATATAAAAGTTAGTGATAGGCGTATTTTAAAATACTAAGTGATAGGCTGTAATTTTAAGTAAGCAAAAGTTTAAAAAAAGAGTACAGTTGCACCAAGCCCCGGTCTGGAACATTGAACTGTCTGGTCCCAAAGCAGCTAGGCGACATGAAAGGGAGATACCTACAATCATTGAGGTGGCCACACAGTATGAAGCAAGAAGAGTTATTCAGAGTGTAACAGCATTCATGCAGGAACCTGACAAAGTGACAGAAGCTAGCCGGCACCTCTAATGAGTGACATTGGGCCATGTGACATCTCTGTCTGAGCTCCTTGAGAAACTGATAAACAAGAAGAGCAGAATGCAAGAAGTCATCGCCACCGAAAGGTGACGCCCATCTACTACAAGCTGTTGTCTTTTCCAGGGTGGAGTGCTGCTCCACTAGAAGTATTGGCCACAACGCTCTCACAAACCACCCTCTAGATCTAGCAGTCAGGCTCAAATACATTTGGTTGTCCTCAGTGCTTGCCGACATTTCCTGAATATGCCAGTGGCCTCTACAGTACTAAAAAATAAAACGTTTTTTATCTTTTTGCAACGGACTGATGCCAGCGAATACTCTTATAATTCATTTATTTGCCTGATGACACCATCATCCTGCAGTAAAGGTGACTACACAGGAACAAAAATTCAGAAAAGTCAATATAAATGTATGAAATAATTTGGCTAGTGGGATATAGACTACATACACAGGCTAACACATCATAGCAAACACCACCTCTATTGATGTTAAGCATATAAAGATATCTAGATGAGTTGTTCACAGATACAGGAATTCAGCTGCCTCTATCTATGGGATTGCGCAACTGGCTGCGCCTTGAAATATCATGTGCAAAATATTCATATTCTCTCGCTCGCTACATGCTAACTATTAATCCTAAAAAAATGAACATGACCTTTTTGTAGAAAATTCAATGTAATTAAATATTGTACTGGGATCTGTATTCACTATATGATGTAGTTTCCGAATTATTCAAGAACAATGTATAAAAGTGACCTTCAAATGCGTTATCCTCGAATAAATCTAAAAACTTTGGCCACCAGAATAAACATATCCCAGTGCAAAATTAAACTACATTAAATTTCCTACAAAAAGAGCTGTTACATTTTTCTGTAAGGCCAATACTTTGCATGTAGCGGGTGAGAGAATATGAAGATCTCACATGTGGTGTTTGTACGTGTTGTTGGTAGCATAAAACCTATCGGTAGGGGCGGCTGAATCATTCTGTATATCAAAAGGCTAAGAGTAAAAAACTTTTAAAAAAACGGCAGTATGTTGTAAAGGGTCAATAGGAATTTACAGTATGCTTAAAGTAAGTTATTCTCTAGTAAATATCTGCAACAGATGGGCTTTTCCATCGCAGTTTGACACCAGACAGCGCTCACTTATGCGAACTGCATTTACCTGTTAATTTTCTCCCAAAGGAAGCCTGTTTTTCAACCCTTTTTTTCTCATTTCTGAATGGGACTGCTTGACTCGCGCATCACGTTTATTCGTGTTTTTTCAATTATATGCCATATTTCGAGAAATAATGGGAATTTATAAATGCTTCATCAACATTAATTCATAACTCAGATACAATAAATAAAGAGTTCAGAGTGGAAATGAAATTAGATGTAAATGGAAGTACGTTTTACTCAAACTGACTGTTGCCGTAGGAATAATTACCGTAAAATCGAAATCTCTTAACAAGTTTCGAAGTTATTTCCGGAAGCGACTCTGCTCCAGCGAACTCCATTTGAAACTCTATTAAGGAAAAGATAAAGCAAGCGATTTCGTGTGCTCGCCGAACAAGTAATCAAACTTTTAATAGGTAGCCCACTAAAAAATATGTTTATACACTTCGGCACCTCCACTAACTTGAAACTATTGCATTGTCTTTGTCAGGAAAGTCTCCATTCCGTCGGATACTTATGCGTAACGTTCATGTTTCCGAAATAATCGAACCGATTTAAAAACGGGATCGAAAACTAGAAATGAACACCTGTTCATAGAATGGGCTGAAGGATGTTTAATAGCAGAGATTAGCGCAGCCGTTTATTAACTTCAGTCACCAACTTAGCTACCTCTGGGTCACAGGGTTCCGGGTTCGATTCCAGGCCACGTTGGAGATTTTCTCTTCCCGGGGACTGGGTGTTTGTGTTGTGCTCATCATTTCATCGTCATCCTCATCATTCGTGACTGGGGCTATATTGGAATGTGAAAAAAAATCGGACTGTACAAAAATTGGGAATATGTATGGGCATTGATGACTGTGCAGTTGGGCGACCCACAAAGCAAACATCATCATCCTCATCCCCAACTCGGGTACAATGTTTTCATGATTTTTTGGATCACAGCGCTCTAGGTACACGTTAATTTGAGTGTAACATAGTCTGCAGTCATGTGGCTCGAGGTATAGTGTATTTTCAGTTGTTACTTACTGCTACTGTGGGGTAAGTTACTTGCTGCTCTGGGTGTGTATCGCGGCGTCTTACACAACTGGGTTCACTTTTGTGTTTGTTGTTACGGGCTGTTACTGTGCAGTTCAGTACGTTTCCTTTAACTTTTTCTACCACCTGGAAGCGTGCTATTCAGCAAGTGATATGGCGAGAATGTTTCTCTGCTATGTGGAAGTTAACTGTGGGTCTGTGTCCTCTATACTGGAAAAGGCTGACGTCGGACAGAACCACTTGGTAATTCGTTAACCCACTTTTCCAGAGTCTTAGGGACGCCTTTGCTCTAACTCACCGAAAGGTACAAAGTGGAAAGCCTCACTCAGTACGCACACCTCAGGTGGAGGTTCGCATGCTACATTGAGAGGTCGTAGAACACACCTCAAACTGCACAACTGTGAGCAGGAAATCTAACGCTCGGTCAAGTGTGTACTTAGGTTGCAGAAAGATATCAAAATACTGTGTTGACCCCGTTGACCGAAAGCCAGTACGTCGACTGAGCCACAGACGCAACGAAATGCCTTTCGGTCCTTCCTTCGAACAAGAGTTCATATTCCCGAAAGTACGCGTTTCCGGATAAATGTTTAGGAAATTTGTTCTTATCGTTTCTATGAGAGCAACACCCTCTCAATTTTTTGCCATTTTGTGTGTTAACGCTTCGTGTATTATTACCAACATTACGTACTGTGAGAATCGTTGTGTGGTACAGTGATTGGCGGTTGATCCACACTCTTTGTAATAGTTCTGCGGTCAAAATAACCCGAAATCACATTGCAATTATATATCGCCCTTGTTTTGAAGACTATTACTTTCAGAATACTCTGACGGAAAAAAATCGCAACACTAAAAAATAATGAATGCAGACAAATGAAATTTCGGGAACACTTTTGTGTAGGCAACATATTTAAGCGATTGCTGTTTTAAGCTCAAAGGTTAATGAAAGCATGAGATAAACCACTGCAAATATGAGATGCTGGTAACCTCCAGAATGTTGAATGCAAGCAAACGAGCATTGATTGTGTTGTACAGTTGCCGGATGTCAGTCTGTGGGGCAAAGTTCCATTCATGTTGTAAGGTGTCAGGCAAATCCAACACCTTCCATGAAAACCCTGACATGATAAGCAAATCCAGTAGTATGTCACATAGCTCCGAATAAATCGTGACATTAAATTAACCAAAGTAATACGAGTAACGAGTGAGCAAATGGAATGCCACAGACTAACACAAGAATGCCTAAATGCATGTCATACCTTCCCACCGTGAGACAGACGCAGTTCCGAGGGGAGAAACGAGAACAGAAGCCGAGAGCAGAACCGTGTTAAGCTAGAAGGCCCTACGATGAGGGACGGACTGGACACCCACGTCGCCAGCTAACCGATAGGACCACCCGCCAGCCCATGTTAAAAGCTAGAGCCCTCCAGAAGAACAGTATAGATCTTACGATAACACAAAAAGGGCCACACCACCCGCAAGTTTTTAGCGTGAGACATTTTCGCTCTCTGTTACGTCAGGACCACCCCCCAACCCATGTTAAAAGATAGAGCCCTCCAGAAGAACAGTATAGATCTTACGATAACGCTAAAAGGACCACACAAGCTGCAAGTTTTAGTGTGAGACTTTTTCGCGTCTCTGTTACGTTGCAAACTTTAAAAACATTGCCCCACCACGAAAAGTATAACGTTTCTCATTGGATGGACAGAATTTTTGTAGGCAGAGCTTAAGGTTAACATTGAGACCCTGATTGGTCAGATGAAAACACAGCCAGATAGTTTTTTTAAGCCAACTTCGGTAAATTGTAGTAAGGAGAAGTTAGGAGAGAGTTGCTTCCGAGACGACGAGATGAGCGGAGCTGTGCTGTCCGCCGCCCCCTCACGAACACCGACAAGGTAATAAACGAACGCGATGCCACATAACAGCGCATAAAGCTTCACTCAGAACTGCAGAAGTCTCATCTGTTACACACCCTTTTTGCGTAATACTAGTGTCGATCGTCAATTAAAGCTCATGGTGTTCACATTTGCCACATGAAGTAAAAATCTGAAACGCGATGATTTTTCTGTTATCAGCCACTGTAATTTACAAGTTAGATAAGTAATTAAAAATAATTGAGGGTCACTGTAGACCATTTTGATAGTTTTCTCTCTTGTGAAACTTAATTTAAACCTAGATTATAGATGTGATATGGCATAGGTCATCCTTCGATACATTGTAGAACTTGGAGAACCACTCAGGGAATATTCGTTCACATTTTTGTTGAACGAAGTTGGTTTTTACCATCCTGTATTAAAACATTTCCTTTTATCAATAGTGCAATTTATAAATAATGTTTTGTGAGTCGAATAAAATTTCCAGTGGTAAACTTAACTGCTTTTTCGACGTTATTTTACCAGCTAACTAAAAATAGGAAAGCCTTGAAACCCTTCCACTAAATTTAGTTAGTATAAAGATTCCTTTACAGTGAGTGCAGTGGAGCTGACGCTGAAATCATTACGTATTTGGTTATATCATCGCTAGTCTCACTGAACTCTTCTGAATTCTACATGTCATGTGTGGTCTGGCGTCTCCTTACCAGCAACAGGTCCCAGGTTCAAACAAGTCAATTCCCTAAAAAACACGCTCAGAGCGTCGTTGCGCGAAAGACACCAAGCAGAATGTTAGAATGTTGCACTTGAGAGGTTTCCTCCGATCATGTCCCATACGAGCTCGACTGGAGACATATCAGGTGATCGACCACGCCAAGGCCACATGTCGACACCGTTCAGCGGTATTTGGGCGAGTGTTATGCTGTTGTAAAACACCCTTGTAATACTGTTGATGACTGGCAGCACAACAGATAGAATCGCCAGGTTGACGTACAAATCTGAGACCAGAACTCCAGATGTAGGTCCATTGTGTCTAGCAACCGACAGGCTGGGTGCAGGCCCTCGACTGACCTCGCTGTAACTAACGCACGGCCATCACTGGCACCTACGCATAACCAGCTGCCATCAGAAAACAACACAAAACACAACAGACCTTCAACCTGCCCTCCAATGAGCTATCTAGATACCACTGACGTCGCAAATGTCGGTGGTTTGGGGTCAATAGAGTGCACGCTAAGGGTCATCTGGCTCGGAGCTGTCCTTGAACTATCTGATTTCTAACAGTTTGCTGTGTCACCGTGGTGCCAGCCGCTGCTCAAATTGCCACTGCAGATGCAGTACGCTGAGCGAGAGCCATACGCCGAACACGATGGCCTTCCCTGTCCGTAGTGCCACGTGGTCATTTGGGGACCACTCTTCTTTTGACCGTGCATTCGCAAGACCAGCGCTGCTAGAAATCATGTGCAGTGGCTAAATTCCTCCTACGTCTTTTTGCAATAGTGCAGAAGGAACATACAGCTCCTTGTAGCCCTGTTACACACAAAAAGCAGGAACTGTCGCACTAGCGCCACTCTTATACGACTGGCGTGAAATCTGAAAAGACATGTAGAAACACCCCTACCAACTTTCGTTTATGTCGCACAAGTCCTCGTCGGTGGTGATACTTTTTCTCTCCAAAAAAATAAAACTGCTCGAAGAGCTAGAAATTTATATCCACAGCTCTAACTCACCAGACCTTGTTCTCAACGAAGAAGTGGAACTTGCAAACAAATCCTATCTTCACATATTTCTTGAAATATTCAAAAACAGAAAATAATTATCCTCTGATAGAATAACAAAGTAATATTCTATATAAATTCGATTTAGCAGTGATACAACAGTCCAAGTGTCATTATCGTAATCTGTAACAGGCATATTGTAGCACAAGCTGTAACCGGCATTGTATAATGTGTAATAGCTTTCAAAATTTCATGTGTGTAACATTATTGTACCTCCTATATGTAATTTATCTGACAACAGTGTGGCTCAAAATAGTTATAGCTGTCATTTTTTAATTTGTAATAGCTGTGAGTAATTTCATATATATATAACAACATTGTACTGCCTAGATCTAAGCTCTTCGACAAAAATGTGGGAAAAAAAACATAATGTGTATCAAGAAATGTCGCAGTCTATAGTAGTTTTTTAAATTTCTATTTATGCAACACCCTTGCACTTACTGTGGCTAAGTTCTTTGACAATAACCTACAAGCTTCTGTGTGAGCAACATCTTTACATCTGCTACATCTAAGTTCTTTGTCCACAGCCCACATGTTTCTATGTAAACGTAGTGTATTTCACGAGTGCGCATTATAATAGTGTAATATGAAGCCATACTTGGTAAAACTGAAATATGGACCTGGAACTGACCTCAAGTGTGTAACTAAGTGGCAAAACTACCACCACAGCATAACTGTAATAATGGTGCTTCATCTTTATGCAAGTACAGATATGTTTTCGTCACATGCTGCCTTATCACTTACAATTGTCCCACTTGTATCTGTATAGTCACCAGCAAACAATTTTTTGTATTTATACAGTGATCTCCAAAAGTACCAACATGCACATGAATGTATAAACACCTGAAGATGGGCGCAAGCCCGAAACCGGTCGTGTGAAAATAAATAACCCTTTATTGTGACTGGTAGCAGATAATTTTCTACACCCCATAAAGGAACAGTCACGGAGTTCGACAGCATCCACTAATGATAAAATTTATTTATCTCACTTGTTTTACTTTCAAAATAAGAGTGTCTTCCTCTGAAGTATTTTTAACCAATGATATTTCGTTCATTTTTACATTTACAACACATTTAAATTTTTAAATGGTTATTCGGTGCAGCTTCAAGTTAATAAGTAACAGGCATATCTTGCTTTCACAGCGACAAGAAAGTTTGTTTACGCCAGAGCGAAAAAAGTCATACAAAGATAATGTATACACAATTCTACTGCGCTGCGACATACTCTCCACTCTGGACTACCTCCAACGGTACAACGGGTTGATTTCCTGTTTTCTTATAATATACTGATTTTCTTGTAGGCTTCTATCACTTGGTCTCTTCCTTACACTAGCAGAACTTCTTCAGAAGGCTTTTGGCTCTGTCGAAATGATATAGGTTTTATTTCTGGTTTGGGGTTGCGAGTCACGCCTCCAACGATCTCGTATATCAGAGTAAATGTGCTGATTCACCACAATTCGCGTACAACCGGACATTCGTCAACCATTGTAGCAGGTCGTGGAAGAAGCCTCTCGTCTCCTCAAGAGCATACTCATTTGGCTCATACACGCCAGTTAATTGCGCTTTTATTCCATGAATTTTTCATGTTTCACTGATTATTCTTTCATTCACTTACCTTGAAACACGTATGTATTCACTAACAGCGATGGCGAGGCATGACAGAATCTCTGACCAGAGAGTTATTTATCGTTGCTAGTCTGCGCTTGACCGCGCGAGAGTTCAGTAGTGTGTGTGGAGTCGGCAGAGAGAATGGTTCAGTTGCGAGTGGCACTCTGTCGGCAGTAGCACTCAATCGGCAGTAGTTGTAGCGAGTGGACGGTTGTACTGAGCGGGCGTCGGCATGCGTCGGCGGCGTGCTCTCCTTCCATCTCTGGTCACGATTCAGGACGAGGTATATTGTTTTAGAAGGTAATGAAGCAGCATTGCGCTCAGCTAATAACATATGTTAATTGTAATTAATTTGTTCAAGAATTGCTCCAATAATAATTTTCTTATAAAGTAACTGTTTTAAACAAAAAGATTCATTTCAAGTAGAGTAATACTTCCTATGCATTCCCTCCAAGAATTAAAATTAAACATGGGCCAGCATTGCACGGAGCTGACCCGAAAAATAAGAGCAAATATTGATGCAGTTTACTGAGGTAAGAATTTTGGTTTTTGTGTTCAGGTTTAATTGTTTCACAGGGCCGAAGGTCAGCGCCGCTGCCCTTATAAAATTTGTCAGGTTTAATTATTTGTGTTCAGATGTTACACATAGTTTATGCTTCATTATGTAATTTATTTTATTGTGGGTATAATGAGCAATCTTCATTTGTTAATGTTTGTGGGGAGTTTACATTTGGGTCATTATTATTCTTTGATTTTGCAAGCAGGTTACGCTTGGTTCATTTTTATTATGCAGATTTGTGGGAAGATAACATTTCACTTAACATTGACTTTCATATTCTTGCTGGGAGGTTACAGTTTAATTATTATTGACTTTTAAAAATTTGCGGGGAGGCTACATTTGGCGACATTCGGACCAGGATCATATTTCTTTGAGAATCTTCTGATAAGTAGTCAGATATCTGCTCTTATTTACTTAATATAATTAGCATTTGGCGCAACGCTTTTACTAATTTTGTGACTTTCTTCCACAGATGATCGGCAATTCGTTGCTCTTTGTTGTATTTGTGGTGTCACCGCCAGACACCACACTTGCTAGGTGGTAGCTTAAATCGGCCGCGGTCCATTTAGTACATGTCGGACCCGCGTGTCGCCACTGTGTAATCGCAGACCTAGCGCCACCACCAAGGCAGGTCTCGTGAAACGAGAGAGCACTCGCCCCAGTTGTACGAGAACCTAGCTACCGCCCAGTTGTACAAGAACCTAGCTACCGACCAGATGTACGAAGCCTTTCTCTCTCATTAGCCGAGAGACAGAATAGCCATCAGCTAAGTTAATGGCTACGAACTAGCAAGGCGCCATTAGCCATACAGTGATTTACTTCACGCCCGTCTGCGTTAGTCTAGCGTGCATTTTCAGCCATCTCAACTTCACGGTGTCGGCCCAGCTACCGACACAACATTGGCGACGAGATAAAAGAGTTCTTTCTGATTGCTTACATTTAATTGTGTCATGGCTTCGCCACATTCTCCAGATGTACTGTTCGAATTTTATCGCTTGCAGAATCAGCAGACGCAGGCGTTACTGGATGCCCTTGGACAGCTCGTCCAGGGTCAACATGCGCTGCACACCGATGCGGCCGCCGCCGCTTCTTCGCTACCGCTGCCACTAAACGCTGTTGCACCTCCCTTTCGACCATACGTGGCAGCCGATGAGACCTGGCACGAGTGGTCTCGCCAGTTCAACTTTCATCTAGCAGCCTACAGAATTCAAGGTAAAGAGCGGCAGCCGTTTTTGCTTTCTTGTGTCGGTGTGTCCACATACCGTGTGATAGTGAAATTGTTTCCCCGACGAGACGTAGCAACTCTGTCCTACGAGGAAATTTTGTCTGCATTAGATGCCTATTTCAAAGAAACAGTTAATGTGGTTGCAAAACGGTATACGTTCTTTCGTACAAAACGTACGGCTGGTCAAACTAATAGGGAGTGGGTAGCAACATTGCAAGGACTTACTAGGGACTGTGCCTTTGAATGTGACTGTGGTCTTTCTTATTCAGATACAATGGTGCGTGATGCAATTGCACAGAACGTTTCTGATGTTCGCATACGGGAGCAAATTTTGAAACTAGTTAATCCCTCCCTTCAACAAGTGATAGACATATTGGATAGACAGGACACACTTGACTGTGCTCAGGAATCTTTTGAAACTTCGCCAGCCGTGTGTAACATTAACCGGCCCGCTGGACGCGCTGCGCGGCCCGGTAACCGGGCCTCGCGCACGTCCGCACAGCTGCCGCCGCGCGCTAAGCCACGTGTGCCGCGCCAGCCCACAAATGTAGTGAAATCGTGCCCGTGGTGTGCTACTAGACATTCACGTGAACATTGCCCGTCACGCCAAGCTATTTGCTTTTTCTGCAATAAGAAAGGACATGTTCAAAGTGTTTGCCAGAAAAAGCTGAGATCAGACAATCACAATCATTCCAGGCCCTTTGCTTTGCGCCGGAATCGAACCAAGGACACTCAGGCTCGTGGACCTTCGCCTATGGACATTCATGTCGTTAATTCCGCTTCGTCCAGTGACACTTTCTCTAACAGTAACTGTGTTCGTCCCACAAAAACTGTGCGTCGACGTCGCCGGAAATCACGTCAATTAGCAAGTGATTCTGTACCAGTGTCTGTTCCAATTGCACAAAACAGTCGCTCTTGTCGTCGGCAGAACAATAAACTTTTTGTGGACTTAGACTTTGAAGGCAAAGTGATACCATTCCAGCTCGATACCGGTGCTGCAGTTTCATTGCTCAATCACGACACGTACAAACAACTGGGCGCACCTCCGTTGCGTTCCGCAAATGTTAAGCTAACTACATATTCCGGACAGAAACTTCCTGTGTTAGGACAGTGCAGCCTTCTTGCAACATACAAGGGACAAACAAAACTTGTGTCATTTTACGTTCTTCGTTCTTCTTCTGCAGTGAACTTGTTTGGTCTAGATTTGTTTCAGTTGTTTAACATGTCTGTTGTAAATCAGGTGCTATCAGTGAATCAAACTGTGCCTTCAGACAGTGTTTCTCGGCTGTGTGACGAATTTGCAGACATTTTTGCACTGGGCTTAGGTTGCGCTAAAAACTATGAAGCACATTTAGAACTGAAGGTAAACGCGCAACCGAAATTTTTCAGGGCGCGCAATGTTCCCCACGCATTGCGTGATGAGGTCGCAAGAACGTTACACGATCTCGAATCACAGGGTGTAATTGAACGTGTGCAAGCTTCTCTCTGGGCCTCACCCTTAGTAATTTTGCCAAAACCTTCCGGAAAATTGAGACTTTGCGTGGACTTCAAGGCCACAGTGAATCCACAGCTAGTGACTGCTACTTTTCCTTTGCCCCGCCCGGAAGATCTTTTTGCTAAACTGTGCCCGGGAAAATATTTTTCAAAGTTGGACCTAGCCGATGCGTACTTGCAAATACCGGTGGACGACGAATCCCAGCGCGTATTGGTGGTTAACACGCATCTTGGATTGTACCGCTTCAAAAGACTGCCATTCGGGTGTGCATCCGCCCCTGCCTTGTTTCAGCAATATTTACAAACTATTTGTGCGTCGGTCCCTACTGCAGCAAACTATCTGGACGATATAGTGATCTCCGGACAGACAGAAGAAGATCATCTTGCGAATTTACGAACATTATTTCAGGTCTTGCGGCAAAATGGTCTTCGCTTGGGGAAGGACAAATGTGTGTTTTTTGCTCGTGACTTACCATACCTGGGACATGTCATTAATGCCCAAGGCATACATCCGAGTCCAGAGCACCTCCGTGCCATACAAGAATTGCCTTCCCCTCAAAATGTGAAACAGCTACAGAGTGTGTTGGGTAAAATTAATTATTACAATAAATATGTGCGCAATGCCTCTTCCATTTCAGCTCCGCTTCATCGCTTACGCCGTAAAGGTGTTCCGTTCGTCTGGACGACGGAATGTGCACGCGCCTTTCGCCAGTTGAAATCGGCGTTGCTTTCTAATGCTTGCCTTACGCCATTCGATCCCCAGAAACCCCTTTTGTTGATGGTAGATGCATCGGATTTCGGGATCGGTGCTATGCTTGCGCACAAAGTTGGCTCCCATGATCGCCCTATTGCCTTTGCGTCCAAATTGCTCTCGTCTGCGCAAAGAAATTATTCACAGATAGAGAAAGAAGCTTTGGCTCTCGTGTTTGGTGTTACTAAGTTCCATGATTTCTTGTATGGTCGTCACTTTACCATCATCACAGACCACAAACCTTTGACATCGCTTTTTCATCCGACCAAGCCTGTACCTCCACGTACAGCGCAGAAATTCATTCGCTGGTCTATTTTCCTCTCGCAGTACCGCTACGATATCTTGTATCGGTCCACTGCTAAGCACGGAAACGCCGATGCGTTGTCCCGTTTGCCTGTTGCTGAGGATAAAGCATTCGATTCTTCCGAACTTGCTTGCATGTTCATTGATTCGGAAATCGATGAAGTGGTCGAATCGTTTCCGATTGATTTTCGTCGTGTCGCTACAGCCACAGCTGCTGACCCTGTCCTTGCTACTGTTTTACGTTTGTTGCTACGCAATGGCCTTTGTCAAAGTCTCGGATCGAGGATCCGTTGGTTCGCCGATTTTTTGCTCACAAGGCGAGACTTTTTGTTCGACGTGGTGTTTTGTTGTTGCGTTCTGATAATGATCAGTCCAGAGTCGTGGTCCCACGTTCGTTACAGTCCTCTGTTTTACGGCTTCTTCACCAAGGACATTGGGGTACAGTGCGAACGAAACAACTTGCTCGTCAGCACTGTACTTGGTTCGGAATCGATGCTGCGATTACGAATATGTGTTCTTCGTGCCCGGCGTGTGCCGAACAACAGTCCGCAACGCCGCGGAAAGTCTTTGCGTGGCCAAAAGCCACTTCCCCTTGGCAACGCTTGCACATTGATTTTGCTGGTCCATTCTGGAATGCTCGATGGTTGGTTCTGGTCGACGCCTTCAGTAATTTTCCTTTTGTTGTCCGGATGTCTTCCACGACGTCCTCCGCCACCATCCAAGCGTTGTCTGCTATCTTTTGCATTGAAGGTTTTCCGCAGACTATTGTTTCCGACAATGGCCCACAATTCATGTCCGCAGAATTTCAGTCATTCTGCCAGGCCAATGGTATTCAACATCTGACATCCGCGCCGTTTTCGCCTCAGTCCAACGGTGCCGCTGAACGATTGGTCCGGACTTTCAAGTCACAGATGTTGAAGTTGCAAGAGTCGCATTCTCGGGAGGACGCATTGTTGCTCTTTTTGTCTTCGTATCGCTCTCAGCCCCGAGATGGTCGCTCGCCGGCTGAGTTGCTCCACGGTCGTCCTCATCGCACCTTGATGTCTTTGCTGCATCCGCCGCATCAGGTTCCTGTGCAGCGGCAGACTCCTGCTTTTGCTCCAGGCGACGTTGTATTTTATCGCAACTATCGCGGTTCACGGCGTTGGCTCGCTGGGCGCATTCTTCGCTGCCTCGGCCGCGCGATGTATTTGGTTTTGGGGGCCTCTGGTGAGGTGCGTCGGCATCTCAATCAGCTGCGCCTCTGTCGTCGCTCGGGTTCTGCCGCTCCCCGTCTGCTTTCAGCGACGGTGCCGTCCGGTCAGCGCCCTGGGGACCCATCTACTGGCTCGCCTCATCCCCAGGTGTTACCGACGATGCCTTCCATTTTGCCCCATGGCGACGCGCCGCCGCCACTGCAGCAGCAGCAGCCGCCGCCGCCGCCGCTTGTTCTCCCGCCGGCGCCGCCCGCATTCGACGCTTCGTTGCAGCCGCCAAGCGCCTCCCAGGGTCACGCGCCGCCGATCGCTTCCCATGACCGGCTGTCCTCCGCCATGGAACTCCCGCCCGCTCCGGACCACATGACGTCATCGCGCGTCGGCTACCCCGACGCAATGGAGGTTGATCCTTCGGTCCCTCCTGTCTCTTTACGGGCGCATACACCGCATGTTGACGTGCACCCTGGACTAGTTTTTCAGGCGTTTCCTAGCTCCCCTCGGACCGAATGGCCGGGTGCGGGTGGCACAACCTCGCCTGTTGTTAGGCTCCCCACCTCCTCGCATACGTCAACATGTGGTCCTCCCCACGGCGGGCGGAAGCCTTATCACACTACCGTTCGCCGATTTGCGGGGGAGGAATGTGGTGTCACCGCCAGACACCACACTTGCTAGGTGGTAGCTTAAATCGGCCGCGGTCCATTTAGTACATGTCGGACCCGCGTGTCGCCACTGTGTAATCGCAGACCTAGCGCCACCACCAAGGCAGGTCTCGTGATACGAGAGAGCACTCGCCCCAGTTGTACGAGAACCTAGCTACCGCCCAGTTGTACGAGAACCTAGCTACCGACCAGATGTACGAAGCCTTTCTCTCTCATTAGCCGAGAGACAGAATAGCCATCAGCTAAGTTAATGGCTACGAACTAGCAAGGCGCCATTAGCCATACAGTGATTTACTTCACGCCCGTCTGCGTTAGTCTAGCGTGCATTTTCAGCCATCTCAACTTCACGGTGTCGGCCCAGCTACCGACACAACAGTATTTGTATTTGTTGGATTTTGCATTGTCTTTGTTTCATTATTGAATAAGTGTGATTTAAGTAAAAATGCCGTCAAAGACTGTTAATAGTGCATCGCGAGGTATAATGAGTGAAATAACCGAATTAAATAACTTCACCGATAGTACTTGTGACACGCAATGTAATGATGACAATCCTTCATTTAGTGACAATCAGTGTGTACCGACCAACAATGTTGATTTTTATCTTATTGATGAACAGATAAATTCAATTGCGTCGTCTACTAATTTAACGACAATTGATGACGTGGGGCGTTCTGTTGCGATGAGCGCCGCGCGGTTCAACACAACCGGTTTCCAAAATTCACGTGACGAACAGACAAATTTTTCTATTGAAAATGAACAGAGTAATCAGAGTACGACAGATTTATTTAATTCCGGTGTAGTAACTAACAGTGCTCATCCGATTGGCAAACCCTTTCAAAAATCACAAAATGACCGAATGGTTACACAAAACGTGACAATTGTAGGCACGTCATTAAACAGCACAGAGAATAGAGTGGGTAATATTGGCTCGGATCACATTATGGCACTATTGCTACAACAATTTGATGAAAAATTCAAACAACTTAGTGAAAAGTTAGACAGCAATTCCAAACAACAGAATGAAAGACAAGACGACAATCACAAACAACTTAAAGAAGATCTCAAACAACAGCTTAATGAAAATAACGAAAATCTCAAACAACAACTTAATGAAAAATTAGACAACAATTCCAGACAGTTAAATGAAAAATTAGACAACAATTCCAGACAGCTTAGTGAACAGATTAGAGCCGTTGCCGCGCAGTGTCTTGATACTAAGGAACAATTACGTGAGGAAATTAAGGCTTGTGCTAGGAAAAGTAGCGAAGAAATTAGATTTGTTGCTCAAGAATTAAGGGATATGCAAACAGTTACAACAGAAACACTTAGAGACGAAGTTAGTGCAGTCGGTAAACAATGCTCTGAAAAAGCAACACAGTTACGCGACGAGTTTAAAATAATGACAACAGAACTTTCGCGCACACTGGATGCAGAAGTAGACGAGAAATTCGAACAACAGAACAGACAGATTGAAGAACGTTTTAATCTTCACCTACAAAACAGTGATACGCGTTTCCGCAAATTTACACAGGATCAAAATAAAGTAAAACGTCAAGTCATGGAAACAATTACTGCACAGAGACAAGAAGAGAAACGTAAAATGTTTGCGAAGGCAAAAACATACGTAGACAACAATATTGCTACAGTGTCCGACGAAATTAATACCATCAAACAGTTGAACACAGAATTGCGTGATGAGATTTCTGACCTTAAATCAAAAAACAGATACACACACAGTAGATTTTCAAACAGTGACCGACAGACTCGAACAATTAGAACTAACACAGGATTCCGATGTCGTCAAAGCTGACGTTAAAAAATTGAACGAAACCACACGTAAATTACAAAAACAAATTAATACTTCAGATAATAAAAACGATGATCAGGTAAAATTACTGACTGAAAAATATGATGAATTGGCCAGTCGTATTGACGTTATTGAAAGTAATAATGACAGCAAATCAGACGATACTGCACCGATTTTGTTTAACCAAACACCTGAATTACAACATTTACAGCAGACAATCAATGAGATCGATTTGTCTAATAACACATTACGTAGAAAATTGTCAAGTTTACAGTAAGAGGTAACAGAGATGAAAAATGTTTCACTCAATAACACGTCACAGCATACGGCGAATTCCGAACATTTCTCACACTCACACAGCCAGTATAATTTAGGTAATCTACAAAGAGTACGTGAGTTAGATTCCGAACACTCCCAGTCAAATAGAATTTCATTCAATCCTGAACCGGTTCCGACATACAGAGACGATAATTTTGATTACAAACATTTTCTATCAGTGAGAAAATTTAAAGTATTTAAAAATGACAGAACACAGATTCACCCCTTGGATTGGATACAACAATTTAGCTTTGCTTTTCCACCGACTTGGCCTGTAACACATAAACTTGAATTTATTTGTAGTTTTTTGGAAGGCGAACCGGCAACTCGTATGAGACCGATCGCGAGACAATGTTACTCGGTAGAAGAATTTCAGAATGTTTTTCTGTCAGTGTATTGGTCGAAGACGACACAGCGCGGAATTAAGGATCAACTAATTAGTTTACCGAATTATGAGAACTCAAATTTTCCCAGTGTCACGCAATTTTTTGAACACATGATCCAACAAAACCAGTACCTAAGTGAACCTTATAGTGAATCTGCACTTATTCAATTATGTATCTCTAAATTACCATGGTCATTAAGAGTGTCACTTTTAACAGGTCAGCAAAAAGAAAATATCTCGGCATTCAGAGATCTGTTACAGCTTTTGGAAGTACAGCAATCGGATTATTCCTTTATAAACAAAAATTTTTCTTATAATAACCAAGATCAACAAACGTACAGCAATTACGATCAGCCACGTAATTTTAATAGCAAAAGTAACAGACGCTTTAGGAACGGCAACCACCAGAATTTTAATAACAGACAAAATTTTAATTATCAATATCGTCAAAATTATCAGCAACAGGAACCACATTTTGGTAACAATAGACTTTTTCACCACAACAGCATGAAAGTCAGCCGGTTAGCATACCTAACCAACAATGTAATGCACAAGGTCAACCAAGCTTTAATGTTTCGCCACGTGCACGTATAGTCCCAGCTACAACAAATAGTAATGCACGACAGCAAGGAAATAACTACGTGCAGAAAACACAGTACTTCAATTCCTATCGCAATGCACCGTATAGGAATGACTATCACGACAGACGTAAAAACAATGAGCACAATTATCAACATACGTTCAATAACAGTCGGTCTTACCAGCAGCAAAATGATCAGCAACAACATATTGTCATGAATGAACCCGACAGTAGGTATCATCCAGAGCGTAATACGTCTGGAAGAAATAACAGAACAGTTCAAATAGTCGAAATGCCGCAACATCGTCCAGAAAATAATAACACGTCAGATAGAATTTGACTAGATACTGTACAGGTCGCATCACCCAGTAACACAAGCACTACTTTTGACACGCAGAATGTTGTTCACGAAAATGTTATTACCTTTGACGACATCAGAGACACTCTTTTGCAGGAAAGATCAGTTGTTCAGAAAACTATTTCACACCCTGTCATGGAAATTAAAATTGGTTCATCGAAATTCTCAGCAGTAATCGATTCCGGATCACCTATGGCAGTAATAAATGTAGAAACTTTTAACGAGTGTAACAAAGACAATACGTATCCTACGTTACCATTAGGCAAAACAAAAATGAAAGGAGCAATATCGAGTAAAGGAGTAGATGTAAAATTACAGACACATTTATCATTTTGTATTGCAGGTCACACATTCGACTCAAATTTTTGGATTGTTCCATTATTGACAACAGACGTTATTTTAGGTACTAATTTTCTCGTACAACACGATGCAGTTATTGATTTTCAAAATTCCTACTTAATGTTGAAGGATGAAAATGTGCAATTGGCTTTAGAATTTCAGCACTCATTATCTGCAGAAGAACAAACAATTAATCGCACAGAGGTCATTTCCGTATCACGTAGCATAGACTGTAATTCCACATTGTTCACAGATACGTACGTACATAACTATAATACTCCAGATGAAACCGACTATGATGTTATACAGACGATTTCTGATAAAGTTAAACAGAGCAGTGCAAATACAGACAACGAACGCACGCAGCTACGCAATATTCTTTTACAGCAAGCTCCAGTTTTCAACAACATTCCTGGTGCCATGTCCGGTTTTATGAAGGATTTTCAAGTCAAACAGCATGATACATTTAAAGCCAAGCATTACCCCATTCCATATATCCATAGAGAACAAGTTAAGAAGGAATTGCAAGATATGCTCGACCAAGGAGTTATTGAACCGGCAGTTAGTCCGTACATAAACCCGCTACATATTGTTAAGAAAAAAGATGGTTCACTTCGCCTCGTGCTTGATTCACGTCACATCAACGACATAATTATTAATGAAACAGATCGACCACAGACACTAGAGGAACTACTACAAAAATTTCACGGTACTGCTGTTTATTCTACATTAGATTTGAAATCGGGATTTTGGCAAATTCAGCTCCAGCCGAATTGTAGAAAGTACACAGCCTTTCTCTGTTTTGGTGACTGTTATCAATTTTGTAAATTACCATTCGGTTTAACTATTTCTTCTGCAGCTTTTATTCGCGGTTTGAACACAATACTTCCGACAGAACTTAAAGACAGAATCACGACGTATGTAGACGACATTCTTATCGCAGAAGCTAACTGGACTGAACACAATCTGATTCTTGAACAACTGTTGCAAACTCTTCGTGCACAAGGACTCACAGTTAATCTCGGTAAATCGCATTTTGGCAAAACTTCTATAAAATTTCTTGGACACGTAATTTCAGCAGAAGGCATTATGTCTGACCCGGAAAAACTTCAAGCTTTACGTGACATTACTGTTCCTACGACAAAAAAACAACTACGCAGTTTTTTGGGTTTAATTAACTTTTTTCGTAAATTTATTCATTACTCTGCTTTAGGTACCCCCAGATTATGCCAATTGACAGGTAAAAACAGTATTTGGTTCTGGGATAAGCAAGCACATTCTGAATTTGTGAACCTGAAAGAAGCCTTGTTGAATGCTCCACTTTTATCGCACCCAGATCTTACCAGAAATTTTTCGATTGCCACCGACAGTTCTAACACCGCTTTAGGCGTACATATTTTTCAGGAAATTGAAGAAGATGGTTGTACAGTAATTAAAAACATCGCATCTGCAAGTCGCATTCTGTCACCTGCTGAACGAAATTATTCTGTTACTGAGCTTGATACATTATGTGTTGTTTGGGCTTTTACGAGATTTCGACATTTTCTTTATGGAAGACATACCACCGTCTACACAGACCACAGAGCAATACAATTTTTACTTTCGGCTAAATTTACTCACGACAGGTTAAGCAGATGGAAACTTTATTTGCAGGAATTTAATTTTACAATAGTTGACATTCCCGGCTCACAAAATGTTGTAGCAGACGCACTATCTCGTTCTCTCAGCAACAATCAGCAAGACATCGCAACCAACGTCTGCAAAGCAAATTTCAGCGTCATGTACATTCAGCAAGTTGCATTTGAAAATTTTATTTCGTCGTCATTACAGGACATAGCACAAGAGCAAAATAAGGACAACGTATGGAAAGAGATTAAACACCTCTGGCAAGATAGGAAAAATGTTACGATTAGAAACCATTACACTGTACGCAATGATATTCTGTTTCGCCGCTCTCATCCTGACAGCAACAATTGGTTATTATGCATTCCTGACGAGCTTGTTAACAAATTAATCTGATATACTCATTTAAGTTACGCACATTACGGAGCCAGAAAATGTTTTCTTGTACTGAGACAGAACTGTTATTTTGGCAACATGGAGAAACGTATACGACGAGGTTTAGCGTCATGTAAAATCTGCCAGAAAGCTATGTCAGACACAACTTCACATATTCCTCCATTATATCCCATTGTACCTGTTAAATTGAGACATATGGCCGCTGTAGACATTTTTGGTCCAATTCCGAGAACTAATAGAGGTTTTTGCTACATCTTTGTCGCTGTTGAACTCACTTCAAAATTTGTTACCTTCACTCCATTACGCAAAGCTATTGCTAAAACTGCCTCGATGGCATTCGTGAAACATTTCTTCTTTCATGTAGGGCATGTGATGAAAGTAATTTCCGACAATGGATCACAATTTCGATCTGCTATATGGACACGTATGTTACGAGCTAGAAACATTTCTCCGATCTATGTATCCAGGTACCATGCTTCTTCGAACCCTTGTGAACGATTAATGAAAGAAATTGGTAAACTGTGTAGAATATACTGCCACAAAAGACATATTGATTGGGGCACACACATACACTCATTCCAGGATGTAATTAATTCCATACCAAACGAATCCACTATGCTATCCCCGTCTGTTATACTGAAAAATGCTGAACCACCTAACAAAATTAAAGAATTAGTAACATTTCCTACATCTCGTCGACTACGACACCATGAAATAATTGACATTGCGCTGAACAACATCAGACGTGCCGCAGAGCGCCGGAGAAGACAGGAAAAACAGGTTTGTACACGCCGTGACTTTCAAATTGGACAGAAGATATTAGTACGTACACACTATTTATCCAACAAAGGAAAGAGTAGCTGCAGTAAATTTGAGCTTCTATACGCAGGTCCATATCGAATTCGCAGCATTCCTCACCCTAATGTTCTACACGTCGAAACTTTGAGAAGAAAATCGAAAGGAAACCACCACTGGTCAACGTCAAACCTTTTATTGAATGAAGATATTTTATGATTTAACATGCTATAATGCCATTTGCTAATTTTATGATCACTTATGCAGTTATATTCACATGACTACTTAGTGATGATTATCGTATTTTTTCTTGGCAAGTGCCCGGCAAGGTAAGGTTACCAGGTCGCTCTTCTTGTCGTTACACATCAGACCGTGCATATTTTCCCAGATGAATTTACACATTTTATGACCACTTACGCAATTATATTTATGTGACTACTTACTGATGATTATCGTATTTTTTCTTGGAAAGTGCCAGGCAAGGTAAGGTTAGCAGGTCGCTTTTCTTGTCGTTACACATTAGACAGTGCACATTTTCCAGATAAAATTACGTATGTTACGAATAATTATGCAATTCTATCTAGTGATATATTAATTTTATCAATTTTTTTCTCTTTTAAAGTCTTCAATTCTCGCCTCTATTAACTACACAACATACAAGCTGCACACAAAGAAGGTCACATTTCTTGTCATCATTTTTTTATCTATGTACGATTGTTTCATGTTTTGTTTGTATGCACTATGAAATAGTTAAGACATAGCAAACACCAGTTGACTTTGACATTTAACCTTATGATATCTCAACATCGTGACTACTTTACTTTTGCTGCTGCATTGTGATACACTGGGTACATTTTTGCCTCTGAACACTATCTATGTTTTTCACATATTACGTTTTCTGTCATGTTATGCTGTATGATTAATTATATTTCCATAAACCAGTCATTATTTAGTGAGTATATGATGTAAATGCAAGACATTAATCTTTGTTCATCAATTTCAGAAAGAAATGATGCGTGAAAGGAATATATTAAACAAAATGGGAATTTCACCTTCGGAATGAACGAAAGAGAATGCAATACTTCGTGATGAAGAGTAAATGGATCAGGATTAACAAGCATTAACAATAATATACTATACACATCGTAGAATAGCAGTCTTAACTAATTTTTTCTTTCAGAATACGAGGCGATTGATGCAAGCTATCAGACAGAACTACACATCTTAGTTTTAGTGATGAAATATGATAGAAATAAGGAATAGTTGTATAATGAGTGATGAAGTGATTTTTTTGCAGATGATAATGAATGCTGATGAATAATGATGGAGAATATGCTACTATGGATAATGTTTTCTTTACAGGTGATGATAATAATGGAGTTATGATAATATAGATAATGAAGTGATGGACAATGAAGTTTTTCTTTACAGATGAGGATATTGTTGAAGTTATGTATTTATGCTATGTAATTTTTTTAAGTATTTGTTGCAGTTCGTTTTGACAGTAGGTACTATATTGCATAGTATGATGACTGAAGGTTTTGGAAGGGAGAGCTATGGAACACAATTTTATACACATTTCATTACCTGTTAATTCGAAGTTCACTACTTTTCAGCATAAAATGCGTTTCTTCTTTCAGTTTAATAATCCATTTTTGTATATTTTTCAGGAGAAATTATTTATGGAATTAATGTGCTATAAGCAGTTGTTCATTAAGTCTATGTCATTTATGAAGGTGATTACATATACTTTACTTGTTTCATAATCTTGCTACAGCTAACTCATGACGAATGACGTTACACATTTTCATTTACAGCAACAACCCAAAAGCAATTTTTTTTCTTTCCCCTGTAATTACCCAGCGCAATGCATTGCTAACACAAAAAAAAGGAAAGTATTACCAGTCCCAAATAATGCTACCAATTTAAAAGAGTTATGAGTAATACTGAATGATGTTTTCCAACCACAGACTTTGAGTAATAGTTACAGTATAATAATAATGCTTTGTAACTGGGAAATGAATGCTAGTGATTACTGTATTGAGATGACCAATGATTAATTATGAACATTATTCTGTAATACTATGTTATTGACTACCTCCTGTTTTAAGTAATGACTTCTCCTGATTTTTAATTAGGCAATGAGTGCCAATGTTCTCTGTAATACGCCACATGAATATTATTATGTAATATAATTAGGCAATGAGTGCCGATGTTCTCTGTAAAACGCCAATTTATGAACATTATTCTGTAATACTACATACATGGTACAGAAATGTTCAATAACTGGGCAGTGAATGCCGCAAACTACTAATGTAATTCTCAGTGAAGACTAGTATGTGACTTAATGTCCTTCACCTTCTGACCTAACTACCTTGAATTACTGCAATATCCGTTTGTCCTGTATATCCTCTTGATCATGGGGCACTATATTTGGTTTTTGCACTAATTCTATGTTGGTGTACCTTACAAGAACGTGGTGTTGACACGACATGCTGTCCACCACTGTAAGCGATGGAGATGTTATTATGGTCCCACTGTTTGGTGTACCTAATGTACTGCCAAAATGATAACATGGAATATTACTACGACGTTTCAGTGTCTTCGCTACGCTGATAAATACTTCTGGGAAAAGAACTTCAGATTGTTTCACTTGGTGTTGTGTTCCAGTAGAAAGATATGGAGTTTCAGTGCAACTGCATGCAACCTAAAGTGCTACAACCATGATGCAATCCTTCCCTTTCCTATCCTAATTCTTGTAACATAGTGAAAATCATTTTTTTGCTAGTATGATTTGTATTCATGACCAATACACTTTTTTGATTTGCTGATATATTTTGAATTATAGTGCGTGTGCACTTTTTTCATTTTTCTAACATGATTTCTACTTATTGTATATACATTTTGTGATTTGCTGTTATATTCTGAATTATAGTGCGTGTGCACTTTTGTCATTTTTCTAACATGATTTCTACTCATTGTATGTACATTTTTTGATTTGCTGATATGTTCACTACTTCAGTGCATGTGCACTTATCCCATTTGTTAATATGTTTCATACTCACATTTTGTTATTGCCTAATATCTTTTGTACTCAGTGCATGTGCACCATATTTACTTCATGTTCTAGATCTGTATATTCTCTGTTTGTAAAGTTAGTCAGTTAAGAAAAAATTTGTTGCTCATGGCAAGTCCAAATGACTCACCATCGCTGCCAAACTTTTGTCCCCCCCCCCCCAGTGGAGGGTTATGAAACACGTATGTATTCACTAACAGCGATGGCGAGGCATGACAGAATCTCTGACCAGAGAGTTATTTATCGTTGCTAGTCTGCGCTTGACCGCGCGAGAGTTCAGTAGTGTGTGTGGAGTCGGCAGAGGGAGTAGTTCAGTTGCGAGTGGCACTCTGTCTGCAGTAGTAGTCTGTCGGCAGTAGTTGTAGCGAGTGGACGGTCGTACTGAGCGGGCGTCGGCATGCGTCGGCGGCGTGCTCTCCTTCCATCTCTGGTCACGATTCAGGACGAGGTATATTGTTTTAGAAGGTAATGAAGCAGCATTGCGCTCAGCTAATAACATATGTTAAATGTAATTAATTTGTTCAAGAATTGCACCAATAATAATTTTCTTATAAAGTAACTGTTTTAAAGAAAAAGATTCATTTCAAGTCAAGTAATACTTCCTATGCATTCCCTCCAAGAATTAAAATTAAACGTGGGCCAGCATTGCACGGAGCTGTGCCAAAAAATAAGAGCAGATATAGATGCAGTTTACTGAGGTAAGAATTTTGGTTTTTGTGTTCAGGTTTAAGTGTTTCACAGGGCCGAAGGTCAGCGCCGCTGCCCTTATAAAATTTGTCAGGTTTAATTATTTGTGTTCAGATGTTACACATAGTTTATGCTTCATTATTTAATTAATTTTATTGTGGGTTTATTGAGTAATCTTCATTTGTTAATGTTTGTGGGGAGTTTACATTTGGGTCATTATTATTCTTTAATTTTGCTAGCAGGTTACGCTTGGTTCATTTTTATTATGCAGATTTGTGGGAAGATAACATTTCACTTAACATTGACTTTCATATTCTTGCTGGGAGGTTACAATTTAATTATTATTGACTTTTAAAAATTTGCGGGGAGGTTACAACCTCCATCCAATTATTACTAGTGTCAATTTAATTTTTGTGAGTACTGATACCCGTTATTTTGCTCATTCAGCTTTTTCCATTCCACTCCGAAACGGAATATGCATTCCAGTCACTTCTAGTGCACACCCTTCTTTTTCGTTTATTTATTTAACTGCCAGGATATCCGTTTTCAATACTTCCATTCCTTTAACTATAGTCCCAATTTTTCCCGCCAGTTGTTCATTCTATTTTACGGAAATCAAGTTTCTTCTTCTTAACAAAAGTCAATACCTTTTCATCCATAAAGCTTTTTTTCTTCGGGAAACACATCAAAGCGTGTTTTTACTGGGACGGAATGCCCACATCCTGCCGAATCTCCAAGCTGAACTACCAGAATTTATCCTCAGGGTGTACTCCCCAAGGAAGGCAGTCTTAACTATGGCTTACAATACCTCCTGCCCTACGTTTCCATGTCAAGGAAGAAAAGCTCAGGGTAGCATAGAGGAAAATATTGCATCTTGTGAGTCACTCTCCATCTGGCTCCTCCGGAGGAATCCTGCCGAGCGTGGAAGACCCTACCAATAGCCACAGAACCGCCGATAGTACAATTTCATGGTGTGGGAAGAGACCGGCGGAGGCGGCAGAGCAGTGGGACTGCAATGGTTAACACAGAGTGTGCAGAGATCTCATGTGCTTCCTCTGTACGTCCAGAAGATACGCCAGATGGGCACCAGACAGGATTTGCGAAAGAATGTTTCCGTTAGAACTATACGAAAACAGGGCGTAAGAATGACTCGTGGGATTGAGTGAACTGCCTGTGTGCGGGCTTTGTTGAGTGAGAAGGATACGAACTGCCAAACGTAGTGGGAACGTGTTGTGCCTGTTAGTAGAGCAGTGTTTACACAATGGTTCAAAAATGGTTCAAATGGCACTGAGCACTATGGGACACAACTTCTGAGGTCATCAGTCCCCTAGAACTTAGAACTACTTAAAGCTAATTAATCTAAGGACATCACACACATCTATGCCCGAGGCAGGATTCGAATCTGCGACCGTAGCGGTCGCGCGGTTCCAAACTGTAGCACCTAGAACCGCTCGGTCACCCCGGCCGGCTTTACACAATAGTACTTGAATTGAAAGTCGTAGCGTGTTTGTGGTGCGCTCCGATTGTATTGTAACGCAGACGCCAAAGTTTACACGATTCCCAGCTAAATATCTCTGTCACTTCTTTTGAAGTCCAATTCGAAAACAGTGCGCTGTTTTTGAAACTCTCCTCGGGGTTTGCTGCCAGATCCTCAAATTAGATTGATTCAATATTTTGGCGATCCATCTGTTGGCCATCTTCAAAAAAACGCTACTCGCTGCTACTGCTAAGTCCCATTCAACACATTTTTTTTTTCTTTTCAGTCTTATGACTGGTTTGACGCAGCCCGCCACGAATTTCTCTCCTGTGCCAACCTCTTCATCTGCGAGTAGCACTTTCAACATACGTTTTCAATTCTATGCTCGATGCATTCCAATCTCTGTTTTCCTCTTCAGTGTTTGCCCTCTATAGCTATTGCCTGATGTCTTAACTGATCTCCTATCGTCTTGTCTCTTCTTTTTGTTAATGTTTTCCTTGTATACCTTTCCCCTCCGAATCTACGTAGAACCTCCTCATTCCTTACCATACCAGTTCACCTAATTTTCAACATTCGTCCCTAGCACCACATCGCAAATGCTTCGTTCGGTTATCTTCCATTCCGACTTTCCCGCAGTCAGTGTTTCTCTATCCAAACGTACATTCTCAGAAATTTCTTCCTCAAATTAAAGCCCATGCCTTTTTTACTAGTGCTAGTCTGCTTTTTATGTCCTCCCTGCTGTATCCGTCATGAATTATTTTGCCGCCTAAGTAGCACATTTCATTAACTTCATCTACATCATGGTCACCAATGCTGATGATACGCTTCTCGCTGTTCTTCTTTCTGTTACTTCTCATTACTTTCGTCTTTCTTCGATTTATTCTCCATCGATCCTTCTGTACTCTTTAGGCTATCCGTTCCATTCATCAGATCCTGTAATTCTTCTTCTCTTTCACTAAGGACAGCAATTTCATCAGCGAACCTTATCACTGAAATCCTTTCATCTTGAATTTTAATTCCACTCCTGAACCTTTCTTTTATTTCCATCATTGCTTCTTCGATGTTTGGTTTGAACAGTAGGGAGAAAACGCTATATCCCTGTCATACCATTTTTAATCCGAGCACTTCTTTCTTAGTATTCTCTCTTGGCTCTTGTACATGTTGTATATTATCCGTCACTCCTTAAAGGTTACCCATATTTCCCTCAGAATTTCGGATATCTTGCACCATTTCACATAGACGAATGCCTTCTTAAAGTTCGATAAATCGTATGGCTTTCTTCCATTATTAACTACATCGTCAGAACTGCCTCTCTGGTGGCTTTACCTTTCCTAAAGCAAATTCGTCGTCATCTAACACACTGTCAATTTCCTTACCACTCCTCGGCAGTGTCTGTTAGCAGCTCGAATGCACGAGCTTTTAGGCTCATTGAGCAATAATTCTTCCACTTGTCAGCTTGGGCATTCTTTGGATGGTGTTCTCCCGAAACTCCGATGGTATATCGCCAGACTAATACATTCAACACACCAACGTGGACAATCATCTTGTTGCTGCTTCCCGCAATGATATTGGAATGGTAACCATCCCCTCTGCCTTATTTGATCTTAAGTCTTCCAAAGCTCTTTAAATTTATGAATGTAATGCTGGATCCCTATTTCTTCTATATCTATTTCTGTTTCTTCTTCAGTCACAAGGAAATTAAAAGAATTTCTGAATGGCAACTCCTTCTACTCATTAGATGAATGTTTGGATGTAGTAAGTGGGTAATTTCCACACACCCAACCAAAAAAATATTAACTGCATGTAATATTTTGCGTAATGTAATATCTTGTATTGACACCTTTTATTAACCAGACACGTTCCACATCATTACGAAGTGTCGTAGTCATGGTCTATGGAACAAGTAATAATCTAATCTAATCTAATACAGAATTCCACCACATGTAGGCCTTCAGTGTACTCTTTCCGTCTATCTTCTCTCTCTTCTGCATTTAACAGTGAAATTCGTATTGCACTCCTAACGTTAATAACTCTTGTTTTTAATTCACTTAAGGTTGTTTTGGCTTTCATATATGCTGAGTCAGTCCTTCCGATAATCATTTCTGTTTCGATTTCTCCACATTTTTCGTGGACCCATTTCATCTTAACTTCTCTGCACTTTCTATTTATTTCATTCTTCAGCGGCCTGAATTTCCCTGAATATTTTTGTTCTTACATCTTTCATCGATCATATAAAGTATTTCTTCTGTTACCCATGGTTTCTTCGCAGTTGCCTCATTTGTACTTGTGGTTTTCCTTCCAACTTCTGTGATTTCTCTTTTTAGAGATGTCTATTCCCCTTCAACTGAAATGCTTACTGAGCTATCCCCTATCGCAGTATCTATAGCCTTAGAGACATTCATGTATTTCTTCATTCCTTAGTGCTCCGATATCCCACTTGTTGTTCCTAATCTCTTAAACTTCAGCGTGTTCTTCATCACTACTAAATTGAGATCTGGGTCTATATCTGCCTCTGGGTAGGCCTTACAATAGAGTATCTGATTTCGCAGTCTCTGTCTGACTGTGATGTAATCTCCCGGCCTTGTCCAGGTATATGGCCTTCTCTTGTGATTCTTTAACAGAGTATTGGCTATTTGTAGCTGAAATATGTTGCAGAACTCAGTTATTGTTTCTCCTCTGTCATTGCTAGTAGAAAGCCCATATTCCCTCGTAACTCTAATCCTTCCGCTACAACTGCACTCCAGTCTCCCGTGATCATTAGACTTGCATCTCCCTTTATGTACTGAATTACCCCTTCAATATCCTCACATACTTCGTCTGTTTCTTCATCTTCAGCGTGCAACGTCGGCATGTACACCTGAATTATTGCGGTCGGTGTCGGCTTGGTGTCGATTCTGATGAGAACAATCCATCACTGGACTGTTAACACAAACAAAATCCTACTATTCATAACGAATCCTACTGCCGTTGTACCATTTTCTGCTGCTGTTGATATTATCCTATACTCATCCGACCAGACGTCTTTGTCCCCCTTCCATTTCACTTCACTGACTCGCACTACATCTACATTGAACCTTTGCATTTCCCTGTTCATATATTCTAGCTACGCTACCACAATCAAACTTCTGACATTCCACACACACACCCCCACCCCCGACCTGTAGAGCGTTATCATCCTTTTGTTGGTTATTGACTCTTTTTTTTAATGGACACCTCCCATTTGGCAGTCGCGTCCAAGTGATTCAAATGCGGGACTATGCCCGAATCTATTGGCAACTGAGATATCATCACGACACTCTGACAATTACAGACCACAAGTCCGATGGATACATATTTTGCATCTTTAATGCAGTACTTTCCACTACCTTCTCCATCCACTTGCTGTTAATTATCATTGATTCTTCCGCCATAGGGACAGTTTCCCATTACAAGGGCAGGAGAGTACTCTGAAACTCTGTCCGCTCCTCCGCCCTTTTTGACAAGGTACTTGGCAGAATAAGGGTGTTATCTTATTCCGAAAGTCTTTGGCGACAATGCTGATGGCCTTTATTCAAGATTTAAGCGGTGGCGGTATTTCAACCACGTACCAAGGACGATATTCTTATTACTCAAAGACGCTGCTCCTAGATCACAAGTTGGTAAAGGGGCTGTAACACTACCGCCCTTCTCGGACGTAGGTTAGCTCTATAAAGCCTGTACTGTAATAAGTTCACGGGCTTCACCTTATAAACAAGGATTTTTAGTACATTAGTTGACCGCGTGTACCTAATAGAAGCAAGATCGGACTTATATTCAGTCAATAACTACAGTGATGCATCAAGCAAATGTAAAGTATAATTGCTCTTTCGCATGGACAAGAAGTACGTACGGTAGATATTACCTATAATTAACAATTCGGTCGCCAGCCTACTTAGGCAATGAGTGAGTTTTTCCTTGTACAAGTGGGTGCATGTACAAGCATAGTAACACGTAGTAATGATGCGTTATATGGCAAAGTTTGGAACTCGAAAAATCCACTGAACTAAAGTTTTCTCTTTTTGTACTAATTTGGACGAGCTACATTTACACAACACCATACAGTAATGATTACTACTAACTGCATTTTGTATGTTGAGCAGACTGAAATCGGGCATAGATTGCCCTAGCGTCGACAATCTTAAAAGTACACTCTCAATATCACTATGAATAATGGAAAAACACTAATACATTTAGGATTAATATAGAATTTAGCTTTACTGGTCAAATCTGATCAGTACACATCAAGGTTTGAACGAATGGACAAGAGCAAAGGGGGGGGCCCTGAAACTGTTATAGTCGTTATACTGAAACTATCAAGTACTGAAGGCAAATTAACACACAAAATTATCAATCTCTGGATAAATACTCCTTTGTCTTACTTCTGAATAATTTAACTGTCATTATTTCTGTCTCAAATTAATTAAATAACATCGCTAACTCAATCCAACAAAAATTCTTTTGTTCATTACCAATATTTGCAACAGCACACAGAACTATAGATTCCTTTATGGCATACATTAATCTGCTGATAATTTTCATTAACACAAACATTAAATTTTCAGTTTAAGACACTCGGATTGCACAATACGAGGTAAGGATCCTGTCTAGGTCAGTGATCAGGATAAGTCATGGCTAAAGCAATTTTGGTAAAAGTTACATTATTATTGAACAGTTAGAAACAGTTTCGACACTGGTCCACACAGATACACTTCTAAAGATGAAATAAATGTTTGACCTGTGCAAGTCGGTGCGGCGGTTGGCGGGCAGCGAGATAGCGGGCAGCACGGCACACATGCAAGCACGGCTAAGGCTCACACAACATCGGCACTTTCCATCTTCTTAGCGTCGTAATCTTTCCAATTTTGTGCCTCAGAATATCGCCATGCCTAGTAGTCGTCGGAATCTGTTCATCCGAGGCTCAATGGAATCCACTTTTCCTGGGTAGCCTCCTCGGTACAGTACGTGTACTTCCGACTGTTGCTCGCCTCCGACTGACTGACTGTGCCCGTTGTGCCGAACCGCGCCCAGTGTGTGTTTTCCCGCCTCGCCTGCCTCCACCTTTTTCCGCTCCCCTACAGGTAGGGTATTCACCACAGGTTTTCTACTACACATATCCTAATGCATTACCTACGTATGGACCAAGTGTATAAATTACAATTTTCACATCTTACAATAGTTTTAACATTAAATACACTTTCCTTTGATTACCACATTATTTGAAATCTAACATAAATAATAATATTCGTTTCAAAAGTTGCTCACAGTTTCTTTAACATGACACGAAAAGAATCGAAAAAGAAATTCAACACATTGCTATTATTAATTTATCTAAATTCATAAAGAAAAAAAATCATTATATGTATAATTCCTGTTACACATGCCCCTGTTTCCAGAAAATTTTCTTAAGTCCAAATTTTATGGGAACACTAAATCTTACAATTATACAGTGGTTCCGAATCTTTACTTAATTGTCCAAAAAGATTTACACTACATATTTCCTTTTACTTACTGTATATAGGTTTACACTTTTTAAACACTTCAAGAATAACTACTTGCCATTTACTCAAGTGCCTTTTGCACAGTCCAACTTCCCATCATAACCTCACTAAAATAGCAATTTACTCATTTTTTTTCTAAATTTCTCAAAAAAATAATTTAAAATTCTGGAATACAAACATTTAACTACAAAAACAATTTCATATTTTGTATACAATATAAGATAATTTGTCGCTGCTTGCTTTGAATAGCAGTCCATTTTCTTACTTACTAAACAAAACACACACACATATATTCAGAAGATTAATTACACATATTTGCTGCCTATTATGCGGATTTGGGCAGTCCTTTTCACTTCATATTGTGACATCTCCTGGGTCACATTTACAATTTTCCATCGATTATTTATCTGTCCTCATTGGTATTTGGCAGTCCTTCATATTATGGTTCTTACACTGCCCATTTTCATTTTGACAGTCCCATCTTTTATCTGGCTGATAGCATTTATCCTTTCTTTTCAGTCCTTTTCTCCATACATTTTTACAGTTACAGTACAATTGGTAATGTGGTACTCACATAACTACATTAGCACACTTTCAAGGGTATACAGACATTTACCAAGATTAGATACATTTAGAACAACTTGGGTTCAGCATAAGATACAGCACATTTACTCGTTCCTAGGTACATACAGTTTCAGGTCCACAATATTTCTTACGCCTAAAGGTCTTTTAGATTTTGGGTAGATCAGGTAGTAAGCATTGTCGTGTGGAATATTCTGTATTATATATGGTCCATTATAAATATATTTAAATTTTGAAATTTCATGGTTTAGTTCACTAGACTTTTCGTGGGTTTTTAAAAGAACATAATCTCCAATTTTAAATTTTGAAACTTTTAAATTTTTATTGTGTCTTTTAGATCTAGATTCAGCTTTTTGCTTTGCCCTTTTTATCACCAATTCTTTCTTTTGATCCAATCCCAAACTTGTACAAGGTGAAACTCTAGTTTTTCTTCAATTAAACTTTTACTACTTCTGCCTAACAAAATTTCTTCCGGTGGAAATCCTGTAGTTTCATGATGTAATGTGTTCATGACATTCTCAAAATCCGATATAAACCTGCCCCAGACTCTAAATTATGCCCCTTCCTGTATTTTCCGCAACGCACCTTGGTCGACTTTGACATCGTCCCAAGATACGTTCTTGACCTGTAAACCTTTTATATCTGGCGGCTTTTTTGGTTTCTGGAGTTCAAAGTCTTTGCTTACTTGAACTCTTTGCAAAATAAACACTGAGTCGTCCGGTGGCTCTTTCTTTCTTTGTTCAGTCACAACATCTGGATTTTGCTTTGAAGTTTCTTCATCATTAGGTACAATACCGCAATTAACTGCATCCCTATTATTTTCACTGATTTTCTCATACCCTCTTTCAGTAAAAGTATATTCATTTTCCTTTACATCTGAAAATTCATCTTCACTAGAGTCATCACTACACTCTTCCTCAACATCAGATTCACTTAAGTACGCTACTTTTGCACAATAGGGAGAGTTAGTATTCATTTTCGTCTGTATTTGTGTATCTTTCATCATCCGAACTATCGTCGGAATCCGACCATTCCGGATCGCTTTCAGGTTCTAACATAAAAGCTTTTCTGAGACAGGCACTAAGTTCTTCCTCTGTATTGTCGTCAGGCTTGGATTTTAATTCAATCTCCTCTTTTGGCAAAACGGCCTCATCCTCTGCTTTATTCACATCCACTGTGACTTCATATTCAGTGTAATCCTCGTGGACTTTAATTACTTTCAGGTAATCATCTACCCCTTCTCCACGGTGCCTCTCGGTAGCAGCTTGTACTATTGGCGGACTGTTAGCAGAAGTTATTTCTTCATCAATGAGGAGGATTTCATCCTCCAAATCCTTCCTATCATTAACCTTCATCCTATTGGCAGCACGCGTACTTTGCGCGGCGCTATTTATTCTCCCCTCTTCAAATTTGGGCCACGTCACTTCATGGACGTCCCTACTATCTCTCTTTCCACCAACTAATTTCTTCGCCTCATACTCCCTTTTAAAATCCTCCCACTCACATTGCTTTAGGCCCTTGTACAGATCATCGATCTGCACACGCCAATCAGTTACTTCTGCTAATTCATCCTCGCCTTTTATCTCATTGCAAACACTGCTAACCGCACCTCTCTGTGTATTCACAGTTTCATTTATTGTTTCCTTTGCCACGGAATTATCACTCGTAAAATTTTCATTAGCTCTGACTGCTACGTTCGTACCTACTGCTGCCGTATTGCTGACGGCTTCTTTCCGAACAGATGTTCGGCTAGGCTGGGCCGTTGCCCTCTGATGCTCCACTCGCCTGTTAACATGTAGCGCTCTGTGCGGCAGCGATGATTCATTCTGGCTCGCACCTGACGCTTGTTTCGCCACAACACGTCGCGGCGTTCCATGCCTGTTCCTAGCCTGTCTTATTACATTACGGTCGGTCCGGTATCTTTTCTTGAATCGGGGCCGGTATGTATTGTCCGCTTCCGTTTGGCCCGCAACGTTCGCGGAAATTAGTTTCCCGCGTCGTTATTATTTTGAGCGGTATACCCTCTACCGCGACCTGGAATATTTCCTCTGCCTCTTCCTCTGCCTCTTCCTCTTTGTATTACATTGACGCGAAATCCATCGCCGTCATTTCGTTCGTCATTGTGTCGGTTATTATGGTTACCAAAATTTTGATAATTGGCACGACTTTCGCGCCAATGATCTTCGTCTTCGACCCTTTCTAGAAATGCTTGGAAGCTACGATGATTGCTTCCTACATACCTCTTGGAATCCTCCGGAAGCTTTTTATATAGCTCCCAGATAATTTCTGAATCTGATCTTCTACCTCTTAAGTGTGTCAATTTTCGGTACCAATGCTCGCAGAAATCTTTCAAAGAATTCCTGCCCCTGTTATCGTGCTGTTTGGCCATGATGAACTCCCGCCATAAATGGTCCTGCTTTTGTTCAGACCAATATTCTTCCGTAAATCTCTGCCTAAATTCTTCGAACGTCATTCGTTCGGTATTTAAATTTATCCCCCAGCGCTTAGCGTCACCCGCTAAGGCGCTAATTACAACGTTTATCTTTCCCTGATCAGACAAGTGCTCAGGAAATACTCTCTCGCAATTTTTAATAAAATCTAACAGATGCCACCCGTTATGTTTCTTGGCTGGATCGAAGCGTTCCTCGCCTTCTAGCAGCTTCGTAATTGGTGTGCCAATACAGATAACACCAGGCCTATCTTTAATTTTGCTCTCCAGATCGAAAATTCTGCCTTGAATTTTCGTAGTATTTTGTTCACAATTTTGACCACATCCGGATACTTTTTTGCTTAAATCCCTTTCAGTGTCTGAAACTACCCTTTTCAATTGCGATATCCCGTGTTGACATTTGTTTACGATCTCAGTTTTAAGACCGAAAACTTTTTCGTCTACCTTAGTTTCAACCAGAGGTTCTACTTTCTCTTGGATGTTGAGAATTTCAACATCAAATCTACTATTAATGTTTCCAATTTCCTCCTGCATAGTATCCATATTTTTGTTAATGGTATCAATTTCAAATTTCAGAGTATTTACCACAGAACTTAAATTACCCACTTTTTGTTCTACCTGTTCTATCTGTTTACTAATTTTAATTCCCTGTCCTTCGACCTGTGCTTTAATTTGATCCACCTGTGTTTTGAGTTGCTCATCAACGTGTGTTTTGAGCTGATTAACCTGACTACCGACTTGTTTTTGAAGCTGATCATTCTGTGTTTTGATCTGCTCACTCTGTCCTGAAATTTGTTTGGTTAATTGTTCAAATAAATCGTTTATGCTTAAAATTTTCACACTGTTTTGTTCTACAGAATCGGTGTGTTCCGATCCTACTTCAAAAGTTTCTTTCGGTTCTTTCTTTATCTGTTGAGAATCAAACATGTCAGTGGATTCATTCACATTCCCACTATCATCTACAAAGTCACCCTCTGCTTCCTGTTTTGTCCCTTGCTGTGTTCGAGGCGATCTCAACCTTTCGATCTGTTCATTGACGTGTTCGTGGTATTGTATGTACGCCAACTGTCTTTCGCTAACGCCATCTGTTATCTGGCCGTGTAAACTCCGGCTACTGCCAGCCGCATTCTCCATTTCGCTTGGCGCGCCTACCCCGTCTACGTTTCTGTCCATACTAAATGCCAACTACACCACACTCTTATACTTGGCTCACACTGCAGTTTCTTTTACTGAACTTTATTGCTATTCGTGCCACTGAACATCCACTGTTCGGTATTTACATTAATTTGTAACCGACAACAGATGGATGTCCTGTCACCGGGAAGCCACTTGTAACACTACCGCCCTTCTCGGACGTAGGTTAGCTCTATAAAGCCTGTACTGTAATAAGTTCACGGGCTTCACCTTATAAACAAGGATTTTTAGTACATTAATTGACCGCGTGTACCTAATAGAAGCAAGATCGGACTTATATTCAGTCAATAACTACAGTGATGCATCAAGCAAATGTAAAGTATAATTGCTCTCTCGCATGGACAAGAAGTACGTACGGTAGATATTACCTATAATTAACAATTCGGTCGCCAGCCTACTTAGGCAATGAGTGAGTTTTTCCTTGTACAAGTGGGTGCATGTACAAGCATAGTAACACGTAGTAATGATGCGTTATATGGCAAAGTTTGGAACTCGAAAAATCCACTGAACTAAAGTTTTCTCTTTTTGTACTAATTTGGACGAGCTACATTTACACAGCACCATACAGTAATGATTACTACTAACTGCATTTTGTATGTTGAGCAGACTGAAATCGGGCATAGATTGCCCTAGCGTCGACAATCTTAAAAGTACACTCTCAATATCACTATGAATAATGGAAAAACACTAATACATTTAGGATTAATATAGAATTTAGCTTTACTGGTCAAATCTGATCAGTACACATCAAGGTTTGAACGAATGGACAAGAGCAAAGGGGGGGGGGGGGGGCCTGAAACTGTTATAGTCGTTATACTGAAACTATCAAGTACTGAAGGCAAATTAACACACAAAATTATCAATCTCTGGATAAATACTCCTTTGTCTTACTTCTGAATAATTTAACTGTCATTATTTCTGTCTCAAATTAATTAAATAACATCGCTAACTCAATCCAACAAAAATTCTTTTGTTCATTACCAATATTTGCAACAGCACACAGAACTATAGATTCCTTTATGGCATACATTAATCTGCTGATAATTTTCATTAACACAAACATTAAATTTTCAGTTTAAGACACTCGGATTGCACAATACGAGGTAAGGATCCTGTCTAGGTCAGTGATCAGGTTAAGTCATGGCTAAAGCAATTCAGGTAAAAGTCACGTTATTATTGAACCATTAGAAACAGTTTCGACACTGGTCCACACAGATACACTTCTAAAGATGAAATAAATGTTTGACCTGTGCAAGTCGGTGCGGCGGTTGGCGGGCAGCGAGATAGCGGGCAGCACGGCACACATGCAAGCGCGGCTAAGGCTCACACAACATCGGCACTTTCCATCTTCTTAGCGTCGTAATCTTTCCAATTTTGTGCCTCAGAATATCGCCATGCCTAGTAGTCGTCGGAATCTGTTCATCCGAGGCTCAATGGAATCCACTTTTCCTGGGTAGCCTCCTCGGTACAGTACGTGTACTTCCGACTGTTGCTCGCCTCCGACTGACTGACTGTGCCCGTTGTGCCGAACCGCGCCCAGTGTGTGTTTTCCCGCCTCGCCTGCCTCCACCTTTTTCCGCTCCCCTACAGGTAGGGTATTCACCACAGGTTTTCTACTACACATATCCTAATGCATTACCTACGTATGGACCAAGTGTATAAATTACAATTTTCACATCTTACAATAGTTTTAACATTAAATACACTTTCCTTTGATTACCACATTATTTGAAATCTAACATAAATAATAATATTCGTTTCAAAAGTTGCTCACAGTTTCTTTAACATGACACGAAAAGAATCGAAAAAGAAATTCAACACATTGCTATTATTAATTTATCTAAATTCATAAAGAAAAAAAATCATTATATGTATAATTCCTGTTACACATGCCCCTGTTTCCAGAAAATTTTCTTAAGTCCAAATTTTATGGGAACACTAAATCTTACAATTATACAGTGATTCCGAATCTTTACTTAATTGTCCAAAAAGATTTACACTACATATTTCCTTTTACTTACTGTATATAGGTTTACACTTTTTAAACACTTCAAGAATAACTACTTGCCATTTACTCAAGTGCCTTTTGCACAGTCCAACTTCCCATCATAACCTCACTAAAATAGCAATTTACTCATTTTTTTTCTAAATTTCTCAAAAAAATAATTCAAAATTCTGGAATACAAACATTTAACTACAAAAACAATTTCATATTTTGTATACAATATAAGATAATTTGTCGCTGCTTGCTTTGAATTGCAGTCCATTTTCTTACTTACTAAACAAAACACACACACATATATTCAGAAGATTAATTACACATATTTGCTGCCTATTATGCGGATTTGGGCAGTCCTTTTCACTTCATATTGTGACATCTCCTGGGTCACATTTACAATTTTCCATCGATTATTTATCTGTCCTCATTGGTATTGGGCAGTCCTTCATATTATGGTTCTTACACTGCCCATTTTCATTTTGACAGTCCCATCTTTTATCTGGCTGATAGCATTTATCCTTTCTTTTCAGTCCTTTTCTCCATACATTTTTACAGTTACAGTACAATTGGTAATCTGAAACTCACATAACTACATTAGCACACTTTCAAGGGTATACAGACATTTACCAAGATTAGATACATTTAGAACAACTTGGGTTCAGCATAAGATACAGCACATTTACTCGTTCCTAGGTACATACAGTTTCAGGTCCACAATATTTCTTACGCCTAAAGGTCTTTTGGATTTTGGGTAGATCAGGTAGTAAGCATTGTCGTGTGGAATATTCTGTATTATATATGGTCCATTATAAATATATTTAAATTTTGAAATTTCATGGTTTAGTTCACTAGACTTTTCGTGGGTTTTTAAAAGAACATAATCTCCAATTTTAAATTTTGAAACTTTTAAATTTTTATTGTGTCTTTTAGATCTAGATTCAGCTTTTTGCTTTGCCCTTTTTATCACCAATTCTTTCTTGTGATCCAATCCCAAACTTGTACAAGGTGGAAACTCTAGTTTTTCTTCAATTAAACTTTTACTACTTCTGCCTAACAAAATTTCTTCCGGTGGAAATCCTGTAGTTTCATGATGTAATGTGTTCATGACATTCTCAAAATCCGATATAAACCTGCCCCAGACTCTAAATTATGCCCCTTCCTGTATTTTCCGCAACGCACCTTGGTCGACTTTGACATCGTCCCAAGATACGTTCTTGACCTGTAAACCTTTTATATCTGGCGGCTTTTTTGGTTTCTGGAGTTCAAAGTCTTTGCTTACTTGAACTCTTTGCAAAATAAACACTGAGTCGTCCGTTGGCTCTTTCTTTCTTTGTTCAGTCACAACATCTGGATTTTGCTTTGAAGTTTCTTCATCATTAGGTACAATACCGCAATTAACTGCATCCCTATTATTTTCACTGATTTTCTCATACCCTCTTTCAGTAAAAGTATATTCATTTTCCTTTACATCTGAAAATTCATCTTCACTAGAGTCATCACTACACTCTTCCTCAACATCAGATTCACTTAAGTACGCTACTTTTGCACAATAGGGAGAGTTAGTATTCATTTTCGTCTGTATTTGTGTATCTTTCATCATCCGAACTATCGTCGGAATCCGACCATTCCGGATCGCTTTCAGGTTCTAACATAAAAGCTTTTCTGAGACAGGCACTAAGTTCTTCCTCTGTATTGTCGTCAGGCTTGGATTTTAATTCAATCTCCTCTTTTGGCAAAACGGCCTCATCCTCTGCTTTATTCACATCCACTGTGACTTCATATTCAGTGTAATCCTCGTGGACTTTAATTACTTTCAGGTAATCATCTACCCCTTCTCCACGGTGCCTCTCGGTAGCAGCTTGTACTATTGGCGGACTGTTAGCAGAAGTTATTTCTTCATCAATGAGGAGGATTTCATCCTCCAAATCCTTCCTATCATTAACCTTCATCCTATTGGCAGCACGCGTACTTTGCGCGGCGCTATTTATTCTCCCCTCTTCAAATTTGGGCCACGTCACTTTATGGACGTCCCTACTATCTCTCTTTCCACCAACTAATTTCTTCGCCTCATACTCCCTTTTAAAATCCTCCCACTCACATTGCTTTAGGCCCTTGTACAGATCATCGATCTGCACACGCCAATCAGTTACTTCTGCTAATTCATCCTCGCCTTTTATCTCATTGCAAACACTGCTAACCGCACCTCTCTGTGTATTCACAGTTTCATTTATTGTTTCCTTTGCCACGGAATTATCACTCGTAAAATTTTCCATTAGCTCTGACTGCTACGTTCGTACCTACTGCTGCCGTATTGCTGGCGGCTTCTTTCCGAACAGATGTTCGGCTAGGCTGGGCCGTTGCCCTCTGATGCTCCACTCGCCTGTTAACATGTAGCGCTCTGTGCGGCAGCGATGATTCATTCTGGCTCGCACCTGACGCTTGTTTCGCCACAACACGTCGCGGCGTTCCATGCTCGTTCCTAGCCTGTCTTATTACATTATGGTCGGTCCGGTATCTTTTCTTCAATCGGGGCCGGTATGTATTGTCCGCTTCCGTTTGGCCCGCAACGTTCGCGGAAATTAGTTTCCCGCGTCGTTATTATTTTGAGCGGTATACCCTCTACTGCGACCTGGAATATTTCCTCTGCCTCTTCCTCTGCCTCTTCCTCTTTGTATTACATTGACGCGAAATCCATCGCCGTCATTTCGTTCGTCATTGTGTCGGTTATTACGGTTACCAAAATTTTGATAATTGGCACGACTTTCGCGCCAATGATCTTCATCTTCGACCCTTTCTAGAAATGCTTGGAAGCTACGATGATTGCTTCCTACATACCTCTTGGAATCCTCCGGAAGCTTTTTATATGGCTCCCAGATAATTTCTGAATCTGATCTTCTACCTCTTAAGTGTGTCAATTTTCGGTACCAATGCTCACAGAAATCTTTCAAAGAATTCCTGCCCCTGTTATCATGCTGTTTGGCCATGATGAACTCCCGCCATAAATGGTCCTGCTTTTGTTCAGACCAATATTCTTCCGTATATCTCTGGCTAAATTCTTCGAACGTCATTCGTTCGGTATTTAAATTTATCCCCTAGCGCTTAGCGTCACCCGCTAAGGCGCTAATTACAACGTTTATCTTTTCCTGATCAGACAAGTGCTCAGGAAATACTCTCTCGCAATTTTTAATAAAATCTAACGGATGCCACCCGTTATCTTTCTTGGCTGGATCGAAGCGTTCCTCGCCTTCTAGCAGCTTCGTAATTGGTGTGCCATTACAGATAACACCAGGCCTGTAACTACGTAGGCTTTCCCGGCGTAATAAGTCTTGAAAGTCTTTTCGGGTTTGCTGCCGGATCCTAAAATCAACTTGACTCGATATTTCGGCGATCCAACTGTTCGCCATCTTCAGGGAATGCTGCTTCTGCTGATGAGTCCCGCTGAGAACTGACGCAAGATTGCATTCGACGTCCTATATAGGCCACCGTTCAGTACACGGCGCATGCGCCGCCCATCACGGTTTCTGACTTCCAAAACAGGGAGGTGGCGCCGCCCTTAGTGAAACACTGCTGGCAACGATATATCGCAATCAAGGCCGCACCGAAGAACGTTCTGTTTTAATGCGAGATAATACAGGATTCCACGTTTTACTAAGAGGAAACCCATTGTCCCTGTTGATTAAATTATCAGCCAACCTAATTTCGATCGCCTCTTTATACACGCTATTCCAAAAACCGGAAATGTTGGCAATTACAACAGTTTCCTCAAATTTCATTTTGTGTCTCTCATTCAGACAGTGTTCTGCTACGGCCGATTTTTCCGGCTGTTGTAGCCTCGTGTGACGGCGATGTTCCACACACCTGTCATTCACTGTGCGAATAGAACGACCAACGTAAGCTTTCCCACATTGACACGGGATTTTGTACACCCCGGGTTTTCTAAGTCCCAAATCATCCTTCACAGAGCCGAGCAGAGCCCTAATCTTAGAGGGTGGACGGAACACACTCTTAATGTTAAAACTCCTTAAAATTCGTCCAATCTTAAACGATAAGCCTCCAGCATAAGGAAGAAAGGCCAAAGATGTATGTTCCTCTTCGGACACCTCCGGAGACGGTCCAAATTCCATAGCCCGACGAATCTGACTCTCGGTGTATCCATTTTCCTTAAAAACAGTCATCAAATGCTCAAGTTCTTGGGTTAAGCTGTCTGCGTCGGAAATGGCATATGCTCTCCGTACCAAAGTCCTCAGGACGCCACTACGTTGGTGTGGTGGATGACAACTCTTAGGGTGCAGATACAAATCTGTGTGTGTCGGCTTTCGGTGTAATTTTACCAGCTGACAAGGGGAATGCCACGGTTGTAATGATGCGGGATGATTATGTCCTAAAAATGGATTTACTTCTCAACGACCCGGCGTACAGAAGACTATCAAATGACCCCACAGAAAGGATCAAACGTAAGACACTTTCACTGCTGAAAAAGAGTTCGTTGTCAGATGATTTACGTAGGAAACTTCATCCTGGTGCTGCCGTTCCGCCCAGGTTGTACGGTTTGCCTAAGTTGCATAAGGAAGGGGTCCCTCTACGCCCTATTGTTAGTAATTTGGGTGCACCGACCTATAACCTGGCAAAGTACTTATCATCTGCTCTCAGTCCATTTGTTGGCAAATGTGAACACCATATATCCAGTTCGGTGGATTTTATTCGACGATTGGGATCTTTGAAGTTGAGTCCTTCAGATCTGTTAGTGAGTTTCGATGTGGTATCCCTATTTACACAAGTTCCTCTGGAAGAGTCCCTTAGTTTGATCAGTGAAAAACTGGATGAAGAGCGGGTGAAGCTTTGTCGTCATGTGCTGACCTCTACGTATTTTTTATTTAACGGTAACATTTTTGAACAGAATGACAGAGTGGCTATGGGTAGTCCTTTGTCACCCATAGTCGCCAATTTATTTATGGAGGACTTCGAGGCTATGGCACTGAGGACTTCAGCTTTGCAACCAACGTGCTTCTGGAGATACGTGGACGATACCTTCTTCGTATGGCCGCATGGACGTGATGCTCTTAACAGGTTTTTGGACCACTTCAACTGTCTTCATCCCCGTATCAAATTTACTATGGAGGTTGAAAATGATGGGATGCTTCCATTTTTAGACGTAATGGTTTATAAAAAACCAGATGGAACTTTGGGACACAGCGTTCACCGAAAGCCGACACACACAGATTTGTATCTGCACCCTAAGAGTTGTCATCCACCACACCAACGTAGTGGCGTCCTGAGGACTTTGGTACGGAGAGCATATGCCATTTCCGACGCAGACAGCTTAACCCAAGAACTTGAGCATTTGATGACTGTTTTTAAGGAAAATGGATACACCGAGAGTCAGATTCGTCGGGCTATGGAATTTGGACCGTCTCCGGAGGTGTCCGAAGAGGAACATACATCTTTGGCCTTTCTTCCTTATGCTGGAGGCTTATCGTTTAAGATTGGACGAATTTTAAGGAGTTTTAACATTAAGAGTGTGTTCCGTCCACCCTCTAAGATTAGGGCTCTGCTCGGCTCTGTGAAGGATGATTTGGGACTTAGAAAACCCGGGGTGAACAAAATCCCGTGTCAATGTGGGAAAGCTTACGTTGGTCGTTCTATTCGCACAGTGAATGACAGGTGTGTGGAACATCGCCGTCACACGAGGCTACAACAGCCGGAAAAATCGGCCGTAGCAGAACACTGTCTGAATGAGAGACACAAAATGAAATTTGAGGAAACTGTTGTAATTGCCAACATTTCCGGTTTTTGGAATAGCGTGTATAAAGAGGCGATCGAAATTAGGTTGGCTGATAATTTAATCAACAGGGACAATGGGTTTCCTCTTAGTAAAACGTGGAATCCTGTATTATCTCGCATTAAAACAGAACGTTCTTCGGTGCGGCCTTGATTGCGATATATCGTTGCCAGCAGTGTTTCACTAAGGGCGGCGCCACCTCCCTGTTTTGGAAGTCAGAAACCGTGATGGGCGGCGCATGCGCCGTGTACTGAACGGTGGCCTATATAGGACATCGAATTGCAATCTTGCGTCAGTTCTCAGCGGGACTCATCAGCAGAAGCAGCATTCCCTGAAGATGGCGAACAGTTAGATCGCCGAAATATCGAGTCAAGTTGATTTTAGGATCCGGCAGCAAACCCGAAAAGACTTTCAACACCAGGCCTATCTTTAATTTTGCTCTCCAGATCGAAAATTCTGCCTTGAATTTTCGTAGTATTTTGTTCACAATTTTGAACACATCCGGATACTTTTTTGCTTAAATCCCTTTCAGTGTCTGAAACTACCCTTTTCAATTGCGATATCCCGTGTTGACATTTGTTTACGATCTCAGTTTTAAGACCGAAAACTTTTTCGTCTACCTTAGTTTCAACCAGAGGTTCTACTTTCTCTTGGATGTTGAGAATTTCAACATCAAATCTACTATTAATGTTTCCAATTTCCTCCTGCATAGTATCCATATTTTTGTTAATGGTATCAATTTCAAATTTCAGAGTATTTACCACAGAACTTAAATTACCCACTTTTTGTTCTACCTGTTCTATCTGTTTACTAATTTTAATTCCCTGTCCTTCGACCTGTGCTTTAATTTGATCCACCTGTGTTTTGAGTTGCTCGTCAACGTGTGCTTCGAGCTGATTAACCTGACTACCGACTTGTTTTTGAAGCTGATCATTCTGTGTTTTGATCTGCTCACTCTGTCCTGAAATTTGTTTGGTTAATTGTTCAAATAAATCGTTTATGCTTAAAATTTTCACACTGTTTTGTTCTACAGAATCGGTGTGTTCCGATCCTACTTCAAAAGTTTCTTTCGGTTCTTTCTTTATCTGTTGAGAATCAAACATGTCAGTGGATTCATTCACATTCCCACTATCATCTACAAAGTCACCCTCTGCTTCCTGTTTTGTCCCTTGCTGTGTTCGAGGCGATCTCAACCTTTCGATCTGTTCATTGACGTGTTCGTGGTATTGTATGTACGCCATCTGTCTTTCGCTAACGCCATCTGTTATCTGGCCGCGTAAACTCCGGCTACTGCCAGCCGCATTCTCCATTTCGCTTGGCGCGCCTACCCCGTCTACGTTTCTGTCCATACCAAATGCCAACTACACCACACTCTTATACTTGGCTCACACTGCAGTTTCTTTTACCGAACTTTATTGCTATTCGTGCCACTGAACATCCACTGTTCGGTATTTACATTAATTTGTAACCGACAACAGATGGATGTCCTGTCACCGGGAAGCCACTTGTAACACTACCGCCCTTCTCGGACGTAGGTTAGCTCTATAAAGCCTGTACTGTAATAAGTTCACGGGCTTCACCTTATAAACAAGGATTTTTAGTACATTAGTTGACCGCGTGTACCTAATAGAAGCAAGATCGGACTTATATTCAGTCAATAACTACAGTGATGCATCAAGCAAATGTAAAGTATAATTGCTCTCTCGCATGGACAAGAAGTACGTACGGTAGATATTACCTATAATTAACAATTCGGTCGCCAGCCTACTTAGGCAATGAGTGAGTTTTTCCTTGTACAAGTGGGTGCATGTACAAGCATAGTAACACGTAGTAATGATGCGTTATATGGCAAAGTTTGGAACTCGAAAAATCCACTGAACTAAAGTTTTCTCTTTTTGTACTAATTTGGACGAGCTACATTTACACAACACCATACAGTAATGATTACTACTAACTGCATTTTGTATGTTGAGCAGGCTGAAATCGGGCATAGATTGCCCTAGCGTCGACAATCTTAAAAGTACACTCTCAATATCACTATGAATAATGGAAAAACACTAATACATTTAGGATTAATATAGAATTTAGCTTTACTGGTCAAATCTGATCAGTACACATCAAGGTTTGAACGAATGGACAAGAGCAAAGGGGGGGGGGGGGGGCCTGAAACTGTTATAGTCGTTATACTGAAACTATCAAGTACTGAAGGCAAATTAACACACAAAATTATCAATCTCTGGATAAATACTCCTTTGTCTTACTTCTGAATAATTTAACTGTCATTATTTCTGTCTCAAATTAATTAAATAACATCGCTAACTCAATCCAGCAAAAATTCTTTTGTTCATTACCAATATTTGCAACAGCACACAGAACTATAGATTCCTTTATGGCATACATTAATCTGCTGATAATTTTCATTAACACAAACATTAAATTTTCAGTTTAAGACACTCGGATTGCACAATACGAGGTAAGGATCCTGTCTAGGTCAGTGATCAGGATAAGTCATGGCTAAAGCAATTCAGGTAAAAGTCACGTTATTATTGAACCATTAGAAACAGTTTCGACACTGGTCCACACAGATACACTTCTAAAGATGAAATAAATGTTTGACCTGTGCAAGTCGGTGCGGCGGTTGGCGGGCAGCGAGATAGCGGGCAGCACGGCACACATACAAGCACGGCTAAGGCTCACACAACATCGGCACTTTCCATCTTCTTAGCGTCGTAATCTTTCCAATTTTGTGCCTCAGAATATCGCCATGCCTAGTAGTCGTCGGAATCTGTTCATCCGAGGCTCAATGGAATCGACTTTTCCTGGGTAGCCTCCTCGGTACAGTACGTGTACTTCCGACTGTTGCTCGCCTCCGACTGACTGACTGTGCCCGTTGTGCCGAACCGCGCCCAGTGTGTGTTTTCCCGCCTCGCCTGCCTCCACCTTTTTCCGCTCCCCTACAGGTAGGGTATTCACCACAGGTTTTCTACTACACATATCCTAATGCATTACCTACGTATGGACCAAGTGTATAAATTACAATTTTCACATCTTACAATACTTTTAACATTAAATACACTTTCCTTTGATTACCACATTATTTGAAATCTAACATAAATAATAATATTCGTTTCAAAAGTTGCTCACAGTTTCTTTAACATGACACGAAAAGAATCGAAAAAGAAATTCAACACATTGCTATTATTAATTTATCTAAATTCATAAAGAAAAAAAATCATTATATGTATAATTCTTGTTACAGGGCTACGACAAATACGGCGCGCTTCGCGCAGGCTTTAGTAACAGAATTCTGAGAAGACAATTCCGGTTCCAAATGAGTCAATAAACTGTCCAGCTCTTTCAACGTACGCCGTCCGTCCCATGTGTCCTAACCTTGGCGTACAATGAGTAATAAAGAGTAGGTTGTATTGATGAATAATTGTTAAGAAAAGAATTCGATATGTTGCTCCGTTTCCGAATTCGTTAGCATTGAAATTAGACATCAGACCGTTGCACAACCGAATTTAAGCGGTCCGCCAGATACGTTAAATGTTCGTTGTTCTAATAGTGTACTCTGTAACAACACCAACGCTATACTATTGTACATATAATAAATTTTTTCTTCTGATTTTCGATAAATTAGTGTAATCGATGTTCTGATTTCATTTCCTTTTTTTTCTTGCCATTATGTTAAAGAAACTGTAAACAAATTTCGTTGTGAATATTAATATTTATGTCAAATTTCAAGCAATGTTATAACAGAATTGAAATGTAAGAAACGTTGAAACTATTGTAAGATGTCAAAGTTGTAATTGTGTGCCTGGTCCATACGTAGGCAATGTATTAGGGTATGTAGAATGCAAAACCTCTGGTGAATACCCTGTCTGTAGGGGAGCGGTAAAAGGTGGATGGCAGGCGAGCGCGGGAAAATGCACACGGGCACGGCACGGCATAACGGGCTCGGCAGTAGTAGTCGGAGTTGGGCATCGGTCTGAGCAACAAGTTCTGGATCGAGGAGGCTCTCCTGTAAAAAGTGGTTTCATTGAGCCTCGGATGTGCCGTTTCCGACGACTATACAGCATGGCAAAATTACATAGGCACTAAATGGAAACATATTGCGACGCTATGAAGAAGTAAAGTGCCGATACATCGAGAGCGATAGCTGTGATTGTATGTGTGCTCTGCGCCTCGCCATCTCGCCGCCCGCCAACCGCCGCATCGATACGAACAGGTTGAATCTTTTAGTACTGTATTCGTGTGGACCACTGTTACTTTTGTTCCTTACTGTTCAATAACAACTTAACTTTTACCAGAACTGTCCTATCAGTTAATTATCCTCATCACTAACCTAGACAGGATCCTCTCCACATGTTGTGCAATCCGAGTGTCCTGAGATGAAGATTTAAAGTTTATGTTAATAATAATTACCTGCAGACCTAATTATGTTAGAATGATGTTTAAAGGACTTTGTTGTTAATGAATATATAGGTAAATAATTTAGGTCTGACAAAATTGGAAGATAATGTTGAAATTGGTTTAGTAATGAAGGCTAATTAATTTGAGACAAAAATAATGGTAGTTAAATGAGCAAGAAATAAGACAAAATGAGTAGTAACTCATATATTGGAAATCTTGAGTGCTTAACGATTTCGATTATCAAAAATTTCAGTACAGTGATCATAACAGTTTCAGGGTCCCCCCTCCCCCTTTTTCTTTCTATTCATGTAAATTCTGAAATGTACTGGACTGATTTGACCAGCAAAGTTAAAGTCCAGATAAAACCAAAAGTTATTAGTGTTTTACCTTTTTCAAAATTGACATTGTATGTGTGTTTCAAAAGTGCTATTTCTAGGGTAACCTATGCCCGATTTTAATCAGATCAATAGACTGTACGAAGTTTGTAGTAAACATTATAGTGTATTGTTGTGTATTTATAGCTTGTTCATATTAGTACAGAAAGTGAAATTATTAGTTCAGTAGATTTTCTGGTTCTAAAATTTACCATATTATGCAGTGTTATTACGTATTGTTTTGCATACACGTACTTCAACTTGTACAGGGAAGAAACTCAATTAATGCCTAATTAGGCTGGCGACCGTTTTATTAACAAATTGGTAGCATCTGCTGTGTTATTTCTTGTGCGTCCTAGCGTGTAGTTGCACTTCAGACTTGCTTGACGTATCATTGTTGTTACTGAGTGGGTGAAAGTCTGATTTTGCCTCCATCCTGGTACACGCGGTCAACATATATACCAAAATCCTTTCTTATAAGGTGTAGCCCGTCAACTTACCATAGTACAGGCTTTAATAAGTATCGTGCGCAGTAGCGTAGTGTTACAACTTGATAGCGCACGAGACTGCTAGGCCTTTTGCTCGGTTTCGATCCTTACTACCGTCCCATTTTCCTACCGCTCTCTTGTTCGATTTTTGGAAACCAAGCGAAGAGAATGTTTGGCGACGCCGTCCCTAGAGCGCCGCTTGAATTTGTGCACGTAGCAGCTTGATTGGCTAACTTCCATGATAATTAACATGTGAAACGGTACACATCATAGATTTTTTTCTCAGCGACTATTTCTTAGGAAAACCTATCCTGCAACACCCTTACAAGGTGTTCACACTGTATCTGACCAGCATGTATAAGCGACGTCAGTACAGTAACGGAGCTTTGTGTACGGTTGGTTAGCCATTCTCTACTGTACCAGCACTCAGGTTGACCTATGATGGATGGAAGCTCACATACGAGAAAACATGCACTACGTACATTCCTAGCCATTACAATTGCTAACCCAGAAGAAATGAAGATGATAAACGGGTATTCATTGGACAAATATATTATATTAGAACTGACATGTGATTACATTTTCGCGCAATTTAAGTGCATAGATCCTGAGAAATCACTACCGAGAACTATCACCTCTGGCGTAATACAACAGCTTGTAATACACAGCTTGGATGTCGTGTACAGGTACGGCTGCCCATGCAGCTTCAACACGATACCACATTTCATCCGGAGTAGTAACTGGCGTGTTGTGACCAGCCAGTTGCTCGGCCACCATTGACCAGACGTTTCCAATTGGGGAGAGATCTGGAGAATGTGCTGGCCAGGACAGCAGTCGAACATTTTCTATATCCAGAAAGGCCCGTACAGGACCTGCAACATGCAGTCGTGCATTATCCTGCTGAAATGTAGAGTTTCGCTGGGCTCGAATGAAGCGTAGAGCCACGGGTCGTAACACATCTGAAATGTAACGTCCACTGTTCAAAGTGCCGTCAATGCGAACAAGAGGTGACCGAGACGTGTAACCATTGGCACCCCATACCATCACGCCGGGTGATAAGCCAGTATGGCGATGACAAATACACGCGTCCAATGTGCGTTCACCGCGATGTCGCCAAACACGGATGCGACCATCATGATGCTGTAAACATAACCTGGATTCACCCGAAAAAATGACGTTTTGCAATTCGTGCACCCAGGTTCGTCGCTGAGTACACCATCGCAGGCTCTCCTGTCTGTGATGCACCGTTAAGGGTAGCCGCAGCCACGGTCTCCGAGCTGATAGTCCATGCTGCTGCAAACGTCGTCGAACTGTTCGTGCAGATGGTTGTTATCTTGCAAACGTCCCCATCTGTTGACTCAGGGATCGAGACGTGGCTGCACGATCCGTTAGAGCCATGCGGATAAGATGCCTGTCATCTCGACTGTTAGTGATACGAGGCCGTTGGGATCCAGCACGGCGTTCCGTATTATCCTGCTGAACCCACCGATTCCATATTCTGCTAACAGTCATTGGTTCTCGACCAACACGAGCAGCAATGTCGCGATACGATATACCGCAATCGCGATAGGCTACAATCCTACCTTTATCAAAGTCAGAAACATGATGGTACGCATATCTCCTCCTTACACGAGGCATCACAACAACGTTTCACCAGGCAACGCCGGTTAACTGCTGTTTGTGTATGAGAAATCGGTTGGAAACTTTCCTCATGTCAGCACGTTGTAGGTGTCGCCACCGGCACCAACCTTGCGTGAATGCTCTGAAAAGCTAATCATTTGTGTGTCACAGCAACTTCTCCCTGTCGATTAAATTTCGCGTCTTCGTGGTGTAGCAATTTTAATGACCAGTAGTGTAATAGTGTGATATACTGGGTGACTTATGAAAGACGGCGGAACTGACGGTTTTGTCGACTTTCACAGTATCAGTTTATAGCGTATTACTTTATTTTTTTGGAAGATTATCGGACAGTGACTGCCAGTACACAGAGTACTTGTTACTTGTTGGGGTTTAATTTCTTGAGAACTGTATTTTCCTGGGCTGGAGTTTCATAGACAGGACACAGATCAAAGCTTTCCGAAGGGCACCGTTAACGCAGTTTGTAAAAGGTGACGCCGGCGCTAGGTAGGACAGAGTTCGCCGCAGCTGTTGCGTGAATTGGACAGCGGGAGGGGGCGCGCGTCGCGAGCCGACACAATGCGGACAGCAGGTAAAACGTTGAGTCGTTTGAATTCTGCACGAGGTGACCGCCACTCCCACGTTCCTGAAGCTTTTTACAGCGGCGAGGGCGTTGTAAAGTACAGTAAAGGTCCCGGAAGGCAGGCAACAGTGAACCTTTGGCGGAAAATGCAGAGAAGACGGCGTCGGTCTGGCGATAGGATGGCAATATACCGGTGGACACGATGCAGGCTCTGCGAAAGCTGCAGATATTTATAGCGCTGTGCTTTCGCCAGAACACGGTAGGCGAAGTGGCTGGACTATTAAGCCTGAGACCGCAACTTTGTCGTCCCAGAAATACATACCTGTAGTTGGCCAGTCATGTGCAACTAGTGCACACGTTTTCTATGAGGATTTCTATTACACAATAGAACTTATGGGAATTTTGACTTTCATTACGCGAGTACCTCACCTGGTCACAAAATTAAATTACACTGTCACTATTCCACCACCTAGGCTATAACCAGCGTTAATAAAAAATCCTTGCCCAGTAAATGATACTCTACCGTCTTTATTCTGCATCAACGTACCGATGTGGGTTAGTTACCAAAAGGTATGTAGGCGATCGAGTAGTACACCCGAACTATACCGAGAATGTTTCAGAAGCTATCTTCTGCGTATTCGCGCATGAGAAACCGTGACGCGTTAGTCTAGTGCTGCTTCTGTTGATTTGCCTACATGTCCTCTTTTCAGTACTTAAGAAATTTTGGCAGTTTATGTGGAACATACTGTCTGAAGGGACATTATCCTCTAAACCCTACAATTTTTACTTCAGAATCATACAAAATTGAGAATAACTTCTACCCATTTTACCCAAACACTACGAACTGTAGCGAGGTTGTAACTACGTCGCCTTTCCTCTCTAGATGATTTCTTCTCAAATTGCAGAGCACATACAGGATTATTACAAATGATTGAAGCGATTTCACAGCTCTACAATAACTTTATTATTTGAGATATTTTCACAATGCTTTGCACACACATACAAAAACTCAAAAAGTTTTTTTAGGCATTCACAAATGTTCGATATGTGCCCCTTTAGTGATTCGGCAGACATCAAGCCGATAATCAAGTTCCTCCCACACTCGACGCAGCATGTCCCCATCAATGAGTTCGAAAGCATCGTTGATGCGAGCTCGCAGTTCTGGCACGTTTCTTGGTAGAGAAGGTTTAAACACTGAATCTTTCACATAACCCCACAGAAAGAAATCGCATAGGGTTAAGTCGGGAGAGCGTGGAGGCCATGACATGAATTGCTGATCATGATCACCACCACGACCGATCCATCGGTTTTCCAATCTCCTGTTTAAGAAATGCCGAACATCATGATGCAAGTGTGGTGGAGCACCATCCTGTTGAAAGATGAAGTCGGCGCTGTCGGTCTCCAGTTGTGGCATGAGCCAATTTTCCAGCGTGTCCAGATACACGTGTCCTGTAACGTTTTTTTCGCAGAAGGAAAGGGGGCCGTAAACTTTAAACCGTGAGATTGCACAAAACACGTTAACTTTTGGTGAATTGCGAATTTGCTGCACGAATGCGTGAGGATTCTCTACCGCCCAGATTTGCACATTGTGTCTGTTCACTTCACCATGCGCCGAAAATTCAAAGCGTTTGACTTTGTCATCGGGTGTCAGGGCTTGTAGCAATTGTAAACGGTAAGGCTTCTGCTTTAGCCTTTTCCGTAAGATTTTCCAAACCGTCGGCTGTGGTACGTTTATCTCCCTGCTTGCTTTATTCGTCGACTTCCGCGGGCTACGCGTGAAACTTGCCCGCACGCGTTCAACCGTTTCTTCGCTCACTGCAGGCCGACCCGTTGATTTCCCCTTACAGAGACATCCAGAAGCTTTAAACTGCGCATACCATCGCCGAATGGAGTTAGCAGTTGGTGGATCTTTGTTGAACTTCGTCCTGAAGTGTCGTTGCACTGTTATGACTGATTGATGTGAGTGCATTTCAAGCACGACATACGCTTTCCCGGCTCCTGTCGCCATTATGTCTCACTGCGCTCTCGAGCGCTCTGGCGGCAGATACCTGAAGTGTGGCTTCAGCCGAACAATACTTTATGAGTTTTTCTACGTATCTGTAGTGTGTCGTGACCATATGTCAATGAATGGAGTTACAGTGAATTTATGAAATCGCTTCAATCATTTGTAATAGCCCTGTATTTTGTTAAATATCGGCAGTCACAATAAAAAAATTTAACAACAAAACAAAAAAAGACTTAAAAGTAAGAAACTATGAAGAAATCAACAGTCCCACAGAGAATCTGGAACACAAACACTTGACAAACACACTAAATCAGTAACACCTAACAGAGAATTAAGCATGGCACATACTAACACCACCAACGAACACGTCCATAGGGTGGGGAACATTCTGAAGAAACAAGAATTACAAATACCATTCCGCGCAAACAATACAGTAAACAAAATTCTAAACACTAAGAACGCCTCCACAGACAATTTCTCCGAAACTGAAATCTATCAGTTAACCTGTACTTGATGCCAGTGTGTCTACGTAGGCCAAACATCCAAAAATTTCAGAAAGAGGTAGTCTGAACCCTTCATAGACTTAAAAAGTGACAGTACACAGTCTAGGTTTGTACTCGTAGATAATCTCATACGAGAAACCCGCCACCAGAATAACTTTGAGACTGATCTAATGTCCCCAGAGAAATTAATACTCCACCAAAAGCTTACAAGAGAGGAAAACTCCCACATACAAAAAGCGATGATACGGTGAAAGAAAGCCTTGATTGGGTGTACAACACTGTGCAAGAAAGCACTGAGTGGAACACTCAGAGAACTATACAAAGATACGAGTAATTCCGCACGTGAAAGATAATAATCAAAAGTTTCTTAAATATCTAAAAACGTATGTTTTCTCAGTCCCCTGACCCCTACCCCACCTCTCTCTCTCTCTCTCTCTCTCTCTCTCTCTCTCTCTCTCTCTCTCTCTCTCACACACACACACACACACACACACACACACACACGCACCACATCACATCACATCCCACCCTGAAGACACTCAATAATAGTTCTTACGTAAGAAACAATCAAAATTAGAGCCACATTAAACATAAGGAAACGTTGAGCAAGTGAGCAGCGACAACAACACAGCACATGTCAACGAGCATGGAGGCAGAACTCTCTGCTCAAATCACGTTTTGTAAAGGAGTGAAATTTTATAAATAACAGTGTGAAAAAAGTGTACTCAATACCAGTAAAAGAGATATCGACCAGAGATACACAGTAGGACGGAAAATATCAGTAACATACATAACCTGTACCTAAGAAGCAGTATTCCAAAAAAAAAAATTCTACACCACTACTTTGCAGATGAAATGCTCTCAAAACTACAAAAATGTGAACAAATACCCATCTATAATAACACAGTTTCAATAACGACTAAAGTTTCAGGTGAGCAATCGAAACAAACCAAACAAAATTCACATTCACATGTTATCGCTTTTATGCCCACAATTGATAAGTAATTATAAACTTTATATTATACTGTATACAAATAACTTTGATACAAGGAAAATGACACATAAGTATCGAAACAAGTCTGGGCGAATAAAAAGAAATAGTTTTTTACATAAGGTGGCTTTCAAAGCAATGCAAATTTTAAATCCCAAACATGGGAAAACGTCAAGAGGAACTTCATATCTGAGTAGGACGGTTGTCTCTAGAGAAATTGCCATCCGAGATTTACCCTAGCCCATTTCCTAACCAACCAAGCTTTCTGTAGACTCGCTCTGTGATTGATAAATACCGACAAGAAACAACTATCAGTCGTATGTCTGGAACACAATACTGCCAATATTTATCCTCTGTTGGCCACGAATGCTCTCTCCTTTAACAGTGGTTATGTCATTAATTTCATTTTCAGTTTGTTGAACGGACAGTTTGTGTACTGCTGACAGATCGTTGACTGTAGGAGTCATCAGAATTCTGACTTTCACAACCGTCACCCGCATGAGCCTCATATTCAGAAACGGAGTATTCAGTATCGTAAGCAACTACAATAAGCTCTATCAAAGCATCAGTTTTCTTTGTCGTGAAGAATCTTCACGAACGAATTTGCAACTGTATAGCAGTCGAGCAACACAGTCTCTGGCAGCAGGATCTCATGTGAGCCATAATGCAATAGAATTCAGTTGTGGATTAAATATGCTTTATTTTATGAAATTAAAGCCTTGCCAATACTCAAGTTTAACGTGACAGCAAACCTCACAATGTATATTGATATCAGCTTCAGTAACAACTACCAGTCAGTTGTGAGCAGGCAGTGTTACGTAGTGCCACGTGCGGCCCTAACGTGTCACGTTGTCGTCTCACAAAGTGCACAACCTCTAAGTCAAGTACATTCTCTAGAATGTTTATAAGAGAGGGAAAATGTGTGCGAGGCTTCTCTGTGCATCTTCATTCCGGAACAACGAAGTGTAGAAGATTGGCGCAACTTGATTTAAATATAGAAAACAGTCAGTTCTTCTAGAGAAAAATAATCACTTATAACGAGACTTCGTGTTATCAGTACGACACTATTATAGAACTACCAAATTCAGAAATTCACACCGAGGGTCAACCAACAATGAAATCAAATTGAACCACGAGTTGAACAACATCCCAAAGAAGGATTCCTCTGCAGGTTTCACACGGTTGTATGAACGTTCTGTGCATTGTATTCAAGCGAGGGGAGACAGTGTAGAGCGCCTGAAGCATTAAAATTGCCCTCTTAGCTTTTCTCCAATTGGTATTAATCCAGTCTCTAATCTTTTTGGATTGACTGAGAAATTCGGACCCATCGATACCGAGGGGCACCTACACATCTCTCGCGTGTTACATTACAGTATGTACCCTACACCACTCAACATACGGTTGCATGTGGAGTACAAATGTAGTTTTAATAATCAATGGTTCTGCATTCAGACCTGAATCGTCACAACGGTAAAAGTCAAACAATCGGTAAGGAATGACTTTATATGACTTTGTTGCTCATATTGTGCGTTTCGGAATTTATCAGTCATCACATATCCCGGAGCAATCGATGCACGTAGATGTGGCATTTCATTTTGCATGCGAAACAAACATTCGTCGTCAGCCTGGATGTAGGGCTACTGATTACTATAATGATGGTCACCTGCCTCATGCATGACTTTGTATAACAATTGTATTAAATGTAAATTTATTTGTACTGCAAGTACGAGCAGTATAAACTTTTATGGGCTGCAACCGTCTGCTCAAGTCCATATTTTTTCGTGCGTTCCCGGATGTTAATTCTTCCGGTAGGCGATTGACGTTGGACGGACGTACGCCAGTGGAGGCCCTGGACTCCAGAACGTCCCTCAAGAGCCGCCCCTGCCCCAGCAGGCCTCACTCTCTGAGTTCTGCCCCCTTCTCAGCAGGCCAAACTATTCCAGGGACGCAGCCAAACCTGGACAGGGCCGTAATTAAAGCCACACACCGCAGCCCAGCGCAGCTCACACCAGCCCGCCACAACCACAACCACAACCAGTGGCCACGGCCTGTCCGGATCTCTGCCGCAGCGGACGTTCATTTCATCCCCCACTCTCACTTGCACTGACGGAACTATTTCTCTGGCAACATCGGATATGTGCCACGAGAGTTAGTAGCATTCGGACCCTTGATATGTGAATTAAATCATAAATCGTGGGTTGCAATAAGTGACGCGAGAATCTATCTATAAAGGCACTTGATTGATGGAGGGAGCGATTTAAATTTGTTGGTCTCTTAACTGTGGTGTCGTCAGCACCCCTCCATAAAATCTAATTGTGAATGACTAGTTAGTTTTGTTAAAACAAAAGGCAAAGACCATAAAACTACAGCCACAATAACAAAAAATGTAGCATACATTTTCCGGTAGATCTAGTCATATCGTTGTCACATTTTAAAGGAATCAATAAAACTGTCGGAGCCAGTAAAATTGCTGTTTGATAGGGGAACTAATAGGATGAATCGGGAACTGAAAAGCACAATAAAATTTCTGTCCAATTAAATTGGGGAGTAGTCCGAACGCCACACGAAATGTCAATAAATTTCTTGTTGTCGTTTCGTCATCGCCTAAAAATGAGGGTAAGTAGTCCCTCGGTAGACAAAAGACTTCCCTCCCATTAGTATATAAAACATAGGACGTAAAAAGAAGGTTTTTTAGGTTAGAGGGACCCCCCCTTGGGCGAAACGATAAAATACCTGACGGCTTACCAGAGAGGACATTATCATCGTTGATAAAGAACGTCCGTCCTCAGAGACCAAAAACAGGAAAAGTTAACGTAATATTGGTAAACTGCAGGAGTATCCAGGGCAAGGTTCCTGAATTAGTATCTCTTATTGAAGGAAATAGTGCGCATATAGTATTAGGAACGGAAAGTTGGTTAAAACCGGAAGTGAACAGTAACGAAATCCTAGACACAGAATGGAATATATACCGCAAGGATAGGATAAACGCCAATGGTGGAGGAGTATTTATAGCAGTAAAGAATTCAATAATATCCAGTGAAGTTATTAGCGAATGCGAATGTGAAATAATCTGGGTTAAGTGGAGGAGTATTTATAGCAGTAAAGAATTCAATAATATCCAGTGAAGTTATTAGCGAATGCGAATGTGAAATAATCTGGGTTAAGTTAAGTATCAAAGGTGGGTCAGATATGATAGTCGGATGCTTCTATAGACCACCTGCATCAGCAACCGTAGTAGTTGAGCGCCTCAGAGAGAACCTGCAGAACGTCGTGAAGAAGTTTCGTGATCATACTATTGTAATAGGGGGAGACTTCAATCTACCAGGTATAGAATGGGATAGTCACACAATCAGAACTGGAGCCAGGGACAGAGACTCTTGTGACATTATCCTGACTGCCTTGTCCGAGAATTACTTCGAGCAGATAGTTAGAGAACCAACTCGTGAAGCTAACGTTTTAGACCTCATAGCAACAAATAGACCGGAACTTTTCGACTCCGTGAATGTAGAAGAGGGTATCAGTGATCATAAGTCAGTGGTTGCATCAATGACTACAAGTATAATAAGAAATGCCAAGAAAGGAAGGAAAATATATTTGCTTAACAAGAGTGATAGGGCACAAATCGCAGAATATCTGAGTGACCACCATCAAACGTTCATTTCTGAGGAAGAGGATGTGGAACAAAAATGGAAAAAATTCAGAAACATCGTCCAGTACGCCTTAGATAAGTTCGTACCGACTAAGGTCCAAAGCGAGGGGAAAGATCCACCGTGGTATAACAATCATGTACGAAAGGTACTACGGAAACAAAGAAAGCTTCATCATAGGTTTAAGAGTAGTCGAATCATAGCTGATAAGGAAAAGCTGAACGAAGCGAAAAAGAGCGTAAAGAGAGCAATGAGAGAAGCATTCAACGAATTCGAACATAAAACATTGGCAAACAATCTAAACAAGAACCCTAAAAAGTTTTGGTCATATGTAAAATCGGTAAGCGGATCTAAATCCCCTATTCAGTCACTCGTTGACCACGATGGCACCGAAACAGAGGACGACCGAAGAAAGGCAAAAATACTGAATTCAGTGTTCCGAAACTGTTTCACTGCGGAAAATCGTAACACGGTCCCTGACTTCAGCCGTCGCACGGACGCCAAAATGGAAAATATTGAAATAAACGATATCGGAATTGAAAAACAACTGCTATCACTTAGTAGCGGAAAAGCATCCGGACCAGACGAGATACCCTTAAGATTCTACAGTGATTATGCTAAAGAACTTGCCCCCTTTCTATCAGCAATTTATCGTAGATCGCTGGAAGAACGTAAAGTACCTAGCGACTGGAAGAAAGCGCAGGTCGTTCCCATTTTCAAGAAGGGTCATAAATCAGATGCGAATAATTATAGGCCTATTTCGCTTACGTCAATCTGTTGTAGAATAATGGAACATGTTTTGTGTTCTCGTATTATGACGTTCTTAGATAATACAAATCTCCTTCATCATAACCAACATGGATTCCGCAAACAGAGATCATGTGAAACTCAGCTCGCCCTATTTGCCCAAGAAATTCACAGTGCCGTAGACACTGGCGAGCAGATTGATGCCGTATTCCTGGACTTCAGGAAGGCATTTGATACGGTTCCGCACTTACGTTTAGTGAAAAAAATACGAGCTTACGGAATATCGGACCAGGTTTGTGATTGGATTCAGGATTTCCTAGAAGAAAGAACACAACATGTCATTCTTAACGGTTCAAAATCTGCAGATGTAGAGGTAATTTCGGGAGTACCGCAAGGAAGCGTGATAGGACCTTTATTGTTTACAATATACATAAATGACTTAGTTGACAACATCGGTAGCTCCGTGAGGCTATTTGCAGATGACACGGTTGTCTACAAGAAAGTAGCAACATCAGAAGACTCGTACGTACTCCAGGAAGACCTGCAGAGGATTAATGCATGGTGCGACAGCTGGCAGCTTTCCCTAAACGTAGATAAATGTAATATAATGCGCATACATAGGGGCAGAAATCCATTCCAGTACGATTATGCCATAGGTGGTAAATCATTGGAAGCGGTAACGACCGTAAAATACTTAGGAGTTACTATCCGGAGCGATCTGAAGTGGAATGACCACATAAAACAAATAGTGGGAAAAGCAGGCGCCAGGTTGAGATTCATAGGAAGAATTCTAAGAAAATGTGACTCATCGACGAAAGAAGTAGCTTACAAAACGCTTGTTCGTCCGATTCTTGAGTATTGCTCATCAGTATGGGACCCTTACCAGGTTGGATTAATAGAAGAGATAGACATGATCCAGCGAAAAGCAGCGCGATTCGTCATGGGGACATTTAGTCAGCGCGAGAGCGTTACGGAGATGCTGAACAAGCTCCAGTGGCGGACACTTCAAGAAAGGCGTTACGCAATACGGAGAGGTTTATTATCGAAATTACGAGAGAGCACATTCCGGGAAGAGATGGGCAACATATTACTACCGCCCACATATATCTCGCGTAATGATCACAACGAAAAGATCCGATAAATTAGAGCAAATACGGAGACTTACAAGCAGTCGTTCTTCCCACGCACAATTCGTGAATGGAACAGGGAAGGGGGGATCAGATAGTGGTACAATAAGTACCCTCCGCCACACACCGTAAGGTGGCTCGCGGAGTATAGATGTAGATGTAGATGTAGATGTACCATAAGTGTGACGAGGCAAACACTGCACTACGGTGGATCTTCATGTCGCACGTGTCATTGGCCAGTGAGGACTATTTCATCCCTTTGGCAAGATGGAAAGGAAGTGCGCCATGGGCGAATAGTCGACTTGATGGACTACAGCTTGTTGTTGGCCACTTCCAATCACTGCTGTTGCCATTCAGCCAACAGTGTGTCACCTACGACACGACAGGCTGTAAGACGACGTTACGTTGACCTGTGTTATTGTCCTAGCAGTTTGCTTTCGCTGCTCTGTCAGCTTCCTCATTTTCCTCGATTCCGATACGCCAAGCTACTCGAGTTAATGTATGAAAGCTGTTAACTATTGACTCAATACTATGTTTGCATACAGCAGTGTCAGGACCCCCCTCCTCCTGCTATGCTGGTTTTCGAGATATAGGAAATGATGACGAACTTACCCTGTTAAGGGCAGGTTAGTATAGTGACCGCTTATTAAATGTTTGTCACACGATCGCGATCTCAGTAGCCTCTTTCTGACCCTTACGGTGTTTACTATAATTTCAGTACTGTTAGAGCTGTTAGGCTGATATTCTAGACAACTGTTGTTATTGCTGGACAATTAATTCCTTCAATTAATTGAATATCTACTGTCTTTTAGCAGACTGGTTCACAATCGCGAGCACCACTGTGATCTGATGTTCTTTCTGAAGTCCTTGCATTGGTATTGCATGTGCTAAAATCCCACACAAAATCCAACGACTGACTCTTAAGCATCCAAACAGCATTTACATGAATGAAAATCAAAGCTCCACACCGCAACTGAACGGTCGAATCTCCATCCAAACTGACGCGAGCTTTGCGTGAGGGCAATGCCGTAAGCTCACTCTCTCGAGCGCTTATCACGCCTTCTTGTTTATCCCTGGTGACCGGTTCTACAAAAACTACCCGCTTGGGACCCAGTGCCCGACGGCAATCGCTACAGCCAACTTCGACCATTTCTATTTCACATGAAATTCAGTCACATTGGCGAAAGCTTGCTGACGGGCTACTTAAGAAGGTCTTTAATATAAATTTCTGAATTTCTTAATCCATATTTTTGGAAAAGCTAAGCTAAAGTGCGCTAAAGTGCTGTTTTTTTACAGCTACGCCGATAGTGCATAAGATATCTTACTCAGAATAAGAGGGTAACATCGTTCTTAAGAGGGTAAGTCCCCGCTATCCTTTGTGCAATTACTTCTTGTTTATCCCTTATGAAATTTAAATGACAGCTAAGTACTTGGCGCATGAATTAATTGTTGCAAAAATTGTACATAAATAAACTGTATTCACTTAATTACGCTTTAGTAGAGTGCGTGACTAAACGTTCCATAGCTCTTGTTGCCTATCTGTTAAGTGTAACTCTTTTGTATTGATCATTAATTGGTTTTTAATTTAATATGTATAAGTATATTAGTATGTCGACGAATGCAACATGTGCCTATACGCACATTGGCGAGCTCTTCAGTTTCCATCGCCAAACATTTCTGTATCTTATATCTACAAGTCTTATTTAATTATGTTCTGTGACGCAATTCTGAACTTGCTTATAGTAATGGAAGGTAGATGAAACAAAGAAACCGAATACCTACTTACATTTGAAGACCTACAGGAATTTCTAACAGTACAAGGAAGAGCAAGAAGTTTACAATCCTTGGGTCTATAGTACAGAGAGAGACGAATTGTTTACGTCTGAAACAACCAAGTAGGAGTATAAATGTTGAAGTTCAAGGAGGACAAACAAACTCGTGCTAAGAGGAGTCTAAGGTCGGAGTTTGTAAACTGTCACAACTGTTGTTCAAGAAATATTTCAGAACGTAACATGAACTTACTGATGAGCAATAAAACTTCAAGGGGAGATTAACAGCTGTGCTAAGGGTCGCAGATGACACTTCTTTTCTCGCCAGGTATAAGAAAGACTGAAGACGAGTAAACAGGCCAGAGGAGTCGACAGCATAATTGGCAAGAGTGTGTCTTAAGATTAAAACAAAGAGAAATAGAGCAAACAGCAGGAGAAAGGAAAATAGCCAAGTGCTTAACTTCAAAACTGGGAACGCCACAGTAATGGAAATAATGAAGGAACTATCCCATCCAGGAAGTTAGATTATACAGGATCGCTGAAGTAAGTGAGATACTAGAATCAGATTGGCACTGGCGAAGGAAGCTATTTTCGATAAAGTAGTTCTACTAGTACAAAAGTGTTCAAATGGTTCAAATGGCTCTGAGCACTATGGGACTCAACATCTTAGGTCATAAGTCCCCTAGAAATTAGAACTACTTAAACCTAACTAACCTAAGGACATCACACACACCCATGCCCGAGGCAGGATTCGAACCTGCGACCGTAGCAGTCCCGCGGTTCCGGACTGCAGCGCCAGAACCGCACGGCCACAGCGGCCGGTTACAAAAGTGTTCTGAGAAAGCATTAATTGCAAAGTGCCATGCGGAAGTGACACGAAAACCGTAGAAAAGCCCAACTGAAAGAATTTCAAAGCATTTAAAATGTGGTTCAGTCGTAGAATGTTAAAAACTAATTAGTAGTTGAACTATAGAATTAAGAGATGCGAAGAAAATATGTGAGAAAGCAGATCCATGCCAGAACTCTATCACAAAATGTGACAAGGTATTGGGACATCTGCTACAGCATGAAAAACGTGAGTAGAATGGGAAAATAGTAGGGACACACGAAGATTAGAATATCCACGACGTATCATAAGCGGATTTAGGACTTAGGTCCTCCGTAGAGATTAAAAGATTATAGCGCCACAAGTAAAGATGTTGGATAGCGTCAAGCCAGCCAAACGACCGTTGTTAAATAAATACATATATACACAGATGGCTGCCGATGCAATATCTCTTGTAAACGTATGACAGCAACTGCGTAATCTCGTCTCGGCCATCGTACACTGCTGTGCAAAACTCAAGAACGCAAGTAACTTTCGCATGATGTGTCATTGCCACGTAACATAGCTCGGTGGAACGTGGACCATACGCTGAAAGAACTGCTACGGTTTAGGACAAAAAGTGTGGACAGAAATATGCAATGAGGTGCAGAGAAACAACAAAAATGGCTCTGAGCAGTATGGGACTTAACTTCTGAGGTCATCAGTCCCCTAGAACTTACAACTACTTAAACCTAACTAACCTAAGCACATCACACAATCCATGCCCGAGACAGGATTCGAACCTGCGGCCGTAGCGGTCGCGCGGTTCCAGATTAGCGCCTAGAACCGCTCGACCACGCGGGCCGGCAGAGAAACAACACTTTCATTCAAGAGCAATAAATCACTGCGATTGATGAAGGTCTTCTGGATATTACTAAAGGCGGGATCTGTTCCTTAATAAAGTGTGTGACAACCAGAAACTGCAATGCTCGCTCTGCAACGTGCTCGGACCTTGGCCACATCTTCGGTAAGAAGATTTGTGGTGGGGCGTTCCACTTCTTCAACAGCGCTGCTGACACCTGCGTACTTTGCAGCTTCGTAGTACTAGAGTGAGTTAGTGGTAGCTCATGATACTTGCCTAAGCTCAAACGAAATATGTTTATGAAACAAATTTCGTTCCCACGAGGAGCTTTACAGAGTATTGCTTATACGAACACATTTGTTTGATGGGACAGGCAATCATCATAGGCCACACCATCTGCTCCTTCCGTCTCCATGATGTCTACCTCACCCTTTATGGACGTCCCATCGAGCTCACCCCCACCCTGAGATACGTTGGTCTCACCCTCGACTGTCACTTCACCTGACCCCTCACCTCCTGACCATCCAGCAGAAAGCCCATTCCCACCTCCTCCTCCTGAAACTCCTGTCTGGCCAGGCATGGGGATTGCATCCTTCCACCATCCTCCACACCTACAAATCCCTCATCCGTCCTGTCCTCTGTTATGCCAGCGTTGCCTGGATCTCCGAACCCACCCACTTTTACAAGGCCCCTCCAAATCCTCGAGCGCCATGTGCTCCGCCTTGCCTTCTGTATGCGCCTTCCTTCCCCCCCACGACTCCTGTATGAACTCATCCCCTTCCCCCACCTCCTCCTTTTCCTCCAACACCTCCGGATCCTTTACATTGTCTGCAGGCTTGATCTCCCCCACCCATGATTTCCCCCTTCCTCTCCACCCCCCCCCCCCCCCGCCCATTGCCGCGCCTCTATCGCTGTATCCCTCCCTCTCTCCACCTCCACACCCTCCATCTCCTTGATCAGGGCGATTTTCAGCGCCTCTCCCTCCCGGATGATGAACTTCATCGTGACATATACCCTTCCTTCCAACTATAACCTGGCGTCCCCCCCCCCTCTGCAGGGCCCCATTTTTCCTCTACTCTCCTTCTCCCAGAGCGGATTTTCGTCTTGAGAAAGGTAATGGCAAAGAAATTTAAGCAAATAATCACTGACGTGACAACAGGTGGTTATCACGCCTACCCACAGCACAACAGTTCACGACAAAATAAATGACTCAGAAAGCACCGAGTTTGCAGTTACTTGTTCTGAAACACTATGTTTTGAAAATAAAATTAAATAAAGTTACTGGTTAAATGAATGACTGGCTTAATTTAAACTCTGTTACGTAAAAAAAAAATTACTTTCAGTAACCTCAATGTAACGTAATGCAAAATTTAGAAAGAGGCAAGCAGTTTACCTTGGATTATTGAAAGATTGAACTGAATTCAGGAGTACATTAAGCAAATGAGCAATCAGTTTTGCTTTTAAAACAAAATAATAAAATTCATACTAAGCCAGCAGCAGTCACTCGCTAAGCTAAATATAGAATAAATGAAATTGCGCACTCCTAATTTGGGCTCTATATTTATTAGTTTTGCTAGTGAAATTTTATTTTACTTTAAGTATCCTTTGTTATGCAATACAAGAATGAGCAGTTACTGAGGCACAAAATGTAGACAAACTGGTCATTAGCAAACCCACAAAACTGGCAGTAAATAGTTAATTAATGTTCATATTCTTACGACACTCGGTGATTGCATGGAAATGAAAGGGACCTTGCTTGGTAATAATGCCAGAGGACAATGACAACACAGGCGCTCTATAAGTTTCAATTATTGCAAATTATTATTCAAATTATTCGTATTTTGTGACAGAAATGTTCCTGGGCAATGCCAGCGTGAGTATACAATTTTTCACTTAACAGTCTTATGTGGGTGTAGCTGTGCGGACCACGAAGAATGTAGCCGACGACAACGTTAGCTACCGTTGCTGTTGCTGCTGCTGTTGGTTGTGAACCCGGAGTCGTCTCCAGAGCCACGGATAATTATGGGACAGGGAATAGTTGGAATTTCACTTTCCTCCACTTGTCCACTCCTACTGTGCGCTCAATACTCGCGGGTTAACAAATCGGACGCATCTTTAATGGGACGAGCATAGCTGCACGCCGTGGCGGCGGGAGCGCATAACAAACACGTCCACTCTCTTTCGTGACTCAAGCTGCTCTGCCTCCCCTCCGCCCGCAACGCGACAGAGACTCTCCAAACGCGAAGATAAACAACGGCGCAGCTACTGCCATTTTTTCGTTGCTGTGGATACATTTCAATAAAGCTCCCTTGGATATTGCCCTGCAATTTACAATATTTTCGTTACAATTACAAGCAATGATATACAGTCAAAAATAAATACATTAGTACATCGATTACGTATTAAATATAGTTTATGTAATACAGCCTACAGCTTCAGAATGAAAAGTACAGTGCAAGGTATCAACGGATATTAAACAGCGGAAATTTTGGATAGTGCAGAAAGTATTTTATCTGCATTTTCGGTGTTACAAGCCTTGCACCTTATACCAGAGGATCGAACTTACTAGATAAAGCTTAGTACTATCTCCCAAAAAAGATTTACTCTAAGACAAATATTGGTAGATATGATATACATGTACAGACAAATAAATGCTTACAAATTCAGAAAAATTCAATGAATTTTTGAAGGGAAAGAACTTCACAAATTGAGCAAGTCAACAACGTGTTGGTCCACCTTTGGCTCTCACTCAAGCAGTTATTCGGCTTGGCAATGATTGACAGTGCTGTTGACAAATTCTGTCCAATTGGAGTCTGAAATCCTTAGATTCCCCATTTCGTTGGAGGACTCTGCTCATAATGTTTCAAACGTTATTTATTTAGCGTATGGCTAATACATACACATCATGAAATTAAATTACATATACATATGTACATATTGACGCACAAGAAACATAAGTTTGTCTTTACAACTGAATATACAGTCCTTCAATCTAGCGCACTACATCTGGAGTTGCTAGCACGAAGTCCTCTTTGGCGCCGTGATAGGCTCGAATCCTGCATTCACTGACAATGTGGTGTACAGTCTGGTATGGAGCCCCGCAGTCACAAGCTGGATCAGGCAGCTTCTTCCACTTAAAGACAGCATCCCTGCATCGGTCATGGCCGGTACGGATTCCGTTGAGAGTAGTCCAGGTCTTGCGTGGTAGGTCGAATCTACTTGTAAGTTTAACACCTGAGAAGATGTTATGCAGGTGCACATCTGTCACTGCTTCCCACCGACCTTTCCATTCTTCAAGAGGTTTGAAATTCTTAGCAACCACGTCAGCAGCATCGCACAGATTTGGATGGTGTGATTTCAGTCTCTTGCGATTTAATAGTGGCAGGTCGCTATGCACGAGTAGGTTAGGACTCCTGGAGATCTTGTGGAATTCTCTCATAAGGGCAGTACATCTACGTAGATCAGGAGGCATTATATGGTTAACAGTGGAAGTCAATAAACTGGAGTAGATCTGATTGCGCCAGATATTATGCGCATTCTCGTATTCAGCTGAGTATCAACAAGCCTTGTATGATGACTGTTCGTCCAAACAGGTGCACAATACTCAGCCCAGAGCTGAAGATCGCAGGGTGGTTGCTGAAGATCCACAGGTAGTTCCGCATAGCTTGTGGAGGATGTTGTTTCGAGTCCTCAACTTTTGAGCTAAGTTAAGAAGGTGTTGTTTGAAGCATAGTGTACAATCCAGGATGACACCAAGATATTTGGGTTCCAATTATGATGAAGAATTCTGCCTCTGAAACTTACTTCCAGTTTTACATTCGCCAACTGGTTATTTAGATGGAAGCAATACACTTTTGTTTTACTCACAGGGGGTTGGAGTCACCAGATTTTGAAGTAATTACCTAATGCAGACAGGTCATTGGCTAGAATCTCTTCTGTTGTCTTCATTTCCTGGTGTTTTACGGCTAGAGCCAGGTCATCGGCATAGCAGTATTTTCTGGACGAAGTGACAGGTAGATCAGATAGATATAGATTGAACAGTATGGGTGAGAGAACTGATCCTTGAGGCAATCCGTTGTTCAGCTTCCTCTCCTTACTTATGTTGCTTCCAGTGATTACCTGGAACTTCCGATCACTTAGCATGCCGTTAATCAGTCGAGCCATTGTTCTGCAGGGTATGATACGGAAAATTTGTAGATAAGGCCTTCCCTCCACACAGTGTCGAAGGCGGTAGTTAGATAAACCAATGCCACAGATGTTTTCTGCTTGATTTGGTATCCTGACTCTATGAAGGATGTGAGAGACAATACTTGGTCGCAGAAGCTACGCCCTGGTCTGAATGCTGCCTGATCAACTGGAACGTTCTCTAGGATAGCGCTATTTATTCTGTTATATATCAGCCTTTCAAAATGCTTGTAGTAGCAGCTAAGTAGGGCAATGGGGCAATAGTTTTCTACCTTGTTGCTGGGTTTGCCAGGTTTCAGAACAGATATTATCTTCGCCTTTTAAAACTCCAATAGAAGTTGACCAGTCAGCAGGATGTCAGTGAAGAGTTCTGCCAGCCATTTCTTAGCTTTTCGTCCCATATGGATCAGGAATTCTGGATGGATGCCCTCTAATCCAGGCGCCTTAAGAAGTTTGAGGTCCTTCAGTCCAGAGTCAGCATCTGAAACTGCGAAGGGATGGGTGCCTCCTGGGTGGTGTCAATTTAGCAACAGTGATTAAAGGCAGCCAGACTATCCATAGTACCTCCTGGCAATGACATGTCAACTAAACAGCAGAAACAGTTTTTTTTTCAGAGCTCATTAACAAGAAACATTGGACCAACTATCAGACTCCTTTCAAACGTTGTCACCTGGGGACAAATGGGCGACATTACTCGCCAACGTATGATTTGGCAAACACGGAGACGAGCAGCAGAAACTCTCGACTTGTGCGGGCGGGCATTACCGTGCTGAAACGTAAGCCCAGGATGGCTTGCACGAAGGGCAACAAAGTGTGGCGCAGAATATCGTAGACTTGCCGCTGTGCTGTAAGGGTGCGGCGGATGACAACCAAATGGGTCCAGTTAAGAAAAAATGATCTCCAGAACATCCACCGAGCGAGGTGGCGCAGTGGTTAGCACAGTGGACTCGCATTCGGGAGGACGACGGTTCAATCCCGTCTCCAGCCATCCTGATTTAGGTTTTCCGTGATTTCCCAAATCGTTTCAGGCAAATGCCGGGATGGTTCCTTTGAAAGGGCACGGCCGATTTCCTTCCCAATCCTTCCCTAACCCGAGCTTGCACTCCGTCTCTAATGACCTCGTTGTCGACGGGACGTTAAACACTAACCACCACCACCACCCAGACCTTCACTGCTGGTTGTCAACCCGCATGGCGTGCGACAGTTATGATGGTGTCTCATTACTGTCCGTGTCACACCTTCACTGATCTTGGGGCTCTGCCTCACAACTGAAAATTGTCCTACACGAGTGAATGTGATTCCATGCCGAAGAACTGTCTGGAGACAGCCGAGACAGTGGTAGGTCTGTTGACCGGCATACGCCCCAACAACCATGAGTGATGGTCTGGAGTAAGATTTCTTTCGACAGCAGAACCCCTCTCGTTGCCATCCGCGGCCCCTTTACAGCACAGCGATACATCGACGATGTTGTACAACCCATCTTGTAGACGATCGTGGCAAGCTGGCCTGGGCTTATAGTTCAGCAAGTCGATGCCCGCCTGCACACTGCGAGAGTTTCTACCTTTTGTCTTATTGCTTACCAAACCTAATCCTTAGCCAGTCGGTTAACCGGATCTCTTCTCAATATCGAACGTTTGGAGTATTGTGGACAGGACCTACAATCAGCTCGGCATTTTGACGATCTAACGAGCCAATTGCACATAATTTGGCTCGATGTCCCTCAGGACGACATCCAAAAACTCTGTCAATCAATCCCAAGTCCGATAACTACTTTGATAAGGATCAGAGGTGGACCAACGCGTTACTGACGTTCAGTTTGTGAAGCTCTTTCTCTTGAATAAGTTATCCACTCATTTTTAATAATTAGTTTGTCTGAAGTTGTACACCTCATCTACCAATTTCCGTCCCACTTGAATCATTCATTCGTGGTGCGTCATTTTCTCTTAATACAGACAACATTTGCAGATTAATTAACCAATTTACGCTGCTTGTCTGTGACATCCTATACCAAATGCGCTTAATATTTTAATGACTTCACAATGATCCCCAAAAATGGGCCACATTTTACTCGTAATCTTACCATCTCCCTTCCTGACCGTCGAGAATTTCTTGATAAAACCCTGGTCTCTGGTTTTTATCCTCTTGGGTCTTCTACCCTGGTTACAGCTTTATGTCTCTCTATGATGAACAGCTAATATGTTGGCCTTTGCTGCATGCTAGTTTTACTCCATACTGGCGCGATAATTCTTCTCGGAGAAAATCATCCACTCTCCGTAACTTGGACTACTTCGAATTAGTTAAGTAAGACAACATTAATTTAGCCGAGGATGTCCTTTGCCTCTCCTGATCGGCAGTATAAAACGCTTTACTTAGTCACGGAATGGACTGGTCCCATCCTGTTTGATCTTAAAGGTGGTACAGAATCAAGGCAGCCGTGAGATTACGATGTCGCTCTCTCTCGTCTTTCTGAACTTTGACTTTGGTTGGGTTGGGGATGTTTTTGGGGAAGGAGGCCAGACATGGAGGTCATCGGTCTGATCGGATTAGGGAAGGACAGGGAAGGAAGTCGACCGTGCCCTTTCAAAGGAACCATCCCGGCATTTGCCTGGAGTGGTTTAGGGAAATCATGGAAAACCTAAACCCGAATGGCTGGACGCGGAATTGAACAGTCGTCCTCCAGAATGCGAGTCCAGTGTGCAAGCCACTGCGCGACCTCGCTCGGTCGATATGCCCTCTCCACAAAGTGAGGTTGTCGATAATAGGATGTGGTTGTTACTCAAATAATGGCATATGCCTTTTCACTTACTAGAACTTTGGCGTGCACAAAGCTCGCAAAAATGTTTCCTGAGCCCATCACACTAACATCCGCCGTCATCTCAGAGTAGGAATTAACTAGACAAACGCCGGGCGGAGTGGCCGAGCGGTTCTAGGCGCTGCAGTCTGGAACCGCGCTACCGCTACGGTCGCAGGTTCGAATCCTGACTCGGGCATGGATGTGTGTGATGTCCTTAGGATAGTTAGGTTTAAGAAGTTCTACGTTCTAGGGGACTGATGTCCTCAGATATTAAGTCCCATAGCGCTCAGAGCCATTTAAAACATTTGAACTAGACAAACGTTGAAAACCCATCGATTACCACAAACAAATACTTATTTCCATCCTTTGATCTAGGAAGAGGACCCAAACAGTCTACAAACAATCAACCATGGAGACTATTCGGTATGAACCAAATCTGTGGTTTATCAGCACTCACCTTACTCTTTCCACAACACTTTGCACTGCCCCACTAACCTTCTGATATCTACATCCATTCTTTTGATGTAAAATACTACCTTATTTTCATCCTAGACTTGTATACGTCTAAATGTGCACCTATGAAAGTCTCGTGATAGTACTTAAACACCTGCTTAGGCAGTACTACTTCCTTTCTATTATCATTCTCTTTTTGGTAACACAGTATACATTTTTTTAAAGTACCTATTTATGTCTTGTTTATTTTCTAGGTATTGTTTACTAGCATTTAATTGAGTATTCTGGTCCTGGCACGAATCCAGGTCCTTACATAGTTCTGGTAAATTCACCTATACATTATTCGCCATTACTTCTTCAACTTTCTGTGCTTTTCTCCTATTCTCTTTTTCCTGATTTCATCTCGTCGCTTCTGGAACATAAGACTCAAACTGTCGGCAATAATATTTTCCGCTCTTTGACCTCAAATACGAGAGCAGAAAAATTTACCACCCACCGAGAAATTTTTCCGCCTTTACGCGGGCTAGCGAACACTCAACTTAGTGCTTGGTTGTCAGTTTCCAACGAAAAACTTTTGTGCTCCAGACAGAAAACGGAACTTTTCTACAGCGAATAATGCCGCTAGTGCTGCTACGAGTAATTCATATACTGAAAAGCGAGTTTCTAATTACGAAGATGCTTTGTAAGTGGGTGCTATTGGTCTACGCTCAACATTCTCCTCTTGCGAAAAGATGGCCATCGCTCCCATTGCGAATGCATCAGTCTGACATGTAAACTGTTTTCAAATCAGGTACAGCCGACACCAGAGCGTACATCAACCCATCTTTCAACCCTTCAGAAGCAGCTTGCTGTGAATCGGTCCAGCGGAATTTCTCGCCTTTCCTCCTCAGTTCGTTAAGGGGTACTGCTAACTATGCAAAGTTCGTTACGAACTTCTCAAGAAATTGATAATTCCAATAAATTTAGTTACACCTTTAACCGTATCTGGCGGAGGAAACACATAATCAGCACTGATTCTTTGTTGATCAACCTCTGCCCCGTATTCTGGTATGATATGCCCCAAGATCGAAATGCGGGAACAAGCTAAACTAACTTTTGGTGGTGTCACACATTATTAGATGTACATTATTCTTACAATAATGAGAAGCCGCATAGTGATGTTGCATCAAATAAACGTGGCACGGAACATCGGAATATTATTTGTAATATATTGATATTGCCTGCCACGTTTTATTTGATGCAACATCACTACGCGACTTCTCATTATTGTAAGAATAATGTACATCTAATAATGTTACAACATACTTTCTAACATTGAAATAGTGTACACAGTGGTTATATGAAAACGCGTATGTTGAAGCCAACTTCATTTGTGACGTTTGTTTTATTAACTTGCACATCGAGTATGTTTTCTGCCTACCACCGGTTTTGAACAAGTATTTTTGCCAACATATCGAGGGAAGTTTGAAGTCCCCACCAACTATAACCGTATGAGTGGGGTATTTAGGGTGCAGCTAGCTACAGGTGGTGGCACATATCGGCACTAATGACGTGTGTCGCTTTGGATCTGAGGAAATTCTCTCTGGATTCCAGCCGCTATCTGATTTGGTGAAGGCTGCCGGTCTTGCTTACGAGATGAAGGCAGAGCTCACCATCTGCAGCATCGTTGACAGAACCGACTGCGGACCTATGGTGCAGAGTCTGAATCAGAGGCTCAGACGGTTTTGCGACCGTGTTGGCTGCAGATTCCTTGACTTGCGCCATTGGGTGGTGGGGTTTCGAGTTCCGCTGAAAAGGTCAGGAGTTCACTACACTCAGCCGGCGGCTACACGGGTAGCGGAGGCTGTGTAGCGTGGACTGGGTGGTTTTTTAGGTTAGAAGGCCTTCGGAAAGTATTGGGTGGGCTGCAATCTCAAACGCTGCATGGCAAATACAGGACGTGCTTGGATCAAGGATTAGTCGGAATTGTAAATTGCTGTAGTTGTGCTGGGAAAGTCCCTGAGCTTCAAGCGCTAATAGAAAGCACAGAAGCTGAAATCGTTATAGGTACAGAAAACTGGCTAAAGCCTGAAATAAGTTCTGCAGAAATTTTTACGATGTCTCAGACGGTGTTCAGGAAAGATAGATTAGGCAGAATTGGTGGTGGAGTATTTGTGTCTGTCAGTAGTGGTTTATCTTGTAGTGAAGTCGAAGTAGATACTCCGTGCGAATTGGTACGGGTGGAGGTTATACTTAACAGCCGAACTAAGTTAATAATTGGCTCCTTCTACCGACCCCCAGACTCCGATGATATAGTTGCTGAACAGTTCAGAGAAAATTTGAGTCTCGTAACAAATAAATACCCCACTCACACGGTTTTAGTTGGTGGGGACTTCAACCTTCCCTCGATATGTTGGCAAAAACCGGTGGTAGGCAGAAAACATCTTCCGGGATTGTCCTAAATGCTGTCTCCGAAAATTATTTTGAGCAGTTAGTCCACGAACCCACGCGAATTGTAAATGGTTGCGAAAACACACTTGACCTCTTAGCCACAAACAATCCAGAGCTAATAGAGAGCATCATGACTGATACAGGGATCAGTGATCACAAGGTCGTTGTAGCTAGGCTCAATACCGTTTCTTCCAAATCCACCAGAAACAAACGCAAAATAATTTTATTTAAAAAAGCGGATAAAGTGTCACTAGAAGCCTTCCTAAGAGACAATCTCCATTACTTCAGAACTGACTATGCAAATGTAGACGAGATGTGGCTCAAATTCAAATATATAGTAGCAATAGCAATTGAGACATTCATACCTCATAAACTGGTAAGAGATGGAACTGATCCCCCATCGTACACAAAATAGGTCCGAACGCTGTTGCCGAGGCAACGGAAAAAGCATGCAAAGTTCAGAACAACGCGAAATCCCGAAGATTGGCTAAAATTTACAGACGCGCGAAATTTGGCACGGACTTCAATGCGAGATGCCTTTAATAGGTTCCACAACGAAACATTGTCTCGAAATTTGGTAGAAAATCTGAAGAAATTCTGGTCGTATGTAAAGTACACAAGCGGCAAGACGCAGCCGATGCCTTCGCTGTGCAGTGCCGATGGTACTGTTACCGACGACTGTGCCGCTAAAGCGGAGTTATTGAACGCAGTTTTCCGAAATTCCTTCACCAGGGAAGACGAATGGAATATTCCAGAATTTGAAACACGAACAGCTGCTAGCATGAGTTTCTTAGAAGTAGATACCTTACGGGTTGCGAAGCAACTCAAATCGCTTGATACGGGCAAGTCTTCAGGTCCAGATTGTATACCGATTAGGTTCCTTTCAGATTACGCTGATACAATAGCTCCCTACTTAGCAATCGTATACAACCACTCGCTCACCGATAGATCCTTACCTACAGCTTGGAAAATTGCGCAGGTCACACCAGTGTTTAAGAAGGGTAGTAGGAGTAATCCATAGAACTACAGACCTGTATCATTGACGTCGGTTTGCAGTAGGGTCTTGGAGCATATACTGTATTCAAACATTATGAATCACCTCGAAGGGAACGATCTATTGATACGTAATCAGCATGGTTTCAGAAAACATCGTTCTTGTGCAACGCAGCTAGCTCTTTATTCGCACGAAGTAATGGCCGCTATCGACAGGGGATCTCAGGTTGATTCCGTATTTCTAGATTTCCGGAAAGCTTTTGACACCCTTCCTCACAAGCGACTTCTAATCAAGCTGTGGGCCTATGGGGTATCGTCTGAGTTGTGCGATTGGATTATTGATTTCCTGTCAGGAAGGTCGCAGTTCGTAGTAATAGACGGCAAATCATCGAGTAAAATTGAAGTGATATCAGGTGTTCCTCAGGGAAGCGCCCGGGGCCCTCTGCTGTTCCTGATCTATATCAATGACCTGGGCGACAATCTGAGCAGTTCTCTTAGGTTGTTCGCAGATGATGCTGTAATTTACCGTCTAGTAAGGTCATCCGAAGACCAGTATCAGTTGCAAAGCGATTTAGAAAAGATTGCTGTATGGTGTGTCAGGTGGTAGTTGACGCTAAATAACGAAAAGTGTGAGGAGATCCACATGAGTTCCAAAAGAAATCCGTTGGAATTCGATTACTCGATAAATAGTACAATTCTCAAGGGTGTCAATTCAACTAAGTACCTGGGTGTTAAAATTACGAACAACTTCAGTTGGAAAGACCACATGGATAATATTGTGGGGAAGGCGAGCTAAAGGTTGCGTTTCATTGGCAGGACATTTAGAAGATGCAACAAGTCCACTAAAGAGACAGCTTACACTACACTCGTTCGTCCTCTGTTAGAATATTGCTGCGCCGTGTGGGATCCTTAACAGATGGGATTGACGGAGGACATCGAAAGCGTGCAAAAAAGGGCAGCTCGTTTTGTATTATCATGTAATAGGAGAGAGAGTGTGGCAGATATGATACGCGAGTTGGGATGGTAGTCATTAAAGCAAAGACGTTTTTCGTCGCGGCGAGATCTATTTACGAAATTTCAGTCACCAACTTTCTCTTCGGAATGCGAAAATATTATGTTGAGCCCAACCTACATAGGTAGGAATGATCATCAAAATAAAATAAGAGAAATCAGAGCTCGAACAGAAAGGTTTAGATGTTCGTTTATCCTGCGCGCTGTTCTTGAGTGGAATGGTAGAGGGATAGTATGATTGTGGTTCGATGAACCCTCTGCTAAGCACTTAAATGTGAATTGCAGAGTAATCATGTAGATGTAGATGTAGATGTAGATGAGTATGACAGCGTAGATCTGTCGAAACCGTTCATAGTAATAAAAACGGTTTGTTAGTGATCTTAACAAACTTGATTCTTCAAGAATAATATATCTTCTGTCTTCATTGTTCGGGAGTCATCCGAAGTGCTGCCAGACTGGTTTTAACGTTAGATCCCCTCTGGTACCAAATTAATTCAGAATGTCTACTTTCAATGAATCCTTTCTTCTAGCCAAGCTGAGCCGTGAATTTTGTTTTCCCACAATTCAATTACGTACCTGCTCACTAATTACGCGATATAATCACGCAATTTTCAGCATTCTTCTGCAGCATCACATTTCAAAAGCTTCTATTCACCTCTTGTCTGAGCTGTTCATCATACACATTTCATTTACGTACATGTCTCTACAGTCGTAACAAAGGCTCCAGAAAAGATTTCCTAACACTTAAATTTATGTTAGGCTGGCTGTTACCCGCGGCTGTGATCCACATTTGTTGATGAGTGATGGTGAGGAAGTAGTATATCGTTGCATCGAAGTTCCGGCAGCTCTCAGATTTCTCTGAGATTGGGTCCGAGTAACTTTCGTAGCTCGAGCTCTCTTAGAATTGTGCACTGTATCTGACTTCGGTTTGCGAGACATGTCGTGAAATAAATAATATTAATAGTATGTTAAGGCTTTCCCTATATAATAGCCTAAAAAACGATTCTCGGGCATTGCACCGGATTTTGTTATTGTATCAACACAACATTTCACCGTAAAAACTATCCAGCTTTACCAGGTGGTTTAGCAGTTGTTTTCAGAAACCGCACGCGCAAATAAACATTGTGTGCGGCGGCGGGTGGCTATTTATTGTTGTTATTCAATAAAAATGTTTTGTTTGTAGAAAAGATGCATTCCTTGCAGTTTTAACCAGATGTGGGGCGGCGAGTACAATTAGTTGTTATATAAATGTTTTGTAACAATTACTGTACATATAATGATTCTTTTCTTCTGATTTTCGATAAATTAGTGTAAGCAATGTTTTAATTTCATGTCTTTTTCTTTTCGTGACTTTATGTTAAAGAAACTGTAAGCAACTTTCGAAGTGAATATTAATATTTATGTCAAATTTCAAGCAATGCTGTAACAGAATTGAAGTGTAACTTCTGTTGAATCTATTGTAACATGTTTAAAAATTGTAATTGTGCGCCTAGTCCATACGTAGGCAATGTATTAGCATATGTGGAATGTAAAACCTTTGGTGAATACCCTGTCTGGAGGGGAGCGGTAAAAGGTGGATGGCAGGCGAGCGCGGGAAAATGCACACAGGCGCGGCACGGCATAACGGGCTCAGTAATACAGTCGGAGTTGGGCATCGGTCTGAGGAACACGTTCCGGATCGAGGAGGCTATCCTGGAAAAAGTGGTTTCATTGAGCCTCGGATGTGCCGTTTCCGACGACTATACAGCATGGCTATATTCTATAGGCACTGAATTGAAAAGAAGAAACAAAGTGCCGATACAGCAAGAGCCATAGCTGTAATTGTATGTGTGCTGTGCGCCTCGCCATCTCGCTGCCCGCCAACCGCCGCATCGACTCGAACAGGCTGAATCTTTAAAACTGTATTCGTGTGGACCAGTGTTAATTTTGTTCCTGACTGTTCAATAATAACTTAACTTTTACCAGAATTGTCCTAGCACTTAATTATCCTTATCACTAACCTAGACAGGGTCCTTTCCCTATGTTGTGCAACCCGAGTGTCCCGAAATGAAGATTTAAAGTTTATGTTAAAAGAATTACCTGCAGAACTATCTATGCTAGAAAGATGTTTAAGGAGATTTATTGTTAATGAAAATATAAGCAAAGAACAAAGGTCTCACAAAGTTGGAAGATAATTTTGGGAATTGGTTTAGTAATGAAGCTTAAATAATTTGAGACAAAAATAATGGTAGTTAAATGAGGAAGTAATAAGACTAAAAGAGTAGTAACTCATATTTTGTAAATATTGAGTGCGTAATGTTTCCAATAGTTGATAGTTTCAACACAGTGATCATAACAGTTTCAGGGTCCCTCCCCCCCTTCCATTCTTTTCTTTTCTATTCATTTAAATTCTGGAGTGTACTGAACTGATTTGACCTGCAAAGTGTTTACTCTTATTAAAATTGACTTTGTATGTGTGTTTCAAAAGTGGTATTTCTAGGGTAGTCTATGCCCGATTTTAGTCGGATCAATAGACAAAACACAGTTTATAGTAATCATTGTAGTGTAATATTGTGTATTTACAGCTTGTCCAGGTTAGTACAGAAAGGGAAAATATTAGTTCAGTAGATTTTTCTGGTTCTAAAATTTACCATATAATGCAGTATTACTACGTGTTGTTATGCTTGTACGTACATCCACTTGTACAAGGAAAAAACTCACTTAATGCCTAATTAGGCTGGCGACCGTATTATTAACAATTGGTAGCATCTGCTGTGTATGTTTCTTGCCCGTCCTAACGTGTAGTTGCACTTTAGACTTGCTTGACGTATCATTGTTGTTACTGACTGGATATAAGTCCGATTTTGCTTCCATTCAGGTACACGCGGTTAACATATGTACTAAAATCCTTTCTTAAAAAGGTGAAGCCCGTCAACTTATCATAGTACAGGCTTCAAAAAGTTAACGTACGCCAGAGTGGAGACGTTACAGTTTGAATGTAGAAACCAGTCCTATTATTTATGCTGTCTTTTGCCGTTCTCAACACTGGCTCTCTAACTACAATATTGGCAACCAGAAAGTGATTAGCAAAACGTGAAGCCTGTAATTAGAATTCCTAGTGCCCACTTCATCTGAGAAATACACTCATAGCTACAACTTATAGCTCTGAGAAATTAGGAGATTGTCTGGGATTCATAATCAAAAACGATTTTGATTAAAAATAGTTCAGTATATTCTGAAAGTCACAGATTAAAAAAAAAGAAGAATCCACACAATCTGACTAACAGAGCAGTTCAGAGTCTAATGCGCTGATGCAACTATAACTGTCCAAATTAAATGTTTAAGTGAATGCTTGCCATAATTTGATGATAATGTTTATCAAACGCCACGCTAAATAATGGTAGAATGTCTGTCCCGCGACGGCACGTGAAGATACGACATATGCAAACTGAAGATAGATAATTGAAGTCATCCCAGAATTAACACTTCTCTCAAAAATTATTTCATGGCTACGCGTATCCCGAGGAACTTAATACGGCATCCGAGGCTGTTTATAGCAATGATACCGACGCGACGCGACTCCCGACACAGATGTTGTGCTATTCAGCGTCTGGAGAGAACTGGGGCCTTGCTTCCTCGCGCAGCGTTCTTATTTATAAAGCCGCGGTGCGGACGTCTAAGGGAACGCCTGATCAAATCGGCTCTCCCGACTAGCCGCTGGGCTAGTAATGCACCACATTAAGTTATTGAATAAATCATAGCTCCTTTTGCTGTTGGCCGATGAAGCTCTCAATTTAAATGTGCATTCAACACACAGGTAAGTAATCATAATAAAAGTTTGACGTGGCTAAGTTAAATATTTTGGGCGAGAGAATTAATTTAATTACACTGCACGCAGTAGACGAGCTCTGAACTTGCCCTTTGGAGATACGCTATCCCTATAGTTTTATAGTTGTTCAAATGAAACTTCTCACATCTTTATAGTTATAGCAGATTCCATTCTACTTAAATATAATCATCCTTGCCTTATTTATTAGCCTACTTAATCTATCTTGCTTCCATAATTTTTAAGACAAAAACCAGAAAATCATGAATTTCAACTAAAATCTTAATTTGTGAGATCCAGAAGACTGTTTTTATTAAATAATTATGAAAAAGGAATCTAAATATAAATTTTTAAGTCTCTAGCTCTTTTCTGTTGCGCCAATGAGTTTTACAGAAAAACGTCCAAATTTCGAAAATGGTTAAAGTTATTGAACTGATATTTAACACATATTGATTTAGTATTACTCCTGACATGGCAGAAACGTTTCAGGTTATTCACTTGATTTTTAAAGTATTGCGCAACATTTATGACGTCAGAGATAGTTACAGCGGACTAGGCTGGCACACAATGGAAAAACTGATGTGAATTTATTACGGCGTGAGTAGGCTGCTTCCCTACAATTGGATGCGCACTGTCATGGAGTCCATGCATATATATATATATATATATATATATATATATATATATATATATATATATAGGAGATAGGCAAAATTACGTGAACAGTGGTTGTAATGGTATGGGTGTGTTAAACGGTCAACACCGCAGGTAAGGCAAGTGTCGCGCTGGCTGTGCATGTTCAGTACAGACTAGGCATCAGTGCAGGTTGTTTACGAGTAGTGCACACTTCGTAGCTGCATTCAGAGGCCGAGGTCGACGTGCAATGATAGACCTAACATAGTTCCAAAGAGGGCAGACTGTGGGGGCCCCGATTAGCTGGAGTATCAGTAAGCAAGACAGCCGACTGATTGAATGTTTCACTAGCAATTGTTCCAACAGTCGTAACAGCCTACACAAAATATGGAAAGACATCATAATTTAAACGTAATAGTGGGCGCAAATCAAAACTAAATGACAGAGATCGGCGTACGTTAACACGAATTGTGTCGAAACAACACAAAACTACAGCGGTTAAAGTGACTTCAGAGCTCTATAGTTCTTCGAGACCCAGTATCTATCGACAGTGTCCGCCGAGAACTCCATAAAGCGAATCTTCATGGACGAGCTGCCATACTAGTGAAACAACCAACGCAAAGAAGCATAAAACGTGATCTCAAGAGCATAAATTTTGGACGTCTGGTCAGTGGAAACACGTCATATGATCTGACGAGCCAACGTTTTCGTTATTTCTAACAGTGGGCCGGGTTTACGTCTGGAGCACTTCAAAAGAAGTCTACAGTCCTGATTGCTTGATTCCAACGGTTACAAATGGACGTCGAAGTGTCATTGTGTGGACAGACATATCATGTTATTCTGCTGGTCCCATCATTACTCTCAAAGGTCATGTTACAGTCAACGTTTATGTGTCCCACAGGATTCAATTTTAGGTCCTCTGCTGTTCCTTATTTATGTGAATGACTTCCCACTTAACATTCAGCAAGCGGAACTAGTGCTTTTTGCATATCGTACGAGTGTTATAATAAATCCCATTCCAGAAAACGCAGCTGAAATAGTGTTAAGAATGTCTTTCAAAGAATTATTAAGTGGTTCTCAGAAAATGGACTCTCGCTTAAATTTGAAAAAAACTCGCTATATCCAGTTTGCACACTGAATAGAGTCATGCCGACAATTGATGTAGCATATGAACAGGGCTCAGCTAACAGGGTAGATTTCTCCAAATTTTTGGGTGTTCACATTGATGACAACTGGTACTGGAAGAAGCATATTACTGAGCTTCTCAAACAACTAACTTCAGCTTCTTTTGCTCTTCCTATAAGCTCTAGTCTTGGTAATAAACAGATCAGCCTCCTAACGTACTCTGCATATTTACACTCAATAGTGTCTTATGGAACAGTTTTCTGGGGTAACTCACCACTTAGACATAAAGTATTGATTGCACAAAAGAGAGCACTGAGAATAATTAGTGGTGTTCACCCAAGGACGTCATGTAGGAACCTTTTCGAGGAGATAGGTATTTTAACTGCATGATCAGTGTACATATATTCGCTAAAGAAATTCGTTACAAATAATCCATCTCAATTCGTGAAGAACAATGATGTTCATACGTACAACACTAGACGAAAAAATGACCTTTACTATCCGTTGTTGAAGCTCTCAGTTGCTCAAAAAGGAGTACATTATTCATCAACAAAAATCTTTGATCATTTGCCCAACAACATAAAGTGTCTGGCAGGTAGCAGATCAAGTTTTAAATCTAGCTTAAAATTATTTCTTTAGGACAACTGCTTCTACTCCATGGACAAGTTTCTGTTTCAGAAATGGCAAAAACAAAAAAAACTAAAAAAGTACCTCTAAATGTAGTTGAATGTGTAGAGCTAAAATTTTCAGTAATATTAATATTGGCACTATTAATGTCTGTATATATATATCTTGTAATCTTACTTGTTCAACAACATATCAGTAAAATAAACGGGAAAATGATCTACAGAACATGACATAACTAAAACTAATAAAACTGAACAGTTTAGGTGGTCAGGTGCAACCCATGATTCAAACGTTGTTCCCCAACAGTGATGCCATATTTCAGGACGATAATGCACTCAGTCACACAGCCAGGACAGTACAATAGTGGTATGGGAAGCATGCAACTGAACTGCATCGTCTTCCCTGCCCAGCAGAGTCCCCGGGCCTGAACATTATCGGACCCTTGTGGGTGGTATTGAAGTGCAGACTGCGGAGCAGATTTCCGCCTTCCTCGTCACTACATGAGTTCGAGGAGGTACTGATCCGAGAGTGTGTGACGTCCTCTGGCAAGACATTCACAAAATCTTTGTAATATATGTGAAAAAGGAAACATTTTATCTGTATTATTATTATTATTATTATTTCATTTCTGTATGAAGGGTCGTCGATTATGTAGATTCTGTAAAAAAAGAAATAACTTTTTTTTCATTTTTATGTTTGTGCAACAATTATGTATCTATATATTGCAAATAACGTCTGTGGTCGGCGAGTGTAGAAATCAAAGCAGACAATGATAATTAAAAAGATAACAAAGATGCATATTAAATTGACTATAAATAGTGGAGGTTGAAACATTATTCTCTCTGTCTTCTTTTAGCCGTTAAGGTTGCAAGAGCCTGTAACGCTTTATTGAATACTTGGTTAGCTTTCTTTTGTTCCTTGTTCGAGAAAGACGCCATTGAAGGCTTACGGATGAAAAGGTGTTTTCAGCATATTTAGAATTTTTCATGACGCGGTACTGCGCAGAGATTGCGGGATTAAATTGAATGAAAGCAGTTTTCTCGCAACTAAACAGGCAGGTAACGATACATTAAAATTATTTCTTTCAGCTTCCCGGATACCTCAGAGGTGGATGGTCGATTTTATTATGTCATATTCAGGTGGACATGGGCAACTGCTAATACAATATCAGTGACATAAATAATTTAAGTGAATGAGAGGAATAAAATTTTATTTGTGTGATATCTAAGACTGCTGTGATGAAACCTGTTTTGGCTAATAATACAGAAACCAAATTTCACTTTTAGTTTCATGCTCTCGTGTTAGTCGTGGCAATCAATAGTGTTCATATATTTAAAAAAATCCGTTGCAGCGTTTACGTTTAGCGAACATAGCATACTGTAACTTCTGTACGAGTAATTTTCAGTTCATTTCAGAGATGAAAGCAGCGAAGAACGCGTTTAATTTCATAATTAGTTACAATAATGATATCGTGTTCCATTTCTAAAAAGCCAGATCAGGGTTATATAAAATAGTTTGCAAATTAAAGATCATACATGCACAGCAGGAAACCTTTCATTTTTGTGCGAATCCCCACGTAATAGATCAAGGTGCACAAAGTTAAAATATTTCCGACTGCAGAAACAAATAGTGAGAATCGCATTTTATCTGTTGTGCTCACACAATAACCAATATACAGTTCATTAAAATATTATGCCATATAAACTGCATACAAAGTGAAAAGCGCAGTGTGGATTATGCGACAAGTGGCATAACATTCCACGGGATGCAATCATTATACGCCGGTATTCCAAGAAGAATCGCAGCTGTATTAGGGGCAAATGATGGTCCAACCCCTTATTAATGAACAATTCAAAGGTAAGCAGAGGTTTGCTTATCCCCAGTATGTATTTACTACCTCCTAACTCACAGGACACATTTCAAGCAAACGTGGTACACATGTCACTTACCGTTCGGAAATCAACGCTGTGGGGCTTAGAAGCACCTACCTGTCAAAGGGGTAGGGGTTGAGGTGAAAAAGAAGTGTAGCCCACGACGCGCCAGTAGTCGAATGAGAACACAGACTTCAACAAACCTTACACATAATTTCAAACCCTTTCCAGGCTTTTCGTCGGTGATGGCCCCACGAAGTGATAAAAGGAAAATATTTATCGCTTACTACATTTCCATTATAAGAGTCGACGGGCATGAAAGGGAAGCAGTGGTTGGGAAGGGAGTGAGACAGGGTTGTAGCCTCTCCCCGATGCTATTCAATCTGTATATTGAGCAAGCAGTAAAGGAAACAAAAGAAAAATTCGGAGTAGGTATTAAAATCCATGGAGAACAAATAAAAACTTTGAGGTTCGCCGATGACATTGTAATTCTGTCAGAGACAGCAAAGGACTTGGAAGAGCAGTTGAACGGAGTGGACAGTGTCTTGAAAGGAGGATATAAGATGAACATCAACAGAACCAAAAACGAGGATAATGGAATGTAGTCGAATTAAGTCGGGTGATGCTGAGGGAATTACATTAGAAAATGAGATACTTAAAGTAGTAAAGGCGTTTTGCTATTTGGGGAGCAAAATAACTGATGATGGTCGAAGTAGAGAGGATATAAAATGTAGACTGGCAATGGCAAGGAAAGCGTTTCTGAAGAAGAGAAATTTGTTAACATGGAGTATAGATTTAAATGCCAGAAAGTCGTTTCTGAAAGTATTTGTATGGAGCGTAGCCATGTATGGAAGTGAAACATGGACGATAAATAGTTTGGACAAGAAGAGAATAGAAGCTTTCGAAATGTGGTGCTACAGAAGAATGCTGAAGACTAGCTGGGTTGATCACATAACTAATGAGGAGGTATCGAATAGAACTGGGGAGAAGAGGAGTTTGTGGCACAACTTGACAAGAAGAAGGGACCGGTTGGTAGGAGATGTTCTGAGGAATCAAGGGCTCATAAATTTAGCATTGGAGGGCAGCGTGGAGGGTAAAAATCGTAGAGGGAGACCAAGAGATGAATACGCTAAGCAGATTCAGAAGGATGTAGGTTGCAGTAAGTACTGGGAGATGAAGAAGCTTGCACTGGATAGAGTAGCTTGGAGAGCTGCATCAAACCAGTTTCAGGACTGAAGACCACAACAACAAGAGCAACTCATTTCCGTTGCTCATGCAGTAAAACTGCCGGATGAAGCATTACAAATTAATTTGTTACTTCGTTCCTAATAATTCAAAAAAATTTTCGCAGACAGTATCCTCATCTGCTACTGAATGTACCTACAAGGATATATAATTGTATGATAACATTGGGGATACGGCTTGAAATAATGAGATGTGTGAAAAACAGCAGCATCGTAAATGATGTTTTTATTTATTACTTCCTTTGCTATTAACTCTATCCACAACACACTACAGAGACAGTAGCTACATATACCGTACTGAGCTGCGTGAAAACGAAACTGCAGGGCGGAATTCGCTAGGGATACCGTACAGGTGAAATATACGTACAGATATATTTAGCATCTGCATACACGGACAAAGCCAAGGGTTAAAAGTTCATCCTAAACCCTTGGAACGATATCAGACTAATTTGGTAAACATTAAATACAATCCGGAAAGAAATACTGTGCGGCTGATAACCAGCAGCCTCCTATTAGGATGAGCGCGATAACGTGGGGAGAGAAGGGGTAGGACTAAATCGACGGAGAGAGTGAGAAACGAGGAGATCAACTAACATAAGATTGCAATAAATACGTGCCCGGCCAACCACTGGTACTCAGTAATTTACAGATACCGTGTCGCCGACCTCTGCAGAAGCGTCGTATTTGTCTCTGTTTCGTCCTCTTAGGGGTACTTTTTTATTCACTTTCTAAAGTAGCCTATATTATTTCTCTATCTCCGTAACACATTTCATCAAAATCGTTTCCGCGTTTAGTGATGAAAACGTTAGAGACAGTTAATTGCGAATTTAGAATTCCAATATGGATGTTAATCAAATTCGTCCTTTTCGCAATTGCTTTCCTTGCCGCAGTAGCGCAATTTTATATACTCCTAACTTCGTCCATCATCAGTTCCTTTAGTCCTAACATAAAAAATTTCATTTACTACCTCTAGAGATCAATCAGAAAAACAATCAAGATCGCAAACCACTCATTCATTTAAAAGACCGGTTTCAGCACGTTTAAGCGGCCGTTTTAAGATTAAGAGCGCTGTTTGGCTGGAGCTGACAGCCTGGAGAACATCCATGAGGAAAAGCTGGTTGTTGTCTCAACCTGAGTAAGTGCTACCGTCAGCAGTTGGTTAGAGCTGGTGGCATCATGAACAGCTGTGTGAGGTCACAACCACTGTAACTCCTACAGTTAGCAGTTGGCTGGAGCTGGCAGCATAGGGAACAGCTGCATGGGGTCACAACCATGGCAACTGCTGGAGTTAGCAGTTGGCTGGAGCTGGTGGCGTCGTGAACAGCTACCTGTGGTCACAAGCATGGTAACTGCTACATATGTCAGTTAACATGAGACGGTGCCTTGGTAAACAGATTTGCAGGGTCACAACCACGGCATCTGCTACAGTTAGAAGTTGGCTGAAGCTGGTAGTGTGGTGAACAGTTGCATTTGGTCACAACCACGGTAACTGCCTCACCCTAAGCAGTTGGCTGCAGCTGGCGGCATAGGAAACAAATATGTGTGGTCACAGCCATGGTAAACGCTACAGATGTCAGTTGACTGAAGCTGGCGGCGTGGGTGAACAGCTGCTTGTGGTCACAGCAATGGTAACTGACAGAGTTAGCAGTTGGCTGTGCTCGCAACTTGACGAACAGCTGCATGTGGTCACAACCACGGTAACTGCTACTGTTAGCAGTTGACTGGCGCTGATGACGTGTGGTCACAACCATGGTAATTGCTACAGTTGCTGGCTGGAGATGGCGGTATGGTGAACAGCTTCATATGGTCACAGCCACAGCGACTGCTACAGTTTGCAGTTGGCTGGAGTGGGCGGCGTGGCGAACAGCTGTATATGGTCAAAGCTAGGGCTGCTACAGTCAGCAGGTACTGAGACCGAGGAAAAGGATCGGTATTAATTTAAGGAAATCTCATGGGAAGGTGGCCCAGCCAGATGTGTCCTTTATCATTTCCAAACAAGTACTTTTATTTAATAACAGTTCTGTCATAAGCAAATTAACGGTCGCCAAGATTCTTGCCAAATAGATACAAATAGTTAAGGTTAAGTGTTACTCGATGAATATGTCAACCGTGTAACACAATGTTGCCCGATTACAGACAGTAAATTCATTAAATAAACTTGCGGCGGCATTCTGCCGTGGGACTACCATCATAACTGTGGGTTAATCCCACAACAGGACTTGAATGTAAGTTCAACAACCGTTAAATAAATTTTATTAAAGCGCCTACATTTCCACTTGGTCAGACAAGATTTTTGTTCATTTCCCAAGCTGAGAGCCCCGTTGAAAGGGCGAAGATTTGCAACGATGGACGAGATAAAAGAAATATAATCGCAGACGGCGCTTCGCACAATCCAGAAAGAGGCGTACCAATACTGCTCCTGTAAGTGGGAACGGCGTTGGGAACGGTGTATCAGTTGTTGAGGAGAGTGTTTCGAAGGAATCCACACAAAATAAATAAAAGATAAGCGTAGAAAAATTTTGTGGATGAAGTTCCGAAATTTTTTGTACAGTCCCCGTACAACGATAATTTATAAAACAAAAGCCAGGCCCTAGATTAGCATGATAAACTTTACAAAAGTCATGCTTGGCTTAAAATCAAGGAAGTGGATGAAGAACTCACCAGGCAAGGTAATTTCAAAAAAGGGAAATTGTAAAAATGCCACCCGAAACGAAACCAGAACAATCCGGTCACTATACACAAAATGACAGAGTTAGGGCAAAAAGGTCGAGAAAAACGTGTTTACTGATACCTGTAGTGGGAAAGATACTTTGTGGTGTGAAACAGAGGGTACCTGGTGAGTCAGTGTCCCTCCACATTTAAGTATTAAATCATGCCATGAACAACAACGTTTATTTTGTAGCGTCTGGCAGTGTGGTTATAAGTGAATGTTCATGATAGTTTCGCGGTCACCAAGCTACCACGTGAATAAACGCTGTGTTTTTTTTTTCAAAAAAGGAACATGTTCTCTTTTGCCTCTATTAATCATAATATGTAATGGGCCTAGAGCGAGGAGCGCTACTCTAGTACTGTTGGATCAAGACTTTTGTAAGCTTCTTGCGTCGTAGGCGGAGGAATCATTCAATGAATTTCTGTCTAGCAGCTACATGATGATTGCATTGATCCACGGCTTTCAGAATGTCATGCAAGATGAGGGCTACTTAGGTTTCGCATGACCGACTTACAGAATCAATACTGATTGACAGGGGGAAGGTCATTCCGTTCGAGATATCTCATTTCGTTTGAGTTTAGAATCTTTAGTAGTGCTACCAACTCCTTGACACAACAAGTCAAAAAAGTTAACATTTGTGACGTCCCAAGCCAAGCACGTTATTTATTATGTTATCGTGGCTCTGTCTCATTGCGGTCATCAATATGGTTGATGGCGGAAAATTTCAATGTCCCAGATGACGGATGGGCATTGTGAGTTGATTGTGACCAGTAAAGACTTGAGGAAAAGCAAGGGAAGTAATGAACAGAGCTTGTAATTACTTTCGCCTCCTCAGAAGTCAACCAAATTAATTTTCTGAAAAATGTTTGCTCCACGGAGAATATTACTCACAAAGAACCCGATACCGATCAGTTTAGTTTACGTCAGTGGAAGAATTCACTAAGTTAAAGACGTAGACTGTGGTAGTTTTGAAAAGTATATGCACGTTGAGCCCATAAAGCGATCGGTCAATCACGTTATACTGTACGGTTAATTAAATGTCGAACTTCGTTTCCGAGAGACGACAGGTCCTTTACCGAACGATAAAAGAAGATGATGTGATAAATCTGCATTTCATATTACGCCAATTGCGGAGTAGTCCCAGGTCTGGAGTTCTTTCACGTAACAGCTTTAATTGAAAATTATACATCTTTAATAAACAAGGACATGGTCTGGCTTTGAAATACACTGAACAGCCAAAGAAACTGGTATAGAAATGCAGATTCAAATACAAATGTAAAGAAGTAGAATACGGCGCTGCCTTTGGAAGACAACAAGCGTCTGATGCAGTTGTCAGATCGGTTACTGCTGCTACAATGGCAGGCGATTAAGAGTTAAGTGAGTTTGATCGTGGTGTTACAGTCGGCGCACGAGCGATGGGACACAGCATCTCCGAGATAGCGATGAAGTGGAGATTTTCTCGTACGGCCAGTTCACGAGTGTACCGTGATATCAGGAATCGGGTAATACATCAAATCTCCGATATCGCTGCGGCAGGAAAAATATTCTGAAAGAACTAGACCAACAACGACTGAATAGAATCGTTCAACTTGACAGAAATGCAACCCTTCCGCAAACTGCTGCAGATTTCAGTGCTGGGCCATCAACAAGTGTCAGCGCTCGAAACATTCAACTATACATCATCGATATGGGCTTTCGAATCCGAATGGCTACTCGTGTACCCTTCGTGACTGTACGACACAAAATGTTACGCCTCGCCCGGGCGCATCAACACCGACATTGAATTGTTGATGGCTGGCAACCTGTTGTCTGGTCGGACGAGTCTCGTTTCTAATTGTATAGAGCGGATGGACGTATACGGGTATGGAGACAACCTTATGAATCAATGAATTCTGCATGTCAGCAGGGGATGCTCAAGCTGGTGGAGGCTCTTTAATGGTATGGGGCATGTGTAATTGGAGTGACATGGGACCCCTCATACGTCTAGATACGACTCTGACAGGTGAAACGTATGTGATCATCTGTCTGATCAGCTGCACCCATTCATGTCCATTGTGCATTCCGGCGGACTTGGACAATTCCAGCAGGACAAAGCCACGCCCACAAGTCCCGTAATTCTACAGAGTGGCTCCAGAAACACTTTTCTGAGTAAAACACTTCCTCAGGCCACCGAACTCCCCAGACATCAATATTATTGAGCATATCTGTGCTGCCTTGCAGCGTGTTATTCAGAAGAGATCTCCAGCCGCTCATACTCTTACGCATTTATGGACATCCCTCCAGGACTCGTGGTATCAGTTGTCTCCAGCACTACTTCAGACATCAGTTGAGTCCATGCTGCGTCGTGTTACGGCACTTCTGCGTGCTCGCGGGGTACCTACACGATATTAAGTCGGTGTATCAGTTTCTTTGGCTCTTCAGTTTTAACAGACTAGATAAATGTTAAACGAATTCAGTATGTTCATAGTTAATGAGAGATTAATCTGTTGGTGCTATGGTAGGTGGAACACGGACAGAGCGAAACAGCAAGGCATCTCCTCGCCGCTCGCAGAAAAAAGTAACGGCTGCACCTTGCTTTGTTGTTAGGCATCTTATTTTAAGCTTTACATGTAACCGACAGAAAAGAGGGAAAGTGGGTAATGAGGTCTTACAACAGAATTTGAAAAACTAAACATGATTGATAGTGGTAAATTAAAAATTTAAGATGTTGGATAACAGGAAATTTAAATAATTAAATATGGCTGATGATAGGATTTTCGAATAATTTTATACGGCAGATGACGATAAGTTTAAGAAATTTAGGATTTGCTGGTTCTAAATTTCTTTTACGCAATCAGTACAATAAATATTTCTTTCCAACGGTCCCCATACATACCCACACCCAACCAGTTACCCTCCTCCCCCTCCCCACACACATACACAAATATGTAACTACCTAAAATTCTGCTCATCAGTAAATTTATTCTTGACCTCAAAACATTAAGAAAGCTAATTTGAACACGGGTACGAAATTCCTTTGTTAGAGAGTAATGAAAGGATTTATTGTACATGGTGCAAATTCACGAAATGTATTCACAGAAATTGCTAAAAGTGACCACCTACAGCTTTCATGCGTCCTCTGAGCACGCTATGGGAAACTCCTTGTGTTTCGTATTTGGTCAATCCAGGTTGGATACGCTCCCACATAACATCAAAACTCTGTACGGTAATTGAAAACACCAAGGATTTTAAATGTCCGCAATGGAAAGAATCCGTTGGAGTCAAACCTGGGGATCTGGCAGGCCTTGCAGGAAATCCCATTAGAGCAAGCCACCTGTTCGAAAACTGGTCATCGAGATTCTTGTCAATTATCCGTCACACCCGATGGATTACGACTACAGGTACATCATCAAGCAAATGAAGCAACCCATGATGGAGAATGTGGAGATACGTTTGTCCAGTAAGACGTTGCGGAGAGAAATAGAGGCCAATTAGATAGTCATGGAAGATTCCGTCCCACACGCTGAGTCTGAAACCGTCGTTGATGCCTGTCTTGTCGCACTTCATGAGAGTTTTCATAAGCTTAAGCGTAGTTGTTATAATAGAAGATCTCTTCATTTGGGAAGCCAGTCGTATCAGTGCATAAGATACACACTAAGAACTTCAGAAACACAGCACACTGCCCTAATATGTGGTGACAGGAAGTTATTCTTGGCTGAAAGTCTGCCTCTTTTAATCCTTGCATCCGTTGAAGGTGATACATGTAGAGGAGATTTTGATGCAGAATGTTCCATATCGTCATATGTCTGACGCCTTCCCTTTTCGCAGTTCTCTTTATTCTAGTTCACGGAGATTCATTGACTGGACGAACCCACTCTTCAAGATCACGCGTTCGTACATCGTGTGGTCAACCACCAACTGCAACTTCTCTAATGAGATTGCCACTCGGGAGCTTTTGAGTAGTCGTACAAACGTCCTTGCACAGTGTAGCTGGTTCTGAGGGTAACGCTGAGCATAACGTTCACGTGCTGCGTTCACATTCCCATCCGCTAGGCCGTACATGTAGCGCATATTCGTTATTTCAGACACTGACTACATCTCTGTGATGTGTTGTGACAATCAGAGAAAAGCAATGTCGAATGTTCGAAAGGCATTTTTAATATTCTGTCCATCATGGTTGTGAAATATGACAGTTTATAGTGTTTTGGTTCTCATAAGTTCTCATATATAACGGCACCAGAAGCTGTCGACTTCCTAAATATGCCAATGTTTTGTGTTCCTTCTTAATATTACTTCGCAAGACTTTCTCATTACTGCCTGTATCGTGTTAGACTCCAGTACTCGGTGTCGGACAAATTTAAGTCACCACCGAGAATACCGTATAATCCAGTTATGTTCGTAAGCTGACAAGTGTCCGCAGCTCGTGGTCGTGCGGTAGCGTTCTCGCTTCCCACGCCCGGGTTCCCGGGTTCGATTCCCGGCGGGGTCAGGGATTTTCTCTGCCTCGTGATGACTGGGTGTTGTGTGATGTCCTTAGGTTAGTTAGGTTTAAGTAGTTCTAAGTTCTAGGGGACTGATGACCATAGATGTTAAGTCCCATAGTGCTCCGAGCCATTTTTTTCTGACTGACAAGTGATGTTTACAAGCGATGTTCCTGGATGCTGTAGCATATGGAAACATTCTATTACTAACCGTAACCCCCTGATCGCGGGTACTCCTCTCCATTAGGCCGTGCGGGATTAGCTGAGCGGACTAGGGCGCTGCAGTCATGGACTGTGCGGCTGGTCCCGGCGGGGGTTCGAGTCCTCCATCGGGCGTGGGTGTGTGTGTTTGTCCTTAGGATAATTTAGGTTAAGTAGTGTGTAAAGCTTAGAGACTGATGACCTTAGCAGTTAAGTCCCATACGATTTCACACACATTTGAACATTTTTTTCTCCATTAGTTTGTCTGTACACTGGAAGCCATCAAACGGTGTGTGATCGAGAGATGGTTACGTTGTGTCAGTTACAGGCTACCGAATCCACTGGTATGGGGCACTTCGGATGTGTACGCGAGTGCGTTGCTACGATCAGCACGTTCAATAAACGTCCAACACAGCAACAACTGCTGTCTCGGTAGTAGCTGATGCCTATTCCGCAGCCGGCCATCACACAACGCTCCTAGACTGCAGCAGTGCGTCTATGAGCAACAGCAGCCTACTTACGTGATCTGCTTTCGTCACTTCCCGCGAAGAGTATAGCTTGTTCCTTCAGGAACAAGGAACAGTACAAACGCCAACGAATTTTCTGAAGAATTAACCTGTTGAGGCCTACGCCTAGGATTCCTTGCCATACACCTGTAAATATATTGATTCCTGAACACTTATGATACTGACTGCACTGGGTGCAATAAGCGAATATTCAAAGTGGCGTTTGGGTGATCTGAATACCTCTGCACTTTTCAAGAGTACTGATGATTGTATTCAGCGCATTTACAACCCTCATTATTTAGTGAGTTCGTTTCGTTAATTGAGATTAGCTGTACCGAATCTCTAAGCTCATCGCAATTCACTTAAAGCCCACCTAATTTTGGCAACACAATTAATTTACAGCTGAAGCTCTCGTTCATAGCTTAACTCACGTTTGAAACATTGCAAAAACTGTGCTACCTGCGCATGATAGACACTGGCTGTTTGAACGCAAAATTGTGCATGTTGTGGAAAGAGTACCGTGTTACTAGCCGAAAAATTTGAAAATTTGTGGTAAGGTACTATGGGACCAAACTGCTGAGGTCATCGGTCCCTAGACGAATATACAACACTGCTAACCCGTCAACTTTAGAAAGATGGACCACCATGCCACAAAACTGCTCGGAAAGAGTTTGTAAGGAATGCATATTAAAAACCCATTACGTAACTACATATATTCAGATTAACTAACTCGTGAAAAGTACTCTCTCGTCATAACTAATTTAATATAAATATTTTGCTCACATTTTTCCAATACTTTTGTTGGTATTTTTCGGCCTTTAGTTTCTTTGATCTTCGGCGCGCTGCAGCTTACAGTCAACACTTCATACAATGTTGTTGTTGTTGCTGTTGTTGTGGTCTTCAGTCCTGAGAGTGGTTTAATGCAGCTCTCCATGCTACTCTATCCTGTGCAAGCTTCTTCATCTCCCAGTACCTACTGCAACCTACATCCTTCTGAATCTGCTTAGTGTATTCATCTCTTGGTCTCCCTCTACGATTTTTACCCTCCACGCTGCCCTCCAATGCTAAATTTGTGATCCCTTGATGCCTCAAAAAATGTCCTACCAACCGATCCCTTCTTCTAGTCAAGTTGTGCCACAAACTTCTCTTCTCCCCAATCCTATTCAATACATCCTCGTTACGTGATCTACCCACCTTATCTTCAGCATTCTTCTGTAGCACCACATTTCGAAAGCTTCTATTCTCTTCTTGTCCGTACTAGTTATCGTCCATGTTTCACTTCAATACATGGCTACACTCCATACAAATACTTTCAGAAACGACTCCCTGACACTTAAATCTATACTCGATGTTAACAAACTTCTCTTCTTCAGAAACCATTTCCTTGCCATTAACAGTCTACATTTTATATCCTCTCTACTTCGACCATCATCAGTTATTTTACTCCCTAAATAGCAAAACTCCTTTACTACTTTAAGTGTCTCATTTCCTAATCTAATTCCCTCAGCATCGATCGATTTAATTTGACTACATTCCATTATCCTCGTTTTGCTTTTGTTGATGTTTATCTTATATCCTCCTTTCAAGACACTGTCCATTCCGTTCAACTGCTCTTCCAAGTCCTTTGCTGTCTCTGACAGAATTACAATGTAATCGGCGAACCTCAAAGTTTTTACTTCTTCTCCATGAATTTTAATACCTACTCCGAATTTTTCTTTTGTTTCCTTTACTGCTTGCTCAATATACAGATTGAATAACATCGGGGAGAGGCTACAACCCTGTCTCACTCCCTTCCCAACCACTGCTTCCCTTACATGTCCCTCGACTCTTATAACTGCCATCTGGTTTCTGTACAAATTGTAAACAGCCTTTCGCTCCCTGTATTTTACCCCTGCACCTTTAGAATGTGAAAGAGAGTATTCCAGTCAACATTGTCAAAAGCTTTCTCTAAGTCTACAAATGCTAGAAACGTAGGTTTGCCTTTTCTTAATCTTTCTTCTAAGATAAGTCGTAAGGTTAGTATTGCCTCACGTGTTCCAACATTTCTACGGAATCCAAACTGATCTTCCCCGAGGTCCGCATCTACCAGTTTCTCCATTCGTCTGTAAAGAATTCGCGTTAGTATTTTGCAGCTGTGACTTATTAAACTGATAGTTCGGTAATTTTCACATCTGTCATTACCTGCTTTCTTTGGGATTGGAATTATTATATTCTTCTTGAAGTCTGAGGGTATTTCACCTGTCTCATACATCTTGCTCACCAGATGGTAGAGTTTTGTCAGGACTGGCTCTCCCAAGGCCGTCAGTAGTTGTAATGGAATGTTGTCTACTCCCGGGGCCTTGTTTCGACTCAGGTCTTTCAGTGCTCTGTCAAACTCTTTACGCAGTATCGTATCTCCCATTTCATCTTCATCTACATCCTCTTCCATTTCCATAACATTGTCCTCAAGTACATCGCCCTTGTATAAACCCTCTATATACTCCTTCCACCTTCCTGCCTTCCCTTCTTTGCTTAGAACTGGGTTTCCATCTGAGCAATTGATATTCATACAACTGGTTCTCTTCTCTCCAAAGGTCTCTTTAATCTTCCTGTAGGTAGTATCTATCTTACCCCTAGTGAGACAAGCCTCTACATCCTTACATTTGTCCTCTAGCCATCCCTGCTTATTCATTTTGCACTTCCTGTCGATCTCATTTTTGAGACATTTGTATTCCTTTTTGCCTGCTTCATTTACTGCATTTTTATATTTTCTCCTTTCATCAATTAAATTCAATATTTCTTCTGTTACCCAAGGATTTCTATTAGCCCTCGTCTTTTTACCTACTTGATCGTCTGCTGCTTGCACTACTTCATCCCTCAGAGCTAACCATTCTTCTTCTACTGTATTTCTTTCCCCCATTCCTGCCAATTGTTCCCTTATGCTCTGCCTGATACTCTCTACAACCTCTCGTTTTTTCAGTTTATCCAGGTCCCATCTCCTTAAATTCCAACATTTTTGCAGTTTCTTCAGTTTCAATCTGCAGTTCATAACCAAGAGATTGTGGTCAGAATCCATATCTGACCCTGGAAATGTCTTACAATTTAAAACCTGGTTCCTAAATCTCTGTCTTACCATTATATAATCTATCTGATACCTTTTAGTATCTCCAGGATTGTTCCAGGTATACAACCTTCTTTTATGATTCTTGAACCAAGTGTTAGCTATGATTAAGTTATGCTCTGTGCAAAATACTACAAAGCGGCTTCCTCTTTCATTTCTTTACCCCAATCCATATTCACCTACTACGTTTCCTTCTCTCCCTTTTCCTACTGACGAATTCCAGTCACCCATGACTATTAAATTTTCGTCTTCCCTCACTACCTGAATAATTTCTTTTATCTCATCATACATTTCTTCAATTTCTTCATCATCTGCAGAGCTAGTTGGCATATAAACTTGTACTACTGTAGTAGGCATGGGCATTGTGTCTATCTTGGCCACAATAATGCGTTCACTATGCTGTTTGTAGTAGCTAACCCGCACTCCTATTTTTTTATTCATTATTAAACCTACTCCTGCATTTCCTTTATTTGATTTTGTATTTATAACCCTGTAATCACCCGACCAAAAGTCTTGTTCCTCCTGCCACCGAACTTCACTAATTCCCACTATATCTAACCTCAACCTATCCATTTTCCTTTTTAAATTTTCTAACCTACCTGCCCGATTAAGGGATCTGACATTCCACGCTCCCATCCGTAGAACGCCAGTTTTCTTTCTCCTGATAACGACGTCCTCTTGAGTAGTCCCCTCCCGGAGATTCGAATGGGGGACTATTTTACCTCCGGAATATTTTACCCAAGAGGACGCCATCATCATTTAATCATACAGTAAAGCTGCATGTCCTCGGGAAAAATTACGGCTGTAGTTTCCCCTTGCTTTCAGCCGTTCGCAGTACCAGCACAGCAAGGCCGTTTTGGTTAATGTTACAAGGCGAGATCAATCATCCAGACTGTTGCCCCTGCAACTACTGAAAAGGCTGCTGCCCCTCTTCAGGAACCACATGTTTGTCTGGCCTCTCAACAGATACCCCTCCGTTGTGGTTGCACCTATGGTACGGCCATCTGTATCGCTGAGGCACGCAAGCCTCCCCACCAACGGCAAGGTCCATGGTTCATGGGGGGCTTCATACAATAAGAATTCAAATTACGTAAGAAATTAATAAAAATGAAGTCCGAGCGCGACTTCCATAATTATTTAATAAGGTTTACAAACACGTGATGCAAATTCCACAACATATTGATTAGAACCACATTACAAATATTCAAGAAAAGTGTTTCATTCAAAATCGAGTGAAAGTAAAAAGAATTAAACTGATTTAAGAAATTTATATCATATGAAAATCAGTACTTCAAAATTCGTAATACGTTTAGGTCAGTACATAAAATATATGAAGTATTTCTGAGATTAACAAAGTGCATATATAGTTGAGCCGGGCGCGCTCGGCCTTCCATCGATTTCGCCCCATGTTGACGACCATTCTCTGGATAACTCTGAGGTACGCCAGTGGCGCCATCGGAGGGACAAAGGCCGCGAAGCAGGGGGTTTTGGGAGTGTGTATGTGGTGTACGGAGCGAGTCGGCCGTACACGAGAGAAAGAATAGACTCCTGTGTAGGCGCCGGGCCTGCTTTTGATGTCAGTCATCACCTGCTCTGCGAAGCGGTTTCCGTGAGTGGGAACGATATTTTGGAAAACACATAGGCGACTTGGAGACTCGGAGGTTATTTGGTCGGTTCGACGCTAATGAAGGCGGTTCGGTCTCTTGGAGGAGGCCATTCTGTACACTTCCGTGTATGTCCTTATCTCTCGCTCTTCCCCTACTCCTCGCCCCTCCCTTCTCGTAGGGTTTGTGCTATCACTACTCACAATTAATAAAAAAACAAACTTCGTGTTCTGCCTTACGGCAGGTCTCGTCATGGGGGAATCCTCGTCAGAGAGGTCCACCACATGAGCGTCTAGGGAAGTGATTCCAGTGGTGGCTTCCCCTTGCCTTCCACTGATGAGGATCACAATTAATAGCAGCTATTTACAAGTCATTTGATTAAAAACTGATCAGTGAATTTTGGCTGACTGTAGCTGCCAATTCAGTGACTGTTAGTTGTTTTTTAAACCTGTATTTTACTGCCTACTGAACGAAAATGGGTTCATAATTGATAGTAGCTGCTTGATAACCATATACTTAAAATCTGATCAGTGGATTTTGGTCAACCGTTGCTACCTGTTCAGTGATCAGTGAATTTTTGTTAATCGTTGTTGCCCATTCGGTGACTGTTAATTGTTTTAAAAATCTGTGGATTCGTAATTAACAGCAGCTGTTTAAAAATCGTTTGCTTAAAATGTTATCAGGAAAGCACGGTTAACTGTAGCTAACTATTCAGTGATTATTAGTCGTTATTAAAATTCTGTACATCTGCTGTCTACTGAGTAACAGTGGGTCTATAATTAATGGCAGCGGTTTAAAAGTCATTTAGTTAAAAATACTGCTCAGTGAATTTTAATAACTGCAGTGAACTGTTTTTTTAATTCCGTACTTTTGGTGTATAGTTAATGGCTGGTTCAAAAAAATGGTTCAAATGGCTCAGAGCACTATGGGACTTAACATTTGAGGTCATCAGTCCACTAGAACTTAGAACTACTTAAGCCTAACTAACCTAAGGACAACACACACATCAATGCCCATGGCAGGATTCGAACCTGCGACCGTAGCGATTGCGCGGCTCCAGACTGAATCGCCTAGAACCGCTCGGCCACACAGGCCAGCTAGTTGCTGGTGTCTCATAATCAGTGGCATCTGTTTAAAAGACGTCATTTCTAAAGGCTGCCCACTCAGTTTTACTACTGGTAGTTTTTAAAACTCGTTTCATATTAATAAAGCCAAGTTATGTATTAAAGCTGATGAATGCTAAACCAGTTATATGGTGAAATCGGTCCTTCCATTACTGTGAAGGGCCCTCAATATTCCCATGCGAATTCCTAGTTATCAGTTGTCTCTAGGCACATTTTCACACCACATAAGGGCATATGTCGTCTTCATTGAGCACGGAATACACAGGATGTGGGCAAAAGTATGAGAACACCGAAAGCACAACGTATTACGTTGATTAATACGGTGTAGGAAAACCGCTACCTTTCCAAAAAGCTTCCAGACGTTTCGGAATTAATAAGTACAGGAGCTGCACGGTTTTCAAGGGAATCTTATACCGCTATCCCTGAAAAATATTGGCAATTTCAGGTGACCATGATGGAAGTGGACAGCTAACGCACATCCTCTCCAAAGTAGACAATAGAGGCTCACTAATATTGAGACCTTGTGACTGTGTTGGCCAGGGTAGGGGTGACAGTTCAGCGTTGTGCTCACAAAACCAGTCCACGAGGATGCGAGCTGTGTAAACTGGGGGCCTGCCGTCTTGGAACGGAGCATCGCCACTGGAGAACGAACATTGTACTCTTTAAAGGATTTGGTCAGAGAAAACGGTGTCATAATCCTTGGTAGTAACCGGTCTTTGCAGAGTAGCCAATAAATCCATGAGATACCACAATATGACTGCCCAAATCATCGCGGAATCCACACCACGTCTCACTCTTGGGACGTAAAGAAGTAAACACAGAGTGTAACAAGAGTCATCCGAGCAAATTACTTCTTTTCTTATATTGCTCCAGACTCCAGGTGTGATGGCTTCGATACCACTTTTTCTGCTACGGGCACTCGCATCACTGAGTTTTGGTTATAGAATGCCAGCTCTTCCTGCAATTCGTAGCTTATGGAGTGCTGCGGCGCGGTTCTTTCCGTCCCTTTCCGACGGACCTGCACCTACCTGTGAACATTGTCTCAGCATTTCATCAGTAGGGAAGCCGAGCGAAACCTACTCTACTTCGACGTGAACCAGGCTGCAATTAAAGTCACGTTTCGGGGGAAAGTTTTCACACGAAATGAAAGGTTGGAAATTTTGTCCTCAATTAATATATTCTGAAACTTAGGTGAACGAGTATCACTGCCAAGCCCGTGCTAGTCTTAACACAGTCACTCACAATCCCTTTCACTCACGTTAGCAAATTTATGGTGTTGCATTTCCCGAAAACGTAATAGCTACAAAAATACTGATTGTGTTTGGTTGAGAATACTCACCAAATATTAAGTCTGTCGGTACCAAATGCAGTCACAGTTTTTAACCACCGACCTGCTCAATACGCCACGCGGAATATATGTCTTACCTCGTCACAAAATTCACTTAAAAATTCCGAAATTTCTACACACACATCAGAATTATTATGCCATCACTTTACCACACTTTTGATGTATGAAACACTGCTAGATCCGGCAACTTATAGTTTCCATCGGAACTACTACTACACACGTCCGATCTGTTTCATGGCTAGGCACCGACTCCTGTCTTGAATTTTCTAAGTTCTCTCTACCAGCCGAGAAAAGCGCGCGAAGAATATTGCTTTACCATTGGTCAGTTGACTCAACATCCAATAGCAAACCAACATTCTCCCGCGTCAGTCCGCGCTTTTCATCCATAACCAATCGCAAAATAGTAAACCTCACGACTGCAATTCTTACCGACGTAACTACCTAATATACTGAAGTTTTGTTTATGCATAAAGTTATTTACTATTGTTATTTATACCTTAATTAACTTTCCCTTTACCATAAACTTACTTTACAAAACTATTCCATAAAAATCCCCTTTGTTCATATCCATACTTCTTCGAAATGTTCCCACACTAAATCCTGCTACATAACTCGTTAAACAATTATCTTCATATTAACCTTAAACCACACTCACGCATCATTTTACATTCACAAAAAGAAATAATAACTCTTTATGAAAATACTAGAACAGTTAATGAAAAACATTCTATTACCTTAGTGCAATCTAGTGAACACAATCGAAACTAAATCAGTCCCCTATCCAATATTGCCCTCTGTCGGCTGATACATGAACTACGTGCGCGTCCAGTCTCGCGTCACCATCTGTCACTATCCAGCTATGAGACACATCTCCCACTTAACAGCCTCCAAGGCAGGATCGTTATACGGTGCTACGCCTCAGGATGTCCACTCGTGTTGTTTTGGTGCTGACAGAGTTCGCGAGTGCGACATTCAGTTCTGCAGTGACTTTTACAACTTCCATCCCCTTATTTTTTGGGGGCAACCATCTTCAATCACCGTCTGTCAAGATCTTCAACAGACTCTTTCATCCGCGTTGTGACTTAGCGACTGATGTCCCCATTTTCCGCGCGTGTGGTATAAATCTTCGATACGGTGTCTAATGAACACTTAAATCCCTTGATTTCGTGAGCATTCACCATACGACATCAACAATTTTACCACGTTCGAAATCACATAGCTCTGACATAACGCATTCACAGCTACGCAGAATACTGTCCTGACCGCGTCAGGCACTAACAACATACTGAGGACAGTGGACAGGTGCTACGCGTGTTCAAAAGCAACTCTGCAACTTGCAGGCTAGGACAGCATCTACATTTTATATTCAAGCGTGCATTTCTCGCGTTTTTTCCATACTTTTGTCCAACTCCCATAGTATTGTATCAGATGAGTTTCTACCGGCGTAATTTTAGAGCTCGCGGTAGCTTATGATGGGCGTTCGAAATCTCTCGGTGATACCTACTGAGCCGGTACGGCTCGCTATTTAAACTTTTTTTTGTCTTGTTTTTTGAAACCACCCGCCTTCTCAGTACTCACTGCAGTGTCAATATCGAGATAGGACTGGAGTCTCTGGCTGCAGAATATCTTTGACGAGACGGATTCCCGCTCGCCGCAAGGCGGATGGAACGAGGAAGAAGGAAGTTGTGGGAGTGAGCTCTGGACTGGGAGTGAGGTGCGATGTCGGTGTCGCAGGGCGATGCCGCATGTTCGGTGGGTCCCTCAGAAGCAGTCAATTGGGGACGGAACGCCGTGGGCTCGAAGATGCCGGTGTGGAGGGCCGGTGTTGTCCCCATGGCGATCATCGGGTGGTAACTCAAGGGCTGAGAAGTGATTTCTTGGATCTGCCCTTCAATTCCGACGAAGAATTACGGTGTGTTTGGTGTAAGAGGTGAACATAAGAATTCTAAAAGAGGTTCACGTTGGTGGTGCGTATATCAGACTTGTGAGACGTGTAAAGCTTTGTTAGGCACTGGAGTTTCCAGTTAGAGCGCTGCTTGGGAGCAGAGCGTTTATATCGGCATTGTCATCCATTTAGCTGCTTTAAAATAAATTTCTGTTTTGGATCGAAGGTGGGTCCATGTGAGGGACCGAATCATTGCTTGTCTTATTAAGAAACCTAAGTCGGCCCCAGCGTGTTAAACTGTTATCTACAGTTATGACGAGTAATTGACACTCTGCTGGTATCCACAAGTGAACTTTCGAAGTATTGTTGTTTCTAGTAAGGGAAAAATTGACTGTGGAGCTTTACAGTCGGACGCTTATGAATCGTGTTAATTGCAGTCCACTTCTTACGGTATTTTACGGTTGTATTTGTATTTTTTATAATTTAGCTTGGGACATCATTCTGTTGTTTGGCGTGGCCGTCCCAAGAGTTTAAAGTCTCAAATATTTTCTTACTGCCTTACTGAGGTTGCCTTGCAACAGTTGTTGATTTGTCTCTTGTCTACCCCACCGTACTGCTGTTTGGTGCGGTGCGGTGTAGTCGAAGAGTTCAGTAGTACCATATCTACTCCCTCGCGCGTTTTAACATTTGCCAGCCGCATCCATATCGACATACAGTCCCAGTATGCACTTTGTGTAAGTTGGTTGCACCCTGTTAACGTTTTGTACATCGTGGAAAGTCTTTCCCATGCTGCATGTGATCTTGAACGAGAGCACGGTGCACAACTGCGGATGACTACGACGAAATAATAAGATATCTATTGTACATTTTTCAACGGATATAGCCGGCTGCTGGTGGGCGAGCGGTTCTAGGCGCTACAGTCTGGAACCGCACGACCGCTACGATCGCAGGTTCGAATCCTGCCTCGGGCATGGATGTGTGCGATGTCCTTAGGTTAGTTAGGTTTAATTAGTTCTAAGTTCTAGGGGACTGATGACCTGAGATGTTAAGTCCCATAGTGCTCAGAGCCATTTGAACCATTTTTTAACGGATGTAATCGCTGACGTTAAGAGTTGATTTCTTTTTTATTTATTTTGAAAGGAAAAGATTTACACACCTGGTTAATTATAACGTCTATTCTTAATTATTTTTCATAATTGGCTGGGTGTAGTATGCATCACATGTAGGGAGGTTTATGGTGTAAAGTGTTTAAAAGCAAGGAAAATATTTTCAGATACGGTGCGCATCGTAGAGGATACGGGGCTTGAGTTTAGGCTGATAGTAATCAGATTTTATTGCATTTAAGTTATTTTAATTAAAAATTTTGCGATCAATATTTTATTGCCTTCAGAGATCACAGGTCATATCTAGGAAAATTTTGGTATTGCCATGTGGCGTTAGAATGATTTATTTAACCTTGCATTATGCAATTTGTATTTTTGTCTTTGGTAAAAAGAGATTTTGAATTTTAAGTGTTGTAAACTGATTTTTAGAGCGGTTCTTTGATCTGTTGAAATAATTCAGAAACTTTCATTAAACTATATTGATCTTGTTATTCAGGATAATTATTTTTCTCTTACTATTTTAAAATCAAGTTAATAATGTTGTAAGATTTTAAAAGCAAAAAAAACGCTTTTATTAGAGAAAAGGTGCCTGCCCGTTCTCCCCACAACTTCCACGTACTCAAAGTATTGGCCTTTGGGCGTTGTCCGACGCTTTCCTCGGTATCAGTCCCAGCTAACACCTGCGGGGCCATGTCACCTAGTAACTGATTATAGCGCAACGAGGAGTTATTATAGGTTTAGAGATGCAGCGTGTACTGATTGGGTCGCATCAGGGTATCATAATCAGACCTGCTCTCCTTAATCACACATGGCAACCGCACGGCAACACCATTGCCCGATTCCTCTCCCATCTGGTATTCAGTGTAATACAGCTAGTGGTTGTATAGGCCAGTCCCCACGCTTGCTCTACTTGGGAGAATATGGGCCAACCTCAAGGCAACCACTCCGCAGCAGCTTCCGACCAGCCCCCAGCTACTGCTATTGACGGTTCCAGCAGGAGTCGGTTACTTCCGTGATCCCAGAGGCAGCTCTAGAGGTCGAAAGTTGTGGGCAAAGGTCTAGACTACACTGCTGGCCACCGTAAATGCAACACCCTGAAGGAAGCATCCGAATCAAGTGAAATTTACACCATGGGTTTGCAGCGATGAGATATGCAACTGATTAGAATTTCAGCGCAGACGCACATCACGCGCGCCTGTGGCGCCACCTCATAGCACCATTTAAGGCTTGGCGATTTCGACGAGTGTACGTTCGTCACGTGTGTTTGCCTTGTGGTTGTTTCACAAGACGATAAGTTATGCCTCGTAGACAACAGCGAACATCGTTTGATCAAGTATCCGAGTTCGACAGAGGAAGGATAGTGGCTTACCGAAATTGTGGATTATCATTCAGAGAAATCGCTAGTCGTGTTGGACGAAATCAAAGAACTGTAATGCGGATATGTGACCGTTGGATGCAGGAGGGTACGACGGACCGACGTGGCCGATCGCATTCACCTCGGTGCACCACTGCACGTGCTGATAGGCAAATTGTGCGCATGGCAGTGACGGATCGCTCAGTGACATCCCGAACCATAGCACAGCACATTGCGTCTGTAACGCATCATCCAGTGTCTGCGCGTACCATTCGACGCCGTTTACAGCAGAGTGGTCTGTCCGCAAGACGTCCATTGCTTCGTCTACCATTGACGCAGAACCACAGACGTCTCCGTCGCCAATGGTGTGATGACAGACGGATGTGGACGGCAGAATGGAATGACGTTGTCTTTACTGACGAGGCACGCTTCTGTCTGCAGCACCACGATGGTCGGATTCGAGTGTGGATGCTGGACAGCTGCATTATGCACCGCCACACTGGTCTTGCACCGGGTATTATGGTATGGGGCGGTATTGGATATCACTCTCGCACGCCTCTAGTACGCATTGCCGGTACTTTAAATAGCCGGCGCTACATATCCGAGGTGCTGGAGCCAGTTGTCCTTCCTTACCTTCAGGGCTCGGCCACAGCCATATTTCAACAGGATAATGCGCGACCACACGTGGGACGCATTGTCCAAAGGTTCTTCGTCAATAACCAGATTGAAGTGCTTCCCTGGCCAGCTCGCTCTCCGGATCTTTCGCCGATAGAAAACATGTGGTCAATGGTTGCTCAACGAGTGACCCAGATTACATCGCCAGCTGCCACATCAGATGATCTTTGGCAACGTGTGGAAGCTGCTTGGGCTGCTGTACCCCAGGAACACATCCAACGTCTCTTTGACTCAAAGCCGAGACGTGTGGCAGCGGTGATCTCCAACAATGGCGGCTACTCTGGCTACTGATTCTGGCAGGAACCACATGTCACAGACGTCTGCAAACGTAATCATTTGATACTTGGTCAACATGTTGTCTACAAAATAAATTTTGTTGTGCTACCTCTTGTCTTTCTTGGTGTTGCATTTACGGTGGCCAGCAGTGTAGAATAAGAACAACAAATGATCGACGACATTGGGTGCATATGCTATTTTGAGACTAAGAAATTGGCACGAAAGATAAACTCATGATTGCCTGCATCAAACCAATCAGTAGGCTGATAAAAACAAGTGTTTAAGATCAAACTTAGTTTATTCCGTTATTTTTAATTGCGTAGGTGCTGTACACAAATAATAGAGCTAAGTGTTTTACACTTCCAGTGTTAACACCGGGTTTGGCTGAAATTCCTCCTTGCATTCCAGAGACAAATGAAAAAATGGACACCTTCAAAAGAGTGCAGTATGGTCCCAGTGCAACATGTTTGTTCTAGGTAGTAGGTGAAAAGTATACCATATTTAACAAGCTGTTCTCAGAGGTCATGAGCATTGGTTTTATGCCACCCCCTTCCCACTACCATTCCGACCCCTAGGTTCACAAATTATTCAGAAGATATTCAAAAAAATCTTACACTATTAATCAGAGACTATAATCGTTCATATTACGTTATTTTTCACGCTACTGTCCTTGCAATCCCACTGTGACCGTAAGACTGCTAGCGATGAGCCTAAACAATAAGGCCGCCTACTTAATTGCGTGTTGGTCCACCTTTGGAATGTAATAAAGAAGCAGTTCTTCGTGTCATAGGTGTGACAAGTCCTTTGTAGCTTTCTGGAGGTATATGACGCCATAAATCTACGCACAAACCACGCAGTTCTTATTACTTGGTGGTTTGTGACCGCCGAGCTGGCGCCCAGTAGCGTCCCAGATAGGATCCGTCGGGTTCAAGAGAAGCAATTTTGACGGCGAAAACATCAGCATTAGTTCAACACATGCTACTAAGCCCCTGTAATCTCCCCACGGAAAATTACCCTCTACCACGCAATAATTAATAATGGTCAATCAAATCATCCACATTTATTTACGTTTGAAAAGTATCTGATCAGATTTTCTAGTAATATATGCGCCGACAGCTCGTCGACGCCAAGGTATTTTTCTAGTACGTTTATTCTTTGGAACAACAGAGGTACAGAAATGTATGCTCCATGGTTATTATAGTGGGAGAAAGGAACAGCTTCGGAAGTATCGGTTGGAAGATTTTCGGATTGCTAAAAGAGATTTATTTACTCTTCTTCGCGCTAAAGCGAGCTAGGAAAGTTTGTGCCGCTAGCGTGATAGATAAAGATAAAGAAAAACCTGTAAAAGAAAATTAGATGAGACTTGGAACCAACAGAAAACGGAACATGTACGGAAAGGGATTCAATATACGATTTTCCTCAGAAATAAGGTTTGTGACCATTTTATTCAAGAGTGAATGACGAATGAGTTCTCTGTCTGAACCATTGATGATTGTCTGGGCCCTGTAATTAATTGGGAAGTTTCAGCTGTGACGAAGAGAGCCTGCAATCTCTGAGTTTTTTGAAATCGTCCAAAAAGGCTTCGTCCACATCTGAAATTTTAGATCTGTCGTAAACTGAACGAATTGTTCAAACGATCGATTTTCCCAACTGAATGCAGCGCTTAATAATAATAACAAATGTAAAGATCTTGTCTAGCAAGCCAACCGCTGAATAGTAAGACGAAGGGCTCCACCAGAGATTCTACTAGGCTGATTTCACGTAAATAATATAGTTAAACTGTACACAGATAAAGGACAGAGAGAGAGAGAGAGAGCGAATGAAATTCGAGAAATTACTCAGAATCCTCCATTAGCATAATTGTTTGTCTGTCTTTTCACGGATCAGCCTAACTAGAAAACACGAAGCCCTGACTTTATTGTACCGATTTATGTGTGAGGGTGAAAGAGCGATAAAGGCGACAGATACACTTCTGTACAGACAAAACATTACACCAAGTTAGCGGCAAGCTGCATTCATATAGACTTTCATCATTTACAGAGTAGAATTCATTATACCCCTTGCAGCCCGCTTATAGCCTTTTGCCAGAGACATTTATCATCCTGGAGGACTCCATTTGCCATCGAGGAAGACATAAGGTATGAAGAAATACCGGTATTTCTCCATAATTTTTACGTAATCCGCAGATGTCATGTGCCTTCAATTACTACCATATGTCCAATGGAAGCCGAGGTATACGCGCCCCTTAACACAATTATGTCCCCACTGGCATGCATCCGTGGCACGGTGCATATCTCGTACAGCCTTTCACCTCGATAACGGCGTATCTGGACGCGACTATCAATCGGACGTAACAAGAACAATGATTCACCCGACTGAGTGACCAGTTTCCATCGATCTGCGCTACCTTCTCCCATGTCCACTAAAATCGTAATTGAGATTTCGTTGGGTCAACGCGGGAGCATGTAGGGGTTGCCTGCTACAGCGTCCCATGTCCAATAACGATCGCTGAACGGTGCGTTTCCCAAACGCTTGTTCCTGCACGAGGAATTTACTTTGTTGTCGGATCTGCCACAGATAGCTGTCTGTCCTGCTTCACAGAGTGGGCGAGCCTCAGTCCTCCGTGATCTGTTATGAGACGTTGATATCCTGTACCTTGTCGCCTCCTTGTGAAGTTTGCATAGATGCTCATAACTGCAGCACTCATACAGCCAACCAGTTTCACTTTTTCCGAGTGATACATAAAAATGAAGTGAGAGCAGAATTTGTCCCATAAAAGACGACACGGTGAAGCGTAGCGCCTTCGCATCGCTCCTGTCAGTTATTAGGACGATATCGTTATAGGCATGAGTCATCGACAGATGTCACCAGCTGACATGGTTCAAAATGGTTCAAATGGCTCTGAGCACTATGGGACTTAACATCTATGGTCATCAGTCCCCTAGAACTTAGAACTACTTAAACCTAACTAACCTAAGGACATCACACAACACCCAGTCATCACGAGGCAGAGAAAATCCCTGACCCCGCCGGGAATCGAACCCGGGAACCCGGGCGTGAGCTGACATGGACCTGAGTTACAGATCTGCACGTAGTTGTACTAGTAGGCGGCAGAGGTCAGCAGTTGACGGACAGTGCTAGCAGTCGTAGTCAAAACAATGTCCTAAAGTTATGTTTGATTAATATTTAATGTATTTGCATAATTATAATTGTTCTATATGTGTAGTAATTAGCAGTGAGAGTGTTGTATGAGTGAAGAAGAACAGAAGTAAATGAAAATTGTTTTGTTTATTCACTAAGTACCAGTTAAAGTATACAGGGGATTTACTATAATTAAATGTGCAGTCAGTTTAGGGTAATAATAAATCGTGAGTAGAACACAAATTAATCTGTAATTTCGGAAGGAGTAATTTTACATTTGATACTTTTCTAAATTTATTTATTTAGCAATTGACATAGAAAGAAATGTTTTACTATGATTGGTCATTGAAGTAAATCGCTGTTTAGCGCGGGATAATACTGGAACCTGACTTGCTGTTTGTGATATCAGCCAATCAGAAAAATGCAGGCTCGTGCCAATCTATGCTGGAAACAAAGCCTTTGTTGTGATCTAGGAAAGTCAGGGCTGAGGGTTGAACGCGTAACATTTCATTGAAAGTAGCTCCGACGAAAGTACTATAAAATCGCGGAAAAATGCTAATTACGCGTTCGCGAAGGAGTACAAAGCGTATTTAAGTGAACGGTATAGTGGGACACGTGTGGAATTTCGGATGGAATACCAAAATTATTGCTTTTGACTGTTAGTTAAAACCACGTGGCGTGTTGTGCGACCTAAGACTGGAACAGGTATTACGTGTAGAGCAGAGTGCACAACATTTGAGCGAGCATTTTCATAACCAAACGATCCAGTGAACTCCATTAACTTCGGTAACGGGTGTAAATACCATAAACTGGCTACGTGTGTGATTGTTGTGTGCGTGTGAACTTTACATTGTGTAGACACTTAGTACGGACTTGGCAGTATTAACTGTGATATTTATCGTAAAAATACACCTTAAAATTTACATTGCCGAGTTAAAACTTTTATTTCAGTACTAGCCACATCCAGTTTACCGGATAATTCTATGTATGTTGCGACCTGCAGTAGACAGTAGTGGTCTAGTATTTTCTACTACAGCTTTTAGATAGACAAATGAACATTGCTGGACACTGGCAGGGCGGTAAAAAAGTAACGTGCCGCGCCGCAACGAGGAAGGAATGCAGTGTTTCACTTCTTGTCTCTCTTTTCTATTATTTTGTTTTGTTATTATTATTATTATTATTACTTGCGTAACAACGCATATACGAAAAGAGCCGCGAAATACCTTTCAGTAATGCTGTGCCATGAATTTCTTTATGAACATTAATTTTCAACAAAACAGAATATACCGTATTGTTATTGTTCTGTATCTGGCTTTCTATTAAAGGAACATTTTTACGTTACTGTAACTCACTATAAAATTCAACATATCTACCCTACTTTATAGTTATTGGAAATGAAAATTACTTTGTTATGAATACTGATGTTACAGTTCGCAATGATTGCTCAACATCAAAATTTTGCAGTGGATTTTTGTTAACAGTAAAACACCAATAATTACCACGACTAGCACAAGAACATGAGACTATTATCGGAGAAAAAGACGTTTTTCTATAAGGTTTGCCAGACCAGAACTGAGCACAGCAAGGTTCCTATCATGTTACGAAGGTAAATTATCTTTTTTTTACTGTTAGTAATATACACTCCTGGAAATGGAAAAAAGAACACATTGACACCGGTGTGTCAGACCCACCGTACTTGCTCCGGACACTGCGAGAGGCTGTACAAGCAATGATCACACGCACGGCACAGCGGACACACCAGGAACCGCGGTGTTGGCCGTCGAATGGCGCTAGCTGCGCAGCATTTGTGCACCGCCGCCGTCAGTGTCAGCCAGTTTGCCGTGGCATACGGAGCTCCATCGCAGTCTTTAACACTGGTAGCATGCCGCGACAGCGTGGACGTGAACCGTATGTGCAGTTGACGGACTTTGAGCGAGGGCGTATAGTGGGCATGCGGGAGGCCGGGTGGACGTACCGCCGAATTGCTCAACACGTGGGGCGTGAGGTCTCCACAGTACATCGATGTTGTCGCCAGTGGTCGGCGGAAGGTGCACGTGCCCGTCGACCTGGGACCGGACCGCAGCGACGCACGGATGCACGCCAAGACCGTAGGATCCTACGCAGTGCCGTAGGGGGCCGCACCGCCACTTCCCAGCAAATTAGGGACACTGTTGCTCCTGGGGTATCGGCGAGGACCGTTCGCAACCGTCTCCATGAAGCTGGGCTACGGTCCCGCACACCGTTAGGCCGTCTTCCGCTCACGCCCCAACATCGTGCAGCCCGCCTCCAGTGATGTCGCGACAGGCGTGAATGGAGGGACGAATGGAGACGTGTCGTCTTCAGCGATGAGAGTCGCTTCTGCCTTGGTGCCAATGATGGTCGTATGCGTGTTTGGCGCCGTGCAGGTGAGCGCCACAATCAGGACTGCATACGACCGAGGCACACAGGGCCAACACCCGGCATCATGGTGTGGGGAGCGATCTCCTACACTGGCCGTACACCACTGGTGATCGTCGAGGGGACACTGAATAGTGCACGGTACATCCAAACCGTCATCGAACCCATCGTTCTACCATTCCTAGACCGGCAAGGTAACTTGCTGTTCCAACAGGACAATGCACGTCCGCATGTATCCCGTGTCACCCAACGTGCTCTAGAAGATGTAAGTCAACTACCCTGGCCAGGAAGATCTCCGGATCTGTCCCCCATTGAGCATGTTTGGGACTGGATGAAGCGTCGTCTCACGCGGTCTGCACGTCCAGCACGAACGCTGGTCCAACTGAGGCGCCAGGTGGAAATGGCATGGCAAGCCGTTCCACAGGACTACATCCAGCATCTCTACGATCGTCTCCATGGGAGAATAGCAGCCTGCATTGCTGCGAAAGGTGGATATACACTGTACTAGTGCCGACATTGTGCATGCTCTGTTGCCTGTGTCTATGTGCCTGTGGTTCTGTCAGTGTGATCATGTGATGTATCTGACCCCAGGAATGTGTCAATAAAGTTTCCCCTTCCTGGGACAATGAATTCACGGTGTTCTTATTTCAATTTCCAGGAGTGTATTATCAGCAGCCCGCGTCAACCTGCAAAACACATCATAAAATCTGCTGCTCTGCTCTGCAAGTCCGAAAGCTGAAAGAAATAATATTATTTCACTATTACCTCCCCTCTTCCTTGCGGTATGATAGATTTCATTTAATGCAGTTTGAATGCGCCGCGGTAGCGGCTCGTTCGTTCGTAGCGCAGCTCTGCACCACGGATAATATTTAAATAACTGAAAATGTCTTAAAGGGATGGGATAATATGCCGAGCAAGCTATTACAAATAATAATGCAAGGTTTCGTTAAATAACTCTATTCAAAACATTTAAATATGTTAATTATTACACACCTTTAAAATGAGTACGTATTGGCGTACATCTCTCAATCTTGACAAAAGAAGGCTACGCTAGCGTACAATACAACGTCACAGGCTATCCTACTCCCGTAACTCCAAGAAGAAGACAGAGAAATTAATGTTCGTGCTGTATTATTTATACTAGTCACACATTCTCATCTTTGTTTGATATTTATTGTCTGTGGCGGTTTCAGTACTCGCCGACACAGATATTATCTAAAATAAATAATAAAAAAAAGTACATAATTCCATACAATAACAAAACATGATACTCAATGTTTTCTATTTACTACATAATATGTCTTTTGCTAATAGACGTTACAAGTGTCTCGGTATTGACCAACAAACTCACCGATCAACGTTATCGTGACAGCGTTCTACTTCCTCAGGTGCATCTTTGCAGGTGTAAATTCGGCCCTGACTCTATTTTTATGGACCATGCAGAAAAGAGCACGTGGATAAGCTCTTGGCAGGAGAGGATAGCTGACGAATGGACTGGCGTGCTCGTTCTCCAGACTCAACATCACCTCGGCCACGTGAGGGATGCGTTGCATGCCGAGCGTCCACATCCTCCAACGACCATCCAGCAGTTGTCAACCACACTGGTGGAGGAATGGAGCACCGTGCCAGAAGAACTCCTCACCAGATTTGTGGCCAGCATCGTAGCACGTTGTGGAACACACACAGTCGCACTTGGTGATCAATTACCCTATTAAGGACAACGTGTAGACGTTTTTAGATCCCAGGGACGATCATGATTCACCCTGACTTCAGTTTAATTATCATCTTTGAGTAAAAGTGTCAATTCTTTTCGTTTCATTGCATAGTTGTTTCAAAAAAATGGTTCAAATGGCTCTGAGCACTAGGGGACTCAACTTCTGAGGTCATTAGTCCCCTAGAACTTAGAACTAGTTAAACCTAACTAACCTAAGGACATCACAAACATCCATGCCCGAGGCAGGATTCGAACCTGCGACCGTAGCGGTCTTGCGGTTCCAGACTGCAGCGCCTTTAACCGCACGGCCACTTCGACCGGCATAGTTGTTTCAGTTATTCTGTATTACACTGTAGCAGTTCTTTCATTACATGGTACAAGTTTCATAGATCTATGCCACTTGGCAATGACACGTGATGTGAAAGTTAGTTTCGTCTTTTGGTCTTGCGTATCAGTGTACATAAAAATTAAATGGAGTGACTCACCCAGTGGCATGTTACGCAGCAGTTACAGCAATACATTGAGCTGGCTATTGTAACACAACTCCTGAGCTCGTGGTGGCAGAAGGGGTGCAGACAACGTGCACCTGGCACAAGGTGGCGCTCTGGGTGACAAAAGTCGTGGTTCCGCTATTGGTGGCATTCCTGGGAGGAGGACACGGTGCTCTGTACGAAAATCTCATGGAAAAGGCCTCGATTATCATCGATGGCTGGTGGATGCAACGATTCAAAGAGTTGGACATTGTGTGCATTAACAAACATGCTACATTCATGTTACGAAAAATCTGAGCAAATGATTTGCTTAGTAAGGAAATACACCATCACAGTACATTATTATCAGCATAGGGATCACACAGCCAACCGGTTGCAAATAACTCTTACACTGACCTACGTTTCGGCACCCCTATGGGTGTCTTCATCAGAATAAAATTTTAAGAAAGCATGAAGTTGCATTGGGAGAAAGCAATGGTCAAAATTTCGAGCAGATATGCTCAAATAAAAAATTAAAATCAACCTCGTTCGAGCCTTGGGCATGTAAGCTTTGTTAAGAATAACATCTGCGTTTGTTTTTTTTTTCTCGTCTTCTAAGTTGTTCGATGCAACCCGCCACGAATTCCTCTCGTGTGCCACCTCTTCGTCTCAGAGTTGCACTTGCACTCTTCGCCCTCACTTATTTGCTCGGTGTATTCCAGTCTTCGCACCAAGGGATGTCTTCCTCCGACCTCTTTGACAAGGCTCTTGGATGAATGACGGTGACTTCTTGTGCGGAAAGTCTTCGGTCGCCATTGCTGATGACTCTTGTTGAAAATTTAAGAGGTGACCGGGTTCTAACCAGGGAGTGACGATGATTAGATTACTAATCAAATACGCTACTTCTAGACCACAGGTATATCTGCATAGTTACAAGGACGAACTGTCCCTCACACGGTAGCTAATGTCGACTGCTACGTATGAACAATTCATTTTGGCAATTGATTAAGCGGTTCGGAACCTAAAACACGAGTTACAAGTAAGCAATGTTCAACTTCAGGAAGAATACCATTATTCAGATATGTGAAAGTACTAACACGTTAGTACAATGTAAATATACACAGTAGCTGTCATCATATGTAAGGAGTTGTACATACAAGATTAATTCCATGGTAAAACTATCGCTTAAAAGAAATTCTGATAAATCAAACTGATTTTAATTCACATGTGGTTGGAAGTTGTAAAGATGAATAGGATGATAAGCGCATAAAAAGCTGATTCAAAATGACGTGTCATATTAATCAGAAAACATTATCTATGAGGGTTGAATGAAAAGTAATGCCTCCAACTTCGTTAATTGGGTCTGGATGTGAATATTTCAATAAATCAAACACAGAAATAATTCTTATAGTGTGATATTTAATTACCAATATTCACTTTTCCACATAATCACCAACCAATTGGATACATTTCTGCCAACGATTAACAAATTTTCTGAAGCCGTCACGGAAGAAGTCGACACTCTGTTTCCGCAACGACAGCGTCACAGTTCCCTCAACGTCTTCATCAGAAGCATAATGATGCCCCCGAAGATCGTCTTTCATTGTCGGGAACAGATAGAAGTCAGACGGATCTGGACTCTATGGAGGATGCCGTACGGTGGTGAGATTCAGTCACTGAAGTTCTGCTGTGATGGCACGTGAAGCGTGTGGTTTGGCATTGTCATACTGCAGGAAAACATTACCTTGATCGAAACCTGAAACGTCCTGGCAGATTAAAACTGTGTGCCCGACCGAGACTCGAACTCGGGACCTTTGCCTTTCGCGGGCAAGTGCTCTACCATCTGAGCTACCGAAGCACGACTCATGTCCGGTACTCACAGCCTTACTCCCGCCAGTACCTCGTCTCCTACCTTCCAAACTTTACAGAAGCTGTGAGTACCGGGAGTGAGTCGTGCTTCGGTAGCTCGGATGGCAGAGCACTTGCCCGCGAAAGGCAAAGGTCCCGAGTTCGAGTCTCGGTCGGGCACACAGTTTTAATCTGCCAGGAAGTTTCATATCAGCGCACACTCCGCTGCAGAGTGAAAATCTCATTCTGATTACCTTGATCCTTTCTGGTCCATGTTAGCCGTCGTTTCAGAGTTCGCAGCCTCGTGATGAAACGCTCTGAATTTATTGTTGTTCCACGATCAAGGAAATCAACATGGATGGCGCCATCTGCGTCCCAGAACACTCTGTCTGTGATATTTTCAGCTGAGGGCTGCGTCTTAAATCTCTTTTTTCTGGGCGAGTCTTAGTTTCGATATTCCACAGAGTGACGTTTCGTCTCCGGGTCGTAATGGTGTACCCAAGTTCCGTCTCCTGTCACAATTGAATGGAGAAAGGCGTTACCTTCATTCTCGTGACGCGAGAGGAGTTTCTGGCAAATTTCAAGTCTGTGCGCTTTCATTTCAGGAGTCAGCATCCGGGATACCCATTGTGCACAGATCTTCCGATAGCCAACCAAAGAAATAATGTTATCCACACGTTCTTGTGAAATACCGGTTGTGCTTGCAATTTCTATCTGAGTGATACGACGATCGTTCTGAATCAATCTGTCAACATTTTGCTTGGAAAACTCGGCGGTTGTTGTCACAGGACACCCAACTCTTTGTTTGTTACACAGGTCAGATGTTCTCGCCTCAACGTCTTGAAACATATTCGCCCAACGACGCACGGTACCCACATCAACACAGTCACCATAAACTGCTTTCATTCTGTGATGAGGGTTGACACCTTCTCTGTCATGAATTCAATAACGGCACGTTGCTTAAATCGCATTGACCGACCGTGTGCTCAGGTTCCATACTTTACACTGTAACAACACAACAGCTCAACGCTAAGGCTTCCCGCCAACTGGGGCTGTAGAGAAGAGGCTACGGAACAAACCAGTAACTGCCGCATACCAATGCTGCCAACTGTTGAAGCGTTACGAAGGTGGAGGCACTGCTTTTTAGTCAGCCCAGTAGATAAGTTCTCTTTATCATCAGTATTTTTACACATCGGCAACATGAGCATCTTTGTGATTGAGACAGAGCCAGCAAATAAACCAACTGCAAGGTCTCAGAACCACAGGCGTCAAAATAAGAAAATAAAATAAAAAGAAAACTGTTTCGTTCAAGTTTTCGCTTACTTGTTGTGAGCTATTACTAGCAGAGTACATCCCCTAAACATTAGTTTGCAGACGACACGGATAGTGGTAAGAAGACGAATTAAAGTGAGTATGGCTGACCCTTCGAGATTCAGTGCGGAGCAATTTCTGTCAACAAGTGGCCACGAAAGCCTTAAGAACTTTGTATTTCTGTTCAGTTATTGATCACAGACCATAGCCCAGAAGCGTACAGAGTGAAAACAGAGAGTGCTCTGCTTTAGCTTCTGGTAAAATGAAGTCTTCGCTGGCGATGAGTGTCCGCTGTGATTCCAGAAGATTCCCCCAGCGAGCGGCGCGCGCTGGACCACTGGAGCGTTCAAATTTAATTGCCGTCTCCAGAGCTCATCAAAGTAAACGTCCGCAGATTCATCTGGTAACTTAAGTCTCCCGGAAAGAGACGATTGACGCGCATAATATAAGAAAAACGGATGCCTATGTCATTACCAGTACGTATGAGGTAAACACGGTTACCTACACACACACATACACACACACACAAACAAACATATACAACATATCGTTCCACATTATACAACAGGGTGCTTCAAAAATTGTTACTCTACTTCTAAAAAATTAAGATATATACAAAAAGGTACGAAAAATTCGGAACAGAGACAAATCTTATTTGACAAACAGTGGTAAGAAAATCAGTCTCCATGATGGCAGAAGGAAGTTTACCAACAAAACATATGACATAGTTCAACGTCATCATAGCGGGGGCCTTTACACGGGCCGTATTTTACTGTGACCCGTAGCCACAATAGCGTTGCCTTGAACACTGCCACAACAGGGCTGCAATACACAGCAATGTATCTATTTCAGCCTTTGTTGCTATGCGCTTCCCTCTCTTTCAGCCTTACTACCTCATTCTCACACTGACAGCGTTGCGGTTCCAATTCACAGAGTACGATTGTCGAAACAATACGTTTGAAAGTTGGTGAGCCTTCGTAGAGGCAATCCTTTTTGTTGATATTTACAAGAGTGCAAGGAAACAGGCAAACAGGAGATCCACGAATTTGATAAATCTGATTCGTACATTTACAGCCAGATATGTTATTGTTGTGGTCTTCAGTCCAGAGACAGGTTGATCCAGTTCTCCAGTGCTACTCTATCCTGTGCAAGCTTCTTCATCTCCAAGTACCTACTGCAACCTATATCTTCTGAGTCTCCTCAGTATACTAATCTCTTGGACTCCCTCTACTTTTTTCACCCTCCACGCTGCCCACCAATACTACACTGGTGATCCCTTGATGCCTCAGAACATGTCCTACCGACAGATCCCTTCTTATTGTCAAGTTCTCCTTAATTCTGTTCAGTCTCTCCTCATTTGTTACGTGATCTACCCATCTAATCTTCAACATTCTTCTGTAGCACCGCATTTCGAAAGCTTCTATTCTCTTCTTGTCTAAACTATTTATCGTCCATGTTTCACTTCCACACATGGCTACACTCCATACAAATACTTTGTCAAAAGACTTCCTCACACTTAAATCTATACTCGCTGTTAACAAATCCCTCTTCTTCAAAAACGCTTTCTTTGTCGTTGTTATTTTACTCTCAAAATAGCAAAACTCATCTACTACTTTATGTGTCTCATTTCCTACCCTAATTCAATCAGCATCGCCTGATTTAATTAGACTACATTCCATTATCCTCATTTTGATTTTGGTGATGTTCATTTTATATCCACGTTTCAAGACACTGTCCATTCCGTTCAACTGCTTTTCCAGGTCCTTTGCTGTTTCTGATAGAATTACAATGCCATCGCCAAACTTCGAAGTTTTTATTTCTTCTCCAAGTATTTTAATTCCTACTTCAAATGTTTCTTTTGTTTCCTTTACTGCTTACTCAATATACAGGTTGAATAATATCGGGGAGAGGCTACAACCTGTCCGACTCACTATCCAACCACTGCTTCCCTTCCATATCCCTCAACCTTTATAACTGCCATCTGGTTTCTGAACAAATTGTAAGTAGCCTTTCACTCCCTGTATTTGACGCCTGCCACCTTCAGAATTTGAAAGAGAGTATTCCACTAAATATAGTCAAAAGCTTTCTCTAAGTCTACAAATGCTAGAAAAGTAGGTTTACCTTTCCTTAATCTATCTTCTAAGATAAGTCGTAGGGTCAGTATTGCCTCACGTGTTCCAACATTTCTACGGAATCCAAACTGATCTTCCCCGATGTTGGCTTCTACCAGTTTTCCCATTCGTCGGTAAAGAATCCGTGATAGTATTTTACAGCTGTGACTTATTAAACTGATAGTTCGGTAATTTTCACACTCGTAGACACCTGCTTGCTTTTGGATGGGAATATTTTATGCTTCTTGTCTCATACATCTTGCTGACCAGATGGTAGAGTTTTGTCATGGCTGGCATCCCAAGGCTATCAGTAGATCTAAAGGGATGTTGTCTACTCCCGGGGCCTTGTTTGGACTCAGGTCTTTCACTGCTCTGTCAAATTGTTCACGCAGCATCATATCTCACATTTCATCTTCATCTACGTCCTCTTCCATCTTCAAGTACACCGCCATTGTATAGACCCTGTATACACTCCTTCCGCCTTTCTGCTTCCCTCCTTTACTTAGAACTGGTTGTCCATCTGGCTCGTGATATTCGTACAAGTGGTTCCCTTTTCTCCAAAGTTCTCTTTAATTTTTCTGTAGGCAGTATCTGTCTTACCCCTAGTGACGCATGCTTCTACGTCCTTACATTTGACATCTGGTCATCCCAGCTTAGCCATCTTGTACTTCCCCTCGATCTCATTTTTGAGCAATTTGTATTCCTTTTTGCCTGCTTCATTTACTACATTTTTATGTTGCCTCCATTCATAAATTAAATTCAATATCTCTTCTGTTACCCATGGATTTCTACCAGCCCTCGTCTTTTTACCAACTTGATCCTCTGCTGCCTTCACTATTCCATCTCTCAAAGCTACCCATCTTCTTCTACTATGTTTCTTTCCTTTGTTCTTGCCAATCTTCCCTAATGCTCTCTCTGAAACTCTCTACAGTCTCTGGTTCTTTCAGTTTACACAGGTCCCATCTCCTTAAATTCCGACCTTTCCGCAGTTTCTTCAGGTTTAATCTACAGTTCATGTTGTGGACTGGCAAGACAGCCAATCCACAATGACGGGTAGCCGAAAGGCACGCGTTTAAGCTCACGCAGGCTGGCTTGAGGTCTGGAACAGGTAAGGGAATTTATAGTAGCAAAGAAGTAAGTAACTACTGGAATACTTAACTTTAATTCATAATTGGTGAACATCGGTCTGACGGTACATGTATCACAAGATAAATAGCAAATGATAATGGCGCCTTGCTAGGTCGTAGCAAAAGACGTAGCTGAAGGCTATGGTAACTATCATCTCGGCAAATGAGAGCGTAATTTGTCAGTGAACCATTGCTAGAAAAGTCGGCTGTACAACTGGGGCGAGTGCTAGGACGTCTCTCTAGACCTGCCGTGTGGTGGCGCTCGGTCTGCAATCACTGATAGTGGCGACACGCGGGTCCGACGTATACTAACGGACCGCGGCCGATTTAAAGGCTACCACCTAGCAAGTGTGGTGTCTGGCGGTGACACCACAGTTCATAACCAACAGATTGTGGTCAGAGTCCACATCTGTCCCTGGAAATGTCTTACAATTTAAAATCTGGTTCCTAAATCTCTGTCGTACCATTATATAATCTATCTGACACCTTCCAGTTTCTCCAGGCCGCTTCCACGTATACAACCTTTTTTCATGATTCTTGAATCAAGTGTTAGCTCTGATTAAATTATGCTCTGTGCAACATTCTACCAGACGGCTTCCTTTTCCATTCCTTGCCCCCATTCCATATTCACCAACTACCTTTCCTTCTCTTCCTTTTTCCTACTATCTATTCGTCCCCTATGACTATTGAATTTTCGCCTCTCTTCACTACCTAAATAATTTCTTTTATCTCATCATATATTTCTTCAATCTCTTCATCTGCGGACCTAGTTGGCATATATACTTGAACTACTGTGGAAGACGTAGGCTTTGTGTCTATCTTGGCTACCATAGTGCGTTCACTATGATGTTCGTATGTTCGTAGTAGCTTACACGCGCACCTATTTTTTAAAAATGGTTCAAATGGCTCTGAGCACTATGGGACTTAACTTCTGAGGTCATCAGTCCCCTAGAACTTAGAACTATTTAAACCTAACTAACCTAAGGACATCACACACATCCATGCCCGAGGCAGGATTCGAACCTGCGACCGTAGCGGTCGCGCGGCTCCAGACTGTAGCGCCTAGAACCGCTCGGCCACTCCGGCCGGCACCTATTTTTTAATTCATTATTAAACCTACTCCTGCATTACCCCATTTGATTTTTTATTTATAACCCTGTACTCACCCGATCAGAAGTCTTGTTCCTGCTGCCATCGAACTTCATCATTTCCCACTATGTCTAACTTTAATCTATCCATTTCCGTTTTCACATTTCCTGACCTACTTGCCCGATTATGGGGTATGACATTTCACGCTCCCATCCGCAAAACGCCAGTTTTGTTTCTCCTTACAACGACATCTTCCTGGGTATTCCCTGCCCTGAGATCCGAATGGGGGACTATTTTAGCTCTGGAATATTTTACCCAAGAGGACGCCATCATCATTTAACCATACAGTAAAGCCGCATACCCTCGGGAAAAATTACGGCTGTAGTTTCCCCTTACTAAATAAGTATCAAAGCTGAATGCCAGATCAGTCTATCAAAGTACCCCTGGCTTAAACACGAATGCCCGGCTACATCATATGGACTATAGTAATATACACAAAGACCGCAGTCTGAAAAAAGGGCATTCTCGCTGCTACCGTCGAATCAGATCTGCAACACTGATACATAATCATATTCTGCTTAACTTCCTCATATTTCTAAATACTTTTTAAGCTCTATCACTTGTGTTTCCATTTTGAGTATGGTATTCGTATACCTTATTTTTCATGTCCCTTAACTATTGTACTAGATAGCTCCTATTTTTGAAATTCACAACTCACTCACAGTATTGGCTGAACGCAATAAAATGTTGTGTCAGATGAAGCTGAGTTGGCTGAACGCAATAAAATATTGTCGCAGAAGAAGCTGAGTAGCACAATCACTGTAGTGGTACAAGACTGTTGAATGGTGGGTCGTGAGTTCAAAACTCGGTTCGAGTACATTCTAGAAGTATCCACAAATGTCAAGAAGCACTGTACTGTAATGTTCTGTAATTGTGTATATACCGTATGTGTTTTGGCCGGAGGCAGTTCGCTCCACGCTCTTGTATACGCAGTTAGTGTTCGTCATTCACCTAATTACACCTTCTTCTAGGTGAAAAAAATTAACAGAAACATTTTGTTTTTATTTCAGACTACCTTAGTGAATTTCTTGTGCGCTTCCACCAAAGCGCTGCAGACGGCTGCTACCAGGGGCTCATCAATGAGAAGTGCACTTCGAAGAGGCACATCGAGCTCCTGTATGAATCACTAGAAGCTGAAAACCGAAGGTTGTTGCCAGTCTATTTGTAAACTGGTTTACGGTCTTTGATATTCGCAGTAGTCTAATCATGTTTCGAAACCACTGCATAAATGATACATTCAAAATCTGTATTGTGGGCCAGGTCTGTATCTAGCGTCAATTCACGTGTTAAAGTTTCGGAAGCAGTTCGTCACTTAAAAAAGAAAGCATATTCAAAGACCGTTTTCTCGTTTTCTTGCTTTTATACAGACCTATCTTGCCTAAAAAACTTCTAATCGACAGATTAATATGCCACAGGATTGTAAAGGGATTAAGAAATCTTCAATATGGATTTAGGAAGGTCAGTTGTACGAGGGAAGCAGTTAATGGGGCAAAACAGTGGTATACAAATCTGTTTTGTAGCCTGTGCTGTCCCTCACCCTTTTGAAGAGTATAAGAGAAACTTAATTGAGCGAACATCACTCTTATGTTGTTGAGATACCACATTACAGATGCAAGTTTGTTCGCCGGTCTGTATTGTCTACATAACACATATTACTGTTAAGTGGTACAATATTGCTGTACAGCGTGCAGGAAGTTCTCTCGTGTTTGCATACGAAAATTACCTTTTACGTAATGTTTCACCGATTTGTTACACGTAAAACTATTCCTATGTTCATTTCCTTGCACAAGAACATATTGTGGTGTCACCGCCAGACACCACACTTGCTAGGTGGTAGCTTAAATCGGTCGCGGTCCTTTTAGTACATGTCGGACCCGCGTGTCGCCACTGTGTGATCGCAGACCGAGCGCCACCACAAGGCAGGTCTCGAGATACGGACTAGCACTCGCCCCAGTTGTACGACGACTTTGCTAGCGACTACGCTGCCGAAGCCTTTCTCTCATTTGCCGAGAGACAGTTAGAATAGCCTTCAGCTAAGTCCATGGCTACGACCTAGCAAGGTGCCATTAGCCTTACATAGCAAGTGATAGTTTGATAGTTATAGTATGAAATGTCTCATCCGGAATGCTGTATTCACAACAAGGATAAATAAAAGTTAAGTATTCGAGGAGCTGCATACTTTTCTTATTAGTATTCAATACTTATCCTGTTCCAGAATTCACGCCCGTCTGCGTTAGATAGCTTCCATTTCGGCCTCCTCTATCTACAAGGTGTTGGCACATTTACCAACACATCACATATTATACTAGTGACGGTGTGTCTGCATCCACTCATGCGATTAGAAACTGTACTAAGTTTATTAGTCGATCTGAAGATGTCTGGTTGCTCACCCGAAACTATAAGCTAGTATTGTTGAAATATTACGACCAAGACTACTAAAGCACTTTATATAAAAAATCTTTAACGTTTAAAATAATAAAATGAACTTTATACTATAGGCTGTTGCTTTACTACAGAAACATTACGTGACGCTGTCAAGCCCCCTCAGTTACCAAACGTATTACCAAAGAATGCCCTCTGGTATCTGCTTGCTGGCCCGAATTCTCGGGTGTTAACTTAGAATAACTTCTAGATGTATTAAAAAACACCCAGAAATTGTTGTGAGTTGCGGCCTACAAATATCACTAGATACTTTTAGGGCACACCAACAGTTGAGATCCGCTAAAAATTATTTGTGACCAACTGCTTGCTGTCCGGTCTTCTGCCATTCTCTCTAGGTCTGCATAATTTCCTCTTCCCTTTATGTCATCTATCATCTTGTATCTCCTTCTTCCTCTGTCTTCTTCCACAAACCAATCCCTCCAAAGCATCTACTAGCAAGCACTCCCTTCTCAATGAATGTCCCAACCAGTTCTTTTTCCTTTCTCTTACAACCTTCAGCAGACATCTTCTTTCAACAACCCTTTCCATTACTCTTTCATTACTCACTCTTTCCATCCAGCTTATTCTCTCCATTCTCCTCCACATCCACATCTCAAATGCTTCTAATCTTTTTTTCATCCTCTCGTCTCAGCATCCATGTTTCTGCCCCATATAGTGCCACGCTCCAGACAAAACTTTTGCCAAGCCTTTTCCTTAGTTCTTTATCTAATTTGCCACATAAGAGTCTCCTCTTTCTGTTGAATGCCTCCTTCGCTATGGCAATTCGAGTTTTCACCTCCTGGTGACATCTCAGGTCTTCAGTCATTGTGCTTCCAGGATATTTAAAGTCACTTACTTGGCTAATGGTAGATCGTCCTATTTTAATATTGCACAGTCTGCGTCTTGTACTGATGACCATACTCTTTGTTTCTGCTGTGTTTATTTGCATCCCATATTCCACACAAGCTTCATTCAGATCTTTCAGCATGTTATTCACTGTCCGCTCACTTTCTGCCACTAATACCATGTCATCAGCAAATCTTATACATTCTATTCTCTTTCCACCAACACATATTCCTCTTTTCCCTTCTAAGCTTCTCGCAATAATCTCTTCAAGGTATACGTTAAACAACAGCGCAGAAAGGCAACAACCTTGTTAACACCTCGTCCAATACTGCTTCCTTCTGATATTTCATTTCCAATCCTTATCCTTACTTTCTGGGGTAAGTATAGATTCTGTATTAGTCGTGTCTCTTTCCAATCTACTCCTTTCTTCTGAAAAATATCCACCAGCTTGTTCCACTGAACTCTGTCAAAAGCCTTTTCTAAATGTATAAAAACAGCAAAGATTTCTCTACGTATTTCCATATATCTTTCACCAATAGTTCTTAACAGATCAATAGTATTTCTTGTTCCTTTTCCTCTTCTAATTCCGAGCTGCTCCTCTGCAATCACTCTATCCAGCTTGACATATAACCTTCTATCCAACACTCTCAGCAAGACTTTAGCTGCATGAGAAATTACACAGATGGTTCGGTGCTCTTCACGTTTTTTAGTGTTTCTCTTTTTCTGTATTGGCATCATAACTGTTGCAAGGAAGTCCTCAGGCCATTCCCCTTTGTCATATATCTCGTTGCAGAGGTAGACTATTTCTTTTCTTGCCTTGTTTCTCAGACTCTTCAACAGTTCTGCTGGTAAATCATCAATTCCACATGCCTACCTATTCTTCATCTCCTTCAGCGCCTTTTCTACTTCTGCTTCCAAGATGGTAAATCCCTTTCCATCTTGTGGCACATATTGCTCTTCTTCAACTTTAATTTTGGTTTACATTTCATCTCCCTTATAAAGACATTCAGTATATTCTTGCCATCTGTTCAAAACCTCCTGTGGTTCTTCTGCTAGAGTACCATCTGCTCTTTCAATTTCCGTGTTATTCCTCTTTCTTTTACGTTCAGAAACTATCTCACTAGCCAGTCTATGCATCATTTCATACTTTCCCCTCTTTCTCCATTTTCTCTATGTCATCGCAATTCTGTTTCATCCATTTTTCTGTTGCTTCTTCAGTTTCTCTTCTTAATTCATTATTCAGTTTCCTATACCTCGTTTTGGCTTCTTCAATTTCTACACTTTTCCACATTCTCCGCTCTTCCATCTTTTTTCAACATGTTTTCTGTTATCCATTCTTTCCCGGTGCTTTGGGATACTCTGATTCCTAGTACTTCTTTGGTACAGTCCATGAGCCCTTCCCTCATTTTTATCTATTTGTCATTAACACTTTCATCAACACTACCTCTTTGCCATTTTTCCATAAATCTGTTCTCCGAATCTGATGCCTTTCCTACTTCTTTGAGTCTTTCTATGTTTAGTCTTTCCTTTGCTTTTCCTCTCCAAACTTTTTCCAACTTCACTTATATATTTCTACCATTACTAGGTTGTGGTCTGGCCTGGAGAACTACCATGCTAAAACCTGCCTTTTGGCAGAACACTGATGGTGATTATGAACTTCTTGCAATCATTCATGAATGATGCTCGCACGTGCGGCTAAAGAAAGCACCATATAAATTCACTATGTTTCGCGAAGGAAGACTTCATAAGGTATGGCATGCAGGACATCTAATATTGCTAAAACAGAATTACCATTTGACCTATCCTGAAATAGAAAAGTACAAATACGAGCTGGCGATAAAAAATTTTCCTGCCTCACACCCGAAGCGGGAGTCTTTCAGGTAGCCGTCATCTCCACTTTATTATCCGCAAAGTAGCTATGAAATATTATTGTAATCAAATAGAAAACTTACAAGAATATCATTTTTCGACATAGTCTTCTTTCGTTTCAACGCACTTGGTCCATCGTTGTACAAGCTTCCTGATGCCCTCATAAAAGAAGGTTCTCGGTTGAGCTGCGAGCCGACTATATGGAGGATGATCCAGTTCTTCAAATTTGAGTTTCTGGAGCGTTTCAGCGCTGTGGGCAGCGGTATGCGGACGGACATTGCAACAACACAACACATTTTCACAGCAATCCTCGGCGTTTGCTTCGAATTGCAAGTTTTAGCCTGGCTGTAAGCATCTCACTCTAGCGTACACTGTTTATTGTTGTGCTCCTTTCCCCATAATGTTCCAGTACTGGACCTTGTGCGTCCCAAAAACCGTAAGCATCAGTTTTCCTACGGACATATGGGTCTTGAAAATTTTCTTGCACGTCGAATTTGGATGTTTCCACTCCATACTCTGCGGTTTACTCTCCGGTTCGATGAAGGATCCATGCTTCGTCACCAGTAATGACCCTGTCTAAGAAGTTGTCCCCTTCGTTACCATAACGATCCAAATGCAACTGTGCGAGTTGTTTTGGGACCCATCTTGCACAAACTTTATGAAACCTAAGTCTTTGGAGGACAAGAAATTACTCCGCGACCTAACGTTATACATCTCGGAATCTATATAGATGAATTCTGAAATTGACAGAAAAACACATCAGAATAGATTAAACAAGCTGAAAGATGGCATAACTTAATACGTCCAATGAAATACCGAACACGTAGAATGGAGCAAACAGTTTCCCTTCTTACATACAAAATATTTGTCCAACCCGTTCTCAAATATGAATCTCAAGTATGAATTATTTCCTCTAACAAAATGAAAAAAAAATTCTATCTGGGGACTGAAGGATGCTTCGAATAACTGGAGACCTACGCTATGATTTTCCAACAAATTCCCTGTACGAAACACTTAAAACCAAAAACATTGAGCCGTGGTACAATTTGCTGTTTTGAAGAGCGAGCCGCAGCATGTAGAGTAAAGCAGTCGCCTTCCGTTTCTGGCGGTGGCGCCGCTGTGGCAAGCGCAGCTTTGGTGTCTCCCTCTGGTGGGAAAGGGGAAAAGTTGCCTGTTCACGTGCATTTAAGGGGCGCTATGAGCTCGGCAGTTGGCTACAAAGATACGTCAGAAACTTGCTCGCAGCTAAGAAACGCTGGGACTGGCGACAGACATGCACCCGTCTTAATGCTGCACTTCCTATCAACTCCTCCAAGTACTGGTCCGCCTTCCGCCGCCTTGCTGGATCTAACCCCCCCTCCTACTACCCTCTCCTTCATGATGACAATCTTCGTAAGGCCAATCGCTTTGCCTCCTACCTTTCCGATATCTTTACCTGACGATCCCCAGTTCAATTACTCTCTCTTCCCGGATGTCCACGATCGAACTGACACCTCTGTCCCTCCACTCGCTCCTGGCTTCCAGTACTTGGACAACATTACACACAATGAACTCAATGCCCCCATCACCACTCTCGATATCATCTTTACACTCCGCACGAAACGCAATACTGCTCCCAGTCACGATCGTGTTACCTATCGCCACCTCCGTGAACCTCCTGCCTATTTCCTCTCCACTCTGGCCAGGCTCTATAATGTGGTCCTGTCAACGGGCTACTACCCCAACCTGTGGAAAACCTCCCGTATCCTGATGTTCCTCAAACCCGACAAACCGCCATCCGCTGTCTCCTCCTACCATCCCATCAGCCTTACCTCGGTCTTCAGCAAGGTCCTGGAATCCATCCTTACCCGACGCATCCATCAGCATCTCCGCCAGCACAGCCACCTTCCCGCTATCCAGTGTGGCTTGCGACCGTCCTTCTCTTCCGATGACCTTCTCCATCACCTCACTCACCTCCTCTCCGAACAGCTCAACTCCCGTCCCTCCACCATCTTCCTCTCCCTCGACCTTGAGTGTGTTTACGACCGTGTGTGGCATGCTGGCCTCCTCTTCACGCTCCAAACCTTCGCCCTTCTTATCAGTTACGTCCGTCTGATCGGGTCCTTTCTTTTCCAACGTACTTCCTATGTCACCATCCATAACACGGATTAAACACCGTCTACCCCTCCGCTGGTATGCCCCAACGTTGCGTCCTCTACCCTCTTCTCTACCTTCTGCACACGGCGGACATGCCGCCACCTACACCCCCCGTCCACCTTCTCCAGTACGCCGATGACACCGCCTTCCTCGCCCACGCCCCCACCCTGCAACGCTCCCAACACCTTCTCCAATCCCATCTTGACCGGTTCACCACTTGGTGCAACCAGTGGTTGGTCAAGGTCAATCCTTGTAAGACCCAGGCGATCATTGTAGGCAAAACCACCCCTTCCTTCCGTCTCCTTCATTTCTATGTCACCATTTAGGGCTGTCCTATCGCCCTCACTCCCACCCTTAAGTATCTCCTGGACCCCCCACCTCCAGACAATCCAAGCCAGGTCATGCTCCCGACTCCGTCTCCTCGAGCTCCTTTCTGGCTGCACGTGGGGTCTGGACCCCTCACCATGCTCCATACCTACAAATCCCTCATCCGCCCTATCCTCTGCTACGCCCACCCTGCCTGGATCTCCACCCCTCCTACCTTTTACAAATCCCTTCAAATCCTAGAACGTCATGCTCTCCGCCTTGCCTATCGCATCTGTCTCCCCTCCCCCACGTGGATCCTGTCGTAAACTTGATCCCCCTCACCCACTTGTCTGTCCCATCCTCTCCTACCCCCTTCCACTGCCACGCCTGTGTTCCCAAGTCCCACCTGCTCTCCATCTCTCCACTCTCCGCCAACTCTCCCTCCCTGATGATGCCCTCATTCTCTCCATCTACCCCTCCTACCAAGTTCGATCCTCCTCTTCCACATCCTGTGTTTTTTCCTTAGGGCACCCTCTCTCCCATCTCTCCATCCTCCCTTTCTCCCATCTCCTCCCGCAGGCTTCCCCTACCCCCTGTACCTTCTTTCCTCCCCCCCATGTCCTCTTCCACTGGCATCTACACTCTCCTCTGTCCCTCTTCCCACGCCTTTCCCCCTTTGCCAGGTCCCCAGACTCCAGACTCGCACACATCAAGAGAACATTCACGTGCTGCAGATCATCGCCATCAGTTCTCTCTGTCGTCGTGTTAGTGTTTCAGTGTTTTCCCCACCCACGCTCCATCGTGTACATGTGTCATCTCAATCATCAGTGTTCGTGTACAGTGATGACCGTTTTTTATTCTTCTACACCTTTGAACGGCTTCGTGTTTTTTGCTCATGTGTCTACTGTTTTTGTCGACCGTTATGTTTGGTGTTTCTATATCTTCCTTGATTCTATTTGTACTTTGTGTGGCCGAAGAGCGGCGTAATATTGCCGCTGCCTGCCCACCTTTATATGAAAGGTGTTAAAATAACAATAAAGGAAAAAAACTCGGCACTTGGCAGTCTCGGCGAGTCTGGTCAATTGGTCATCCGGGTCAGTGTGGAGCAGTCAGTGTCTGTCTGTCGTCCGGAGTGCTAGTATGTGTTAGGCCGCTAGTCTGCTCGAGTTTGTTCAGGCAATGATCATTGGCGGATGGATCAATCGGTTAATCGGTCGCGCACTGAGATACAAGATGACTTGCCCGTCTTGAGCGTCGGCGCATGTGATGTCGCCACGTCAGTCCAGTGGGCCGCGCCGTATAGCGAGGAGTTGTGGCTTCGCGGCCGACACGGGAGCAACAGGAGTCAACCCACGACATAGGTCTGGCCGGTGCGAGCTGCGACGCCCTGAGACGGGAGATCGACGCGCCTTCCTGCGTCTGTTGAAGCGTCTGGCAGCGGACGGTTCGGGAGATCGATTTGGGGGTGCTGCGCCAGGTCTTCTCGATAAATCGCAGTTGTTAGAAGTTAAGTGATTCGTGATATGTTGTTTCATTTACTTGTTAAATTCTACTTGTTTTCTTGGTCAGTCTCTCGTTCCCAGCTTGTTCGTCTGCCTCCCGTCCGCATTTGGTGGGCAGTTAGTGTCTGTCTGTCTGTTGGTCTTCCGTACGTTAATAGCTGCCTCTGTCATTTTTGTCGGATTCGGTGTTAACGAATTTATTGCTTAACGTGTAAAGGCCGAACTCACGAAATATGTTTTTATCTTGTCTATCATCTTGAGAGGTGGTATATGTGTAATGTAGAACATGTTTGTACATTTTATGTAAGACTGCATTTCATGGGTTTTTATTTAAATGGTTATTTTAGTATATAATGTTGCCACCCTTCCACCGTAAGAGTTCTTTGAAAAACAAGTTGCACTTTTGGTGGCAAGTTAATCTTTTAATGTTAGTGTTTTGTACCATTTCCATCCCTCCTACGGGGTGCACATTTTATGTGCTTGTGTGAGTTGTTAAAAGTTTTAGTTTAAAGTAATCTGGTGTGTTGCAGATTTGCACCAGTGTAGTCTTTCAGAGGTTGTTGTGAGCGGTCGTGACTACGCCGTGTCAAAAGGGAACGGCACGGTTCTCAGCCCGAAAGCCTGTGAAACAGGAAAAGTTTTGTTACTTCTGCCTCTGAATAAATTGTAACTTAATATTTACAGGATGCTTTCTGATTGTAATTTTAAATGTTTTTTAAAGGGCTTTTAGGAATAAAATTAAAAAAAGTTTAATTTGTTTTCATCAGTTACCCACAGGCAACTACTTCCACGCTCACATAATGTGATTAAATGTGTTAATGTTCTTGATGAATCGCTAGTAAATAAAGTAAATTCTTTAAGAAAAGATGTTTAAAGTAAATGCACTGTTGAATCATGATACACTGAAAAAGAGAGCAAATGACGTAACAATGGACTTCCGTAATCACTCTTGGAGTACGATACCACAATGTTTAATTTTCCGAAATTCAAGTACCCTTTCCCTCCCTACATTATTCTCCAAGCAGTATCGATTTCACTCCAACAGAATCCTCTCGAAAACGAAGTACCGAGGACACCTAGAATTATTTGAGATAATGTAGCAGAATGATACAGAAAGAGCAACTTACTGAGGAAATTTTTCAATGGAGTAATAACATAGCGAGCCGGTTCCAAATAATTGTTTAATACAGATACCTAGGTTTCTCCATCAGAATGAAAATTCAAAAGCCGTAAAGTTACTTTGCGAGAAAGTAATAGTACTTAAGTCAATTCCTACACAATGAGACAAAATTCTCTACATCCACTAGATTTCCGAGTTTTTCATCTTCCACAGAATTAGATAAAACTTAGCTTCATAAATGAAATTCAGCATCACAGTGCCACATTATCAAGACCCCTGAGATAATATGAAGATCAGGAAATCAATTCCAGCTGGGGTTTCTCCGATCGAGGGCTTTTTCCTACAGTCGTAAGACGAATGGCGGGATTTGGAACGAAGAAACCTAAACAACACCTTCCTCTCAATTATCTATTTATATGCAATTATAAAAGCCTTACAATATTAAATATGCACCCAGTTACCTCAATAAATGGTGTCACAACATAAAAAAATTGAAAGTACTCGCTAAAAAGGGCTATCCTCTCCTGCACTCTGGTGGAAAGAAAGATAAAAAAAAAAAATACTCATCGATTGCAAGATATCAAATGATAATTCGAAGGCAAATCGTCAACGAGTGTTTAGATTTGTAGCTAGCGAACACTGAACGTTCAGTGCCCGCACTGGGTATGTCAACAAATAAGTCGCAGACTGTGTTAGAGAGATCAGAACCGCGTGTACCAGCCTGAAATTTATTTTCCTTTTAAACATACTCCTCTTCTAAACTTAAAGTCTTATCTTATCGTACGGCAAAGCGTTAAAACCCTGAAGCATACAATTCTTGTGGTACGTTTCGCATCTAAGGAGCGTCCTCTCGGCATATAACTACACTACAGGACATTAACGTTGCTACACCACGAAGATGACGTGCTACAGACGCGAAATTTAACCGACTGGAAGAAGATGCTCCGATATGCAAATGATTAGCTTTTCAGAGCATTCACACAAGGTTGGCGCCGGTGGCGACACCTAAAACGTGCTGACATGAAGAAAGTTTCCAAAAGATTTCTCATACACAAACAGTAGTTGGCCGGCGTCGCCTGGTGAAACGTTGTTGTGGTGCCTCGTGTAAGGAGGAGAAATGCGTACCATCACGTTCCCGACTTTGATAAAGGTCGGATTGTAGCCTATCGTGATTGCGGTTTATCGTATCGCGGCACTGCTGCTCGCGTTGGTCAAGATCCAATGGCTGTTAGCAGAATATGGAATCGGTAGGTTCAGGAGGGTAATACGGAACGCCGTGCTGGATCCCAACGACCTCGTATCACTAGCAGTCGAGACGACAGGCGTCTTATCCGCATGGATGTAACGGATCGTGCAGAAACGTCTCGATCCCTGAGTCAACAGATGGGGATGTTTGCAAGACAACAACCATCTGCACGAACAGTTCGACGACGTTTGCAGCAGCATGGACTTATCAGCTCGGAGACTGTGGCTGCGGTTACCCGTGACGCTGCATCACAGACAGGAGCACCTGCGATGGTGTACTCAACGACGAACCTGGGTGCACGAATGGCAAAACATCATTTTCTTGGATGAATCCAGGTTCTGTTTACAATATCATGATGGTCGCATCCGTGTTTGGCGACATCGCGGTGAACGCACATTTGAAGCGTATATTCGTCATCACCATACTGGCGTATCACCCGGCGTGATGGTATGGGGTGCCATTGGTTACACGTCTCGATCACCTCTTGTTCGCATTGACGGCACTTTGAACAGTGGACGTTACATTTCAGATGTGCTACGACCCGTGGCTCTACCCTTCATTCGATCCCTGCGAAACCCTACATTTCAGCAGGATAATGCACGACCGCATGTTGCAGGTCCTGTATGGGCCTTTCTGGATATAGGAAATGTTCGACTGCTACCCTGGCCAGCACATTCTCCAGATATCTCACCAATTCAAAACGTCTGGTCAATGGTGGCCGAGCAACTGGCTCGTCACAATACGCCAGTCACTTCTCTCGATGAACTGTGGTATCGTGTTGAAGCTGCATGTGCAGCTCTACCTGTATACGCCATCCAAGCTCTGTTTGACTCAATGCCCAGGCGTATCAAGGCCGTTATTACGGTCAGAGGTGGTTGTTCTGGGTACTGATTTCTCAGGATCAATGCACCCAAGTTGCGTGAAAATGTAATCACATGTCAGTTCTAGTATAATATATTTGTCCAATGAATACCCGTTTATCATCTGCATTTCTTCTTGGTGTAGCAGATTTAATGGCCAGCAGTGTAGTTTATTTGGTTCCCTAAACTTCCGCAAACCACAAGACTGATGTTACCTCGGGGTAGCGAAATGCTCCTACACGGGAAACAACGTACTATTAACTGGATAACCAAGGCGACCGAGACGCTCCTTGTTTGTGACCTTTTCTTGTTCTTTGCTGAATTCCTGTACCCAATTGAACACAAATTTCCATGAAGTACAGTTCTAACCATACACCGGAAGAATTTCGCTACCAACGTGCTCTGCAAACAGTCCCTCGGCTTACAAAAATCGTGTGGTTCTAGTCGGCTACACGTCATAGCGCTCCTGTCATGTTGATGTGATTACAAATCATTAACCATTGTCCGCGTAATGCTGTGTATCGGCTGCTTCCCACGCAACATGTACTGCCACCTTCTAGACAATTTTAGCCGCTCAATTTAAAACAAATTCTGTATTCTGGCATTTGCGACTTATTTACGAACTTACCTTTGTATGTAGCAAGAAAAGGTAGTTCTTCACTGAATAAAATTATTGATATGAAACAAAGGAGATATAGTTTATCTTTGAGTGTAATTGCACTTTGCCATGAGTTTGTATTAACTGTTACTTCGGACTTTGGTGTCAGTGTTTGGGTACACAAGTTACAGCTAGCCAGACTTGTTGCCGCAGTGAGAAAAGTACAGCGAGTAATTCTGCTATAATGCTGTGGAACCATGAGCGTCTCGACTACACACGTGCTAACTATATTAAAGGGCTTATTAACCCTATATATAAAAAAGGGAATAAAGAATTAAATATTTATGGTATACAAACGGAAACTGAATTCCTCAGACAGGGGAAGGAGAATGTTTCAGTTTCTTCTTAACATAAAATGAAGGCATCAGTTAAAACATTCTAACCCAAGTAGGGGATGGTAGACTACGTTCCTGGACATAGGCGAGACACTAGATATCTGAATATAACTGGTAAGAGAGCAAATACCACCTGTGACTGTGCCGAAATGGGCACATGAGACCATGTCCTATGGGAATGCCCCCAAGCGTAAGATACAACAAGGACTGCTAGGCAGAATTTCATAGGTAAAACTCTTCACAAAATAATTAGAGTCCTTGTAAATCTTCTAGCTGATGCTCTCTCAGAAAACGCAAGGTGCAACTGTAGCCAGCACACGTGACAGCAGAGGCGAGTAAGGCCTGTAGGCGACGCTAGGGAATGAGAAAACGAGTGACAGCTCTACTACCACTTAGCACGGTAACGGAGGAGTGAAAGGAGATGGTCACAAGTGTACCCAAGAAAAACGAGAAGAGTCAGTGAAAGAGGCATTATGCGTTCTGATACGTCGTCATACTGTCTCCAGGCTGCAAAATATGAAACTATATCATGGATACAGCCAATGGCAGCGTAAATGGATAAGTGGATCAAAGAAAGAACCTCAGCAAAGAAACAACAAATACCAATAGTTTCGCCAAAGTCCATGATGGGTGAAAATAGTTGGCTGTGCATGTTAAAAACGCGTAATTAAACCCAGATGCAATTTAACTGGCTTCGCGTGGCTGCAGCTGTGAGTTCTGAATCCAGCTCGTCCTCCGTACTCTAAGTTGGAGACATATCTAAACTGAACCATCCTCGAAGGCAGCCCTCAACCAAGCCTTTCTTTCGCAGATGTGTTCTGACGCTACTCAACGAAATTTGGCTGGTTCTGCCGGAGTAGGAATCTCGCTGGCCTGCCAAAGCAGGCCTTCCGAAATCCGACAAATAATTTTAGTAACAAGTTCAACAAATTCCTGCTCTCTCAAATTTTGTCTTGCTTAAGGAATAATGATGTGGCATGGACAGGAAGGTACAGAATCTCTTCCACTATTTGATAGATTTCCAACCCCAGCCAACCAAAATACTTCCATGCAGACGCATGTGAGAAGACGCACCTTCTCTGCCGAAATAATTACTGTAAGCCGATCACAGACTCTCTTCTTCACATTTAAATGAACAGTGGCCAGTCCCGTAGTCTCAAGCTCTGAGATTTTCACCTGACTTTCAGATCTCAACTCACCAAAAAGCATTCCTTCTAGTATCTAGCACAACGCAGTTTTTATGGAACTCTATCCGCCCTCTTATGGGTCTGCTGTGCGGATACAGAATACTGTGACTACCCTGTACTGTACCGTCGCTGAAGGTTGGACTGTGTGGACAGTCTGTGACTGTCTGGCGGACCCTATCTGTGTCCCGTCACATGGGAGTTTTCACCATGCCAAAATACCAGGGAAAATGGTGGAATGAGGGGTGGGGGGGGGGGGGTGGGGTTGGAGCTAGCAGGGTGGCCTGTAGAGCCATCACACCCAGATCCTGTACCCGACCACTATAAAACTGTACCCCACGAAGGTAAACATGTTGGGGCAGACCAGCTCGGCAGAGGGGTTGGCCAACTGAGCGGCCAGTGAAGAGTGCAGCTTCAGTTAACTTCCCTGTCATGAGCCAACTGAAGGGGGCCCCTAAGGCTGCGGAATATACCATTTCTTCCTCACCATAATAAAAAGAAAGAAGATGAAGAATTAACTAGCTGTGCATCCACTCTGCTGCTAAATATTATCTGCAGTTTTCATCCAGCATTAAACAATTGACTATACTGACTACTGTGATGTTCATATTGCATTATAAAATAGGTTATGTGGCAATTTGAGCAGAAACTGCCATGTAACAGTGTGTGTGTGTGTGTGTGTGTGTGTGTGTGTGTGTGTGTGTGTCCATCTCAGACCTAAGGGACGAGAAACAGCTAAGCTACGCAAGGCAATACACTTCTTAACTCTTCTCTGAGAGTCTGTAACGGTAACTATATCAAAGTAATCGTAATATGTATGGTTAGTATTAGCGTCAGTTGTAGTCACGTAAGTAGGACAGCAGTAGTTATAGTAGAAAAGTGGAGGTAGTGGTTGTAGTAATGGGGTCTTTTTATACTTTTATTAGTTGTAATGTCGTAGCAGTGCAAATGGAAGTAGGTGATAAAGACAGTTGTAAAGATAGTGAAAATAGTTGGGAATTACGAAATTCTAAGGAACTTCTTTTTGCTACAGTAAAAAAAGTACCACGGAAAACTCGGGTAGAGTGGCATGTAAGTAGTCATATAAATATTTCAGTGATGGTAAGAGCTACAAAGATAACTAAAAACATTGTAAAGACACTCTAACCTCAGCACAATATTCAGAATAGGGAAAAGGGAAAAACTAGATCACAAAGACCCACATACATAAATTTAACTCTATAAATAACGGTCCCGTGTTGTTCTCTAGAAAGTGGACTACAATAAATAAATAAATAATAACTTTTCCAGTCGCTACCTTTCGTCCATTTCGCAGCAATACTTTGGCCTGTGCAACCACTTCTGCCCAGGAAGAGTATTACTGCAAGCATTGCCGGTATACAGTGGAAATGTAATTTTTCGTTAATTCCATCCATTTTGACTAATTTTGCAGTTTTCTTTATCACCTACTGCTATTAGTATTGTTATAGCGTATCATGTTGCCGAACACGAAGCTGCAATTTCTGCGGCCGATTAAATGTTCCTCAATATCAGTCGTGTTCCGAGGACAGCAGGCAGCTTCACTTCCACATTCTGCGTCACTTGCTAGGCGGTCGGTGGGTCGAGAAAGAAGAATAAAAAGAAATGAAAAGCACAAAATGTAAAACACATGTTTCCGATACAATATCCATAGTCGAATCCGCAAAGCTGCGTGCCTTTTCTGGCGTCCGTTTCAGCATCTTATCTGCCAAAGGAAATATTCATGTCGCAATGCAGAGGCAAATTATGAGTCCTAGTTTGCGTGTGTGTGTGTGTGTGTGTGTGTGTGTGTGTGTGTGTGTGTGTGTGTGTGTGTGTATGTGCCGAATTACAGCAATGTATACATCTTGTAGCTGTGTTCTGTTTGCTTTAGAATGAAAAAAAGAATACAATTTTATTGGTAGTAAACTGCATACTGAACAGAGAACGCCGAGGATTGAGATATTGCCGGAAAGCCTTGTGGAAGAGTGTGTGTGTGTGTGTGTGTGTGTGTGTGTGTGTGTGTGTGTGTGTGTGTGTGTGTGCGCTGGTGTAGTGGGCGCATATATGAGACCTGATTGGAGCGTTCCCTCCTTTCGTCTTCCCTCTGCGCCTCTGTCCGCCAATATTCTCTTCACTTTGCGCCGTGCGTTCCCGAAAAGAAATATCGGCTGCTCGTCCTTCGATGTAATTCGACGAAAGAAATCTCTGCTATTTCATTTTCTCTGCTCTTTTAAAGTCGCGATGTGCGCGCAGCGGAGGCTGCCAGCTCTGATGAAAGGCCGATGAAAGGCTGTTTCTTTTGGCAGAAATCACCCCCAGCGTTATTTAATTTGTACGACGCCCGTGCGCACGCAGCGTTTACCGACAGCGTCCACACTGCTTCTGCTAGCTCCACTGGACACAGCCCGTACCACCGCCAGGCGCTGTGGACTGCTAACTACACCGCTCGCTTCTCGGAAGAAATAATTATATACATCGTATCTTACCATTTTAATTTACTTGTTCCGGCATGACATAAAAAAAGAATGCCACCCTCCAATGTAGAGAACCAACTAATTTTTCTGTTTTATCGTAAATAATATGAACACTTATAACTTAATGTAGGATTTAACTCTAATGTAATTGCACCTGTAACGATTTGTTTTATGAATTTCATATTTTCCTTGTCGCTTCCTTTTATAATTTCGTTTTGACACGTAGGTTTCTAATTTTATATTTGACATAATACACATATTGTGTTTCAATCATTTATTGATAATAATTAAATTCACGTTATACTGTTAGTCTCATATGGCATGGTTTGTTTTCTTAATTCATACTGAAGTTATGGAAATGTGCACGATTTAGAAGGCTCTGTAAAATTTCATCTGAAATTTAGTATTTCTGTCTATGTGAAATCAATTTAGGTTCATCAAGCTATAACAATTCTGCGTTCTCGCTTCCCACGCCCGGGTTCCCGGGTTCGACTCCCGGCGGGGTCAGGGATTTTCTCTGCCTCGTGATGGCTGGGTGTTGTGTGATGTCCTTAGGTTAGTTAGGTTTAAGTAATTCTAAGTTCTAGGGGACTGATGACCATAGATGTTAAGTCACATAGTGCTCAGAGCCATTTGAACCATATAACAATTCTGCTATTAAATATCTTGACAAAATACTTTTTCCCCAAATCTTGGAAAATAGGACACTGATTCAACTCTATGATAATCTTTATTATTTGACTCTTGATCGGTTTCGTTGCATTAAAACCACATCTTCAGGTAGTCACCTAAAAAATACATAAACTTTATATTTTACCTGCAAGGTAAGTCCTCAGTACTAAAATGTATCTATAACAGCATGTATTAAATGTAGCTCTAATAGCGTCTGCTCACATATGTCAGGCCATAAGATCATAAGATAACCAACAGTGAAATTATATGGAAGAACCAACGTTCGTCATCAATTCAGAGTAAAAACTGAAGCGCTTAAGAGATGGTATGTCAAAAATAAAAGCTGCACACAGCGATTCGATACTGCCGGACATTATGGGATCAAGAGCCTGAATAATAATAAGTTTTGTCAACCGCATCCATCGGTTTTACTGTTACTTCCTACAGTTAGCACAGTTGTTTTCTTTACAGTGACTGATTTTTCTGCAGTGGAAATCCAGCATTGGACCTATTTCTGGCTCCCACTATTTATCTTCTGAACTAGTCGGCGCTTACGGCATCACGTTATGACTGTCGATAGTTGTTTTAAATTGATCCTGTGTTATTTAACCACCCAATTGTTCGCGTGTCTTTGTCGGTTATCACACAGCACTTTATGGACTTCATTAGGTCTTACCAATTAATCGGTTATCCGATCACTACGTATAGCTTTTATTTTTAACATACCGCCTCTATAGTGGTTTAGTTTCTATTCTACATTTATGACCAACGATGGATCTTCAATACAGAGGGGGCCAGAAAATGTACCCACTGTTTAAAAGTCAATAACTTGCAAACTAATTGACGGAGTTGTCTCACTTTTGGTGAAAGTTTAGCATAAAGTCCAGCTTAAAGATATCACTGTAGGTGTTCGAAATGGTCACCTTTAACATCCACACACTAACGATGCCGCCAAACTGCAGCACGAACTACTGACTGCAACGTGTTCAGCTGGATATTTGCACATGAATGCACGATGGATTCTCGAAGTTCATCCAATGTGCGTGGCTTTTGTCGATAAACGACGTCGTTTAGTGTTCCACACAGGTAAAAGTCCAGAGGAGTTAGGTCTGGGGAATGTGGTGGGTACTCCACAGCACCTCTACGGCCTATCCATCTTCCTGGTAGATTTTCGTCGACATACGCTCTAACACGATTTTGGTAGTGGGTGGGGCACCATCGTGTTGCAAGTAAACTCTTCCGTTTCCATACAAGTCTCTGATGGCAGGTAAATTGGATGTCTGAAGCTTCTGAAGGTGCACCTCACCGGTAACTGTGCCGTCAAAGAAGAATGGCCCAATCAAGCCCCGATAAGACAACCCACACCACACATTTACTCCTGGCAAATTCACGGTTTTGTCTACATGGACGTTCGGATTTTCGGCGGCCCAGTAGATGCAATTGTGGTGATTTACTGTACCAATTAGTTTGAACTGTGCCTCATCAGATCACACAATCATCTCTGCAAACTCTTCACCGTTGCGCACCATGTCAGTAAACCACTCGCAGTACTCCATTCTACGATCTAGGTCGTCTTCGTTCATTGCGTGTAGCAATCGTGGGATGTACCACTTCCACTTCGCTGTCTTCAAAATTTGCCGAACACTTGAGCAACTGACTCCAGTTTCACTGGCACATTGTCTCACAGACTTCTGTGGTGAGCGAGTGAAATGTTGTGCTGCAGTTCGGCGGCATCCTTTGTTTGTGGATGTTAATGGTGACCATTTCGAACACCTACACTGAAATCTTTAAGTTGGACTTTAAGCTACACTTTCGCCAAAAATTAGACAACTCCGTCAATTAGTCTGCAAGTTATGGACTTTTAAACAGTGGATACATTTTATTGGACTCCTCTGTATAATCCCAGTGTCGCTTATCTTACGACCTGAGATATGCGAGTACCCACCACTACTGCTACACTTTAAGGGGCTCCGGAAAGGCTCAAAATCATGAAAAGTTCAATTTTTACTTTTTTGCATTATCTGAATCTGCAGACTATTACCTTTTAATAGATATATAATTTATTCAATTCTGAAGTCTACAACTATTTTTAAATTTTTTTTGAAATGTGTTCTACATGGGCGTGACCCACTGTGGCGCTGTTAAACTGCTGTCAAATGGTGTTATTATTAACGTCCGTGTTCATCAGGTACATTTTAGTGATGTGAGATAAAGTATGTGTTGTGGCTAACCTGTGATGGTTCAATATATATCGCTGGTGTGATTGTCGATTGTTTCATGTTTATTTACTCTGTCGTTATCTAGAAAATATTCGTAATTAATTCTGTTTCTTGAGTCTCGGTTTTGTTGAAGTATAATAATGAGTAAAAGTAAAGTTATTAGAAATCCTCTGAAGGCTTTTAAGAAAAGGAGAAATGTTGGAAAGCCAAAGGTATGTGTTATTACTGTAAACATTGAAGACGATAACCAAGTGAGTGAACCTAACCTCTCAAGTACACCTGCCCATAGCAGTCAAAGTGGGAAAGAAAATACTTCACAGAAGAAGCTTGGTTCAATGAGTGAAAACTATGAATGTTTTATGGGCGAATCGGATGTGAATGAAATGTTTGATATGTCGGTTCTAGAAGGAATTTTTTCAAACTGTGTAAGATGTATTCATTGTAGTGAAGTTGGTCTGGAACTCTCCATAATAAAGCACGTAGGACTTGCTAGTGAAATAGAACTGAAATGTGATAAGTGTTCATCCATGACCACCTTTTGGAACAGTGTTGCAGTAACTGCAACTGAAGAAAATGTTAGCAAAATCTACGAACACAACAACGAGCGATGCTTGCTTTAGACAAGGAACGCCTTCGGGCTGCAGACAGGGCTGTAAAGAGTCTAGAAATACAAGCAAGAGTAAACAGGAGGAGGAACAAGAGGAAGCTGGAGGAGGAGTTTGCAGAGGATGAAGATAATCCATCCTATGGACCTGGAATGCACTAAAAAGTTAATCCAATCTTTGTCGCTCGATTCCCAAAACTTTTATTTTCTCATACTAATTACATGTTTTCTAAGGATCTTCCAAACATATTTGTTTCAAACTTTCAGTAAATGTTACACAGTACCTTCTGCATAATTTAACACAGCCTTTTTCCAAAAAACTGTATATTTTTGAATATATAAATAAAAAATTGCAAAAAAATGTTGTGAATTTTCATTACAATTGAAAAAATCATCTTTAATAACTGAACTAAAATTTTGTAAAATCCCTGTGTTAAGTTGTAGCCCATATTCCAATAAATAATCTGTAAAAAGTTCAACTTCCTACCTCAAATACTTTGTGAGGAAAGATGTAATTTATAAGCGTTATTTTAACATTGCAAGTATAGGGCGTTCCGGAGACCCTTAAGACTCAGGACTCATATTGTGCCGAAATTGGTCGTGAGTCGAACAAAAAAATTGCCAGTCAGCTGAAGCGGTTTTCTAGTTTTCAGTATGCAAATTTGCAGCTGTGGCTGCCCTGACTACTAGTATTTTCCTCGAAGTTAGCAAATATGGCGCAGTACTGTTGAGAGGTACAAAGATAAAAGCCTTCGAGTTTTTACCTATCGAAGACACAGAGTGGCGAGCATCACTAGGATCAGTCAAGAAGACTTTCATAGGATAAAAACCAGAGAGACAAATTTTAACTGAAAGCTTTTATAATATTACACAATATCTTATATATTTATTTCTAAATAAGATTGTAATGTTTTATTTTAGACAAACTCAGTAACCACTATATTTTTGTACTGTTCTGAACCATGCAAGTGTCTAACGTATTAAAGGATACAAGTAGGGTGGCCACTGAGAGCGTATCTGGTGGGGGCAGCGAGTGGTGGAAGAGGCGCAAGACTGTCTCGTTTGCGACAGAAGGAGGAGGAAGGTTGCGCAGGCTCGCCGCTGGCCGTGGGCGAGATACGGGACCGCAAAGGCAGCCAGCAGGGGGTCTTTGGTGTGGTCCACCAAAGCGGGTCGAGGCGGCCGGCTTTACTTGATGCTCCAGTCGTGGACAACGATCTGCTATCGTTTCGGAGACTCCATCCAGAATTACGGGCTATTTCAGCTCACAACTCCTAGGCTGCATGGATTAGAAGGCTACTAAACTAAACTCCTCCCGAACAGGCTATGAAAATTTAGGAGGAAACAATATCAGAGAGGATATGTAGCACTACGAAAACTAGTAAACTTTCCGACTGCATAGAGCTATTCTAATTTCCAACAACGGGGCTTCCTTTCTCAGTTATCTTTTCTGTTATTAACTCTGTCACTCTTATACGAGGGCAGTTCAATAAGTAATGCAACACATTTTTTTTCTCGGCCAATTTTGGTTGAAAAAACCGGAAATTTCTTGTGGAATATTTTCAAACATTCCCGCTTCGTCTCGTACAGTTTCATTGACTTCCGACAGGTGGCAGCGCTGTACGGAGCTGTTAAAATGGCGTCTGTAACGGATGTGCGTTGCAAACAACGGGCAGTGATCGAGTTTCTTTTGGCGGAAAACCAGGGCAGAATGTCTACGTCGATCTGGCAGTGGACAAAAGCACGGTGAGTCGTTGGGCAAAGCGTGTGTCATCATCACCGCAAGGTCAAGCAAGACTGTCTGATCTCCCGCGTGCGTGCCGGCCGTGCACAGCTGTGACTCCTGCAATGGCGGAGCGTGCGAACACACTCGTTCGAGATGATCGACGGGTCACCACCAAACAACTCAGTGCTCAACTTGACATCTCTGTTGGTAGTGCTGTCATAATTGTTCACCGGTTGGGATATTCAAAGGTTTGTTCCCGCTGGGTCCCTCGTTGTCTAACCGAAAACCATAAAGAGCAAAGGAGAACCATCTGTGCGGAATTGCTTGCTCGTCATGTGGCTGATGGTGACAATTTCTTGTCAAAGATTGTTACAGGCGATGAAACATGGGTTCTCATCACTTCGAACCTGAAACAAAACGGCAATCAATGGAGTGGCGCCACACCCACTCCCCTACCAAGAAAAAGTTTAAAGCCATACCCTCAGCCGGTAAAGTCATGGTTACAGTCTTCTGGGACGTTGAAGGGGCTATTCTGTTCGATGTCGTTCCCCATGGTCAAACTATCAACTCTGAAGTGTATTGTGCTACTCTTCAGAAATTGAAGAAACGACTTCAGCGTGTTTGTAGGCACAAAAATCTGAACGAACTTCTCCTTCTTCATGACAACGCAAGACCTCACACAAGTCTTTGCACCCGAGAGGAGCTCACAAAACTTCAGTGTACTGTTCTTCCTCATGCACCCTACAGCCCCGATATCGCACCGTCGGATTTCCATATGTTTGGCCCAATGAAGGACGCAATCCGTGGGAGGCACTACGCGGATGATGAAGAAGTTATTGATGCAGTACGACGTTGGCTCCGACATCGACCAGTGGAATGTTACCGTGCAGGCATACAGGCCCTCATTTCAAGGCGGCGTAAGGCCGTAGCATTGAATGGAGATTACGTTGAAAAATAGTGTTGTGTAGCTAAAAGATTGGGGAATAACCTGGTGTATTTCAATGCTGAATAAAACAACCCCTGTTTCAGAAAAAAATGTGTTGCATTACTTATTGAACTGCCCTCGTAGTTTGTTGCAGGAACATTATTAACTAATTTCATTCATTAATACCTCAATACTGACATTAATAAGAAACTTCTAATTTATATTTCTTTCATGTACTGGGCAGTTATATTAAATTCTCGCTACTTGCGACGGCCACCATTAAAAACAAGTGATCATAGCAAAACGAAACTTTGTGGAAACATTTGTAACGACCGCGGAAGAGAAATAAAGAATAAAGTATTGAAAGAAACATTTTAATTTCCACATGAGAGGAAAACATTTGTTAACTGCATACCGGACCCAATTTTACGTTCCAGATTACAAATGTTGCTCGGTATGACGACCATATTCATCCTCGACAACCTGGAACCACACTGGAAGCCCAAAAAAAGGTATAACACTGGATATTCAGCTGTCATGACAGAGTCCGCTCACTGAGTGAAGATCGCGCGTTACGTCCAGCATTCTCAGCTACGGCAACAGTAACTTCTTCAACAATTTGTGGAGCAATTTCCAAACCATCAGTGAATTCGAGTTTCCGAATCATGTCCTTCACCCCGATGTGGAAAGAGAACTTTTCCGTTTTCCTTTCATGCGTCGATATGCACAACGGACAGCAGCACAATCCCTATTGTTTCGATTCAACAGCTTTATTAGGGCCCTTGATGACGATTTCCAGATCTATGTTGATAGTCTGCAACTGCAATCACACTGAACATGTGTCAACCCTACGTTGCCGTACAAGTACCGGCGCCTGACGTCAAGTCACAACACTCACTTTACTAATAACAGAAATTGTGCAGCGCACAGTCTGAACATCGTTCCAATAAAGTAGGGTACTGATACGGTAAATAGTTTTCCGTATACACTGACTGAAGTGCCAAAAGTTTTATTATAACGACACTGTATATGTGGGCTCGGCTTCTTCCATAAAGAGTCACGTTTCGGTGCAGTTGGTCAAAGCATTGTCTTGAGAGCGCATGTTAATGTGGAATAGTGGTACGAATGTCTCAAGTTTTACTGTGCAACGAATCAGTATCGTTCGCAACGACCACATGTAAGGAGGGGCAGGGGAGGACGAAAAGAGTGAAAACGGTGGTAGTTGTAGGCCGGTCCGTTGCCGGGAGCAGGGAGTTTTTTGTACGACAGTTGCCATTCTATCGTAGTGGGAACAAGGAGTACGCATATCCATCGTCAATAACTTCTGCTTTGGCCTTGCAGGTGCTGTAACATTGACTCAATATCGTAACTATAGGGTACTCTAATATCCGAAAAATTGTTGCGACCTGAAGGAAAAGGCAGTTTCTGTGACAACCTGTGCTTCTAGCATTGTAGGTCCCGATTTAAATATCCCAAGCGTTAGCGAAAGTCGCGAGGTCAATCGCGAACAGTTTTTGTAACACATTGCGCTACCCAACGTTAAGAGGAACTGTAATGTGTAGCAGATTCTAAAGCACCACCTATAGTGAAACACTGAGGCCATTCTGGCATAGCGTCGAAGCAGTGTGGATGGACTGACGTAGCAGTCTCTCTCACATAAGCTCAGTTCGAACAGGAGCGCAGGCAGCTGAGAGCCGTTGTTGCTTCCAGAGGTGGCAGCTACGTGTACTAATTTTCGCACCCAGTCTCCTACACATTTTTATGACGTATTCTCCCTATGATGCTGAACGTGTACAACAAGTGAAGTATCGATTTTTGCCAGCCTTCCCGGTGTTGTTACCTGAAGGGTTAGCAGTGTATTTTACGTGGCTCAGTTGATCAATAATAAATAAATAACTGAGGGAAGGTGCCACATAACGTACTGATGTGCACAAGCAACAGTGGCTGTAGGTACAATATATTATTAGTGGATTACTGAAGGTGGGACGGGATACCAAGTTACTATTCGAAACAAAGGGATTTTCAAGTCTCTGGTTATCCGCCACCTCACCGTAAAATATTTGCTAAATTTATTGTAATAAAATTATCTAGCAGACTTTCAGTTTTCACATTCTCATTTATCTTTATAGCTAGATCGGTATTACTGCAGTTCAGTATAGTTGTATCTCTGTTTTTTGTAGTACTTTAATGTACCTACAGAGATCCAACAGAAGTTCATACCCGGAAGAGGTTTCACTGTAGTTTACAAATTGTGCGCCATTTTAGTTGACCGTTTTGTTACAAAGTCTCGAAAAGGGGATAGATATGACAATGATATTTATTTGGTCAACTATTTGTCTTTTAAGAGAGGCGGAATACTAATAGTTATCTTTTTCTGGCATTCCATGTATGATACCTGGACAGGATTCTCTACTCGATGTTTCTGGATGACCTGAGAGGGATCACAAACGATACTGGAGGTCGCCCGTATAAATATTTGCACTGTGGTTGCACAGACAACTTTGAATACGACAACTACAACTATGACAATTACAGCTATGACAACTAAAACTGTCACACCTGTAACTACAACTATGACAACCACAACTACAACTATGACAATTACAAACTGCAACTACTTCACTGTATATGCCATAGAGTTCACTTACATGTAACATTTGAATAGAGTTGAGGTACTAACTAATCATATGTCCTAAAAAGTGTTTCGTCAATTAAATTACATGTAAAACCGCGAGATATCGAGAGTTTATAAACCACTGAGTTGCTACAGTGCGTTACAGTTGGTCTCTAGAACAGAACATACAAAAAGGCGTGTTATGTGTGTCTCACTCCTGTTATGCATCATTTCGAACTTGCTTTGCAAAGAATACTATGGATAAGAAATATTGTTGTGAACAATGTGTAGTAAGGTCTGAAGAGATGGTTTGGGTAGAAGTTTTAGAATGTAAACAGAACGGGGAGTGTGACTGCCTTGAATGTTAAGCCGGAATGCCCGCATCTCGTGGTCGTGCGGTAGCGTTCTCGCTTCCCACGCCCGGGTTCCCGGGTTCGATTCCCGGCGGGGTCAGGGATTTTCTCTGCCTCGTGATGGCTGGGTGTTGTGTGCCGTCCTTAGGTTAGTTAGGTTTAAGTAGTTCTAAGTTCTAGGGGACTTATGACCACAGCAGTTGAGTCCCATAGTGCTCAGAGCCATTTGAACCATTTTAAGCCGAAATGTGAGTGCGAATGAACTAGTTTGCAAATATTTCGTCAGACTCTAGAGCTATATTGATGTTCAATTTCAGTCTTGTTGAATTTTAGGATGAAAAATTCGTCTTACAAGAATTTTGAGGGAATTATTTAAGATCCTTCAATAGCGGCATGCGTTTTCTTTGAGATAAAATCGTTTTTGGCCAGATGTTCATTTCTTTAACGTGTACACCGTTCGATAAAACAAACTGAAAGTAATGGAACTTGCTCCCAGAACGTATCAACTATTGTGCAGATTTCGTCTGAAATTTCGGCCGTTACAAAAGTCTGCCTGTCAGTTATGTCCGTTCGAAATCAGTGAGGTGTCAGTAGTACCATAGACAATAAGATATTAATTATTTTCCACTTCAACAACATAAGACCGTAGAGTCTGGTTCATTGTTTGAATGTGGTTAGTTTAATTATTCTGGTTATTTCACTCGGACTGCAGAACAGTTATTTCGAGGCAATGTTGGGCCCAAGTTGAAGAGGAGAATTTGATGAAAGTGAGCACACTCCGGCTAGACTACAGTACTGATAAATGTGAAAAAAAAATTTTGTGGCATTCTGTTACAGTGCACTTTTTAACCACTGTAGTAATTGTAGTTGTAGTTCTCGTTGTTGTTGTTGTGGATGTCAGAGTTGTAGTCGTAGATATCATAGCTGCAGTTGTAGACGTCAGAATTGTAGTGGTAGATGTCAGAGTTGTAGTATTTCATAGTTGTATTTTTCATAATTGTAGTTGCAGTTGTTGTCTTCTGTCAGAAGACTGTTTTGTGGCTCTTCACTCTTGTCTACCCTGGGAAAGTCTCTTTATCTCCACGTAGTTACTGTAACTGGCAATCATATCAGCCTGCTTAATGTAGTCCAGCCTTCGTCTCCCTGTACAATTCTTCCCCACACACTATCTCCTTTACCAAAATGACAATTCCTTGAAGCCTTGGGATTCGTCCTATCCAACAACTGCTTCTCTTAGTCTAGTCGTGACTTACATTTCTTTTGCCCCAGACACTGTTCACTGCCTCTTCATTATTTACCTGGTCTACCTGCCTAACTTTCAGAAGATTTCTCTTGCAGCACATTTCAAGTACTTATACTTTCTTCTTGTCTGAACTTTTTATTGTCCATGTTTCGGTTCCGTAAAAGGCCACACTGGAATCAAATACCTTTAAAAAAAGACATCCCCACACTTGTAAGTTGTTCCTCCGTTTTATTAATCAATTTCAGGCAACCCGATTTTTATCGGGCAAACGGACTCGAATACTACGACAGCATGGAAAATGACATTAAACCCAAGGCAAACGTATCAGTTTGAGAATGTTCCATACAGCGTGCCTGCTAACACGTGCCCTATCTAGAAATCTCATAATTTCGTTCATAATTCGCACCAAAAGACAAAGTTACAAGAAGTTCACGCCTATTTGACAGCACACAAGCAAAATTAGCCCTACGAGCCGAATCACATCCGCTCTGCACTCGAATTCATTGATTTAGCTCCGTTTGAATCATGTTTGCCACTACTGGTAAGTTCTTTATTGTAGGCTTTAATTTGAGAATCATTCCATGACTTTCTGAATATTCTCTATTCTACAAATTAACAACTTTTACACCCCATCGCGCAGATCTCTTTCAGTGGCGATGCTCTCTTGAAGAAGCCTCGGGCGGGATTCTAATTACCTCGAAATGTCTCAAGTAGTACGGAAATACACAAAGCAAAAGAAGTTTTGCATCACCACGGTTCCCAGAAGTCCTGAAGATAGACTTTGACTGTGGATACTGTATCACAGACAAAGACGCTTTGACTCTTCAGAGGTGTCACAAAACCCGCCCAAAGATGTAAACAGCCACGCATGAGCAGCGCCTTTTAGACGGAGGGGGACAGACAGCCGATCAGTTCCAGTCATTCCTCCAGGAATGAGGTACACGGTATAAAATAAATAAAATAAATATATTGTTATTTAGATATTGATTATTCTATCTGTATGATGGTGATTGTAATTGTAATTGATATTTGCTTATCTGGAACGTGGACGTTTAATTATTCGTTATCAGACGCTTGACAATGGCTTTTTCGTAAAGGCAATGTTACTCGTAGTTGACCGTGAAATAAAACTGAATAATCGGACTTCGTAATTAAATCGTTTCCAAAGACTGCTACGGTAGGTGCGGACTCTTAATCTAAATCTCAATATTTCAATAATTTGCCAGCCATGCCAATACGTCGTACAGAGGTGATTGTCTACTAAACATAAAAAAGTTACACAGTTAGTTAAATCAGATATATTCAATGAATAAGCCTACAGTTCATAATCCTACTTACTTTTATAAATATAAATTCTTTACAGAATCGAGTGCCTAGTGTGGTTGCAACTCGCAGTATTCTTCTATAACATGAAATATGGCGGTGTGCCAGACAATAAAATAAAATACGTGCTTCTCGCACCACTTCAACCAGAGCTCTCCTTTTTAATCAAACATAAGAGTAACGTAATTGTGCTTTTGTTTTATCAGCGACACAGCGCTGCAGTTGTGTGCCATAGGCTTTATTTATTTGTCACTGATCATTTATTTAATTAGTATTTCGCGTTTCCGCGGAAACTCACGCACGGCATGCAAATGTGCCTTTATAACGGCTCGTGTTGTCTGAAGTTCAACCATGCCTAGACGGTCAATACCGCGGTTCGCTCGCGTCCGCATTGTTACTTTGTGCCGGGAAGGGCTCTAAAAAGATAAGTGTCCAATCACCTCTGAGTGAACCAAAGTGATGTTGTTCCGACGTGGAGGAGATACAGAGAGAGAGGAACTGTCGATGACATGCCTCGCTCAGGCCGCACAGCGGCTACTACTGCAGTGGATGACTGCTACCTACGGATTATGGTTCGGAGGAACCCTGACAGCAACGCCACCATGTCGAATAATGCTTTTCGTGCAGCCACAGGACGTAGTGTTATGACCCAAAATGTGCGCAAGAGGCTGCATGATGGGCAACTTCACTCCCGACGTCCATGGCGAGGTCCATCTTTGCAAACACGACACCATGCAGCGCGGTACAGATGGGCCCAACAACACGCCAAATGAACCGCTCAGGATTGGCATCACGTTCTCTTCTCTTCAACCAGACAATCGTCGGAGACGTGTTTGGAGGCAACCGGTTCAGGCTGAACACCTTAGACACACTGTCCAGCGAGTGCAGCAAGGTGGAAGTACCCTCATGTTTTGGGGTGGCATTATGTGGGGCCGACGTACGCCGCTGATGGTCATGGAAGGTTCCGTAACGGCTGTGTGAAACGTGAATGCCATCCTCCGACCGATAATGCAGCCGTATCGGCAGCATATTGGCGAGGCATTCGTCTTCATGGACGACAATTTGCGGGCCCATGATGCGCATCTTGTGAATGACTTACTAGGATAACGACATCGCTCGACTAGAGTGGCCAGCATGTTCTCCAGACATGAACCCTATCTAACATGCTTGGGATAGACCGAAAAGGGCTGTTTATGGGCGACGTGACCCTCCAACCACTCTAACTGATCTACGCCGAATTGCCGTTGAGGTGTGGGCCAATGTGGACCAACTGTGCCTTGATGAACTTGTGGATAGTATGCCACGACGAATATAGACATGCATCAGTGCAAGAGGACATGCTGCTTTGTGTTAGAGGTACCGGTGTGTACAGCAATCTGGATCACCACCTCTGAAGATCTCGCTGTATGGTGGTACAACATGCAATGTATGGTTTTCATGAGTAATGAAAAGGGCGGAAATGATGTTTACGTTCATCTCTGTTCCAATTTTCTGTACAGGTTCCAGAACTCTCGGAATTGAGGTGATGCAAACCTTTTTTTGATGTGTGTAAATCACCAAACTATAGGGTCGTAATTTAAGAGTGTTACTCTTTTTCTGATTTCTAGTTTCTAAAATATTTCGCTGTGTGGCCAGATTTGAACGGTATTTCGCTCTTCACAACCACAAGACAACGTAACTTACGAAGTGGGGAAAATATCGGAGCGGTAGCGACCAGCATTGAGGAAGAGCCAATGTGTCAGATTCAAGACGTTGTCAACGATCAGCTCAGACATCAGCACTGCGAATCTTTCGAAATGTATTTGGGCCTACGTCCATACAAATTTTATTGACTCAAGAGTTGAAGCCACTAATGTTTGACAGAGTCATTAGCATGTTGAACCGTCGTATGCATCAGTGTGTTCAAAGACATGGTGGACATTTGATTGATATTTTGTTGAGAACATAACTACAATGTCTAACAAGGGGAGGCCGCCAATTGTGAAATTCAGATCCAATTCATACTGCGCATAATAAAAGCTCATGGCCAGAGGTGTAATGTGGCAAAGCACCAAGATGCACTTCTCAGCCGTTGTCGAGAAAATCGACAGTTAAAATAAACCGTTGCGGTGAAATACTCTCAACGATTCATAATTATCGACAGCGGCGTGGCGCAGCGGTAAGCGCTCGGGTTCGTAATCCGAAGGTCGCCGGATCGAATCTCGCGCCTAGCAATTATTTTTTTTTAGTATTTGTTTTTTGTTATTCAAATGTGTCTATACACACACACACACACACACATATATATATATATATATATATATATATATATATATATATATATATATATATATATATATATATAATTCCCGGCAATCAGTTGCAACAATTATGCATATAATAAATTGTTGAAGGTCGTTTGTCGTGGAAAAACTGGCGACTTCGAACATCATTATGTTTTCCGCAAACAAAGTTGTATTTCACAAATGTTATTAGTTGTCTTCATAATGTTAACCACGTATAGTTAACGGAAGACGTAGAAACGATATTCCGAAACGAATACGTATAGCGTAAATCAAACGTTCGAATTAGAGTAGAAATCCCACGAACACAAATTTGCTGTGGCAGGTATGAAATATAAGTTCCGTTACTCGCTCGTTACACTTGAAGGACAGATGTTGAATGGGCCGAAACGAGCCGCCGCATAAAAGCGTAGTTGCCTGCTAACTTCGAAAGAAGGTAGATGCGGTCCCTAGCGCAACTTATAACATCGTCGAAAATCAGTGCGGACGTGAGAGCTTTGGTACACCCTGTTAAACAAACGGAAAAATGGAGGCGGTACAATTGGAGAGCGATCCATCTTCACCAAAATGCATAAGCAATTCATTAATAGTATGTATATATATATATATATATATATATATATATCTCGGGGCGGTTAGTAGACCCGCAACCGAGCGCCTCCCCAGGTGGCGGATAGGGGAATGCCTCCTAGATATAGGTGGTACCGAGGAAATGAAATACTCGGGGCGGACCAAAACTACTAGTAGCGTCTGTTCCCACAGTGGGCGGCTACAGAAGGCGTCTGCTCCACATGTCAGTGGCGGCCTCAACCAACCTCCTAATCTGGAAAGTCAGGTTGTACTCGGCAGCATGCCATTCATCCAACTACTAAACATCATGATGGTACAACGAGAAAAATCTCATTACCCCGGGCCCCAGTCAATAGACTGGGATTGTCGTGAGCATCGGATTCCGGGGGCTCACGGACATCATGAGAAGAATCGGAGCTTCTCAAACTCCCTCAAGACCAAACGCAAACACTACATCGGCGCACTCGACGTGAACACACTGATGAAGACAGGAAAGATGAAACAACTGACAGACACTCTCGAAAAATTTCAAATCAAAATATGTGCACTGCAAGAAACACGATTCACAGACGAAGACCATTTCAACACGGAGAATTTCAGAATATACAAAGGGAAACCATCGAGACAACTGAAAAACCTAAGGCTTTTTGGCACAGGATTTGCAGTACACAGGTCCATCACGGACAGCATAATCGACTTTTAGTCACCAAACGAAAGAATCAGCACCATCACAGTGAAATCAGCCAATAAATCCTACACAATAATCAACGCACATGCACCAACTAATGACTACAACAGGAAAAACCCGGACGAAATTGATGACTTCTGGACGACAATGGAAGAAACTATCAGAAAAATTCCTGCACATAGAGTCAAAATAATACTGGGAGACTTCAACGCCAAACTCGGAAAAGAAAAGATATACAGACATATCACAGGAAAACATACTCCACACAAGGACACCAACAAAAACGGAAAACATCTGATAGACTTTTGCAAAAGCCACGACCTCGCCATTATGTCAACAAAATTCAAGAAACCAACACGAAAACTTACCACATGGAAATTCCCCAGCGAAAAGCAAGAACTACAAATCGACCACGTAATAGTGCAGAAAGACCCACAAAAAGAAATTTTGAACATAGACACCCGTAAAGGCTACTTCGACTCAGACCACCACCTACTACAGATCAGGATTCGTCTTTTGCCCAAGAAAAAGCTCCAGAAGAACAAAATTGTTAGACCAGATCCAGAATACGTTACTTTATACCAGACACAAATATTACACAAAATTAAAATGGAGAAAACGACAGACTGGACACAACTTTCACGAAGAATCCGAGAGGCCATGAAACTAGCACAAGCACCACGAACACGGAAACACCGTTGGTGGAACCACACATGTGACCAAGCTATTGACCAACGAATCAGTGCATGGAAAAAATTTAGTTGCCATAAATCCCAAGAGAATTGGATGAACTTCTTGAAAACACAGAAGCAATCAAGCAAAATCATTCGCAGTGAAAAACGACAGTATGACAAACGGCGACTGACAGAGGTCGAATCGGACTTCATGAAGAACAATACAAGAAACTTCTACAGAACGTTCAGAGAAAATATGACTGGATATCAACCACCCAACTTGTGCTTCAGAAGACCGGATGGAACCCTAGAAACCAATACCAAAAACAATTGTGACATTCTGGCAAAGTACTTTGAAAAACTGCTCAACACGGACCCCCCCATGGAAGAAATGATGACAGAAACGAGCACATACAATCCAGATAGTGAACCTCCAACTCTAGAAGAAGTTAAAGAAATAATAAAGTCACTCAAGAATCGTAGAGCACCGGGAGAAGATGGCATCATCGTGGAAATCTGGAAGTTACAAGACCCAGAACTCACCAAAGACATCCACAGGATCTTGGAAGACATCTGGAAGACCATGAAAATTCCTGACGACTGGAAAATTGCCCTGATACACCCACTACACAAAAAAGGTGACAAGACTAACCCGAACAACTACAGAGGAATATCCCTACTACCGGTCACATACAAGATCCCCTCTAAAGCTTTACTGAACAGACTAGAATGCCAAACCGACCACTTGATTGGGGAATACCAAGCAGGCTTCCGTAAAGGGCGGTCTTGTGCGGAACAAATTTGGAACCTGAAAATGATTTTACAACACAAACAGAACCTGATCATTACCTTTGTTGACCTCAAAAAGGCGTACGACTCTATCGACCGGAAAACTCTCTTCAAAATTCTAGCAGAATACAAAGTAGACAATAAAACACGGGCTATCATAGAGCAAACTTTAACCAACACGACCTCCAAAGTAAAGTTCTGTGGGGAACTATCAGAGCCCTTTGAAATTCGCACAGGTGTCCGACAAGGCGATGGCCTCTCACCTCTCCTTTTCAATCTGGTGTTAGATAAGGTCATAAAAGAATGGGAAACATCACAACAGGGGATAACCTTAGGAAACCTACAGATTAAATGCCTGGCTTTTGCAAACGATTTGGCGATTGTCACGAAAGGTATAAAGGAAACATAAGACGCTATTGAAAAACTGCACGAAATCGCTTCCAAAACTGGACTACAGATCTCTTACGAAAAGACACAGTTTATGAGCACAAAGAAACTCTCATCTCTGAACACAAAGTATGGCACGATTTACAAAACGGCAAACTTCAAATACCTCGGTGAAACACTACAAATGAGTGGACATAACAGAGACTCAAATGAAGAAAGAAAGACTAAACTGGACAAGGCATACAAAGTAGTGTGGAATCATTACAACAAGAAGTCTATCTCACAAAAAGCCAAATTACGCCATTACGACACGGTGGTGCTCCCCGAGGCACTATATGCAGCAGAGACCACACTAATCCGAGGGCATACACGTATCAGACAATTATAAGAAGTAGAACGGAAAATACATAGGAAAATATTTGGCGCAACTAACAACAATGGAATATGGATCAAGAAACCTACAGAGGAACTGTACAAACATACGGAGACAATCACAGAAAAGATTAGAAAACGCAGACTACAATTCTATGGACACCTATTCAGAATGCCATCACACAGGCTGACCAAACAGATCTTTGACTGGGTAACCACTAGAAACAACAAATGGGTGGCAGAGGTAGAAAACGACCTGAACCAGCTCAACATAACAGCAGACACAATAAACGACAGAATAAAGTTCAGAAACATCATTAAGAAAAGTAAACTACATGAGATACAATGCGACAAACGAACAGGCATAAAATGGACCGAAGAACGCAAGCAAGATCACAGCCAGAAGATGAAAGAAATATGGGCAACCAAAAAGGCAATCAAGATGAAGCCGAAGACACGAAGCCGACAAGAAGCATGGACAGTGGACCGGAAACAGAAACACAGCGAGCGAATGAGGGAAGTTTGGGCAGCAAGGAAGGCAGCAAAAGGAACTGGCCATGTAGTTTAGTCCAAATGCGCTCTTTAAGGGCAAAACACCAATTATATATATATATATATATATATATATATATATATATATATATATATATTTGAATTACAAAAAACTAATAATAAAAAAAATGTTGCATGGCGCGAGATTCGATCCGGCGACCGACCTTCCGATTACAAACCCGAGCACTTACCGCTGCGCCACGACGCTGTATAAAACTATTAACCGTAGAGAGCATTTGACCGGAACGGTTTCGCAACGGTTTCTTTTAACTGTCGATTTTCTCGACAACGGCTGAGAAGTGCATCTTGGTGCTTTGCCACATTACACCTGTGGCCATGAGCTTTTACTATGCGCAGTATGAATCGAATCTGAATTTCACAATTGGCGGCCTCCCCTTGTAAGTTTCAAAATAAGACACAATTTACTTCGATACGTTTAGTGGCGCTTTCTTGACTTTTAAAACGTATCAATCTTAGTGAAAGGCCATTTTTTTCTATTTCACGCACATCATACTGTGCACGATCACAAAAGAAATATCCTGCAGGCTTGTTCAGGCTCGACTGGCTCACTCACGAGGCAGGAAACGGCGGGCACCAAGCAGCGCGCACCCAACAAAATGGGGCTTCCCCGTCACTGACGCTGACTCAGTGGATCAAAGAGGCGGAAGGGTAGACTCAATGTCTGGAACGGGATCTGTATCTCACTCTTGACCTTTTAAATTTGTATTCCATGTTAACAAACCTGTCTTTGTGAGGAAGGCATTTCTTGCTACTGTTAGTCTGCATTTTGTATGTTCCCTGCTTCGGGAATCAGCTATTTTGTTGACCAACCAGCAAAACTCATTCACTACTATTAGAA